>NC_138545.1:36738225-37938225 GCF_964234715.1 Podarcis melisellensis | reverse complement strand
TTTGAAAACCAGTCTTAATGTGACTGCACACATGATCCAAGCTCATTAAACGCAAATGCATCACAGAAGAAGCAAATAAAAGAATATGCAGCTGGAAGAATGTTGCAACTGGAAGTTGCGACAAACTTCACACGCTCCAATTACAGAGGTAACTTTAGAAATTCTCATAGGCAAACCAGAACTCAAGAGTGGTGAACCAGAACAATGAAAATCTTCTCAATGCAGTGCCCTTCAACGTAAGTGCAAGAAAACCTATTTTGCTTGTCCCTTTGAATGAATCAGACAGATCAAGTACTCAGCTATGGTCAGGTTCTGACTGACAATATGGCCTGACTAACATTCAGCCACGGTTTATTCAATTGTGGTTTATTAAACAATGGCTTAGTATTATGAGTGAGCCCTGCCTAGTAGCTTAACTGAAACCATGGTTTGTTGTTGGCTTATGAAACTTGATTCAATACAATACAATACAAATACCTTTACTGGCATTAGAAGTTCAGACATTTCAAATCACTGGGATAAATTTAAAAGGGACAGGAGTGAGGCTGTCGAGGGTCACAAGGCATGTTCTGCTTCACCCTAGAGGGATGATTCATTAAGAACCCTTTTGGGTAAGAAGGAGAATAAAAAGGAAGCCACTGAGGCAGTAATGTCCTTGTCCCTGTCAGCTAGGAGGAACCTCATTTGGCTTTCTGTCAGAGCCATGGGTCATAGGTCCAGCATCTTGCTCAGAATCTGTTTGCGGAGTCTGCTATGCAAAGGGCAGTCCAAAATAATATGGTCCAGTGAATCTGGTATTCCCTGATTGCAAGCACACAGGCAGGCTTGATAAGGAATCTGCAAGTATCTAGCTGGTGGTCACTGCGGAGGGGAAAGCATTTAGTCTTGTGAGCATAAAAGCTCTTCGTTGGGAAGGAAGTAGTACCGTATTTTTCGCCCTATAGGACGCACCGTCCCATAGATTTTGGGGGGGAAATAAAGGGGGGGAAATTATTTCCCCCCCAGGCGCGGGGCTGGGGCGGGGGAGGCCTGCCCGAGCTTCCCCCGACCCCAGCCCCCAAACAGGCAGCTCTCTGCAAGCCGTGGGAGCCCAGCGCTGGCTCCCGCTGCTTGCGGAGAGGTCTGCGAAGCCTGGACGCGCTGATCTCAGCGCGCGCAGGCTTCAGCTTGCAGGCAACTCTCCGCAAGCAGCGGGAGCGCTCCCGCTGCTTGCGGGGAGGTCCGCAAAGCCTGGAGAGCAAGAGGGGTCGGTGTGCACCGACCCCTCTCGCTCTCCAGGCTTCACCGAAAGCCTGCATTCGCCCCATAGGACGCACACACATTTCCCCTTCATTTTTGGAGGGGGAAAAGTGCGTCCTATAGGGCGAAAAATACGGTAGGTCTTTTAGGTAATTCATTTAAAGTGTGTTTAGGAAGACCCCAAAATTGTAGGCAGCCCTACACTGCACGTGAACTCACCAGGCTGCAAAGGCACAAGGCAAGAGCAGCTGGAAATCAAAACAAGCTTCAGATAAACAAGTCATTTTTTGTTTGATCATCGTGGGACAACTCATGCTTAGCTCACGCCTTCGCGTTATCTGTGAACCAAGCCTGTGCACAGTGGTGGATCTACTGTAAGGTACTTTTACGGTTTCATTAGCAGCTTCCTTAGAATGAGTTCTTCCCTAGTAAGCTTTCCACAGCTTTGCTGCAGAGGAAGAACTTACCAGTGAGGGGGGGTGGTGGAAGTACTAGGCTCCACGCAATTCAAGTTGCCTGGCTGGCCTTGAAAACAGGCCAGGTAAGTGAGATTGGTAAATCCACAGTACCCTAATTCCTGTTCCATCTGAGCTTTGGGCCCAAGTCTTCTGTTTCCTGCTGCAGCAAATAGTTGAGCAGGAGATACCTCATTTCTCCCCCTAAAGCCATTTGTCCAAAAAGAATGTTCAACTGTTGCTAAAACACCAAGATCCCACCATCCTCCCATATCTACCTCTTAAAAATCTCACATAGACCAGCCTTCCCCAAACTGGTACCCTCTGGATGTTTTGGGGTGAGGCAAATGGGAGTTGTATATCAAAACACCTGGGTACAACCAGGCTGGGGATTTCTGGGAGAGACTCTGTAACATGAACACACAAAATGCGACACTGTCGGGCAAGTTCTGGATTCCAAAGCAAAGTTGAGAGCCTTCCCCCGCTCACCCGTGTGTTGTTCCGTTCTGCCTTCAGCTCCGAGATCTCCTCCTCTCGCTCTGACAGCTGTTCCCGGCATAAGTTCAGCTCCTTAGTAAGCGCTGCAAATTCCTGGTGGGGAGGAGAACAAGTGGTTGTGAGGTGGGGAGGCAATGGAGGAGAATTTAAGGTTCTCTGGCCTCAATTTGCTGCATTAATCTGGAATGTGGCTTCCCCCGCTTGCTTTCTTTAAAGCGTTCTGAGAACATCGGCCCCCAGTGGAATTTCCATTTGGGACAACTATACTGTTCAACCGCTAGATGGAGCCAGCCATATGGACCAAGACAGTACTGCGTTTCATACCAAAGCTCAGACTTGGCAACTTTACCTGAAAGCAGTGGTATTTATTAATATTTTCAGAATCCCCTTTCAATCCCAGTAACACACCACACACTTCAAATTTGGTTGTTTTGTTTAAAATATCTAGGCCAAAACAGATGTGATACAGGAGATTCAAGTTTGGGCCTTCCCATGTTTTTGGAAAACTTAACAGCTAGGGGAGGAGAAGGAAAAGTCAAGAAGACAAGTCAGATTAGGGCAGTGGAGTCGTGGTGGGGAAGACAGACCCTCCAAGTGTCCCTATTTTCCAGAGATGGGCCAAGCTTTTCAGAAGCCATCCCGGTTTCTGATTTGATTCTGGAGTTCCCGCTTTTCCTTAAGACGTCCCTATTTTTATCGGAGAAAAGCTGTAGGGAATGGAATAGGATATCCCCATTTTTGTCTGAGAAATGTTGGAGAGTATGGAATAGGATATCACTATTTTCATCAAAGAAATGTTGAAGGGCAAGGGAAGGCCACACACACACACACACACACACACACACACCAAATAACAGAAAATTAAACAAAAAGAAAAAGAAAGAAAAGAAAAAGAATTTCAGCAATGGGGGGGGGGAGAGAAATGAAAAAAGAAATGAAAAAAGCCTCAAAAACAAGCATTTTCAAATATACTTCTTCATAGGGAGTACAAGCCATCTTTTTTCAGCTTCTGGCTTGACTCCTTGATTCCTAACATGACTTCCTGCTTCCCATGAATATACTTGATGATTCCTTTTCCTAAATATCCGTATTCAGTCAGTAAGTCTGTGGAGAAACATTCTGGTTGCCAGTGGGATTTTAATCTACGCTGAGCCAAGTGATATACTGGGAACCTCCATTTTTCATATATTTTATAAAAACATCCCATTCTTTCCCTATTCTCTCCTTTGAATGATTTCTTATTGGGTCTGTAAGTTTAGCCAATTCTAAGTACTGTTTTTCGCCCTATAGGACGCACTTTCCCCCCTCCAAGAATGAAGGGGAAATGTGGGTGCGTCCTATGGGGCGAATACAGGCGTTCGCTGAAGCCTGGAGAGCTTCAGGAAGCTCTGCGCAACCCTCCGGAGCCTGCCCTACTGGGGTCCACGCAGCTCTGCATGACTCTCCGGAGCCCGGCGCCAAGCCGCGCCAGCCTCCGGAGGGTCGCGTAGAGCTGCCTGCCCTCCCGGGGTCCGTGCAGCTCTGCGCAACCCTTCGGAGGCCGGCGCCAAGCCAAGCCGGCCTCCGGAAGGTCGCGCAGAGCTGCCTGCATTCCGAAGCCTCGGGCGCGCTGAAGAGCGCACCCGGGCTTCGCACAGCTGTCCGCAAGCCTGGGGAGACTGGCATGGCTCCCTAGGCTTGCGGATAGCAGGCTGTTCTGGGGGCTGGGGCCGGGGAAAGTTTTTCCTTTATTCCCCCCCCCAAAAAAAACTAGGTGCGTCCTATAGGGCAGTGCGTCCTATGGGGCGAAAAATACAGTATTCACTTAATTTTAGCACTGGATAAGAAATATTATACAAACAAGGGAAGGCTATATTTAACCATTTCCCAGTTGACAGAGGGCAGGTGAGAACCCCTAAATAAACTAATAAATGAGGACAGAGACAAAGTGCTAGTCTACCCTGTCCCAAACTGAGGCAGAAATGTTGCCATCAAAGTTGGACTCTCATCTCCTATTGGGGCATCTTCATAAAATTAGTTACCCAGTCCAATCCACTGGTCCAACACACGGCATCACTATTCCTCATCCCACAATACACCTCCAACATTTTCCTTTAAATCCCCCAGGACAGTGAATCTTCATGCTACTTAGGCAGCTGCTTGCTTGTACTACTGAAAATCTTACGGTGCATGTACAAATATACCTTAAAAGCAGGACTCTCTCCATCCTTACTTTATCACCACAAACAAAATCTGTGAAATAGGTTAGGACTGAGAGACAGTGGCTAGATCAAGGTCACCCAGTGAGTTTCATGGCTGAGTGGAGATTAGAACCCTGGTCTCCCAGATCCCTGTCCGACACTCTAACCGCTAGGCCACCCTGCTCTGTGCATAGGAGATTTCTACTGCAAACACCCAGAGATAGTTTTACCGGAGCTTGATTGTGCTAATCTTTTCTAGCCTCCCAGACTCCACTGTTTAACCACACTGGCATCCTCCCGGGCTTGCTTGTACCTCTTCTAATCCATGTATGCATTCTGAGGCTCTACTACAGCGGTTTTAAATTGCCTCCAAGCTTCCTGAAAGGATATGAGCCTCCTAATTGCAGTTCCAGTTCCCTTTAACCAATTCCCTCTCTTGATAAAATTTCTCCTTTCGAAATTAAGTGACTGTTGGTCACTCTGGGCAATTTCCCACTCTCCTGCGTTTAATTTGATATAGCATTGTGGTCACCATCTCCAAGCAATTCAACGACACTTGCAACTGGTGCTAGACCTGACACCACCAAGAAGACTCAACCGTTGCCCCTTCTCTTGTCTGCTTCATGACTAACTGTTCCAAAATACAATAACTCATTGTATCTAGAAATAGTCTTTTGTCACTACGTGAATTTACATTCATCCAGTCAATCTGAGGGTAGCTGGAAGTCATCCATTATCACACTTCAGCTGTCTCCCTGATATTCTTACTTCATCTGAGAAACAATGCTCCTGTTTTTCTGAGTCCAACGAGAGTCCTTTGTAAAAAAATAAAAAATACCCACACTACAGTGGTACCTCGGGTTAAGTACTTAATTTGTTCTGGAGGTCCGTTCTTAACCTGAAACTGTTCTTAACCTGAAGCACCACTTTAGCTAATGGGGCCTCCTGCTGCCGCCGTGCGATTTCTGTTCTCATCCTAAGGTAAAGTTCTTAACCCGAGGTATGTAACCTGAAGCATATGTAACTTGAAACGTATGTAATTAGAGGTATCACTGTATACTGATTTCGATTCAGTTCATATAGATCCATTATAGATAACGTTTCCTTCTGCTGTTCTCTGGCCACTTGTCCGTCCGTCCCCCAGCTTAACATTTCAGAGACTGCAGGATTGCTATAACTGTTCCTCGAAAACACAATACAGTGGCACTCGGGTTACATACACTTCAGGTTACATACGCTTCAGGTTACAGACTCCGCTAACCCAGAAATATTACCTCGGGTTAAGAACAGTTTCAGGTTAAGAATGGACCTCTGGAACGAATTAAGTACTTAACCCGAGGTACCACTGTATATTATTTTTCTAGATTTTGTGTAGTAAAGGTAAAGGGACCCCTGACCATTAGGTCCAGTCGCAGATGACTCTGGGGTTGTGGCACTCATCTCGCTTTACTGGCCGATGGAGCCGGCGTTTGTTCACAGACAGCTTCTGGGTCACGTGGCCAGCATGACTAAGCCGCTTCTGGTGAAACCAGAGCAGCACACGGAAACGCCTTTTACCTTCACGCCGGAGTGGTACCTATTTATCTACTTGCACTTGACGTGCTTTCGAACTGCTAGGTTGGCAGGAGCAGGGACCAAGCAACGGGAGCTCACCCCATCACAGGGATTCGAACCACTGACCTTCTGATCGGCAAGCCCTAGGCTTTGCGGTTTAGACGACAGTGCCACCCGCGTCCCTTTGTGTAGTAAGTACCTGCTAAAATCCAAAACCTCCACTCATATGCACAGTCTATGGCAGAGATGTGATTCTGTCAGCCGCAGGCACGTATTGGATAGTAACAACAATGTCACTACTAATACAGTGGTACCTTGGTTCTCAAACTTAATCCGTTCCGGAAGTCCATTCTAAAACCAAAGCATTTCAAAACCAAGACATGCTTTCCCATAGAAAGTAAGGCAAAACAGGTTAATCCGTTCCAGACTTTTAAAAACAACCCCTAAAAGAGCAATAATGAATTTTACTAACAAGAGCATTGATCCATAAAATGAAAGCAATAATCAATGTACTGTGCTATAAAATAAATAAGACAGTAATATAGATGATAAAAATCAAAATTATTATTTTTTCCTTACTTATTTGGATGGGGGGCTTTTATCCATTTTCGCAGTCACACAATCAATCAGTCATCAGTAGCTGAACTGGCTTCCACACAGTCACAAAAACAAAATAATCAAAAAAGCCTCAAAAATAAATAAATTAAAAGTGCCAAACTTAATCGTTCCTGAAGTCTGTTTGACTTCTGAAATGTTTGAAAACCAAGGGGCAGCTTCTACCAAAGTGAAGGCCTTCTGGGAAATGATATATAACGAGCTGAAAAAGGTATTTAAGTATACCTTTACTAAGAAACCAGAGGCCTTTCTTCTGGGCATTGTCGACCAGAAGGTGTTAAAGAAAGATAGAACATTTTTCATGTATGCAACAACAGCAGCAAGGATACTACTTGCTAAGAACTGGAAAACTCAAGATCTACCCACACTGGAAGAATGGCAGATGCAACTGATGGACTATATGCAACTGGCGGAGATGACTGGCAGAATCCGAGACCTGGGAGAAGAAAGGATTGAAGAAGATTGGAAGAAATTCAAGATTTACCTGCAGAAATATTGTGATTTAGTGGAATGTTAAGAAGGATGCTTGGTTATAAATAATTGGCCATCACTAAAATAGATTAAGAATTGATGATAAGAGAGATTAAGAGAAACAAATTTGCAGGAGAATTATTTTATTGTATTTAAGTAAGTGGTTATAGATTTGGAAATAAGATGATAATTTGCTTGACAAAAATTTATTAATGATGTAAATGGGAGCGGGAGACGTGAGGAAGTTCAAGGATATTATGAAACTTTGTTAAAACAAAGCAAGAATGCTTATTACCATTGTACTCTTTTTCCTAAAAATTCTAATAGATATTTATAAAAAAAAAAAGAAAACCAAGGGGCAGCTTCTGATTGGTGCAAGCGCCCCAGAAACAATACCCTACAGCCGCATCGGATGTTTGGCTTCCGAAAAATGTTTGAAAACCAGAACACTCACGTCCGGGTTTTCGGCGTTTGGGAACCAAGGCGTTTGAGTACCAAGGCGTTTGAGAACCAAGGTACCACTGTATAATGATACATTTTTTTTGTCCATGCATTTTTGGAACCTTTTTTAAAAAAGGTAGTTAGCTCATATTCTAAACTTGAATCAGTAGATTAGCCAACAAAAGCCATGGTTGACTAATCCAAAAGGACAATTGGGGTAGGATTGTGTTTACGGTCATAGTTAAGGATCACAGCATTGGGGTAGGGTCATAGCTAAGAAATAAGGGTATACTTATTTGAGAACCGTTCTTGGATCTGGTACAAGTGTAATAGAGAACGAAGAGGAAGATACTGTATTGAAAGACCAATAGCTTTTGCTTATGTATCAATTAGTAATCTCACTCTTCCTTCAGTATATTATAAAAACACTTGTATTCAGGCTTTGTTAATATAACTATTGACTCTCATCTAAATATTTAAAGTGCAATCTGATGCATTTCTGCTCAGAAGTAAGTCCCATTGAATTCAATGGAATTTTTTCCCAAGTAAGTTGTATAGGATTGCAGCCCGGTTAATCGGTTAAGAAAATGTTGCTCCTATTCTCTCTTTAATAATGATGATGATGATGATGATGATTAATAAGTGAGAGGCTTTTTTATGCAGATCAGAAGAATGAGGGGTGGTATGATGGGAGGTTATAAAATCACCAGTTCATTACAAAAGTGAATACATTTGCAATTTTCTTCTTCACTTCAAAAATAATCAGGAAGCAGAGATGACCAGCAGTTAAAATAGCAATAGAAACATAATAAGTTAGGATGGGCTAATCATCTGCCTGAACTTTTCGAATGTCCCCCAAACCTTAATTTAAGGATTACATAGGGAATGGAAGACCTGATTAACTCCAAGGGCCCTGAAAATCCACATAGCTGTGATGGAATCCAATGACTCTATTAGAATTCAGAAAATGTCAAGTTGCCTCTTCCCCACCCACCCACCTCCCCTGTCTGGCTTCAAAGTAAGTCCTAAATCTCAGAGAAGCAAAGAAGAGGCTGAAAATGTATTTACTGGCAGTTCTAGCCAATAGAACTGGATGGGCGTGTTCAGATAGCTGTTTCAGCATGTGTAGATAATATGAGGCATTTCATGTTGATTATCTTCATATATTGCCCTCATTCCATGTGCAGAATTTGGGGTTGTTGTTTTTTCTGCAGCACAGATAAAATAGTTGAATACAGTGGTACCTCGGGTTAAGTACTTAATTCGTTCCGGACGTCCGTTCTTAACCTGAAACTGTTCTTAACCTGAAGCACCACTTTAGCTAATGGGGCCTCCTGCTGTCGCCGTGCCGCCGGAGCACGATTTCTGCTCTCATCCTGAAGCAAAGTTCTTAACCCATGGTGCTATTTCTGGGTTAGTGGAGTCTGTAACCTGAAGTGTATGTAACCTGAAGCGTATGTAACCCAAGGTACCACTGTACATTCCACACAATAAGAGGAAGTCAAGAGCACTTCTATACTTCTCAAAACACATCATCTATATTAAGGACGGGGAAATCTTTCCGGCCCAGGGGGTCAGATATTTATCTCCCCACCCATACCCATGAGCCAACTTTGACAGTGGGAAGGATAACCAACCAGCCATTTACCTGAACTCATAATGAAACCAGGCGATTGACAGGGAGTTATCCCACCCACCTGTCAAAGTTGGCCCATGGGGGTTGCAGGAGTGGTCAAGCAGAATTGAATTCTCTGACCACCAGCTGATGGCCAGTAAGCTCAGTCCTGCTTTCTGAGAAGACCATTCCAGCACATTCCCCATGCAGAACTAGTTTGTTCTGCCGAGATCACATAACACCAGTCTTGAAAGACCTACATTGGCTCCCAGTACGTTTCCGAGCACAATTCAAAGTGTTGGTGCTGACCTTTAAAGCCCTAAATGGCCTCGGTCCAATATACCTGAAAGAGCATCTCCACCCCCATCGTTCTGCCCGGACACTGAGGTCCAGCTCCGAGGGCCTTCTGGCGGTTCCCTCGTTGCGAGAAGCCAAGTTATAGGGAACCAGGCAGAGGGCCTTCTCGGTAGTGGTGCCCGCCCTGTGGAATGCCCTCCCACCATATGTCAAAGAGAACAACAACTACCCGACTTTTAGAAGACATCTGAAGGCAGCCCTGTTTAGGGAAGCTTTTAATGTTTGAGGCATTACTGTATTTTAATATTGTGTTGGAAGCCACCCAGAGTGGCTGGGGAAGCCCAGCCAGATGGGAAAGAAAGAAAGAAAGAAAGAAAGAAAGAAAGAAAGAAAGAAAGAAAGAAAGAAAGAAAGAAGAAATGATGATGATGATGATGATGATGATGATGATGAACAGTATTGACCTCTGCACATATCAGCTGGGTAAATCAACTTGTTTTCTGCAGGTCTCGACTCAGCAAGCAGTCAATCCAGTCATGTCTATACCTGCGCTGCACTGGACATCACATAAGGAATCAGGTGTGAGGTTGACGGCCATGATTTGGGGGGGAAACGCCTCATGGACCAAATGTGGGCCTGGTGGGCCAAATCTGGACCCCAGCCCAAAGACTCCCCATGTCTGATCCAAATAATCTCACTGTGATTCACTGTGAACATGACTTTTCTGTGTTCCTTTCCATCAGTTTCCCCTGGCACCCTGAAATAACAAGAAGCTACTTCTAAGATGGAACAGCAGCACCTAAAAAGTTATCCAGGACTCTACCCAACCCCATCTCCTACATCTGTAGCTGACATCTGAGTTTCCAGGAGGCGCCAGCATCGAAATGACATTAAAAAGTCAAACTTGCTACCTATGAGTAATGAGTTGGTGGTTTAACATCTGCGAGCAGGAACACTGAAGGGGTGTGGTGGTAGAAGGGAATCTAGCAAAAGAGAAAACCTGCAGCTGCTGTAACCCTCCTACAGTTTCTTGTGTATGTCGTGTCTTTTAAGATTGTAAGCCTGAGGGCAGAGACTGTATTTTTCTTCTGGGTGATCTGTAAGCCGCTCTCGGAGCCTTCCCCCCCCCCTCCCCGAAGAGTGGGATAAAAGTTCCTTAAATAAATGAATATAGCCCCATCTGCACTTTAGCATCACGGTAATGATGCAGAATGAACACGGCTGGATCCTTCGTTGCTTCTCAGAATGAATCTATATACCTGAGGTAGGACTCAATCTGTCCGAACCATGAAGAATGTCCCAGACTCTCTCACGTCCAGAACATCCCCTTTCCAATACCACAACTATGCCTGGTGTAGGGAAACTATAGACCTCAACATCAGACCCAAAAAGCACAGCCAATGGCCAGGGATAATGAAAGTTGTAGTTTAGCAAGATCTGGAAGGTCAAAAGTTCCCCACACTTAAATTATACCATCCCTTTCTGGGATGCAGAGTACAGTGGTACCTCAGGTTAAGTACCATCTTTTTCGCTCGATAAGATGTACCAGATCATAAGACGCACCTAGTTTTTGGAGGAGGAAAACAAGAAAAAAAAAATTCTGAATCTCAGAAGCCAGAACAGCAAGAGGGATTGCTGCGCAGCGAAAGCAGTGATCCCTCTTCCTGTTCTGGCTTCTGGGATAGCTGCGCTGCCTGCATTCGCTCCATAAGACGCACACACATTTCCCCTTACTTTTTAGGAGGGAAAAAGTGAGTCTTATAGAGCAAAAAATACGGTACTTAATTCATTCTGGAGGTCCATTCTTCACCTGAAACTGTTCTTAACCTGAAGCACCACTATAGCTAATGGGGCCTCCTGCTGCCGCCGCGCCGCCGCAGCACGATTTCTATTCTCATCCCAAAGCAAAGTTCTTAACCCAAGGTACTATTTCTGGGTTAGCGGAGTCTGTAACCTGAAGCGTATGTAACCCGAGGTACCACCATACAGGCGTCCCCCACGTAGGTGAGCGTAATGTTCCGGGCCCCCACACATATAAGCGAAATCATATAAAGTGGGGAACATCCTCTAAAAAGCCTCCAAATGCCAATTTTCACCTGCTCTCTCCCCACACTTTCTCCAATCCAGACCATACTATCTAGAGTTGAAGCTCTGAGGCTGGCTGGAGGCCACGAAGGAATGCAACTGTTGTTGTTGCTGCTGCGCTACCCTGCACATCAGCTGTTAGGCGGGGAGGCTGAGAAGCTTAAACAGGTCTCTTCAGGGCTTCTTCCACCATCAATGACACCCTCTTTTGCCTCCAGGGAGCGTCTCTTCACAAGTCAAGTGGACTCTCCAGCTCTCTCCTGCCATTTCCTGGTGTGATTCTATTTATTTATCTATTTTCCTGGCACCATGCATATATGCGGTCACACCTATAAGTGGCTGCTGATTTCCTGGCTTGGCCTGCTTTCTGGCTTGCCCATGTGGGGTCAGCTGCTTGCGATTCCTATGGACCGGGAAATCTGCACCAGTGTTCAACTAACAGAGGACACTTAATGAAATCCACAAACCTCACCCTCCGATTCCCGTCCTAAGGAAAAGTGGGACATTCTGGGATCAAATCAGAAATTGGGATGGCTTCTGTAAATCTGGGACTGTCCTTGGAAAATAGGGACACTTGGGAGGATCTGCCAGTCCTCTGCTTCTGATATAGTGTCACCTCCTATTTTGTACACTTGTGGTTTGTCCAGTTCTAAAGCAAACCAAGTTACACAGAACCAAAAAGAACAAAAACAGGAGCTTCTGGGGTCACCACAGAAGAACTAAGAACTCTTCTAACCACCCCACTTGCAAATGAAACATTGGCGCACACTATCGGCACTGTGGGTTAAACCACAGAGCCTAGGACTTGCCAATCAGAAGGTCGGCGGTTCGAATCCTCGCGACGGGGTGAGCTCCCGTTGCTCGGTCCCTGCTTCTGCCAACTTAGCAGTTCGAAAGCATGTCAAAGTGCAAGTAGATAAGTAGGTACTGCTCCGGCAGGAAGGTAAATGGCGTTTCTGTGCGCTGCTCTGGTTCGCCAAAAGCAGCTTAGTTATGCTGGCCACATGACCCAGAAGCTGTACGCCGGCTCCCTCAGGCAGTAAAGCGAGATGAACACCGCAGCCCCAGAGTCGGCTACGACTGGACCTAATGGTCCCTTTACCTTTATTCAGTGGACACGGCCTCCTCTTGCTAAAGTTACACCAGAACACCAGGCATTCTTCTTTGGAAGCCATGCCCTCAGCACAACCCATCTGCATGCCCAACCTTCACAAGCCACATTCGCACTGTCCCTTTGAATCACGACAATGCCACTTCGAACAGTCATGGCTTCCCCCGAGGAATTATGGGAGCTGTAGTTTGTGAAGGGTGCTGAGAGCTGTTAGGAGAGCCAAATTCCCACCCCACCCTGCAGAATTACAACTCCCAGAGTAACAATCAATTTCTCTTCACATGCAACTCTGAGAACTTTAGCTCTGGAAGGGGAACTGGGGCCTCCTAACAACTTTTCAGCACCAGCGTTCGAAATTAGCCAGGCCCATTTTACGATTGGCGTGGGTCCCATTTCAACCATGTGAAGATCTCTAGATGTCAGGCTGGCGACTGGGGAAAGCAAAATGTCGCTCAGAGAAGGATCTGAAATATTTTCCTTGTTGCTTTAATTACCGTACTTTACCGTGTATAAGACTACTAGGTTATTTTCATTAAAAATCATGCTAAAAAGTGGGGGTTGCCTTATACATGGGTAGTGCATGGGGCGGATGTCTGACTGGGTGCTGTGAGCGATTGACAGCTTCTGCTGGCGAGGGGACAGACGGATTTTGTGATTCGTGTGGGTGAGCGATTTTTGGCATCCCCAAAAATAAGCTCAACAACTTTTTGCCATCTCCCCCCCAAAACAGGGGGTGTCTTATACATGGGGGTGTCTCCCGGTGGAGTACAGGGTCAGGTTTAACGTGCTGGTTTTGACCTTTAAAGCCCAATGTGGCCTAGGACCCACGTACCTACGGGACCGCCTCACCTGGTATGCCCAGCCGAAGACCTTAAGGTCCACAAATGACAACATTTTGGAGGTCCCAAGTCGCAAGGTGGTTAGATTGGTCTCAACTAGGGCCAGGGCTTTTTCAGTACTGGCCCCGACTTGGTGGAACGCTCTGTCACAAGAGACTAGGGCCCTGAGGGGCTTGACATCTTTCCGCAGGGCCTGCAAGACAGAGCTGTTCCGCCTGGCCTTTGGTTTGGACTCAGTCTGACCCTTATGTTTCCCTCCTCTTATGGTTTTGATCTATGGGCTACTTTTAAAATGAGGCTGCATTTTAAATTGCATTTTAACCTGTATTTTAAATTGGGTCTGTCCCCCCCATTATGTTTCTATTGTAATTTTACTGGTGTTAGCCGCCCTGAGCCTGGGGTATAAATAAAATTTATTATTATTATTATTATTTTATTTTTATTATTATTATTGCCGGAAAGGTACAGTAGTTTTCTCCTGGATTTTTTTTTGTCATTTTAATGTGTTGTAAACTGCTTTGAGATTTGTTATTTAAAATATAAAGTGGTATGGAAATAACATACACATACATACATACATTGGAGGAGGAAAACAGTTCCTAGACATTCCATTGTAGTGACCACAGTTTAGGTTTAATGTGCCATTTGGAGATTAGATTATATATCTGACTTTCTAACACTGCTCAGCACTCTTAGCGGACTACAGCTCCCATAATTCCTTGGGGGAAGCCATGACTGTTCGAAGTGGTATCGTAGCGCTTTAAGCGGATGGTGTGAGCGTGGCCACAGCCAACAACGCTTTGAACTTCCAGCCAGTGACTCCTCTTCCCAGATCTCCCAGCAAGCCCAGTCGTCTTCCCCCACTGTCCTTCACACACACAAACACCCCCCAACCCCATTCCTGACCTGCGGGAGGGCAATGTTGAGCTGGCGCTGCAGGGACTCCTTCTCGTGGCCCAGTTCGCGCAGTCGCAGCTGGGAGGTGGCCAGGCTTTCTTGCGTGTCGCGCAGGGTCTCCAGCAGCCGCTCGCGCTCATTCAGCATGTTGACCATGAGCTGCTCAAAGTTGGCGTCGTCGGCCCCGTAGGCCGAGCCGCGGCGGTTGTCCTCATTGATGGTCGGCATCACCTCGCACATCATCATGCCAAGTGGGGTGGGGAGGGCTGCCCCCGGGGGGGCTCCTCAGGGAAAGACTGGAGGCTCTCAGGGACGTTTAGCCCCAGATCCTGGAGAGAGAAAGAGAAACAAAGGAGGAAAGTCCTTTTTTAAAAAAATCATTTTATTTGTATGCCGCCTTTCCAAAGTCAAAACCACGTAAGGAGCTCTTACAACACACACACACAATTTACAGAACTACAAACATAACAAAGGTAGTCATAAACAGTATTCGGAATCTGCCAGGTGCTGGGAACATTTTGTGTTTCCATTTCAACCACATGGAGCATAATGTCTTTTAGAGAAGGATCTGAAATATTTTCCTAGGAGTTTGAACTAGTTTTATTTTAGATTGTCTTATTTGATGTTTTAATGTGCTGTAAACCACTTTGAGATTTGTTTCATTAAACTATAAACCAGTACGGAAATGGAATAAATTAATAATAATAATAATAATAATAATAATAATAATAATAATAATAATAATTTATAAATAAGTAAATCCCACTGGGGTGGGGGAACGCTACATAGACATTCCATTGTGGTGTCTGCAGCTTAGGTTTAAGGTTCCATTTGGCAATTAAGATTATATATCTATCATTAGTCCTAAACAATAAGCAAAACATCAAAAAGTACACAACCAGTTTCCACGTAAATCATAAGATCCGCCAAATTAGCATCACCACTATCAACAACAAAACCCTCCAAATAATACCCCTGAACTCTGGAGTTCTATGGGTGAAATGTGTGTCTGACTCAAAGGCAGGGGGACAGGGAAACCAGAGTATTTCATCTCAAAAAGTTGCACAGCTGACATCACAGCTAAAGGACACACTGTCCATGTTGAAGAACCCAGGTTCAATCCCCAACATCTCCTTAGGTAGGTGATGGACGACACCTGAGAACCTGGACAGCACCTGTCATTCTGAGAAGACAAGACTCAATACTTGATAGAGAAATAGTCTGACCTAGTATATATACAGCAGCTTCCCATGTCCCAAGGCTCCGTGGATTCCAGAAGTGGTGTGGTGTCTGGCTCTGGGAAGAGCAGGCTAAGCTAAAACCCGAGGGCTGGAACCGTGAATCTGGACCCACCAGAGTTTCAAGCACTCAGCTATCTGGGAGGAGATAAATATGCATACGAACTTGGGACGACTATGATCTCTAGCACAGAAGATCTGCACTGCCCTTGTGGGGAGGGGACAGGAAGGAGAGGTTGGGAGCCAGGAGTCCGGGAAACAGTCAACGAGATGACACACCGGCTAACTTATTATGAATGGAGATAATGGGAAACCGGAGATGTTACTATAGCAAGTGTGACGTTCTTGTCGCCACCTCCCGAGCAAAAGCATTGGTTCGGGGGAGCAGCGCTGGGTTGGCTGGGGGGAAGGAAGAGCTTGAGATTTAACTCTGTGGGTGGATGGGGAGATCAAGTGTAATCACGGGGCAGGCATGAGGCTCAGCCGGTTGGGGAACTAGAGTTGCCAGAAAAGCAACCCTGCCCCACCCTAACATTTATTTTCTTTCCCATATGGGGCAACCAGTTCCCTAGAGCAACACCCTCAATCCTGTCTCAGCTAGAGCCAATTCAGTCTGACTTCAGTGCCAAAATGACCCCTGCCCCTAGTCCTCCCCCCACAACCGTTAGCTGAAATGAAACAACAGTCTATGCAGGACTGTTTCGTTCCCATTCCCCACACAATAAGGCCTAGTGGTCACGGATCTGCATTGCCTAGATTCAAAGCGTAGCTCAGTTCACAACAGAAGCTGTCAGGCGACCTTGGGCAATCAACTTCTCTGCCTCGCTTTTCCCGATCTGTAAAATTGGCACAATGCTCAGCATTCGCATGGCTGTCTTTGAACGTTCACAACACTTCACACGGATTGTGCAAGGAATAAATGGTCCCTTCTTACAGTCTAGGAGAGCAAATGAGATGAAGGAAGGTTGATGGTGGCGGTGTGTTGAAAGTAAGTAAATATTTCCCCCCCAAAAATTGTGCTGAGTTATGAATTATGCAAGTCTCCTCAACTTGGTGCCAGGGAGGCTGTTTCCACACTCTTCTTGACTGAGCATTAATTTCACCAGAATGTGCTAGGTGCTGTACAGAACACTTAAGTAACATGGCTGCTGCGCAAGGGGCCTACATTCTTATATGCAAGGGGGAGAATTGAGTTTCACCTCCACACCATATTCAGACCCTCCAAGTGTCCCTATTTCCCAGGGACAATCCCGGATTTACAGAAACCATCCTGGAATGTCCCACTTTCCCTTAGGATGTCCCTGTTTTCATTGGGAAAATGTTGGGGGGTATGGAATAGGACATCCTTGGAGCCCTTTTTTCAGCCAGAACTTGCCGGAACTCAATTCTGGAACCTCTCAGCTGGGCGTCATTGCCATTCTAAGAGAATGAGAGATGTTTGTGGCAAGTTCTGGCACCTCTTTTCTAGAAAAAAAGCACTGGACACCCCTATTTCCATTGGAGAAATGTTGGAGGGTTTGCATATATATATTAAGCACATTTAAAGCACGCAGCTTCCTGCAAATAATCCTTGGAATGGTAATTTGTTACGGTAACTGTGGCTCTGTGAGGGGTTAGACTACACTTCCCAGAATTCTTTGGGGGTAGTCCTGTGCTTTAAAGGCATTGTGTGGATGTGACCTGATGAGTTGTGGGAATGGAATTGAACCAGAAGCAACAGCAAGGGCAGCTAAAATTGGGGAAAGGCACTTCACAGAGGAATGGAGGGAGACAGAACATCTTTAGACAATCCCATGAGGAAGTGCAGCAGTTGTAGGAGCAGTGTAACATCTCATTGATGCCATCGACTTCCAGTTTGTGTGCAATTCAATACAGTGCCATTGATTACTTCACCCCTTCAAGCCTGTGACCAGTGTTCGAAACTCCCATTGTTCTTGGCACATTTTGCGACAGGGAATTCCATTAGCGCGAGCAGTTTCTGAGCTCTGGCCGCACCACTAAGATTTCAGATTAAAACTGCAGGACCTTTTTCTGCCTCCCCTACTTCCAGCTACTCTCTGAAGACTGGAGAAGAGACCCTCTTAAGAATATTAGGGGGGTGGGCAGGGAAAGGACCAGAGCACGTGAAAAATGAACATGATATTTTAGCTGCAGTTCATTCATTTTCAGCTTTGTATTCTTGTTATAAAAAAGGCGCGCCTAGACATTTTTTAAGCGGGTCTCTTCAGTCTTCAGAGAGTAGCTGGTCCTCCTGGTCCTTCCACTCTGCAGTTTTAATCTGAAGTCTTTTGTGCCTAGTATTTTGACCATCTACGACCAAGTAAAGCGCCTGACATCTCCACCATTTGGGGATCATTGGATCTGGACTGTTTTCACACACTATTACATAAAATTCTATCCGTTATATTTTATCTGCACAATCAGAATCAATTTCTGGAACCAAATTGCATTTTTCTGTGCAGCCTGAGCAGGAGCGGTGAACAACATTATAGTTAATTGTTGTCACTTGTCTTCACTTACCAAACCTGCCCCCCCCCCAATACTGCACTGCTGCTCACAGTTGTGAAGAATATTCCTATGTTATGAGTGGTCCATGTCACCATTAAGAAAAAGAGGTTGGAATGGGCCAATATATATGATATGGATCAAGTGCCTTTTCTTCTTTGGCTTCTCAAAGTTCTTAACCTAGCTCAAGTTTGTAATCAGAACGAGCCAGATGTTGAATGGAGAATCAATCACAGTTAGTCAATCATTTGGGGGGAAAATAAGACTTTATGGCCGCCTTGCCCCAAAATGGCAACTAGACATTCTGTTTTGGCGACTGCAACTTCGGTTTAAGGAGCTATTTGGCACCCAGCTTATACAGTGGACGCTCGGCTTGTGAACGTGATCATCCGTGCGGGATGCACGTTCACAACCCGCAGCATTCACAACCCGCAGCTGCATGCCTGCGCATGCACGGGTTACGATTTGGTGCTTCTGCGCATGCGCAAATTGCAATTTAGCGCTTCTGCGCATGTGTGACTGCCGAAACCCGGAAGTAACCCGTTCCGGTACTTCCAGGTTTGGGTTAAACCACAGAGCCTAGGACTTGCTGATCAGAAGGTTGGCGGTTCGAATCCCCGCGACGGGGTGAACTCCCGTTGCTCAGTCCCTGTTCCTGCCAACCTAGCAGTTCGAAAGCACATCAAAGTGCAAGTAGATAAGTAGGTCCCGCTCCAGCGGGAAGGTAAACGGCGTTTCCGTGTGCTGCTCTGGTTCGCCAGAAGCGGCTTAGTCATGCTGGCCACATGACCCGAAACCTGTACGCCGGCTCCCTCGGACAATAAAGTGAGATGAGCGATGCAACCCCAGAGTCAGCCACGACTGGACCTAATGGTCAGGGGTCCCTTTACCTTTTAACCTGAAAAAACGCAACCTGAAGCTTCTGTAACCCGAGGTATGACTGTATATCTGAGTTTGTAACAATACCCTCACCCCATTCTCCCAATGCAACAAGAGAGAAGAAGAATCCTTCTGGATTAGGCATCTAGTCTATCTTCTTGTCCTCATAGTGGTCAAGCAGATGCCCACAAGCAGGACCCGAATGCGACAGCGGTTTCCAGCCACTGGGATTCAGAGGCATATTGCCTCCAACAATGGAAATAGAAGCTAGCCATTGTGGCCAGGAGTAGCCACTGCTAAACCTACCCTCCACGAAATGAAACACGGCCGCAGAACACCTTTCCAAAGCTGCGATGGAGAGCCTGCCTGTTGCCAATGGTCAGGGCTGATGGGAGCTGCCATCCGGCAACACCCGAAGGACCGCAGATTCCTCACCCCCGTTGCAAACTCTGCTCTCACTGAACCGCGTTGCTTCCTCTACCTTTCCCTTCTTGCACTGCTTTGCACTCCAGACAGAGAACCTAACTTGGTGTGTGAAGCAGCAGCAGTAGCAGCAGCACTCTGAATAAACTGCAGCCACCTCTGCTTGCTGGGAATCAAGTCTGTGTCCTAAAATGTTACCCGGTTTTAATCAAGTCACACGCTTTCCCTGCCGTCACAGCCGCCGTCCCTCTGTTGCCTCCTCACGCCTGCCTCTTTACCTTCTGCCAGGCTGCTCCCTCTGCCTGGAACAGCCTCCATATTCCAAGCTCTTCCTCAAAAACCTTGTTTTTCCTCTCAGAATAATCGTCCCTGGGCCAATGCAGATATACTGTACTCTTTTTCCGCGATCTCTCCTACCTTTTCCCTGTTCCCTTGCAAAACAACCCTGGTTCACATTTTACCTCAGCCATGGCCTTACTAAGTAGCCTAAGACAAGGCCTTGTGTTTAGCTGTGGACAACCAGGGCCACAGCCAGACTGGCAAACCACTACAGGGGACACAGCTTGGTCTCCCAACGGCTTGATGCTGACCCCAAGGCTCGTCTATGATCCTTGAGAGTTTGCTGGAGAGCGTAATTTTTTAAAAAAATAAACACTAAGCAGCTGTCTCAGAGGGAGCAGAGCGAACCCCTGTGTTTCCACAGCTCAGGCCTAGCTTGGCCTTCCTCTAAGTCTCAGGCATCCAGCTTAAAGTTGGGCCCCTTGTTTAAAGGTCCATTGCATATAGTATACTAGAGGGTTGGCAATGGAAGACTATCAGGGACGCTGTTTGCTGACTCCCCTCCACTGTTGTTACTAAGCATAGGAGCCAATTCCAAGGGGGTGAGGAGTCTTTGCCCCTTCCCGCAAAATGTCGATGGGCATTGCCATTAAATTGGTGCCTGCGCATCGCATCATGTGATCGATTATGCAGGGCAGGGTTTACTTGTCCACCCCTCCCCCAAATATTTTATTCAAGATGGCACCCATGTTGCTAGGGTAGAGGAAAGAGTGTAGTGCATAGCTGTCAACTTTCCCCTTTTCTTGTGAGGAATCCTATTGGGAATAAGGGAATTTCCCTTAAAAATGGGAAACAATGACAGCTATGGTGTAGGGGGCACCCATGGTCCCAGAGTTTGACAGCCACGTCAAGGTGTGGGGCTGGCTCATCACTCCTTACTCTTCTCAAATAGGTCCTCTAGGAAAAACGGATTTATATTGACATTTCACTCATTCATTCTCACAGACACCCACTGTGGCCACTCATAACTCTTCCCTCTAGCATGGCTAATAGTCAGGGATGATGGGTGTTGTAGTCCAACAACATTTGGAGGGCCATAGGTTTCCCAAGCAGAACAATTGTTTCAGGATAGGAATCTATGCCTATAGGACTCCCAGTAGGTTCCTGTGGGATCTTTTTTTGGAGCACCTCCAAGGAAGGAGATTCTACAAGCTCCATAAACACTCTGTTCCATTGCTGAACTCCTCTTAGCAATAGTTCTTGCTAATATTTAACCCCTGGAATTTGAAGCCACGGTCTAGACCCAATACTCCCTCCTTCTGCACAGAGGCATTCAAATTTAATACACACAGATACACAGACTCTCCACGTGTCCCTGTTTTCCAGGGACAGTCCCGGATTTACAGAAGCCATCCAGGTTTCTGATTAGGACATCCCTATTTTCATCAGAGAAATGTTGGACAATATTACAAACAAGCTAAGAATTACAACTCTACTGTGGCGGATGAGGTTTTATGCTCACCTCCTCTGGAACAAGAACACAAGAACAGATTTATTATATTTTTTTAAGAAGATGGGAGCTGAGGGAATCAAATCTATCTAGAAGTGGTTCCAGGCTTGACGGAGAGGTCCTCCCCATTAAGTCCCACGTGCTGTGGTACCAGCAGGGCAGGACTCTGCGGCAAATGTTCCTAGCCCCCCACAGCAGAACGAGCAGGGGGCCCCCAAACACCGCAGAGCTGGTTTGCCACATTTTGAAGTAAGTGAAGTAGTTCATGCTAACATCTAAAGAGCCATTTCCCACCAGGTCCAGGGGTTAAAATTACCTAACTGCATCAGAGGTACATGGAAGTCCCTCACTGTTTAGGGAAAGATGTTCTGTATATGTCCAAAGGGGCAATTTCCTGCCAGCCAGGCAGAAGGTGCAGGATGAGGCTTTGGCTTCAGGTATTCGATAACGACTGCTCAAACTAGTCAGAAGCCCGTTGTCTATGATGGACTTAGCACTTAAAAGCATCTCTCTCTCTCCCTCTCTCTATGCCCATATTCCATCTCCAGTTGGAGACGTTCAGTTTCCCTGGAACAACAAGATAAACAGATTCCCTTAGAAGTGCCTAGAAAAGATGCGAGCAGGGCTCGTAAGATAGAAATGCTTTCAAATGGATAAAAAGAAAAGAGCTCTCACCTATTCAAGGGCCAAACCTTGCCACTGATAAGCTCTAGGGTTGAGCAACGTGAAATCCTGGCCAAAATTAAACTGTGCATATAAAGACATGCAAGAAAATACTCAACAGAGACGTGCCACAGGTCACTCTCGTTGCCTAATATACCCTCTTTCTCCACCAAGCCAAACAAATGGAAACAAACAGCCCATCAAATGGGGGTGGTGAAATCTGAGGATCCCCAGAATCTTACAGAATTTGAAAAAATATACACTTTCAAGGCCAAGACAGGCCCACACATGCACAGTCACTCTCATGCTTTCAGAAGACATTAAGAACTCATATTAGCAGCTGGTCAGGGGAACAGACATACAAAGTCTAGGATGCAGCACAAATATAGACAAAATGGTCAGAGGCCTGTGGATGGCATTAGATTGCTCTGTTCTTTTATGTGCAACCACAGACCGCAGACGGTAATTCTGGCCCATGGATTTACACAGCTTTTACACCTGAGAAGTGGAGAGAGATTGAGACATTTATGTATATTGAGGCTGCTATGAAAGAGACACCAAGGACTGAACATTCACATTCCCTGCCCCTCTCTCATATACTCACACTCATAGCAAAGGAGCTATATATGAACACATGCATCAGAGATACATAAAACAAGCTCAGATTCCAGACTCTGGCACAGTAGTAGACATTCTGAGCATCTCCCGCTCCTATTATTTTTTTGTTGAAAACCGGTAAATTTCTAACCTTCATGACTAGTGTCTAGTGAACACTATGAATTCAAGGGAGGGAGAAGCCACATTCGCCTCCACAATAACCACCACGTCCCTTTCAGCTTGTCATCTCCCCCACTTGCTGTCAAACATGGTAGATTATTTGAAGAAACTCTTCTCCCATGGAAGCAACATTATGAGAAGAAGTAAAATTAGCCTAACCCAGACTTCCTCAACCTCAGCCCTCCAGATGTTTTTGACCTACAACTCCCATGATCCCTAGCTAGCAGGACCAGTGGTCAGGGGTGATGGGAACTGTAGTCTCAAAACATCTGGAGGGCCGAGGTTGAGGAAGCCTGGCCTAAACTATGCTAATGTAACTTCACAGTAGCATAACATGAGTTTAGTTTGCTTTAAGGATTTGCATCTCTGGGGAGCGGAATATAGAATTTCACCAACACTGCACTAGTGTTTAGGCATTTGTACATTCACAGACCCTGAACGCAGCTGCACACTGCTAAGATTGGGACATGGGTGATGGTGCTCACAAAGCACAATGGGTTCTGACTTCTGTGCATGCACATGGACATCTGTGCATGCAATAGCACGGGATGCACTCACAACAGGCCTTGCCAAACCCATGGGCTGTGTACAAACTTATTTGCAGGTCTATGACTAGCAAAGGTGAGCATGTGCATGTAAACCAAAACAGTGCACCACTGCACATGCGCAGCGCAAACACCACCTCTGGTGCTCCAATCCTCTTCTTATGCAGCTATATGACACATAAGATTTCATGCTCATCAGAGAATGTGCAAAGAAACAAATATAACTATGGGCACATGTTGCCACAAGTGGAACCACATCTGTACAAAAACCATTGTACAAAATCCCACACATGTGCTGTAACTTCTATGTAGCACAGCTGGGCTTAGAAAAAAGACTGCTTTTTCCCTGTCACACTTCAATCTGTTTAGAATCTCACCACATTCATCTGTGTTCATCTTGATACATTGATTACATACACCCCACACCTAGTGCAGCTATACTTCTTTCCACACCACAGCCACGTGCAACATACATATTCCAGTGTAACTGTGTGCGCACACACAAAAAAGCTTGCAGCGCCTACATACTTGCCCTAACAGATGACACTTTGGTATTTCCCCATGCTTCTGCACATACAACACTTGTTGTCACAGCTGCCTACACCAGCATGTCACCTCTGGCATTTTTGCGAGTGGTCATGCGCATGTTGCACGTGTGACTAACCCTCCTGTTTGCACGGCTGCCCTGCATGCAAACCTTTGTGCGGTATTATAACACCTTTGTACTGCAATGCATATGCAGACAAATATGCACATAAGAATGGATCTCGGTCAATGAACGTGCATTATCTCCTGCCCCCGGGAAACAGAAAGTGCAGCACTTACTGTTGCTTGTGCAAATGGGTTGTACATCACAGCTTGGAGCATGCTTGTGAAACAAGGATGGCACATGTTGATTGTTATGAGCTTGCCTAACATCTGTCTGACCACAGCATCACACACACACAGGCAGTCTATGTTTTTCACCTTCTTTTACACACCTGCACCTGAGCTGTATTAAATATAGCTATGGGTGATCGCTGAATTTGGGAGAATGAAAGTGGGAATCACACAAATTATAATCTTATCATTAACCCATCCAATAGATAGCCTTACTTCAGTTGTAATACAATAGCTGCTTGCAGATAGGAAAGGTAGGCCTGGAAACACATAATAAAGGACCCCCAATTTTTAATCAACATATTAATAACTCTCCACCTTTGGGAGATATATAATATGATTATGTCTTATAGCCTGATAATTTCTTTGTCTATAGGCACCTCCATTTTTAACTGAACCAACATCCTGCTTCATTTTCCTTAGCCATCATGTATTTCCATCTCCCAAACACTTGCACTGGATTCTCTTCAGCTATGTTTCCACATTGGTCCTCCACTCCCTGCAACATCTACTTCAGAATCCCATCCCTGCACTGCCAAACTGGCACCTGCCATTCCAATCCCCTGCTTCTGCTAAGACCCCACTCTGCAAAATGTTAGGCCACCGTTTCGTTGTGTTACGAGGTGCAGAAAAGACAACCCATGGGATGTGTTTATTCCTTGATAACACAATATATTAAGGGTTTGGGTCGGAGCCTCAGAATCTTACGCTCATAGGACTGTGTGGTGTAGGGTAATGAAGAAAAATCAGGCAGGGTGCAAGACGCACAGGAAGAAGCTGTTGGAAAGAGATTTGGTGGCAAGGCCCAGGTTCAAAACAGCAGGAATCTAGGAGACCACAGAAGAATTGTTGGGGGCCAATGAGTTGCATGGGCAAGAGGGATGGAATTGTGGGTATGGGCCAATTAAGAAAAAACTAGAGGGGGCTGTGGGTTTTTTAAAAATCTGATGGAGTAGCATTGGGTGGAGTGGCATAGGTTTCTTGGTGGATATGAGGTGGAACAGGGTGCAGGTTCCCTAAAGGAAAGAGCAGAGGGGTTGCCTAGAGATAGAATGTGGGTTGCTTTAGCCAAGCAGGGGCGAGGAACGGCTGGGCAGAATGATGGAGCCGATGTTGGCTGCACCTGTGAGCAATGTTGAAAATTGACAGCGCTCAGGGAGAATGGGTGTTTGGGGGTCTTTAGGGGGCCCAGACGGTCGTGGGGGGGAGAGAGAGAGCGTACGCTGTAAATTACCGGGTGTCCAAAATAGAAAACTTGGTGGGAAAAGGGGGGTCTGGTGGAGCTGGGTAGATTGCTTGGGTCAGTGGCGTAGCGTGGGGGGTGCAGGGGGGCTGGCCGCACTGGGCGCAACATCTGGGGGTTAGGGGACACAAATCCACGGGTTAGGGGGTGCAAATTATTTGCCTTGCTCCGGGTGCTGACAACCCACGTTACGCCACTGGCTTGGGTTTTCCTTTAAGTGGGGGCATCCAAGGCTCAAAGGGTAACCAGGGACAGCGGAGCAGAGCTACAAACAAGGCTGGTCAGAGGATATGGGAAGAAATGAGTGGAGAGGGAAGACCTCTATGCTTGGGGAATGGGCAGAAGGAAGACGATTCTGGAGGAGACAGGCCGCTGGAGAAACAGAGAGAGGGCCTTTGGTGAGCTGCTGCTTCCATGGAACAGACGACTAGGGAGGGGGTTAGAGGCTAGAGGCGCCTCCCCAGCTTTGGCGGTGGGGCACCCTGTAGATGCCCAGCGCTGGCCATCACGGCAGGTCGACCTACCTATATGGAGAGGCTCCAGGGCCCGGGTGGGTGGAGAGACGGAGGGGACGGGAAGGTGGGTCTCTGGGGCTGGGTGGAGATGGCTTGGAAGGTTCCAGGAGAAGGGGAGCCCGGAGCGAGGCTGCAGGGCTTTCAGAGAGGAGCCGGAGAGGGAGGAGGCGGCGGCGGCGGCAGGCAGGCAGATGGACTGTGCGCGGCTGGGCAGAGACGAAGAGGCAGGGCGCGATCTCGTGGGAAAGGGGCTCGGAGAAGGCGCCAGGGCGCACCGGCGGGGAGGCTGGGTTGGGCGGAGGAGTTGAGTTGCAGGGAGCGTGCCGGAGAATCGGGATGGGCGAGGGCGCGGGGTGGGGTGGGGGGCGGCGGGTAGGGAAGGAGAGGCTGTGGGTGCCGGGGGGGGTGGCCGGATCCGTGCGGAGCGCACGGGGGAAGGTGCGGGTGGTTGGAGAGAGTAGGCAGCGGCGGGTGGCAGCGCAGGGGGTGCGATGGGGAGCGGGGAGCCCTGGGATGCGGGAGTCAGAGGCGCATTGGGGAAAGGCCGGCGGGGAGGGATGCAGAGACGGCAAGAAGAAGCTGCCGGACGATTTGGGGGCAGCTTTGGAGACGATGGAGCAAAGGCTCCGGACGGTCCCCTTGGTGGAGAGGTGGCGCCCCGCTGGAGAGGGACGCGGAGATCGGGTGCAGCGGGGCGCAGCGCGGGGCTTCCCGGGAGGAGATGGGGGTTCCTGAGCTCGGCGCTTACCTGCCTTTGCAGCAGGCGGGGGAGGCTGCGGTGCTGCTCCTGGTGGTGCTGATGCAGGAGGGATGCAGGAGGGAGCCTGGATGCTGATGCTCGGCCCCCTCCTCCGGCCTTCAGGGGCGATTGCCATCCCTCAGGGGGACCCCACTCCCCAGCCCCGGCATCCCTCCCTCCCGGCCGGCCGGTCGGCCACCGCCTGGCGCCCCCCTCCAGCCCGCCCAGGCAGATCCAGAGAGCGAAAAGAGAAGCAAATCCCGCCCCTTCGCCCAGCGCAGAGCTTGGGCGCGCCTGCCCCTTTAAGAGATCTCTGATTGACAAGCGTTCCGACCAACGAGCCTGCGGCATGGTCCGGGACAGCCCTTTAGGCACCGCCCACGCGTGGGGAAGGGAGGGGAAGCTGAGCTCCGAGTGGCAAGGTGGCAGAGCCAATGGGGTGGGCGAGCTGGTGGGCGGGGGGGCTGCGAGAAGCCAATTGGGGAAGCCTATGGGCGGGACTCAGTTTTAGGGTGATGTCATCCGGTGGTTCTTTAGGAAAAAGGAGGGGGGAAGGAACAGGAGGAGGAGAAAATCAGATGCATCGCAGGTTTAAAAAAAAAAGGAAAAAAGCGGGGGGGGGGGTGAGTAACAAAAATGCACGAAATCCGTGCAATGACCCAAGGAAGCGTCCCAGCCCGTGTTAAATAACGCAACAGTCCGGTGAGAAGAATGAGACGTTGCATCACGGGCGGAAAATGCACCAGATGCGTGCATAGAAAGAAAAATCGAGACAGTGAAATGCACCGATTCATGCAGCTCAGAGAGGATATTTATGCATGTACCACCTGGAGATACACCTACAGCTGAGAAAATGCAGCAACCCGGCGGAAAGCACCAAGAGGAGACACTCCAGCCCCATCGCCCCCGAGATGCACAAACTCTCTGCGGAAGGAGCCGGTGGGCTACAGAGGAGTGAAAATGCACCGGCCCATGCGACATAAAGAGAAATAAATCACGGCGCCCCGTTAGGAGGAGATGCACCAGTTCATTTCACCCGGGGGGGAGGGGGACAGCAAACCGTGAACCTCGAGAGAACCTGGAAGGGGAGGAAAGGGGTGACACGCCAAACCACGTGCTGCTGAGAAATGCACCACTTCATGCAAGTCGGTGTAAAAAAATAAAAATGCATCAGTCCAAAAAATGCGTGCCAATGGGCATAGCCTAGAGAAATCCATCCACCACCCTAAGGAAATGGCCATGCAACAACCTAGGAAAACTCGTTTGTGCAAAAGAGAAACGTGAAACAATGCCCAGCAAGGTAAGGAAGCGGTTTGGTTGCTGAGCTCTCCGGATGAGATGCGCTTGCTTAAGAGAACCCAGGAAAGACATGGAAATATATCAAGACATGGAGCGGTAGGCGAAGGTGCAAAAAATCAATGCATGAAGCCAAATCGGAACAGCAAATCATTGCAAGGCAGAAGACGGTCCAGGGAGGGAGCAGCAAGCGAGCATCATTAAGGGCCTTTCCAGATGGCAGGGGAGGGAAGTAACACATTTTATTCTTGGTCCTCTGTCAATGCTAGCTCTGAATAAACTCTGGGATATGCTGTTTTGTCCTCACTGGTAACCTTTCTGATGTTTTCTTTATTTCTTTATTTTTTTGCATTTCCTTGGCTGGAGAGGGAAGGAGGATGCAGAACCTTCAAAGAACACAATCTTTAAAAAAAAGTTTAAAGAGAAATAGAAAAAGATTCATGAATGGCAAGACTGCAGGAGGATGGTATATGTCCTGGGGTTTGTCAGTTACATTGGTGGTGCAACTGGGAAGCAGTTTCTGAAGGAAGGAAAGCTTGGTATTAAATGATTTACAAAAGTGCAGCGGTGCACAGGCACTAGCCAATAGGTCCTTGTTCAACCACAGTCCATGACTATAGTTGGGAGGGGAGTTGTGGATCATCTTTGCCCAGTGACGTAATATTTTGCTTTTTGTACAGGCAAAATGTTGTTG
Organism: Podarcis melisellensis; assembly: GCF_964234715.1. Classification (NCBI taxonomy): domain Eukaryota; kingdom Metazoa; phylum Chordata; class Lepidosauria; order Squamata; family Lacertidae; genus Podarcis; species Podarcis melisellensis. Next base: position 37,909,743 of record NC_138545.1, on the reverse strand, counting down.
CCCTGAAGGGAGTGAGTTGCAACTCAGCACTTGAAAAGTATTTTCTGGAACGGCCCGAAGAAATGCGCCGAGTCTATGACGAAGATGTGTCAAATGCATGTAGGTAATATTCTGATCATAACAGAGACCTGTGGTGAACTTCCGTCAGCACAGACTGCCTGTCAAGGGCAAGGAGATAAAACTAGGGACGTTCATCGCAGTAAGGGTGCAAGAAACATCAGATTGCAGGAAAATGTCCCTATTTGGTGATTCAGAGACTGTGGCCCTGTGAAGGCAGTGACCAAAGGACGTGGTACCCTGTGTAGCCTTACAGAGATGTGGAAGAAGAACCAAGGAACTACGCACATCTGTATTAGCTGCTCATCTTCAGCAGCTGTGGCCAGTGAAGAATGAACTGCTAGGAAGGAAACACAACCCAGTTGTCTGATCCAACAGTGACATGTTAGCCAGTTCTTGCGCACAGGAGAGAATTCTACAACACTGTGCAATCCATCGCAAAGTACACACTCTAGCATAATTAGGCATCCCAGAGAGAAGTGTACCAGTATGTAGGCACGCAATCTGTAGGAGGATCTGACCAGGGGTTCCAACTGGTCCAACATCATTTCCAGTAGCACTTACAGATCATGGGCTGGTCCCTCTCCCAGGGGCTTCGTTATTACATAGTATACCTCCTGTGTAAATGGGAGTTCATTAAGCCATTGTAGAGTTGGAAGGGACCTTGAGGATCATCTAGTCCCAAGTCCCTGCAATGCAGGAATATGCAGCTGTCCCATACGGGGATCGAACCTGCAGCCTTGGCGTTATCAGCACCACGCTCTAACCAGCTGAGCTATCATAGGTCACAGCCAATAGGTGTTCCTAGAAACATTCTGTGTTTGTCTAAACCAGGGATGAGGAACCTGTGGCCTGACAGCCTCCCAAGTCGCATCAGCCTCAGCTAGCATGGGCAATGGTCAAGGATGATGGGAGTTGTGGTCCAGCCTCATTGGGCGGGCCATAGACTCCACATCACTAGTCTAAACCATTAGAAAAACGACTATGCTACAGGGATGATCACTGCTGTTTTAGTAACAGGGAATCTGTGGCTCTCCGAACTACAACTTCCTTCATCCTTGATCATTGCCCATGCTCACTGGGGCCAATGGGAGGTGGAGTGTTTGTTCATATACAGGTACAGTGGTACCTCGGCTTAAGTACTTAATTTGTTCCGGAGGTCCGTTCTTAACCTGAAACTGTTCTGAACCTGAAGCACCACTTTAGCTAATGGGGCCTCCTGCTGCCGCCACGCTGCCGGAGCACGATTTCTGTTCTCATCCTGAAGCAAAGTTCTTAACCTGAAGCACTATTTCTGGGTTAGCAGAGTCTGTAACCTGAAGCGTATGTAACCTGAAGCGTATGTAACCTGAGGTACCACTGTAATGTGTCTCAGAAATTTGAAAACGCCTCTTGCTTGCCAGAATGGAAACTACAGAGGATGCGTTAAGCGCTTGCAGAAACTAGGTACATTGGTACCTCGGGTTAAGAACTTAATTCGTTCTGGAGGTCCGTTCTTAACCTGGAACTGTTCTTAACCTGAGGTACCACTTTAGCTAATGGGGCCTCCCACTGCCGCCACGCGATTTCTGTTCTCATCCTGAAGCAAAGTTCTTAACCCGAGGTACTATTTCTGGGTTAGCGGAGTCTGTAACCTGAAGCATCTATAACCTGAAGCGTCCGTAACCCGAGGTACCACTGTAAAAATGTTGGAATTAGATATTTTTGTCATTTGTGTGTTTGCTACCATTGGCACATGGCTGTCCAGAATTGGGGGGGGGTCTCCACTCCAGGGCTATAGCTTAGTGGAAGAGAACTTGCTTTGCATCCATGTTCAGTTCAAAGGATCAGGCAGCAGGTGAAGGGAGAGTCACTGCTAGACAGCCTTGAGCTAGGTGGAGAACCAGTCTGTCCCCAAGTTAAGACATTTCTATCATCTCCGCTGGGAATATTGCGTTCCCTATAGAAATCTTCGCATCTCCACACTTCCCCCAAATCTGAAAATGCACCCCTTTTGCTAGGTATACTCAAATAAAATTCCTGCTCCAAACCTTCCTGTAAACCCTTCCTGGGTGGCTTTTTATCTCTGTCTGGTTCTTTTAAAAATATCCCACACCCTATCTCCATAGCAGCAATCGGTTAATTTTAGACAACGCTCACTAAAAATTCCTTGATGTGGAGATGGCTCCCTTCTGGATCACTGGTCCGTGTGACATTGGGGACCTGTTGGTCTGTGGTCCGAAGGGTTGGTGGCTACAGCAGAAGGGCTCAAACTGAGCCAGGATAATGCCCTGAAACATTTTCTTGCTGCTTCAGGAGGCAGGAAACATGATATGCAATTGTGATGGGGATACTGAATTTATTTGTGCTTCCTGCTTCGGGTCTGAACTGAGAGCCATATTGTTCATTGGAAGGAGGAATGCATCAGGGATAGCGATCTGACTCATTGTACAAAGGTAACATTTACGTTCATTGCTCCGCCCACTTTGGCTTCTGGCTCCGACCAACATTGGCATGTGGCCCCCAGAAGGTTGCACAAAAGGAAATGTGGCCCTGAGGCTGGAAAAGGTTTCCCGTCGCTGACATGAGATAGCTGCATTTGGACAATGGTAAAAAAGAAATAAGAACAACAATAATAACTAACACCATTTTTTAAGCCTTTTTATCTTCATGGGGCTACAGAATACAGTGGTACCTTGGGTTACAGATGCTTCAGGTTACATATGCTTCAGGTTACAGACTCCCGCTAACCCAGAAATAGTACCTCGGGTTAAGAACTTTGCTTCAGGATGAGAACAGAAATTGTGCTCCAGCGCCTCAGTGGCAGCAGGAGGCCCCATTAGCTAAAGTGGTGCTTCAGGTTAAGAACAGTTTCTGGTTAAGAACGGACCTCCGGAACGAATTAAGTACTTAACCCGAGGTACCACTGTAGACTCTACCCATCGGCCTCACTTTTAGGAAAATAACATGTACTGTAGCCTAGTCACTTTCCCAGCTAGCATTTCATACATCGGCTTTCCCATGTTGGGCATCAGAAAACAGTGGTAATCCTCAGAAGTCTGTGGCGCAGCAATGAAACTGCTATCACATTTGCAAAGCTAAGCAGGGCCCAGTATGGTTTCAAATTGGATGGGGGACCTCAGGTGGAGATTTGTGGGACGGGTTTGAGATTCCTGGACTAGATGACCCTTGGGATCATTTCCAACTCTACAATTCTGTGATTCTATGTTAACTTGGCCAACTCTCGGAAGCCTGTATTACAGGAGTGGGTAACCTGTGGCCCCTCCGCATGTTGCTGAACCACAACTCCCATCACCCCTGGCCATTGGCCATGCTTGCCGAGGCTGATGGGAGTTGTAGTTGAGCAGCATCTGGAAGGCCAAAGGCTCCCCACACCTGTTAGAATAGACTGCTCCTTGCACCTGAGCTTAGATTTCACCAGCGTTTACCAATCTGGTACCCTCCGGATGTTTTTGGACCTCAGGCCCCAGGCTGCGCATGATGAGAGTTATAGGCCAAAACACCCAGAGGGCACTAGGTTGGTGAGCAGAGTTTCTGACTTAGAACTGCAGGTTCATTGGAATTGTGCCATGGAACCTCTTCCCCCATAGCTGAAGCAATGAGCCTAGCCAAGGGTTTGGTGCTTTTGTTGCCATGGCACTTGGCTGACTTGATGTGCCTGCTCCACAGCACCCACTGGCAGCTCCAAAGCTCTTTCTGGGAACGGACAACAGGAATCCCTGTATTCCTAGACTGATCAGAGCAGTCAGCACCCGACTTCCTTTCTTTTATGCCTTCAACATCCCCTTTTCATCTGCTTCAAAGCTTCAGTAGAAGCACCGCAATAATCATTTCTGGGCCCCGCTGCACTATACAGTGGTACCTTGGGTTAAGTACTTAATTCGTTCTGGAGGTCCGTTCTTAACCTGAAACTGTTCTTAACCTGAAGCACCACTTTAGCTAATGGGGCCTCCTGCTGCCACTGTGCCGCCGGAGCCCGATTTCTGTTCTTATCCTGAAGCAAAGTTCTTAACCTGAAGCACTATTTCTGGGTTAGTGGAGTGTGTAACCTGAAGCGTATGTAACCCGAGGTATCACTGTACATCTAAAGCAGGTATCATGCCACTTTAAACAGTCATGGCTCCCCCTAAAGAATCCTGGGAACTGTAGGTTTGGTAAGGGTGCTGAGAGCTCTTAGGAGATCCCTGCTCCCTTCATAAAACTAAAATTCCCACTGTGGTTTAACAATCATCTTCCCACAGAAGTGTAGCTCTGTGAGGAGAAAAGGGAGTCTTCTGCCTCCTTTTGTGCCACTGCATACTGCTGCATGCTTTGGGTGGGATGGGCACACCATGCACATGGCTTCTCCCAAGGAATCCTGGGAAATGCAGGCCTACAATTCCCAGCATCCTTAGCAAACCACAATTCCCAAGATTCAACCTGGCCTTTGATTGATTTGACATCCGATGCCCTTTTAAATGTGTTGCGGGAGGGGAAGATTTGTGGCTTGTTTTTGGTCTCATTTTTATTATGTGTTTTGTTTTTATATTGTAATTTTATGTTGTGATCTGCCTTGAAATCTGCAGCTGTAGGGTGGTGTACAAATTTAATTCATATAAATTAAAAAATATGTTATTTGCACTGGCATACTTTATAGTGTTTGTTTTCATCAGATCACCGGGTGAAAATTAAAAACTCAGGAATGTTGAAGTGCGCCAGAACTGCAATCGAATTATAGGCAGGCAGGCAGGCAGGCAGGCAGGCAGGAGCTGGGGAAACCGACACAGAGATGTGAGCAGAGACTGCAACATGAACTGACATATAAATGAATAGAGGTTAAACCAAGATGATGGCGAGTCAACTTAAATGCACACACACACACGCTTCCCCTACCATCAAAATGCCCAAGGCTAGAGTTAGCCCTCAACTGTCTTGCAGAGTGAGATGCTGGATACCAAGAGAACCTCACTGTGAGTGCGCCTTGGTCCCAAAAAGGGCTGTCTAAAGGGTGCAACCAGGGGTGGATGCGTTCAATCCATCAGCTGATTGGGGGCGATTACAGCGATCCCTGTCCAACTTTGACAGGTGTCAATCACCTGGCATCCTTAACACACCAGGTGGTTGAGAGGAGGGACGGTCTCACCCTACTGTAAAAGTTTGCCTTCACAGGGTGTGGTACTGAGGGGAATTGGCTTCCACCCGGCTGGATCCAGTTCCCCACAGCTGTGTTCAAAGGGTGCAGTGAGGCCCTGAGAAAGCTTGGCCCCTGGGGAGAGGGACATGCTGCAAGCGTTAGTAAGATGTGGACATTTTACCCAGTCCCAACCCACCTGCACCCCTTGCAGAATTAGACCTAAATTTGTAACCTGAAGACGTTTCAAAATCTTACGTTTTGAAGTTACACATTTTGATTCCAAAATTCAAACGTGAGAGATAAAGGCGTCTACTGGATAGTGTTGGGACACGGGTGGCACTGTGGGTTAAACCAGAGCCTAGGACTTGTCAATTGTGGAATGCTGATTGGCTGATTTTATTTGTGGTTGCACACATAGACATAATACATAAAATTGATTTTATATAGACATAATACATAAAATTGGGAGGCGGTTGGCGCTGTGGGTTAAACCACAGAACCTAGGACTTGCCCATCAGAAGGTCGGCGGTTCGAATCCCCACGACGGGGTGAGCTCCCGTTGCTCAGTCCCTGCTCCTGCCAACCTAGCAGTTCGAAAGCACATCAAAGTGCAAGTAGATAAATAGGTACCGCTCCGGTGGGAAGGTAAACGGCATTTCTGTGCGCTGCTCTGGTTCACCAGAAGCGGCTTAGTCATGCTGGCCACATGACCCGGAAGCTGTACACCGGCTCCCTCAACCAATAAAGCGAGATGAGCGCCACAACTCCAGAGTCGGTCACGACTGGACCTAATGGTCAGGGGTCCCTTTACCATTACTGGATAGTGTTAAGACCAATAAAAGATGATGGATGTGACTAAGGTTTACCAACTTCAGCAGGTCTACTCTGAGTAGGGCTTAGCTTGAGTACCACCCACCTTGTTGACTGACTTCCAGGCAACTTTGTTAAATCTTGGGCCTCCAGATCTAATGTTGTTTCTATGCTTTTGTGGCTGTTGAAACCTCATGGGCTCAACATTAGAATGCTGCATTCCAACGGCAGAAGAAACATTTTATTTTTTGCGGTTTGCCTGAGAACTACCGTACCTCCCCCTCTTCCCGATTCATTTCAGTGCTGCTCCTGAACGGCAACTTTTCCAAAGAACCCAGACATCCCGAGTTCCTGCTCTTCCTGCTAGGTTCTCTCTTGCCCTGCGAGAGAAAGAGGCATTGCTGGCTTGCAGAGTCCTATCTCCCCACCCTTTCTGGTAGATGAGTCTCCAGAGGGCAACCCAACCTGTAAAACCAACTCTGGAAGCATAGTGGGGTGACTCACATACCCATTGGGCAGGGAGCAGCGTTTTTCTCGTCTTTCTGGAACAAGACCGAGACCTCAATTTGTAGCAGTAGGTGGCAAACACACAGCAATACAGAGCCATTACTTCCCCCGCTCCCTCCTTTGGCCTACGAAGGGAATGAGGCCTAGCGCATGAGACTGAGGGGTGTGGTGCTGGGCACATGTGTGGTTTTTTTGCCTGTGGTTCCCCTCACCTGCCTCTCCTGAAATGGCACCTGTTCCATTAAGCAAGCACAGACATGTCTTTTTCTTCTTTTTTAACATGACCTTGTATCAGGAGCAGGGAGTGATGGCAGCGGGGGAACACGCTGGAGGAACAGCTGGGAACCTGCCATTAAAAACCTATTTGGGACCTGAAATGTGTTGCGCCCAAAGGCCTGCTTGGAGGCGATAGGGAGCAGCAAGCAAAATGGAGGCAGTTTGGAGCCAGGATATACCTGAGTCTCCTGAGGGCCTTGAGGAACTGGAGATGCTGTTGAGACTCCAACTCCCGTCAGCAAGAATGTGGTCAGGGCAGAATTAGACTGAACCTTGCATTGTATAAATATAAGTTTGTAGGGAACTTAATAGAAACTACATCAGAAATATGTAACTGTGCGGTATAAGATAAAGTACAGTGAGACTAATTGGAAGTCATTTTTAATTTCTTATTTTACAAGTTTTACAATCGTTCACATCACTGGGAGTACAAATGATGTTAGTTATAAGAAATGTGTTGTTTCATATACAGTGGTACCTCAGGTTAAGTACTTAATTCGTTCCGGAGGTAATAATAATAATAATAATAATAATAATAATAATAATAATAATAATAATTTATTATTTGTACCCCGCCCATCTGGCTGGGTTTCCCCAGCCACTCTGGGCGGCTTCCAACAGAAATGAAAAATACACTAAAATGTCACATATTAAAAACTTCCCTGAACAGGGCCGTTCTTAACCTGAAACTGTTCTTAACCTGAGGTACCACTTTAGCTAATGGGGCCTCCTGCCGCCGCCGTGCGGTTTCTGTTCTCATCCTGAAGCAAAGTTCTTTACCTGTGGTACTATTTCTAGGTTAGCGGAGTCTGTAACCTGAAGCATCTGTAACCCAAGGTACCACTGTATTCCTATTGTCTGTTTGTCAATTTATAGCTTGTTTATTTGATTGTATGTTTGTTGGTTGGTTTGTCTGCTTTCCTGGCATAAATGTGTCTATTTTAAAACAATAAAGATATATTTTTAAAAAAGAAAAGAAAAAAGAATGTGGTCAGGGACGATGGGAGTTGTGGTCCTGCACGTTCCTTCTTGCGATTCCAGCTGCCACTAACTCTGCGTTAGAGAGAGAAATAACTTTCCTTCCTAATGTGTCATGTCTTCTTCACTTTCGCGCTGCAAACCCTGAGAATTGCAAATAGCATCCTCAGGAAGCTGCTGAGGCTATCACAACCTGCCAGGGGCCACCTCCAACAGCTGTCCTGGACTCCCATTTTTTAAAAAATTCCCATGGTGCTTAGCGTTAGGCAGCTGCCATTTAATTTCCCCATAAGGCCCTTGGCACAGCCTCACTCTGTGGAAAATTTTAATGGAGGAGTGCTGCTAAGCAAGGAGGGCATAGGAAGGGACACACGCACCCCACTGAGGGTATTACCCTCAAAGAGCTGAGGCTGGCCCTGCTGGAAACCTCTGCCATTTGTAATTCATAACAACAGAACCTAGACATTTTAGGGAAAGAAACAAATACAGTGGTACCTCGGGTTACATACGCTTCAGGTTACATACACTTCAGGTTACACACTCCGCCAACCTAGAAATAGTGCTTCAGGTTAAGAACTTTGCTTCAGGATGAGAACAGAAATTGTGCTTTGGCGGCGTGGCGGCAGCAGGAGGCCCCATTAGCTAAAGTGGTGCTTCAGGTTAAGAACAGTTTCAGGTTAAGTACGGCCCTCCGGAACCCCAGAGTCATCCGTGGCTGGACCTAATGGTCAGGGGTTCCTTTACCTTTATATTGGCATAACCATTTCCACATTTAGAAATACATGTGTCCTGAAGGATAGCAGAACACGGGAACCTTTAATGAAGAACTGGTATTTGCCAGAGGAACCTAAAAGCCAGGATTTCCTCAGTAGTGGGGATCCTCTTGGTTCACTGACAGAAACCTTCCCACCATCGCACCTTGGGGTGCCATTTTGGGTAGGAATAAGTTGGCCTCGGCTCATCCACACACCAGTTTTAGGTCACATATGATTATTCCTCAGGAGTCATAGGGTTATTCATTTCAAAGGGTCTATAACTTATCCAGAGTGGATTCCCTACGATGGTTAGATGCCAACCTTGTACACCTCCTTCCAGCAACTCCTGATCCAAGCCGGTGCCAAATGTACAGTGGTACCTCGGGTTACATACGCTTCAGGTTACAGACTCTGCTAACCCAGAAATAGTACCTCGGGTTAAGAACTTTGCTTCAGGATGAGAACAGAAATCGTGCGGCGGTGCCATGGCAGCAGCGGGAGGCCCCATAAGCTAAAGTGGTACCTCAGGTTAAGAACAGTTTCAGGTTAAGAACGGACCTCCAGAACGAATTAAGTTCTTAACCCGAGGTACCACTGTTTTGCTCTGCTTTCCTTTGGACCATGGCAGTGAGGCACAGAGGGGATCTTGTCAGGGCACCCCAAGATCCCTATAAATGTTGCTCAGGCTTGTGCTCCAGAGAGTTCACTTTGCTTCTGCTAATGCAGCAAAAATGCCGGAGGCAGCAATTACAAGTTACCAGTCTCTGCAGCAGTTACAGCAGGCGCTGTGATTCTCCAGCAGTTTCACCCCCAGAAGCACACTCCGTTGTCTTTTGAGGCTGACAGAAGCCAACAATAACTTAGTTGGACACAATCTCAAGTGACTTACTATTAACAAATAAACAAATGGGTCTCTACTAGGTTCACATACCAAAGGCACTCATTCCTTTACTTAAGAACGTAATAAAGGAGCAACTGATAACTAAGCAAGATTTTCAGCACAGATCAGAACCTTTTAAAATTGAAGCAAAGGGATCTATTCCTTTGCCATGCATAAAACATGCTGATTCTCTTTACCATTTAAACGTATCCAAAAGCAAGCCTTGAAAAATATTGCTGAGAATTTGAAGGCCAATTTGCCATCCTTGTTTTCGTCAATTTCACAGTGATCACTGAAGCATACTGAATGTTATAGGGATTAAATTAAATGATGAAATGAGACTTCCCCCAATAGCTGAGCTTGCAAGATGAAAGCAAAACACTTTGGGATCAGCTCACTTGTGTTCAAGACTGCAAGAGCTTAGTATATTTATCATTGGTTTACTTTTAGCAAAATCATCCAGCAAACCAAAGGTTTAATTGTTTTAATTTGAAACATATAATTTCAATTGCTGACTGACCATTCCTTTGCTAAATGGGTTGTTGATGAATGGACCAGGATGGTCATGAATGGGATCTAACAGAGGAGCATGTCTCATTCCTCCCTGTTTTTGAATGAAATCTCGAGTTTGGAGATGGTGACGAGGGAGAAAGCAGGGGTGTGCACCGAGTTGTGCCCTTTGAAGACAAGACAGAGCTCAGGAGCCTTGAAGTTGCCCATTGAGTTCCTAAATAGCAAACTAAGTACGCATGCAGGTCACAGCTTTCTCTGTGATAGTGAGGTGTTCTGTATTTCTATTTACAATTATAGTAATTATTTCTAAACTTGCATCTAAATACAAAAATCAGCATATGCACATTTTAAGCAAATAACCGTCCTCTTCTGGTGACATGTAAGGGGCTGCCTTAAGCTCAGTTTGATAGCTGCCAGAAATCTTCCCTGTGGAATTATTTCCAAAGGAGTCCACCCAACTCCATTGCCTTCAGATTGTTAGGAAAGATCCCCTCTCCCAGACTTCTGAGATTGCTCCCCAATTTTAGTTGTTGCTTATGTTAGGTGAGACAGTGCTCCATTTTGTGTGTGTTTGATGTTAGCGTTTTGCATTCTATATTGTTTCTTTTTTTATAATACTTTTTATTAAGTTTTCCATTTTAACAATCCAATCAAATCACATTAAATATTCCAAATTATACAAATACATATCATAAAGTCCAAATATTTTGCCAAATTATATTTTTCTATATTGTTTTGATGTTAAAATTTGCCTTGTGAACCTTATTGAAGGCCAAATGACAGGATATATTTTAGCTTTATTTTTTTTAATAATTAAAAAAAATACATTTAACCGTTTTTCCCTAGATAAAAACCCACCGTGTTCCCAGGATCCTACCACCACCTTGGGGCACTTCCATCGTGTATGTAACCAGGATCGCATTGCCCAAACCAGATATATCAACTCAGTAATGTGGCAGGACAAAGCCGCTGGTGAAACAGATTTTGCACCTACGATGGCTAAAGCAACATCTCTATTCCAAGAGATACACGTACCATGAAAATGCTCCTTACACACACTCCTGGAATGGCCACAAACAGAATGCAGCGCCAGCAAGGCACTAAAGGTGTAAATACACCAGAAACCCAGTAGGGGGTGCTCTGCCAGCCATAAAGCCCTAGTCACTGGTTTTATGAACCTTGACCTTGCAGACATCTGCTGGCTGCCATTAAGCTATTGGGTCCAGTTTAAGGTTTTGATCTACAAAGCCCTTCAACTGGCAATCAGGTTACCTGCAGCATCACCTTTCTCATTCACTAAGATCAGCTGAGGAGACTTCTCTTGGTTGTGCCATTTTGGAGAAAAACTTGGTAGTAATCAGACAGAAGGCCTTCTCGGTGCTGGCCCCTCTCCGTAGGCTCAGATAGTCACAGACACTATCGATTTTGGCATATTCTCAGGACTCTGCTTATATTTAGTCCCAGAGGTTTCGTTATGTCGATCTGCCCTAGCTGGATGTTGTATTTTAATATTTGCAATGCAGTTTTAATATCTTAAATTATGTCACTTAATTGTACAGCATTAGGTTTTCTTTGTGAATTGTGAACGAACCAACAAACTTGACAGAAAAGTGCCTTTGGAAACCAAGTTTGCCAGTATTTCATCTAGTCTGCTTTGGAATCAAATCTGCCAACATTTCTTCTACGGCAAAGGGCATAGTTGATAAGCACCATAACACCACATATTATTGACAGACGAGAGGTCCTTGATGTGAAAAATGCCTTGAGTGTTGTGACACAGAACCAAGCTGAGGCTTTACTAGGGATGGGTAATATAGCGTCCAAAACTGGTTTGAAGTCCATATTGTGATATCGGTTTCATAATCTTTGACCTTGCAATATATCACAAATCGTGTGTGTGCGCGTGTGTGCGCGCTACACAAAAATCACAATGTGAGGAAAACCGTGAAGCCAGCCAACGCCTCTACATCTACACAGCTCCATCCTTACTTCAGACATCGTGATATGTCAGTATATCGCCATGTTTAGCAGGTGATATATCACAAAGTTGAAAACCAGGAATCGCCCAACCCTAGTGTGTACATTTGCAGAATCATTCTCCAACTGAGGTTCAAACACCCATTTTAAAGAGCAGAAAGGGGAGTGGGGAGATGCAAAAACAGACTGTAAAACGAAGTGAGGCTTCTCAAACACTGTGCTTTACTAGTTTATTGATGTATTACACTTAAATCACACTCTTCTTTTGGAACAGCTTACACAGGCGTTCCCTGGCACGCTTCCCTTACAGCGCTGATCAACCAGAGACCTGCTAGTGGTATAATCACATGACACCCATGGGGACCGGGTAGCTGGCCAAAAAGTCCACTGAAGTATGGGGTTCTGCTAAAGGAAGACAGATTTTCCTAGAGAGGGTTAATCAGTTATTAGGAGGAGCACAATACTTTTGGCTGAACCTTTGGGCAAGACAGGGTGGGGTGGGGGGTTTGACTGGGCCAGGAAAAAGATATTCGCACCCCACTCTAGTCAGAGCAATGGCAAAGTGTTGCATGTGCTACCCAACAACAGTGTATCATTAGGGAGGCATAATGCCCAGTGGCGTAGCGTGGGGGGTGCAGGGGGGGGCCGGCCGCACCGGGCGCAACATCTGGGGGTTAGGGTTAGGGGGTGCAAATCCACGGGTTAGGGAGCGCAAATTACTTGCCTTGCCCCGGGTGCTGACAACCCACGCTACGCCACTGATAATGCCATAAGCAAGCTATTTTCCCCTCTACATCAGTGGTGGCCAAACTTGGCCCTCCAGCTGTTTTGGGACTACAACTCCCATCATCCCCATCAAACAGGACTAGTGGCCAGGGATGATGGGAATTGTAGTCCCAAAACAGCTGGAGGGCCAAGTTTGGCCACCACTGCTCTAAATCAAGTGTGGCAAACCTGCAGACCTCCTGATATTTCCTGGACTACAAGTCCCATTTACTATGCCAGCTAAGGCTGATGGGAGCTGCGTCGAATCACATCTGGGAAGCCACAGGGCTAGCCCAGTGTTTCCCAATCTTGGGTGTCCAGCTGTTTGAGGACTGCAGTTCCCATCATCCCTGACCACTGGTCTTGCTAGCTAAGGATGATGGGTGTTGTAGTCCAAAAACAGCTGGAGACCCAAGTTTGGGAAACACTGGGCTCGCCGCTCTCGTTCTTGACCATGGCACGGCATCCTGGACCGTTTCAGCAATCAGAAGAGCCAACGAGTCCAAGGGAGCCTCTAAGCTTGCATTCTCACTTATCCAGCCTCCGTGGTGCATGGCAAATTGCTTTTAAAAAACGGAAGCCTAGGTGTGCCATGAAACATGACACAGGAATATGCTGATCAGAGATGGGAATACAGAGTTGTAAACAAACCCAAAACCAATGGACAGACTGAGCAAAGGCATGAATCCAAGGAACCCCCAACAGAGACTGTGAGCATCAATAGCCAGGACCTGAAAAGTTGTATTTACCGTATTTTTCGCTCTATAAGACTCACTGGACCACAAGACGCACCTAGTTTTTGGAGGAGGAAAACAAGAAAAAATATATTCTGAATCTCAGAAGCCAGAACAGCAAGAGGGATCGCTGCGCAGTGAAAGCAGCAATCCCTCTTGCTGTTCTGGCTTCTGGGATAGCTGAGCAGCCTGCATTCGCTCCATAAGACGCACACACATTTCCCCTTACTTTTTAGGAGGGAAAAAGTGAGTCTTATAGAGCAAAAAATATGGTATTTGCTTTTTAAGGCGCTAAAGCATATGTTCTTTTCATGACCTCCTCTCAGAGCCAAACTAGACCTGAAGTTAAAAGCCTTTTGCATATTTTTTTAAATGCAAGTTAATTACAAAATCCTATCAGCATACTTAGGGGGCTGATAATTAAGGGGATCAGAGCAGACGTAGAAGGGAAATTTAACCTTTTCCTCCCATGCAGCAGTCTTGAAGAAAAGCCCTCTTGGACATGGCATGAGTGGGTAAAAACATCATCCTCCAAAAACAGATGAAGTGAGCCCACCACTTGTGAACCTTTAACTTGTGCACCTTCAAGTTTTACACGTGTGGAAAAAATTAAAGAGCGCAGGGTTCCAGAAAAAATGACGTTGGCAATCCCAGCCACCACTGAAACCAATGTGTTTTGACTATACGCAACTCTGGCTTTTAGACGCGATAGCCGGAATGTAATTCCTGCATAAACTTCTAGTTTACAGCCCCAATTACAGAAGATTTTCCTCCGGACTGTGACATGGGAGGAATTCGCTCTCCATGCCTGCACTAATCCCGTTAATTATCAGCACCCTCTGCCCCCACCCCTCAAAGCTGATGCAACCTGCATTTTAAAAAACCAGCACGTCAAGTCTGTGGCTTGGCCCTGAGCCCATATTCTGCGCATACGTGGGGTGGGTCCCAGTTCTGCGAAGAAGTACAACTTGAAAGGAGGGATGTTTTTGGAAAAAAACCCCTCAGTTTTTCATTTGAGCTCAGGGGAAGTACTGTATGCAGAGCACCGATCCGGAAAAAAGCAACACCGTATTCAAATAAATATAGGCATTTACAAGGAGATTTGACACTCTTTTGGATTATTTTATCGAATCCCAGCATCCAGGAAAACATTTCTTTTTAAATTTTTGCAATTTGACACATTTTGCCGTCGTAAATACAACCAGCTTGGACTGAACACAAGAGCTGGACAACTCTTAAGAGTTGCATTTTAGCATACAGGTGTGCCCTTGGGATTAAATGAAAGACTAGTTTGAACAGCCTGCTCAGCTATCTATTTCGCTGTAAATTAGGAAGTCGCTTTACAACAGGGGCAGAGGCTTTTCGTCCATCTGTTCCCAACCTGGGAGATTTATTTTATTTTGTTTGCACGCAGAACCTATCAACATGAAGCTTTCGCTAGTGCACGCTTCGTTTTCTGCGAAGAACCTGCCTCACACAAGGTCAGAGACAATTTTGTCCATCTAGGCCTGGGTGGATAAATAGGGACCGCTTACCAGCGGGAAGGTAAACGGCGTTCCGTGTGCGGCTCTGGCTCGCCAGATGCAGCTTTGTCACGCTGGCCACGTGACCCGGAAGTGTCTCCGGACAGCGCTGGCCCCTGGCCTCTTAAGTGAGATGGGCGCACAACCCCAGAGTCTGTCAAGACTGGCCCGTACGGGCAGGGGTACCTTTACCTACCTTTACCTTAGGCCTGGGTGGAGAACCTGCAATCCTCTATATCAGGCATGCAGAAACATCTCTGGGTGTTCCTGAACTACAACTCCCACCATCCACCACTGCAGTGGCCGTACTGGCAAGGGCTTTTGGGAGTTGTGGTTCGGCAACAAATAGAGGGCTTCCCCCATCCCTGGCCTAGCATAACAGTGTTGTCTATTCTGACCGGCAATGGCTCTTCCTGTGTCTCAGGTATCATCCGATCCTTTCAGCTGAAAAACACCAGGGCCTGAACCTATCCTGGAAGAGTCGCCCAGAGTGGCTGGGGGCAAACCAGTCAGATGGGCGGGGGTACAAATAATAAAATTATTGTCATTATTATGAACTACTGCAGGCAAAGCATGGGCTGTACCCACTGAGCTATGGGTCTTCTTCCTAAATTGCACCCTATTGACACATGAAACCGGCAGATTTCAAGCAAACCTGTGCCAACTCCCAGCCTGGGCGACCTTTCTGCATATACTGTATTTTTCAGTGTATAAGTCTATATTTCCCCCCAATTTTTTAAAGTTTAAAATTGGGGGGTCATCTTATACATGAAATGTTGCAATTAATTATTTCTTAATTTGGGGCTCAAACAATTGGGGTGGTCTTATACATGGGGACGTCTTGTACACGGAAAAATACGGTAACTCTTTGGCTTGGCTTTATGAATGTCACGGCAAGTAACAGTGGGTTTCTCTGACCCATGCCAACTAATTCAGACTGAAGCAATCAGGTGACTTCAAGTCAGCATGGATCAGCTGAAAACTACAGGCTTTCGCATTCTGATGGGGCTGGGAGCCATGATATTTTATGTCAGCATTCTCAAATAGTTATTATGCAGCTAGAGCCACAACTTCTCCCCAAAATTCACCTAAACATTACTTTTTCACAAATCCTGACCAGAGATTCATTAAGTGCTCCACCTGCTGGTCAAAGAGTCAAACTGCACTGCAGCTTATTTCATTCTGATTTTTTCCCCTTTCTGCCAACGCTCTGATGGAGCTGTTGCCCCTGGAACTAACTGAAAGCACACCAGTGCAGGTAGATAAAAAGGTACCGCTGTGGCAGGAAGGTAAACGGCGTTTCTGTGCACTCTGGTTTCCCTCACGGTGTCCCATTGTGCCAGAAGCGGTTTAGTCATGCTGGCCACATGACCCGGAAAGCTGTCTGTGACAGGATAGTCATTTAGAGGCCCTGTTAAGAGAAATCTAAAATAGAGGTCTGTTGTGATTGTTATGGGGTAAGGGGGATTATCTTTTCTTACTTAGTATAATCTGGACAGACATTATTTACATACACGTCGTGTTATTCATAAAACTCCATAGCGTTTTGCTGTTTTTTATCTCATTAATCCTCACAGCAACTTTGCAAGGGAGGCCATTCCAGTCCCCATTTTACTGAGGCCGAGTGTACACAAGCTTACCCAAAGATCGCCAGTGAGCTTTGCAGCTGAAATTATTGTGATTTCCCACATCCATATCCAACCTTGTTTTGCTTTTTTCTTTAAAAATCACATTCTACTATGGGTTGCTATAGGAAAAAAAAATGGTTTGGCTTGGTAAAGTTGTAGTCCTAGAGTACTGAGACAATTCTCTCCCTCCAAGGCTCTTATCAGTATTAATTGGCAAGATATCCCAAGGAACTCAAGGGCACCAAATATGGGTTTTCACTGTTCTGTCCTCACAACAACCCTGTGAGGTAGGTTAGGCTGAGGAGAGAGAGGGACAGGTGATATGGTCAGCCAGGTAGATTTGAACCCAGGCCCAAAGCCAGGGCTACACCACGCCTTCTCATCAGTGTTGGCGTTTCTGTGTCTAAGCCCTATATGGCTTATGACCCTCGTACCTACGGGACCGCCTCTCCTGGTATGTCCCACAGAGGAACTTACGGTCTTCAAATAAAAACATCTTGGAGGTCCCGGGCCACAGAGAGGTTAGGCTGGCCTCAATCAGAGCCAGGGCTTTTTCGGCCATGGCCCCGATCTGGTGGAACGCTCTGTCACAAGAGACTAGGGCCCTGCGGGACTTGACATCTTTCCGCAGGGCCTGCAAGACAGAGCTATTCCACCAGGCCTTTGGCCAGGGCGCAGCCTGACCCCCTCCTCTGGCAATCTTCACAGAACTTTAGCTTAATGGTTGCCATCAATTTGATTTTAATTAATTTTTATAATGAATTGTTTTTAGAATGTTGCACTATTTTATTGTTGTTAGCCGCCCTGAGCCTGGCTTCAGCTGGGGAGGGTGGGATATAAATAAATTTTCCATTTTCCTCTAATTTGTTATAGCCCTGCACATCATAGGCAGCAAAGAACAGGCTCTTGGGAGCTTTGTGGTACCTTCTTCAGTTTCACAAAGGGTAGGGACTCACACAGATACACAGTCACTCACACAGAACATCTTTAAATAAGAGGAATGTGGAGAATAAATACTGTACATAGGAGCCTACCTCCTGGCAAAGAGGAGGAAGGCAGATAAATATGTCTCCTGCTATACAGATAAAACCATCGGGGAGGGTGCGGTGGGGTGGGGGGAAAAATCGCAGGCCAGCCCAAACAAACCAGATAGATAATGATGGAAATTATCCTCGGGATTCCAGGGATCTGAAGAAACAAAGAGAGACAAGAAATACCAACCGTGAGAGCAAGCAGGGAGACAGGCAGCCACAAAAGAAGTTTTTCTTAAAACTCTAAGAAAGGACTAATTTTTTTTCATATGGCCACTCTAGTTAACTAATGTGGGTGGTGCTGTGGGTTAAACTACAGAGCCAAGGACTTGCCGATCAGAAGGACGGCGGTTCGAATCCCCACGACGGGGTGAGCTCCCGTTGCTGGGTCCCTGCTCCTGCCAACCTAGCAGTTCGAAAGCACATCAAAAGTGCAAGTAGATAAATAGGTACCACTCCCGCGGGAAGGTAAACAGCGTTTCCGTGCGCTGCTCTGGTTCGCCAGAAGCAGCTTAGACATGCTGGCCACATGACCCGGAAGCTGTATGCCGGCTCCCTTGGCCAATAAAGTGAGATGAGCGCCGCAACCCCAGAGTCGGCCACGACTGGACCTAATGGTCAGGGGTCCCTTTACCTTTGTCTAAGAGCAAGCTAGGATGTGATGATGGCAAGGGAGAGGCAGGAAGAGGTGGGTGACAAGAAAACCAGATCGATTGGTTTCTGAACAAAGGTGAAATAATGAGGAGGAGGAGCTAAGGACTTTGCATTGTTCATTTCCTATGTTCCTTGTACCACAACCATTTTCTGTAAGCTTGAAAATCATATGTAACTATTAAAAGGGTTAAGGGTTCCTGGTTAACATTGCATAGTTATGATGCTGCCTCTTTGCGTTACTGTCGGTCACCTGCTTCAGTCAATTTCTGAAGACACCTCCTCCTCGTCTCTGACCAATCATTAAAGCCAATCATCTTCTGCATGTTATCGAGAAGCGAGGTGATAGGGAACCAGGCAGAGGGCCTTCTCGGTGGTGGTGCCCACCTTGTGGAACGCCCTCCCATCAGATGTCAAGGAAATAAACAGCTATCTGACTTTTAGAAGACATCTGAAGGCAGCCCTGTTTAGGGAAGCTTTTACTTTTGACGTTTTTTATATTCTGTTGGGAGCTGCCCAGAGTGGCTGGGTATAAATAATAAATTATTAATATTAATATTGTTATTATATTATCATGCCTTATTGCATTTCTGCACTTTTTACTGATGTTGTCAGTACTTTGCATTGATCGTTTTCTTGTACAGTTGTACCTCTGGTTGTGAACGGGATCCGTTCCGGAGGCCCGTTCGCAACATGAGCAGAACGCAACACGTGTCTGCGATTCTGCAGGTTGCGATTTGCCGCTTCTGCGCATGACGTCACTTTGCATGTCTGCTCATGCACAAGCGGCGAAACCTGGAAGTAACCCTTTCCGGTACTTCCGGGTCACCATGGGACACAACTTGAAAACACTCAACCTGAAGCAAACGTAACATGAGGTATGTCTGTATTGCTTTTGGAAATTTGGGTTTGTTTGCTTTTTTAAGTTGCCATTTACTCCTTAGATATATTTAAAATAAATGGCCCTAAATAAATTAATACTGAGGGTTCTGCACCCGGATTTCTCCTCTCTTCTGTGCCTGCATTTTCCCCTTGCCATCACCCAACTGTGTCAATTGCAAGACGCTTTCTGGGAAGTATCAAATATTGACCTCTCTCCCTCTCTCTATAGGGACACACAGATTACCGTATTTTTCGCCCCATAGGACGCACCGGCGCATAGGACGCACCTAGTTTTTTGGGGGGGAAATAAAGGGAAACAATTTATTTTCCCCCCAGGTGCACTGCGCTAAGCCCGAAGCTTGGGGCGTGCTGAGCTCAGCGCGCCCCAAGCTTCTGGGTGCCGGCAAGGTCTCCGCTAGCCGTGGGAGAGCCGCGTGGCTCTCCCATGGCTAGCAGAGCGCTGCGCTAATACCGAAGCTTGGGGCGTGCGGAGCTCAGCACACCCCAAGCTTCTGGGTGCTGGCAAGGTCTCTGCTAGCCGTGGGAGAGCTGTGCAACTTTGCGCGGCTCTCCCACGGCTAGCGGAGCGCTCTGCTAATCCTGAAGCTTGGGGTGAGCGGAGCTCTGCGCAGAGAGGGGGAGATTTTTTTCCTTGTTCTCCCCCTCTAAAACAAGGTTTGTCCTATGGTCAGGTGTGTCCTATAGAGCGAAAAATACAGTACACCTCCTGCCATCTCACCTTCCAGGTGTGGCAGCCCCGCCCTCTTCTCCTCCTGGCCACCCAAACTATCCCCCGGGAGAACCACTTGGAAAGCCCCATTTCCCGGCCCACTCTTACGAGTAGCTGTTATGCTGCTGCCGGCGCCGCGCCGTCCGCATCTTCTCAAAGCGCGCCTCCATTTCTTCGAGTACTTTGGGCGTGTAGCGCACAACCAGCTTCACGGTACCCTGGGCTGCTTTCAGGAGCTCCACCGCCCGCTCGTGTTGCTCGCCCTCCACGCTCTGCAGGAAACAAGGAAGAAAAGCGACGCCACAAGAGCAGTAAGTGCATTTCCTGATGCAAGACTCCACCTTTCGCCTCCCATCGTCACTGCCGAGGTCCGTGAGAAGCAGCCGTCCCTGCCTCAAATGACGTATTTATGCAAGCGGGACTAGCAGCAAAATGCTGCAGTGTGAAGCCAGCCCTGTTTTCCCTCTCCTTAAATGGCTCAGGCCCGCAACACCTCAAGGACTACCTGTCTCCATAAGAACCTACCAGGACCCTGAGATCATCTTCCAAGGGTCTCCATCGTGTGCCTCCTCCTTGAGAGGTCCAGAGGGTGGCAACACGAGAATGGGGCCTCCTCTGCAGTGGCTCCCCGTCTGTGGAATGCTCTCCCCAGGGAAGTTCGCCTGGCACCTTCATTATACACTTTCAGGCACCAGGCGAAAACGTACCTCTTTAAACAGGCCTTTGGCTGATTGACATCCAATGCCCTTTTAAAATGTGTTGGGGAGAGGGGATTATTGATTTGTTTCTGATCTTTTTATTACAGTGGTACCTCGGTTTTCGAACATAATCCATTCCGGAAGACCGTTCAACTTCCAAGGCATGTTCAAAAACTGAAGCAGTTACTTCTGGATTTACGGAGTTCGAAAACCGAAATGTTAATCAACGGAGATGTTCGAAAACCGAGGTACCACTATATTTCTTATTTTATTTTATTGCGATTTTATGTTGTGAACCACCCTGAGATCTATCTATAAATAATAAGGAAAAAAAATAACTATCAGCTGGAGTAAACCTCCAGATGAACAGCACACATGTTTTTTTGGAAACCATGTAATTTTATGTATTAAAGGTAAAGGGACCCCTGACCATTAGGTCCAGTCGTGGCCGACTCTGGGGTTGCAGTGCTCATCTCACTTTACTGGCCAAGGGAGCCAGCGTACAGCTTCCGGGTCGTGTGGCCAGCATGACTAAGCCGCTTCTGGCGAACCAGAGCAGCGCACGGAAACGCCGCTTACCTTCCCGCAGGAGCGGTACCTGTTTATCTACTTGCACTTTGACGTGCTTTTGAACTGCTAGGTTGGCAGGGGCAGGGACCGAGCACCGGGAGCTCACCCCGTCGCAGGGATTCGAACCGCCGACCTTCTGATCGGCAAGTCCTAGGCTCTGTGGTTTAACCCACAGCGCCACCCGCCTCCCAATTTTATGTATTATGTCTATATAAAATCAACAACACATGTGCAACCACAAATAAAATCAGCCAATCAGCATTCCGCAATTGACTGAGCACGCTCTGCACCTCCAGAGTTGTTTTGGATCTCCACCCAACCCAACTGTTTCCGCTTCCTGCGAACCCTTATCCCGCTCCCATACACCCAAAGAGAAGCCTCTCGTATTGCCTGCCCCCCAATATACACACCACGCCAT
This sequence comes from Podarcis melisellensis, assembly GCF_964234715.1. Taxonomy (NCBI): domain Eukaryota; kingdom Metazoa; phylum Chordata; class Lepidosauria; order Squamata; family Lacertidae; genus Podarcis; species Podarcis melisellensis. The sequence continues at coordinate 37,888,247 of NC_138545.1, read as the reverse complement.
TGACCGACAGCAACTGATCTCCTCGCTTGAGGCCGCCGTGGCGGTCAGCCACGCCCCCTGGGATGATGCGGGAGATATAGATGGGCGAGTTCTGTTCCTTGCCTCCCATGATGTTGAAGCCCAGGCCTTCGTCTGTCTTGGGCAGTTCCACAACCCGTGGGTGCGCGTGGCCTTCGCTCGCTGCGAAAGCAGCCACCGTCGCCTGGATATGGGGAGGAAGCAGAGAGGATTCTGCACCAGTATTTAGGACTGTTTCGAAGACTTCTTTAAAAGTCAGTGGCAACACCCTTCCCCTCGTGCCCCAATTCCCTCGGGTTTTCGTTTCCGACTCATCCCTCATCATCTCTCTTTGAAGGTGATCCGGAAACTACAACTAATCCAGAATGTGGCAGCTGGACTGGTGACTGGGAGCGGCCGCCGGGACCACATAACACCGGTCCTGAGAGATCTGCATTGGCTCCCAGTACGTTTCCGAGCACAATTCAAAGTGTTGCTGCTGACCTTTAAAGCCCTAAACGGACTCGGCCCAGTATACCTGAAGGAGCGTCTCCACCCCCATCGTTCAGCCCAGACACTGAGGTCCAGCTCCGAGGGCCTTCTGGCGATTCCCTCAGTGCGAGAAGTGAGGTTACAGGGAACCAGACAGAGGGCCTTCTCGGTAGTGGCGCCCGCCCTGTGGAATGCCCTCCCATCAGATGTCAAGAAAATAAGCAGCTATCTTATCTTTAAAAGACATCTGAAGGCAGCCCTGTTTAGGGAAGCTTTTAATATTTAATGCTGTATTGTTTTTAACACTCAATTGGGAGCCGCCCAGAGTGGCTGGGGAAACTCAGCCAAATGGGCGGGGTATAAATTATTATTATTATATCATATCATCATTTATATGCTGGCTATCTAACTGGGTTCCCCCAGCCACTGTCAAATTACTCAAATTAACCCATGTGCATATTTCTACCCAGGGTTCTGCATACTCTATGCTAAGAATTTGTAAATAAATTCAGTGCCAAGATAAACTGAATTTTACAACCCCATATAAATTATGCAGATTGCTCAGCTACCATGTCATCACTTATGTTGTAAGACCTATTCTTTCTTTTCTTTTTCAAGTTATTGGGGCAGGCGCTACACAGGGCCCTGAAGCCTCACTTCCAATAACTGGAAAACATATTAGTCCCCAAACTTTCAAGCATATATTTGGGCCTATAAGGACTAGAAACTTGCTTTTTTAAAAAAAGAAATGAAAGCAGAGAATCTCAGAAATTAGATTTTGAAACTACAGTAACATTCTGTGTTCCCCCTCCAACCCCTACAAAACTGTGGCACACATACAGTCTTGTATTCCCCATCCCTCCCTCCTCCCTCCTCCTCCTCTTTTCCTTTCGTGCCATGCCTTTTAGATTGCAATCTTGCACACATAAGGACAACCTACTTTCCTGTTGCTTTTACTCATCTTATGCAAGCCGCTTTAGAACACTATCAAGCAGAAGAGCACAGGGAGACCACTTTATAAACAGCCCATTTCTAGCAATTTTCACATCATATTTGAAATACAGATATTAGCTGTAAGGAAGCTCCATTCGGTTGACCGCCCTGTTTCCAGCACAGGGCACCCAGGTGCCTCAGGGAAGCCAAAAGCAAGGCAAAACAGCCCTCTCTTGCTGTTGTTCCCAGCAAACTGGTACCCTGAGAGTTATACTGCCTCCAAACCCAAAGGGTGCATATAGCCATTATGACTAATAGCCACTGAAAGTCTCTTTGCTTCCCGGGTTGGTCTAATCCCCTTCTAAAGCTATTTAATCAGGGCCGGACTAAGCTGTTTTTGCTGCTTGATGGCATCTTGCCCTCATCCCGGCCCCATGTCAAGGTGCTTGCAGCCAAAGGCCGGTCAAGTTATTTTGACACCCGATGCACAAAAATCCCACTGGTACCTCTCCCTGGGTGTACAACCATCGCATAGTAAATAATAGTTTTAAAAAAGCCCAGTAAAACTAAATATCAGGTTGCTGTAATTCCGTGACATTGAAAATGAGCTGTCTGAGGCATCTGCCTCACTCTGTCTAATGAAAGGGCCGGTCCACAGCCTTTTAAGCAGTGTTAGAAACTCAGCTATATAAGTTAGGCACCAAATGGCTCCTTAAACCAGGGTCACAGTCGCCAAAACGGAATGCTTAGTTGATTTTGGGGCGAGACAGCTCGGAAGCAGTATTTTTCAATACGACTTTGTGGTTGGTTCCTGAAATTCATTCCGATTGTGAAGATAAACTATTAATTCTACAAGATGGGCTGCTAGTGTGTGAAAACAGCCAAGATCCAAGGTTCACCAGGCAGGCATCTCTAGATGGTGGAGACATCAGGCACCATCCTGGCACCTGGGAAAGTCAGGTGCAAAACGCGCCTGGCTAATTTCGAACATTGCTTTAAAGCTATCTAGTACCATTACAGCAAATTCAGTAAGCTGAACGAAATATGAATTCAAGAGAACTAGCAACTTCAGACCAAGCGTTGCACAAGAATTCTAAGGAAGAGAATGATAAAAAATATATAGTGCAGTTTTGAAACCTGCAGTTGAAACCAATGCCGTTTTGAAACCACTGGTTAAAATCAGCACAGCTTTGAAAGGTTCAGCCAGCCACCTCTGTTCAAATTGGCATTTGGCTGGATCCAAACATAGACCAAAATCGTATTGCTTGATCATGCAAAATTTGGTTAAATTGTTTTAAGAGGAATCCCAACAAGCAGGCAAACAACTTCCCAAAATACGTAGCAGGTGGTGGAGGGGAACCTACACAACAGGAAACAAAGCAATGGGTTTCTTCTCATACCTTAGCCGTGGCATGCGCCCGAATTTCAGCACTCCCTGTGATATCCAGTGTGTCGTACAACTGCTCATAGACCTGTCCAGAAAAGAGACAATAAAAGGAGGGGGGTCAGGGAGATTTGTCCGCCGAGTCCAGAGTTGACACCATTTGGAACACAGGTGCTAAGGAGGATACAATACTTGAAAGAAGCATCCGCTGTGGAATGGGAATATGGGATGGACAGAACAGGAGATAAGAGGGCATGGAAGCAAGACCGGGGGGTGGGGAGAGCAGGTAGAACATCTCCTTTCATGGTGCTATGTTTCTATGATTCAGTCCTCGGTACCTCTGAGTAGACCTGAGAAATACCCCAGTATGAATCCCTGGCGAGCTGCTGCCTGCCAGTGTAAACAATAATGCTCTAGATGGGACCTATGGTCTGAGTAAATATATAAGGCTGCTTCCCTTCTTCTTAATACAGTGGTACCTCGGGTTACAGACGCTTCAGGTTACAGACTCTGCTAACCCAGAAATGGTACAGTGGACGTTCAGGTTGCGAACGTGATCCGTGCGGGATGCATGTTCGCAACCCACAGCGGCAGGTCTGCACACACGCGGGTTGCGATTTGGTGCTTCTGCGCATGCGCAAAGCGCAATTTAGCACTTCTGCGCATGTGCGACCACCGAAACCTGGAAGTAACCTGTTCCAGTACTTCCCAGTTTCAGTGGTCCGCAACCCGAAAAAACGCAACCTGAAGCGTCTGTAACCTGAGGTATGACTGTAATGCTCTCGATGGGACCTATGGTCTGAGTAAATATATAAGGCTGCTTCCCTTTTTCCTAATACAGTGGTACCTCGGTTTACAGACGCTTCAGGTTACATACGCTTCAGGTTACAGACTCCGCTAACCCAGAAATAGTACCTCGGGCTAAGAACTTTGCTTCAGGATGAGAACAGAAATCACGCGGCAGCAGTGGAAGGCCCCATTAGCTAAAGTGGTACCTCAGGTTAAGAACAGTTTCAGGTTAAGAACGAACCTCCGGAATGATTTATGTTCTTAACCCGAGGTACCACTGTCTTGACTTTGAGGGGATACAGAAGGGATTAGGAGTGTTTAAAGGAGAGTCCAGACAGAGGCCATTTCAGACATTTTCCCGTGAGAGGCAGCAAGTGGTGTCACCCCGCTCCTATGAAAGGCGCACAGTGCACCAAGGCCCATCAAGTTATTTCGCCACCTGAGGCTGAAAAATCCCACAAGCACCTCTCCCCTTTGCCTAACGTTAAAAGCGCAAATAATAATACAGCTAAGTAACTAATGATTTGAAGCTCTTTTTAGGAAACCTGAAATCAGCTCTCTGAGGTGAGCACCCAATAGTAGGGCCGCCTTGGTTCAGAGGCGGAGTTAGGGAGTGTAACTGGTTTGCCCGCCCTGAGTGGGCGCTGCAAGAAATCATAAAAATCATGGAGTTGGAAGGGACCCTGAGGACCATCTAGTTCAACCCCCAGAAATGCAGCTGTCCCATCCGGGCGTTAGGATCACAGCGCTCTAACCAACTGAGCCATCCAGGCACGAGATGATGCAGAGCGGAAGGCCAGAGGCTAGAGGCACCAAATTTTGGCGTTGTGCTGAAAATTGAAAGCCCCAAGTCTGCCACTGCCTGATTGCAAACATAGGAAATAGGTCGGGGTGACAGGGGAGTGACAAGAGGCCAGATGCGTGTGACACAGGTGCAACTAGCAGTGACAGGTGGGGGAAGCGGGTGACGAACTGGTATAGAGGAGGAAGGCCAGGCAAGGAGCGCGGGAAAGGAGAGACGAAAGTATAAATGAAGGAAAGGAGAAGCGTCTGCCAAGGAAGGAACTAGGAAGAGTCGCTCGCTCACCTCCCTGATGGCCGAGCAGAATTTGCTCTGCAACACCCTCTGGAGGGCTTGGAGTTTCTGAGGCGGCACCTCCCCGCTGCGCTGCAGCCGCTCCAGCAGTTCAACCGCCCTCGCCACATCTGAGGAGAGGGAGAAGAGGCGGCGGGGTTGTCAGCGGAGCGGGAGGAAGCCCCGGGCCGCCTCGGGCGACGCGCCTCGGCCGCCCCGGCGAACATCGCCTGGCGCTTCCCTTGCGCTCTCGCCGCGCGTAAAGGAGCGCGCGCGAAAGCGAAGATCCGGGCGAGCTGCGAGGAAGCAGCTCCGATCTCCTCCTCAGCAGCCATGCCGAGCAAGGGAGGGAGGGAGGGAGGAAGGAAGGACCCACCCGCCACCTCCATCTTTCCGCGGGATCTCGCCTTCCCGCGCGCGCCCCGGCGATGCTCTCTTCCCTCCCCGCCATCCCCCTGGGACGCAGCGAGGGCGCACGGCTCTTGCTCGTTTTGGTGCGTCGGAGCTGGCGGATCCATCCGCCCCGATCCTCCTCCTCCTCCATGTACGCGGGGATCTCCCCCTTCCAGCCACCCGCCGATTTCTCCCACTCCAGGCCAGGAGATGCCCACCCCTCTCCAAGTCCATGTCTCCCCTCCTTCTCCACCGCCGGCGCAGCTTACCCCTCTCCAGCCCCAGAGGCTCGGCCAGCGCTGCCATCTTCGCTCTGGCGAAGCCCCACCGCCGCCTCTCGCACGTCAACGCGCGGAGAGCGGCGAGGGGAGGGAAGAGGGCTTTGCAACCTGATACGCCGCAGCCCTGCCCGCTGGGCTGCTGGTGCGCGTGTCTGCCGCGGCACGTGCGGAGGGCGCCCGGCCCCCTCCCGTGCACCGCTTAGACCCGGCGGCCAGGAGATGCGCGCGGGCCGCGCCGCACAAACGCCCGACCGAAGCAGCCCGAGGAGGAGCCATCATCCTGCGCGCGCCTCTCCACGGATTCCCCCCCTCCTTTTCCACCTACGTACCGCGTCCGACCCTTAGCCGGTGGGGCACCATGGTGGACTGGCCCGGCGAGATCCTTGGTCGTTGCAGCAGCAGCAGCAGGGCGAAGCGACGAGGGAGATCCGCTCACCGCTGCATCCCCTGCTCCCACCCGTGCAGGATGCGCAGCGACTTCCTTTTCTCCACCCCCACCCCGCGAGAGTGCCTTACGCGGATGTTAGCATCGTTATTAAAGCGCATCGCAGGTGAATCAGCGCTTTGAACTTGCCACTTCTAGGCGCCTTTGAAGAATCGGACGCAACCCAACCTCCGTGCAGAAGTCCCGTGCCTTGCGCACACGTTTATTACAGGTTTGGAAAGCGCTGAACAGGAAAATATCTTTGTTAATGTTTCAGGCCTCTTTTCCAGAAGCTCGCATCCAGAGCGAAGTGGAAAGCAGCGGTCCCGTCAGCAGGTGACTCTCACTGTGTCGTTTTTCCCCTTTAATTTATCCAGCTGGTCTCAAGTATTTTTTATAGTAGGCGGATTGTGTAATGAAAAGCTGACGGCGAACACCCGACAAACATGTTACATTTGCACAAACTATCTGGAGCATAAAAATTATACACGCTGGATTTCAATAGGATATATGGGAAGGTAGACGGCATCTAAGGTGGGCTGCATTGCAGTTCAGGATGCAAGAGCCAGGGAGAGGAGGTAAGATGGGGGCTAGGAGCCTACCTGTTTCTCTTCCCCACTGACTCATGCAGATCCCACGGGTTGAACCGCCATCACCATCTATTGCACAAGATGGATGTGAAGATCAAATGGAGGAAGCAATCACGTTTACCAAAATTAGCTCCCTGGATAATTTTCATTTAACAAAACTTGCTGCTTGATTATAAGAAAACCACTTACCCACAGGTGCCTCCATCTTGCCAGGGTTCAAGTTCAGCTTATTTTCACTCATTCACCCCATCACTGCATCCAGGTACTGACTGGTCCAGGGCCTCCAAGGCCTCCTGATATAGATGTTACGGAGAAACAGGGCTGAGTGGAAGAGATTGTGAAGAGCGCTAAAAGGGCCTCTCCAAACTGAGGGAATGGGCAGTAGCATGGCAAATGCAATTCAATGTGACATAATGCAATTCATGTCACATAAACATTCATGGGGTGACCAGGAACGAGACCTTGGATAGCTTGATGAAGATGTTAATCCATTGGGGTGGCAGCTGTGAATAAGCTAATTCCACATCAGGAATCATTAGGACAGGAATTGAAAAGTAAAACTGCTGATATTAATGAAAGCTATGGTGTGGCATTTGGAAAACAGTGTACAGTTCTGGTCATCTCAAAATATTGTAGAGCTGGAGGCGGTTCAGAAAAGGGCAACCAAAATGATCAGGGGTGGAGCAGTTCTCTTATGAGGGAAAGTTGCAGTGTTTGGAGAGGTAAGAGGTCACATGATTTGAGATTTACAAATTCATGCATGGCATGGAGGAAGTGTATAGTGAAGTTTTTCTTCCTCTGCAATGGCCATCCAATGCAGCTGAATGTTTAAAGATTATGGGCAGACAAAAGAAAGTACTTCTCCGCAGAGTGCAGTAAAACTATGGAACTCACTGTTGCAGGTGGCAGTGATGGCCAACTTGGAAGAGCGTTAAATAAACTTAGGTTGGCTATGCTCTGCTTCCAGAAGCAATATCCTTGAATTATCACTTGCTGGAAATAATACTAATACATTTCTGGCTGTGTTTCCCCAGGCACTGCAGGTGGCTTCCAGAAGCTTGTGCTTGGGTCCTGCTTGTGGGTTTCCTACAGGCATCTGGGTGGCCACTGAGAACTGACCCAACATGCTTGCAGAGAAATTGCCACCACTAGTCCAAACCTTCGGAGGTAAAGACTCCACCAAGGGTGTGCCCTTCCGAATCTTCGAATGTTGGACCAATGACAATTTGAGACAGCCCCATGGTTGTCATGGGACCATGACTGGCCCAGCAGCAGAATCCACATGGATACTGAAGTCAACCAGGACTATTGTCCTACGATCCTCTTAACACCATGTCGGAGACCACCTCTGCCAGCTTGGTTAGGGATGCCACTGGGCAACAGGGTGGCCAGTAGACCAGCAGCTCCCCCAATTTGTCTTTCGAGCCCACACCAGATGCAGACCTCTAAAACCACCCCTACATCAAGAGGTATTCTGGTAAAGGAGATGGTGTTTCTATGATAGCCAACACTCTCTCTCTTGACCCAGTCCAGACTGGTGTTGTATTGAGTACCCAGATGGGCACAGCTGAGTGAGGTCAGTGGCACCCAGTGCACCCCCTTCATCCACAATTAAGCCATGGATGTGCATGGTCCTATTGTGGCATTCATTTATAACACCACCGAACCAGAGGAGCCAGTAACCTATGAAGGAGTAGGAAGGCTGCAACAGGGGGCCATCTCCGTCCCAGATGGTGGTCAGCCCTTCCATTCCAACTATAACTTCCCTGGCCCACCACCACTGAAACTGGGGCATCTTCTCAACTCCCTGCTATCTGCTGACCCAGATACTGTACAACTTAGTGCCATCATTAAGTGTCACCTACAAAGCTGGGAGATTAGGCCACAGGCCAAGTAGAAAGTGCATGCCACACTCCTCTTTGCCTCACTCAAGGGGAACCTGCCAAACAAAAATTCCCCTTCCTCCAGGCTATTGCCAGGTCATGGGCCTGTCTCCTGCAATGCTTGACCTACAATTCCCTATCTTGATTGACGGGTGCGTGCCCCTTTACCTCCCCAAAGGCAGCAACCCCATCACAGTCAACTCTGCCAGATGTGTCAAGTCTGCTGCTACAGTAAGGCAGGCTCTGGACCACCCCCATGCCTTAGCTGACAGGCAGTCAGTCAACATTCAAAGAGTATCACTGCTATCGGCACATACTTTAAGCTGCAGGCAGGTATCTAAACAGGACTAACCGATGCAAGGCAAACTCTCTCTTGGTAGCTGGGTGAGTACATCAGGCAGGGGCCATGGAAGTGCCAAACAGCCCCTCCCGGCATAGTCCCCCTGCAGATCTGCTCTCATGAGATACAATTTATATATATATGTCCGCCTGTGGGATTATCATTTGGGATAAAAATGTTCTCTAGCAAAGCACTCAATTTTTCTCCAACAAATGAGCCTGCCGTGGTGGCAGGCTTCCCACACAAGAGAAAAATAGCATGGTAAACAGCTCAGACACAGACCAGCAGATGGGGCTTCTAAGCAAGAGTTCCACAGCCCATGCTCATAGCCTACATTTCTCCCACACACTCGGCTACTGTTCCAGGCATCCTTACGCAATTCTCTACTCCAGTACCAGTTTGGGCTAGCAGCTGTATGCAGCTTGCCTCCTTGCCAAATTCTGCTTGTAGGAGCCTGCCCTCCTATTAAATTAAGCTGCAGTAGAGATGCAGTACGTGAAGGACGATGAGCCATGCAAATGTCTACTTCCCTAAACGAATGATATTAAGACCCTCCAAGAAAAGTAGGCCCCTGCTGAAGAATCATAAAAGGTATTTCTTAATACCTCCATCTCAGCCTAACTATTCCTATTAGCAGATGTATTTTGTATCCAGGGGAGGTGGCAGCAAGGGCACAAAAAACCTTTGATTCTTTCTGCTCATCTAGTGTAATCTACTCATCACCAAAGCTTTCAGCCGCCACCTCTAGGCCTTAATGCCAAGCCACAACTCCAGCTTCTGAGCTGCCAGTGCTAGCAGGGTTATGTGTACACTACGGTTTCCTAGGAATCTCTGCTTTCATATGACTAAAACAGGATTCTGGGCCTTCCCAACACAGCTTCAAAGACATACAGTGGTACCTCGGGTTAAGTACTTAATTCGTTCCGGAGGTCCGTTCTTAACCTGAAACTGTTCTTAACCTGAAGCACCACTTTAGCTAATGGGGCCTCCTGCTGCCGCCGTGCCGCCAGAGCACGATTTCTGTTCTTATCCTGAAGCAAAATTCTTAACCTGAAGCACTATTTCTGGGTTAGCAGTGTGTAACCTGAAGCGTATGTAACCTGAAGCGTATGTAACCCGAGGTACCACTGTACTTGAAAGTGCATGGAGAAGTACAGTGGTACCTTGGGTTAAGAACTTCATTCATTCTGGAGGTCCATTCTTAACCTGAGGCACCACTTTAGTTAATGGGGCCTCCTGCTGCTGGCCCACCGCCACCCGATTTCTGTTCTCATCCTGAAGCAAAGTTCTTAACCCGAGGTACTATTTCTGGGTTAGCGGAGTCTGTAACTTGAAGCGCCTGTAACCTGAAGCATCTGTAACCCGAGGTACCACTGTACTGGCAAAGATCTTGAAAGACAAGGAGGCTGGCTAAAACATGCCCAGTGAGTTGCAGGTATAAATCTTGTCCCCGTCCTTGCCTATCACTTAGAATAAGTTATTAAAAATAATTTTAAAATGCATACTTCTGAACATACAAATTGTGACAGTCAACTTTTCTTAGTGTAAAATCTGGATTATTTGGACACAGAACTAGTTTCTTTCAGTACAAAATATACAGCCTTGACAACACTGGACCTAGACTTTCTTCCTATTGCTGGGCTCCAAATTAAATACTCCCAATCCTTGGCTTTTATCCACAACAAAACCTAAACTTCGTAAAGTACCTTCCTCACAGATGCCATCATTAGGCAGAGTCTAAATAAACTTGAGCTTAATTTCAGTGCAGGGATGAACCCTGCTTGCCTTTTGAAATACTTCCTCCTAACCTATTTTTAGCATTTGGTCACGAACTTCCTATTATACCACTCCTATAACTGAATTCACAGAATGAAGTTCTCACTGCCTTTCGGTTCATTTCCAACTTCTGCTGCTCCCCCCCTACTTTTCACTGCAAGCAAAAGGCTGAATCATTACTCCATTACCAGTAAAGGTTCCAGCAACAGTAATGCGTTTGACATATAACCAAGACCTTCTTTGTGGATCTCTGAGCCGCCGAAAACCTGGAATCCAGCAGAGCCTCTCTTTAAACATGTCAGTTCCAGACACACTTCACATGGAGAAGAAAACATTAACACCACTTTATTCTTGTTTAAAGAAAAATATCCAAATACACAAGGGATCCGTGGAAGGTTACATGTTAAGAAGAAATGGGGTAGGACAGGCAGAACTGAAACAGACTTACCCTTCTAAACAAAACCAGTTAAAATCAATTACATCAACTGGCTGATGGGGCCTCATTGGTTAGGCAGCCCGGGAGACAAAAGCCTCACCTGACTGGACCACACGGGGCACGGATGCGTCTCCATTCATCACTCCATTGGGGGCTCCATCATATATCCATTCTCAGTGGACAAATAACCATCAGCTGACTGCATGGATTCTTGGTCCAGGAACATATCCTGGCTGGTTTCTTCCAAGGCCTCTCCCATGCCATTGTCCTGCCCCCTCTCTTCCCGTTTCTCCCCTCCCCGCTCCCCCCGCTCCCGCTTGTGCTCCCTGTCGCGGTCCCTGTCTCTGTCCCTATCACGACGACGCTCTCTGTCACGATCCCTGTCTCTGTCTTTGTCGCGATGGCTGCGCCGCCGATCCCTCTCTCTATCCCTGTCCCTGTCCCTATCTCTGTCCCTGCCCTTCTCTTCCCCCACTTCGGGCTTCACCTCCAGCCCATCTACGCCCATCTCGCCAAGGGTGGCCTCATCAGGCGGGGCCTCAGCCACTTCTGGCAGCTCTTCCTTCTTGTCTCTATCCCGGTCCCGGTCCCGCTTGCGATCCCTGGAACGGCTGCGGCGCTTGCGCTCCCGGTCTTTATCCTTGCTGCGCTCCCGGCTGCGCTTCCGCTCATCTTTCTCTCGGCTCCGCGTCCGCCGCCGGCGCTCCCGGGATCGGCTGCGACGGCGTTCCCGCTCTTTGTCTCGGTCTCGGCTGCGGTCTCGGCGATCCCGCTCCCGTTCGCGGTCTCGATCCCTGTGAGCCGGGGTGGCGGCGAGGGGACAGAATGTACTTTCTCAAATGTCAAGTAATTGTCTTTAACTACTACTTTGGCACTGTACAACACAAGGGGAAAGCCATGATGGCATCTATACAAGGACACATCTGCACTACAAACCGGTTTAACTGTCATGTCTTCCATGGTCCAGCATTATAAAAAAGCAACACACAATAAAAGGCTTGCAATCCAAACTACCTTAATCACAGAATCTGGTTTAATACCCTTATCTTTCCAATCAAGGGGGGTGGGGGTTGAGACAAATTATACAAATCTATTCAAATCTGTCCCATTTTGTGTGTATTTAATTTTTAAGAGATACAAGAGGAGGGTCTGGCTGCAATTGAGAAATGTTCTAATTTTAAACGCTAGGATATTTGCTTTTGACTTTAAGCCTATAAGCCTTCTGTACATTTAGCACACAGTTGGTGCTAAGTAATACTTTGAATGGGAGCTGCCACCAATCATTCTCTTGTATTATAAATGAAATTCCTTCAACAGTATAACTTTTTGAGGGGAGAGGGAGAATGGCAGTGATACCGCTCTGTTCTACTTTATGCAACTCAACTCACCTTTCATCGTATCGGGAGGTGTCATCCCGGCCTGAATGTCTGATGTTGACGTCAGCACCTCCTCGCCGGGTGCCACCGAGACCACCACCTGCAAAGGAGGGGAAACAAGAAGAGTTTGGATTTGATATCCGCTTTATCACTACTCAAAGGAGTCTCAAAGCAGCTAACATTCTCCCTTCCCTTCCTCCCCTACAACAAACACTCTGTGAGGTGAGTGGGGATGAGAGACTTCAGAGAAGTGTGACTGGCCCAAGATCACCCAGCAGCTGCATGTGGAGAAGCAGAGACGCGAACCCGGTTCACCAGATTACGAGTCTACTGCTCTTAACCACTACATCACACCGACAATGTTGGGTCTTTCCAGGCTTGTTCACAGTTAGAAGGCCAGGGCTGGAAGAAACATCGTCCTTCAGACTTGTATGCCTAGTGTGTGCTGTTCTAGTTCTAATATATCTTGTTTAAACTGAACTCATTTGAAACCAGAGGGAGGGAAAGGATCTCTCCTGGTTTCTGAGCCACATATGCAGTGAGAACAATTCCTCCTGCCTCGCAAAAAACATACGGAAAGCAGACCTTGCCAAATGGAGGGATCAGAAGGAAGGATGAAAGCACCTTGGAACGGTTCATGTTCATCTTTCCAGAAACTGACTAAGAATCGACAAGTACCTCTGGCCCAACACAACAACCTTCAGAGAAAACATCAACAGATCCCTATCCGGCATTATCTTGAAAACTTCTCAAGCACAGGGGATTTCTCTACCTTTCAAAAGCATTTCTCCACTGGCAAACAGCTCCCACATGTAAGCAAGTTTTCAAAGAAACGTTTAACTCAAGTCTACTTTCCTCTAGTTAAGACCTAACCATTCTTGGCCCACCCTCAGAAAACATAGGGAATAGCCACTTTAAGTACACAACTCCCTATGTTTCAGTTTCCTTCTTTCTGGGCTGGACATATTTAGTTCCCTCAGTTTGTCTTCTAGATCTCCACTTACTAAATGTCAACATCCTTGGTGGCCAGAATGCAGCAGTCTAGCAGCACTGATGTCTGCCCCTCACCCCCCCCCCCCGCCAAGACTTCTTGGGGCTTGCAACTATCAGGGACAAGGGTGGGGCAGAAAAACTGGCAAGCACGGTATAGCTCTCTGCACACACTTACCAAGCCTGCGTGGGCGCCATCCTTTCACCGTGCGGCCTCTCTCTACGTCCACCAGCACCCGCCTGCCATCTATTTTTTTCCCATCGGCGTGCTTGTATGCCGCTGCAACAGATTAGGAGGGGTATCCAGGGGGGAGGGGAGGGCAAAGGGAACTGCCATTATCCGGACTGCACATCAACAAGCCCACCCGCCCCCAAAGACATATACCACACACACGAAGGATTCTGAAGGAGGCTCCCATGGCCCCGCTGCCCCGGGCGAGGGATTGCTCCACATCTGCTTGGGAAGTGCTGCCTCAAAGCTCGTCCTGAACACAAGGGCTTGCCTTGATTAAAGTAGCTGGGCAAAATCCACATCATGGTGGGAGTGTGAGGGTGGGGGACACAACCGGCAAGTAAACTTTATGGGCTGCCTGACCACAGCTGCCCCAGAGCCCCAGAGTTGTGGAGCAATCCCCAGCACCACCTCACAATGTAGCCCCCTGGCCTCTGCTGCAAAAAGAAGGAAGGTTATTGAGCAGTCAAGACTCACGCTACATACATCACTTGCCCAGAAGGAAAAAGGCTGGGTACAGACAAGCAAGCCCTCCACCCCAGCCCTCCCAGCAAACCTCAGAGTGGGCCAAGCTCTGCTGCTTATTTGTACCCCCAGCCAGCCAGTCCCAAGATTGGCCATGCCCCCAAACCCAACCCAAAAGCAAGAGTTCCTGCCATCAAAATAAATAAATAAAAATAAATAGGGAGGGGGAACCAAACTGGTGAAGGGGAGGAGGGAAGAGGGATATAGAAATGCTTTCTAGGTTACAGGGGAGTGAAAGGTCTGGTGGGGAAGGAAGAGGGTAGTACGCACAAGGAAAAACACTCAGGGAACTGGCTGGCACCCTCGCTCAACACTCCCAGCCCACTTTAACCCACTATCCCCCCCCCGCCCTCACCCATGCCGCTTTCAAACCCACTGCAAATCTCTAGGACGACTTTAAGGGGAGAGGAAATGTTCTCAAGCCACTTGCTAAAGGAAGGGTGGGCGAGCACAGCTAACAAGTAAAAAGGAAATAAAAGCATTTACCTGGAGAAACTACTTACAAAACCATTGCAACTTTTAACTCCTCAAACTCACTGCATCGGGCTGCTAGCGCTGGGGCCCGAGGCGCAGCTCCCCCCTGCCCGGGAGCCCCCGGCTGGGGCGGTATTTTGGGTTTTGCATTTTAGCTGCTGAGCCGACCTTCCCTGCCTTACCTGTCTCAGCAGCGGAAGTCGGACACTCAGATCCCACCCCACCCTTGCCAGCCCCTCCCCAGTCCCCCCAGCCTCACCCCACTCCCCAAAACTACACAAAACTCTAAAGAGCTTGAAGATAGTTTATGCCTTAAGGGGTCCTTGCAAGCTTGGTGGCTCCCACGCACCACCACTCCTCAAATATACTAAAGGCACCTATATGTGGTCAATAATGCAGGCGTGGGCAGTAGGTCCCATGGTCAGTGAAGCAGCTCTAGACACTACCAGAGGACTTCAATCCACAAATTTCTGAAGTATTCCCTTTTAAAAACATGCCCATCACCAAATTCAGAGAGCCAAATGTTGCTATTGTTTATTATCAGTTATCAAAGTGCTGGGTATCTTTTTAAATATAGAGCAAGATAGTTGACTGTATGTCTTTTTGGGGACACTTTCAGGAATGAAATTTTACTTTTATTGAACATGCACAGTTCAAAAGAGTAGGGGAATGTGTGTACAGTTATTTTTAGATAAAAATGCAGGGGCTGTATTTTGTTGAGAAGCACAAAAAATTAACTATAATGGTTTAAAGCTAACCATGTGCATAAACTGTGCATTAGAGAAAAAATAAACACATTACCCTTAAGCATGCACATAAAAAAGATAAGAGATAATCTCTCTCTTCGATGTGGGTAAATAGGATTTTCCCCTTCCTCATTCATGCATATATGCTCAAGGAGGATGTTTCTCATATACGTAATTGGGGGGGAAAGGGTTGAAATTCCCTTCTTATAGAAACAAATGGCAAAAATCTTCTGATGTACATACATTTAATGGGAAAATATTACTTCAGAAAAAAAAGACTTGGAAGCTCTCCATTTCAAGCAGAAGGTTCCATGAAATAAAGAAAAAAGCACTGGCTCTAACTTATTATGGCACAAAACATTTTCACCTGTTCTGATTTCACCTGTTCTAAATCCTGATGCAACAGTACACAGCAGAAAAGCTCTGATTTTTTTTAAAAGTCCAAAAATCGGTTTCTTTGAAGGAGGATGTATTTTCCAACGGTCTGCCATCCCCCTAACCTTCATTTAAAAAAACAGAACCAAAAGTGGAGATTGTTCAGCTACTAGAGAAAGCTGTGGAAGGCGGAGCTTGACAAGATCTTCATCGTCAAGTCAGGCTTTGTCGAATGACCAATGGCAAAGATGTCATCCTGGGCCTCGAAGCCCTGAGAATCAGAAGCCAGTCACAGTCTTGGGGCACGATGACAGACCGCCACCCCCTACAAATTGAGTCTCCAAGTCAGCCTCATGGCTCATTTCCAAAATGGGCAGCCAGTGGACCAAAGTCAGCAAGGAGCAGCGTCCCTGCCCCCCATATTCACCACCATTTTATTGAAGATGGGAGACGAAGATGGGCCTTTTCTCCAGTGAAGAGGTCAGTCCATGGTTGGGCGAGTCCCAGATTGCTTACCTGAAACCACCCTCTGCATTGCATCTTACCTTCCTGGGACGTTTTATAATTAAGCACAATGGCCCTAGCATAAAAATCCCCAAGCTTTTCTCAGGGCGTTCAAGGGCTTTGAGCAGCAGCAGCAGCAGCAGCTGATATGTTGGGGAAGCTCACCTAGAACAGCTCTGTTGTCACATTACAGTTAGGCCTGAAAATTTACTATTTCAAGCCCTTTCTGGTATCCCATCAATGACCAAGCCCTGGGTTTTCAAAGCTTTTCAATGCCAAGTTAGACCTTCAAACTTTTCTCTCTAGGAGAGGCCAGTTCACAAGTTACTCTGGATAAAATGGTGAATTCATTTTTTCATACAGAAATCTCACCACAAAGAGATTCCTAATAATTCTTCATGCTTTCATTTGCTTGCCCAATTAATAAGAAGAGGCAAGGACACGCAGGGTGTGCATTTCCATTCACTGTACTTCTCTCATCCTTTTTATAAGGGCACACCTTTATGAGAACAAATCAACAGAGAAGAATGTATAAGGAATCCCTCCACCTTGTGACAAGATTGCTATGTAAAAGATGAGTATGAGACTCTCTGTAAGTAGCACTTAATCAGAATTTGGCAAAGTCACACTCTGCTCTGGATTGCTGGAGACACATAATCGCAATGCTGGGGAGGGAGCTTTCAGAATTTACCAAGTCCCTCAAGGAGCCAACAGCGAACACCTGTTAATCAGCACACTAAGCAGTTTATAGCTCCAATACTAAACTCACAGGCACTCTTGTTTTTTCCTGTTCTTTAATAGATCCAAGGGCAGCACTTACCGCTTTTCCCCTAGGATTCAGAGGTCAGCAGTTAAGTTTCAAGGGCAAAGGTGGGTTTTTCTTTGTTTAATTAACTTCCCAACCTTGTCAACAGTGCCCCAAAGCAAAGCAGAGGTGGACAGTACATGCACATTGGCCTTTATGGTTTGCGATTTAGCGATATACTGCTGCCTTTGACATTCTAGATCTTGCCTTGCAGACGATGGCAAGCTGAAGGTCCCCATCTAAATCCTTATTAAGTTTCAATACTCCAAAGCTTAAAGGCCTCTGACGGAACACATCCTTCCAACGTAAATACTGGGAGGCAACAGGATGGTCCTTTTCAGGTTTAAGTCCTGAATTTTACCAAGCCTCCCCCCACCTTGGCATTCCTCGCTATAGCCTGCATTAGGCAGGGTTGAGGGCTCCAAATACTACACAATTGAAAGATCTAAGCTAAAGGAGCCAGACAGAAAAGAAGGTAACAAGAAAGAACAGCAAGGTATGTGTGATGTCTCTGAACTGCCTTCTCTAGCAATAATTAGGAACCCAGCAACAGTGGTATAGTTGCCTGCTTGCATGTTAAAACCCACATTGGGGGATCAACGATTTAGAACCTCTGTTGAGACAGACATCCCAACCGTGTCCCACTTTGCAGGTCCCATTACGGCCTTGGCACGCCCTGCAAGGGTAGCCAGAGGAATTACTCTACATAGCTTTGTGCTCCCACTCTTGCTAACTACCCAACCACCCATCAGCTTCCTAACTAAAAGCAGAGCTCAAATATCCTCAGTCCTGGTTCCTATCAATCGAAGAGCGCAGGCATAAAAATGCACTCCCTCCTAAGAAACACACATCAGCCTACTCAGGGATTATGTACATTAACAGGAGCATCAAAAGATATTTGCCTCCAAGTTTGGCCAGGGGCAAGTTGCAGTGGCTCATGGTAAAACATTGCTAGTCAATGCAATTTCTGTACCTAGAGATAAAGCAGCAAAGCCAAAAGATTTAAAATGTAAGGCCCCGTGTGTCTCAGTCTGATTCAAGTGACCCAATAACTGGGAAGAATCCTCCATTCCACAAATGTACAATCTGTTAAAACTCTTAAATTCAAGAACTGACTCAAGTGGTAGTTGATATAGATGTTTGCTCTCCCCTAACACAGCTGTGCAAATAATTGTTCAGAGGATGGCTTCCCTTTCATTCCTAAGCTTACCAATACCACTCTCACTGCTACCAGTCACTCCACTGCCCAGGCACCTAGTCCGGGTGTCTGTCCAAGTGAAGTGAGAAGACAGCCAGGTACACATGCTTTATGATGCTACCTTGTTTTCAAGATAGAATAATGGAGCTTATATGTGAGTGGCTCTATCCCTCTGGCACTGGAGGTGCTTCTTTGGGCAATTGTCACTGGCCACAAACATCAGGCAAGTGCTAAATTACAAAGCTACCTTAATATGCTGCTTAAGCTAGAATGCTTAAGAATGATGTAGTCTGGGGTTTTCCTACCTTTCCAAAGGGGACTAACAGAGCCCAGTCCTTTCCAAAGAGCACTAACACAATCTAACCCAGGTCTGTCAGGATATTTGGGAGCCTAGTATTAGCATCAGATTTTACCATCACTTGTGTCTACACTATTAATGTAAGCAGTGATTGACAGTGGAAAGATTAACATTCTCATGGCGATTTCAGAAAGTGACCTCAAATACTGTGATGCTTTCTTATGTGTGTTAATGAACTGAGAGAAAACATTTTGGTCTAGCCAGTCTGAACAGGACTGAGGAGCCCCTACCTACTTGGGGCAAACATAATAAAATGATATTTTTGAAATAATTCTCACTCGCCAACTGTTTCTGCCTGCGTTGTTTAATGATTGCCAATCCAGCCTCACAGACTGCAGAGCGTAAAACAGCACATGTGTGTCTTGGAGAGGGAGGGTTCACTCAGGATATTTGAGCCCTACTGGAGAGGGCTGACCTATTATTATTCTTCCCTCCCTCCCCATTATATTTATGCTGCAAAATATAAGGCCAACAACCAAGCATAAGGAACCCATTTCTCCTTCTCCTTCCACACAGAAAGAACAGCGCAGAAGCCAGAAGAGAAACACATTCCTCTTCCTTCCTTCCCTCCACCCCACCTCCACACTAAGTCATGTCACCTAGCATCTGCCTTTGACCTGGCTTGTGTATAGAAGTGTGTTGGGTACTGCGGTTTCTTACCAATTATACAAACCCTTATACCAACCATACAATGAGATGTTGTAAAGGGGAAGCATAAGGATCAGCTGCAAGCCAGCAGTGGCAATAGCCATCAGAAAGGTGGCTGCAGTGACAATAAGAACACAGAATTAATACACCCCGCTCACAACACGCCTCTCAACAACAGCATCTTTTCAAAACACAGCTACAGGTCAAAGTTACACTTGCTTTAGAAGAACTACTTCTTCACAGCATTCATTCTCCCTCTTTAAAAAAAATTAACAGAAAGGAGATGGGCAACAGTTCAGTGTGTGGGGGCAGCCTTTATGACCCTGCTGGGTTCTGCAATGCAAGCAGGAACTCCAGCCTGCCCAAAAAAATGCTGGCATGACTAGTTAGTTGCCCACCCTCGGTCTACAGGGTTCCCCCCAACACAAGGGAATCTTGAGGGGTAAAGATGAGAGCTGTTGAACTGTTGCCTGTTACTTTAGCATACACACGCACCCACACACACACATTGCATTTGCAGCACCCCAGCTACGTTAATTTCTTTTTTCAGAACTAGACAAAGAGATGGAAGTGATGCTCTCGAAAGAGAGCAAGCCTACCTAGAGTAATACTGAGATTCCCAAGTCCAAACCCTACATGAATGATTGAATGACAAAATATATAGGGAGAAGAGGGTAAAACTTCCTCCCTTCTGGATTCTACTGTTGATGTGAATGCAAGGATTCTCTCCCCTGCCTCCCCCTCACTTTCTATTATTGGTATGACTGGAAGGGTCCTCACTCGGAAACCCAACAGGGCCAGATTAACGGAACTTGGGTGCTTGCCAAACCAAGCCAGGCTCCCCCACTCTGTACTTACCTGTTGGGGGGAGCCCAAGCCCTCAAATAACTCAAGGGCTTTGAAAAAACATGCTTTTGTAATAGAAAAACTAATTTATAAAAAGACAAAACACACAAATCATAAAAACATCCCAGAAAACTATTGTACTTACAGTGCATGTCACGTTCATGTTCGTATTCAATGAAGGCGTAGCCACGTGGCTTGCCGGAGTGCTTATTGTACACCATATAGATCTGGAATGGAATTGAAGTGGCAGCAAGGGTTAAATGTATAGCCATAATACCTTCTTAGGACCCAAATGAAGTCCATCTCCTTATAAAACCCCATCACTTGAGACCACAAAGAGGAAAATGGTCAGTACACATTCAACTCTTGGCTGACCATGCCTGCTATGGTGTAATTAAAGGGGCATTTCTGCAAAAAAAAAGATACCTAAGTGATATAGGAAGCTCCAGATTCCAAAGCCCACATTACATTTTGTGTGAACGGAGCCTAGAAATTCCCACTGTGCCCTCTATATAGAGTAGCTGTGAGAGCACTAGAGAAATGAGGAAATGATAGCAGAGAGATGAGGAACGTAGAAATCTCAGGGAACAAGTTGTCTTTCATGTGTGTGCTTTAAAAAAAAGAAAAAGAACAGTGCTCCAATGAGTTCAGAGATAGAAACAGCTTTTTCCCAGGGGTCACTTGCACCTCTCTCCACCCCAGCATTGTGAATGTCTTTGATAAAATGATCTGAGAGACAGGAGGCACTGGAAAGATAGAAATGTTAAAATCAAGTTGGTTTATCCTAAACCACAGAACTAGAGATATGTTCCAAATATATGAAGTGCTTCTGATAAATCAGAAGCATTTGAATGCAAAACAATCATATTTGAAATGAAGTAAAACGATGTGGGAAGAAAACGAAGATTAAAACTTGCTCTTTTAGAAAGAGGTAAACGGGGAATAAAACAATGAAATTAGGGCAGAAACCACTCCACCCACCCACCCACCACAAAATACTGGTCTACGCAATTCATCACTGGGAAATATGGTGATAATTATGTTCAATAAATTATTATCTGACAGCTATTGAATTTTATTGATTGATTGCCAAACAGATTCAAAAATAACCTTTCTACTTACTCTTTTGATAGGGCCATAAACTTCAAACTCCCGCCTCAGCTTGGATTCTGTTGTGTCATAGTTCTGCAAGGAAAATGGGAAGTCAAATAAGGAGAAGGCATAGAGATTATAACTGGTAGTTGTTTTTGTTTGCTTTGCAGATATGACTTAGAAGGACATAAACAAACTGACAGAAGCAATTAAAGGTTCACAGAAGAGAACCCATTTCTCCCCTCAAAGAGCAATATATGATGCAGACCGCATGCTACACAATACAGTATGCACAAATTCTGAAATACCCTGGGAACCCTTCTGTTATTTTCTCATTTATGTGTATGAAATAAAACTTTACCAATCTGCATAGCTTTTCAACCAGACTATTTGAATTCCAAATATTCATTGTAGCTCCAGATTCTTCCACAATTTTTTTGCAATCACTGCCCTCACCAAATAAGCAATTAAGGCCCTAATTTTCAAACCATCATTATTATTTAAAAACAAATGTAATATTTATTTCTGGGGATTTCATAATTTGTTGCCTTAGTTCTTTTGAAAATTTCCTCAAATATCTCATCCTTTATGACATGTCCACCACACGTGTTTGAAATACCGTTTGTCTAAAAACCTCTACAACATAATGCTTATGCATTGTTGTGAAGTAAGAAATTCCTAAGGGAGTTAATTGTGTTGTCCCAGTCCTGTTTCCCAGACTTTTCTTAACTCTTCAGGTGACTGCATGTCCATTGTATTAAGAACTAATGCAAACTGGAAACTAGCCCTTTACATCTTTGTCACTTCTAAAATTATCTTCTCCTACTGACCCAGGTCTCTGGTTGCTTGTCCCATAATGTGGGGCAATCTGAAAATGATCCTACCTGCTACCATGAAAGCCACACAATGTTGGGATGGTATACTTAATGCTTCCACGGCTCCCTAGAGCCACATTCCCATGTAAAATTCCAATAGTTTATGAAGCTTAGCCCGTTTCTGTGATTCAGAAATGGCCTGTTTCTCTCAAGAAAATCAGAATGACCTTGTATCGGGACGACCTGGCACGAGGGGTTCTTTGTGCTCTTTCTGTACTTTTAACACCACCTTAAAAGCTGTGCCATAATTTTTAATCCTGGTTTTTATAAATTTATTTACATAGGGAAGTACTGTTGGCAATGGTGGAAATTGCTAAAGCTGTTTGTTTCCATCTGTAATCTAACCTCTCTTACTGGTAAGGACACTAGCAATTTATTTTAAACAAAGTGTTGGCAGAAGGAAGAAGGTAACTTACAACTCTGGCCACAAAGAGAGTCTTGAAGGCATCTCCTTGAGCATTGGGATCATTGTGCGGGTCCCCTGATTGGAAGAAGAATAAGGTAACGGATAAGAAATGAAGGAAAGGGGGGGGGATGTTCTTTCACACATGTGAACATTAGGCCCATCTTAAGATGAATAAATGAAACATTGAATTCATTCATGGTTAAAGACCAAAAGTGGTGCGACTTTCACAAAGTTCATTCCTTCCCCCACTGCTCCTCTCCCTGACTTACACATCTTCAGCTCAGTCTCAACCTCTTGTTGCCGGCGCTCAATCTTCTCTCGCCTCTGCAAGGAAAGGTGTCAAGGACAGAATATTAATGCTTACCTTCCAGTTCAGATGAACTACCTGAAGAAATACATCCCTTTGAAAACAATAGGGACCCATAAACCCCAGCTTCTAAGGAAAAAAGCTACCAACAAACAGTCAAGGGTGGAACCTGAGGCATTCCCCCATGCAATCTAGGAATCCTGGATCAGAGCTACTGTTGCAATAACCCACAAATTGCTATGCCCTGTACATACCTTCCGTTCCATTCGTTCCTCACGTGTCTCTGCGCGGGTAGGAGGAGGAGCATCACGTGGGTCCTGTAAGAGAAAGAGCTCATTTTTAATAAAGGACAAAGTGTTGAGAAATAAAAGCTGTTCTTGCAACAGCCAAATTCTGCAGGCACTAGCCAACGTTCTAACAAATTACAAATCAGGCCAATTCTTATAAGTACTTACTTCAAATTCTCGAATGTAGGGGGCAATGCCACTGTAGGGCTGATTATGGTGCTTCTCATGGGGTAGTTTCTCCAGAGGAGGTAGGTAGGGTATAGGATCACGGGGGGCAAATAGTGCCAACAAATTTGGGGGCAGGAATTGCGTCATCTTGGAAAACCTGCCACACATAAGAAAAAGAACAGACACTTTGAGAACAGGATAACAGTTCCTGGTGCAAACATTCCCTAAGAAGTTCTTAATATGGCACAAGAACTGTTAGTAATCTACATCTTTGCACAAATCAGTTAAAACAACAAAACACTTCTGAACATCAAAGGTTGGAAGCTGGACATATAGTACAATCCTATGTCCATTTACTCAGAAGTAAATCATACTAAGCTCAACTCAGTATCTCTCAGGCTCCCTCCTCCCTATACTACACCTCTCTTATCAGTTGGTGCAGCAGAGAGTAGTGTTGCAATACTATACACACGCATCTGGGAGTAAGTAGTCCCAGAGAATGCCACTGCTAAGGGACTGCTTCAAAGCAGGAAGTCCTGTTTCGAATCTGCTCCAATCTGAGGCCTGCTCCAGACATGCAGCAAATGGGTGGGTGGGTGGGAAGGGGGCAGAGTGGACTGTACCATTCCACATCGCGAGTGGGCAATTTATTACTGTCCAGCGCTCCTCGGGGCCCCTTCCCCCTGCGTACAAAACCACTTGCGAGGAGTGAAAACAAGCAAGCAAGTTTTACAGACCAAACCGCTCTCTCTCTACAATGCACAGCTCTTCCCATCTCCGTTTTCACAATACAGGAGAGCATTCAAAGAACGTGAGCGCACACATACGCACACCTGCAGTTTGAAGTGGTACAGTCCATTCCACCACCTTAGCCCTCCCCGTCCCGTCCTCCCCCCCCCTCATAATGCATTGGTAGAGGCCTCAGAAAGTGGCCTTATGGAGGGGGTGGGAAATAACCATATGGTGACCTACCTTGCAGGGCTGCAGTAGAAGCAGACACAGCACTTAAGTGCAGTGCTTTGAGAACGATGTGAATACAGTACCACAGTTACTACTACTATTATTACTATTATTATTATTATCCCAGGAGGTTCCTGGATCCCTCCCCCTCTTCACCCAGAATCACAGCCTCTCCTCTCCCTCTTTTTTTTGTAATCAGCCTTTGCTTCTCTGCCCCCCCACTTCATAAAATCGCTGCCCTTTAACCTCCCCCCCCAAAACACCCGTTATTCCCAAGCCCCTCCCCTCTGGCCCAACCGCACACAGACACGCGCGCGACAAATGGGGGGGTAGAAAAACACCACAACAGCCCCACTCCTTCCTCTCACGCAGCGCCCCCCCCCCACGGTTACTGCCCCCCGCCCCTGGGCTGCGACCACGCTCCCTCACGTACTCGCCGCCTCTCTTTCACTGCGGTGGGCCGTGGGCGCTCTTTCCCTCAGATGCCTCGGCGCCCGCCGCCGCCTCAGGCTGGGCCTAGTCCGTGCTGCCTCTGCGCATGCTCAGCCTCCAACATCCAACCAACCAGTCCCCCGCCTCCTCCAGTCAGCATGTCCAGATCCTTACGCGGCCGGCTCTTCTTTACCGCCTTTTTAAAAACGCGGCGATCCCTCCGCGCGAGTTTTACGGTTGGAAGAAGCTGAGGGGAGGCGCGGGTGGGGGAAGGGCTAGGGAAGTAGTCCTGTTAAGAAGAATAAAATGTTACGTATTAGGTGCGCTGAGGCCATTCGAGGGTGGGCGAAGGTTTGGAGTGTATCGCCTCGGGGCTATAGAGGGGAAGCTGCACATTTTGAATGTTTCTCCTCTGAGGAGTTTTAACACCCCACCAAAAACAAAAACCCGCTCCAAAGTCCATGTGGCATTTTGCTACCTTGAACCCTTCCTCCTGACGCGACAAAAACCCGCGCGCAGGAAAGCTTTCGTTGCTGGCGCATGTCAACGTGCCTGTGGTAAATCTCCCGTGGAAGGGAGTTCCGTCGGTTACCTCTGGCCAGAAGGACGACTAGAAGTTTTTGCCCAGATTTTCCTGATGTTGAATACAGAGAGCAGGGGCAATCTTTTCCCACCTTCAGATTTGGTGCAAGAAGCTGTTTTTCCGTTAGCACCGCATAGTAAAAAGTGTTTACCGATTACAGTAGAGTGGTTAAAGTTAGATTAAGGTGCAGTCTTGGGAAGAAAGCCACACTAAAGGGAGGAGCAGTCTGGTTTCTCACAGAAAGAGAATAGGACCGGTTCATTTTGCCTCATATCTCAGGTTCTACTAAGGCCAGAAACCTTTTTTTTTTTTTAATATAATGGTAACTAGGAGCCAGTATAATGGTTTGAGTGCTGGACTTTTCCCACTTTTGAGCCATGAATCTCACAGGATGACCTTGAGTCTCTCAGCCTAACCTACCTCAGAGGATCATCATGAGGATCAAATGGGGAGAGGGAGAACCATGGACACCACCTTTGCGTCTTTACGCCAGCAGTTCTCAGGGACAGGAGTTTCTATCATATTCGTGGTGCCAGTGTAAGTAACAACCTTTGCTACATTGCAATGCTGCAAAATGAAAACAAAGATTCCATGTTCCTTCCTGCATTGCAGGGGGTTGGACTAGATGACCCCAGGGGTCCCTTCCAACTCTTAAGATTCTATGATTCTATGTCAACAGCACAACATCGCCACACAACAAGCCCACACAAGGCAGCACCTGGACATATATGCACATAAACACAGACGTGAACCCAAGTTAGGGTAAGTGAACAGGACAGATCAAATTTCATTTGGGAAGTAGGATAGTGTGTAGCAGGCAAACCACCAAAGCAATAACATGAAACGGAAACGAGACGCTTCTCCAGCTCACAATCATCATCATCAATTTTATATTCTCCATCCATATGATTGGGCTGTCACAGTCATTCTGGGTGGCATCCAACAAAAATACAAATAAAGCTTTTAAAAATTGAACATTAAAAGCTTCCCAAAACAGCTCACCAGAACCTTAATTACTGCACAGCAGTTTGCAGAAAGGAATATATCTGAAGTGAATTGACTGGCAGCAGGTGGCACTGTTAGATAGTGAATGTTTCAGAAATAGTCATCAGGAGAAGATCTGCCTGCTTGTGTAAGGTGAAAGAAAGCAGTAATACATAACTTTTCAAGATTTCTTTATTGGCATAAGTTAAAACAGTAAAATCATAAAATTCATACAAAGTCATCCAAATACATTGCTAATCCAAACACAATATATAAAAGACTAGATAACCACCATTGAATAAATCAGGCAACTTTAGATTTAGCTTTAAATATTTAGGCTAAGTACCCCAAAACAATCTTGGTAGTTTTGAGAGTATCATCCCTCAGGAAATATTGGATTATAGACTCTTTGCAAATCAATATTTTGAGCTGTAAGGGAGTCGGTAGGAGATCTCTGCGATGGGTGTTGAGAAGAGGGCAATCCAAAAATATGTGATGTATTGGTGTTTTCTTATTACAGGAACAAAATCTGATCTGGAAGGAGATTTTTTGAAACCTTCCAAACAATACAAATGAGGGGAATGCATTTAGACGAGCTAGCACAAAAGCTCTGCTATACGATGGAGTATCTAAATTATAAAAGTAATTAGGCATTACTCCATGGTGGGGCAGCAATCCTTTTCAAGACTCCAGGGGATATGGTGAACCTGCTCTCCTTGCAATATGGATGTAAATTGAACTCTGAAAACAAGTTAAGCCCTTGTCTGTTTTAACAATCCACAGTACAGTGAAAGGTGTGGCCATAAACGGGGCAGAGAAACAGTTTGAAAGTGTCAGCTCCAGATACCCTGTTCCCCTCATGGCCTAAAACTGCACAGAGCAAAAGGTCTGAATGTCAAGGCTCACAGCATACTAAGAGCTACAGTTCTATGTAAATAGGTGTGATTCCAAGGGCACAGCACAAAGACAACTGGAGGCCTTATGGATGATGATATTGTGCTCACAACCATTACAAGTTAAGGAAACACAGCAGTCTGTGGTGTAACTTGGATTAGGCAGAACAGACCAGATTCTTTAGACCAGAGTGTGTAAAACACACCCAGAAGCCTTTAATCCTTTTTCTTACTGCAGGGATGAGGAACCTGTGGCTCTCCAGATGATGCCTACAAACCACTTACAGACGGGTTGCTATGAGAAATTCACACTAAAATCCTGATGCTCTTTAATTTTTTTTATTAAATATAAGAAGAAAAACAATAACAGGAACAGACGTAAAGACCCCCGAAACCCTCCTGCCCACCCCTTCCGTCAATAGTACTATGGTACATTGTAATTATACAATGGTACATTGTAATAAATTCAAGTTTTCACATCATCTTTTGTTTCTACAGCATAAAGGGTAGAGCAAAAAGTCTGAGCAGCAGTCAGTTCATCATTCACAAAGAAAGAAAAGTTATTTTTCCTGGAAGGAGATGTAGTCTGTATTTACAACATCCAAATTTGTAATCAGTATGTAAGTCCAGTATTGTTGGTGTATGTAATAAATGGCCAAAATGCTGATGAATTTTGATGAGGATTTTTTTTAATGCAAAATGTAGAGAACTGAATTTTAGATTGGAAAAATTAGAAATTAGACAGAACCGAAACTTATCGATTCTTCCATCCCTTGCTGGCTGGAGTAACTATTATGATTAGTAAGCTACTGATTAGCTCATCCCACCTTGCACTGCTACTATTTCATTATCTGGGACAGAGGCTTTCAAACTTCCTTCCAGAAAAGCCTGGGCTTCCCTCAATGTTTATCAGGCTCTTCAGTTAGAAGACCGGTAATGGTGGCAGTATCCTTGCAACATACCTTGCACACCACTATCAAACTTCCATGCCAAGTGCAGCCATGGGACAGGGCTAGTCATTGTCCCAGGATGCATTCTCAGTTTGCACTAAGCACCAGTAGTAGGGATAAGTGAAACTGCCTATTTCAGCTTTTCTCAGTTTCTCATTTTCCAATTTTTTCTTTAAAAAGAACTGGACTTTTTGAAGTTTGGAAAGTGATAGGGAAATGCATTGAAAAGTGTGGGGAAAGTGTAGGAAGATGTGCAAAGACTTGGCAAGCAAATCAGGATGAACGCAGGCTGAATACACATGCTGTATATAAACCCCTTACGCTGGCAAACAAATCAGAATAAATGCTCAATAAGAAACAGATACAATCTGAGCCCCGTGTATGCTTTGTGCAAACAAATCAGGGTGAAAGCTCAATAAATAGGTTGTCTGGAGGAGCCGGATAGCGAAAATACCTGAATGTTGAGACTCTCACTAGCATGAGGAAAATGCTTGAGGTGCATACATCATCATCACCGCTTAATATTGATAAATGCATCTAAAATATACTGGCTGTTGTACATGGTTAAAATGAACAGATTCCTGCTTGCTGACTCACAATCGAAAACACATGAGACAATTTTGTATGCACCATACATTTAAAGCACATTTACAGCACATCTCCCACCCCCAATAACCCTGAAAACTGTAGTTTACCCCACACAGAGCTATAATTCCCAGCACCTTTAATAAATGACAGTTTATTGCTTCAAATGTGCCATAAGTGTATGTTGTATACACAGTCTTAAGGAGAGGGGCAATGGAGAGAATGGGAAACCTTTGTATTTGTTGAGTGAAAAGCAATTTTTTTTTTTAAAAAAAGAGTTAAATCCCGAACAGTTATGAACCTAGCAGTAGGAAGGAAAATAATTGAAAAAATCAAATAGAATATCCAGAAGGAAATGTGGGAGAGAGACATTTTGAATCAGTTCTTAAAGGAAGAAAGTCAAATATTGAGAACAAGAGAGCAATGCACAAGGGACTGTGGGAGAAAAATGCAAGGAAATTAGAAATAACACAAAGGGAATGAAGTCTGAGGATGAAGCTTTGTTTTCGGTGAAAGGAGAAGAATACAGAAGAAACAATAAAAAGATTAGAAGAACAACTATCATTAAGAGGCATAGAAGATGTTTAAACTTAATACAATGATGAGGGGTGCCATTTGTGCAGGGCCAGGACATCTTGCTACTTGAGTCAGAGCAGCAAATCCTCCCCGCCCCCATCTAGAACCCAAGTCTGGTTGAGTTATTTTGGCACCTGAGGCAGAAAGCCCTACAAGTGCTTCTCTTCCCCCCACACCCTCTGCAGTAAAAATACATTAATAAATAAATATAACTTTGTTGCCCTATCATGACTCTCAGCCACTTGTGGCAGCTGCCTCACTCAGGCTTATGGTAGGGCCGGCCAGCCCTGTGTTGGTGTGTCTGCATTTTCTTTGAGCGTGATTACTGGCAAGCAAGGATAGAGCTAGTTTAGCTGTCAGAGAAGCCTGGGGCACTAAATATGATTTAGTGTGGCGTCTCCTTGGCTGCTGATCCAAAGCTCACAACAACCCTTGAGTCCTCCCAAGTCTCTCAGCCTAGCTCACGAGACCCTGCTCTGTTCTCAGAGACCCAGGTGTTCTGGCAGAAGCACCACTCCTTCTTTCTAGACAGCACAAGAGTTCTGGCTGGCAGACCTCCCTACCATCTTGAAGGTGCCCTGCCCACCCCCTTCTCTGCCCCGGGCACTCTGCCTGCCCCTATGTCACCGCCATTCCAGTTATTTTTAGCTCTCCCCTCCTCTGATCAGTGTACTGCTGGGGATGGGGGCGGTGCTGGGTTTTTTGGCAAGGGGGCCAAGAGTCTGTACCGTCCTGGGCAACCTGATACCTCTAGGTCTGAGGAAAGTGTTTACAGGCAGAAACCTTGGACGCTGGCACTAGAAGGCAGGGGTGTTCTCAGAAAGGGGACATAGAGAAGGGCAGTGGGGAGGGGGATCTAGATTGCGGGTCTAACCCCTTTGCAGAGAGAAAACCAGAGGAAGCTTGAATGCAGTGGAGCAAGAGGGGAAGAGTTAGGGAGGTGGCACGTGGGTGTCAGTGGCAGGAGACTGGCATTACGAAAACAAGTTCATGCCAAGAAAGGAAAGAGATGGTGTGAAGTAGGGAAGGGGTAATAAGCAAATGAGAAAGAGAGAGAGAGAATCAAGCCAGAAGCGAGGTCAGATATGCTTGAAGTAAGGAGTGGATCAGTGAAAGGAAAGGAAAGGGCGCTAGAACAGCAGGAAAGTAAGAGAGAGAAGATGCCATCTGAGATTCAGATAACGGCGTGAGTGAACTGATATTGGGAAGTGTACAGATAGCTGAACAGCCAGAAACCATTCTCTGGAGAGGGAGAGGGCATCAGGGTGAAGTCCAGCTCATGGCTCCTGACCTCATGCTAGGATCACTGTAGCTGCAAACCTGCCATGGAGAAGCTATTGCCACCAACAGCAGTGGACAATGAACCCATTGCCAACGGCGGGGGGTGTCGGCACAAGGACTGCTGTGAGCGGGTGGTGATAAATGTTTCGGGCCTACGCTTCGAGACCCAAATGAAGACCTTGCTCAGGTTCCCCGACACCCTACTAGGTGACCCGCGACGCCGCGTGCGATACTACGACCCACTGCGTGGTGAATACTTCTTTGACCGAAACCGGCCCTGCTTTGACTCCATCTTGTATTATTACCAGTCGGGAGGGCGGCTCCGACGACCAGCCAACATCCCCATTGATGTTTTCCTGGAGGAACTCAAGTTCTACCAGCTAGGGGAGGAGGCACTCAGCAAATTCCGCGATGATGAGGGCTTCATTAAGGAAGAAGAGCAGCCCATGCCTGATAGGGAGTTTCTCAAGCAAGTGTGGCTGCTCTTTGAGCATCCAGAGAGTTCCCAGGCTGCTCGCATTATCGCAATAATATCAGTGATGGTCATCCTCATCTCTATTGTGATCTTCTGCCTGGAGACCCTTCCTGAGTTTCGAGATGAGAGGGACATGTCGTTGCCGGTGAGTGACTAGTTCCACATTGATCTTTCTTCTCTGCACTTGCTTCCAACGTTTGTCTTCTCTTAGTGGCACTGCCATAACATTTTTAGTAGGTTCCAAATCAGGGTGAGGTCCAGAGGGTGGCAATATTGGGCATTTGCCAGGGCTCCAAGTCCAGCAGAGGGCCCACCACCCTAGCAATGCTACCATTTCCAATTTGTTCAGAGTATCCAAGAAGGTCAGGTATCAGAGAGTTCTCTCCCAGTGGGATGGGCACTGAAGGTGCCATTCCTGAGTCCAACATCCTAGAGCCAGTGGCATTAAAATGTATTCTTATTTCCTAGCCCTCAAAATTGTCAGATTATAACTAAGCCTTCTCCAAAGTTTCCACATTTTATACAACTTTCATATGAGTCCTGCTTCACTACTGAGATTTGGAAATAATCATCTACCACCACTACCATCAAGATAGTAGTTCCACTAAAATATAAGGGTATTTTTTCACAGGCAGAAGAGAGGGAGAATCAATTGATGGCAAATATTGAATCTGACGTATGAAAAATGTCAAATGTGACTTTCATATTTTATTTTTTTAAACCCTTCTTTTTATTTCCCTTTCACCACATTACTTTCACATGGAAACCTCAGATTTAGGATGTCTCCTTGTGATAGGGCAAGTCTTCAGTCTATGAACCCCCAAGGCTCTATATTGGCCCCAATATCACATAATATAAATTCCCCAAATAAACTGTTTCTTACCTATAATTGCAGAAGCTCTTTAGTGGGAGTCGCATATGACCAGCTGTGAATATTGGGGGCTGCTGTCTAGTATTGGAAGAAACAGGAGGCAATTCAAAAAACTACTGATGAGTCAAATAAGTGAATTTTTTGGGAAGAACTTCAGCATTCTCTTCTCCATCCCCTACTATCCCTCAGAGATATAGGTCCATATTGGAACCTCTCAGGGCCATCATTAAGATGAAAGTAGCAGAAATAGGGATAAATCACAAGCTATAATATTATGGATTGGTAAGTATATCTCCTGTGAGGCTATGACATCCTGGAATTGTGGAACAATGTCTTAGCAATGAAATACATCCCACAACCCTGCATGCTATGCTTTCATATTTTTAGCATTTTATCTTTATATTTTAGAGGCAACCTGAACACTTTTGAGAAGGGTAGTAAAGGTGGATTCATACAGCTTTGGTTGCCATCATCTAGCCACAAATACATGTAGAAAATGATAGTGGGAAGGGTCCCATTCCAATACATATGGAGATTAATGTTGATGGGCCCACAGCCTCACCATACCTTGGGCCCTTCCGATGTCCCACCTACACATGTGTCTCTATTGGGAACAATCCTGTAGCAGTGGGAGAAACATTTGCATGAATTCACACTTGGAGGTTTAATGTTCTGAAAAGATGCCTTTTCTAGTCTACAGCCCCAAACTGCAAACCTTCAGAAGCCCCAGATCATGTTGCCATCTTCAGTGCCTACACCATCTGTGTGATATTTCTAACCCCCAGTCACTGCCGGGTGGTTATAATCAATCTTCTGATGCTGTGGAATGGGCACACTGTTTTCACTCTTTACTAGACTATGTCCCGTTCATCTTCCATGACCACTGGATCTGCTTTGACCTTGGTGGAATGTAAAGCAACAAATACATTGTACTGAATGTAACTCAGTACATATTGGCTGATTTGGATTTAGGTCCCATCTGCACTGTGCATTTGAAGCCTATCGCTTTAAATAGCCATGGCTTCCCCAAAAGAATCCTGGGAACTGTCATTTGTTAAGAGTACTGATAATTGTTGGAAGATTCCCTATGCCCCTCAGAAAGCTCTAGTTCCCAGTGTGGTTTAACAATCAATCCATTTCCCCAAGGAACTCTGAGAATTGTAGCTCTGTAATGGAAATAGGGGTCTCCTAACAATTCTCAGCACCCTTAGCAAATTACAGTACCCAGGATTTGGGGCTGGCGGG
This sequence comes from Podarcis melisellensis, assembly GCF_964234715.1. Lineage (NCBI taxonomy): Eukaryota > Metazoa > Chordata > Lepidosauria > Squamata > Lacertidae > Podarcis > Podarcis melisellensis. The sequence goes on along the minus strand of NC_138545.1, from coordinate 37,855,407 downwards.
GACAAAGACAACCCATTGCTGTTTAAAGTGTATGATATTGCTTTACATTTATAGTGCAGGTAGGGCCTTAGACCTGGAGATCAGGAATGCCAGTGTGAAACTGGTCAGAAAAATAGGATCCATGTGGTAGGATCTTTAACTGGTTCTTAAGGAAACCTGCAAAAGAGAAGAACTGCTGTGGTGGATGAAAGCTGGGTGCTACAGGGCTTTGGAGTGAGTAATCCCATAACAGTGGCTAGTAAAATCCCTGTGTGGTATGATTAGATCAGGTGACTTAGAAAGAACAGAGAGATTCCATCATCCTGGGAATAGGGAGGGACTATGTTGAGCCAAGGCTCATCTCTAAAACTTGTGGAGAATGCATTTCCCACATCAGTGAGCTAACATAACCTATGTGCTAGGGACTAAGAGATTCCAGGTTGGAAGATATGGCTTTCAAACAGAGCTCAGCAGTTTATGCTTTGAGGCAGAGTGAAGCAGCCACCTCAGGCAAGTGATTAGGGGCATCATGAAAGGGCATCATATAAATTATTATTTCATTATCTCTGTTGTATTTTTGCCACCCAGGAAGAGTGTTCTTCTAGGATTTTGTGCCTCAAGTACCAAAATACCTTCACTGGCTTTGGGCACCTTGAGCTGAAGAACACCAATTGCTGCTTTCCCCATCAGGCAGCAAAATAGCTTAGCTTATTAGAAATAACCGCTGACTAGAAAGCTTGGCCATAACATAATATTTTACATGGAAGTACCAGCAGTGGCGTAGCGTGGGTTATCAGCACCCAGGGCAAGGCAAGTAATTTGCGCCCCCTAACCCATGGATTTGCACCCCCTAACCCGTGGATTTCCCTAACTCCCAGATGTTGCGCCCGGTGCAGCCGGCCCCCCCTGCACCCCCCACGCTACGCCACTGAGTACCAGAGATAGCTGAGTCCTGTTTCTGATCTCTTTTTCCTCTCTCTCTTCTCTGGTCACATCCACACCATAGATTTAAAGCATTCTTAAAGCACTTTAATAGTCACGGCATCCAAATAATGATGAGAATGATTCACCATCACAGAGCTACAATTCCCAGCTACAGTTCCCTGGATATTTGGGGGGGAAACCATGACTGTTAATGTGGCATAAGAGTACTTTAATTGTATGGTATGGATGTGATAAATTTATTTTCCCTCCCCTAAGACTGCATATCATGGAGTTCCCAATCCTGTATTTGTCCCTTTATCATTAATATGAAGATGGGCGATGTTTGCAAGCAAGTATGGTGGACAGGAAGTGGATGCTGAACTCTTCCTCTCCTTGTCAATTCTCCCTTACAGTCTCTTCACCCAGATGTTTCTACCTAGGCCCTCCCATCACCACTCATCCAGCACTGAGGCCAAAAAATCAGTTCATGTGTGCCTGTGTAATTTGTAGCTGTACAAAAGTTAAGTGATAGGGATGGGATGCAAGAGGTGTGATTTCCACTCTCTCTTAACCCATTTAACCTCCTTTCTAGAGAGCCATTTCAAACCTCTTAGACCTTCAGAAACATGCACTCAAAACTCTGCAGGAGTATTTGGCAGAGAGAAATCACAGCAGGAAATTAGAGGGCAGATAAAACTGGGAAGTTGCGGCAGGAAAACATTGGGCTGAGAAAGGGTTAAGCTGCCTATTCCCCCTATTACAGTATTTATCCAGGCAAAAATGTACACTGTCAAAGTTGAGATGATTTGCTAAAGGTCGTCATAGTACACGCATTTGTGTCCCACAGTTAGTTTACTCTAAACCACTAGACACTTTCCAAGAGGGCTCTGGAGTTCTGGCTCCCAGCTGTCGTATTTCTCTGCAGGAATTGAAATAGGGTGTATGTGTGGTGGCTGTTTAACTTTGCAGGGGGATTAGACCCATTACCCTTGATAAATGTGGACTCAGCTGTATGGCAGCATGTGGGAGAGGGAGCCATGACTATTTAGTTAGATATAACGGAAGAAGGTTAACTTAGAGTTATCTGTATTTACATCAAGGGTGTGGCATTTGTGGCCCTCCAGATGTTCTAAGACTACAACTCCCATCATCATTGACCATTGCCCATGCTTGCTTGGGGCTGATGGGAGTTAGAATCTGGCAGTATCTGGAGGGCCATAGGTTCCTCTTTCCTAACTTACGCTCTTCCTGTTTTCTTGTTGGAACATTGCACAACACAACAAATGAATTTCTCAAATGGAGTGTGCTCTTTTTTAGTCATGTGTCTGTTAGTTCTGGTCCTTCAACTGATCTAAGCAAATTCCTTCACATGATCAGGCAGAAGATGACTTATTTCAAAACATAAGACTCTGTTCAGTGATGAAACCTAACACTGAACTGTAGTTGCTGTGGTTGGAAGCATTTATTGATAAATTTGCATAAGGATTTATACCTTGGGGCAGTTTACTTCTAGTGTTTACACATCACTTGGGGCAGTTTACAACAATTAGTTGTACTGAAAGTTTAATTCCCAGTGAAATCTATGGGAGTTTGTAACTAACTTGTCCCATTGATTTTAATGGGACCCAAGTACAGCTAACTGAGTCTGGATCCAACTGATAGTACCAAATGATTTTTTTTCCTTTTCAACTAAAAAATGACAACACAACAGCCACATGTATTTTACCAGCTTAAAATGCAGCCAGGTTGTTCTTTTTCTCAATGCAGATCAAATTTAGCTGGGGTTTTTTTTGGGGGGGGGGGGACATATCTATATGCAGTATTTCATAAGAAATGACAGGATAGATATGGATTGTGGCTGACATTGTGCACACCACTTCCCAAATAATTGGTGGGAGCACACTGGATACAGAGTAAATGGGAGCGTGTACACAGCCTGAATCTTGACTAATTTGTCCACCTCCATCCTCTTTATAACCACTGTGCATCGTTCCTAAAAACTTTCTGCTCATACCTTGTAAATCCCCTTCCTCTCAGAGATAGCCTAGGCGCCCTAATTGGCTGTCCAGCAAGATTTCTCTGGCGCCTGCCTTCCTGCTGGTGTGACTGGCGTTAACCTGCTGCTGGCTCTGCAGCAGCGGCTGGCGGGGGGTGGGAGGGGGCATGAGCAGGTGGGCTGGATTAACACCCCTGGTGCTGTGTTCACTATCAAGGGATCCTGACAGCAGCAGGATGAGGGGAGGCAGCAGGAGATAATTGATGTGATGTTTCTAGCTTTAAAGGCCAAAAGGACCTGGCTTCTGAGGCCAAGAGGGGAATCCCTATGGGGCACACTGCCATGCAGAGCCCCCACTGCCCCTCCACATCATGGACTGCATCACACAGACACCCTCCCTTACCTGATACATGTTTCGGTGCAAGCATGGAAGCATCTACATCACCAATAGAAACACCTGCATCCTAATGCCGCCTTCCAATAACATTTTGCAAAGAGAAGCCATTTTCTTCTTTCAGAGCAACCAGTTCTCTTTGGGCCCTTTTAAAATTCTGGAACCTAAATTTAGGGAGTTTTACAATAAAGCTTGGTGTTTTGTACATTTCCCCAAACCCACTTGCAAGGAAGGAGTCGTCAAAATTGGCAGATGGGTGTAATGGGGCACTAACACTGCGATGTCTACTCGTAAGCAAGGCCCGTTAAGTGCAGTGGAACTTGCTCCCAGGTAATTGTGCTGTATAGGGTTGCAGCCTTTGTAGGCAGTAAGCCCCACTGAACTTAGCGGGGCTTCCTTTTGAATATACTTGCATAGGATTGTACTGAAAGGGACCTTCTTCCTCATATTGCCCCCATGGTTCAACAGCCCCCAGCCTCCTCTGTCCCTGGAGCCTGTGGACAGTAAGTCTCTAGCTACACTTCTCTTTGTCATCTCCTCTTTCCCCACTGCACGCCCCCTCCCTGCACCTTTCTCTCAGGCTCCAGTCTTCTCCATCTATACTTCTTTCAGGTCTCTCCTTCTCAGCACACTTATTATTTTCTTTGCATGAAGGCCCATAGCTTAGTGGTAGTTTCACATCTGCTTCAGGTTGCAGGTTCAATCCCTAGCATCTCCACATAGGACTAGGGGAGAACCCTGTCTAAAATGCCAGAGAGCCATTGCCAGGCATCAGAAAATATTATTGAGCTAGATGGACCAATTGTCCGACTTCATATAAGGCAGTTTCCTATGTTCCTATGATCTCTTCTTTCATTCACCCTTCCTCTGTGCTTCCTATGTTTAGCTCCCCCACCTCTTGGTCTTTATAATCTGTCTGATTAGCCAGCACCCCACCTCTGCTTTCTCCATCAGTCCTGAAGTGCCTAGTCAAACTGACTTTTCACATCCCTTGCAGAGCAGCTGCAATGTTTGAGAATATTCTGTTGCTGATACCAGCCCCCTCAGATGCTAAAATGCTGGTGGTCACCAGCTATATATGGTAGCTGAGCCAATCGTTTGCAAATGACAAAAAGTTTGTTTAGCCATGGAGATGAGATACCTGGTGCATAATGCAGCTCGGAAGGGTTTTTCTTCCCCTTCTGCCTGGTTTTTACTACATAAGTGTTTTTGCTTTTAAGTGATTAATTGAGAACTGATTACAGTTAACAATTCCATATTTCAGTGCGGTGAGGTTTTGACTCTTTTTAATAGAAGTAAGCATTCATTTCAATTACCCACACAAATTTTTGCTTTCTCTTCTGAGACAGCAGCTATGATTAAAACCTTTAAGCAAAATCCTGAACATCTCCACACCCATTTGTTTCTAGTCCTCATGGATTTCAAAGGAAAATCTAACCTAGAAATTAATGAATGTCTGGATAGGTGTTTGAGGCGTCTTGTGGAAGAAGAAGCCACTTAACCTACCTCACAAGGTCATTGTAGGGAATAACTGAGGAGGGGGTGAACTGTGTACTCTTTGGAGAAAAAGGTGGCATATAACTGCAATAAATAAGCTCATTTGCTTACCTGCTTAAGAGGGGTCCGCCAGGTGGAGATGGCGGTTGCCAACCCCGGTATTCAGAGATCTCCACGTGGTCACAACTGGACCCACACCAGTTGCAAAACGTGCCTGGCACCGGGGGAATTTTGAACACTGGCGAGGAGAGAGCTTAACCCCAAGTCCTGGTTTGAATGACATGCAAAGGCAAAACTTGCCTTAGCTAAGTGCAGCATTAAAAAGGTCTAGGGAGAAGCAAAGCAGCTAAGAGCTCCTCTCCAAGAGCCCACACAGTTGCACAGTCCCAGCAAGTGATAGTTTAACTTGCCGTGTTGTATGAACCAGGCCATTGCTGAACTGGATGAACCAGTGGTCAGACTTGGTATAAGGCGGCTGGCTTCCTTTATGTTCTATGTTTCCTTTTATTGACTATGACCTGCTTCACAACTGCAATAAGATCAAGTAAAAACAAAACACCAAAAAACCCCCATGATAAAACAGCATGTAAAGGTGTGAACCCAGCCAATGTATCCATCCCTTACACCTTATTCATATCCAAGAGGAATAACAGATATGCATTCTATTTTTTATCAGAAAAATATTTATTAAACAATCAACATTAACTTACACAACAATACAATATATACTCCACACATTGCAAAACTTACTACATACACCTACTTTACAGAAAATAAAATAAAGAGAAAGATAAAGATAAAAGATTATAATGAATAAAATAAAATAGTTTAAAATATTTTATAAATATTTTATAAATAAAATAAAAGCAGATATGCATTCTAGTCTCCTATGTATCTTCCCTTTTCCCTATCCTCACTCCTTTTCTTTCCTCTGGTCCCCATCTTTCTTATATTGCTGTGTACTTTAACACAAATGTATTCACACCACACATTAGTTTACCCCTCACAGAGCTACAATTCCTGGCACCTTTAACAAATCACAGTTCTCAGGATTCTCTGTGGGGAGCAACATGCTTTAAATGCACAGTGTGGATGTGACTAAAGGCTATGTACACACTATAATACCTTTAAAGCACATCCATAGCACATTCTTGCCATGAAAGAATTCTAGGCATGGCTGTTTGTTAAGAGTTGCTGGGAATTGTGACTCTGAGGGGTAACCTATGGTGCCCACAATTATTCAAGGCAAAGAATGTGCTTTGAACGTGGTTGTCATGCCTTGAGTGTGTCAATAACACCAACCTCTTTCAAAGGTTTCAGTGACATTTTAAATGTGGGGTAAGCTGTAACTGAGTTGCATCGTGAGCAATCATGTGACCACTTACTTTACTACAGGATGAACTGCAGGTTGAACAGACACATTTCACAGATGGTAGCTATCGCTCATGCAGCGCAATGCTATTGTGTCAACTTGGAAGTTAGCTCCACTCAGTTCTGTGGGGCTTAATTCTCCAGGTAAATGGGTTGCATCCAACTTTAGTCAATCTCAGAGCAGACCCATTTAAACTAATGGGCATGACTAAGTTAGTTTCAGGGACGCGGATGGCGCTGTAGTCTAAACCACTGAGCCTAGGGCTTGCCGATCAGGTCGGTGGTTCGAATTCCCACGAAGGGGCGAGTTGCCGTCGTTCAGTCCCAGCTCCCTCCGGTGGGAACAACATTTCCATGCACTGCTCTGGTTTTGCCAGAAGCGGCTTAGTCATGCTGGCCACATGACCTGGAAAAACCGTCTGCAGACAAACGTCAGCTCCCTCGGCCAGTAAAGCGAGATGAGCGCTGCAACCCCAGAGTCGTTCGCGACTTGAACTAACTGTCAGGGGTTCTTTACCTTTTTAAGTTAGTTTCATTAATTTCACTGGACGTACTCTGAGTAGGATACTTACTTGGATACAACCCAGTGTGTATACAATATAGCACCTTATATGAACAGGATGGAAAGAATAGCTAAATTGAAGTAGTTTTGCACACCCATTAAACTTAATGGACATGTCTCTAACTTAGGACCATTACTTTCAATGGGTCTACTCTTTGTATAAACTTTGTTTGGTAGAAAGTGGAAGACAGACTTCTTTAAAAATGCACGTTCTATTTTGTGTAGGTGTAGAGAAAATACAAATGACAGATATGGCAAATGCAAAAGAAAACCCCAGTCCAACAATTTAAGTATCACATGTGCAAACAATCAAGGGTTTTGGAGCCACATGGTGATCTTGGGCAATTTAAAGATCTGAATTTCAAGAAATGAACAAACTGAGTGTTGAGAGATGCTCATCATACACATATATGCATCTGGTAACTCAGAGGGCCCTGTCCACTCCCTGACTTATGCAGGGAGGGGCTAGATCCTGGTGGTAGAGCACATGCTTTTCATGCAGGGTGTCCCACAACCCATCCTGGCATCCCCAGTTAAAGGATATCAGGTGCCAGACCTTGGAGAACCCCATGGAGGCGGTGTTGGTAGAGCAGCTGTCTAAACTCGGGGGCTCAGGGTTGGGGTTCTTCTGGGTTTATGGACTGAACTGGGGGATAAAAAAACAGGCTTGTACAGTGCCTGGTGTGGTGGAAAAAACAGAGCAGGGGTTTAGGTGAGTTGTGGGGGTTGAGACTGTGCGATTGCTTGTAAGAACACATTGACCTGTTTGTATGTGGGTTTGGAAAATCAGAATACGACCACAGTCTCTTGGGAATTGAGCTGCAGGAAACCCAGAGACATTTACCCAGGCTGGGGTTGATCCAGACTATGTTAGTCAAGCTTGAGTCTGGTGATGGGGAGCCTGTGGCCTGCCAGATGTTTTTGGATTCCAATTCCCATCAGCATAGGGTTGATGGGAATTAGAGTCCAGCAACATCAAGAGAGCTGCAAGTTGCCCATCCCTGTCCCACTGAACTCAGTGGAGCATTGGACACGACAAGCTTCCCAATGTTTTCAATAAAACTAAAGTGCTACTAACTTAGTCTGGATCCAACCCAGTCTCTTTTAGAGTAGTTCTATCTCATAAGATTATTTTTACTTCATATATATTTATTATGCTTCCACATACCCTTCCTCCAAGCAGTGGTGGACCTTGGGGTCTCAAATTTCAGCGATGCCAAAATTCAATGCCCCCACTCCTCTTGCCTTCCACATCAATGTTGCGGTGCACCCAAGTCTCTGCACCCAGCACAACCAAACCAGTTGCTCCAAGGAGCTTAGGGCAGCATTCGTGGTTCTTTTCCCTCCTCCATTTTAGGTTCACAACAACCTCAAGAAGTAGGGAAGACTGAACACAAGTAATCAGTTCATATTTACTCAACCTGTTTAAAAAACGGAGTAGCAATTTGTTACTGATTTAGTCACAGTGTAATATAGTAAAGAGGGATGCGGGTGGTGCTGTGGGTTAAACCACAGAGCCTAGGACTTGCCGATCAGAAGGTTGGCTGTTCGAATCCCCGCGACGGAGTGAGCTCCCATTGCTCGGTCCCTGCTCCTGCCAACCTAGCAGTTCGAAAGCACATCAAAGTGCAAGTAGATAAATAGGTACCGCTCCGGCGGGAAGGTAAACGGCGTTTCCGTGTGCTGTTCTGGTTCGCCAGAAGCGGCTTAGTCCTGCTGGCCACATGACTGTACAACTGGACCTAATGGTCAGGGGTCCCTTTACCTTTAATGTAGCAAAATGTATCAAATACAGGCCTTTTGGAAGGGGGAAGAGGATTAGAACAAATATAAAATCATGATAAACTTTTAAAAACATCCGCAAGACTTTTCCTATTATTGACAGGGGGGAACTGCGTGTGAGTGTGATATCTTAAAGTTTGTAAAGTTCCAGAAGTCTTCTGTTACTGTTTTATGTAGTATGGGATCAGCCCTACAAAATGTAAGTAGCTTGAGCGAAGGGACGGGGACAAGAGGTGTAAGTTATACTTAAAAAGTAGTGTTTCATAACTGCTTGAACCAAAGCCCTCTCCCGCAAATTTAATATAGGGTTCTCTGTGTTCCCATTGTGAGACTCCTTCTCCTGTAGGGGCACACAGAGCCTGGAGGTGGCTGTTTTCCTTCCACAAGACACAGTTAACCCTTATACAGGTCACTCACAAGATATTCCTTTCACAGTCTTAAGCCCAGCACCCCCCCCATCCCCTCGGAAACTGAGAAGCTGACATATCTGTGGCGTTTGTTGTCTTATTTTGGTCACCACCACTGTCTAGAAAGCCATCAACACCACAGGCTAATTACTTGGAACTATATTCAGCAGAGCCGTTTTATGTAATGGCCTGATGGCAGCCGGCGGGGGTTAAACTAAGGCACAGTTATTGCTGCGCCAAGCTAGTTCCCTTGAGTAGGAGTTTCCCACACCCCTAATATACACACATATACACATAGCTAACTGAAGAGCAATGTATATTTAGTTGTTAAGATGAACCTGAGCAGGACCAAAACAGTTGTTTTGAGCCACTCAAACGAAAATAAGGGCATAGTAAATTTAGCAAGCTCATACCTAAAACCAGTCCAATTACCATTTACTGGTGTGTGATTAACGTTTAAAAGCATCCCTAAAACTCAAATGTTGAGGTTGGGGATCTGGAATTGAAAATTCTGCTCAATTTGATTTTTTGTTTCAGTTCTATGGCTATGTACACACCATACATTTAAAGCACATGACCCACCAATAAATCCTGGGAACTGTAGTTTATCCCCTCACAGAACTAGTAATTTTAATGGATCTTATGTATAGTTTTAATTCTATTAATGTTTAATTCTTTTTAATGATGGTTTCCCTCCCCCTCCCCAATGTTTTAGCTGTTTCTACTTTATCTGTAGGTTGCCTTGAGTCCCAGTCAAGAGAAAAGGTGGGATATAAATATAATAATAATAATTCCAACCACCATTAACAAACTACAGTTCCCAGGATTCATGGGAGGAAGTCATGTGCTTTCAATGTGTTTTCTGTGTACAGTGTGTACATTCCTCTGTTGCATCCCTTGCTTCTCTGATTTTGTGCCATGATAAGGCTTGTGCCAATGGCCTCAGTTTGGATTGCTATTTGGTTAATTGTTTATTGAACATTCATCCTGATTTGTTTGCAGTGAGATTAGAGAAAGTTGGCTATTTATTGAGCATTCATTCTGATTTGTTTACGGGGAAGTTAGATGATACTGTGTCAAAGCCACTGTTGTCCCACAATTTCCAGTGCATTCCCCCATCATTGCTCTTATCACAAAAAGTCCAGTCTCTTGAGGAAACAGGTTTGCTGCACAAGACCTCCCAATCAACTATAATTTCGCAACTGAATTTACCTGGATGTGATTGAATACTACTTGAAAATGGTGATAATCTGGAAGTCTCCTTAGTTTATTTCCCCTCTTTTCTCGTGAGGCCATGATGACCTCTGAAACGTGAAGAACTTCCATATGTTTGAGGCTAAAGTTGCTTCCTAGATGACCTGTTTAATCAAGCCTTCATCCTGATTTGTTTGCAGAAAGTTTGTGTTAGGAGATGACGTGATGTCAGCTATTTATTGAGCATTCATTCAGTTTTGTCTGTGGAAAAGTTAGGCAACATTGCAACAAGCAAATGTTATCCCACACTCTCCAGTACATTTCCTTATCACTTTCCTTCCAGCAAAAAGTCTGATTTGGGGGGAAGAGGAAGAGGTTTTGTTGCGGAAGAGCTGCAATTCAACTTTAATCGCTGAATCTGAATGTGCTGATAGGCAATTGAATCTCATCCCAAAATGCTGACAGTCTGGAAGCGCCTTCAGTTTCACCCTCCTCTCACCTTGGCTGAAGTACCCTTTTTCCAGATCTGGAAGGAGCTTTGTGAATTACCCTTTTCATGTTGTAACTATTGACTTAAACAGTCAAGAGCCTAGGAAGACAATATTTAATGTCTTAAGTACTCTGAGGCCAGTTCGAGGACGCCCTCAGCATTAAATACTCAACAGACTTTTCTCTGTCACATAATAAGCTCTGAAAAATCCCTATCCCTTGTTCCCAGAGGGGTTTTCAACTGTTTTCATTAGTTTGCTTTTTAAGGTGAAGGATCAATATTATATGGCTGTTTAAAATAAATGTTTTTTAAGTGCAGGCAGCACACCTCAGACATGAAGGGAACCAGCCTGCAGCTTGCTGGTGTGATTATAGGGCAAACTAGATCAGCCCTACAGTTCAGAAAGGTGAGGCAGCCCACCTATGGCACCATTTAAATGACATCAGATTGCTGCATGCACACCATACCTTTCAAGTACATCATTCCCCCCCTCCCTTGAATTCAGCACACCACAAAAGCTGTAAAATTAATGTCTGTGATACACCTCTGTTGATCTTAACCTCTGAGAGCATCTGTAGGGAAGGAGGCGGTCATTCAGATATTTGGGACCTAAGTCACCCAGAGTTTTAAACACTAGGGGGAGCACCTTAAATCAGGCCCAGAAATACTGTACACAATTTCTGCACTCTGGTTATATAGAAATATGTGCATTGCAATCAATGAGAGGCTAAATACAGTGGAACTCCCCCGGTGGAGTAACAAGCTACACATCTGCAGTTTGAATCACTGGAAATCAGTAGGATCAATATGTCTGCGTAATCTCATAATGGCTGCAGGATTTGATCCTCTACATGAGGCCTAGCACAGATTATTTGTTTTATTTAAGCCTAAAGCCTGTGCCTTCTAAAGAGTGAGAATGGACAATAAAATTGCAGAACAAAGGCAACTTCAGTCCTGTTTCCTCCAGGGCAAATGTGGGTAGGATGCTTGTGTCACTTAATTAATTTCCTGTTGGACCAAAAATGGTGTGAATTGGGACAGTACCAGGCTGTTGCCAAGCCTCCCAAGTATTAGCTGCATGTACCCCCTGCCCTCCAACACACTGGTGCCTCCTTCCCAAAGCCCAGGAACCTCATGCGCATGATGTCAGAATGTTGGGACATCACATGTGCAACTCATTGCCCTCACAAACTGGCACCTCTGGCCCTAACTGTTCCCCTACGAAAAATTTCACCGCATGCCCCTGATTAAGCTGTAACTGGGCTTTCTCTCTCCACCTTTAGGATTCCCTCCAAAAGGTTTTTTGTACTTTTGCAAACTGCTGAGATGCCCTAAGCTGGTTGATGTCTCCCTCTTGCATGGAGGTGGTGCTGTTTCGGATGGATAAGGATCTAGCTTGGAGAATATTTTCGCTATTAGTATGTAGGATGTGCTATGGGTTTTAGAGAGTGGTCTCTAAAGGCAAATGATGCAGTTCCCTCTGTAGACCAGAGTGAAGTAAATCTGAGGCCTCCCAATAGCTGGATTAGAGATTGCTTGACAGCTGAACTGATTCCACTCTGAGCTGTCCGGAGAACAGTAGGCACTAAGGAATCGACACAGGTTGCGTGGAAAATGCAGGATTTCTATGGAGACTGCCGGGGTTCTCTCCGCCACAAATGTAAAGAAGCCTTGCTTGCATTTAAGCCAGTGTCAAGCAACTAAGTTCTATTCAGGGGAGGCCCTTTGAAATGAATGGATGCATGGTAGTCATGTTCATTAAAACATGCTCTGCGCATGCCTAACATTGAATGCAGCTCTTAAGTATGCTCTCTACACATGGGCATCAGACAGACTGACCTAGTCCAGGGGCTATTCTGAGTCCAAACAGATCTGAGACAGAATTCCCATTAACCCACTACACACCTCACTTGCTTGCAAAGCAAACAAGTCCTTCTTACATAGTGAACAGGAGTCAAAATTAGCGAGCCAGGAAATTAGAGCTGACCAGAGGACAGAGCTGGGAGGGGTGTTTGACCTTGACATTCGGCTTTTCTCCAGACTTTAGAAACAGCTTTCATTCTCCCTGAGAATATATAGGCCAAGCTGGTATGTGTCCCTGCTCCCAATGGGCAATATATACATTTTTATATGACCCTTCTCTCCCTACCCCACTGTGGATCCATGTGGTTCCCCCAAAGAACCCCCCCAAAGTAGATTACTTGCTCCCACAAAGGATCATGGGAACTGTAATTTACCCCTCACAGTGCTGCAATTCCCAGCAATCTAAATAAGCTACAACTCCCAGGTTTCTTTGAGAGAAACCATGTGCTTTAAATGTATAGTGTGTATGCAGCCCAAGTCACAGAATCATAGAGTTTCAGAAGGGGTCTAAATCATAAAGTTTTAGATGGGACTGTTGAGGCCATCTACACTAGTCCCATGCTCAATTCAGGATTTACATTGTAAGATGCAGCTATTTATCTTCTGCTTAAATACCTCCAGTAAAGCAGATCTCACCATTTCCAAAGGCAGTTTGTCCCACTGTCAAACAGCTCTTACCATAAGGAATGTTCTACTAATGCTTAGCCAAAATCTGTTTCTTTGCAGTTTCCACAAGTTTGTTCCCATCTGCTGTCTGACAGCTCTTTGGATATTTGAAGACAGTTACCCTGTGGCTACATACAGACTGTATCTTTAAAACGCATTCAAAGTACATTTGTGCCCCCCCCCCCGAATTCTGGGTACTGTAGTTTGCGCTTCACAGAATTACAATTCCCAGCAACTCTTAACAAACTGTTGGGCAGGGTGTGTGTGTGTTCTGAACATGTTTTAAAGGAATAGCGACACAGCCAGAATTTTCTCTTCACTGAGCTGAATGTACCCAGAACTTTCATTCTGTTCTTCACAGGTTCCCTCAAATTGCTTTGATTCCCTCAAATTGCTTGTTTCCAGTGAGGATGGGAAATGGCCAGCTGTGGAAACAGAATGGGAGACCTGAGTTGCTTAACAGAACTCACTTGCCAACTTATAAAGGATAAAAATAAATAGCTCTTCCATCTTTCTCATTTTCTTGTATATGTATATCAGTAAAGGAATGTACCGTTTCTGTATACTGCATAGCTTTTTAATTCCAAAGCATTAGAAACAAAATACCATCCATTCAGAACAAAATGTGCTGTTCATTCAACTTAATTCAATTGAAGCATTCAGAGTGAACAGTAATAAAATAATATTTAACACCAGTATACAGCTTGTAAGTGTTCAAAGTGCTTCCTGTGTGTATCTAGCTACAATTCTTACCATAACCCTTTAAGCCAGGCATGCCAGTATTATTGTCTTCCACATTGCAGATGTAAAGGCTGAGAATGTGGCTTGCCTATGGGTTTGTGTCGGCAAATGGGTGGCGCTGTGGGTTAAACCACAGAGCCTGGGACTTGCTGATCAGAAGGTCGGCAGTTCGAATCCCCACGACGGGGTGAGATCCCATTGCTCGGTCCCAGCTTCTGCCAACCTAGCAGTTCAAAAGCACATCAAAGTGCAAGTAGATAAATAGGTACCGCTCCGGCGGGAAGGTAAACGGCGTTTCCGTGCGCTGCTCTGGTTCGCCAGAAGCAGCTTAGTCATGCTGACCACATGACCCAGAAGCTGTACGCCGGCTCCCTCGGCCAGTAAAGCGAGATGAGCACTGCAACCCCAGAGTCGGTCATGAGTGGACCTAGTGGTCAGGGGTCCCTTTACCTTTACCTATGGGTTCGTGTCAGTAGCAAGATTCCAACCAGGGACCTGCAGTTAGAATGAATCTGCCCATTCTGGCTTCCCATTTTCCTATCTTCCACATTTGTTTGATATTCACATTTTTGTATTAAATTTTGCCTGATGTACACCTTTAAGCAAACATTCTTGTATTTCTTTTCACTAACATATGAATTTTTATGCACACTATTTGGTTGAAGAAGTGCAATGCAAAATTCAAAGAAGTGCAAATTTCAAAAGGTACCTTTGGTTTTGGTTTGCATATGAGAAGGTGCCAGTTAAATGATAGGTAAAGGGACCCCTGACCATTAGGTCCAGTCATGACAGACTCTGGGGTTGCGGTGCTTATCTCGCTTTATTGGCCGAGGGAGCCGGCGTACAGCTTCCGGGTCATGTGGCCACCATGACCATGCCGCTTCTGGCGAACCAGAGCAGCACACGGAAACACCGTTTACCTCCCCGCTGGAGCGGTACCTATTTATCTACTTGCACTTTGACGTGCTTTCGAACTGCTAGGTTGGCAGGAGCAGGGACCGAGCAACGGGAGCTCACCCTTTTGTGGGGATTTGAACTGCCAACCTTCTGATCGGCAAGTCCTAGGCTCTGTAGTTTAACCCACAGCGCCACCCTAGTTAATTGATAGGCTTGCATTAAAATCTGAACAGAATTCCCCTTCCCCTTCCCTCCTTCCTGATTCACAGCCAAGTCTCTTAGCTACTATACTCTGTCATCTCTCCATGTATGAATGAGCACCTCACAGTGATGGCCTGTAAACCACCAAACTCTGTATCATGCACATGCCTACCTCTCTTCCCGGTTTCCCCATTATTCTGAACAACCAAGAAGAGGTCATCTGCAGGACGGGGTGTGTAGGATGTCATGGAGTACAATGTGAAAGCACAGCCTGAGCTGCTCTCTGTGGTGCAAAAATTGTGCAACTGTGGTGTCATGTACAGAACAGGAATTATAAGGGGGGGAAGTTGAGGAAGTCTTTTGGGAAAAGTGAGAACTTCTCAGTTGCTGCATACAGACCATGCATTTAAAGCACACACATTCCAAGCGCCCTGGGAACTGTAGTTTGATAAGGGTGCTGTGAATTGCAGCTATGTGAGGGGAACTACAGTTTCCAGGATCTTTGGGGGGGGGGGGAGGTCATGAGCTATAAATATATGATGCGTACTTAGCCAGTGTTGATATTGTGGATTATGAAGCATTCAGTGGAATGTAGTTTCTAAACTAGGAAAAGAAGGCAGGATAGCAGGGAGCAGTGACACAATTAAATCTGCTGAGCAAAGGTTTTTGGTTTTTTTTTTAGTGTTCTAGACCTAGCTCCACATTTTTCATTCCTCCTGCTTTTGTTCCTTTCCGCTTTCCCTATTTTTATAGGTCAAAGTCGCTCTTTTTTGCTGCCACCACCCAAAGTCAGCTTGCGCCTGTTGCTTTCCTCCTCCTGCCGAAGTAGCTTTGGATGGTTTCCAAGTAAAATAATAATGAACAACAACAGTAGATTTCTTACCTGCCCTTCGTCATGAGGTCCAAGAGTAATTTCAAAAATACAATTTAACACAGTTAAAATGGATTTCGATCAAGATAACGAAGTAGGGCCTAAAGTATTGTTACACCTTGTGCCAATAAAGGCTAGTAGTAGTAGTAAGTATTGTTACACGCCACCCTCAATCTCTGAGCAGTTTGAGATTCCAGGGAGTTTCAAGCATACTTACAAGGGTCTCTGTTTCCTTTTGGACAATGAGGCACAGCAGAGACTATGGTGTCTTTATGTTATATGTTTCATTTACCCATATATACAACCTGAACCTGCCATAGAGAGGCTCAGAGCATCAGCATTCCATGCAGGTCCTGCTTCTCCCCTAGCCACAGCAGCATTATTGCTCTGTGCCCTGCAGCTTGCCTCGCTTCCAAAGTCACATCCCAGCCTACTCTCCTCCCTAACCTAAGCAATGGCCTCTTTTAACAGAGGCCCCACTTCCTTTGATCTTCTTGTGTGAACGACCCATTACCCCAGGCTATCATCTCAAGCTTATTACTTTCTAACACATGTTTAAAATTAAGAGATTGGTGAGGTGTCTAATACACAGTTTAGGAAGTTACGGTAACTTCATTAGTCTTGCACATATGCTAATTAAAGGATTGGAAGCTTGTGGTACACATGGATCTATGCTAAAGACATGCATGGATCTATCCTAAAGAAACATGAGTCTGGCTATTTCCCAGTTTTAGTACTCCAAGCCTTAATTAAACTCTAGCACATGGGTAGGCAAACTAAGGCCCGGGAGCCAGATCTGGTCCAATCCCCTTCTAAATTCAGCCTGCGGACAGTCTAGGAATCAGCATGTTTTTACATGAGTAGAATGTGCCCATTTATTTAAAATGCATCTCTGGGTTATTTGTGGGGCATAGGAATTCATTCATTTCTCCCCCCCCCCCAAAAAAAAAATATAGTCCAGCCCCCCACAAAGTCTGAGGGACAGTGGACCGGCCCCCTGCTGAAAAAGTTTGCTGACCCCTGCTCTAGCACCTACAAATCTGTAACAATATATATCTCGGCAGAGGGCTTTCTCAGTAGTGGTGCCTGTGCTGTGAAACGCCCTCCCATCAGATGTCAAGGAAATAAACAACTATCTGACTTTTAGAAGGCATCTGAAGGCAATTCTGTTTAGGGAAGTTTTTAATGTTCGATGTTTTATTATGTTTTTAATAATCTGTTGGGAGCTGCCCAGAATGGCTGGGGAAACCCAGCCAGATGGGCAGGGTATAAATAATAATAATAATTATTATTATTATTATTATTATTACTACTACTACTACTACTTGAGTACATGGGCATAGCCAGGGGTGGGGGGAAGCTGCTCCCCCAATCAAGTAAATCAATTAAAAAAAACTAACTGAGGTTCTACCCCCCTAACATAAATCCTGGCTATGCCCATGTTCAGGTGCCAAAAAGCAAGGTAAAGAGGTGTGTCTTCAGCAGATGATGGAAACTATACAAGGAAGGTCCAGATGCACCTCTGTGGAGAGGGAAATCCATAGCTTGGGGGCTACGAAAGAGTGCTCCCTCTTGGGCCACCAACCCCTGAACCTCTGAGGGTGGTGAAACTAGCAAATTGATCTTAACACCCAATAGTGCTGGAAGAAGGGAGACTTCCAGATATTTGGGGCCTAAGCCACTTAGGGCTTTAAAGTAGCAGGAGGTCACCTATGATACTTATGTGAAAGGATTTGCCTGGCACTAGCAAGACAGACCGTAGTTGTGGCACAACTGTGAATGCTTGTAGGCTTGCTCTGCGAACATGCTGCTGCCTCCCAGACAGCACAGCCTGTCAGGCAGAGGTAGGCAATGGGTGTTTTAGCCTGCAAATCCTATCACCCCTCACCATTGACCACGCTGGTTGGGGCTGATGGGTGCTGCAGTCCACCACTTTTGGAGAGCATCATGTTGGCTACACCTGCTGTAGTGTAAGATACAGCTTCCTTGGCACTCCCATCAGCATCCTTCAGTAGTACCATGGATAGATGCCCCATCTGCCCGAGTGGAGGACCGGCCACGGCCCTTGTGATGGAACTAGTGTGAATGCTATGGTAGTGATGTGAATTGTATGTATTAGCTGTGATTGTGTTAATGGAAAATGTGAAGAAGGCAGGAAGGCTTTGTTTCCATTTTCTGTGTTGGAGGAGGTGATGCAGTGGTCTTTGGGGAAAGGTTGGCAGAATGGCACAAAATATATCCAAGGATGCAAGTCCTTGCATCTTACTTTGAAGAGGTGGACTAAACACTTTCCCTTGACCCTAATGCTTTGTCCTATACAGATATTTTTTTGTTATAATTCTGTTGAAACAGAGTAAGAATTTCAAACAAAACCAAAATCAGGGGGGAAAAACACATATGAGCAGTATAGCTTGGTAATAAGCATCATATTTGAGTCCAGCATGACAGCCAAATTATTCGCTGTGCCGCAGATAGTTTTGTGAACTCTTTCAGGTTTAATAAGTCATATTAACACAATGATGCCTTAACGTCTCTCTCTTTCTCCCACCCCTTCCTGCTTTCCACAGATGGTTCATCACCGTTTGAACAGCAGCATAGTACATCACCTGCCACCACAAAAGTCCCATGCTGAAGACCCTTTCTTCATCGTTGAGACCATTTGCATCTGCTGGTTCTCCTTTGAGCTCCTCGTGCGGTTCATCGCCTGTCCCAGTAAGCCCGCCTTCTTCAAGAACGTCATGAACATGATTGATTTCGTGGCCATCATCCCTTACTTTGTAGCCCTCGGCACGGAGTTTGCCCGCCAGCGGGGTGTGGGCCAGCCTGCTATGTCTTTGGCAATCCTCAGGGTCATCCGGTTAGTGAGGGTCTTCAGGATCTTCAAGCTCTCCAGGCACTCCAAAGGCTTGCAGATCCTAGGACAGACACTCAAGGCCAGCATGAGGGAGCTTGGCTTGCTCATCTTCTTCCTCTTCATTGGAGTCATCCTGTTCTCCAGCTCTGTCTACTTTGCCGAAGCTGACCACGAAGGCACAAGCTTCACCAGCATCCCTGCGGCCTTCTGGTGGGCCGTGGTCAGCATGACAACCGTGGGGTACGGCGACATGTACCCTGAGACTGTAGGTGGCAAAATTGTAGGCTCCCTGTGTGCCATCGCTGGAGTGCTCACCATCTCCCTCCCGGTGCCTGTCATTGTCTCCAACTTCAGCTATTTCTACCACCGTGAGACAGAGTGCGAGGAGACAGGGCAGTACATTCACATTACCACCTGCCCATACACCCCGCCGCCCTCCCCTGCCCCTGCCGCTATCCGGGAGAGAGCCCACCTCAAGGAGAAGCATCACCATGGGGATACCCCCCATACTGTGCCCAATTCGGAACTGCTAGACGGCGTGGTGCCTATGGGCAACTCGGAAAACCCCAGCAAACGTCTCGTAACCCAAGTGTGACCCACCTTACCTATCCAAGTGACCGATCCCCACACCCCGACCTGACTTAGCCCTGCACCTCATTGTCTTAACTGGAAGGCTCTGCAAAAGCAAAACCCAAAATACCAATTAGCCCAAACGCCAGCCTCTGGTTTGGCTTTCGAAGCCAAAGACAGTACATTGGGTACAGAGAGAACCTTTCGCATCACTTTTAGAGAGGAGACTGGAGGAGAAAGACAGCTGTGATTAAATTTGGGATGGGGCAAGTCACAGTGGGTTGCCGGCGGAGCACATGGCAGGACAGAAAATAAGGGGGCATCACGTGAACTCGGTCGCAAGGAGACAGTTAGACAAACAGACACACCCTTTTGCTCTGCTCCTTGCTTGGTTGGCTGAGGGCACAGTCCATCCAGGAAGAAACAGTCCCTCCTGCCCTCCTCTGCTCCTTTTTACTCCCCTCTCCCTCTGCCTTGTCACACGCCGTCTACCCTTCTGTGAGTCAAAGAGGCCCTGGCATGAAGATGCCTCCATGAAATCACAGCAATGCGTTCTTGGGTTACATCTGTTGGAGTGCACAGTGGAACATACCCAGAGTGACCCAGTCCCAAATAGCAAGAGCGGGGAATAAATAAGGGAACGCCATCAGCCACCCGCTTCTGAATCAGGGTATCATAGGGAACACTGTTAGCGCATTGAGGCGGGGGGACTGTAAATACATCTCCAGGATACAACTGGCAGCAGCAAAGGAGTTGTCAGCATCCATCTGTCCCTCTTTATAGGATCCCCTTTCATTAGGTGGCTATATTTCATTTTGCTGACAATCCACAGTGAAAGGGATAGGGGCAGACACATGTTAATTTCTTAGGCTACAGCAAAGGTGTAATTCTTACATAACTCTTGTTTTGTTGTGAGCATAGCTCACTGGTAGAGCATCTGCCTTGCATGCAGATCCTATGGCAGCTCTCCCTTTTCTTCCAAGACTCAGCCCCAAACCATTCTTCCATTTATTACAAGGTGGTAAATGCCAAGCCTGTCCTCTTCTGCTTCTGTGTCCCTCCCAAGAGGGCAGTTGAGTGCAGCACAACCAAACCTTTTGCCCCATCTCTAGGACTGACTCCCTACTGATCATTAGGGCAAGGCAGCCTAGATCGTGCTTCAAATTTTGGTGATACCCATGAAAGGGCAGCAGCTGATCAGTTACTGAGTTCAGGGGTGGCCCGCTAGATGCTGTTAAACTACAACTCCCATCAGCCCCAGCTAGAACAGTCAATGGGCCAAGGAGAACCACAGGGCAGCCATCTTGATTTAGATAGCATTAAATGTTTAACACTAAGGAAAGGGGGAGAGTGAAGAATACTGCTTGAACATTCTGCTTCTGGCACCAGAATGCCTTAAGCTTAGAATTCTGCCTCCTACTGAGTCAAACCATTGGTTCATCTAGTTCAGTACAATCTGCCCTGACTGGCAGTGGCTCTCCCAGGAAATCTTACATAACTAGCAGGTAGAAATCGCAGGTAGAAATCTTCCCAGCCTTACTTTGAGACACCAGGGGTTGAAACTGGGACCATCTGCATTCAAAGCAGTTGCTCTACCACTGAGCTACAGCCTTCCCACCTGCATAACTCAAAAGGGGATTGCCTTATTGCTCCCTCTGAGTTGACCCTTCTTCTCAGCCCAGTCACAATTCTCTGGCATCCTTGGGCAAAAAACCACCTTCCGTTAAGTCATTTTCAAATCCACTCAAGCCGCAGCATGGCCCTCTTCCACCCCAGTCTGGCTAGCTACAAAACACTTAGCCACGTGAGCTCAGTTTGGTCTTCTGCCAGCTGAAGAGCACCCTTCACTCCCTCCAGGGAATTTCTGCTCTGATAAGTGATGTCTCTTTCAAAGTCAACCCCTATGATCTAGCCTGAGATATTTGCGCAGGAGGGGACAGCGAAGCGTTTCTCAAAAGTCTTAACCCAGCAAGTATCCAGCAAACGATCCCTACTCTCCCAGCCACCTTTCTTGTCTTAATATGCATCGTTTCCTGCTCCATTGGTCTTACAGGCTGGGTAGAGCGAGACCTAAGGGGAAGTTTACATTCATTCATCCACAGTGACATTTTCGCCCTGTCTGGCTGCAGAGAGAATGCGGAGCAGAAATGCTTTACAAATGAAGAAGAAATCCATAGCTACTTGGGCTTCATTAGGATGTGCGTAAGACTTATGCCGTAAGAGAATAAAAGCTACTGTGTGAGTAATGTGTGTGAGTAAGCTGAAGGTGTCTGGGTAGAAATGAAGAGCAGTGCAATTACCTAAGAAAAGGGTGATTGTGGTACCTATGAATAAAAGGGTAGCTACAGTTATGCCAATACTGCCTCCCCACCCCCACTTCTTCAATCAGATTTTGGTTTGCAAGGTAATTGTAAGTTATGTCAGAGTGTTAACTTACATTGTAAACCACAGCGGATGAAGATTGTAACTGGTGTGCAGGGACAAGACAGGACCCTGTGATCATTCAGGTGGCGTTCCGTCCATGCAAGTATGGCTCTAGCAGAGCTCCGCTGGGTAAGATCAAAAGCCCATCTAATCCAGCATCATATTTCCCACAATGGCCAGATAGACAACTCTGGGAAGCCTACAAGCAGTTGTAATCCTAGCAGTGGCACACTGCCATGGTCTTCAGCAGCACACTGCCTCACTTGATGCTGCAAGCAGCCATTGTGACCAGCAGCCACGGACAGAATTGCCCTCTACGAATAACTTAGGCCCATTTACTTCAGCGAGTCTACTCTAGGTAATACTTAGTTGTGCACCATCCACTTTTATCTTGGGGCAATGTGGATTAATGCCACAAATTACGTACTGCACAAAGTTACTGCTTCCTTTTTGCCTATGGTCAAATCTCCTGCCGAATGGTTTCAGTGGCATGCCCTGGGTTCCAGTTTTATGAGAAGGGAGAGAGAAAAATTATTTCCACATTCTCCAAACTGTGCATGTGCACTTATTACAACGAAACTAGGTGTCAGGATATGTACACATTAGCAGCTTGAAATGCAGGGATGTCACCCCTTCCCATTAGTGTTTCAAGTCCCTTTTTTTACATTGCTTTACACATCAGAGAGAGGAAGAGGGATGTTTTTCACCCAGAGCACATTACCTGATTTGATCTCCAGTTCGCTGAAGCTGATATCTGTGCATGTGCTGACATCTGCACAGGCATGATAGCTGGTCTCCAAAGTATACAACCTCACCTTCGCTGCAGCTTTTATTTTCTAATTAGATGGAAGCTGGTTTTATAGAATCGTAGAACTGTAGAGTTGTAAGCGAGCCCAAAGGGTCATGTAGTCCAACCCCTTGCAATGCAGGAATCACAGCTAAATAATCCCTGACAGATGGTTAGCCAATCTCTATTTAAAACCTCTAGTGAAGTCCTCCACCTTCCAAGGTAGTCTGTTCCACTGTCAAACAGCTCTTATCATCAGGGAAAGCACCTCACAGAGGACCGTTTTTCAAGAATGCAGGCTACATAGTCATTGCAGTCCTGTACTGAGTCTCGAACCATTGGTGGGAGCACACCGGAACTGGAGTGAATGGAGTAAACTCCCATTTATTTTGCACCCAGCGTGCTCCCACTGCTGGTTTGGGAAGCAGTGTACTGTACAACATTAGCAGCAATCCTTATCTATCCCATAATTCCTTATGAAATACTGTGTTTTGATGCTTCCCCACCCCACCCTCCCAAACTGCAGCTTCAATCCGAATTGAGAAAAGAAAGCTGCATTTTAAGCCAGTGTATACAGCTAAGAAGAAAAAAATTTGACTCTTATTTAGGTTGTCCCCTTCTTTTCTGATTGCTGCTCTGTGCCTTTAACAGTGGAGGAATTTTATAGCTGCACACTAGGCAAACCTTCAATCTCATAGTGGCTGCATTGTAGCTGTTTAACAACCAGGACCACAAATATAGGTGGCAACCATCTCTGGAACAGCTGTGACCTCGCATGTATGCTGCATTTTTCAAACATCCGAGTAGCATGTAATTTCTCTGTGTAATCCAGTAACCGCAGTGTGATTTGTGTACAGAATAGCTGCACTGTCGTTGCTAACCAAACTTGCGCTGGCTGCGTTGCTGTTGATATTCAGTTACCTTGCAATTATTACTCTGCTGTTGTGGACACACAAGTCACTGTTTAAAGAACAGATACATTTCAGAAGTTATAGAAGCAGGGGCTTGTTATTGTGTGGATCCAGACAGCTGGAACCCACGTGGAAACTGTTGCATAAGTTTATCATGTAGAAAAGTGGTCATCTGTTGCCCTCAGAAACATGCTTTCCCATACACATTTTCCTTGCCTGTGCAGAAGATAGACTTGCTTTCCCCTTAAGAGCTAGTTTTCTACGGGCAGATTACAACCCCGTCTTAGGGGAATGTTCAGAGATGCTGCTCTTCTCTTGCAATCTTGTCCAGGAAAGGCTACCATGTGATTCCACTGCATGAGTAGCTCAGTTCAAAGTGTTCCATTACCATTGCAGAACTGCAATTATGGTGAATTTTATAAATGCCTTATGTGTACCTGCACAAAAACAGCATCAGAGATGGGCGCTGTCATGTTAAAAGTAAAAATGACATGTAAATTGCTGAGAATGACTCTCTGAATTGGTGCTACTGTTGAGTGCATAGTGTAGTAAATAAGAGCGACAGCCATTCTCTCCCCACCCACACCCACCCCGTTGAGGTAATGGGTCTTTAACAGCTGCATCACAGGTAGAAATCCCACAGCCAAAGCTGCACCTGTTAAAAGATACAGTGAAAAGGGCCTCCGATGACATGCGCAGGGTCTGGGTCGGTTCATCTGGGGAGAGGCAATCCTTAAGGTATTAAAGTCCTGAGTTGTGTAAGTTGCCAGAGTTGCTGTTAGTTTAGGGTTACCAGACATCCCTGCTTCATGGGGACAGTCCCCGGATTTGCAAATCTGTCCCCGGGAAAGGTGGCAGTGGCAGCCTCAGCAGCCCAGAGCCAACCTGGTAGCACAGTTGACTCTGGCTAGCTTCAGGAGCTGCTTGCTGCCATGGCACCTGCCATTTTTCCTTGCTAGAAGTCCCCATATGATGTGTCATGTGCACAACACATCATATGGGGACTTCCAGCGAGGAAAAATAGCGGGTGCCATAGCAGTGAGCAGCTCCTGATGCCAGCCAGAGGCAACTGCGCTACCAGGCAGGCTCTGGGCTGCTGATTGCCACTGCTGCCACCACTGCCGAAGGGGAACCGGGGACATCCAGTGTATAGATCTCCTGTCCCCTTCCCCCTTTGTTTTGACTGAGCAGGAGAGGTTCGGGAGTTGCGGGCAGGCGGCCATTGCCCAGTTTTTTTTAAAACTCTGCACATTTATATTTCACAGGGTGTGAAAAAAGGGCTTTGCACCTTGCCTGGCAGAGAAACCGCACGCCTTGTGCCCCTCCTGGGCAACGGCCGCCCGATCAGTCAAAGGGGGAAGGGGGCAGGAGATCAGGGGAGGCTTGGCAGTTATGGGCACGCAGCGCACCATTCCCCAGTTTTTAAAAAACTATGCATTTATGTTTCACAGGGTGCAAAAGAAGGGCTTTGCACCTTTATACAATATGCATGTGTGTTTGGGCCCAGGGTCTTTTGCCTCACCATCCCCACTACTGACTCCCTGTTGCTACTCAGCTTAAAAAAAAAAGTGTCCCCGGATTCTTTGAAAAAAATCTGCTAACCATATGTTAGTTGCTAGTGCTATTCATACATCGTAACTGTTGTGCATGGAACAGTAATATGCATGTGATTCACTCCATAGTGCAGGGATAGTGAAACACTGTGCCCCACCAGATGTTATTAGACTCCAATTCCCATCAACCCCAGCCAGCCTGGGATGATGGGAGTTGTAGTCCAATAAGTTATGGAGAGCAACTGGTTCCTCACGCCTCCCATAGCAGCACCATTAAGGCTGCAGTGGTACACATGCTTCCAGGACACATGCTTCCCAGTGAGCCCAGTGGGACATATTTCTGAGTAAACATGGAAATGATTGGGCGGTGGGGGTGGGAATGCTTCAGAGTAAGAGATTGGCAGTTTGGTTGTTCTCAGCTATGTAGCAGCTATACCTGCTGGGGATTGTCCACACACAAGGATTAACTGTGGAACTATGCTGTGAAGCATCTCCCATGACAGCTAATTTGTTAAATGTGAACTATACATAGCAATTGCTCGATTCTGTGATACAATACCCCATCATATTTCAGAGGCGGGGTTTAATATACCTTTGGCAAGGAGGTCTTCTGACCTTCTCCATACATGGAATCTCCCCATCCTTGTCTTGAAACCTCGGAAGAAAGGGGGCTTCAAGTGGACACCAACCGATGTTTTGCCTCTGATGCCATCACACCTTTCAGCAGTGGCACAAGGTCTGCTCTCTGATAATGCCTCTACCCCATATTGTGGAAGTGGAAACGCTTCCTAGTTCCTCCAGCTTGATCGGCCCCTTGCAAAGATAATAGCCAAGTGAATGAACCTCAGGTGCTGATGCCTATCTGACTTACTAGCCCCATGGTTGCTCACCAGAAATTCTGTCGCCTTCCAGCGGAAGTTAAGTTGGGCCTCTATCAAAGAAACCATCTTCCTATGTACATAGGCAACTGGCTTCTGTCAGCAATGACAGGCTCACGATGAGGCCATTTCTTCTGGGGGAATATTTGGACACGTTTCAACATTTGGAGAAGTTGCCGATTTGCTTGCCAAGTGCCGTTTTGAAAAACTCACAATTGACGTTCAAGAGGACTCTCAACCAGACGTCACACACTGATGAATCCAGTGACTGACACAATGGATTACTGGGATTCTGGATTTCCACCTGATGTAAGAGGTTGTGTTTTTTACAGAACACTGCTTTTGCTTTTCACTATAGAGAACTCTCTCTCTCACACACATAGAAGAACTTCCCAGCTGCCATCTTGTATGTTGCCGTGAAGAGAAAAGGTCTCTCATCCCGTTTTATTTATGTACAATAAAGTACACGGCACTTGTTATTTGTTGAGAACAGAGAAGAGTTTTCTATTTCCCTTCCCCAACGGGGATCCTCTTCAGATTGTGTCAACAAAACCCAGGATGAGGTAAAGAGGCTTTTGATTAGCTCAGGAGCAACCCAGAATGAACCTCCTGCTAGCCCCTCCTCTCAGCTTCTCCCTCATGGTACATAAGCCTAGCTCCATCCCTGTCTTGGGAGGCCCAGTCATCACCTCTGGCCCGCTGAGGTGGCAAAGTTTAAATATAGGCTTCCAGAATAGCCTGGATTCCAACTAGGCTCAGGCAACAAAAAAATTGGCTGGACAAGCAAGACTTTAGGGGAGCGGAACACTCTTTTTTAAAAAGGCATAATGCGGGATGACATCTCTGAGGGAGAGGGCGTCCCCTTGTGGAAACCAGTTGCCAAGATGAAGCCTTGGCAAGAGGTTACCTTGGACCAAATCCTAGAGAGGGAAAGGCTGCATTATTCAGCTAAAATGAGTCCGGCTCGGCTAGCACATAGAAAGCAATGTATGTGGCGACAGAAGAGTTTGAAATTTTGCACTGTAAAGCTTCAGGGTGCATGCACACACACAAAATGAATTCTCCTCCCCTCTGTACAGATTTACAAGAAAACAGACATACCGCCATCATTGTTGTTGGTATGTTTAGGGCTTTTGGACAAGGTTTCAAGTTTGGATGGATGTCTGACAATACAGGCAGAGGGCCTTCTCGGTACTGGCGCCTGCCCTGTGGAACGCCCTCCCATCAGATATCAAGGAAATAAGCAGCTATCTTATTTTTTAAAGACATCTGAAGGCAGCCCTGTTTAGGGAAGTTTTTAATATTTAATGCTGTATTGTTTTTAACACTCGATTGGGAGCCGCCCAGAGTGGCTGGGGAGGCTCAGCCAGATGGGCGGGGTATAAATTATTTTATTTATTATTATTATTATTATTATTATTATTATTATTATTATTATTATTATTATTATATTTTACATGCACCACCACCTACCATCACAGAATTCCTTCGATCTGTCCCCTTTTGTCTGTAGCATCTAGGGATAGAAGAGGAGTAGTACCTGCTCCAAAATTTAAGATCTGCAGAACGGGGCCTTTTTCCAAGTGCCCTCTCGAAGAACCCAAGAAGAACTCTGCTGGATCAAGCCAGTGGCTCATTTGTCCAGCATCCTATTCTCACAGTGGCCAGCCAGATGCCTGTGGGAAGCCCGTAAGCAGGACCTGAGAACAAGACCCCTCTCCCCTCCTGCTGTTCCCAGCAGAACCACTACTGCTGTGGAGGCACAGCAAAATAGCCATGGTGGCTAGAAGCCATTGATAGTCTTAAGGTAAAGGTAAAGGGACCCCTGACCATTAGGTCCAATCGTGACTGACTCTGGGGTTGCGGTGCTCCTCTCGCTTTATTGGCCGAGGGAGCCGGTGTACAGCTTCCAGGTCATGTGGCCAGCATGACTAAGCCGCTTCTGGCGAACCAGAGCAGCGCACGGAAACACCGTTGACATGCTTTCGAACTACTAGGTTAGCAGGAGCTGGGACAGAGCAACGGGAGCTCACCCTGTCGTGGGGATTCTAACCGCCGACCTACTGATCGGGAGGTCCTAGGCTCTGTGGTTTAACCCACAGCGCCACCCGCGTCCCTCTTGATAGTCTTAACCCTCCATAAATTTGGCCGTGTGTACACATTAGCAGCCTAAAATGCAAGGAGGTCATTTTCCTCGCTGCATTTTGAACCACATTTATACAATACTGTACACAACCAGAGAAGGGGCAGGGAAGTTTTGAAGGGAGCCTAAGAACAGAGGAAGGGCAACAATTTCTATGGGGCAGACAATGGTGGCGCCCTTTGCGCACCTCCCAGCGTCAGATCACCTGTGGTGGGTTTCCACCTTTATCTCCCCTCAGGGCTCCTGGGCTTTTTCTAGAGCTACATAGCGGGACCATGACATGGTAAATATTGTGTGTGATATAAGGGGAGAGCTATTCTTGTTATACATTACTAATCTTCAGCTGAGGGATCATTGGCTGATAGACCACAAGTCCATCTAAAATGGCTGCTGGGGCGGGCCCTACTATTAAGCAGAGTGAAACATGTGCCTCAGGTAGCTAATTCTCTGTGTCACAAAAAGCAGGAAATGAATTCCCCTGCCTTTTTATTTACTTGCCTGCTTCGAGAGAGAGGTGCTGGGGGGGGTGGTTTCTGTCTCAGTTGCCCAAATAACTTTGTCAGCCTTGAATACTGCGCACCTGGACTTGTGGCCAGGTGGGGTGAGGGTGGTAGGCACCATTTGCTGTTCTGCCTCAGGTAACAAAATGTCTTGGGCTGGCCCTGGTAGCTGCAGCGGAACACTTGTCCGAAGCTGATGCAAAACTGCAGAGGGAAGAAAGAAGCAAAAAGCCACAGAAGGAAGGATGAGGAAAGATGGAGGAGAAAGGTGCTGCTTCTACTAATAATAAGCAGTGTAAGAAGTAGATCCCTTGCTAAAAGTAGAAGGTGAGACTCCTGGATCCAGAAAGGTTCGAAAACACTTGTATGCATAGTATTAAAGATAATGTTTGCTCCAAGTGAGATGAAAGGATGGAGGGATGGATAGATATGTAATTCTGGAGGCAAGTAGGCATCTGAGAGCAGGGTCACTGGAGGCAGCAGTGGCAGATGTCACACGCCCCACCCCAAATGGCTTGTGCTAACTTTGGGTCCAGGGAATCACACGTGGTTCCCCGTCAGCTGAGGGCAAACTTCTGTCTCCAACGTAAACACGCTCCATCTCCAGGTAGCTAAGAATAGCCTGTCCTGGTAACATGAGAGATGAGCGGAGGAGAGAAACAGGGTTTACCTCCTCCTTGGCCTTGAAGTGGGAAAAGCCCAGAGGGGAAAGGAATGTCCCGCTGAGGGGCAGTAATTCCTGACAGGGAAACTTCACCACCTTCTTTGCCCCCAAGAGGGGCTCCCATGCCACTCAATGCTGCGCAAGAGAGAGGGAGGCTTTTGGCTGAGGAAAGATGTCTCAAAAAGCAGCCTTCCTGGCCCGCAGGAGCCCCCACCTGACCTTAATTCAGGTAATCCCAGGCCCTCGAGGCAGTGCTGGGGGAAAAAAGGGAATTCTAGAGTCCAGTGACAAGAAAGGAGTGGTTCCCGTTGTGTACACCAGGAGGCAGTGCCTACAAAGGGAATAAGGACTAGCAAAGCCAATACAGTACAGTGGTACCTCAGGTTACATACGCTTCAGGTTACAGAATCCGCTAACCCAGAAATAGTACCTTGGGTTAAGAACTCTGCTTCAGGATGAGAACAGAAATCGTGCTCCGGCGGCGTGGCAGCAGCAGGAGGCCCCATTAGCTAAAGTGGTGCTTCAGGTTAAGAACAGTTTCAGGTTAAGAACAGACTTCTGGAACGAATTAAGCACTTAACCTGAGGTACCATTGTATAGCCGGGGTCAGCAAACTTTTTCAGCAGGGGGCTGGTCCACTGTCCCTCAGACCTTGTGGGGGGACCGGACTATATTTTTTGGGGGGGGGAATAAAAATGAACGACTACCTATGCCCCACAAATAACCCAGAGATGCATTTTAAATAAAAGCACACATTCTACTCATGTAAAAACACACTGATTCCCGGACCGTCCCCAGGCCGGATTTTGAAGGCGATTGGGCCGGATCCGGCCCCCGGCCCTTAGTCTGCCTACCCATGCAGTACAGGGTAGCAGTTTAAAGTCCCAGGTATCACTCAGGAATTCTAAGAAATAAAAATTAACGAGATTTATAAATAGTGTTTTCTGTTAGTTTCTAGCGCTGCGGCTGTTCTCCTGCTGGATCAAGCCAGGGATCTGGGGAACACATGATCTGGATCTGGAGTCAGGCGGGGGTGAAGGCAGAGCTAATGTCTACTAATAAGAGATTTTTTTTTAACCCTGTACAGTGAAGGGGTGTGTGTGATAAGGAGATGCGTCTCTTTCCCCCTCCTCCCTGACTGCCCTGCAGAGGGCAGGAGAGTTCAACTCTGCCGGGTGCAGAATTCCCTGCAAGGAGAATCCTGGCAAAACAGAACCCTGCAGCAATAAGAGAGCTGAGGGTCAGTTCAGCTCAGATTGGCAGATGTGTGTGTCTTCCTCTGCTGGAAACAAACAGCCACAGTGCAGTATAAAGGCTGTTCAAAGGCCTTCTTGAAAACAGCCCCACACTGCGCTTGGCAGACAATGTCTACCTTTCCTTCTTCCTGTCTGACGCCCTGCACCCTGACGGTTGCTCCAGGCTGCCCAACCTAGAGCAATTCAGGGCTTTTTTGACCTGACTCAGTCAAAGCACAGATCCACCTGAACTGATTCACAGAATTGTAGAGGGGAAAGGAACTCAAAGTGTACAATGCCTTACAATGCAGGAATCTCAGCTGAAGAATCCTGACA
Source organism: Podarcis melisellensis (assembly GCF_964234715.1). NCBI lineage: Eukaryota > Metazoa > Chordata > Lepidosauria > Squamata > Lacertidae > Podarcis > Podarcis melisellensis. Next base: position 37,824,717 of record NC_138545.1, on the reverse strand, counting down.
GGTGGACATCCAGCCTCTGCTTAAAACCTCCAGCGAAGGACAGCCCACCATTTGAGGGAGTCCGTTCCACCGCTGAACAGCTGAATTGGCCTGATTCAATTCAGAGTTGCAGCTTCGGCTGAATCTACTGGACAGTCCAATACATTTCCTGCAAAAATTGGTTCAAATCAATGCAGTTTCGAAAGGTTCAGTCCAAAAGCTTGATTCAAAATCTTATTTTTATGAGGTGTGCAAATGCACGTCATTTGGAACAGTTCAGTCCGCCATCTTGATTCAAAATGGCATCCTTTGGTATTGGAACATACACACCCAAACCCACTCCTCGATCTTGGAAACTATCACACCACATTGGTTGGCAAAATCTTCAGAGGCGTCCAAATTAGTGCCATTTGGAACGTTTCATTCCACCATCTTGATTCAAAATGAGGTCCCACGTCCAAGCATAGGCTCCCCGATCTCAGGAATCTTCATGCCAAATTGGGCAGCAATATCTTCAGAGATGGGATGCAGGTGGCGCTGTGGTCTAAACCACTGAGCCTAGGGCTTGCCGATCAGAAGGTCGGTGGTTCAAATCCCCTCGACGGGGTGAGCTCCCGTTGCTCGGCCCCTGCTCCTGCCATCCTAGCAGTTCGAAAGCACATCAAAGTGCAAGTAATTAAATAGGTACCGCTCCGTTGGGAAGGTAAACGGCATTTCCGTGTCCTGCTCTGGTTCGCCAGAAGCAGCTTAGTCATGCTGGCCACATGACCCGGAAGCTGTACGCAGGCTCCCTCGGCCAATAAAGCGAGATGAATGCTGCAACCCCAGAGTCGTCCGCGACTGGACCTAACGGTCAGGGGTCCTTTTACCTTTACTTATCTTCAGAGATATACAAATCAGTGTGATTTAGAGTGGTTCATTCCACTATCTTGATTCAACATGGCACCCAACAGTTTCTAAACGTAAACCGAAACCTGCTCCTCCATCTCAGAAACCTTTGTGCCAGTTTAGTCTAGTCCATCATCTTGACTGAATGTGGCTTTGGTTAGAAGACCAAAACCCTCTCCTTGAAATAAGGAACCGTTGTGCCAAATCAGGCAACAATATCTTGAGAGGCACATGAACACCTAGAGAATGGATGGACAGCTAGCGAGACTGACAGACAAATTGCTTTCCAAAATATATAGTCGACGTACATATATTCTTGCCATACTCCTGAAAAATCAGTATTCTTGCAAGCTCTGCCATGCAGCCTTCTAGAGAAAGTGGGCATGCCATAATTTCCCTGGCAGTTCCTTCTTGTTCTCACATCTCTTCCAGCCAAAAATCTTTTATTTCTTGAGGACCCATGAACCAGAGCTGGCATCCTTGGTCATGCCTACATCTGAGGCATGCGGTACTCCTCCCTTCATTTCCTCCCCTCTCAATCCAGCTCTCCAAGCAGCACCAAGGGCCAGATCTAACCATCCTTCAAATTTCTCACCTAACATCATTCTTGGGCATTGTAGGAGATATGACCACTGCAACCAAATAAGCCAATCAGGGCTCATTGGTAAAGAAGGGGTCTACCAGGAGAGAGTTTGTCCTGGTCCTCTACCAAGCTGGATGGAGCTCAACCTGCCAGGAATCCAACCTCACAAATAGGGCTGTTGACCTGTCTCACTTCAGGATTCCTGTGCCATTCACGGAGTCAGAAATTCAACACGAGAGCTCTCTCTACCACTACCTCAGTTCCTGGAAAGCTTCATCTGTTGAACAGCTGCCTGGCGCACACACAGTTCTTAAAGACACAATGATCCATCTTCCAGGACCACGGATCGACCATTTTGGTCTCCCAAGGAATCTAGATGTCTGTCTCCCAAGGAACCTAGCCACTGTGGCTTAGGACCCTCGTACCTACGGGACCGCCTCTTCTGGTATGTCCCACAGAGGAACTTACGGTCTTCAAACAAAAACATCTTGGAGGTCCCAGGCCACAGAGAGGTTAGGCTGGCCTCAACCAGAGCCAGGGCTTTTTCAGCTGTGGCTCCGATCTGGTGGAACGCTCTGTCACAAGAGACTAGGGCCCTGTGGGACTTGACAACTTTCTGCAGGGCCTGCAAGACAGAGCTGTTCCACCAGGCCTTTGGCCAGGGCACAGCCTGACTCCCTCCTTTGGCAATCCTCACAGAACTCTAGCCCAATGGTTGCCATTGATTTGATTTGAATTAATTTTATAATGAAATGATTTTAGAATGTTGTATTATTTTATTGTTTTTAGCTGCCCAGAGCCGAGCTTCGGCTGGGGAGGGTGGGATTTAAATAAAAAATTATTATTATTATTATTATTATTATTATTATTATTATTATTATTATTATTCGAGATACATCCCTCGCTTTGATCTTACCCAAGGACCTCGAACTCCACTTTCTCCTCCACCTCTCCCCAGCCCTAGGTCAAATAAACTCCTCTCTGTTTTATAGTTAGCTCTGTTAATCCCTTTTCCTCCTGGACATATTCATGACCAAGGAGGGAGATTGCCAACTTCCCACATCCCTCCAGGGCCTAAAGTGGGAAGAGGATGAGGCCAGCTGCCGCACGATCTTTTCACCAGTTATTTTGTGCTGCTAATCTCAGCCCTGACAGCCAGCCTCAGATGCACCTCTACCAGGTGAGAGAGTGAAGTGTGTTGACACAGGGAGTCTGCCCTTATGACAGCACAGGCTCGATATTTGCAGTTGGAGAGAGCAGCTGTACCTTTAAACGTTGCACAGGACGTTCTGCCCAGGTGCATCACCTGTCATCACCTGCCTTTTTGATAATAAGTACCAGGTAAAAAGCTTACAAAGAAGCGTGCAAGCTTTTAGGTTCATCAAAACTCTTAGTCATATACCCTTGATGAGCAGTTCTGATGTAAGTAAACATTTGACTTTTTTGCAGCACTTTCAACGGCCTTTATAAAGGTCCTCTTGGTCCAGCATGGCTACCTGCAATTTATTATGATTATTTTCTGTGCAATTTATTACGATTATTATCCGTGGTCCTGTTGTTTAGTCGTTTAGTCATGTCCGACTCTTTGTGACCCCATGGACCAGAGCACGCTAGGCACTCCTGTCTTCCACTGCCTCCCGCAGTTTGGTCAAACTCATGCTGGTAGCTTTGAGAACACTGTCCAGCCATCTCGTCCTCTGTCGTCCCCCTCTCCTTGTGCCCTCCATCTTTCCCAACATCAGGGTCTTTTCCAGGGAGTCCTCTCTTCTCATGAGGTGGCCAAAGTATTGGAGCCTCAGCTTCAGGATCTGTCCTTCCAGTGAGCACTCAGGACTGATTTCCTTCAGAATGGATAGGTTTGTTCTTCTTACAGTCCATGGGACTCTCAAGAGTCTCCTCCAGCACCATAATTCAAAAGCATCAATTCTTCGGCGATCAGCCTTCTTTATGGTCCAACTCTCACTTCCATACATCACTACTGGTTTACGATTATTATTCCCCTATAAATCACAATGTACAGTATAATAAAAATCCTAATAATATTTTCCTGTTTACTGCTTCCTTTATGTGGGGAAGCTTTGGTCCTCTGTATATTTATTGAACTACACTTCTCACCAGCCCCAGCAAACATGGACAGGGATTGTGGGAGCTGTAGTTTAGCAACATCTGATGGGGCAAAGGGTCCTCATGCCCACTTTTTGATTTTCCTATGCCATATTTTAGATTGTCAGCCCCATGGGGGGCAGGCTCCTTTCCTCTTTGGCCAGGTACACCGAGGGCCTTCAGGCCATTGCCAGACTAATTTTTTTTTTCTTCATAGTGTTACAAGCTTTGTTGATCAGGGGAATGCTGTATAAGCAGCATATCTCAATTGTCTGAGAGGTGATATGATAGCCATCTTCAAATATCTGAAGGTCTGCCACTTGGAAGATAGAGCAAGTTTGTTTTCTGCTGCTCCAGAAGGCAGGATCCAAACCAATGGATTCAAATTACAGTGATACCTTGGGTTGCATACGCTTCAGGTTACAGACTCCGCTAACCCAGAAATAATGCTTCAGGTTAAGAACTTTGCTTCAGGATGAGAACAGAAATCGGGCTCCGGCAGCGTGGCAGCAGCGGGAGGCCCCATTAGTTAAAATGGTGCTTCAGGTTAAGAACAGTTTCAGGTTAAGAACGGACCTCTGGAACGAATTAAGTACTTAACCCGAGGTACCACTGTACAAGAAAGGAGTTTCCAACTAAACATTAGGAAGAATGTTCTGACGGTAAGAGCTGCTCAACAGTGGAATGGACTGCCTCAGAAGGTGATGCCCGGTGTACAAAGAGTTATCTCTTTTCCTGATCTTGGATTTTGTACTTGGTAAGAGCCTGCCTTAGCATTACACATCTTACTACAGAGAGGCATCTGCTAACTAACTAAGCCTTTTATGGGCAGACAACTTCGGCAGCAACCAACCATGCCCATTTTTAAAGTTTGCTCTTCCCCCACACCAGCCTCCAACAATACAAATCTCATTTCCCTACATCTGCTGCATCTGGCTTTTACTGGCCAGAATGCAATTTCCGCCCATAAAAGAAGAAGAAAAAGGGGGGGGTGAGCAATCCTCCCATTCCAGCAGCTGTTTGGAACCCATCTAGTTGGGCAGACAATTGACACCTCCAGACAGAAAAGAGGAGCGTGCAGGAGGGCTTCGCTCGGTGAGATATCTCCTTTTGAAAGTTCACATAGCAGGATGGGAAGGAAGAGTGAGAGACCTCTAGGTTACATAAAAGGTAAAGGGACCTTGACTGTTAAGTCCAGTCGCGGACGACTCTGGGGTTGCGGCACTCATCTGACTTTACTGGCCAAGGGAGCCGGCGTACAGCTTCCAGGTCATGTGGCCAGCAGAGCAGGGCACGGAAATGCCCTGCTGGAGTGGTACCTATTTATCTACTTGCACTTTGACGTGCTTTCGAACTGCTAGGTTGGCAGGAGCTGGGACCGAGCAATGGGAGCTCACCCCGTTGCGGGGATTCGAACTACTGGCCTTCTGATCGGCAAGCCCTAGGCTCAATGGTTTAGACCACAGTGCCACCCGTATCTGCTTGGTTACATACATACCACATATTTAAAGCCCATGACTTCCCCTCCAAAGAATGCTAGTTTACCCCTCACTGAGCTACAATTCCCAACACCCGTTTGCAAACTACAGCTCTATACAGGGGGCAGGTGGTCTTTCAGGTTAGCCTGGTGTGAATTATTTTAGATTCTGCTTTCAATTAAAGCACATTGAATAATGATGAAACGAAACATCAAAAATCCCTTTTTTCCTTCAACAACAACAATATATAAGCAAGCTTGCAGAGAGTTGGAACCCAAAAACCTTTCTATTTTAATGGCCCTAGGAAAAGGTGGTCCCTAGGCTGGGCACCCTCCCACCGTACGTTTCCCCTTCCAGATCTAGTTCTCTGGTCTGTTTTTGATCCTATTAGTTAGAAAACAAGTGTCAATCTGGGATTAGGAGCAAGATTCCCCCACTCTCCACCCCCCATAAAGCATCTTTTCGGCATCTGGGAAAAGCAGGAAGTTAGGCAAGCAGGGCAGCAAGGCAGGGGCACATCTGGGTGGAAAAGAGGGGAGACAGAAGAGATTCCCTCCCCTGAGAAGGAATACATGTGTTCACTCCTCATACAGCTCCTAGCCAAAAAGGAACATTTCAGTAATGAGTCGGATGGGGGTGGTTCAAATGTGATGCAACGCATTAAGCTGCCCAGCAAACCTTTTTGCAGCATGTCTGTGTCCCTTGTTTTCTTTTCTTTCTCCCTGCTGCCCCCTGCAGCTCATAGTTTCACACTGCTCCATTTATTTCTATATGTAACCACAGTGCCAACCACTTACAAGTCTAGCCATTTGTGGGAGGGATTTCCATCACAGTGGCGTAGCGTGGGTTGTCAGCACCCGGGGCAAGGCAAGTAATTTGCGCCCCCTAACCCCTAACCTGCCGCCGCTACCAGCTTCTTCTTGCTGCTGCCTGGTCTGGTGTGGTTCTCTCCCGCGCTCAGCGCTGCGCTGGGCGGCCGCTGCACTGTCCCTCCCCCAGATAGTCCCTCGCTCTCTCTCCGCACTGCACGCCTGGCACCCATCCCCTCCACAGTGGGCGGCGACCCGGCGGCTCGGATCGGATTCGCACAGCCAGCACTGCAGTGAGAGAGAGAGAGTGAGCCAGGTAGGGGCAGAGAGCTGCGAGTGCGAGCGCGCCCCCCCCAGATGTTGCGCCCTGTGCGGCCGGCCCCCCCTGCACCCCCCACGCTATGCCATTGTTGCATCAAAGTGGATTAACATGCTATGTTGCTCTAGATTAGGAGTCAGCAAACTTTTTCAGCAGGGGGCTGTTCCACCGTCCCTCAGACCTTGTGGAGGAATAAATGAATTCCTATGCCCCACAAATGACCCAGAGATGCATTTTAAATAGAAGCACACCTTCTACTCATGTAAAAACACGCTGATTCCTGGACCGTCTGGGGGCTGGATTTAGAAGGTGTTTGGGCCAGATCCGCCGCCCCCCGGGCCTTAGCTTGCCTACCTATGCTAGATGAACAATCTGTCACGGTCCGGTTCACAGGTGATCAAAGTCCTGGCTGGGGACGTCGGGACTGGGGGCAAAATGACGGGGTGGGAGCAGGAACAGGAGTCCAGAAGCCAGGAGTCAGAAAGCCAAAAGAGTCTGAGGGTCAGAGAGCTGGGAGTCACAAAGTCAGGGGTCCGAGGGTCAGGAAGCATGGAGTTACGAAGTCAGGGGTCTGAGGATCAAGGCGCAAGAAGTCACAAAGTCAGGGGTTCGAGGGTCAGGAAGCAAGGAGTCAAACGCAGCAAGGCAGAGAACGTGTTACTGTGGCAAAGAGCTGAAGGGAAAATGCTGACCTTATATCCCTTCCCGGCTCTTGCCACCAGGCAATTTAAATTTTTTTTATTATTTAAATCAGTTTTTTTTTATTTAAATCGGATTTTTAAAAATAAAATGCTTTTGGAGGAAAAATCTTTATAAATATAGTTTTCTTTTCTTTTTTTAAAGATATTTATTAAGGTTTTTTATAAAAGAAATACAAAAATAATAAACAACATTACTTTTATCTTAACAATGTTCCATAACTTCTTTGGACTTCCTCACATCTCCCGCCAGAATGTGTTAAAGAAGGATCAAACTTTCTTTATGTATGCAACAACGGCAGCAAGGATACTCATCGCTAAGAACTGGAAAACTCAAGATCTACCCACACTGGAAGAATGGCAGATGCAGCTGATGGACTATATGCAATTGGCAGAGATGACTGGCAGAATCCGAGACCTGGGAGAAGAAAGGATTGAAGAAGATTGGAAGAAATTTAAGAATTATTTACAAAAACATTGTAATTTGGCGGAATGTTAAGAAGGATGCTTGATTGGTTCGGAATTTGATGATAAATGAGATTAAGAGAGAAAAAAAATATTTTTTTTGGAAAATTGTTAGTTTATATTTAAAGGAGTGGATATAAAATTGCAAATAAGATGATAATTTGCTTGGAAAAAAAGTTATTAACGATGTAAGTGGGAGCGGGAGATATAAATATAGTTTTCTATTCAAGTTACATTATAGTCCAGAGGCTATTCATCAGGAAATAAGGATTTGTTTTAAGTTTTTCATGTGTGCTAAAACTCAGTCTAAGGTGTGTTTTTTTTAATCGTTTAACCACATCAGTTAACAAACATGGATACATATGCTATAACGTTATTGTTTTAGTTAAATAAATAGTTTAAATTGTTATTAAGGATATGATTTTTTTTCTCCTTCCAATAAAGTACAGCAGAAAAGTTGTCCAAATATAAACAATAATTTCATAATTACCTGCCTTTGTATTTCTAATACTATAACCAAATCAGCAATTTTTGATATAACTGTAAAAATTACTCTGAAAAATTATTATTCCAAAAATGAAACCTTCATCTGGTTGTAAATATTGAGATTATACCAGCAAGAATGAGTCTTTCTGTAAAAAAAAAAATGATTTAAATCAAGTCTTACTGACTAGTGATTTAAATCAAGTCTTAATGACTAGTGATTTAAATTGTGATTTAAATCGATTTGATTTAAATCAAATCCACTCTGGTTCAAATCCTTGCTCAGCCCTGAAACTTTCTGGGTAACCTTGGGCCACTCACAGTGCCTTAGCCTACCCTAACAACAGGGTAGTTATTGCAAGGATAACATGGGGTGGAAAGATGAGGTATTCATGCAATGAGTAGATACGTAAGCTTGTGAGATATTCACACAACTTCCTGTTAGTGGTCATTCATTCCCCCCACACTTCCAAACCGCAATAACCCTGGTTCTTTTAAAAAGTGGCTTTGTTGTGCTAGGCCACAGAGCCTTAACTGCAGACACACAAATTTCTGGTTTGTGCTCTCGAATCCTCCCCTCAAAACCATGACAAATTCGAAAGCAATCCAGAAGTGGACCTCAACACAGTGCTGAAAACGACGGCGTATTCTTGAAGCTCTAAAATGTGCAGCATAACTGTGCTGCAGTTCAGAGAGAGCACAATGCGTAGCCCAGCCAGCCTTTAAACACAATCTTACTTTATTTGAAACATAAGTAAACAGAGAGAAAAGCTTTACTTAGCAGCTGGAAAAGAATAAGAACAATCAGGCCAAAAAGCGTTAACATGGCTTACTAGCATACACAATGTATTTCAAGATAACCAGTGAATCTTCCTATAAAGTATCAGCGATGGCTATAAAATATCAGGGTACGCCTGAACAAACATTAACGTTGCTAATAAACCGAACGCTGCCATATCCATTATCCTCTTTCACAGGCTATCGGTTTTCGTCATCTGGGTGTGTTGTACGACTCATTTACGACAAGCGAAGGCACCAATCACTTTTTGAAAGACGTGAGAGGGGGGAAAACAACATCTGGCCTAACCCCATTCAGCAACTGTTTTCAGGCTCAAGTATTGCAGCATCTTAAAGGCTAACTAATTTATTGTAGCGTTTGCTTTGTCAGACGCATCAGACTCACACACGTTCTCCTCTGGAACGTCTTTATAAGGTCATTTCCCAGGTGGCTACTGGGTCTGTTTCAAACAAACCACCGGGAAGCTGTGCTTCCACAGGCCATTAGACAAGAAGAAATGTACACTGAGGGAATTTCACCACACGCAGGAGTGCTAATGTGATTTACATCATCGGGTGTCTCTGTGATGGATTGCGTGTGGGAAACACAACTAGATTAGCAGCAGGACGAAACAACTAAGCATGGCTCCCAGTATGTTTCCGAGCCGAGGTCCAGCACCGAGGGCCTTCTGGCAGTTCCCTCGCTACAAGAAGTGAGGTTACAGGGAACCAGGCAGAGGGCCTTCTCGGTAGTGGCACCTGCCCTGTGGAATGCCCTCACCAGCAGATGTCAAGGCAATAAACAACTATTTTACTTTTAAAAGACAACTGAAGGCGACCCTGTTTAGGGACGTTTTTAATGTCTGACGCTGTATTGTTTTTAATATTCGGTTGGAAGCCGCCCAGAGTGGCTGGGGAAACCCAGACAGATGGGCAGGGTATAAATAATAAATCATTATTGTTGTTGTTTAGTCGTTTAGTCGTGTCCGACTCTTTGTGACCCCATGGACCAGAGCATGCCATTCACTCCTGTCTTCCACTGCCTCCTGCAGTTTGGTCAAACTCATGCTGGTAGCTTCGAGAACACTGTCCAACCATCTCGTCCTCTCCCGTCTCCTTCTCCTTGTGCCCTCCATCTTTCCCAACATCAGGGTCTTTTCCAGGGAGTCTTCTCTTCTCATGAGATGGCCAAAGTATTGGAGCCTCAGCTTGGCGATCTGTCCTTCCAGCGAGCACTCAGGGCTGATTTCCTTCAGAATGGATAGTTTTGATCTTCTTGCAGTCTATGGGGCTCTCAAGAGTCTCCTCCAGCACCATAATTCAAAAGCAATTATTATTATTACGCTAGGCCAACAAGGCTATGTTCTTGCCTATCCCTGCTGCATTTCGCAGGAGGAGTGTGCCTCTCTTTTCGGCCGTGGAGAAAGCTCTCGAGCATAATGGCACTTCCTTGTGCATTTTTCAGTCAGGCCACATACAACACCACATATTTACGGCATACCACTAGAAACAGTCACAGCTTTCCCCAAAGGATTCTGGGAGCTGTCATTTGCTAAAGGTGCTGAGAGTCAGGTGTTCTAACTTCCTAAATATTTGTGGGCAGGGGGTCTGGCCCCCTCACTGTTGAAGGGACCTTCCTGCCAGCACACCCCTTTAATGATTAGGACACCTTCCTGGCGATCTCCGCCAGGGATGTGGCGGGGGCCAGGGTGAAGCGTCTTCTCCCTGGCGTGTCCCTTTGATGATCGCCAGTTTTTCTTCCCAGCACCCTCCTTTTTCATTCTCCGGCCTCTCTCTTCAATGCCATCTGGATTCTTCACCTCTCGCTTCCTCCGCGCTCGCTCTGTTTTGCTCCTATCAGATGTCAGGTATTAAATAATTTGGCAGTGGCAGGGAAAGTCAGGTCAATCCGAAATCCACGCCTGCTTCGCGGAGGATAGCTTGAAACGGGAGCAGGCTCCTCCATCCCCTGCCTACCAGAGAGTCGGCAAGCAGCCTTGAAGGAGGCTTCAACAGGCAAAAGGCTGGCAAAGATGTGCTCTCTCTCAAGCCCACATTCCTAGCACGTTCGCAAATCCGTTTCTCTCTTTTTTTTATAAATATTTATTGGAGTTTTTAATAAAAGAAATACAAAAATAATAAACAGCATTGCTTTGTTTTTACAAAATTTCATAACATCTTTAGACTTCCTCACGTCTCCCGCTCCCACTTACATCATTAATAAGTTTTTTCAAGCAAATTATCATCTTATTTGCAATTTTATAACCACTCATTTAAATACAATATAATAGTTCTCCTACAGATTTTGTTTCTCTTAATCTCACATCAAATTCTGATCCAGTTTAGTGATGGCCAATTATTTATAACCAAGCATCCTTCTTAACATTCCACTAAATCACAATATTTCTGTAGGTAAATCTTAAATTTCTTCCAATCTTCTTCGCGCAAATCCGTTTCTCAGCGACCTCTACATTGGCTTGGTTGTATCCACAGAATGGAAGAGGGCAGGATCCCCAAGGACAGTCACTGTATTTTTTGCTCTATAAAGACTCACTTTTTCCCTCCTAAAAAGTAAGGGAAATGTGTGTGCGTCTTATGGAGCGAATGCAGGCTGTGCAGCTATCCCAGAACAGAAAGAGGGATTGCTGCTTTCACTGCGCAGCGATCCCTCTTGCTGTACTGGCTTCTGAGATTCAGAATCCCCCCCTTCTTTTCCTCCTCCAAAAACTAGGTGCATCTTGTGGTCTGGTGCGTCTTATAGAGCGAAAAATACGGTAAATGGGGAGTCGTCTGCATAATAAGATCCCTTTTGGTATGAAGAACTGTGAGCTCCGCAAAATGATTGGAGTATTTGGAGGCTCCTTACAAAATGTTTTAGGGAAACATTACTGAATTCCTCATTACAGTGGTACCTCAGGTTAAGAACTTAATTTGTTCTGGAGGAATTCGTTCTGGAGGTCTGTTCTTAACCTGAAACTGTTCTTAACCTGAAGCACCACTTTAGCTAATAGGGCCTCCTGCTGCCGCTGCGCCACTGCTGCGCGATTTCTGTTCTCATCCTGAAGCAAAGTTCTTAACCCGAGGTAATATATCTGGGTTAGCGGAGTCTGTAACCTGACGCGTATGTAACCTGAAGCGTATGTAACCTGAGGTACCACTGTATTGCAATTGAAAGGTTAAAAAAAAAAAAAATGGTAAAGGACCCCTGGATGGTTGAGTCCAGTCAAAGGTGACTATGGGGTTGCAGTGCTCATCTCTTCTGGTGCAACGGAACACCATGATAGAAACCAGAGCGCACGGAAATGCCATTTACCTTCCCCATTTATCAACAGATTTATCGACTTGCACTGGTGTGCTTTCAAACTGCTAGGTTGGCAGGAGCTGGGACAGAGCATTAGGAGCTCACCTTATTGGGGGATTTGAACCGCCGACCATCTGATCAGCAAGCCCAAGGGGCTCAGTGGTTTAGACCATAGCGCCACCCGTGTCCCTTTAATTGAAAGGTATTATGAGCCTTAAGGATGGTATCTACAGTACAGTGGTACCTCGGGTTACAGTCGCTTCAGGTTACAGACTCCGCTAACCCAGAAATAGTACCTTGGGTTAAGAACTTTGCTTCAGGATGAGAACAGAAATCACGCGGTGGCAACGGGAGGCCCCATTAGCTAAAGTGGTACCTCAGGTTAAGAACAGTTTCAGGTTAAGAACGGACCTCCAGAACAAATTAAGTTCTTAACCCGAGGTACCACTGTATAACCAAATGTTGCAAGAGGGCAAACCTAGGGTCAGAATGTATAGCATCGTCAACCATATTTCCTGTACCCTCCCACTTGTCTCTTTGCCAGCTCCCCGATGCCTCTGGGTTTGGAAGAAGATGGTTTGCATTACCTGCTAAAAGAGCACCCATTGCCCCCTTCTTTGTGGAGATGGCCTTGCCTTCCTTCAGAGAGAACGGAAGCCCTTAAAAGCCAGGAGGTTCATTTAGTCAAGCACTCCCACCCAGGCCTAGCAAGTTAGGACCTCTGACATTTCCCCTTTCATAGTTCAGTATATCTGGCAACTATGGACAATTAGATTTAGTTTATTCATAATGGGTTGAGGAGAAGAGAAATCATAGACAGCAGTAATCACTTAGAAAATTTCAACCTAGTACTGTTTAGCTAATATAAACATCATGCCTACTTTCCCTCATTCCAATACAGTGGTACCTCAGGTTAAGTACTTAATTTGTTCTGGAGGTCTGTTCTTAATCTGAAACTGTTCTTAACCTGAAGCACCACTTTAGCTAATGGGGACTCCTGCTGCTGCCGTGCCGCCGCAGCATGATTTCTGTTCTCATCCTGAAGCAAAGTTCTTAATCTGAAGCACTATTTCTGGGTTCTGTAACATGAAGCATATGTAACCAGAAGTGTATGTAACCTGAGGTACCACGGTAAATATTATGGTGGTACACACAAAAGTCAATTTGGCATTAATCAAAGCAGTATATGCAGATATAACATTAAGATGAGACTACCTTTATAATTGCACACACCTCTAATTACCCTGTGCAGGGTTCTTAATTCTAAGATTAAGAATTACCCTAATTACCCTATCTGTGGTAAAATGGGTCAGTGAATCTGGCTGCTAACCAGAAGGTTGGTGGTTCTTTTTTATACATATAACAATTTATTAATTTTCCAGAAAATAAAAAACAGCAACAGCACGATTAAAAAAGTAAAATAAAAAACAGTAAAAAAACATCATACATAAATTTATGTAGTTTTTTTTACATTAGTATAACTTTTAAAAATCACTTGTATTAAGATGAAGAAGGTTTCAAATTGGATTATTAAGAATTTTTATGAAATTAAATTAAGGTTTTTGCGAAATTAAAAGACGCCTGCTTCTTGGGAGAAAAGCAATGACAAACCTAGACAGCATCTTAAAAAGCAGAGACATCACCTTGCCAACAAAGGTCCGTATAGTTAAAGCTATGGTTTTCCCAGTAGTCATGTATGAAAGTGAGAGCTGGACCATAAAGTAGTCTGATCGCCGAAGAATTGATGCTTTTGAATTATGGTGCTGGAGGAGACTCTTGAGAGTCCCATGGACTGCAAGAAGATCAAACCTATCCATTCTGAAGGAAATCAGCCCTGAGTGCTCACTGGAAGGACAGATCCTGAAGCTGAGGCTCCAATACTTTGGCCACCTCATGAGAAGAGAAGACTCCCTGGAAAAGACACTGATGTTGGGAAAGATTGAGGGCACAAGGAGAAGGGGACGACAGAGGACGAGATGGTTGGACAGTGTTCTCGAAGCTGCAAACATGAGATTGACCAAACTGCGGGAGGCAGTGGAAGACAGGAGTGCCTGGCGTGCTCTGGTCCATGCGGTCATGAAGAGTTGGACACGACTAAACGACTAAACAACAACAACAAGGTTTTATGGAAGTGCATGAATAAGGGTTAAACAATGAAGCCAAGAGGGGGAGTGGAGGGAAGTCAAGAAGGTTGGTGGTTCAAGCCCACCCTGCCCAGATGTGGACAGGATTCCTGGATTGCAGGGGGTTGGACTAGATGACCCTCAGGTTCCCTTCCAACTCTATAATTATGTAATTCTGTGACTCAGCTAAAAAGTAAGGAATTGAAATAGTAATGAGGAAAGAGTATTGTGACAATTACATTTGCTGGAGGAATGGCAGGATATCACAGAGCAGTCTATCCTCTCTCTGTGCTTCTACATAGAAAGGAAAATGAGCTTCTCTCTATAGAGCAGTGGCTCCCAAACTTTTTTCTCCATGGGCCACTTGAAAATTTCTGAGGACCATTTAAGGATTTTTCTTTTGCCTGTTGGAGCAAATCTAATTCAGGAGACGGTGCAATTGAATCAAGAGAGGTGATTGTGCATCTCTAGCCTGTCACTAATTTGCAGGAAGGATTCCAGAAATTTAGGTTTGTGCACTCTGTTGCCCTAGCACAACAAATTCACTTTATAAAAAAAAAAACCAAACCCTCATATTGTTTTTTCCTGATTAGGAAAGTGACAGAGGGTTGTACAGTGTTACCTCGGGTTACATACGCTTCAGATTACATACGCTTCAGGTTATAGACTCCGCTAACCCAGAAATAGTACCTTGGGTCAAGAACTTTGCTTCAGGATGAGAACAGAAATCGTGCTCTGGCGGCGTGGCAGCAGAGGGAGGCCCCATTAGCTAAAGTGGTGCTTCAGGTTAAGAACAGTTTCAGGTTAAGAACTGACCTCCGGAACGAATTAAGTACTTAACCCGAGGTACCACTGGAGTGGAAAGTGTGGGATGGGACAAACAATTAACAGGAAGATGTGCCAACTCCCCACAATCAGATGGGGGCGAATGCTCATCGTCATATATCTGCCTCGTGAGCAAATCAGAACGAATGAGTGAAAAACAAAGTCCCAACACAGTCCAAACTCTTCATAAGCTCAGTGCAAACAGATCAGGGTGGATGCTGAATAAACAAGTTGTCTGGAGCTGCTGAGAGAGATAATTCAATAGCAATATGGGAACCGATTTTTTTGTGGTAATTGCATGTTATGAAAGTAACACACTGACTGCCGCGTGTAATGAGATTTATATTAATTATACTGTGCGTCAGAAACCCTTTTTTGTTGTTGCTGTTCTTCGTGTTACTCTGTAAAGCCACATAATTTGATAGTTGCTAATAATAATAATAACACACAACAGCAATTATCTTCTAGGCATCAGTTTTAGGTACTTTTTATTTTCCCGGCTTTCTAACAGCTTGCATTTTAGGTGCTGGAAGGCTACTGTATTTTAAACACCAGGAATTGCATTTTCACTGCTGCTCTCCTTGCTATCCTATTGTGTTATTTGTTTTTCAGAGTTTGATTATAGGTTATAGATGGAAGGGTGACTTAAAAATATAATAAATAATAGAAATTGTATGATATCCTGTTATGTATGTTTATGGGATAAAATTTGATATTTTAACTGTTTTAGATGGTTTTATTGTTGTATTTTATGGAGATTTTATTTGTATGTGGTTGTACACTACTTTGGGAGGCAATTTTGCCTACAAAAGCATTTTAAACGCCTGTTAAACAAATAAATGTGCTGTTTAGCTCTCAATTTATTGCATAACGTTCATTTGCTTTCATTTCCATTGCAAACCACCTTGGGATAAACAACACGATGGGAGGTATTTAAATGCCTTAAATAAATCAGTAACCAAAATGCTCAAGGGTGTTCGAGCAACTCTCCTATGATATTTATTTATCATTATACCACACCCATCTTGCCCCTGCCACTCTGGGTGGCTTCCAATATCTCTCACTCTCTCTCTCTCTATATATACAATAAAACATTAAACACTGAAGGAAAAAAACCACCTTCCCTATCTAGGGCTCCCTTCAGATGTCTTCTAAAGGTTGAATAGCTACTTGTCTCGGGGGTTGCAGAACTCCATACCCTCCAATGAAAACAGGGACGTCCTATAGAAAAGCGGAGCATTCTGGGATCAAATCAGAAACTGGGACGGCTTCTATGAATCCAGGACTGTCCCTGGTAAATAGAGAGACTTGGTGGTTCTGCACATATAGACTCAGAAAAAAGGGGGAGAACAGACTTAATAGCAAACACACAGACACAACATTTTCGCTCCTCATGGTGGTGCAGCTATAGGAGGGTAGGTAAAGGTAAAGGGACCCCTGACCATTAGGTCCAGTCGCAGACGACTCTGGGGTTGCGGCGCTCATTTATTGGCCGAGGGAGCCGGCGTACAGCTTCCGGGTCATGTGGCCAGCATGACTAAGCCGCTTCTGGCGAACCAGAGCAGCGCACAGAAATGCCTTTACCTTCCCACTGGAGCGGTACCTATTTATCTACTTGCACTTTGATGTGCTTTTGAACTGCTAGGATGGCAGAAGCTAGGACAGAGCAACGGGAGCTCACCCCGTGGCGGGGATTCGAACCACCAACCTTCTGATTGGCAGCTTACTATACCACGTAAGTCTACTTGTTGGTCCATCCACCCAACCACCCTCCTGATATGTGCCTCCAGAATTTCCTGGACGTAGCCAGGATTCAGCCTTCGTGAACAGCATTTTGGAAGAAATTGCTTAAATGTCCGGGAAAATCCAGGAAGTGTAGATTTTGGCAAATTTCCTTTAAAAATAGCTTAGAAATTCATTTTATTTTATTTTGAGATTTTGGGAAGAAGAAGAAAAAAAAGCTCAACTCTTGTGTTCAGATTTTCACTTTTTGAAATATGGCAACCCTATCTGAATCACCACCCACCCCACCGTTCTTAAGGCAGGCGGATTATCATTTTAACAGGCTTCCCTTATTTCTGGGAAATAGCCTTGTCCTACAGGAGGCAACAGACGTCATTTATTGTGCACCCTGGATTGGCTGCTGTTGCAATTTTTGTTTTGACCGAGCAGCCCAAATGCATCCCCTGTCTGTCCGTCTGTCTGCCTATGCTGAACAAACCTCCTTCCTCCTCTTTCTTGCTGACTCCCCTACACTTGGGTTATGCACGCAGTCCCTGACATTTCCAGGTCAAACTGGGAAACCACAGTCAGAAAGCCTAGCAGCAGTCGGTATATTGACAAAACTGAGCTGGATGGGCCGGTGATATAAGACCATTCCCTATGTACTTACTTCTGTGCAAGGCCCTAGTCCTCATTGTTCACACCCATTCCCTCCCCCTTCCCCCAGTTTCCCCTCCATCCATTTCCCCCATATCCATCCATCCATCTATTCTTGTAGAATTTATTGTGAGGTACAAATGTGGCACTGTGAGCCTAGGGCTTGCCAGTCGGAAGGTCGGTGGTTCGAATCCCCGCGACGGCGTGAGCTCCCATTGTTCAGTCCCAGCTCCTGCCAACCTAGCAGTTTGAAAGCACATCAAAGTGCAAGTAGATAAACAGGTACCACTCCGGCGGGAAGGTAAACGGCGTTTCTGTGCGCTGCTCTGGTTTCGCCAGAAGCGGCTTAGTCATGCTGGCCACATGACCCGGAAAAACTGTCTGCAGACAAACGTCGGCTCCCTCGGCCTGTAAAGCAAGATGAATGCTGCAGCCCCAGAGTCATTTGCGACTGGACTTAACTGTCAGGGGTCCTTTACCTTTTTACAAATATAACATGGGGTCTTTTGCTCTCTCTCTCTCTCTTTTTTTGCATTTCTTTGGTCCCTGTGAATTACAAGAGGGCTCAAGAGTTATCAGGTTTCTCTCGCTTGTTCAGCAGATGTTACAACCAGGCCATCAGTTATTTTTAATTTACTTGCCTGCTCTGTTCCTCCCT
The DNA here is from genome assembly GCF_964234715.1 of Podarcis melisellensis. Taxonomy (NCBI): domain Eukaryota; kingdom Metazoa; phylum Chordata; class Lepidosauria; order Squamata; family Lacertidae; genus Podarcis; species Podarcis melisellensis. Next base: position 37,806,849 of record NC_138545.1, on the reverse strand, counting down.
TTTCCTCATCCATCCAGTCGTCTATCCATCCATCTAAGAGGGCTGGAAGGGAAGACTTCAAAGCCCTCGCAAACATATCCCTTCAAGCACATTCATTCCCAGCATCCCTTTTATTAATTTGGAAAATGGTTTTTTAAAAGGGCAAAATGAACAATAAAAGAATTGTTCATATGGCTGTGCACTGGCGGATTAGGGCACTAATATTTACCAAATGTGGGACAACCCCCCCCCACCCCCTGCAATTTCCTCTCCCTCCCACCTCAGCAATGCTCTTGATTGGTTCATTCATCCTTCCCCCCTCCCCCCCAGCAAACTCCTTAAAAACACATGATTTGACCCATTATTTCACATTCTTTGTCCAAATGGTGTGTTTCTGTTTGTGCTTGAGACAAAACGTAGGGAGGCAGGGATTCAAACTTGAATGGAACAGGGTGTGCCAAGCCACTAATCCTGAGTTCTTTTGCAAGAAGAGGGTCGCAAGTGGTTAGGGACACCAGGCCGGAGACCATGAAAATTTTCTGCCAAAGTTATCCAATATTAAAGGTAAAGGTAAAGGACCCCTGACTGTTAAGTCCAGTCGTGAACAACTCTGGGGTTGCGGCGGCGCTTATCTCGCTTTACTGGCCGAGGGAGACAGTGTTTGTCCACAGACAGTTTTCCGGGTCATGTGGCCAGCATGACTAAACCGCTTCTGGCAAACCCGAGCAGCCACGGAAATGCCGTTTACCTTCCCGCCGGAGTGGTACCTATTTATCTACTTGCACTTTGATCTGCTTTCAAACTGCTAGGTTGGCAGAAGCAGGGACTGAGCAACAGCAGTTTACCATGTCGCAGGGATTCGAACCGCCGACCTTCTGATCAGCAAGCCCTAGGCTCCGTAGTTTAGACCACAGCACCACCTATTTTTTATTGTGTACAGCATCCATTCCCTGCCCTTTAGCCCCAAAGCCCCAAGTGGCTTGCTGGCAAACCAGTATTAAGGTATAGTCCCTGCCCTCAGGCTTACAATCTAAAAGGACATAACAAACAAGGAAAAAAGGAATGGGAGGGAGGAGGGAAAAGCAAGCTCAAGCAGTGGTACCTCAGTTTTCAAATGTAATCCGTTCCGGAAGACTGTTCAAGTTCCGAAACGATTGAAAACTGAAAACTCAATGCGGAAGCCTCAAAACTCAATATAGAAAACTCAAACAGGAAGCCGCCTCGGAAGTTCTACTTCTGAGGCGCATTTGAAAACGGAAGCATTTACTTTCAGGTTTACGGCGTTCCAAGTTCCGAAACGTTCATCAATGGAGACATTCGAAAACCGAGGTACCACTGTACTGAGTTGCAGTTCTTTTAATATAAATTTTTATTTTTATTAAGTACAAATTAGAAAACATACATATTTACAACAAAAGAAAATACAAAAGAAAATACATATAACTAAGGGAAAAAATTAGAGAATACTTTGTCTCTTTTCATATTTACAGTTATTTATTCCTCTATAAAATGCTATTCACAATAAAGGAGTGAAATGAAAGATAAGATATCAGAAAAAAGAAAAAAAGAACAAAGAAAAAATAAAGAAGTAAAAGAAAAAGATCATAGGTGAAAATTTTTAAAAGTAGATAAGTATTCACTATACATAGCTGTTTCCCATCTATATTTATATTCAATTGTATAATTTCATCTTGTCCTTATCTACTTTAAATAAAGTGTTGCTTTTTTAAAAAGACTTCCACGGTGAGTTGCAGTTCTTTTAACCTCTAGGATAGATTACTGGCTGCAATGAGTTATACGAAGTTGGTTTGGAAACTTCAGCTGGTGCAGAATTCAGCAGCCAGGTTGCTCATCGGAGCAAGATGGTTTGAGCATATTACACCATAGAATCATAGAGTTGGAAGAGACCACAAGGGCCATCGAGTCCAACCCCCTGCCAAGCAGGAAACACCATCAGAGCACTCCTGACATATGGTTGTCAAGCCTCTGCTTAAAGACCTCCAAAGAAGGAGACTCCACCACACTCCTTAGCAGCAAATTCCACTGTCGAACAGCTCTTACTGTCAGGAAGTTCTTCCTAATGTTTAGGTGGAATCTTCTTTCTTGTAGTTTGGATCCATTGCTCCGTGTCCGCTTCTCTGGAGCAGCAGAAAACAACCTTTCTCCCTCCTCTGGTCTGACTGCACTGGCCGTCAATTAGTTTCTGGGCCCAATTCAAAGTGCTGGTTTTGACCTATGAAACCTTAAACGCCTCAGGACCACAATACCTCAAGGACCGCCTCAGCTCTCTGGCCGCTGACACATACGAAGTTTTGAAATCCTGACCTGTATAGTATTTAGGTCACGTTGAGATGAGCTGTACGTTGAACATTTGCCCAGATTTTGTTTGCAGGAGCTTAGATAGGCAACGCCAGCTATTATTTCCTGAGCGTTCATTCTGATTCATTTGCAAGTGTTATTATGCCAACCTTTCCAAAGCATTTATCCATCAATTTCCTTTGTGCGAAAAGTTCCTTTTGAGAGGGCAGGGAGTGAAGCACAAAAAGCTCAAAATCAACTTTAACGGCACAAACCGAGCTCGTTGGTATGTGATTGAATTCTACCCGAAAATAAGGGGTAGTCTGGAAGTGCCTTCAGATACACACAATTTGGTGAGAAAAAATAGTCAAGAATGTGATATCTAAATAATAAATAAATAAGAGTCTTCTTCTTCTTCTTCTTCTTCTTTAATTTTTAATTTTTATAATGAAATATTTTTAGAATGTGTGATTATTTGACTGTTTGATTATTTGATTGTTGTTAGCCGCCCTGAGCCCGGCTTCGGCTGGGGAGGGCGGGATATAAATAAAATTTATTATTATTATTATTATTTTACTAACAAGTGGTGTATAAACTTTATTCTGCTGCAATATCAGCACTTCTCTCTCTGATGCAATGGAAGTTATAATGGGCAATAGCCAGGAATTTTGTTGGTGGGGGGGCTGGACTTTGGTTGGAAGGGGAAAGAACCGAGCTATCTGTGATGCGACCGGTCCGTTAGTTAAGTATTTTTATTTATTCACTTGATCGGGGGGGGGGCAGCTGCCCCTTGCCGCCCTCTGGCTACAGCCACGGAGGTTTAAGTCATGGTGCGTGCTGGCATGTTGAAATACTAAACAGGGTGTTTGAAATGCTACCAGCTGCAATATTTCCTTCATCCTAGCACAAAAGACACCATCACCTTTTGCATCAGAGCTCAGAGATGCCTTTCCACAACTTCAAACAGGCTGTTTCCAGATGGGCAGTATTTGGCATGCTATTAATCATTGTTTTTCCACAGTAAACTACGAGCAGAATTGTAAAGGGCTTCCTACACTATCAGGACTATTGCACTGATAGCAATATATTTCACTATATACCATCCACATGAATGGCAAAAAGACGATGTGAACATACCCTCCGACGTTTCTCCAATGAAAATAGGGATGTCTTATTCCATAATAATAATAATAATAATAATAATAATAATAATAATAATAATTTTATTACTTGTATGCCACCCATCTGACCAGGCTGCCCCAGCCACTCTGGGAGGCTTCCAACATATATAGAAAACATAATAAAACATTAAACATTTTTTTAAAACTTCCCTGCACGGGGCTGACTTCAGGGCTGGATCTAGACCAGGCTTGGGCAAACTCAGGCCTCCAGATGTTTTGGGACTACAACTCCCATCATCCCTGACCCCTGGGGTCCTGTTAGCTAGGGATGATGGGAGTTGTAGTCCCAAAACATCTGGAGGGCCGAGTCCGCCCATGCCTGATCTGGACACACCAAAGAAGCAAGTCAGTTAAAAGGGAAATCTCATTGGCGAAAAAACGGGATTCCACAGTGATATCTGGTGTCACCGTGTTATAACGCATATAAAGCGCTTTAGCTTTACAAATGTAGATGAGTCCCAAATGGTTGTATCTCCTTGGCTGGGGGGGGGGGTGTCACATAAATCACAGCAAAGGCAAAAGAAGCCAGTTACGAATATTCTCTTACAAAGATCTTTGACAAATACTCCCCCCATCTTCTAATTTGTATTCAGATCCTCATTTATGGCTTGCTAGGGTCAGGTAGAGAGGCTTTCCATCTTAGCATGCATATGATTTGCTTGTGTCCTTTTCTTTGGAGGTGTTAACTGTTAAGTTGTGGGTGAACATATCAGACGACACAGCGATTCTTCAAACAGCTCTTGTTTATTCCGAGGCCAGAACAGAACTGAGCTGAAGGGCTCAGTCAGCCTGCTTATATAGAGCTCCAGTACCACGTTACTGTAACAACTTTCTAAAACTATCCAATCACTGAACGTCACTTTCGATCCTTCATTTGCATAACTATCCACAGTATCCCCCTGCTGGCCCAGGGTGGGAACTTCAGTACATAACATTAACTCTTTCCACCATTATAGGCAGAATGTCAAGGTGGCATTGAGTTCAAATCCTACAGCGGTCCTGAATTTCCAGGGACGGTCCCAATTTCCTGGCACCCGTTGGTAGGGTATCTCTATCCCTACTTCGGCACCTACCCCTTTGCAGGGTGGGGTGGGGGGAGATGTCTTCTTAAATTTATGTTGGTGTGATTCTCTAGGGTTTAGCTCCCTCTCTGGATTTCTAGAAGCGAGCAAAGCAGTTGCACACTGCAAATACGCCAAAGAGCGAGAGAGATATGGTAGCAAAACTACACTCGCGCAACACTCGCCATATCCTCTAGTGGCGATGTGGGGCTGCAGGCCTAGGATCTGAATGCGGCCCCCTCTCTCCAGGCCACACTCTTCACTGGCCCTACATTTCACCCTCCTGGCATGTTTTTGCCCAGCTGAAATTTGCCCTCAAACTCTGAGAATGCTACTTGCTTCCCTGGATGGAGGTTAGAGAAGGATGCTTCAGTTACGTATAGAAACAAGCCTACTGTACAAAAGGGGGGGGGGAGAGACATTTGCTGCTGTTTCTGCCCCTTCACAGAATCAGATAATTGTAGAGTTGTGTTATAAGAATTTTAAGGTCTCAAACATAGAATAAATATTCATAAATGCACACATATCTAAATATATGAGCCATGTGTCTGAAATAGTAAGGGAGAGCAAACCTGATGGCATTTTGACTCTCCCAGGGACCTCAAATATTCCTCTGCAGTAAGGGAGGCAAATGGGAAAAGCCTTCCCGTTGTATTTTTGCTTGCAAATCCTGTCTCAAGGGAGTATTTGTGTATGAACAGGGTGAGCATGTGACCTGGAGTCAGGAACCAAAGTATTAACCATCACAAAAGAATGGCCAGGCTGCCCAGGTAATGCAATCAGTGACCATTATCAGGTATCCTGGCAGACATGATTTCTGCAGTAGACCGCCTCCTTCTGTGATGTATGTATGATGTTTTGGGGGGTGGTCTTGGGCTACAGGGTGGGCAATTTCAAAAATCTATATAAGGGCTTGTGCACCATTGTTCTGGGTTCCTCCTCCCTCCTGCGTGTGGTGAGCAGGGACCCTGTTACAACAGTTTGTTTCCTTTAATAAAGACCAGGCTTACTAACCGATTTGCTTCTCAATACAGTGGTACCTCGGGTTAAGAACTTAATTCATTCTGGAGGTCCGTTCTTAACCTGAAACTGCTCTTAACTTGAGGTACCACTTTAGTTAATGGGGCCTCCTGCTGCTTCCGTGCGATTTCTGTTCTCATCCTGAAGCAAAGTTCTTAACCCAAAGTACTATTTCTGGGTTAGCGGAGTCTGTAACCTGAAGCGTCTGTAACCTGAAGCATCTGTAACCTGAGGTACCACTGTACACTCTGGTTGGCCTCTGTTATTTTCTCCTACCAATAGGGAATCCACTTAAGGACTCTGAAATACCCCATAAGGGAAAGGGAGCAGTTTTTCTTTTAACAGTTCGAAGGGACTGTGAGGATCATGTAGTCCAACCCGCTGCGATGCAGGAATATGCAGCTGTCTCATACGGGGATTGAACCTGCAAAGTTTGGCATTATCAGCACCACGCTCTAACCAACTGAGCTATCCAGGGCTTTGCAAAGTTGAATAGAAGGGAATGTGGCTTTTGGGCATTTAAAAAGGAGGTTCCCCACCCTGTCTTGCAGCTCCTCAGCTAGTGTAATTAAAGGAAAGGATTGTGTCCTAAATCTTTGTGTGGGTGGACACGCCTAACACAGATGTAAGCATGTGCATACATGTACAAAAGGCGACATGACAGCATATGAGCACAAGGCCTGTAGGTAACATGTTATTCTACTATCTTTCACCAAAGTGGCGGGGGGGGGGGGGAGACTACAGAGTAAAAGAATATGTCTGCCAGCCAGACAAGAGCCTTCAACACTTAATAGTGGAGGCAATGAGGCCCGTAAAGCAATGTTTGTTTTGAAATCGGGATATTATTATCTGCCCCAAATATTAGCATCTGTGAAACGTTGGGAGAGAATTGGACTTGTACCCAATAAAAAATTATTTGGGAAGACTATGGTGGGATTTATTTTTATTTTATTGTTTTGCTCGAGTTCAGGGCCCTCAGGAGTGTCTATATGACAAATGCCTGCTGGTTTTATAGAAGGGAGGCGGGACCTACAATAAAATGTTGCAGCGTAGTGTGTCAGGAGTGCAGCCACTCTATTCCATTCTAACATTTTCTGTTGTCCCCGCTCCCATAACATTCAGCATACCCTCCAACATTTCTCTGATGAAAATTGTTGTTGTTGTTTAGTTGTGTCCGACTCTTCGTAACCGCATGGACCAGAGCACGCCAGGCGCTCCTGTCTTCCACTGCTTCCGGCAGTTTGGTCAAACTCATGTTCATAGCTTCGAGAACACTGTCTAACCATCTCGTCCTCTGTCATCCCCTTCTCCTTGTGCCCTCCATCTTTCCCAACATCAGGGTCTTTTCCAGGGAGTCTTCTCTTCTCATGAGGTGGCCAAAGTATTAGGGCCTCAGCTTCAGGATCTGTCCTTCCAGTGAGCACTCAGGGCTAATTTCCTTCAGAATAGATAGGTTTGATCTTCTTGCAGTCCATGGGACTCTCAAGTGTCTGTTCCAGCACCATAATTCAAAAGCATCAATTCTTCGGCGATCAGCCTTCTTTATGGTCCAGCTCTCACTTCCATACATCACTACAGAGGAAACCATAGCTTTAACTATATGGACCTTTGTCAGCAAGGTGATGTCTTTGCTTTTTAAGACGCTATCTAGGTTTGTCATCGCTTTTCTCCCAAATAGGGACGTCCTATTCCATATCCATCCTAATAATTTTATGATTTATACCTCGCCCATTGGACTGGGTTAGATATACCCAGCCACTCTGGGCGGCCTTCCAACATATAGAAAAACATAATAAAACATTAAACATTAATTAAAAAAAAACAACCTTCCCTATACAGGGCTGCCTTCAGATGTCTTCTAAAAGTTGTATAGTTACTTATCTCCTTGGCGCAAGGGGTTGCATAGCTCTGTACCCTCCAACATTTCTCCGATGAAAATAGGGATGTCCTAAGGAAAAGCGGGACATTCCGGGGTGAAATCACAACCGGGGCGGCTTTTATAAACTGGGGCTGTCCCTGGAAATTAGGGACATTTGAAGAGTCTGCACCTGTTCTTTTTGTGGCAAATTCTTGACTGAGCTGTAGTTAAGCTGGGCAGCGTATGGCTTTGCCTTTGAATTAGGGATCGGCTCAAGGGTCTTTGTAGCCCCTTCTGTATCCACAAACCAAAGTAGTCAGTTTATGCAAAAAAAAACTGAGCTGGCTCTCCCCTTGGGTGTCAGAAAGTTCTTTTCACAAACTTCTCTGTGTGGGACATTCTGGTTTTTGAATGTAGAGAGGTGCTTCAAAAGAAAGCATCGAGTAGGCCTCCTTTGAAGCCTTTCATTATTATTATTAATTATTATTATTATTATTATTAAAACCCTCTTTCCAGCAGGTTTTGTTTCCACCTGGAACGAAACCATTTTCGGAGAAGCAAAGGGGAGGCGAGGACGATGTCTTTTTCCCTCCCTTCGATATTGTCCTGGGTAACTGGAGAAGCCCATCGCAGATAATTGCCTGTGTCTCTGTCCTCTTCTTTGAGTCAGACAAGGCCGCCTATTCATGCTAACAAAAGCCAGGGAGAGACAGGTCTGGGATTTGCTCGGCCCTGTTTGAAGTGAGGTGCTGAAAGGGAGCAGCTGGCTTTGTTGTCATGACAAAAGTGCAGTGCCTTTCCGTGCCAGGAGGACCCAGCCCAGGGAAGAGGGATGTTGGGGGTTATTCTGGCTCCCAAAAGGCGAGAAAAGGTTGGACTTGGGCCCCAGAGATAGGCAGAAGCATTCTGAAACCAGCCATGTCCTGCTGAGACTCCCTAGCATAGCACATGGACGGAAATATATTATTATTATCAATAATAATCATAGAATCATAAAGTTGGAAGGGACCCTGTGGGTCATTTAGTCCAACCCCTTGCGATTCAGGACTCGAACCCAGAGTCTCATGCTCTGCCGACTGAGCAATCCCATCCCCACCAACCTCAATTAAAAAACCTTCTAACGGGGGTTCAAACAGTCTTTGTAGCGCAGAGGCAATATATAAGCTACTTGGGGGCGACATTTAGCTATCTTGATCAGAAGGCAGAATTATAAACACACAGCTCAAATTCTCTTCCCTACCACAGCTAACCGCCAAGAGCGCTTCCAGACTGTTGCTGTTTCTGCGTGGAAGTCAGTCAGATGCCAGCAGATTCAGGTTGCTCCATTACAGTTGATTGGCAGGTCCTGCGTGAGAAACCCACTCTCCACCCCCCCAAAAAAAGATCAGACTTTTTCCCGTAAGGAAAGTAGGGGGGAAATGGAGTGGCAAGTGTAGGGGGTGGTGGCCTGATCCACCAGCCCAAAGGAGGGCTTGTGGGAGTGGTTTGGTGCAGGGATATCGAAGAAGGGTGTCAAAAATGGTGGGGAGCTCAATTCTAGTGCCTTATTATAAGAAAGAACAAATTTGCAGCACAGCCTGCAGAGCCCACGGCCTTTACAGATGCACGATGGACACAATGAGAGATCGTCACCTAGGCAAATGCACACACTCCAACATTTCTCCAATGAAAATAGAGATGTCCTAGGTAAAGGGTAAAGGGACCCCTGACCATTAGGTCCAGTCGTGACCGACTCTGGGGTTGCGACACTCATCTTCCTTTATTGGCCGAGGGAGCCGGCGTACAGCTTCTGGGTCATGTGGCCAGCATGACTAAGCCGCTTCTGGTGAACCGGAGCAGCACACGGAAACGCCATTTACCTTTCCACCAGAGCAGTACCTATTCATCTACTTGCACTTTGACGTGCTTTCGAACTGCTAGGTTGGCAGGAGCAGGGACCGAGCAACGGGAGCTCACCCCGTTGCGGGGATTCGAACCACCGACCTTCTGATCGGCAAGTCCTAGGCTCTGTGGTTTAACCCACAGTGCCACCCGCGCCCCCCTAGGGATGTCCTGCTGCATATTAATAATACTAATAAAATAATAATAATACCCCGGACATCTGATTGGGTTGCCCCAGCCATTCTGAGCGGCTTCCAACATATTAAAAAAACATATATTAACCATTTTAAAACTTCCCTATACAGAGCTGCCTTCAGATGTCTTCTAAAGGCTGTACAGTTACTCATCTCCTTGGCTCAGAAGTTGCATAACTCTATATCCTCCAAAATAATTTCTCAGGTGAAAATAGGGATGCCGTAACGCAGGCATGTCCAAAGTCCCTTTTGTGGGCCTTATCCGGCCTGCCGGCTGGTTTAATCTGGCCCCCGTAGCAGCTCAACAACTTCAATCCTGAAAAAAGGTCAACATCTTTGGTGGGTCCTCACTCATGTTCACTTCATCAAATCTGGCTCTTTTTGAAAAAAAATTGGGCACCTCTGTCCTAAGGAAAACCAGGACATTCCAGGATAATATCAGAAACCAGGACAGTCTGTATAAATCCGGGACTGTCCCTGGAAAATATGGACACTTGGAGGGTATGAAAATGCATATTAATTACATATACAAAAAGCATCTTACGCCAGCTTGGCCAGAACTTCTCATCAGTCCACCTCACCCATGAGGCAACTATACAAAGTTTACAGATAGCTCCCTTCTCTGGGCCAAAAGCGTAGCACCCCAAGGTGCACAGATAAGCAAAGCATCAAAGCACGCCAATTAGCACATATCAAAGCAAATGAATACAGACGTATATGAGTTCATTCCTGCAGCAGCTGCCAATTAGTTTGGGGGTTACCTTGGCTACCAAGATGGCATCTGGAGGCCTTCTGGAACACTCCACCTATGGTTCAACGCAGGTAACAGCGACGCAAAACATAATCTAATCTCCCTGCAAATGAATCAGGATGAATGCTCAATAAACAGGTCATTCGGAAGCGCCAAGAAGTCCTGTTATCAAATTGTGCCTCTATCGCAATTTTGCTAGGTGACTAGCAGGTCTTGGGGCAGAGCTAGAAATGAGGGTGGCAGCTCTGGGCGACTTCCAAGAAGTTGTAAATCAAAGAGGAGGGTGGTTTTAAGCTGAGAGGCAGTGTGGTATAGTGGTTAGGGCAGGGGAGACCCACTCAGACATGAAAATAACTGGGTCAATAATTACCTGTCAAGTCTACTGCACGGGGCTGTTGTGAGAATAAAATGTGGCAGGGGGAGGAGTAGAACCTTGAACGCTTGGGAGAAAAGGTAGGGCATTACCATGAATGAATGAATTGCAATGCTGTGGGTGGGAGGAGGTGAAGATGCAGGTGTCAATAATTGCAAGTCAATGGATCGATTTCTTATATCAGGCTATAATGATTGAAGATGGCTCTTTGCAGATGGTTCCACAGCTAGGGCAATCCATAAATCATGCAGTTATGACCCAGGCAGGATAGCACATTGGTTAAAATGTGAGCAAAGTGTGATGAGGAAGATTAAAAGTGTGACATATTTTAAGAACGATCCAGAGATTTTGACTGCCTAAGGTAGAACAAAGTCCCACCAGGGACAATCAGAACAAATTAAATGCCCTTTACGGAAAGAAAAGGAAAGAAAAAAAAGAATACGTTCATGATGCCTTTATGTGATACTCCAAATCAGCCGCCTGAAGCAACGGCCTCACTCTGTCCAATGATAGGGCCAGCCCTGGGATGATCACTTGAAAAATCACTTTGCCGTCACCTGATTTGCGGCGAGGCCACTGTCCCCAGTTCCCATCCCTTCTGTGTGACTGCTTTTTCACTACCTTGAATGTTTTTAATGAAAGTGAGAAAAGAAAGCCAGTGTTCAAATCAAATGCACATGGCAGCTTGTGTAAATTTTACATTCACATTACAGAAGCTGAGAAACTTCTTTAGGTCTCAGATTCCAGAGGGGTAGCCATGTTTGAGTTGTTACATCAAACGCTCAGTCTTCTGGCACTTAAGGCTAATAGATATAGGCTACAAGCCTAAACTCCCTTATTGCAGGAGTAAAATCTCATTGAACGCAGCAAAGCTTCTGAATAAAATATGCTTAGAATTGCTCTGGTATGCTCACATATTGCTATCTTTATTATCTGATGACTTAAGGATGCTGCACGATCCTAGCCATGCCTACGAAGAAGTACCTATTGAATCCAGTGGGATTTGCTTCCAAGGTCTGTGGGTTTAGGATTTCAGCCTTCCTCCCTACAAAGTAATGGAGGACAAATTTGATTCCTTCTGTATTTGAAGCCAAATCGATCCAATTCACACTTTCTGAAATAATTTGAAGACCGAAACACCACCATCCTTCAAAAATTTGCACTTGTCTGCATTTTGTGATGCAGTTCTCCGACTAGCCAACGTTTACAAAAATGAATATGTTGGAGAGGAAAGTGTGCGTGGAAATGAATATATTGAATGAAAACGGCATATAGAAATGTGTTTATGAAAGGAGATTGGCATGAAAAGTTTTGGGGAGGGGTAACTGCTGCAAAAGGTAAAGAACTGAATTTCAGATTGGAAAAATGAGGAGTGGAGAGAGCTAGAACAGGACATAAAATTTCAAGAACCACAGCCCCTTCTAACTGATCAGAGACTGATCAGAGACATTTTGCTGTACTCTGATCAGGACTGATCAGAGACATTTTGCTGTACTTGGCAGGGCGGCAATCTCTCTGCCCAATTTTGCCCTCCCCACTGCACTGTCCCCTAGCAATATTGCATAATACCCCTGGGTGGCCAAGTTATGTTGACCCCCTGTGGCAGGAAACCACACCTCTCCCTGGGAGTACAAATGCAACAATAATAAATTCAGGCTGCAAACCTATACACACTCATCTGGAAGTCTTATTGAACTCAGCGACACTTGTTTCTGCCTAGGATAGCACTGTAAATAACTATTTGCAGCCCTTTCATAGGGACCCAAAATCAGCTAGCTGCCTGAGGCGGCTGTCTCACCCCAACGGTAGGGCCGGCCATTCTGCCTCAGATGCATTAAGCATGAGGGTGCGGGAACTTGTGGCCAAACTCTCATCAGCTCCAGGCAGCATGGCCGATGATCGGAGATGATGGCAGCTGATGTCCAGCAAAACCTGGAAAGCCACAGGTTACGCAGCCCTGGCATAAAGTGTGTCACTTGCTATGTGCTGCGCACACTTGGGTACAGAGTCAAACACTGTCAACTATGGAGGTCAGAGGGCCCTGAAAGGCACAAGGCACGGGCTGCGTCAGTTCTAATGCGAAGCCTGAATGCATACAAGGTACACACAGAACATGTAAGCTTTACACAGAACTGGCACCGATTGTGCCCTGTACATTTCATGGGCACGTGGGCCCATTGCTCACACAAACTCTGTTTCCTAACGGAGTACATATTGCTTCACGCATCTGATGAAATCAGTTCTGGCCCACAAAAGCTCCCATCGTAATAAACCAGTTCATCTTCCTTATCCTTCCTTTCTTAGATTTGGAATCATCGATTCATAGAATTGTAGAGTTGGAAGGGACCCGAGGGTCATCCAGTCCAACCCTCTGCAGGAATCCTGCCCACAGCCGTCCCTGAGGAGGGGGGGAGCGCAAACGACCAGCATTACAGGCTTCACTGTATTCATTTACATTTGCACCCCCAAAAGGAGCTCGAGGCAGCATACGTCGCTCTCCTCCTCCCCATATCGTCCTCACAACAACCCTGTAAGGTAGGTCAGGATGAGAGCAAGCGGCCGGCCCAAACCCATGGCTGAGTGGGGATTCGAACCTCGGTCCGCAGGCTCCGAATCCGAAACCTTAACTGCTATCAACACTGTGCTGGCATTCCCAAATCGGGGTTTGGGTGTCACTGTGGGAAATGCCCTGTCTGGTCGTCGAGGCTGTTGCTGGCTCAGCTCGTCTTCTGGACCACAGAATTGCAGCCTTGGAAAGGACCCAACTTAACATGCAGCAGTCCCACGTGGGGATCGAACCTGCAACCTTGGCCTTTTCAGCACCATGGTGCTCTAACCGACGGCGCTCTCCCAGGCTGGGTTTTTCTCTCTCCTTCCTTAAACCCTCCTCCTCTTGCAGATTTCACGGGCTCTCTCTCGGAAAGGCGAGCCCCGACGTGGCGACGAAAGATGAAGGAGGACATTAGCTTAGATGCCTCGACGGGGTCCCCGGGGGGGGTCTCTTCTCGGACTTCCTCCCTCCCCCCCCCCCCCCCCGCTCAGCCCTGGCGCCGGGAGTTCGAGGAAACCCTCTGGGCGGGAGACTAGTCCGCGGTGAAAGACGCCGTCTCGGAAGGCGGGCATGCGCGGGGCCAGGTCACGTCTGCGCCTCGACGGGCGCCTGGCGGGCCCTTTCGGAGAGCGAGCGCGGCGCGGCGGGAGAGGCGGGCGTCGGGGAGGGCAAGACCGGGCAAGCTGCAGGGAGGAGGGAAGCCTCCAGAAGCGGGAAGAAGAGCGCAGCGCAGCCTCGACGGTCTCCCCTCCGTCTAGATTCCAACACCCCGCTCCCTCCTTCTGCCGATCTTCACTTTTCTTTCTTTCCTTCTTTCTTTCCTTCCTTCTCCAAACCAGTTCCTCCGGTCCTCCTCCACCTGGGTCTTTCCCTGCTCCTCGCGCCGTCCCGTCCCCTTCTCCCCCCATTTGGGGGAGCGGAGGAGCCTCCCTCTCCCTCTCTCCACCCCCCCCTTCCAATCTCCAAGTCGTCTCCAGCAGCCTTTGCGCTCGCTTGAACAGCAAAGCGGGGAATGGGATCCCGACGGTCAGCGGCTCCCCTTGGGCGTGTGGAAACCTGAAGGCGCCCGTCTGGCTGGGAGAGGAGGAGGAGGGGTGCCCCCCTCACCCCCGATGCCAAGGGGCAGGAGGACGATGGCCCGGGGCGCAGCGGGGGCGCCGTAAAGGTAAGGAGGCAAATGGGCAAGAGAGAGCTAGCCTTGGTTACTCGCAAGGAAGCCAGCTTCCTAAGCTGGGGGAATCCAGCTTCAAGATCCCATTCCCTCCCAAAGAACCCAGGCGCCCGAGATTCCAGCCCTCCCCCTCCCAGCACAACACGCACGCACCTTTCTGCCTAGGACCCAGGCGTCCGGGATTCCAGCATGCTAGCTCAATGGGCTGTTACTCCAGAGCACCCAGGCATCCAGGATTGCCTTAACTCTCCCCCTCTCTCACACACACCCAATCCACCCAACATTAGACCTCACTCCCCTCAGAAAGAACCCAGGAGTCCGGGCACCTCTGAAGCCCTTCAGGGCTTTTTGGCCCCCACTTTGCTGCCCGTCCGTCCCACCCAGGTAAAGGGGGAGGGGAGGACAAGTTCATGGTCAAGGGAAATATGCCACCTTACAGACACACACACACGCGCGCGCGCGCTCACATATTTGCCTACGAGTAGGGCTAGATGGAAACCAGCTGGAGAGAAGACGAACGAACGGAAAGGCGGAAATATCCCTTGCATGTTCGCCCCTTCACCCGCCTGGTTTGGATTACCTGCTGGTGATGGAAAGCAGGACGCCTGGGTTCCCTGGAAAAGAGGGTGATGCAACGCACAGGGGAGCCAGGTTCACCCCCTTACACAAACACACACAATGTTGCCCCTTTTCTCCCAGAGTCGCAGAACCCAGGAAAGGTGGATTAGAATCTTGACCTTTGAAAAGCAGAAATCCCCCTAGGAAGTAACCACCCAGATTGCTAGCCTTGGGAGAGGGGTTAAAGGCCAGCGTGTTCGGATCTCAGCAATCTCCGTCCAGGGCTTACCTGGGATGAGGCGGGCTCCTGGTGCAATCAAATACTGTTTGACTGCTGCTCCTGAGCAAGGTGGGCAAGAGAAGTGATGAAGAACATACCAGTCAGCTCCTCGATCTCCAGATATCATTGCACTGTTTGGTTATTTTCTAACAGTTCTCCCATCACAGATCCCAAGACATACATGTAGGTCCCGGGCTGTCTCCCATCCAGGCACAGACTAGACCCAGACCTGCTTAGCTTCAGCAAGGTAGTAGTTTCTTATTCCATTTAACTAAGATTTACTCTTGGACTGTAGAGGCAAGAATTACAGGTGCCGGCTTGGTTATTTTGCATTACGCTTCCATCCCTGGCCAACATGGCATTCTCAGGCAGTCTCCCATCCAGGTACTGACCTGGCCTGGCCCTGCTTAGCTTCAGCAAGGTGGCTGCATGTTGTGCCTCTGCGCCTAAAGTTTCCTCTACCCTCCATCCTGTTTCCCAGAATTACACAGGCAAGACTAAGCTTTTCTGAATGGGACAGGAGTTAAAGCAGATGTGCAAGAGTTTGCACATCTCTCCTACGCAGAGATGCACAGGAGGATTTGTATCTTTGTAGACTCATTTTCTTGTATATCGTAATAGCTGGTAGAATCAGCGAGTTGTCTGAGAAAATAGATGCTCATAGGGAATAAACACATGGAATTCTCTCCCCAGGGAAGTTCACCTGGCACCTTCATTGTACACCTTTAGGCGCCAGGCAAAAATGTTCCTTTTTAACCAGGCCTTTGGTTGATCTGATTTGCATCCCATGCCTTTTTAAAATGTGTTTTTTTGGGGGGAGGGGGCTATTGGTTTGTTGTTTTTATTCCCTGAGACCCCCAGGTATAGGGCAGTATATAAATTCAATTATTATTAATAATAATAGTCTGAAAATTACCTTATCCTAAAAGGGGTCCCCAGGAGTAGATCCCAACAGGGTGGGAACTGAGTATTATGACTCGTTATGATTTTTTTCTGAATAAGGCCTAGTCTTCAGTATGTCAGGCCCCAGCATCACATTTAGCCCAAACATACATTCTTCTTGTTATTGTTCTTGTTTTACCATATCTTTGTTAGGGGGCAATGCTGCTGTTGCAATCTAGTTTAGGTCAACCTGGGATGGAAGACTGGATCCTGATACATCAGCTGAGAACCAGGCTGTGTACGCAGTCCTGTTTACCCGGCATCCAGTGCCCTCCCACCACTGGTTTGGGAAGCATAGTACACAGAGCTGTCAATACTTCTGGAATTTCCTGGACATAGCCGGAATATGGCAGTTGGAAACAGTGTCCGGGTGGAAATCGCTGAAATGTCTGGGAAAATGTGGCAATCCTAATAGTACACGTGGTGTTAGCCACACTCTGTATCTATCCGGTTTCTGTGCTGCAGTTTCTTACGAAATGCTGCCTTTTGATGTGTTTTCCTGCCAAAGCAGCTTTGATAGAAAAGGAGGGGGAAGCAAGCAATCGAGTTGTGCTTTCAGCTGTTAAAAGTCTAGGTAAAGGTAAAGGGACCCCTGACCGTTAGGTCCAGATCGCAGACGACTCTGAGGTTGCGGTGCTCATCTCATTTCACTGGCCGAGGGAGCCGGCGTACAGCTTCTGGATCATGTGGCCAGCATGACTAAGCCGCTTCTGGCAAACCAGAGCAGTGCACAGAAACGCCATTTACCTCCACGCTGGAGTGGTACCTATTT
The DNA here is from genome assembly GCF_964234715.1 of Podarcis melisellensis. Taxonomy (NCBI): domain Eukaryota; kingdom Metazoa; phylum Chordata; class Lepidosauria; order Squamata; family Lacertidae; genus Podarcis; species Podarcis melisellensis. The sequence goes on along the minus strand of NC_138545.1, from coordinate 37,789,979 downwards.
ATCTACTTGCACTTTGACATGCTTTCAAACTGCTAGGTTTGAGCACACCCCGTCGCGGGGATTCAAACCACCAACCTTCTGATCGGCAAGCCCTAGGCTCTGTGGTTTAGACCACAGTGCCACCCGCTTCCCTGTAAAAGTCTACACAGCCCCAATGGCTTGTGGGTTAATTTGCTCTGAGTGATCACAGTAGCAGGGATGCCAACTTGAATAAAATATTGGGAACCCCACATAATTGATCACAATACATGGCGCGCACACAGCATTTGAATGACAATGCCCATCAACCTGGGGGGGGGGCTTGCCCCTTAAATATTTGGGGGGCGCTGAAGGGAGCTCAGCTCCTAAGAGTTGGCACCTGTGAATTACCCAGCCTAGTGGCTTAGGTTCCTGGGTGCCCAACCTCATAGCTTAAAGTCAGCTCTATTTTTCTAGAAAAAGAGGTGACCAAACTCATCATGAATGCCTCTCTTGTTGTGCCAGCAGTGAGTTCCAGCGAGTTCCAGCTGGGGGAAAAAGCCCTCCTTAAATCCCAGGCAGGCAACCTGCAGCCTCCATTTTTCTCTCGGAATTCCTTCCTTCCTATTTCCTCCTTTGGGAACATTTGGAGGAGACAGTATTTTATGTGATAAAAGCAACAACCACACACACAAAACCCTTGTTGTATGGCTTGGGGAAAGAAGCTCTCCACCCCAGCTGTCTGACAACGGATTAGTAGGTTTCTGCCATATATCTATGTTTGTGTGTGTTGCAGATCAAAGTGAAGAAAGGAATTACTTTCACTGGCTTTCCAGAAGAGTAGCTGAGCTGTTTTTATTGTGGATTAGTTAATCCAGAACACTTTTGTCTATGCTCATCATCAGCTGTGGCTCCACCCGTCATCAGCCTGGGCTTCACCTAGTAGTCGCTTACCTGCTACACACACACAAAACACACGCACACGAAAGCAACCCTCCGGAGGGAAAATGGTTCTCCACAGTCACTGGCTTAGTAGGTAGAAGCTATCTGAATTCTTTTTGAGGGTCAAAAAGATGTCAGGACGCCTGGGTTCTCTGGAACAAATCGGATCTCCTCTTAGCCCAAGTCTCTGGGAGATTCTTTAGTCACGCGATCCAAAGGCTAAGAGGCCTTCCTCTCCGCGGCCTTTTGTCCCAAGAGCACCCTCAGGTTCTGAATTACGCCGGTTCCCTCCAGCTTCAAGACTTGGTTTCCTGGGGCAGCAATCGCACTAAGGCATCTGCTTTCACTTCAGGGTGAATTCAGAGCTGCTTGATTGACAGGGTGAGGCATCCAAGTGTTGCTAACGCCTTCAGTAGGAGAGAGGAATGGGGGCAGGTGCTGCGATGTTTTCTCACTCCCGGGCGCTTTATGGCTCAGAGCTGCCAGCTAGGCAAGGCTGTAAAATCTCCTGGAGGGGTGATGGGGCGGAAAGGTGGCTTCAGTGCGGAGGTTTGTGGGGATAGGGAGAATTCTGGACCTCCTGGGTTTAAAAGGTTAATTTAAACAACATTGAAATCCGGGCAGTCTGCATTTCACCAGGTCTTAGGGTGCCTGCGCCAAGGATCCACACAGGCCTCAGAATCCTGGCTTTCACTTTAGCAAATGCAAGTTTCTAGTCCTCATGCACGGGTGGCAGAGTCAGGGCTTGGGTTGTGGGCAGTAGTCATACAAGAGGGCTTCAGCTCTTTGCATGCTGCTTTTGTCTCCCCCTCGAGTACTACCGTATATTTTGCTCTATAAGACTCACTTTCCCCCTCCTAAAAAGTAAGGGGAAATGTGTGTGCATCTTATGGAGCGAATGCAGGCTGCGCAGCTATCCCAGAAGCCAGAACAGCAAGAGGGATTGCTGCTTTCGCTGCGCAGCAATCCCTCTTGCTGTTTGGCTTCTGAGATTCAGAATATTTTTTTTCTTGTTTTCCTCCTCCAAAAACTAGGTGCGTCTTGTGGTCCGGTGCGTCTTATAGAGCGAAAAATACGTTGCTTGCAGGTCGCTTCTCGTTGTTCACCCCCTTTCCTCCTTCTCCGCAAGCCTACATGCATGTGTGACAGAGGTGGGGGCGAAGCTTCGATTTTAGAAATAGGAAGGGGAAAGGCAAAAAAACAAACAAACCAAAAACCCAGCAATTTCCAGGCTGCGGGAACTGGATTGTCTTGCACAGAGAGCTTGGGGCTGCCTTGCTGCAGAAGCTGTTCTGCTACTGCCTTTGGGTGTGGGCAAAAGAAGGCCGAGGCGCCCCACCGAGGGAGAGGAAATAATGAATGGGACACCGAGAGCCCCCTCTGTGGGAGCTGCGGGCCAGAACTCTGGGCATCCTCCACAAAGCCGCAGCTTCCTGCTTGCTGCTCGGTGCTCGCGCTGCTCGGTGGCAGGTCGCAGCCTGCCCGGTGCTAAGCTACGCATACCTCCTCGGAGCAGGGGCTGGTTCCCCTGCGCTGACTGCCTGCAGCTTCGCGCAGCAGCAGCAGCACCCACAACCTGCCTCCCCCTCTTCCGCACGGGAGGGGGAGAGGTCACGGGCACTGGGCACTGTGGGGGGGAGAACAGATAGATGCTTCTGCCAATAGCCCAAGGGTCGGGCTTAACTCTCTTCAGGGTTGTTTGCTTAGCCACTAGGCACCACTCCCCTGCCAGGGAAACCAGGAGCCCAAGCCTCGCCCTGCTCTAAGCCAGAGAACACTGGCTTCCAGAAGCCTTTTCCCAGGCTGCCCAGCCACGAAACAACACCGTCCTCCCCCTCCCCAAGGGGGCTCGATCCCCCATCCCTCTGCCCTAACCTGTTTGGATTCCAGTTTGTTCCTGGAGACCCTTGAGCTTGTAGCCCCTTCTTTTCTTCCTTCCTCTTGGTAGGGAAAGCAGGAGTTCTATAATCGTAGAATTATCGGGTTGGAAGGGACCCGAGGGGCATCTAGCCCAACCCGCCCCCTGCAATGCAGGAATCTCAGCTAAGGCATCCATGACAGATAGCCGTCCAACCTCTGCTTAGAAACCTCCAAGGGAGGAGAGTCCACAACCTCCCGAGGGAGGTTCCACTGTCAGAACAGCTCTTAGCACCAGAAAGTTCTTCCTGATCTTGATCTCCGTGACTTGAAGCCATAGGTTGGGGTCCTGCTCTCTGGAGCAGCAGAAAACAAGCTTACTCCATCTTCCATGTGGCAGCTCTTAAGGTATTTGAAGATCGCAGGTGGCACTGTGGATTAAACCACAGAGCCTAGGACTTGTCAACCAGAAGGTCAGAGGTTCAAATCCCTGCGACGGGGTGAGCTCCCGTTGCTCAGTCCCTGCTCCTGCCAACCTAGCAGTTTGAAAGCACGTCAAAGTGCAATTAGATAAACAAGTACCGCTCCGGCGGGAAGGTAAACGGCTTTTCCATGCGCTGCTCTGGTTCGCCAGAAGCGGCTTAGTCATGCTGGCCACATGACCCGGAAGCTGTACGCCGGCTCCCTCGGCCAATAAAGCGAGATGAGTGCCGTAACCCCAGAGTCGGCCACGACTGGACCTAATGGTCAGGGGTCCCTTTACCTTTACTTATCATGTCTCCTCCTCTCAGTCTCCTCTTTTCTAGGCTAAACATACCCATCTCCCTCAAGCTTAAGGCTTGGTTTCCACACATTTGATCATTTTGGTTGCTCTCTTCTGTACCCGTTTCCATAGCCCTTTGTGATCGGGGTGTGTGTGCAAAAGATGGAGGACCAGAGTGGCACCAGAGTCGAGCCAGCCCATCACAGATTTGCCCCCATCTTCTTCCTCCTTGCTGAGTTTATAGAACATAGAGTTGGAAGGGATCCTGAGGATCATCTAGTTCAGGGGTCAGCAAATGTTTTCAGCAGCGGGCCGGTCCACTGTCCCTCAGACCTTGTGGGAGGCCAGACTATATTTGGGGGGGGGGGGAAATGAATGAATTCCTATGCCCCACAAATAACCCAGAGATGCATTTTAAATAAAAAGACACATTCTACTCATGTAAAAACACGCTGATAACCAGACCGTCCACGGACAAGATTTAGAAGGCGATTGGGCAGGATCCAGCCCCCGGGCCTTAGTTTGCCTACCCACAATCTAGTTCAACCCTCTGCAACGCAGGAATATGGCAGATCTCCCCTACAGGGATCGAACCTGCAAGCTTGGCATTATCAACACTGTGCTCTAATCAGCTGAGCTATCCAGGCTGAGCTCTATAATGGCAACACTAAGGCTAAGGAGGAAGAAGGTGGCAGCTGGTGCCGCCCCTGGACAGGATGTAAGGAGGCCAGTCAGTTGGGTGCTGGCTGAGATTGTGGGTCATCATTGTCCCATCTGTCCTAATGCCACAAATTGCCACTTTATGGGGCCCTAACTGCGTCCCAATTCCTTTCTGGCTCCCCTTAGTCTGCCCATGCCTTTCTCTGGATGTGGGAGTTCAGGAGATGCCAGTGCAGTATGTCTTGTTTGTGTCTCAGACAGCCTGATCCCCGTAACCCCGTTCCATGCGATCTCTCCCAGTCCTTCACAAGCAAAGAGACGGCTTATTCCCCAATCGCCTCCTAGTCCCTATCCCTGCCCCCCACTCCACCCCATTCTCCTGTGTCCCTCCCAGGATGAATGGCAGGGGTGAGGAAGGTAAAAGGATATAGATTCAGCTCAGCCAAGATTGGCTGCTGAAGGATGGCAGGGGGTGGGAGGAAGAAAGGGAGAGCGGGGGGGGGGGGAGTTAGAGCTCCATCAGTGTCAGTTTCAAAGGCGAGAGGGATTAGCTACCCTCCCAACCCCATCCCCCACGTGGCTGTCCTCCCCAGATGTTGCTACATCTGGATCCCATTCCCCTGGCTCCCGGCAGCAGCTGCAGGATTCGCAGGCGTCACCTGATGTTTCCCAGCTGCCCCTGGGGTGGGATGGGGCGGCGGCGAGCGTTTGAGTTAAAAAGGTGTTTCGTAAGCCTCTATCTCCACCCGGGAACTGGCTTAAGACGGAATCAGACCATTGGTCTGGCTGGCTGCAGTTCTCCAGGGGTTCCAGACAGCGGTTCTCTCGGTCTAAACCACTGAGCCTCTTGGGCTTGCTGAACAGAAGGTCAGCAGTTTGAATCCTCATGACGGGGTGAGCTCCCGTTGCTCTGTCCCAGCTCCTGCCAACCTAGCAGTTCAAAAGCACACCAGTGCAAGTAGATAAATAGGTACCACTGCGGCGGGAAGGTAATTGGCGTTTCCGTGCACTCTGGCTTCCGTCACAGTATTCCTTTGCACCAGAAGCGCTTTAGTCATGCTGGCCACATGACCTGGAAAACTGTCTGTGGACAAATGCCTGCTGCCTCGGCCTGAAAGCGAGATGAGCACTGCAACCCCATAGTTGCCTTTACTGGACTAAACCGTCCAGGGGTCCTTTACATTTCCCTTTACTTTTCTCTCTTGCAACCTTACACCGAAGACGCCTGGGATTGAACCTGCAATCTTCTGCATGCAAAGCAGAGGCTCTACCACTGAGCCAGTCTTTGGGTGGAAGTGGGTTTCTTGTGGCATGAGCTTAGATTTCAGGGCCAGCTCAGCATTACAGCATTTCAGTTCCAGGAGCAATACCTATTTATCTACTTGCACTGGCGTGCTTTCGAACTGCTAGGTTGGCAAGAGCTGGGACAGAGCAACGGGAGCTCACCCCATCGCGGGGATTTGAACCACTAACCTTCTGATTGGCAAGCCCAAGAGGCTCAGTGGTTTAGACCACAGCGCCAACCACGTCCCTTCTTTACCTTCTACTGTATGGCATATTGTGGTGCTCCCTTCCACTGTCTGGTAGGGGGATTACGATCAACAAACGTAACCCAGATAGTTTTGCAATGGTCTGACGATTATCAGCTTGCGGTACACAGAGGCAGGATATATCACTCGTGGCACCAGTGTTGTGAGTTGCTCACCCTGCCGAAATACAAGAGACCCCCATCGATATTGGCATCCTGCCAGCTCTTGACAACAGACCTGTTTAGACAAGCATTTCCCTGATCTCCTAACCCGAACCTCCTGTTTTAACTGCTTTAATGGACTGGTTTCCTCACACATTTTAATTGCGGATGTTTATTTTAATGTTTCGGCAGGATCGTTTTATTGTGTCTTTCAATTACGCACGTTTATGTTCTTTTCATAATTGCTTTTATACTTGTAAACTGCTGAGTAGCCACTTTGGCAATTATAAGTGGTATATAAATTAATTAAATCATCATAAATGAGGGGTATGTTCTGCATGATCTCTTGGGTGTCTTCCAGCGCCCTTGGAACATAAAAATAAAATAAAATTGTTCTTGATGTTATCATGTGGATTAGAGCAGAGGTAGCCAACTGTGCTGCATTCCAGATGTTTTGTCCTCAGGCAGCATGGCCAATTATACAGGATGATTGGCAGCTGTAGTCCAGAACATCTGCATGGCACCATATTGGCTGCTGATGGATTAGGAACAAGAGCTGGGAAGGGCACTTGCATTCTTATGTTCTTTGCGAACTGGGTGGGATCCAGAGCAGGTGTTATGTAGAACCACGTCTCTATTCTGAGTTCTTGGGGAGGAGAAAGATTGAGTGAGCTTTAGCCATGGGTCAGAGATCCAGAACCTCCTGGATTTGGTGAAAAGGCAAGAGAAATCGCAAGGTTCTCTGAAAACACAGAGCACCTGTTGCAGTGTATCCTTACCTCCTAGTAGTTCTCCTAGTAGTATGCCTGTCAGCCAGCCATACCCTCCCTGAGGTAACTGGGATAACCAGCCTCAAACATGCTTAATTCTATTTGATGCATGAAAGGGTTAAGACCATAGAGCAGAGTTTTCCAGACTTTTCATGCTGGTGACACATTTTTTAGATATGCATCATTTCGTGACATTAGCAAACCGGAGGTTAAACTAACCATTTTCCAGCCCCGGGAGGAGCGCAGGGAGCGTTTGCATGACACACCTACACACTGCAGCCAGAGCACTAATGTGTCGTGACGCACAGTTTGGAAAGCTCTGCCATAGAGTAAGCTGTCCTGCCAGGCTTAGCTCACCATGGGAGGGACTAGATAATCAACGTGTGAGGTCTGAACTGCTTGCTCCACTTCAGACCGCATAGCTCTCACAAGTCAATAATTTAGGGGCTTTCATCACTTTAAAAGGACCCCTGACCATTAGGTTAGTCGTGGCTGACTCTGGGGTTGCGGCGCTCATCTCGCTTTATTGGCCGAGGGAGCCAGCGCACAGCTTCCGGGTCATGTGGCCAGGTGAACCAGAGCAGCACACGGAAACACCGTTTACTTTCCCGCCGGAGTGGTACCTATTTATCTACTTGCACTTTGACATGCTTTCGAACTGCTAGGTTGGCAGGAGCAGGGACTGAGCAACGGGAGCTCACCCCGTTGTGGGGATTCGAACTGCCAACCTTTTGATTGGCAAGTCCTAGGCTCTGTGGTTTAACCCACAGTGCCACCTGCGTCCCTGTGGAACTAAACTAACAGTTCGCAGGATTCTTTGGGGGGCAAGTAAAGCGTGTTAAATGTATGGTGTGCCTCCCTCTTCTTTTTTAGCAATCACTTGTAGCTGAATTAGATTGTCTTCCATGAATATGGTCTTAACAGTGTGTCCGAAAGTGACTGTGGAGGCCAAGTCTGGATCCACACGTCCTTCCACAGTGGGGACATAGATTTCCGGGCAGGAGTTGATCACGGTGAGGATTTGCCAAACATGCCTTCCCCTTAGCACGTATCGTCCTGAGTTTGTGTTTATGGTGTGTACACAGCCAACTGAAACAACGGAAGGTTGGAATATGTCACAGAGGGGATTTTATGCAAAGGTGAAGGTACTAAACCCCCTGAGGATTTTTGCAAGGAAACCTGGGACTCCTCAATCTTGTCCGGGGGTCGGCAAGGTTAACCTTGCCTGGGCCAGTTCACTCAAGCAGAGATCCCTTCGTGGGCCAGATTGTACATGTGTGTGAGCGCGCCCACCCGCAATTTCCAGCTTTTGCGTCTCCATAGACGCGATTTCTGGCGCCGCAGAAGCGAGTCCCTGCACCGTGCTGCGCCAGTTTAGCACAGCGCACGGGGACTTGCTGAGCAGGCAGCTCAGTTTGGAGGCAGCTTGTTAAACAACCCCCGTGAGCTGTTTGTGGCCCATGGGCCTTAGGTTGCCTACTCTGATCTTGTCCATTGAAGAGTTTGGTTTTTTGTCTCCTCTGCCAGATGCTGTGAGTGGCATCAAGCCCTCAAGTGAATGACACCCCCGAGCATCTTCCTGTCCTCTGAGACAGAGACGAAACACTTGCTTCCGTGAGAAAGGTCCCTTCTTCTTGCTCATCCCGTGGAGAAGCAAAGATGCAGCGTGAGATCTGCAGAGGTCCCAAGGAGCCTAGACTTCTGGGCACGTGAGCTGCGAGGAAGCACCAGCGCCCATTAAGGGACAGGGCAGCAGAAAGCAGCTCCTGCTGCAGAAACAAAAGGATCCCCTCCTTCCCAGACTGGCTTACATCAGGGAGCAACACAGCAGGACGCCAGCCTGGAAGGTCATGATTAAAACCTGGAATCTGCTTGGCTGTGATTGAAGAAAGCATTGAACCCACAGGTAACTGTCCCGTCACCCCATCTACTCCCATCACCATCAATTGAATTTACCGTACTTTTCCATGTATAAGACGAGGTTTTTTTCTTAAGAAGTTACATCCAAAAATTGGGGTCGCCTTATACAGCAGGTGGTGCTGTGGGTTAAACCACAGAGCCTAGGACTTGCTGATCAGAAGGTTGGCGGTTCAAATCCCCACGATGGGGTGAGCTCCCGTTGCTCAGTCCCTGCTCCTGCCACCCTAGCAGTTCGAAAGCATGTCAAAGTGCAAGTAGATAAATAGGTACCACTGTGGCGGGAAGGTAAACGGCGTTTCCGTGCGCTGCTCTGGTTCGCCAGAAGCGGTTTAGTCATGCTGGGCACATGACCCGGAAGCTGTACACCGGCTACCTCGGCCAATAAAGTGAGATGAGCGCTGCAACCCCAGAGTTGGCGACGACTGGACCAACGGTCAGGGGTCCCTTTACCTTTTATACGTGGATAGTGCATAGGGTGGGACGTGGGATTGGTTCCTGCTGCGAGCCAGAGATCGTCAGCGGCTATTGGGTGTGTTGCGGCAAAGGCTGGGGTTGATTGGTTGCCGCTGTGTCAAAAGGGGGGCAATTTGTGGCTTTCAGAGTCAGGCAGATGGGTGAGCGATTTTTGGCAATCTCTGAAAAAAGGCTTAACAACTTTATGCCACCCCCCCCTAAAAAAAGCTCAAAAATTGGGCAATCCTCCCCCCCCCCACATAGCTCAACAACTCCTGGCAATATCCCCTCATTTTCTTAATTTTGAGTCCCCCAAAATAGGGGGCGTCTTCTACATGGGGGGTGTTATACACGGAAAAGTATGGTATATGTCTCTCGCTGCCCAAATAGGCTTCTGGCAGTACAGTTTCTAACCATGTCTACCCAGAAGGAAGTCCTGTTGTGGTGTAGCAGTAACACAGCAAGTACATTTGCAAAGCTAAGCAGGGTCTGGTCTGGTTTCAAATTGGATGGGGGACCACACGTTGAAATTGCTGCATCGCTGCGGTCCTTGAGGTTCTCGTATAGCTCTGTGATTTCTGTTATTCTATTGAATTCAGTAGGCCCTACTGAAGAGCTCAACAACATAGCCAAAAGAAGCTCAGCAACTGTCTGAAATATGGCAGCCGTACCATAAACCCCATCAAATAGCTCTGTGCCCTGTCCAATTGTTGCTTTGTGGTGTCAAAATACTTCTGACCCTGCTTTGAGCTAATCTAAAGGCAAATTCTGCCAGTATTTTTAATTTGCCATTTTCACTGCCTGTTTGTACTGTTTCACTCTGCTGGTGTCATTTTTACCTGTTGATGCGGCAATATTTTTAAAGTTTATTATTTATCTTTTGTGTAACACAATCGTTATACCGCTTGATTGTATAGTGGACGCTTGGGTTATTTATGTGATCCATGCGGGAGGCACGTTCGCAACCCGCAGCGTTCGCAACCTGCAGCGCAGTGTCTCCCAGTTTCTGCGCATGCGCAAAGTGTGATTTCAAAAACCGGAAATAACCCATTCCGGTACTTCCAGGTTTCGGCGCATCCATAACCCGAAAAAACGCGACCTGAAGCGTCTGTAACCTGAGGTACAACTGTATTAAGATCTCTCTAAGTGCCTTGCAATAGGTAATAAACTGATCTTTTTTTAAAAGATATACAAAAATATATACCCATTACAAAGTACCTTTTTAATAATATACTACTGAGATAAAACAGCTACTTAGTCTAGAAGAGAACAAAGTCAGAAGGAAGAAAAGAGAAGGAAAGGAGAAACCTAAAGAAAGAGAACATGAGAAAAAATTAAAAAAAATAAAAATATCAATTAAAAATAGTGAAAATAATGACGGGGATCCATAGCTCTGTCTCATTTTCTGAGTCCTTTGTCAGTAGGCGTGCAGCATTTCTGGAGGCTCATTTCTCTCCCTGTCTTCCCAGGTCCCCGCCGCGCAGAGAGTGATGCTTGTTCTGTTCCATGCCATGGTCACGCCACTGCTCTGCGTCATCCGTGCTGCCCCCCTTCCCAGCGCCAGTACCCAGTCCAACGCCACCGATGTCCTCTGGGCCGAGACCCCCCTGAGGGACTGGGACCTCTTTTCTCCGCGTGTCACTCTTTCCAACAGCGAACCGGCAGAGCCGCCCTTGCTTTTCCTCATGGAGGACTCCAGCGCCCAGCCGGCGCAGGCCGCAAACCGGACTCTCAGGACCAAGCGGTCGTTGGACGGATCCCTCCGCCGGGGAGAAATGTCGGTGTGCGACAGCGTCAACGTCTGGGTGACCAACAAGCGGACAGCCGTCGACATCCGCGCCAAAACCGTCACGGTGCTTTCCGAGGTCCAGACGCTGACCGGCCCGCTGAAGCAATATTTCTTCGAGACCAAGTGTAACCCGGCTGGGGGCACGGCGAGTGGCTGCCGGGGTGTGGACCGCCGACACTGGATCTCCGAGTGCAAGGCCAAGCAGTCGTACGTGAGGGCCCTCACCATGGATTCTGACAAGATCGTGACCTGGCGCTGGATCCGAATCGACACCGCGTGCGTCTGCACCCTGCTCACTCGTACTGGTCGGACGTAGGGAGACAGGCGACTGGTAATCTACCTTTGTCACTTTGGCTACTGAAGAGATGGAGATGGAGCAATGGGACCGCTAGGCCCAAGATGGCCGCCCTTTGGCCAAGGGAAATGTGCATGGTTCCCATTGGACAAGAAGAAAGGTGTGTGGTCCTGGCTGGTTGGCAGGCCTCAGGCTGCCTTGTCTGGCTCTGCTTATTGCCCCGCGAAGTCCCTGTCAACAAGGTTCATCGTCGCAAACGTGGCCATTTGCTGGACGGGAGAGACGTTGTTGCTGCACTTCTACAGTGGAGAAGCAAACTTTAAGCATTATTGAGATGCAGCCAGGCAGACCTTGTGGACTGGAGGGGCCATGATGGGGCCCCTAGTGGTCAAAACTTCATACCTACCACATGTGTCAGGGCACTGGGGTCTTGTGGGTGCTGCTTTAGAGTCACTACAACCTGCCTTTGGCTGCCTCTCTCACACACACACCAATGCTGCCATTGCACCCTTGCGGCGCACAGCAGACTCCAGAGTCCTTCCCTCAGCGCAGTCTGCGAGATCAGGGCTTTTCGACTGCCTACCCTCGGGGAACCTGTTCCATCTCGGCGCATTTGCCAAAGATTCCCTGCGTGTGCACGGCAGGTGGATCCTAGGGAATGTTTTAGGGCGTGTTGTCTGTACACACATGGGCACCAACCACGCCTGCCAGGCCTCACTGCTGCTTTGTGGATACCAGACGCACGCAGCCTTGATGCAGGTGCCGAATCTGCCGCTTTGCATGCGCCCCACTTTCCCTTTCAGCTGCCGATTGGAGTGGGAGATCCATTGAATCTGAAGTCCATCACGACTGATATATTAATTGAGGAGCCTGGGATAAGCGTCTGAGAGATCCCTAGAGTTCTTTTGGAACATACTTTTTTCGGGGGAGGGGGGGATTGCTAGGTGTATGTTTCCTTCTGGAATCTCCCTTCCCTCATTCTCTTTCCTCTCTTCATATTTATTACCTCCCTTCCCTCCAGCTACAGCCTGTGTCTGACCTGATCCTGTCGTCTTAATTATTAACTTATTTGCGTTCATTACTCTGGAGGGGGGGGAATGATTTCTAGGAAAGTGTGCGTGATGTCTGTGTGTGGAGGTGGGTGGGGAGGATTAAAAAACAAAAAGACATGTCCGCCTGCTGCTTGGATTTCCTGTGTCCTGAATGTCTTCCTTTTGGCTGGGGCGGGCAGGCTCCTGGGTGGGGGGAAGGAGCATGTGGAAAGCAAGACTCATGGGAAAGAAATGTGGGTGGCAGCCAGCTCCTCCCTGACAGCCCAAGCCTTCCTAGTACCTCTCTCGGGCTGCATATACAACATACATCTAAAGGACCTTTTGCACAGCCCCAAAAGAAGCCTGGGAATTGTAGTTCGCTCCATGCAGAGCTACAATTCCCAGCACCCTTAACCAAGTACAGTGGTACCTCAGGTTAAGTACTTAATTCGTTCTGGAGGTCCGTTCTTAACCTGAAACTGTTCTTAACCTGAGGTACCACTTTAGCTAATGGGGCCTCCCACTGCCGCCACTGCGCGATTTCTGTTCTCATCCTGAAGCAAAGTTCTTAAACCAAGGTACTATTTCTGGGTTAGCAGAGTCTGTAACCTGAAGCGTATGTAACCCGAGGTACCACGGTACAGTTCCTGGTATTCTTTTCAGGTGGGGAGCCTTTAAATGTGTGGTGTGTTATCTCCACAAGCTGTGTTTTGCACATCCACACTATCGTCCAGGGGTCAGTAAACTTCTTCAGCAGGGGGCCAGTCCACTGTCCCTCAGACCTTGTGGGAGGCAGGACTATATTTTGGGGAAAAGGAAAAAAAATGAACAAATTCCTATGCCCCAGAGAGAATCCAGAGATGCATTTTAAATAAAAGCACACATTCTACTCGTGTAAAAACACCAGGTAGGCCCCACAAATATCCCAGAGATCCATTTTGAATAAAAGGACACATTTTACTCATGTAAAAACACACTGATTCCCAGACCGTCCGCGGGCCGGATTTAGAAGGCGATTGGGCCGGATCCGGCCCCTGGACCATAGGTTGCCTACCCATGCTATAGTCCTCCACTTCTGTGGCTTTGAACTTTGGAAGGGGAAAGTGTCCTTTGGCCCTCAGCGCCACCTGATGGCTTGCTGTGGAGTTGCAAGTCCTTATGAAGACTTTGGGCAATGGTCTCCAACTGTTTTAGACCTGTGGGCACATTAGCAAACCAGAGAAACCATTGTGGGCACCACACGCGTGCCTGCAGTACTTGCCACCTTCCCCAGCTGTAATCTCCATGAAATGCCCGAGCTGTGATTCGACAGAGGCAAGTGCCTCTATACAGTCGTACCTTGGAAGTCGAACAGAATCCGTTCCAGAAGTCCGTTTGACTTCCAAAACTTTCAGAAACCAAAGCATGGCTTCAGATTGGCTGCAGAAAACTCCTGCAGCCAATAGGAAGCCGCGAAAGCCCCATCGGACGCTCATCTTCCAAAAATAGTTTGCAAAGTGGAACAGTCACTTCCAGGTCTGTGGCGTTCCGGAGCCAAAACATTCGAGAGCTAAGCTGTTCGAAAACCAAGGGATGACTGTATACAGTGGTACCTCAGGTTACATACGCTTCAGGTTACGGACTCTGCTAACCCAGAAATAGTGCTTAAGGTTAAGAACTTCACTTCTGGATGAGAACAGAAATCGTGCTCTGGTGGCACAGCAGCAGCAGGAGGCCCCATTAGCTAAAGTGGTGCTTCAGGTTAAGAACAGTTTCAGGTTAAGTACGGACCTCTGGAACGAATTAAGTGCTTAACCTGAGGTACCACTGTATATCTAATAAGTTCTGTCAGATTCTAGTTTAGTGCAGCCAAATAACTTCAGGCCCCTGGCCCTGAGGAATTCATGAAACTACCCAAATGTTCTCTTCAGCAGATTCTAGTTGGCCACAGAAGGACAAAGTCCTAAAAGGCACCATATCCGGGTACTTTGACCTCTTGTTTGCTGTAGCCAAAAAAGAGAGAGCTCTGTTGACTTACTGTGGTCTGCAACGGCAGCACTGCAAATGTCATCAGAACAGAAAGGGGAGAGAGTGATAGAGCAAGAAAGGGAGAGGAAAGAAGAGCGAACCAAGAAGTAGAGGAGAGAACAGATTCCGGTAGGTAAAGGTAAAAAAAATTACAAAATTAAGAAGAAAATTTCCCGCGGTGCTGGTTGCTGTTGTTAACAATTGGGCCCTGGGTCTGGCAGAAAGGTTGGGAAAATCACTTTTATAAGAGGTGTGGAGGGATGGACACAATCTGCACTGTCATTCCCTCTATTTGTGAAGTTCAGGAGGAAGTGCTGCTGGAGTGCTGGATTAGGGCCTGGGAGACTGGGCTTCAAATCCCTGCTCAGCCATAAAGTTCCCTGGGTGACCTTGGGACAGTCGCGATCTCTCAGCCTAACCTACCTCACGGGGTTGTTGAGAGCCTAGGAGCCAATTCCTAGGAGCCAATATATCTTTGTCTCCCTCCCCACCCATAAAATATTTGAGGGATGCTTGGTTAAGATGGAGAAGAAGAGAACCATGTACAGTGGTACCTCAGGTTACATATGCTTCAGGTTACATACACTTCAGGTTACAGACTCTGCTAACCCAGAAATATTACCTCAGGTTAAGAACTTTGCTTCAGGATGAGAACAGAAATCGTGTAGCAATGGCGCAGCACCAGCGGGAGGCCCCATTAGCTAAAGTGGTGCTTCAGGTTAAGAACAGTTTCAGGTTAAGAACAGACCTCCAGAACAAATTAAGTACTTAACCCAGGGTACCACTGTAGACATTACCTTGAGCTCTTTGATGGAAAAGTGAGATATAAATATAATTCAATTTTTTTTTAAAAAAAGAGGTATCAGCAGGTTTAGGGGAGCTCCAAAATTTGCGAAAGTACAAAAATTATTGGGGGGCAGGGAAGCTAGGATTTGCCCTAAATCCATGAGGTTGATGTGGCCTTTAGGGGGGAACCACGTGCTGGCAACCTGTGTTGTGGATGGGACGTTTTATTGGCGGACACATTTTCCCAGGCTTGCCTTTCCCCACTTCCTGCGCAGGTTCCCCATCATAGAGGAAGCCATGCTGATTACTGTGGTCACCGCATGGCTTTGCGTCGTCTCTCATGCCACCCCGCTTCCCAACGCCGCTGACGTCCTCGGCACTCATGCTCCTCCAGTCGGGGAAGAGGAGTTCCTGTCTCCCCGTGTTGCGCTTTCTAGAAGCGAGCCGACCACCCAACCCTTGTCGGACGCTGCTGAGGTGACGTTGGCCGTGTGTGACAGCACAAGCGCTTGGGTGGCAGACAAACATACAGCTGTGGACATCCGTGGCAGGAACGTGACACTGCTCTCTGAGTTTCAGACGCCTCACGGCCGGCTGAGGCAGTACTTCTTCGAGACCAAGTGCACACCCAGAAGGGGAACTGTGGGCGGTTGCCGCGGGGTGGATCGAAACTACTGGATCTCTGAGTGCCAGACAACCCAGACCTATGTGAGGGCCTTCACTATGGATTCCAAGAAGACTGCTGCCTGGCGCTTTGTCAGGATAGACGCAGGGTGTGTCTGCAAAATACGACCGCAGCAGCAAGACGCAGAGGAATATGGCGGGCAGGAGAAATCATAACAGGCTTTGCTGGGGCAGCGGGCGACCCTAGGAGGCCTTAGCCACAGGTCTTTGGGGATAAGGGCCCACATTGCCTTCCCTTTCCCCTTTTGAAACAAATAAACAAATGGGGCCATCCCACCCCCCATCTGTGCCAGGCAGTAGCCAGATTCCAGAGTCATGTTTCCATTGGGAATCGAGGCCTGTTGGAGATGGTCATGTCTTTAAGAAAAACGGCTTCTTAACACCTATTCACGCCCGAGTCTCCTTTGGAGACCATTAGATCTCAAGAGGGGCTTGTTTCCCCAGCAACGCTGAGATGAACCCCATCTCCCTGCCTCCATCCCAAGCTGCCACGATGGCCTTCACACACACTCTCAATAAGTTCTACATATTTCCTCCTCCTTGTTCCTAGAACACCTCTTGCCCCAAGCAATTCCTCCTCACCTACCTGCTCGCTCCCCCTACCCAATTCCAAGCCTAGTTTTTCAAAAGGGCATGTTTTTCATGTGTGACATCACACCACAGGAGCCAACTCTTAGGGGCCAAGGGGGTCTTTGCCAATAACATATTTGAGGGGGCCAGGGACCCCCAAAGTTGATGGGCACTGCCATTAAAATAGTACACATTGTCAGTGTTTGGGGGGGGGAAAGGTTCTGACCTCCTTTTTACTCCTTTGCCTAGTCCTCAGGCCTTAGTTGGCACAAAAGAGTCTTTGAGAAAGAGTACTTTGCAGAGTATTGCTGCTTTTATTCTTAAAAGTCGTCTTCTCCAACCACGACAGCTTTGTACATAAAAAATTCCTTCCAGTAGCACCTTAAAGACCAACTAAGTTAGTTCTTGGTATGAGCTTTCGTGTGCATGCACACTTCTTCAGATACACACTGTATCTGAAGAAGTGTGCATGCACACGAAAGCTCATACCAAGAACTAACTTAGTTGGTCTTTAAGGTGCTACTGGAAGGAATATTTTTTTTGTTTTGACTATGGCAGACCAACACGGCTACCTATCTGTAACTGGAGCTTTGTACATATTAAACACAACCAGCTTTCTACCATCCAACCAACTCACAGCCAACACTATCATTGAACACTCTATATAGGTAAAGGTAAAGGTACCCCTGCCCATACGGGCCAGTCTTGACAGACTCTGGGGTTGTGCGCCCATCTCACTTAAGAGGCCAGGGGCCAGCGCTGTCCGGAGACACTTCCGGGTCACATGGCCAGTGTGACATCGCTGCTCTGGCGAGCCAGAGCTGCACACGGAAACGCCGTTTACCTTCCCGCTGGTAAGCAGTCCCTATTTATCTACTTGCCCCCGGAGGTGCTTTCGACCTGCTAGGTTGGCAGGCGCTGGGACCGAGCAGCGGGAGCGCACCCCGCAGCAGGGATTCGAACCGCTGACCTTTCGATCAGCAAGTCCTAGGCGCTGAGGCTTTAACCCACAGCGCCACCTGTGTCCCGAACACTCTATATATACAGGTACAATTTGGTGAAAGGTTGCATGAGTCATTGTAGGCCGCTAACTCATGCTGACTTAGTTCTTTTAGCATTAAAGAAACAGCGGCCAATTTTTAGCCGTGACACACATGTACTGTGTCATGTGATCAATTATGTGGGGCAGGGCTCCCCCCCCCCATTTTAATTCAAGTTAGCCCTCACTGGTTTTCAGGGTTGCTAGGAACATGCATGAGTCCCCTGGATATAGGGCGGTACAGTGGTACCTCGGGTTACATACGCTTCAGGTTACAGACTCCGCTAACCCAGAAATATTGCCTTGGGTTAAGAACTTTGCTTCAGGATGAGAATAGAAATTGTGCAGCGCAGCGGCAGCAGGAGGCCCCATTAGCTAAAGTGGTGCTTCAGGTTAGGAACAGTTTCAGGTTAAGAACAGACCTCTGGAACGAATGAAGTACTTTACCTGACGTACCACTGTATATAAATTCAATAAATAAACCAATAAAATGCACCCCACCCTCTCCAAATCCATCCCACCCACCTGGAACTCCAAAAGTGAAAGTGTGCACTGAAAGTGTGCCATCGGATGGCTGAAAGTAAAATAGCAAGTCTTTATTTTTGGAGGTGTGGGTTGCAGTTGATGGGTGCTCCATAGGATTGCACACGAGCTTTGGGCATCAGAAGCCTTGGGGGAGTCCCTCAGCTCTTGCAGAAGTACAAAAGCCCTCTAGAATAACATCATAAGGAACCCTGCCTCCAAGTAGCCTGCATGTTCACTGACTATTTATGGATTGATTATATTCATATCCTACCCTTTTTCTCCAAGGAGCTCACGGTTTTGCCCCCTCCTCATTTGATCCCCACAACAATCCTATGAGGCAATGACTGGCCCAAGGTCACCCTGTGAACCTCATGGCTGAGTGGGGATTCGAACCCTGGACTCCCAGGTCCTAGACCGATGCTCCAACTGGGAAAAGCAGGGAGGAAGGGGAAATGGAACGGAGCGGATGGGATTCTGAAATTCAGCTCTCCACTCTGCAACGTTCCCACTATCCACAACATCTTCCACTCGTTAGAAGATATTCCCTTCACTGGTCCCTACCAAGGTTCCCCGCCACACCTGTGATAGCTGGAAAACACACGATTTGAAGAAAGCACCCAACTGTAAAATTGCAAATGGTTCTCCTTTTTTAATTTCTAGGAAGGATTAACTGCAATGTTCTTTCTTGTAAGGTTGCCCTTTGAAAAGAGCCCGGAAACTTCAATTAGTACAAAACGCCAGATTGTTATCCGGCGCTTCAAGATCAGAACTGATTCCATCTGTACTGATTGCCTGTTTGTTTCCGGGCTCCATTTAGCAGTGCCAGCAATGACCTTTGAAGCCCTAAGAAATGGCTTAGGACCAGGTTACCCCAGAAACCATTTCCTCCCTGTAATGAACGTGTCCTGGCTTTTAAGATCCACGCAAGAGGCTCTGCTCTCTTAAGCCGTCCATACCTGAGACGGGTCTCTTGCAGCCCTAGCAGACGCATTGTTTAAAATGTTCTTGCTTCTTTTGTTGCGTTAAAGAGCTTTCTCCTATCCAATTTCTCTGAGCAGGGCTGTGTCTGCCCGCTGCCCCTTGGAAGGCCTACATGAGAGTATCAATGGTGCATGACATCCTGCTGACGTCTCTCCCAGGGAGCCAAAAAGGCTTGGGGAAGGTTGGAAGAGCTGACTCATCAAGGTCTCTGCCCACATACCCTCCAACGTTTCTCCAGTGAGAATAGGGAAGTCCTATTCCCTAATAATAATAGTAAAGGTAAAGATAAAGGGACCCCTGACCATTAAGTTCAGTTGCAGACGACTCTGGGGTTGCACGCTCATCTCGCTTTCAAGCCGAGGGAGCCAGCGTTTATCCGCAGACAGCTTCCGGGTCATGTGGCCGGCATGACAAAGCCACTTCTGGCGAAACCAGAGCAGTGCAGAAATGCTGTTTACTTTCCCACTGGAGTGGTACCTATTTATCTACTTGCACTTTGGTGTGCTTTCGAATTGCTAGGTTGGCAGGAGCTGGGACCGAGCAACGGGAGCTCACCCCATTGCAGGGATTTGAACCGCCGACCTTCTGATCGGTAAGCCCTAGGCTCTGTGGTTTAGACCACAGCACCACCCATGTCCCATAATAATAACAACAACGTTATTATTTATACCCTGCCCATCTGACTGAGTTGCCCCATCCACTCTGGGCGGCATCCAACATATATATATATTAAAACATTAAACATTTTAAAACGTCTCTACACAGGGCTGCCTTCAGATGTCTTCTAAAGATTGTATAGTTACTTATCTCCTTGGCTTGGGGGGCGGGTATGCGTAACTCCACACCCTCCAACATTTCACTGATGGAAATAGAGACATCCTAAGGGACACGGGTAGCACTGTGGGTTAAACCACAGAGCCTAGGGCTTGCCAATCAGAAGGTCGGCGGTTCGAATACTCGCGACGGGGTGAGCTCCCGTTGCTTGGTCCCTGCTCCAGCCAACCTAGCAGTTTGAAAGCACGTCAAAGTGCATGTAGATAAATAGGTCCCGCTGCGGCAGGAAGGTAAATGGCGTTTCCGTGTGCTGCTCTGGTTCGCCATGCTGGCCACATGACCCGGAAGCTGTATGCCAGCTCCCTCGGCCAATAAAGCGAGATGAGTGCCACAACCCCAGAGTCGGCCACGACTAGACCTAATGGCCAGGGGTCCCTTTACCTTTAAGGAAAGGTGGGACATTCTGGGATCAAATCGGAAACAGGGAAGGCTTCTGTAAATCCGAGACTCTCCCTGGAAAATAGGGACACTTAGAGGGTCTGTCACACCCTCCAACTTTTCTCCAATGAAAATAGGGATGACAACAACAACAACAACGGGTTTGCTGATCGTAAGATCGGTAGTTCAAATCCGAGTGATGGGGTGAGCCCCTGTCTCTTTGTCCCAGCTTCTGCCAACCATACCAGCACAAGTAGATAAATAGGTGCCCCTGCAGCAGGAAGGTAAACAGCGTTTCCATGAGCTCTAGTACTCTTCTCGGTGTCCCATGTGCCACAAGTGGTTTAGTCATGCTGGCTACATGACCCGGAAAAGCTGTCTGTGGACAAACACCGGCTCCCTCGGCTTGAAGGCGGAGATGAGCACCACACCCCATAGTCGAATTTGACTGGACATAACCTTTCAATAATAATATTAACAACAGCAACAATAAAAATGTTAATAATAAATATGTCTTCTAAAGGCCTTTGAACTGCAATAACTGCTTGCTTTGATCAGTGGCCATGGGAGGCAGGCAGTGGGGCGTGTGGAGACAGAAAACAGAGGCAGGACGTGACCAGATGTCCTAGAAGAGGCTGATGGGAGTTGGCGTCCAACACCAATGGAACGGGCACACGTCCTCTGCCCCTGCCATACTGCAACATTATGTTGCAGCTCCCATTTGTGCGTGCATGCAATGAAGGCTGATAAGAACCATCATCCTCCGACTGAAGTTACAGTCCCGATGCACGCTTACTTGGGAGCAAGGTGGAAAGGGCTGAGGGACCGGGTAGGGGCTTACTCCTCAGTAAACACGAACAGGGTGGGCTGCACACAACAAGAGATTGCACCCCACCCGTTAAGCCACGGCCTTTAGCACTCCGTAGCAACGATCCTTAGCAGGCCTTCCGGCTCCCAGGAAATCCAGGTGCAGCCCTGGCTCCCCCTTCCACAGCGGTGCAGCATCCCATTGGAACTCATTAGGACCGGACCGGATGGAATCCAGGGCTCGATCAAAGGGGGCGCTAGAACGCCCGGCTGCCGAGCGTTCCATCTCCATGGCGACGTTTGTCGCTAACGTTCCAGGGGCCCCGCCCCTTTCCTGGTGCCCAGGGTACCAGCCGCCTCCTCCTCCTCCTCCGCCCGGCCGCCCGGCAACCATGTCCCAAAAGCGCAGGCGGACATGGCGGGCACTTTCTCCGCCTTCCCCTTCGACTGGGAGGTGGACTCCCCGACGCTGGTGCCCCGGCAGGGACGCAGGCATGACTGGAGGCTGACCAGCAGCGGAGTGGGACTCAACTACATCCCCCCACTGCCCTTCCCGCCGCCCTATGCACGAGTGAGCCAAAACTGGTGACTTTCAGGGGGATGGCTGGTGCAATTCGGATTAGTGGAAGCGATGTGGTTTGTAGCGGGGGACTGACACCCCCTCCCGCTACCTCTAGACATAGCTGTCAACGTTTTCCATTTTTTAAGGGAAATTCCCTTATTCCGAATAGGATTCATCGCAAGAAAAGTTGACAGCTATGCCTCTAGGTCATGGGTAGGCAAACTAAGGCCCGGGGGCCGGATCAGGCCCAATCGCCTTCTAAATCCGGCCTCCAGACAGTCTGGGAATCAGTGTGTTTTTCCATGAGTAGAATGTGCCCTTTTATTTAAAATGCATCTCTGGGTTATTTGTGGGGCCTGCCTGGTGTTTTTACATAAGTAGAATGTGTCCTTTTATTTAAAATGCATCTCTGGGTTATTTGTGGGGCATAGGAATTCATTCATATATTTTCCCCCAAAATACAGTCCGGCCCCCCACAAGATCTGAGGGACAGTTGACCGGGCCCCTGCTGAAAATGTTTGCTGACCCCTGTCTAGGTATTCTGCAGGTGGGCTAATGCTGCCTGGAACCAGAACTCCTGGCGGAATAAATGGGTCTTACGGGGGGGGGGGGTCTTGGTTCTATTTTTCATCCATGCACCCATTTTCCTATTTCCTGATGGTTTGTCCCATTGCTGCTCTTTCCCCCACCTCCTCCCTCGCACCCCTGTTTCGCTCATCGCCAGTCTACAATCTATGAGCCGCTGCCCCCGGCATCTGAGAAAGACTTCCGAGATGAGGTCATCCCACGGTTGACAACCACCTCACAACTCGCTTATGGCCTGAAAACCCACGGGGGAGTCCTGGCTCACCCCCGCTACTCTGTCGCCTATCCTCACTGGGACGTCCTCTACAACAAAGATTTGAGAGAGAAGGTAAGGGGCAAGCAGGAAGCTCTGAGATCTGGGAAGGGGAACAGAAGCCCAAATGGTCAAGGGGCGCATCCTGATGACCAGTGTATTCAGTGGCGTAGCGTGGGGGTGCAGGGGGGGCCGGCCGCACCGGGCGCAACATCTGGGGGGCGCGCGCTCGCACTCGCAGCTCTCTGCCCCTACCTGGCTCCATGGGTTAGGGGGCACAAATTACTTGCCTTGCCCCGGGTGCTGACAACCCACGCTACACCACTGAGTGTATTGAAGATTTGTCCGCATTTGTTGGCAATTTAACCTGCCTTTGTCATGATTTGCTTTCAGGGAGGTCAGACGGTGTTGTGTCAACCCAAGTGTTATGGGAACTCCCAGTGTGTTTTTCCCTGCCACTTTCCTTCTTGCAAAAAGTCCGATCTTTTTCAGAAGCAGGTTTGTTGCGCAAGAGTTTCCAGCCAACTAAACCGCACACCCTGAATTTGTGACTGAATCCCACCCCCAAATAGTGACAGTTCTTGAAGTTCCCTAGGCTTGGTGGCTTTACTGAGGAGGGAATGGGTGGAATGAATCCAGTCTATAACTTACAGCCTGGTTCTATGTGAGCTTACTCAGAAGTATAGCCATAGCATAGCCAGGATTTGGGGGAGGAACAGGACTGAACTACCTGCACCACGATTGGCCAGTTTGTGGAAGGCATGCCTATTGCTCAGTCAGGTTGCCAGTTGCATCACTAGAATGCGTCACAACATCACCCAAGTGACCTCAGCAGCAAGCATTTCAGTTTCAAATATTCTGATTATTTCTACTTTTAGCTAAGTATTTTTATTTATTTACTTGCAGTCTACTTGGTCTGAAAAATCACAAGCCCCCCTTTCTGTTCATTACGAAACATTATAATATTAAGATTAGAAGCATCTGCTCCTGTATGCTTTTCTAGGGTTCCTTTATTTTAATTTAAAGATGTATGCAAATGGGTACAGTAGTATTCACATGCATGCCCAGTAAAGTTAAAGGCAGTGGGTGACACACACACGTAACCCCCCCCCCAAAAAAAAACACCTCATTGGACACATTCTGTCAAACTCCGCCCACTAGTGTCAATGAGCAAGCAGTGGTGGAATAGTAGTGAATACCTGTGACTGAAAAAAATGGGGGGGGTGTGTGCCAAATACAAACACACACAAAATGAGACCTGAGGAACAGGTTTGCTGTATAAAGCCCCCATCTAGAAACACACTGAATCAGCTGAACATTCAGGGAGTAATCTTGAAATATCATCGATGGAGCCCCACACACCCCTTACTCTGTGATTGCAGTCCAGGCAGAAGAACGGGACAGGGGGCTGAGGATTCTGCAGAGAGTTTCCCAGAAGCCCCTGTTCTTTTTTTTTTAATAACTTTTTTATTCAAAATTAAAACAAAACATATTATCCAGAAACATATCATCCTTATTCCCCCCCATTTTTCCGCCACCTCCCTCCCCCCCCACAGAACCCCACCCCCGACTTCCCTCAGTTCCAGTCTTTGATTTCTCTCAAAATGCTGTTTTCTGCATGTTACACAGTTGTATAGATCCTCAAACTATTTAGCTGATTATTATCAATAAAAAGTTTGTGAATGTTTATTCAAAGCCAGCCAAGGAGTCCAGTTCGCTTTGTTGCATCTTCAAATACTTTGTAAAGGGTTCCCATTCATCTTTTAAAGTCACAGTTATCCTTGTCCCGTAGTTTATATGTCAGTTTTGCCAGTTCTGCATAGTCCATCAATTTTTCTTGCCACGATTCTTTAGTTGGGGTTTCTTCAGTCTTCTATCCTTGTGCTTTTAGAACTCTCACGGCCATTGTCACATACATGAAGATGTTTTTCAGCAGAAGCCCCTGTTCAAGGGGAAGAACGAAGAGCCTCAAGTGACAAGGTGATGGCGAGACAAAAAATATTTCCTCCATGGCTCTGTTCGAAGACACCGGGCTGGAGGAGGCAAACTCCCCGAGGCAAATGAGGAAACATTTGCACGAGAGGGTGTCCTTGTGCAGTCATGGTGACCGTTCCCCCAACTCCTTCTTCTCTATACCCCTGTTTCTGATCTTCTCCCCGACAGCTGCAGCTGAGAGCATGGAGGTTCCCGCTGACCATGGGCAACCAGAAGAGCGAGACGAGGGAACGCTACCCTGGCTGGCCCAATCTCCCACAAGAGCCCACTTTCCATGCTGGACCTCAGCCATTTGGCTTGGCTGACCATCACCTGGATGGACCATCCAAGGTATCTGGTGTTTCTGGAGCAGAGAGAGGACATCCCCCCTATGCTGGACATCATCTTCCTTCTGGCCAAGACATCTTTGTGTTCTGTTTTAGGTTAACCAGTTGGCAATCTCTACCTAAAGGATGCTTGGTTTTGCATACCTTACAAACAATTGCTTGCATATATATTTAGGGTGTTAGGGAAGGGGGTAGTGCCTTTGGTAGGGGACATGTTGTGCTACCTCTGGGGTGCTTTGTCCAACTTTGGTCCCCACCTGCGCTCAGCTCTCACCTGTGGCTCCAAGAAGCTGTCAGTATACGACATTGGCCACACCCCAGGAATGCCTTTGACTGGCCAGCTAAACCAGGTGAGGGTTGGCTGATGGGTCTCAAAGCCTCAGTGAGTTAGGGACTTTAACATGCATGCCAAGACAGGCTCTGGCAGAATGAACAGATGTGACCAATCGTGGGTCCAGCGGTCAATACGGTAGTTTCTGCACCATCTGTAGAAGGAAGTGAGAGGCAAATGGGACTTGTCAGACTGGGAAGGTAGTCCATCTAGGAGAAGGAAAACTGATCCAAACCTCTGCTGCCTTGTGGGATATCTTCAGGAGTAGAAAAGGCTAAGGAGTTGAAATATACTCGAAGTTGAGTGTGAATTTCATGCTCTTTATTCAGCTCATAGTAGCAATGAATGAATCTTTCCCCGAAACAACTAGCTATATATACATTATTTACACAATGGGCTAATTCCAGGCTGCTCCTATAGGCCAATCAGGTTGCGGATTCACCTCCTCCAGAAGCCTGATTGGCTGCTCCTGCAGGCCAATCAGACTGCTGCATTCTAGATCCTATTGTTCTAGGATTCAGCTCAGTACATAACAGGAGTAAAGTAAACCCGACACAAATCCAGAGTGGAGACCTTAAGACACGTTGTGACCTCCTTCCGGCAACTCTTGCAGCCCAGCTGGTGCCAAATGTCTTGCTCTGCTGTCCTTTGGACCACATCAGTGAGGCCAGGGGCGGGTGGGTCTTGTCATTTGAGCAGCCCAGGACCTCCATACACACTGCCCAGGCTTGCGCCCCAGGGAGGTCAATTTGGCTTCACCCCCAGAGGTGCACTCCATTGTCTCTTGAGACAGATGGATTCCAACAAAAGCTTGCACATCTTTCCCTGCTACCCATGGAATCAGACCAATCAGTATCCATTATTTCCTGGTGTGTGGGGAAGGTTGGTGCTGCCTGCTTTTAGTGGGAAGGAAAACCTGTGTCCCTCTAGATATTGTGGGACCCCCGACTCCCATCAGCCATTGCCAATGCAGTCAATGATGTGAGAGGTGATGGGAGCTGTTGTAGTTCAACGACATCTGCAGTTCCTTCTCCATCTGTGGCCTAAACTGCTTATATTTGGGTTATCCTCGGTGCCTCTGCAGCAAGTTCGAGGTGGTATTCTGATCTTGGCATTGGGCCTTCCCTATCCCTTCCCCACCATGCCTGGTCTTTTCTTTGACATCCTTCTTTATTTTGCTGGCCTGCCAATCAAAGAAAGCAGGTCATGTGCTTGAGACCCAAGAGCTCTAACTAAGGCTGGGGACAAGGCTCTGAGGAAGTCCCCTCCTGATTCTGACAGGTTTACTTGGCAGTGAAAGCAGCTACAAGGAGCTACACCCTTTCCTTTCCCCTACAATGCCCTTGAGACAGCATTGCTCCAGGGGCATTGTGGGAAATTAAAATGGCGGCTCAGTCATTGCTGGGCCCTGGGAGGCACTCAAGAACATTGTTTTTGTTTTTTTTAAAAAAATATTTTTATTTATTTATTTAACATACATACAAACCAGTAACATACATACACTTACAAGCAAACAAACAGAAAAAAGGAAAGACTATGGGTAAAGAAAAAATGCACCAGCGCTCATCATCTTTATTCCTTTAAAGTTCTTATTTACATTGCAATTCATGTATCACTACCTTCCTTCTTTTATTGTACTATTATATTACCTGAATCAACTTTACAAGCTGAGTCTAAACATATCAGCATGCTATCTTTAGAGCAGTGTTTACTCCTATATTCTTCAAACCATACACAATGTGACCTTAATTTCTGATTTGTTTGATATCTTATTGCTGCAGTTAATTTCGCCAATTCTAGAAATTCAGCTACTTTGAATAACCAGTCCTCTTTTGTGGGTGGCACTCAAGAATGTTGCATGGTAATACCAGGCTTGGTTGGGGTTGTCCGCTATGGTGGGCTGAGGAGTTCAAGACTTCCACGCACAACAGAGGCTGTGTTCTTTTGCTCTCCGCAGTCCATTGTGGCCAGCACACGGAATGAAGAGATGGCAGGCAAACCTTTCTACATCCGAGACAAGGCAGTTCTGCGGCTGAATGACCCCTATTACTCTGTCACCAGCCGGGACTTCCATCCCTTCACTGAGTAAGTAGCACTTCCAAGGTTCTCTCCCCACCCCTTCACCCACCCCAGACACCTCTGCCACTGCCTACACTCCCTTCCCATAATCCTCTAGGGTGCAACTGCAAGACGTGAGGTTACAGGGAACCAGGCAGAGGGCCTTCTCGGTAGTGGCTCCCTCCCTGAGGAACGCCCTCCCATCAGATGTCAAGGAAATAAACAACTATCTGACTTTTAGAAGACATCTGAAGGCAACCCTGTTTAGGGAAGTCTTTAATGTTTGATGTTTAATTGTGTTTTTAATGAGTGGCTGGGGAAACCCAGCCAGATGGGTGAGGCATAAATATTATTTCATTTATTTATTTATTATTTTATTTATTGTCTCGTTTCTGAACCCACATTCCACTCTTTAAACTTTGTTTGCTACCGCTATGACAACTTGTTTACAATGGCACAGAACTTGTCTTTTTTAGGTTGACAACCAGAGTTAACGTGCCTTGACAGCTAGATAGCTTAGCTGGCTGGAGCGTTTGTGCTGATAACGGCAAGGTTGCAGGTTCGATCCCCGTCAGGGACAGCTTGTATCTTCCTGCATTGCAGGGGGTTGGACTAGAAAATTTTCAGGGTGCCTTCCAACTCTGTGATATCTGTGATTTTGGCAGATGTTGGCTGTTGCCCGATATATGTATGGTATCCCTTTTGCTGTTGAAATAATAATAATAATAATAATAATAATAATAATAATAATAATAATAATAATAAATTTTATTTTTATCCCGCCCTCCCCAGCCGGGCTCAGAGCGGCTAACAACAATAAAAGTAACACAGCATTCTAAAATCAACTCCCTCTCGCTATTCTGGCTTCTGGGATTGCCGCGCAGCCTGCATTTGCTCCATAAGATGCACACACATTTCCCCTTACTTTTTAGGAGGGGAAAAGTGTGTCTTATAGAGCGAAAAATACGGTACGTTATTCCCAAATAATATCATATTCTGCAGCGCCAAGAGTAGCGGTGTGTACACAGGGAGCCCTTCCAGACAGTGTTCTCTCCTTTAAACTGCTTGGTTTCACCCCACTTTCAGAGAAATGGACACATTTTGATCCCTCCTCCCTCCTCTCTCTCCTGCAGCAAGGAACGACAAGGCTATGCTAGGAAGGATGCTCTCTCGCTCCAGCGGTGTGGCGAATACCCCGTGATCCGTGATCCTGAACCAATGCGGGACATCAAGGTGTTCCTCAAAGCAACCCGAGTGCCCCGTCTGGGGCCACACATACCTGCCGTTCCCCACCGGGGTCTGCTTCCCCTGACCCGAGAATCCTACCAGCCTCCCCATGACTACAAGCGCACCTGGGACCGCTTCTGCCCGGTGGAGAAGCCTCCCACGGTCTCCTGCCGGGTGCCTGTGGTGGAGATCATGTGCGTTCCTCGCATGTACGAAACAGAGTATAAATGCTACGGGAGTGGCAAGCCCATGCCGGTGTGAGAGGCCAGGGGCAGCGAGCGTTTTGCAAGGATCAGGCAGAGCAAACCTATAGAATCTATCATATCTAGCATTTGTGTCTGTTTTGCAGAGATGACCACAGAGTCTCTATTGATATGGTTAACGCTGCACATATGGGCAGCAGTTTAGATGAATAAAAGCGAACTCTTCTTTGAAATAAAAATTGTCCAGTCCAAAAATACAGTTCGGAAAGCTTTACTTGCAGAACTCAAACTTCATTCGACTTCAAGCAATAAATTTACATCCAGTTTGTTGCATAATATATTGATGCCGGCATAGGTGAGATGTCTTAGATTATGAATATCTTCCAGAACTAAAAATTAAAGGTTCTTCTCCATTTCAGCCTCCATTAGGCTGAGGCTGTTCTACCAGAGAGAGGGAGTAAAACATCCATTCTCTCCAGTAGCTTGAGAACAAAGATACAGTCCTCCCAAGACCACAGAGTAGCATTTGCTTGTAACACATACATATTTCAGGTGTTTTAAACATCAGGTGACTGAGCCACGTAGATATACTCACTAATTATTAACTTGTTAGGTTCTCCTCACAGTTTTCTTTCGCTTCAATGGAAATTTTCATGCCATACTTCACAGTATACATGCAGACACATTATAGTGTTATTTTCCATTTCAATGTTCATTCAAGAATTATACTTCACAGTCTGGCATTTAGAAGCATTCAGAAAACAGCACGGATCTGAGATAGAAATCTTCAGTTGTTTTCCATTTTGTAATTTATACTTTTAGCTTTAGGAGGGCTGTCCTTGCGTACTCACCTGCCCATTTTAACTCACACAGGTGGGTGTGGAAGGAGGGATGGATTTGACAAACTGAAGCAAATCATGCTCAAGTCCATCATTCCAGAGCCGAAATGAGGTTGTGGGTGCAAGTATTGGATAAGGGCTGGTGTGATCCATGTTTACATCTTGACTGCTGTGGATCTGATTGGTTGACCGTGATCCAATCACATGCATCCACACACCCTTCCACCTTCTTCGAGGGGTTGTTATGACGACAGTGTGAGGGAAAGAACTATGTATGCTGCTCCCTTGAACTCCTTGGAAGAACACCCATCAGCCTCGGCTGGCAGGGGCTGATGGGAATTGTAGTCCAAAACACCAGAAGCCAGTTAATAAATATTTTATGGAAAACTGATTTGAAATTCACGGCATGCTGTCTGTTGAAAGAAAATTATATGGAAATGATGTACCGTTGGTATTTAATACCAAGTATGTCAGCAAAAATATATGACAGGTACAAATACAGTGGTACCTCGGGTTACAGACGCTTCAGGTTACAGACACTTCAGGTTACAGACTCTGCTAACCCAGGAATAGTACCTTGGGTTAAGAACTTTGCTTCAGGGTGAGAACAAAAATCGTGTGGCAGCAGTGGGAGGCCCCATTAGCTAAAGTGGTACCTCAGGTTAAGAACAGTTTCAGGTTAAGAATGGACCTCCAGAATGAATTAAGTTCTTAACCCGAGGTACCACTGTACTTGCTGGAAATGTAAAGAAAAAGAAGGCAACTTTTACCATATGTGGCTGTTGTGCAAGGTAATAAAAGAATTCTGGGAAATGATATATAATGAATTGAAAAAAAATGTTTAAAATACCCTTTATATAAAAAAGAGGCTTTTCTATTAGGAATTATAAGTGCTGGAATTCCAAGGGAGCAGAAAATACTTTTTTGTATAATTTCAAAACCTCTTTTTCATACACCTTGCTTCCCAGACTTCCCCTTACCTCACCTTTTCTGCATCCCTGTTTTAAAATTTCTTCAACAACCCCTCACACCAATTAACTAATTGCTTATTTTCTTTTTTAGCTTCTTCTCATACTTAATCAATTACAGCTGTAATTCTATATTTTCCTTTCCCTTGACATTTTAGCACTCAATAATTTTACAACAATTCTTAAGGTATACTTTAAATTTCTTCCAGTCTTCTTCCACCGTCTCTTTTTCTTGATCACGGATTATATGTTTTGTTTGTTTATGTAGTGTGTGTTGTTTTGTTTTTAATTTGTGTTGGAAAATCAATAAAAAAATATTTTAAAAAAAGAAAATACTCTTTTGTATGTGACAACTGCATGGATGCTGTTAGCTCAGAGATGGAAAGAAGATAAAGTCCCAGCAGAGAAAAATGGCAGATGACGCTGTCAGACGATGCCGAAATGGCAAAACTGACCAGAAAGCTCAGGAACTAGGAAAAACAAAACTTTAATAAAGAATGGGAAAAAATTACAATTTACCTTGAAGACCACTGTAAGCAGTTGAAAACATTAGCAGGCCTGCAATAACACTTGTAATGTAATGAGAACTATGGACACAATGGAGTTATAAAAAACTTGGATTATTTAAAAAAGGTGCAGTAGAAAAGGTTTATTAACAGAACTCAGGGAGGGGAAGAAGTCCAGAGATTCGGGAGACCCTTGTAACTTTGGATGTGTTGTGGTACGATTGTAAACTTAAATATGTAAAACCAAATAATATATATATATGTATATAAAAGAAGTCAGTTAATAAATACATTTTAGCTTCTACATCAATTTGGCATTCATTGCTTCAGTGTGTTTTCGACATACAGCTTCAGCAGGTCCCAGCTGGTGGCCCAGGGGGAATCTCTTAAAAAGCACCCAGCACAATCTCTTCCATACTGCTGTGTAGTTTAACTGTTTCCAGACACTAGCTATAGCACCGGCTCTAATCAACAGCGTGTGTTTTGAAAAGACCTTTCAAAAGGTACGTGTGCGTAGATAAAGGTATCCAACAGCACTTTGCACAAGCTTGCTCCATATCCCTTTGGGGATTGGGATTTAGTTAATCACTAAAATAATATATGTGTAACTGTGATTTAACAAAACCGGGGGTTTATTTATGTGGCAAAATGTTTCAGCTTCAGCCTTTGTCAGACACGTTCTTCCGAAACCCTTTTTCCTCTGTTTTGTTAATCACAGCAATGTGTTTTGAGTGCACACAAACATATACAGACAAGTTTCAGTGCATTTTTAAAGCCTGTGTTTTAACAAAGCTAGCTAGGCGCAGCGTTAACTTTGGCTCTTTGGGAGTGTAGCTGTGTAAGAAACCTACTATAATAAACCGAAAAGGAAGACAAGGAAGAGTGTTTGGCAGAATAAAACAGCAACAGTTTCCATTGTCAATTCCTTGCTACCTTCCCATTTGATCAGAAGTTGAGTCTCCCTTTTTCAGGGTCATTTTTTGCCCATCGTTCCCTCCTGTTTTATTTGCATCTGCCAAAACAACTCACAACAGCATACACAGGGTAATCCAATTTCAGAGAAGCTTGCTCCAAGGACATATACTAAGCTGCATTTCTGATAAACAGCGCACTGAAGAGGTCCCTGTTCCTGAATCAGCTCAAAAACTGCCTTTCTTTCTTTCTTTCTTTCTTTCTTTCTTTCTTTCTTTCTTTCTTTCTTTCTTTCTTTCTTTCTTTCTTTCTTTCCTTCCTTCCTTCCTTCCTTCCTTCCTTCCTTCCTTCCTTCCTTCCTTCCTTCCTTCCTTCCTTCCTTCCTTCCTTCCTTCCTTCCTTTTCATCCATCCTTCCTTCCTTCCTTCTTTTTTGCAATATTAAATTTATTCTATGTTTGTTAAATTTATCACAGTCATTTTTAAAAATTTACTGACGTGCTCTGCATTTTTCTTAAATTTGTATTTCGATGTTTTGAATGTTTGCTGTAAGCTGATTTGGGCACAGCTCATGGTAGAAAAGCAGCAAATCAGACCCTCCATGTGTCCATATTTTCCAGGGGTGTCCTTGATTTAGAGAAGTTTCTGATTTGATCTCAGAATGTCCCACTTTTCCTTAGGATGTCCCTATTTTCATTGGAGAAATGTTGGAGGGTATGGAGTTGTCTGGCCCCTGAGCCGTCTGAAGGCAATCCTGTATAGGGATTTTTTTTTTTTTTTAAAGTTTAATAATGTTTTATACAGTGGTACCTTAGGTTAAGAACTTAATTCGTTCTGGAGGTCCGTTCTTAACCTGAAACTGTTCTTAACCTGAGGTACCACTTTAGCTAATGGGGCCTCCTGCTGCCGACGCGCCACCGCCGCACTATTTCTGTTCTCATCCTGAAGCAAAGTTCTTAACCCGAGGTATTATTTCTGGGTTAGCAGAGTCTGTAACCTGAAGCGTCTGTAACCTGAAGTGTTTGTAACCCAAGGTACCACAGTATGTTGGAAGCTGCCCAGAGTAGATGGGGCAACCCAATAAGATGTGCAGGGTTTCATGGAATGGGACGTCGCTATTTTCATCATAGAAATGTTGGAGGATATGGCGTATAAGTGGGGACGCGGGTGGCGCTGTGGGTTAAACCACAGAGCCTAGGACTTGCCAATCAGAAGGTCGGCGGTTTGAATCCCTGCGATAGGGTGCGCTCCCGTTGCTCGGTCCCTGCTCCTGCCAACCTAGCAGTTCGAAAGCACATCAAAGTGCAAGTAGATAAATAGGTACCGCTCCGGCAGGAAGGTAAACGCCGTTTCCGTGCGCTGCTCTGATTCACCAGAAGCGGTTTAGTCCTGCTGGCCACATGACCCGGAAGCTGTACGCCGGCTCCCTCGGCCAATAAAGCGAGATGAGCACCGCAACCCCAGAGTCGGCCATGACTGGAACTAATGGTCAGGGGTCCCTTTACCCCTTTACCTTTTTTATGGCGTATAAGTAAACTCACTCAATAAATTTTATCCTTAAAATTCGTTATCCCAATTCCCACCTGGCATTGCCAACTTCCTTTGACCTCTTTGTGGAAAAAGCGCATTGTCAATCATTATCAGCTCATCTCTGTTAAGGGGGGTCTCAGCTCAGCCCAGATTGAACTGCTTGCATCCCAATGGGCTCATGTCTCTTAGGAAACCAAGCTCAAGCCTAGTTGGCACTTGGCTGCTTTTCAAGGCAAGCTGCTCTCCTCCTACACTTTCCGCTATGAAGGATTGGCTTCAGGGACACCACTCAGGTAGAAGGGATGTGTCAAAGGAAGCAGGGATTTGTCACCTAGCAACACACCTGGTGTGGCCCAGAGCTAATGGCCTTGGACAAGAAATAGGAACCCATGGCCTAGGAAAAAATCTCTAGCCACTTCATTTGTTTTTTGTTCCTGCTGGCAGCAGGAGATGAAAACTGGTTGATTTCATCTTGAAATGCAGATTACATTACCTCCAATATGTCCTGTTTTTTTCCAGAACACTTGTGGGGTATGAAATTAGTTTTTTTTAATTATCCGCCAGCACCCCCAGCATTAATTTGATCTCTATCTCAGGCCTAGACAGGACTGGCCCCACCAATAGGCAGAGTGAGGTAGCCGCCTCAGGCAGCTGATCTTGGGTTTCCTGAAGAGGCAACAGGTTTTGGGGGTTTTTTTGCGATTTAACTTCTTGTAACTTTATAAATTAATTTTTTATTGAGAAGGTTTCAGATATGAAGAAATAAAGTGATGCAAAGGAAAAAAGGGGGCGTCTAAAAAATGTGTAGAAAGAAGCAATATACTAATACAGTGGTACCTTGGTACTCGAACGGCTTTGCTCCCAAACAAATCGGCTCCCAAATGCCACAAACCTGGAAGTGTTCTGGTTTGCGAACTTTTTTGGAAGCCAAACGTCCAACGCAGCTTCCGCTTGAGTGCAGGAAGCTCCTGCAGGCAATTGGAAACTGTGCCTTGATTTTCGAACGGTTTCGGGAGTCGAAGGGACTCCCGGAATGGATTAAGTTCAAGAACCAAGGTACCACTGTATTTACAATATATGAGAAATGCCCTAACCCATACATTCACATATAAATTTGATATTATTATCCTAATACATATGTAAATATTAATAGCCTGCTACATTTTGCATAAACTCATTCCATATATTGTCATATTTATCCAAACAAAGTCTACGTCTGTAAGCAGTCTATTCATTAGTTGCGAATGTTATCATGTTGTCAATCCATTTATTAAAGGGGATCATATATTTATCCTTCCAGTTCATCAATATCAGTCTCTTGGTTACCATTAGAGCGCATAGAATCCATTTTCGTTGTCCTGTTGTTAACTTCCACACAATAGGTATACAGTTCAGAATAATGTTCTCTGCTGAAAATTTCAGCTTTTTCTGGATGGTCAAAATTATACAATCCAGCACTTTTCCCCAAATTTAGAGCATTGTACAAACGTAAGTTTCAGGGAAAATGTGGGTTTTTTGGGGGGGGGTTATTGTGTTGTTGTTGTTTATGGAAGTTGTGGTTTTATATTTTGATTTAATTCTGTGTACCGCCCCGAGACCTCTGGGTATAGGGCGGTATATAAATTCAAAAAATAAAAAATAATAAGGGAGGCATTATTATAACTGTATGTTTATTGCCAAAGAGTGGAGAGGGGGATTGTGGGATTCACTTCCTCAGGTGCCAATAAAACGTGGCTGACCTGAGGTACTATATGTATTGTAGGACAGGTGGAATTTGTGGCACTGCTTCAGGAAACTAAATGTTTTCAACGGGCCCTGGGCCTAGAACCTGCTGTTAACCTGCTGAGCTTTTGTCTGTCATGAGCAGTGGCGTAGCAAAGTCAGGTGGTACCCGGTGTGGAAAATTTCTTGTCACATCCCGCCCCCCATTGAAATCTAGTTCGACTCCCAAGAGACTGCGATCTACTCACAGTAAAAAAATACAGTCATACCTCAGGTTACAGACACTTTGGGTTGTGTGATTTCGGGTTGTGCATTGCGCTGAACCCGGAAGTACCGGAACAGGTTACTTCCGGGTTTCGGCGCTTGCGCATGCACAGAAGTGCTAAATCGTGCTTTGTGCATGTGCAGAAGCACCGAATTGCGACCCATGCATGCACAGACGTGTGGGTTGCTGGTTGTGAACGCTGCGGGTTGTGAATGTGCCTCCCGCATGGATCACGTTAGCAACCCGAGCGTCCACTGTACTGGCTGTGATCTACCCATTGTCATCATTGCCAGGAGTGGTTGAGCTTTTTTAGGGGAAGGGTTGGCCAAAGTTGAGCTTTTTGAGGGAGGACTCGTAATCTGGTGAACCGGGTTCAATTCCCCGCTCCTCCACGTGCAGCTGCTGGGTGACCTTGGGCCAGTCACACTTCTCTGAAGTCTCTCAGCCCCACTCACCTCACAGAGTGTTTGTTGTGGGGGAGGAAGGGAAAGGAGAGTGTTAGCCACTTTGAGACTCCTTCGGGTAGTGATAAAGCGGGATATCAAATCCAAACTACTACTCTTCTTCTTCTTCTTTCTTCTTCTTCTTCTTCTTCTTCTTCTTCTTCTTCTTCTTCTTCTTCTTCTTCTTCTTCTTCTTCTTCTTCTTCTTCTTCTTCTTCTTCCCGTCATCTCCCTGCCTTAAGAAACGCCTTTCCTTAGGAGGTCCCTATTTTTCATCAATTCACCGAAGAATTGATGCTTTTGAATTATGGTGCTGGAGGAGACTGCAAGAAGATCCAACCTATCCATTCTGAAGGAAATCAGCCCTGAGTGCTCACTGGAAGGACAGAGAAGAGAAGACTCCCTGGAAAAGACCCTGATGTTGGGAAAGATGGAGGCCCCAAGGAGAAAGGGACGACAGAGGACGAGATGGTTGGGCAGTGTTCTCGAAGCTACCAGCATGAGTTTGACTAAACTGCGGGAGGCAGTGGAAGACAGGAGTGCCTGGCGTGCTCTGGTCCATGGGGTCACAAAGAGTCGGACACGACTAAACGACTAAACAACAACAACAACACATTTTTCATTGGAGAAATGTTGGAGGGTACGGTAGGATGTCCCTTATTTTCATCAGATAAATGTTGGAAGGTGCTGTTCTTGGCTGAATGGAAAGGAAGCGCCGAAAAACGGCGCTTCCCAAGAGAACAGTGAAAGTGCCTTTTTGGCGTTGTTTGATGCTGCAACCTGCTTGGCAACCAGATATCATCACACCCCCCCTTTGCTTTGTCCTTGAGGCTTCTGTGGGTTGGGTGATGGGAGGGGGAAGATCTTATAAAAGGAGGTGTAAGGTAGGGGGCAGAGGTACTCCGATCCAGGCCAGCCCAGGAGACGAGATGAAGTTGATCCAGGTAGGTGTAAACGAATAAGGCGCCCACTCAAGCAGAACATGGGATCAGCGTGCGGTTCTTGCTCATTCACTGCTGAGGGAAGCAACTTTAGAATAGCATGAACTGTTTATTGAGGTTGCAATGCAATGGTTACTGCTTGGGTCTTTCGAATGCAAGATGGGTTAAGCATTTCAGGGAGTGCAACGGCAGCAAGGGTATCGTGCAAGCTACGGGCAAACCCTCCAAGTGCCCCTATTTCCCAGATTTGCAGAAGCCGTCCTGGTGTCTCATTTGATCCCGGCATGTCCCAATTTTCCTTGGATAAATATGGAGATACGTTACCCAACCCACCAAGTCAAGGAGATAAGTACCTATTTTTTTGCTCTATAAGACTCACTTTTTCCCTCATAAAAAGTAAGGGGAAATGTGTGTGCGTCTTATGGGGCGAATGCAGGCTGCGCAGCTATCCCAGAAGCCAGAACAGCAAGAGGGATTGCTGCTTTCACTGTGCAGCGATCCCTCTTGCTGTTCTGGCTTCTGAGATTCAGAATATTTTTTTTCTTGTTTTCCTCCTCCAAAAACTAGGTGCGTCTTGTGGTCTGGTGCGTCTCATAGAGCGAAAAATACAGTAACTATACAACCTTTAGAAGACATCTGAAGGCAGCCCTTTATAGGGAAGTTTTTTAATGTTTAATGTTTAATTTTAATTTTTTAAAAATGTTTTTATACATGTTGGAAGCCATTCAGAGTGGCTGAGCAGGGTATAAACAAATAATAATAATAATAATAATAATAATAATAATAATAATAATGATGATGTTCCTATTTTCATTGGAGAAATGTTGGAGGGTATGCTATATAGTGAAAAAGACACTAGCAGGGCTAAGGGAATCTTAAGGTTTACAGAATTACAATTTTTTGTTGAGGGAAAACGCTCAGGAGGCAATTCCCTGCCCTAATCTCAGTGCCCTAGAGCATGGCTGGCGTGCCATTGAGGCAGTGTGAGGTGACCTGTTTTGGGAGGCACGCTCTGAGGGGGCGAGAGGTCCCAATCCTGACTCGGTTTTGGGTAAGCCAAAGGAGGCAGCTGAAAACCGAAAAACAGTGGTAACAGCTAGTGGAATGCCCCCTTTCTGCCCAGAGCGGCTGCATTGATCCTGGTCTCCTCCAATCCTGCAGGAGTGTGAGCCCGGATTTGGGGGTGGGTACCCGTGGCATGTCTTGCCTCGGGCGTCAAAATGTGTTGGACCAGCCTTAAAGTGGGAAGCATTCCTGTTCACAGTGGTATGGTGCTGCTTTAAATGTGCTGGTGGTGCTTCGGTTTTGCCCTTGTAGAACTCAGCAGGGAGGAGAGCCCAACACCGCTCTAGGTAATTGGTTGTGTTATAAGAAAAACTGCTCCCTTTCCCTTATGGCAGGGTTTCCGAAACTTGGGTCGCCATTTATTTTTGAACAACAACTCCCATCATCCCTAGCTAGCAAGACCAGTGGTGAGGGATGATGGGAATTGTAGTCCAAAAACAGATGGAGACCTAAGTTTGGACAACACTGCCTTATGGGGTATTCCGGAGCCTGTATAGAGTCCTTAGGTGGGTTCCCTATCGGTAGGAGAAAATCGGTAGCCTTGCCATTCCTTTATGATGGTAAATACTTAGTTCCTGAATCTCTTACACATATTGATAGTGTGCTCAGCTTAACAGATACTTCCCAAACTGTATTTGAAAAGGGAGGTGCAAGCCCCTACAGTCAAAAAGACAATTGGAAAGCTAATTTGGGAGAGTCAAAATGGCTTCAGGATTGTTCTCCTGTACTACATTCATACCTCAGGTTACAGCCGCTTCAGGTTGCGTTTTTTTCGGGTTGCGGACCGCCGAATTCCAGAAGTACCGGAGCGGGTTACTTTCGGGTTTCAGCAGTCACGCATGCACAGAAGCGCTAAATTGCGCTTTGCGCATGTGCAGAAGCGCCGAATCGCAATCCGCGCATGCGCAGATTTGGGTTGTGAACGTGTATCCCGTACGGATCACGTTCGCAACCTGATTGTATTTCAGACACGTGGTTTATATACTTACGTATGTGTTTGCCTTGTATATTTATGAACATTTATTTTATATGTGAGAACTTAGTATTCTTAAAGCGGTTGTGTTGTCGCTCCTGCTGTCAAGACTTTTCTCCTGATGCTCAAGCCCTTCCTGCCGCATTAGCTCTAACCTTGGCTCCTTCTGGTACCCCCACCCACCCACCCAAACCCTTTAAAACCCTCACGAGGCTCCAAAAATAACAGATTGGCAAATCAAATTACAGGAATTGGTGGAGACGGCTCAACTGACTAGTAAACTCAGAGGAAACTCAAAGCAAAAATTTGCAGAAAAATGGGATGGTTATATAAGATATGTTCAAAAATACAATAATAGTTGTGACTCCGTGCTAGCGTTCGAGTGATAAAGGAACTAAAAGGAGGTGGACAACAATTAAGGATTTATTATGTTTTCAGAATGTATTAGAAAAATTATATAGAAAGGTTTATTGTTTTGTGTACATTCAAATGTAAGATAAAATATATGCAAAGGGACTTGACAGGAAGTCAAAATTGAAGAAAAGATTTTGGAAGATAAAAGGGGGGAAATATTTACTTTCATTGTTGTCATTTTCTGTGCTGGTGTGGGTGTGTAAAGACGGTAAATAACAAAAAACAAACTAAATATCGATGTATGTAATTTTTATTTCTTAATTATATTTAGTGGTAGTATGGCTGTATTGTTTTTTGTAACATAAAACTATTCAATAAAAATTATTAAAAAAAACAAAACCATGGCAACAATTTCACCAACACCTTGTATAGACATCAAACTAGCCTCGCTCTCAGACTCCTCAATCCCTGCTTCTCACCTCTCCCTCCTTTTACAACCAGGGAAAGATCCTCTTGCTGGCAGCCTTCTTCCTGTTGGTGGCTACCCCGACCGCCAGCCGCAGGAGCAACATGGGCATCGCCAGCCATACCCCCGCCTGCCGCCCCATCAATGTCACCATCGCGGCCGAGAAAGAAGACTGCCTCGTCTGCATGCCCATCACCACCACCATCTGCAGTGGCTACTGCGAGACCAGGGTGTGTATGTGCGCGCTTGTGTGCATATGTGGGGCGTTGTGAAGCGGGGGAATGGGGAATGCCATTCTAGGAAGCCAGGCACCCATTTGAAGCTCAGAATTAGGCATTATTGACCTGAGGGGAGCAGGGGTTGCTAAATCAAGGCAGCCCACCAGATGGCGCCGGCAGCTCCCATCAGTCCCATCAGTCTGCAGCTCCCATCAGTCCCAATGGCGAGGTGCAATGGGAACTGTAGTCCAGTGACATTCGCTGGGCTGGATGTTCCCTATTGCGGCATCAAGTGCATCCGATTGGGCAAGCTGAGAGAAAATCTCGCCTGCCATCTCTTTCTTGAAAATTAGAAGGCGCACAGGTGAACTCCTTTTTTTGGGCTTTAGCACTGAACCCCAAGTGAGTAAGCATGTCACTGTGCCCTCCAAAAAGCAGTGCTAAGAAAAGGGCAGATGAGAATTTTGTGCTGGCACTATGCCTCAAAAAGAAAAGAAAAGAAAAGGATGTGGGTGGCATTGTGGTCTAAACCACTGAGCCTCTTGGGCTTGCCGATCAGGTCGGCAGTTTGAATCCCCGTGATGAGGTGAGCTCCCTCTGCTCTGTCCTAGCTCCTGCCAAGCGAGCAGTTAAAAGCATGCCAGTGCAAGTAGATAAATAGGTACCGCTGTGGCGGGAAAGTAAACGGCGTTTCCGTGCGCTGCTCTGGTTTCTGTCACAGTGTCCCGTTGTGCCAGAAGTGGTTTAGTCCTGCTGGCCACATGTCCCGGAAAGCTGTCTCTGGACAAACGCCGGCTCCCTCGGCCTGAAAGCGAGATGAGCGCCGCAACCCCATAGTCGCCTTTAACTGGACTTAACCATCCATGGGTCCTTTACCTTACTATGCCTCACCATCTGTGTTTGGGGTTGCTACTTACATTTGGCTCAGCCACGGCCAGTGGGCAGGGCTGAAGGGAGTAGCAACCCAGAACTTCTGGAGTGAAGTTGGGAAAGGTTGACTTATGGGGGAAAGAACACAACTGTCCTTAAGAATGGCATGCACTGAGGATCTCTGTACCTGCAGGGTGCGGCAGGCGTTGGGAGCCCATCCCCGTGCCAACCTGTTCCATGCCTGCTCTGCTCAGTGAGGAGAGAGGCGTAATAGGATGGAATTCAAAGGTGCACTCAAGGCCAGGCCCATATCTGACAGTGTGCTAACAGTGGGCAGAAGGCCGAGCCAGTGTGTCAGTCAAGGGTGTTGTATTGGGGAAACCTGGGTTCAAATCCCCACTCGGTCTTGAAGCTCATTGGGTGGCCTCAGGCCAGGCACTAATAATAATATTTTATTTATACCCTGCCCATCTGGCTGGGCTTCCCCAGCCACTCTGGCCGACTCCCAACAGAATATTAAAAACACGATAAAACATCAAAACTCACTCTCAGCCTGACCTTCCTCACAGAGTTGTTGTGAGGGGAAAAAAGGGAAGAATCATGTAAACCACCTTGGCTTTCTTGGAAGACAGGAGGGGTAGAAATATGTTAAGTGTGGCAATGTTAAAGGTTGATTTGTTTCGTGAAATTTATACACTGCTTGATGGTTAGAAAAGAACTCAAAGTTTACGAAGTTCCCTGTCAGGTTTTTCATTTCGGTTGCTGCCCTGCTCCTCCTATGTTAGCAAGGGCGAGTCAGACATGTCTCTAACTTCCCTTTATTGTCCTCCCTGCCCGGCGACTTCCTTTACAGGAGATGTTGCTGAAGGACGAGCGAATCGTCTTCAACCAGAGAGTCTGCACCTACAGGGAGGTCCGCTACGAGACCACGCTGCTGCGCGGATGCCCAGCAGGTGTCGATCCGATCTTCACGTACCCTGTGGCTATCAGCTGCCACTGCGACCTCTGCAAAGTGGCCTCCAGCGACTGCACTGTTCAGGGCACTGGGCCCAACTCCTGTAGCAACCCAAACCTCTTTATCTAAATGGAGGGGGGCAGCTAATAAATGCCATCCGGAACCAACAGCAGCAATGCATCTCTCTGAGTGTAGGGGTCAGATGGGATTACCATGAGGAATTATAAAATATACATCAAGCCATCGTGTCCACGATGAAAGCATTGTGTTGACTGGGTTTGATATATTGACGATAATTTCTGATTCAATCCCATAAGATTCTACATTCATGCCCTTTTGATGCCCATTTCTCTCTCCTCACATGTCACTTACACAGCAGTTGCTTCGCCAGGCAGGCATCCTGGGCCAGTTTCTTTGATGTATCTTAATCTTAGGATGTTAATCTTAGGGCCTGGAAATAGTTTCACAGGAAGGTGATAAAGATGCCTATCTCCTTGCCATCCTGCCATCCTCTCTTGTTTACTCCTGTTTGTGATCTCTGGAGTTTCTCTAGTCCTCTTTTATTTACTCTCAGATTATGTATGCATGCTCAGAGTAGTAGTGTTGTAGTTAAAAGAATTTTTTATCTAACTTTGTCCCCACGTGGGTTTGTGGAAATGCTCAGAAGAAATCTGATTGGTTCTTACGAACGTTCTGTAAAAAGTTCTTTTGTGAATAAAAACTACCTGGGCCAGGGGGCTGCTCTCGGACAAGCACAGAGAGACACGATTATACGCACCCTTCCCAGAGTCTTGCTGGTTCAAGCCTCTGTGTGTATTCTTATTAATCAGAGTTCAATCCTTCCTTTACTTTGCGAACGCAACAGTGGGTGATTCAGTCGATAGGTACAAAGAACTCAGGAGTCCTGGCTTCTAGTCTGTTTCGCTTGTTCTCTGCCCATTCTGTTTCCCTTTCCACTCCTCTCTAACAGGGCACACCTTAGCTTTCCTAAAGAACTCTTGAGCTCCAATCGCCTCCTCTCTCTTTCGCCCACAATGAACAACATTAACTCCTTAAAAAATTGTGGTTCTTAACCTCCTTCCTCAAGCCACTAGATTTATGCACTAAGAAACCTTAACATTTCAGATAATGGGCAATACGACCCAGTTAGGTAGTCTGAAAACTGGCTTGAATGTGTACTGCGATGTTTTGTGCAGTGATAGTGGAGAATGAAAGTTAGGGACACAGGATAGTTTTCAGAGGGACAGTCATGCTAGTAACCTGAAGGAAAAACAAGGTCTTACAGCACCTTAAAGACTAGCAGAATTATTATAGTGTAAGCGAACTCCCATCTATTTCATGCATGTATTCAAATTAGAAATCTCTGAATAACTTCAGGTCATGGAATCTAATACAGTGGTACCTCGGGTTACATACACTTTGGGTTACATACGCTTCAGGTTACATACGCTTCAGGTTACAGACTCTGCTAACCCAGAAATAGTATCTTGGGTTAAGAACTTTGCTTCAGGATGAGAACAAAAATCGCGTGGCAGCGGTGCAGCAGCAGCGGGAGGCCCCATTAGCTAAAGTGGTGCTTCAGGTTAAGAACAGTTTCAGGTTAAGAACGGACCTCTGGAACAAATTAAGTACGTAACCAGAGGTACCACTGTATAAAACACTAAAACCAGCCAGCAGAATTGCACAACAGCAACCATTTAATACTCTATATTTTACAGGTAAGGAACACTGAGGCTGAGAGATAAATGATCATCACAAGTCTAGCTGTGGCACAGAATTATTATTTTGTAGTAGTGGTTGTTGTTGTCAATCTCCCGAGAGTCAGATACCCTTACTGATCTACTGTATCGCCTACAGATCCCGATTTATCACCCCTGCTCTTACTCATTCAATCCCACATCTCCCTCTGGGAGCCTCACAATTCTGCAGCGCAAACCCTCACCAAAGCTGGCATGGGAATTGCTTCTTATCCGCCCCCATCCATCTTCACCCTCCCAAATTCTGTGAAGGGTCAGCTGCTGAGCTAATGTGCAGGGTCCCTGAGTCCACTCCTCAGCTCTGAGCCTGGTTGGAGGTGGGAGGGAGGGGCAGGCAGAGATCCTGTGGGCACGAACCTGTCTCAGGAAAGACCAAGACACAAAGGGAAGAGGATAACATTTATTAACAAACGGGGGTGGGGGGCAGGGAATATTACACACAAAGAAAGGAAGATGGCAATGTTTTCCGGAAGAGCAGCACTGTCCACAACGCAGAAACAATCTCCACCCCGGGTGGCGTTGGAGCAGGACCCTCCGCCATCAGATGAGGTCTCGGAGGATGTCGTCTTCCATGATGCTGGGGGCAGGAACCTGCTGCAAACCTGGCTGGGAGACTGGCCCCCGGGGACCAGCGTTCATCAGCATTTGACCTGGGAGGGGGAGATACAGCAGGGAAGGCCATTATAGACAAGGAGAAAGGTGGAAGCAGATTATCTAGACCTGTTTCAGCCTGGTTTTGCCACCGAGAAAAGCTTTGGTTGCCCTGACTTGAGAGGAATGTGGGGAGCGCAACTCTTGCCGATTCTTTCTGATCAACTATGGGGTATCTTTGCGGGTAGCGCTGTGGGTTAAACCACAGAGCCTAGGACTTGCCAATCAGAAGGTTGGCGGTTCGAATCCCCGCAACGGGGTGCACTCCCGTTGCTCAATCCCAGCTCCTGCCAACCTAGCAGTTCAAAAGCATGTCAAAGTGCAAGTAGATAAATAGGTACCACTCCGGCGGGAAGGTAAACGGTGTTTCTGTGCACTGCTCTGGTTCACCAGAAGCAGCTTAGTCATGCTGGCCACATGACCCGGAAGCTGTACGCCGGCTCCCTCGGCCAATAAAGCGAGATGAGCGCCGCAACCCCAGAGTCGTCCGCGACTGGACCTAATGGTCAGGGGTCCCTTTTATCTTCCAGTACTGGCTCTGTAAGTTGGGGGGGGGGACTGCTTCTGCTCATAGGAGCAGACTCCATCCCATGGCAACTGTGTTGTGGAGTTCTGCAAAGATCAGCTCCTTATCTTATAAGAAGTCGCTGAGTGTCAACATCGGGGAAGTTGGGGTGAGGCGTCACCAAGATGCTGATGATCTCCCTGTCTCTCCCTCGCCCCTCTCTGGGCCAAAGCCTTTAAAAACAAAGACCCTCCCCCCAGCTCTTAGATACAGCTGCTTCCAGAGTGGGAAAGGTTGTTTGGTTCTAGGCAGATTTCACGCATCCTACCTGGCAGCGCCGCCCGCGGTCCCATCTGGCCTGGCCACGCTTGCCCTGGAGCTTGGTGCATGAGGGTCTGTCCGGCGAGCTGGAGCTGCTGCTGTCCAGGAGGCTGGTGCCCCAGAGCCGTTCCCATGGGCTGGTGGGGCAACATTCCCGGAGAACCTTGCTGGAGGTGGTGGAGGGGCTGCTGGGATTGAGGAACTCCCGCCTGGGGCTGTGCAGGAGGGAAGGTAGAGAAGATCAGAGATGATTCGTTCACAGTGGGAAGAGGAGACGAG
Organism: Podarcis melisellensis; assembly: GCF_964234715.1. NCBI lineage: Eukaryota > Metazoa > Chordata > Lepidosauria > Squamata > Lacertidae > Podarcis > Podarcis melisellensis. The sequence goes on along the minus strand of NC_138545.1, from coordinate 37,745,161 downwards.
TCTTCAAACAGGGACACCTTCTGAGCAACACTGCAGAGTGGACAGTGCAAAGCAATTGCTCCTTTCCGTCTCGCCCTCAGCATCCCACCTTCCGAATGCAACTACTTCCATCTTTAGAAGTCTCTATCCCTTCCTCTCTCAAATACAGCTACCTTTCTCCTAGGTACCAGGGTCTGCCCTGAGTGGCTAACACAAGGCACAAGGCTATCTCTCCATATATGAGAGGCTGTGGGGCTATTTTCTCCCTCTACCAGAAGGCGATTCCATTCCCTTCACCCACCTGGCCAGCACTTCAGGTGTGATGCAGTGTGTACCTGCTCAGTATAGGCTTTGGACCCTGGTTCCTCTAAAACAGGGGAGGGGGCCAACTCCCGAGAGACTGCAATCTACTGACAGAATTCAGAACTGGCAGCGATCTACCCCCTCTTAGGGGGTTCAGGTCAAAGTTGTTCAGCTTTTAAGGAGGAGGACAGCCCCATTTTTAGGGGTTCAGGTCACAGCTCGTGGGAGAAAGGGGATCAGCCACTCACCAACAGATCGCTGGGGAAACAAACAGCCTTACTGAGTAAACTCTGTCTTCCCAGATCGTGCAACAATGGAGGGCAGGGTGAGTTGGCGGGGCAGGATTCTATTTTACCAACGCTAAGGAAAGGGACCCAGCGATCGACCGCAATCTACCAAAACCTCCCGGGGATCTACCAGTAGATCGCGATCGACCTGTTGGACACTCCTGCTCTAAAAGAAGCAGGGGTGGGTTGGGACTTTGGCGAAGGATTGAATGTAAATCTAGGTTAAGAGGAAAAGCTTTGTGGCCGATGGCCCTGGAGATTATACAAAATCTCTCTGTTTTTTTCTGCCAGTGAAGGCAGGACAGAACCGGACAGGGAGATGGCGGTGGACTGACCTCTACTGGAGAGCAGTATAGCCGTTTACTTGGCCCTGCTTTGGATATTCCTACGGAGGAGTCGCCCTCTCCAGCAGGCTTCCTCCACTGAGAGAGAACGGTTGGTTAGAATACGGTGCTGATAACACCAGGGTTGCAGGTTCGATCCCTGTATGGGACAGCTGCATATTCCTGCATTGCAGGGGGTTGGCCTAGATGATCCTCAGGGTCCCTCCAACTCTATGATTCTATGTCCAAGAGAATCATGGTGCACCCTCCTGTCGGCAGAGCTAAATGGGGAAATCTTGTCAATCCCAAAACAGAAGGATCCAGCTCTTACACGGTTCCAGATCAATCCAGATTCTTGGTGAAGTTGCCTTGAAACAGCTCAAATGCTGCTATCCAGAAAATTGAACCGACGCACCAAAATCACAGGACTTGAACTGAGCAGGGCTGGGCTATTATTATTATTATTATTATTTATTAATTAATTAAATTTGCAGGCTGCCCTTCATCCATAGATATCAGGGAAGTTCACAACATAAAATGAATATATATAAAAAAACAAAATACATAATAAGAACAAAAGCAAACAAATAATCCCCTCTCCCACAACACATTCATTACCATTATTATTATTAAATTTGTATACCGCCCTGCACCTGCAGGTCTCGGGAGTCCACAAGATAAAAACATAAAAATACAGAATAAAAACAAAAAGAAGAGCAACCCAATAACACATTTTAAAAGGGCATTGGATGTCAATCAGCTAAAGGCCTGGCTAAAGAGGAACGTTTTCGCCTGGCGCTAATGACCAATTTGAAAGTTCTATGGTTCTAAGCAAATGAATGGGGGTTTTTTTTAAAGCAGGATGCCATGGGAGAGAGGAGGGAGATCGCCCTTACCGGCTGCTGGCTCAGGAGGAGGCTGCGGAGCTGAGGATTGGCTCCAGGGTTCTGGGGCCTAAGCATGGCGCCTGCTTGTGTGGCCTGGGGCCCGGCCTGGGGGGGGCCTTGTGCCTGCGGAGGCTGGTTGGTGGCTGGAGCTGCTGGCTGAGGCTGCTGCACTCGGAGCTGCAACTGGGGGGGCGGGAAAAGAGGGAAACATGGTCAAGCTTGCCATTCTGGCTTCCCAGGGGTGGAGAATCCCCTTTCGGCCCTTGAGGTGAAACAGGCCGTGCTGCCTTGCCCTGCCATTCCCACCCAGTGAAGCGGTGCTGCTGCCTTCACCCCAGCTCAGGGTTATCTTGGGCCTGCATCTTCCACAGACGATCTAGCAGTGCCTGGCGAATGAGAGACATGTGAAAGGGCAATGCAGAGACTGACCCACAAGACGGGCTGCTACCCAAACCCCTTTGCCGAAATGGAGGGGGCAGCTAATAAACACCATCTGGGACCAACAGCAGCACATGGGTCTCTGTGAGTGATTCAGTTGATAGATACAAAGATCGGCAGCCACCCAGGTATGCATATTATTTGCAATGCTTCTGCAGCGGCCAGATTGCAAAAGGGTATTATAGGTAAAGGTAAAGGACCCCTAGGGACGCGGGTTAAACCACAGATTTGTGGTTGTTGATTTGTATGTTGATTTGTGTAAAACTCAATAAACAGATTTAAAAAAAAAAAAAAAAAAAAAAAAAAAAAAAAAAAAATAAACCACAGAGCCTAGGACTTGCCGACCAGAAGGTCGGCGGTTCGAATCCCCGCGACGGGGTGAACTCCTGTTGCTCGGTCCCTGCTCCTGCCAACCTAGCAGTTCGAAAGCACGTCAAAGTGCAAGTAGATAAATAGGTACCGCCCCGGCGGGAAGGTAAACGGCGTTTCCGTGCGCTGCTCTGGTTCGCCAGAAGCAGATTAGTCATGCTGGCCACATGACCCAGAAGCTGTACGCTGGCTCCCTTGGACAATAGAGCGAGATGAGCGCCGCAACCCCAGAGTCGGTCATGACTGGACCTAATGGTCAGGGGTCCCTTTACCTTTACCTTTAAAGGACCCCTGGATGGTTAAGTCCAGTCAAAGGCAACTATGGAGTTGCGGCGCTTATCTCACTTTCAGGCCGAGGGAGTTGGTGTTTGTCCATAGACAGCTTTCCGGGTCTTGTGGCCAGCAGGACTAAACCACTTCTGGCACAACGGAACATCATGACGGAAACCAGAGCTCACGGAAACGCTGTTTACCTTCCCGCCAGAGCGGTACCTTTTTATCTACTTGCACTGGCGTGCTTTTGAACTGCTATGTTGGCAGGAGCTGGGACAGAGCAACGGGAGCTCACCCCGTTGCGGGGATTCGAACTGCCATCCTCCCAATTGGCGAGCCCAAGAGGCTCAGAGGTTTAGACCACAGAGGTTTGCCTGAAGGGAAGACAGGCTGTTGTGAGAAAGCGGAGGTTTTTCTGGCAAAAAAGTACTCATGGGTAAAAGAACTGTCTTATTACCTCACGCTTAGCCTGCTTCTGCCAGCCTGAGACAGTAAGAGAAAAACAAGTGTGGCAGAGATAAAATTTAGGCCTGTTGGTGTTGCTAGAGTACTGGGTTTTCTAACTGAAGTGCCACATCAGTTAGTAGTAATAGTAATAGTAATTTATTATTTGTACCCCGCCCATCTGGCTGAGTTTCCCCAGCCACTCTGGGCAGCTTCCAACAAAGATTAAAAATATATTAAAATGTCACACATTAAAAACCTCCCTGAACAGGGCTGCCTTCAGATGTCTTCTAAAGGTCAGGTAGTTGTTTATTTCCTTGACATCTGATGGGAGGGCGTTCCACAGGGAGGGCGCCACTACCGAGAAGGCCCTCTGCCTGGTTCCCTGTAACCTCACTTCTCGCAGGGAGGGAACCCCCCAGAAGGCCCTTGGCGCTGGACCTCAGTGTCTGGGTGGGGGTGGAGATGCTCCTTCAGGTATACTGGGCTGAGGCTGTTTAGGGCTTTAAAGGTCAGCACCAACACTTTGAATTGTGCTCGGAAGCGCTAGGATACAGTGGTGCCTCGCAAGACGAAAAGAATCCGTTCTGCGAGTCTCTTCGTCTAGCGGTTTCTTCGTCTTGCGAAGCAAGCCCATTGATGGCTTAGCGGATTAGCGCTATTAGCGGCTTTTAGCAGCTTATCAGCTTAGTGGATAAGCAGCTTAGCGGCTTAGAAAAAGGAGGGGAAGGAAAAAAACCTGCAGGAACTCGCAATACATTTTCATCTTGCGAAGCAAGCCCATAGGAAATTTGTTTTGCGAAGCACCTCCAAAACGGAAAACTCTTTCGTCTAGCGAGTTTTCCGTCTTGCGGGGCACCACTGTATTAGGCAGCCAGGTTAATCCCCAGAGGTATCCCCCTTACCCTATACATCTCCCTTTGGGTTTTAGGACTCAGCCCGATGGGGTCGGTGAGGGTGCACTGCATGAAAGACTGGGACTCCCAAGGGCGGCATGAGTCCCCCTCTCAAGACACTTCTGCAAGGTGACTCACCAGGCCCTGCTGCCGTTGCTGCTCTTCCATAATCCCCACCTGAGGCATGCCAGGGCTCACCTGCTGCCCACCCATCTGGAATAAAAAAGGGGGGCATTATGCAGGGAGGTGGCCAATGAGAAAGGAGCACAGGCAGTGCGATGCCAAGGTTGCCAACGGATAGCCTCCCCTCATTGCTCCTCATGACGGCTGCTTCTTGCCCTCTCCGGGAAAACAACTAGAGCAAACTCTCTTTTTCCTCCCCCCCTTTAAGATTTTTTAATTAAGATTATCCCATAATACAGTAAAATCCCAACTGCAGAAGATACAAATCGAATAAGTAAAAACGGAAAAGTAAAGGAGAATAGAAATAAAAAAAGGAAAGAGAGGGGAAAAAGAGGATGAAAACATTAATAAAAGAACGATTTTCCATCTACTGGTTACATAAGAAAACCAGAAAATATGATTACTTAAAACTTTCGATCCATACAAACATCCACTTTCTGTTAAACAATATTTCTTTTAAGCCAAGGTGTCTCATAACCATTCATTTCTTTTTCCTACGAAAAGTCCAAGATAGTTTCCCTAATTGTATTATTATTATTATTATTATTATTATTATTATTATTATTGATAAATGTTAACCATTTTTTTCTTTTAACTTCCTACCACCATTGCTCCATATTGAATAATACTACATTCTCCCATTCATGTCTCTTCTACTCTCTCTCTCTGTCTGTCCCTTTCTCATCCCCCTTCTTACCTGTTGCTGGACGCCCTGTGTCACCGGCAAAGCACCAGGCTGCTTTGCCAGGAATGGCTGTGCGCCGGCTGTGGATCCCAGGGGCTGGGACCCCCCCATTTGCTGCAAAGAGAGGAAGAGACAGGAGAAGGATGAGCCCTTGAGGAGGGGGGGTGGGACACGCGATGGGAACGAAGAGACCGGGGAGATTTCAAAGCCAGGAGAGAAGACCATCTAAGTTGGCCAGGCACCACCTAAGCCAAAATAAAGAAATAAAAGAATAGCCTGTATCTTTCTGTCACTAAACGCTTATGGAGATCGAGGCAGGCGCTTGAGCAAATGCCTGTGAAGAGGCATGAATCTCCACCTCTGCACAAGGGAGTACGCGGTTCGCTAGCAAACATAAAAGCCATACAACAAATAGTTGGCGTGAGGCTAGAAACTCCAGTTGATGTGCCCACAAGTCATTTCAATGGCCAAATAGCTTAATGTTGGAGGGTCTTCTTCCCAGGCTTACAGGTCAGAGGCAGATGTGGAAACACTACTTAGAAATGGCCTGAGATGCTGGGGGGTTTTCTTTGGCTGTGGCACCCAACTTCAGCTGGGAGACAGTGCGCAATGGGGTTAGAGCGAGCTATAGAGATCTCAACATGTGGTGATCCAATGCGCTTTTGGGTGGTGGAAAAGAGAGAGACAAGGAGATAAAGGCTGTAATACAAACTATGCTTTTAAAGTCCATTTGAACTTGTGGACTTTTTGCATAAAAGAGAACATATCTGGATCTGAAGATCAAAAAAATACTGGTTTATAGACAATAGAATGGTTGGATCTTAATGAGTGAATACTATATTTGGCTGCAGGACAGAGAGCCGGGGAAGTACTTTTATCTTTCTCTAAGCTTTTCTCTTTTTCTTCTCTCGCTTAGGGCTGGGTGATATATCATCCAAAACCAGTCTGAAATCCAAACCATGATAGCGGTTTCATAGTTTTTGACCTGGCAATATATTGCAAATTATTAGGATTAGCCAGCCAGCGCCTCTGCATGGCTCCATCCTTATTTCAGACATAGTGACATATCAGTATATCGCAATGGTTAGCTGGTGATATACTGTATTGCGATGTTGAAAACCGGAAATCGCCCAGCCCTACTGTCTCTGTACAGTCATACCTCTTGTTGCATCCACTTCATGTTGTGTCTTTTTGCATTACGTCCCGCAGCAACCCGAAAGTACCGGAACGGGTTACTTCCGGGTTTTGCTGCTCATGCAGAAGCGCTAAATCGCGCCACGCGCCTGCGCAGACAAAGCGCTTCAAGTTTTGGGCATTTCACGTTAAGGGCGGGCCTCCAGAATGGATCCTGTCTGTAATACGAGGTATCACTGCACCTCTTTAGGTTATTCTTGTCTTTTCTCCTTTCTGCTCTTGTTCTTTCTTTATATTAAGCAGTTGTTTTATTTCTGTGTATTATAAAAAAGATACTTTTCCAATGGGTATGCATTTCTATATACCTTTGAACTAACTATTAAAAAAGCACATTTGAAGCATGTTTTTCCTCTCAAAGAATTCTGGGCCTCGCAGTTTCCTCCTCACATCGCTACAGTTTCCAGAAACCCTTCTGAACCAATCGCCGCACCCGGAATTCTCTGAGGAGAAAAATGCGCTCTGAACGTATCGTGCGCACACAGCTGAAGAGAACAGAGCTGTCCCTTCAGGGGAAACAGCTGCCCGCACCTTTTGCTGCTGGACTTGCTTGTGGTTCGTGATGACCTGCCGAATGCCGTTGACAAAGCCACTCTGGTCGTAGGGGATGAGGCCCATGAAGATCTTCTTCTTGGAGGAGTAGAGCAGCATCAGCACCCGCACCTCGCAGGGCGTCGTGTGAGGGAAGTGGACGCAGCCCGCCTGCTCATGTGACGACGAGAAGGATGCATCTGCTAAAGCAGGGGTGGCTAACCTGCGGCCCTCTGGGCGCAGCTGAGGCGCCAACTCCCAGCAGCCCCTGGGGCCGGCAAGGCCAATTGTTGAGGCATATGGGAGATGGAGCTCAGCAACGCCTGGTGGGAAGCCGCAGGTTAGCCACCCCTGTGCTACAGAATCTGGCCCACAGAGAAAATTATCTGCCCCCCAATCTCCTCCTCTCCACCCCCATGGTTCAGTCTGGACGCTGAAATCCAGCTCCGAGGGTCTTCTGGCGGTTCCCTCACTGTGAGAAGTGAAGTTACAGGGAACCAGGGAGAGGGCCTTCTCGGTGGTGGCGCCCGCCCTGTGGAACAGCCTTCTGTCAAATGTCAAGGAAATAAGTAACCATACAACCTTTAGAAGGCATCTGAAGGCAGCCATGTATAGGGAAGTTTTTAACGTTTAATGTTTTGTTATGTTTTAAATATGATGGAAGTTGCCCAGAGTGGCTGGGGCAACCCAGTGAGATGGGCAGGGTACAAATAGTAAAGCTATTATAATAATTATAATTATAATTATTGCTGCTTGATTCAGAAGATGATGGTTCCGTCCCCATAACCAAGAAGCTCCGCCTATAAATGGGAGGTTCTGCCCTCTATGGCCAAGGTTGGTCTGTTGCAAGACTGTGTCCCCCATGGGAAGAAATTGAATTCCCAAGGGAAGCCACCCTCCGGGTGAAAAACCCACCTCCTACCATCAGGGATGTTCAAAACTGAACAGCCACTCTGGCAAGAAAGTAGTGTGGTGGTGGCAACTGGGAATCAACCCTGCATTTGCCTTGTGTTCTGCGTATCCTCAACCCCAAGGCTCATCTAGTCCAACCCCCTGCCATGGAGGAATCCTGCCCGCAGCTGTCCCTGGTTAACCAACCTTCTGGTTAACAGCCAGACACACTGATCGTTTGGTTGATCTCCAGAGAGATATGGGAGGCTTGAATAACCATGTTGACTGACCTGACCTGCCCAACCCACCCTGAGGAGATGCCACCCGAATCACCTAAGTTACGCCCCCCCCCATCCCCTATAGTGCCTTACAAATCCGTTGCCCATAATGCGGTAGAGGCCCTTGAGTGATTCCAGGTCCTTGTTGGTGAAGTGGAATTGCACCATGCGCGAGTTGCGGAAGAGGTGGCCCAGAGTCGTCTGAAGAGGAAAAGGACAGTTAGGAGCCTGAGCCTGGGCACGGCAAACCAAACATTTTTTTGGGTGAGCCCATCTGCTATCTGTAACTCCGCTTTGACAACCCACCTATGTCCCATCGCCTGACACCACTGCATCGCAGGATAACTAGGATACGGCCTAGGACCCTCGTACCTACGGGACCACCTCTCCTGGTATGTCCCACAGAGGAACTTACGGTCTTCAAACAAAAACATCTTGGAGATCCCGGGCCACAGAGAGGTTAGGCTCGCCTCAACCAGAGCCAGGGCTTTTTCGGCTGTGGCGCCGATCTGGTGGAACGCTCTGTCACAAGAGACTAGGGCCCTGTGGGACTTGACATCTTTCCGCAGGGCCTGCAAGACAGAGCTGTTCCACCAGGCCTTTGGTCAGGGCGCAGCCTGACGCCCTCCTTTGGCAATCTTTACAGAACTTTAGCCCAATGGTTGCCATCAATTTGAGTTGAATTAATTTTATAATGAAATGATTTTAGAATGTTGTACTATTTTATTGTTGTTAGCCGCCCTGAGCCCGGCTTCGGCTGGGGAGGGTGGGATATAAATAAAAAATATTATTATTATTATTAACTGGCAGGTGAGCTGCAAGTATCTTGCACGGTGTTTCCTAAGCACCCGGCAGCCAGCTGTTTGCTGGGTGTCTGGGAACTGCAGTGCAAGATGTCGGCATCTCTGCTCGGCCAAGCTAATAAAGCCTCATTTTCCTCCGGCCGAGCCTTCGGAATCGCCTCCGAAGAATAATTAATGACCTGAGCCTTTGATGAGGCTCCAAGGCACGTTCCCATTAAGCAGAGTTTCCAGCAGCATGCGGAAGTGATGAGATTTATGGCTACATTGCAAAGAGTTTTATTTCTAAGCTACGCAGACAGAAAAGACATCCTCTCTCTAGGAAAGCAGAGAGCAACTGAAACAAAGGAACAGGAAACCGGTACGTCACATCCGTCTCCCGTCTCCGTGAGACTTCCAACAGCCTGGAAGGTCTCTGGAATGTAAACAGAGTCCGGTGACTCCAAGCAGCTGCACAGTGGCGCAAAACAGAAACTAACACAAGAGACCTGGGAATTGCCAAGCAAGAGGGCTGGGCTGGCCGTTTTCTGCAGGGATCAGCTGCACAAGGGAGTTTCAAACTCAGCCGTGCAGCCGATCGAGTGCAGCATAGGTGCAACTTATGTTGCTCCTGTTTGATCTCTCAGTAGCTTAAAGATATCGCTGACCAAATTGAACAAACAAAAATGATACGTTAAAAACACGGATGCTGTTCAGGAGTGGCCATTAGGAGATTGGGGGCGTGATGTCATCAATGTGCTCATGGTGCCAAGCTCTCTCTCTCTCTGTGTGTGTGTGTGTGTGTGTGTGTGTGTGTGTGATTTGAATCAGGAGAGGAGGCTGTAACTGTCTTAAACTGGTGCTTGGCTGCACTGGTGGGCTGGATGAGGGCCTTTCTCTTGCACAAATGAATAGTAGGGAGTAACTGTGTTTGAAAAAGAAAAGGTTTTGACCTGCTTTTTACTCCTTTGCCTAGTCCTCGGACCTTAGTTGGCACAAAAGAGTCTTTGTGAAAGAGTATTCTTGCAGGGTATTGCTGCTTTTATTCTTAAAAAGTCTTCTTCTCCAACCACGACTGACACCTTTTACACACACCAAACACAACCAGCTTTCTGCCATCCAACCAACCCACACCCAACACTAACACTGACCACTCTATATAAAGGTAAAGGTAAAGGGGCCCCTGACCATTAGGTCCAGTTGTGGCCGACTCTGGGGTTGCGGCGCTCATCTCGCTTCATTGGCCGAGGGAGCCGGCATACAGCTTCCGGGTCATGTGGCCAGCATGACTAAGCCGCTTCTGGCGAACCAGAGCAGCCCACGGAAATGCCGTTTACCTTCCCACCAGAGCGGTACCTATTTATCTACTCTTGCACTTTGACGTGCTTTTGAACTGCTAAATTGGCAGGAGCGGGACCGAGCAACAGGAGCTCACCCCGTCGCAGGGATTCGAACCGCCGACCTTCTGATTGGCAAGTCCTAGGCTCTGTGGTTTAGACCACAGCGCCACCCGCGTCCCCGACCACTCTATATATACAGGTACAATTTGGTGAAAGGTTGCCTGAGTCATTATAGGCCGCTGACTCATGCTGACTTGGTTCTTTTAGTATCAAAGAAACAGCGGCCAATTTTTAGTCGTGACAGGGAGGGATGTGCAACTGTGTGTTGAAACCAGCATCCTGTACAATGGCAAGGTTTAGTAGTTGCAGTGGCTATTTATTTATTTTTTGCCTGTGACCTCTACCACCTTTGGCATGCCGCCCCTGAAAGGCTGCACAGAAAGCAATGTGGCCCTTGAGCTGGAAAAAGCCCCCCGCCCCTGGGTTATAGCCTAACACTATGACAGGCTCCGCCTACAACCACCTCGATCTCGCCTCTTACCAGAAGCTGCTGGGGGATCAGCTGCATGATGAGCTTTTGGGGCCACTGTTCCGCCTTCCTGGAACGGAGCAAAAAAGAGGCAAGTTAGCAGCATGCCCACCCCCACAGCAACGCCACACTGTATTAACCTGGTGTACAATTTGCCTCTTAAAATAAGGCTATGCGCAGCCGCAAAATATCTAACAGAGGACTCCTCTGCTCAGCGCCTGAGGGCCCCAGTCCGGCCACTCATCACCTGGCCTAGGGCGGGGCCTGATGGGCTCTATAAAGGACTGTGGCCGCTGCTGCTGCCACTGGGCAGAGAGGGCTCAGTTTGGTTTTTGTTTAAATTGCTGTTATTTTTTACCTATGTCATTTTAAACTGTGATATTAATGCTGTATTCCTAGTTTTAGATTTAGATCTATGTGGATATTGTTTCCCATTTGGTTGTGTATTTTTTTAATGTGGTTTATTTACTGTTTATGACTGTTGCAATTATGTAAATCTTGTTATGCTGTAAGCCCTCTTGAGCATTTTTTTTAACTGTGGAAAAGTGGCATACAAATAAAAAATGATGATGATGATAAGCAATTAGCAATGATCAGAATCCAACGAGGAAAAATGCCGATGGGAGATTCCACATAGCCACCAAATTCAGCTTAAAACTCCTGGGGACTGGGATGGTTGGGAGTGGAGATCTTCACAACATGTTGAACATCAGCCAGGGGAAAAACTCACTGGGATTCCCTAAAGAGGCCACTCGGCAGCTGCAACCACCGAGAAGACCCCGCTCCAAGCACCCTGATGGGATCTACCGTATTTTTCCGTGTATAAGACTATGTTTCCCCCCTTAAAAATAATGTCCAAAATTTGGGGGGCGTCTTATACACGGGGGCCATCTCCCCCCCCCATTTTCTTAAATCGGAGTCCTCAAAAACAGGGGGCATCTTATACATGGGGGCATCTTATAGATGGAAAAATACGGTACTGTCTCAAAAAAAGGAAAGGGGCCTTATCCGGCGGCTGAGCCTGATAGCATTAGTGGCGAACTTGTGGAACCTCCACATTTTTAAAAGAAACTCCATCTCCCATCAGTCCCAGACAGCATGGCCAAATAGTCAGAGATGGTGGGATCTGGAGACATCTTGCCACCCCTGGTTTAGAGGCTCTCCACCTCAGGTTACGGCAAATGTATCCTTCCCCCATTAATTTTCACAAACCAAGGAGGCTGCTATTCTTTTGGAATTTAAAGACAGCTGCACCCGTTCTTGCCCCCAGATCCTTCCCAGGCACCCTTAAAAAGCAAACAAGAGCATGGCTGAGGTGGGATCAGAAGCTCCTTGCCCACTTTCATTGCTGGCATGCTTTTCTGAAAACCTATCTAACTCTGAACCGTGCCCCCATGCCCATTCCTCCAGTATCTTAAGTCTGTCTTTATTCCAACGTGGCTGCCTCACCACAAACAACGCCTCTCAAACTTAGCATTCGGAAAAGCCACACTAAGGTAAAGTAAAGGGACCCCTGACCATTAGGTCCAGTCGTGGCCGACTCTGGGGTTGCGGCGCTCATCTCGCTTTATTGGCCGAGGGAGCCGGCATACAGCTTCCGGGTCATGTGGCCAGTATGACTAAGCCGCTTCTGGCAAACCAGAGCAGCGCAAGGAAATGCCGTTTACCTTCCCGCCGGAGTGGTACCTATTTATCTACTTGCACTTTGACGTGCTTTCGAACTGCTAGGTTGGCAGGAGCAGGGACCGAGCAATGGGAGCTCACCCCGTCGTGGGGATTTGAACCACCGACCTTCTGATCGGCGAGTCCTAGGCTCTGTGGTTTAACCCACAGTGCTAGATCGGGCCAAATGCTCATCTGGTCTCCTCACAGCGGCCGAGCGTTTGACCGCAGATTCAAATCCAGGCGCCTTTGAGAGGCAATGGTTAGAATGCTGGACTAGGGCCTGGGAGATCCTTAGAGTGGAAGACGGGATACAAATGCAACCACTCGATCAAACAGATAATTAAGCAATATGCCTATGGGAAACCCCACAAGCAGCCTCTGATCACAGCTGAGTTCTCTCTACTTCCGGTGCCCAGAAACTCGGTGCCTCTGACAGTGGAGGCAGAATATCGCCATATTGTGCCCCGTAGCCATTGACAACCGCACTCTCCCCCTCCTTTGGTGACCCGCAGACAGGCACTCACAGGTTCTCTCCTTGATTGACGTACACCTGGCAGGGCAGGGAACGAGTCAGCTTGGTGTTGGAATCCACTGAAGCTGGCTTGGGCTTCTGGGGAAGAGGGATGGGGCAGACTGTCAAAACATGCCAGGCAAAACCGGTTCTGTGCTCTCGGCTCACCCTTCCCCCCGCGCCACGAGTCAGCTCTCACCTCCTGCCACTCCAACACGCCGCTCCACGCTATCACCTTGTTCGTGACCGACTGCTGCGTGGCCCCGATTTGTGGCTGCGCTGGCTGGGCCACGTTCATGCTGTTGGGAGGGACGCCACTAGGCTGTGGGGTGGGGGGAGAGGGAGAGAAGAGAAGAGAAGAGAAGAGAAGAGAAGAGAAGAGAAGAGAAGAGAAGAGAAGAGACATAATGTTTGGGAGCCCAGGCTGTGTTTTATCAGGGTCTGGAGCCCAGCGCTCTAGAAACCAGGCCCTGAGGCCGTTGATTTCCAGAGGGCGTTCTCTGGAAACCCTTTGTTCTCTTTTTAAAATGATCTTTTATTTTATTTCCATTCGTTACTCAATGCTTATACAGTCGTGCCTTGGATCCCGGACACCTTGCAAATGGAATGTTTTGGCTCTCGAACGCCGCAAACCCGGAGGTGCGTGTTCTGGTTTACAAACGTTCTTTGGAACCTGAACGTCTGACGCTGCTTCCGATTGGCCGCAGGAGCTTCCTGCAGCCAATCAGAAGTTGTGCCTTGGTTTCCGAACGTTTTGGAAGTCAAACGGACATCTGGAACGGATTCTGTTCGACTTCTGAGATACCACTGCACTGCAGTTCAACAAATGTGACTTCCTGCTCACCCAACATCGATGTCTATAACCCAAATTACATACAATTGTGTCTTAAGGTTCCACCTTATTTCATTTCATCCCCCTTTATCATGTTCCTTAATATGGGTTTCTGCTGTTTTCAAACACTTCAAATCCGGCTATGGTCTTCGAATATGGTCTTTATACACATAGAAAGGGTTTTAAGTCTTCTTTAAAAGATTCTAAATTTGTATCTTTTATCAACACCATCCATTTTGCCATCTCTGTCTATTCCAAGATTTTCATCAAACATTCTTCCTTTCAGGATGTTCTCTTCTCCTGCCATTTGTGAGCACCCAGAATTTGTGGTGTAGTCACAGACATAAAAAAAAACAACCAGACATAAATACTGTTGAGGCTTTCTTTGGGATTTCACTGTCTAGTATCCCCAGCCGGAAGGATCCTGGCCTCTTGGGAAAGTCACTTTAAGATTGTCCTTAATTTCATTATATATGCCTTCCTGCAAGTCAGCCTCGTACGATAGAACGGCCCCTCACAGTCCTTACATTTCCAACACTTGTTTGATACATTTCTGTACATTTGAGGTAGCTTCTTTGGGGTTAAATACCATCTGTATATCAGCTTGTAAGAAAACATCTGTTCTCTATGAAGTTTTATTATTATTATTTATTTTTATTCTTTTTATTTATATTCTTATTAATATACCGGACCATACCCGGAGGTCTCAGGGCAGTTCACAGAATAAAATCAAAATGTAAAACCACAAAATACATAATCAGAATAAAAACGACAACCCAATAACCCCCCCTTTGGACCCCCTCCCTCTTTTGTCTCAGCTTCCATATTTCATACCTGTTTTTTGTGATTTTGTTTTATTCTTGAGTTTGCATTTTAATTAAGAATCATTAAAGAAAAGAAATTGGATCTCGTGGCATTTTGTCCTGTGCAGAGGCAAGTGTGGGGAGGTGGAATAAAGCAACAGCCAAATGAACCAGTTGCTTGCAGCCGGTTTGAGAGCCAAGAGAAAAATTTGGCACACTCCTTTTTCAAAGCATTCCCTGCAAATTGAGTGCTCTGATAGTGTTTCGGCCGTCACCCTTGGCGCAAAGCATGCATCTCACAACCGCTTCTCCCCCCACAAAGATACACACACCTCTCCCCTCCACACGCATCTCACGCAAAGACCTCCGGGGGCCTACCGTACATACCATGGCTGAGGCCCCAGCCGGTGGCGGGGCCTGTACTGGTTGTGGGACCAGGAGGCCGGAGCCTGTGGTTACCGTGGAAACCAGACTGGCCTGCGAAGAAGCAGGGAGCTTGGGAGGCAGGGCTGGCACGGAGCCTGCGGGGAGGGTCTGTGCAGGAGCTTGGCTGAAGGGGGGCTGCATGGGGTTCAAGGAGGCAACTATGGAAGAGAAAGAAGGAAATACGGTCACGAGACCAGCCACCATGAACCTCAACATCAGGACATTTCCTCTCCCTACCCAATTGCCCTTGCAAGCTGGCACCTCTGGCCCTAACTACAGTGGTACCTCGGGTTAAGTACCGTATTTTTTGCTCTATAAGTCTCACTTTTGCCCTCCTAAAAAGTAAGGGGAAATGTGTGTGCGACTTATGGAGCGAATGCAGGCTGCACAGCTATCACAGAAGGCAGAACAGCAAGAGGGATGGCTGCTTTCACTGCACAGCGATGCCTCTTGCGGTTCTGGCTTCTGAGATTCAGAATATTTTTTTTTCTTGTTTTCCTCCTACAAAAACTAGGTGCGTCTTGTGGTCTGGTGCGCCTTACAGAGCGAAAAATACGTTACTTGATTCGTTCCAGAGGTCCGTTCTTAACCTGAAACTGTTCTTAACCTGAAGCACCACTTTAGCTAATGGGGCCTCCTGCTGCTGCCGTGCCGCCGGAGTACGATTTCTGTTCTCATCCTGAAGCAAAGTTCTTAACCTGAAGCACTATTTCTGGGGTAGCGGAGTCTGTAACCTGAAGCGTATGTAACCTGAGGTACCACTGTATTCCACCACAAAAAATTCCACTGCCTCACCCCTCTTTAGCCTACAGCCTCCTCCCCTCCCCAAGAAACCCCAATCCTGGGGGAACAGACAAGGGACTCACAGCGGTTGCTCAAGCTGGCTTTCTGGTTCTTGGCCGCCTCCACGGCAGACTGAGCTGCAGCCTGGGCCGCAGTGAGCGTAGCCGATGGCGTCACCTAAAAAGAAGCGATGGGCAAGGTTGGAGAGGGATGAACCTTCAGGAGGTGGCATCCCACCACCACCGCCTACCGGGGGAAAGAATGTACCTGGTATGGCTGAGAAACTGCCGGCAGGGCCTGAGGTGGGGTGGGAGGGAGCTGGGGTGGAACCGTGGGGAGCTGGGGCTGGGGCACGGCTTGCTTAGCCTGCAGCGTGTTGGCGGCTGCTCCTCCGCCTACTGCAAATGGAAAAGACAGAGGAGATATTAGTCATCAAGCAGGAAGTGCGCAACAGACACTTCTCTCCCCACAACCCCCATACACCAGGATGTGTGCATTGACTCAACCCTCCTGCTGCCGGTAACAGAAGAGGGACTAACATTCCCCCACCCCATTTTCTTTTTTTGAATTCCTTTTTGAATTATTTGTTTTCAAATTAATACATTTCATTAGTTTTACAATCAATTTAACATTTCAAAATTTGACTTCCTCACCCCTCTTTCTGCAGTTTCTTCAATTTATTTTTTAATATCTTCTGCATATCCAAATTCCTTTAGCTTGCCCATTTAATTATCTACTGTAGATATATACTCTTATGAAACTGCAGGTTACTACAATAATCCTGCTAATGTTTTCATCTGTTTACAATTTATCTGTAAGTATTCAATAAACCATTTCCATTTTTAAAAATAAAATATTGGTTATCTTGATTTCTCATTCTTCCGGTAAGTTTCGCCATTTCTGCATATTCCATAAGTTTTTGTATCCATTCTTCCTTTACTGGGACCCCTGCTTCTTCCACTTTGGGGCAAGTAGCAATCTTGCTGCTGTAGTAGCATACATAAATAAATTTCTATACAATTTAGGTAGTTCTGTCCCTATAATTCCCTGCCCCATTTTCTACTGTTAAAATTATCTTGATCTTCGTTTAGCCTTGGACTAGTCTAGTCCAAGTGCTGCTCAACACCCCAAGTGCAGGGGATGTTTGAGTCCTTTGTTCCTTGATAGGGACAGAGCTGACACACACGTCCCAGTCCTTTCTGCAGATCAGAACACAGTTATCTTTCAGGTTTCCTGCTTCTCCAAATGTTCCAATGCAGTTGTCGGCTCAAGAAACGTACCAAAATGCATACTAGAATGGCTGTTGTAGAGTAAAGTATGTTCAAAAGCTGCGTTTAAATATGCGTTTTGGTGCCGATTAGATGGTTTGTGGCTGATCACTGCAGAAATGAGTAAGAACACAGTTCTGAATTGACAGGTGTGAAACCAGTACAGGCTGGAAGGAGCCTGATCTGTCCTCCTTGAGCAGACTAATGGAAAGGCAAAAAATATCAGTAAACAGAAGGTTTACCAAGCTTGGGTCTTCCAGTTGTTTTTGGACTAAAACTCCCATCATCCCTAGCTAGCAGATGGTCAGGAATGATGGGAATTGTAGTCCATAAACAGTTCTCTGTTGTAGAGCACAGTCCTAGAGCCTGATGCACAGCTATCACCCTGCAGTAAACAGATGTCCAAGACCCTTTCTTGACTCAAAGGGTGCGTGTGACGCTTCTTGGCGCCTGCCCACAGCTTGTTCCCAGGCCAGTTCTTACCTGGAAGAGCCATGCCGCGTATGAGGATCATATGCCGGGGGTCCTGGCTGTAGTCCTTGAGCTGGCCTTCCATCATGCCCCCCGTCACGGCCTTTTCAAAGAGAATGCGCAGCGCAGGGAGCTTCCGGGGGGAGATAATGGAAAAGTGGATCCCACGCTGCGGAACAGAGGCGGAGCAGGTGAGCAGAGGAAGAATCAATTCCCACATTCCCATGTTGAAAGGAGACCCCTAAAAGCTCCCCAAATCCTCTGAACTGTCTAACTCCGACTAGCATGTGAGAAGCAATCCTTGGCAGGTGTGATCAGACGAGGGCACATGGTGCAGCCCACCTTTCATTTCAATTTCATGTCGCGTTTAATTTGTATGCCGCCTTTTTTTCTTTCCCACGAATCAAATAAAAGAAGTTATTGTGCTGGAGAGGAGAGAGGAATTTTAGGAATCGCTGGGCAACCCCCCCCCCCTGGACCCGGGAGTGTCCGAAGTGCGAGCCCGAGGAAAAAGAATAAAGAGTTTGACAGCTGTCAAAAGAGCTGTCAAACGGCGGTTGAAGTTTAGAACTGTGCTACTTAATATCTTTCTAAATTAAAAGTGTTACATTTGAACTGAACTGGTTGGAAACAAAGAGACTGTGAACAACAAAGTAACGGATTGTTGGAAAAGAACTATTGGGTGCATATCCCCCTGGAGGGAATTAAAGACATTGCAATGGCTGCAGAGGGAAAATTACTGGCAGAGATAGAAAGAATGTTCTTTCTCGTGGGAATTTTACAAGAGCAGAGCACGGCTATGAACAAACAACTTACGACCTTGAACCTCAAACTAGGCAGCTCTGCTGAAGACACAAACTTCGCAGCCGAAGCAGAAGAGACAACTTTGGAATTGGGGGGGAAAGATGAAGAAGGAGAGGAAGGACAGATGGGAAACATTAACCAGGAGCCTACACTCTCAGGAAATAAAGGATACAAAGATGATCATTGGATTATAAATCTGCAAAAGGAGAGAAAGATAAAGGAAGAAACCCGTGGAACATTTGGAACACTGGAATATAAAAGAACAAACAAGCATGATTGGGACTTCTTCCTAAAGTTCGAACATAGAAAAATGGATGATCCTTTGCAGCAACTGTTTTTGGCTGAGTTGGAGGGAGGAAAGCAGGAGAGGCTTGAGAGGAAACTCCTTCGAAAATTGAGGGCCAACAAAAAGGACTACCAACAAAACCGACAGAGAGAGGTTAATTGGGACTTTAGGGCCTCGGATGTGAGAAATCCGGGCTGAGAACTGTTTCTTGAGAACATTGGGACAAAAACCGGGTCAGGGAGGGAGGGGGGGGAGCAGATCAGTTAAAATTTTAACTTTTGTATTTGGATATTGTGATTTTCTGGTTTAATATGAAAAGGGAGGAATTCGGGGGAGAGGAATTAGGTCGACCTTAGAAAAAGGATTTTATGTAAAAAGGGAAAACTCTGGATAAGTAAAATTGGGCCTAGTAAAAAGTGCTAAGATTTAGAAATAAGAAAATAATATATTTTTGAAAAGAGGGGAAATAACTTGTTGAGCTAACTATGAAATTGGGAGGGGGAAGGGGGGAGGTGTGGGGAAGTCCGGGAAAGAAGGTAAAGAAAGTAAGGGCATAAAATTATATATGTATTGTCATGTCTTTTTATGTGTGTTTGTCTATATAAAATGTGAAAACCCAATAAAAATTTATATATAAAAAAAATAATTTGTATGCCGCCTTCCTACGTTGCTACACGCAAGGCAGTTTACAAGCTGAAGAAGCAACAGAATAGACAGCGAAGATCACCACACGCCTCATAACAAATCTGATCTGACATACACAAAAAAGCCACAATAAAAACGTAATTTTAAAATAAACTTAGATCAAATAAAGCAATATTCAATAATCCATTAACGTTCAACAGCAAACGGTAAAACTGAATATCGGCAAATAACAATGAAATGGTTTACACTTAACAGTTACGACAAAGACTAAACTATAATAATAATTAAAAAGTCACAATGCATAAAACACCACAAAATCTTACAAAGCTAGAAGTAACACAAAACGTGCAAAACCACGTAAAAGGATCAAATTGAGAAACAAGGACGCATGACTTATAAAATTATTATTTTTAAAATATCCCGGAACTAAGCCTATCTTAGTTTGGTTGTGAGGATGAACTAGGGAAGAGGAAGAACAATAAACACCACCTTGATCTCCTTAGAAGAAAAGCTGGTATACAAATGTAATAATGAATGAAAATGAATGAATGAATCTGGAGAAACGAGGAGTCTAGTTTCAACCAAGCTTCTTCTACTCACATCACCAATCTTCTGCACCAAATTCTCTGTTGTGTAGCCAGAGTATGTGGTACTCTCCACAGCTGGAAGCAGGTAGGGCGGGGAGTTGCAGATTAGGATGCAGACTTTATGTGTGGGACCTCTGTTTGGGGGAGAACATGGGGAGTGGGGGAAGAAACAGGTGAGTCTTGGGGACCAAAAGGTCCAAGCGTGCCGTGCTTTGATACAGTTAGGTTGTCAAAAGCAATGTAGCGTTCTGACGGCACTACTAAGATGCTCAAAGAACCCATGTGGGAATAAAGTGAGAAGGGATTGTGAGGAGGTGCACATCAGCCCATTCGCAATGTCCTGCTGACCTGAGCCTCGAGCGTCCCACCTGGAGTTTCCCCAACCCTAGCTTTCAGGAAAGCAATTGCCTTCCCTTCAGCTTTCAGGGATGCAACTGCCTTCAACTCTGCTTCGATATTTGCAAACTAAAGCAAGTACAGTCCCAGCTTGGAAGTCGAACAGAATCGGTTCCAGAAGTCTATTGACTTCCAAAACGTTTGGAAACGAAAGCGCAGCTTCTGATTGGCTGCAGGAAGCTCCTGCAGCCAATCGAAAGCCGCGGAAGCCCCGTCAGACATTCAGCTTCCAAAAGAACGTTCAAAAACTGGAACACTCACTTCCAGGTTTCGATCGTTCGAGAGCCAAGGCGTTCGAGATCCAAGGTACGACTATTTGAACGTATTCTCCCCAAAAATAACAATTAGGTTATTTAAAAATGCAGAATGTATTGTTCTGTAGTCAATTTCCACTTGTAATTTTTTATACTGAAGTTTAGAAGATGCTTTGTTCAGTTAACTTGTTCTAAAATGTGGGATTTCCATTGTATTTTTGTAGTCAACTTTCATGTCTAATATTTATTCTGTTGTTTAAGAGGATGCCCTACTTAACGGTGATGTTTTATAATACAGGTACTTTTATATCATTGTTTATATTTGAACTTTATTGGGGATGTTAAGATATGTTGTAAACTGCTTATATTTCCCCCCTAAAATGTAAGCAATTTGTAAATCATCTAAAAACAACAACATCCGGTGTAGCTGCTAAAGGAACTCTGAGCCACTTGGGGAGACGGGAAGCACATAATTTAAAAAACAAACAAACAAGGGCATGAAAAAGCTTCCATAGTTGGCACAGAAGCTCAAGCGTCACCCCCACCCATGAGACCTTTCATTTCTAGGTATCTTATGACTTTCCAAAGGAAATCACAAATGGTAATGGTTCTAAAAAACACCATGACAAGAAACACAACCCAGTAAAGTCATAACTTGGTAGTCGATTGCCTTAGTTGTTGAACAAATCAGCTCCTGAATGTCACAAACTCGGAAGTGAGTGTTCCGGTTTGCGAAAGTTTTTTGGAAGCCGAATGTCCGAAGCGGCTTCTGATTGGCTGCAGGAAGCTCCTGCAGCCAATCGGAAGCTGCACCTTGGTTTTTGAACCATTTTGGGAGTCGAGCAGACTCCTGGAACAGGTTTAAATTTGAGAACCAAAGTACGACTGTAGTGATCAAGGTATGCTCTTGGCTTACTGCTTGGGATCTGTTTGGAGTTCAGATGTCATAACAAGCTGGACTAACATTTGTATCCCAGCAGCAGGAGGAAGGGAGTAGCAGAGCAAGAACATTACAGTACAGTGCACCAGCACACTGCTCGATCACATTAAACAGAAGTAGTTTGTTTTCAATATGGCATGCAACCTGGACTGATGTTTTTGCCTTTTTTCTGCAAAACAACTCCAAATCTAGGGAAACCACAAAGCAAAGCGAAAAGGTTTCGCAATTTTAAACATCTAATGTTCTGTAAGTATTAAACACAGATGCACACCCATTGTATCCTTTCTGCCCTCCCTTCACATACACAAAAACCACTTACATTTGCTCTCTCATCTTTTTGAAGTCATCAAAGAGCTGCAGAGCGGTGCTGAGCCCTTCTGAGATGAGACTGCAGCTTTCGCCGCCGCCACCCACAAATCTGAAATTAGGGGAACCAAAATGATAAAGAGGAGCAGTGCAGGGAACCAAAGGTATCCTTCTCAAACCCCAGAGCCCAGAGCTAAATACCATCAAGCTTTTGGTCCAGGTAGTCCAGTACTGGCCATTCCTGTCTTCCTCAACCTGACCCTGATCACTTCCAAATGTTTTGTAGTACAACTCCCATTATCCCTAACCTTTTCTCTCGCTTGCTAGGGCTGAGAGGAGTTGTAGCTCGAAACAGCTGGTGGGCACCAGCTTGGAGAAGGCTGGTCTACTCCAGTTGGCAGTGGATCTCCCAAGCTTTTATGCAGAGATTCTTTCCCAGGTCCACCACCCAAACCCTTTAAACTTGATTAAGTTGAAAGAGCTAATAAAATATTTGTGAAGCCATGGAGTCTTCAAGATTCAGATATAGTACGTCATATGTTTCCCAGGAATCTTGGAAGACCTTGGCTACCAATCCTAGAAAACCCAGAAGCTTTTCTTCCATTCCATCATGCAGAATTGGATGACCCATCCCTCTCCCAACCAGGCCATTCTATTCATAGATGAACCTCAGCATGCTACACAAGCAAGAGGAGAAAGATAATTGTGAGGCAGGCCATGGACCCAAACTAAGGGCAACTGAATATTAAAACTCCATGACATTTGCTGTGCTGTTTTGCCGAGACCTATTTCCTGATGGCAAAAAGTCACAACAGATTCCTCTTCAGATCTAAGCCTTTACACACAAAAATGCATCCCTAGTGTAGCACAATGCAGCCAATAAAAGAACATAATGTACTGTCCCAGACTCACTGAATGCTATCAAGCCATGTGACGAACTCGAAAGCGCTGCTAGTTGGTGCATGGCACTGCACATACGACTCAGGGGCGCAGTCCACCGTATTGAACACCACCAGGCTGTATTGGGTACCACCATACTGTAGATGAGGATGGGAGGCAGAAGCTGGTTAGATAGGGTATAGAATCATAGAATCATAGAGTTGGAAGAGACCACAAGGGCCATCGAGTCCAACCCCCTGCCAAGCAGGAAACACCATCAGAGCACTCCTGACATATGGTTGTCAAGCCTCTGCTTAAAGACCTCCAAAGAAGGAGACTCCACCACACTCCTTGGCAGCAAATTCCACTGTCGAACAGCTCTTACTGTCAGGAAGTTCTTCCTAATGTTTAGGTGGAATCTTCTCTCTTGTAGTTTGGATCCATTGCTCCGTGTCCGCTTCTCTGGAGCAGCAGAAAACAACCTTTCTCCCTCCTCTATGTGACATCCTTTTATATATTTGAACATGGCTATCATATCACCCTTAACCTCCTCTTCTCCAGGCTAAACATGCCCAGCTCCCTTAGCCGTTCCTCATAACGGGCCAAATGAATTTTCAGTACCTCTGGGCCAAATGAATTTTTTCAGTAGCTCTGGGCCAAATGAATTTTCAGTACCCTGACCATCATAAGCAGGGACATTGGTCTTCTGTTTGGCTGTGTCGCTAATCAGGAGCTTTGGCTTCCATTAAAGTAACCAACATGTGCCCGCTAGATGATATGGAGGGTACAGCTCCCATCATCCCCCACCAGTTTGGCCAATGGTCAGGGGTGATGGAATTTGTAGTCTATTAAATCCGGAGGGCACCATGTTGACTATCCCCCAGTGCCTTGATCAATCTTCATGAGAAGGGAAGCTGTCCGTTCTCATTACTGAAAAGGCCATTTTAAACAATGACAACATTACCAAAAATTGTATGATTAGAGATTTGGGCAGCCAGGGAAAGAGACTCCATTGCTTGTTACAGCTCCCCCCAATATCCCTTTTCCTTTGACATTGTGTCTTTGTGAGCTTTAGGGTTGGAACTATCATTTAATCTTTTCAGTTGAAGAGTAGGGTAAAAATGATTTAAGTAAATAAGTAAGCAAGCAACTAGGTAATAATGTAGGTATACTCAAAGAAAGGTGATCTTCAGAGCCCACAAAATTCCTTGAATTCATTAACAAATTCAAAAGTGCATCCGCACACTTACGTCTCCTCCAAAGTCTGTTTCAGCAGGGGGACCACCGTTAAAGTACCTGGAAATAAAAGAAATGATTTGACAAAAATAAAAGAGAAGGGTTGGCTCACGTTAGAGAAACTGGAATGCACTTGAGGATGTGAAATCACAGGATTATTTTTTCTATTATCACTATTCCCAGTTTAGTGACTTGCCATGCTCTACTTGCCTAGTTGCTGGGGCAAACATAAATAAAATTATTTATGATAGTTTAATTCTGCAAATGTATCTTTTTTTTAATTTAGATTTCTCTCCATGCCCCAAAATTATGTCATTTGGGATCAGGAAAGTTAACAAATCTTTCTACTTACAGTTGTTTCTTCAGCTGACGAAAAACCCTGTTTGGACTATATTTTATTCCTGCACTCCCTCTTTCAATGCCTCTTACTAAGCATCAAATCTCATCGATTTCAGTGAAGCTCATTTCCAAATAGGATGCAAAGTGAATGATTGCAGTCCTTCCCATGAAAGGAGTATTCCCCCAACATTTCCCTCCCAATGAGTGTCTCCCAAGAGCCTCTTCTTTCTTGCAACAAAGCTACTACTGCAGTTGCGTCCTGGGGCCATGCAAAACACTCACTCAATGGCAGGAAGAAGGTAATGCTTGCGCAAGGACTCGAAGTAGGGCCCGAGGTTGGCAGTGCCCTCGATGACGAAAACCACATCAGCAACCATCCCCATGGGCTGAGCAGGCATGTCCAGGGTTGGCACCACCATCTCCTCCAGCTACCCGTGGTGAGGTAATGTGGCAAAAACATTAATAACAGAGGCAAGGTTGAAATCAACGGATATTTAACATTTATTCCACAGCAAAGGCACACATGCTGTATAAAACACAGAACCTTGTGGTCTCTTTAAGGGGTCACTGTTTTTTCATTAAATAAGCAGGGCAGAAGAGGAGAAGGAAGGAAATGAGAAATGGGTATGAGAGAAGCAAGTCAAATGGAAGTGGATCTGAAGGTAAGGTAGGGTCAGGCAGGTGGGTAGTAGATACAAAAGACCTGCTCAATCACAGCAAAATTCTAGGCCAAGGGAGGGGAAATTCCAGCACATGTCAGATGCAACCTAAGGGCTTCTCCTTAACCCCAACCCCAGCCCTCCATTGCCTTTCTCCCTTTCCTGGGCTGTAATCCAAATAAGGTGGTAAGGCGAGAAGATAATTACAGGGAGGGAAAGTGACAGCTCAGCAGTAACAAAGGAGGTTGCCATGTGGTGAGAAAGGGATTCTAGCCCAACATCCCACTTCCCACACTGGCTGGCTGGATACTTCCCATGAGCCTACAAGCCTCTGACAGCCGAAATATATATTTTAGGACCCACCCTATTCTTCTAGCTTGCTTTTAAACTGATTTCAGCATTGCCTTTTTTATATTGCTGTAACCTCACAGCGCTAGGCCGATGAGAAACCTAATAACAACCCCGCCCCAAACCGGTTTTCAAAAACAGCCTTCGTTTAGGGGGTGGGGCAGCAGCAGCCACTTAGCTGTCATGCTTAGCACCAGTTGACAGTTCCCCTTCGCAGTTGACAGTTCCCCTTAGCACCAGTTGACAGTTGCCCTTTTGAAAAACACATTAAGCCATCTATTTCTGTTTAAATAAAACTGCACTAGCGTAACCTTTCTCCCTCTTCCATCTTGTTTCAGCGAGTTCCTTAAATGTAGTAACACTGCACTAGGCAAAACAAAGGGTTCACGCTTGCTGGCCGTGAATCTGCAGCCCAGAAGGTTCCACTGTTTGGCCTCGAGTTCTGGGGTGGGAGGGAGGACACCCCATTTTCTCCCCAACGTGCAACATATATATATTTGGAAATAATTTTTATTTGATTTTACAAATATAAAGCTATAACAATACCAAATACATATCCATATTTAGAGATTTCCCTGAATCTCCAAGCTTCCCACCATCGCCTCCATGGGTCCCTTTGTCAACCTTTCCAACTGCATATGATTCCATAATCCATTTTTGTTTATCTCTCCATATTGTCCATGATAATTGCTACTTTACAAGTGTTATGAAAATCCTGCTAATGTTTTCACTTGCTTACAGTGGCCTCCTAAATAAATTAGAAAGGAACATTTTGGCTTTGCTGGAGAAGAGGAGAGTTTGGGGGCGAGGGAGGGACGATGGAGGGGGGAGGTGCGCCTACTAAGAAAAGCAGGGAGGGGAATTGTAGCTTCAGCCTCTGTGCTCTCCTCGGACCCCCCCCCCAAAAAACCCCACCTGTCCTAAGCAACGGCCCCCCACCTCCAGCCCCACCCCCTTCCAATTCCCATACCCAACGCAGACATCCGGCTTCTCTTCCTCGCTCTCCCTCTGAACCGCACCGGAAGCGCTTTCCTTCTGGTCCGCTCCCCGGCGCACGCCGAGGACGCAACGCGGAGGCTCCCTCCCCTCCCCTCTGGATTGACAGCACCGCCTCTCTCCCCCTGGTCCCAGGAGGACCGAATGGAAATGGAGAGGGGGCGTGGCGTGGGAAGGGAAGGGGAGCGAACGAGCCAATCACCGAGAGGCGCCTGTTGCCACGGCGACGGCGTCGCTCGCGCCCCAGCGTGCCTCGGGCTCCCCCAAGATGGCGGCTGATGTGGTCGTGCTGGAGGAGCGGAGAGAGCGGCGGGGAGACCTGACGGGGCGTCGGTGGTGATCGGGGGGGGGGGTGTTTCTTCCTTTGCGCAGAGCCGCTGACGGAGAAGAGCGAGCGGAGGAGCCCCAAGATGTGGGACGAAGCAGGAGGTTCCGTGACTTTGCTGTGTCTCACGGCCAGCAGCGGAGTGCCTTTGTATTGCAGGAGCCGAGGTGGCTCTTCTAAGCAGCAGGTGGGGGGTTGTGGCCTCTGCTCCCACCCCGCTGCGCCCTTGTTTTTATTTATTAGATTTATATACAGTGGTACCTCGGGTTACAGACGCTTCAGGTTACAGACGCTTCAGGTTACAGACTCCGCTAACCCAGAAATAGTACCTTGGGTCAAGAACTTTGCTTCAGGATGAGAACAGAAATCGCAGCGCGGCGGCAGTGGGAGGCCCCATTAGCTAAAGTGGTGCTTCAGGTTAAGAACAGTTTCACGTTAAGAACAGACCTCCAGAACGAATTAAGTTCTTAACTCGAGGTACCACTGTACCGCCCTTCATCGCAAGATCTCAGGGCGGTTCATCAAAGAGAGCTCAGTCAGTAGAGCAGGAAACTCTTAATTTCAAAGTCATGGGTTCAAGATCCCTTTGGGGTGAAAGATTCCTGCATTGCAGGGTGTTGAACCAGCTGACCCTCATAGTCCCTTCCCACTCTACAGTTTTACGATTCTTTGTGGGTACAGCACATACTCTGTGTATGGAATTACCTTTGGGAAAGAGCAATGCCTGAAAAGATGCTGTCAGTCAAAGTAGAGAGCCTTGGGGTATGTGGCCCAGTGGTATGACATAGCGACTTCATAGGTTTGTACGGAAGATCCATTTTTCAGCAGTACAGCAACATGCCTTGAAGGTGGTTCCTGGTGCAACCCTTGACAATATGCAGCTAATTTCAGTTGGCTGGCCTAGGAAAGACCTCTCTGTCTCTCTCTGCTTGATATCTTGCGGGGGTCATCATCAGTCAGTCATTTAATACTGAATGATCTAATATGGTATTATTTGCTCATCTCCTACAAAAAAGTATCAAAGCAACTTAAAATCAGAGAGGAGCAATTCAAATACTGTACAAAGATTACATAACAAATTAAAAACACAATAAAGTTAAAGCAAACTTTCACCAAACTACAGCCCTGCAGCTTGCCTTGGACTACAATTCCCATCAGCCCTGGCTACCACTGGCTGGTGGGGGTAACAGAAATTGAAGTCCAAAACAGCTGCAGGGCACCAGGTTAGCAAAAGCTGATTTAAAACCCCTTCCGTTAGCAGGGCAAAAAAATAAGCCTCCACACTGACTTTGAATTGCTACTGTGAATCTGAATGGGGAAAATTAGGAGTCAGTATATAACATCTTTGCATATTAATATATAGAATACTAAAGCTTACCTTTATCCCACAGCTGCCATTCTCTGTGATTGGCTCCCTGAATGGGGTTCATATGTTTGGCTCCAACCTGGATGTCCTACTGACAGCTGCCTGTACAGAGAATACTCGAGTGGTGTGGAAAGTGTTTCATAACAGGTGAGGTTCCATGCCTTCGTCAGGGTTCGTTGCGGTAAGAGGTAAGAGGGGTGCATTTTGCTTCCAGCAGAGGGCAGAAATTTCAATCTAGCAGGAGCAGCAGGGGCAGAGGGACAAATCCCTCTCATTTGTAATGTCTCATAAGACCTGTGCAGCCTTCTTATATATTTTATTTAATCCAAGGGGGCCTTCTTCAAGCCCTAATAACTGTATTTCATTCTTGCTTTCATGGTTGCAAAACTCTGTTCTAAAATGTAACACAAAAATAAAGGTAAAGGTAAAGATACCCCTGCCCATACAGGCCAGTCGTGTCCGACTCTAGGGTTGTGCGCCCATCTCACTTAAGAGGCCGGGGGCCAGTGCTGTCCGGAGACACTTCCGGGTCACATGGCCAGCGTGGCAAGCTGCATCTGGCGAGCCAGCACAGCACACGGAACGCCGTTTACCTTCTCGCTATAAAGCGGTACCTATTTATCTACTTGCACTTAGGGGTGCTTTCGAACTGCTAGGTGGGCAGGAGCTGGGACCGAAAGACGGGAGCTCACCCCGCCGCGGGGATTCGAACCGCCGACCATACAATCGGCAAGTCCTAGGCACTGAGGTTTTACCCACAGCGTCACCCGCGTCCCTTTAACACAAAAATACTAAAGAGTTGAGCAGAAACACACACAAGCTTCTTTTCATTAGGCTTTTCAGCCCTAATGATCTTTTTTTTTAAAAATGTAGCAGCAGATACCTAGTAAATTAGGGACAACAGTTGCTAACTTACATAATTTTTTCCTAGTCAGTTGCGGCTGTCAGAGGAAGGAAAGTGGGCTGCGTTACTATGCTTGTCCTTCTTCCTCTATCAGCCTTTTCACTTTCCTGCACACAGTGCCTTGCCATCCATGGCTTGCAGGCTACCACATAAATACAATATTGCCTTTATAGGCTTCACTCAAGTTTTTCACATCTTCTTTTGTGATGGCAGACCAAATCAAGTTGCTAGCCATCATGGTTGTAGACAGCTGTTTGTAGGCTGCATCTCTGTTGAACATGGTGGCATTTAAGGTGAAGAGTTCCTGTAGATTTCCTGTCTATATTTATACCCTTAACATTTTTGTGTTTGGTGTTCTCAGCATCACCCTCATTGTCCTGTCCTCAGATGAAGGTGCCAGTGACTTCAGCCTTGGAAGACTCCTTGAAAATGTCTTCAGTGCCATGGTGAGCAGTCAAAGGTGGTGGAACGTCATTTCGGCCTTAGTATGTAACAGGAAAGTGGGAGGCAAGCCAGTGCATTGGAATGGTACATAATTCCAAAGGGAGCAGCTGTCTCAGTTGAGTGGCATTCAGTTTTAAGCAACTGTGCTTTCTAGCGTTCCTGTGTGTTTGTTAAATAGTTATATAAACTTCATAGGGTACTAATCCTCTTCAGCCAAGGTATCTTAGTTGTGATGTTTGCCTAGAGCTACTGCTGCTGATTTAGAGAAAACTTCTGCAAACTGGTTTCCTCCAGATATTTTAGACTACAGCTCCTTGTGCTGGCTCTGGCTGATTGTAGTACAAAACATCTGGAGGGCGCCAGGTTGATGAAGGCTGATGTGGAATAGCAAAAAAAAACCACAAGCCCACTCTGGTGTCTTACAGGAAATGGTCTATTTCAGTAAGATACAGAAACGGAATAGCAAAAAAAACCCACAAGCCCACTCTGGTGTCTTACAGGAAATGGTCTATTTCAGTAAGATACAGAAAAGGAAAGTTTGTCTGCCCTAAAATCTTCCCAAGAACTCTCGTTTCCCAGCTGCTTACCTGTCCTACCTGCTAAGCCTTTCGTGCAGTTTGATTGCTATTTGTGCATTAGTTAACCATAGCACACCTTAACCATCCTTTCGCATTTGTAGAAAGAATGGCAGAGAATGCAAATTTGGAACCTGGAGGGTGGGCACCACTTCCAGGGCACCCTTAGGTGTGGAGAGGAGACTTGCAGGGGTTGTTTCTAGATAAGCTAATCTGAAGGCATAAAGTGTACATCTGAGGCCAGAGAGGTCAAGAGTTTTGGCTCCTAAAATACACGGGTGTTCTGTCGCCACATCTTGTGATCCACTTGAGCACATGCCTATCAAGCTATGTCTCTAGAAACCTGCTTGGCTTATGCAGGAACTGAGTGCTGTGCTTCTTTGTGGCAAGGTGGTATATACCCTCTTTGGCAGAAGAGATAACCAGAGGATCTTTTTCTAAGAATCTTTAAGCAGAAGGAATAACCAGAGGATCTTTAGGAGGCAATTGTGTGTTTTACTGCAGGTGCTGGTGTTGGGCTTGGAGGAGCTGGTGAATGCACGCAACATTGAACGTCTCAAAAAAGACCTGAAGGTAACACCTGACCTGAGGATGGCTAGCGACTTGGAGGTTGCTGTATCAATTGTAACAGCTAAAAAGCTCCTCCCTCCGAATGATGTTGCTGAAAAATATTGCAGAATGGGTGGAACCAGTAGTGGATTGTTTCATGGAACAACTTGGTTCTTGTTCTGGTTGCAGATTCCTGGGTTTAACATATGCTCAAAGGCACCCTGCTTCTTCCCTTGTACCTAAGCTGTCTTGCCCTGCCTCTAATAGGTGGACCTCGGTGTTCTAGTAAAAAACTAGGCAAAGCCTGAATTCTTAGCTG
The DNA here is from genome assembly GCF_964234715.1 of Podarcis melisellensis. Classification (NCBI taxonomy): domain Eukaryota; kingdom Metazoa; phylum Chordata; class Lepidosauria; order Squamata; family Lacertidae; genus Podarcis; species Podarcis melisellensis. Next base: position 37,714,639 of record NC_138545.1, on the reverse strand, counting down.
CAGATTTCTTTTTATTTCACACATTACACTTTTATCATTCAAATATTTAAAAAAATGGATTTCATTACCTATTCCATGTGTTTGGAAGTCAGTTTTTATCCCTGGTAGCTTAAATATGAAATCTCTCTCCCTCCTCCTCCCCCAATTTAGGCATGTTACAAATTGATTGACAGTTTCCTGGAGCCTGGCAAATGCAGTGCTGACCTGACCCAGTGTGTGGAATGCACAGTGGTGCCCTCCAGGGCAATACTGCAGGTGAGACTGGCTTGTTCTTGGGCTGAACGTTGGGGGTGGAGCTGCTCCTTCAGCTATACTGGGCTGAGGCCGTTTAGGGCTTTAAAGGTCAGCACCAGCACCAGCACTTTGAATTGTGCTTGGGAGCCAATGTAGGTCTTTCAGGACTGGTGTTACATGGTCTTGGCAGCCACTCCCAGTCACCAGTCTAGCTGCCGCATTCTGGATTAGTTGTATATATCAGAGGCTGTATGTCTCTCAATAACATTTACTGGGAATCGCTCATGGGAAGAGTGCTGTTGTGCACCTAATGGGTTTCTCCTAGATGACAACAGGATGCTGAATCAGATCAGATGGAACTTTGGTCTAATCCGTCGGGGCTGTTCTTACATTCCCTGTGTTGCCTTGCTCTTTCCTGATTCAGGAGTGCCTGGAAGTCTTTGCCGCTGCAGCAGAGTCGCGGTTTGGCAGCCTGCTTGTGGGCGGTCAGGTGCTGTGTGCAACAGAGCAGTGGTGGCAGCTGGCAGCCTCGGAGGCCATGCTGCTGGTGTGGCTGGTGCGCTCGCTGCCCCCTCACACCTCCCGCGATCTGCCCGTTTACCTTCCTCATGGCAGCCCCACGGTGAGCTGGTTGGCGATTCAGGGAGGGGCCAGTAGAGGAGTGTAGCTTTCTGATTCTCTGTGTCCCTCACTCCTAACAGGTCCCCCACCGCTTCTTGACGCTCCAACTCGTGCCTGGTTTGGAGGTGCTGCTGTTGTGTGGCCCTAAGCCCTCCTTACAGTTCTTGGCTGATGAGGTGAGAGAGAGCAGGGTGTGGACCTTGGAAGTGAAGCAACTAGGATCATAGAATGGTAGAGTTGGGCGGGACCACGAGGGTCATTTAGTCCAACCCCCTGCAGTGCAGGGGTCTTTTGCCCAACATGAGACTTGAACTCACAACCCTGAGATTAAGAGTGCCGTATAGCTCTACGGACTGTGCTATCCGTTTCCTGGCCATTCCCTTTAGGCAAGAACGAGAAATTCAGTGTTTTGCCCCTCCCCTTGCAAAGGGCTGACCCACCCATTGGTTGCCGTCCTCATCCTCTCACTTCTGGTCTGCATGGAGCAGCATCTCCTGGTATGCCCCATGGAGGACCTTACGGTCCCCAAATAATAACATCTTGGAGGTCCCAGGCCTCAAGGAACCAGAGTCAAGGCCTTTTTGGCTGTGGCCATGGCCTGGTGGAATGCTCTGTCACACGAGACCAGGGCCCTGCGGGATTTAACATCTTTGCACAGGGCCTGCAAGACGGAGCTATTCCGCCAGGCCTTTGGCCGGGGTGCAGTCTGACTCCCCCTCTCTCCTTATAAGAACCTGCATGAAAGTGGCCCCCCAACCTTTCTCACAGGCTCATAGAAGATACCGTATAATCAGTTAGGCCTGGTGAGCATTTAAGGCCCCCATCCTTATTTTGCGGGCTGCCATCTGATTGGATTTCACTTTGATTCTGAGTTGATTTTAGGATGTAGGATGTATGTTAACTGATTGCTTGATTTTATGGTAATGTGTCATATATTTTGATGTTTTGGCCGGGGAGGGTGGGGTATTAATAATAATAATAATAATAATAATAATAATAATAATAATCACTATTATTCAAGGAAGAAGGGAGGCTTTGGGGTTTTCCTTGCTTAGGGCATGCTCTCTGTCCCTCCAGAGAACTGGAACCTAGTGGCGCTACCAAGCCCTTTCTCTTTCTTCCTATAGTTAGTGAAGCGATTTTGGCAGCCGCTGCTGGATCTTCTGAAGGCAAGTGCCAGAGCCCCTCCTCGGTGCCTGCCTCCTGGCATCGCTCTTGCCCCTGGGATCCTGGGGTGAGTCTTCTGGGAGAAGAGAGCGCTTTTGAGGATCTGAACCCCTGTAGGGGCTGGCTTCATGTTTGTTCCACCCTTTTGAAAATTATACTGCCAGCCTTGCCAGCGTTTCCCCTGGCCCCATTATAACCCAACTGTTGTTCACAATCTCATCTCCTACAGGGTGTTGCTGATCAACCAAGATTTGAGGAAAAGCCTCTTTACCGTACAGCCTCAGGGCACTTCAGCTGAAGGTATGGTTCAAGCTGCATTGCACTGGGAAGGCCAGAGAGAGCCCACCCTTTCTCTCTCAACAGAGCATTTAAATATGTATCTTTCCGCACTTTTACAGGATCTGAGATGCCCCTGAAAAATCGCCTCTCTGCCCTCCGCTCCTTCTATTCCCTCACTGTCTCCTTGTACTTCCCTTGTGAGAAGTTCGAAGAGAGTGCAGGTGAGTTCTTGATTCTTTATCCCTTTTGTCCTGTGAATCAAAAAGTTCTTCTGTGACATTTCAAGTTGTGGCAAGTATTTGCATGTTGTAACATTTTATTATTGTGCAAAATTCAGGTTCTTGTGACAGGTGGAACTTCCTGGTGACTGAGCAAGGCAGTAGCCATAGGGGCCTTTTCCAAGTATTTTTTTTTTTTTACTGTAGCTTCAAAGGCTTAAAGTTAGTTCCCCTCCTTTGTTTCCGTAACTAAAGCCGACATTCCCTGGTGGCAGATGCACAGCCTGGGAGTCATTTTGGATTCACAGCTGTCCATGAAGGTGCAGGTCAGTTCTGTGCCAAGGGCAGCTGTCTACCAGCTCCATCTGGTACGCAGGCTGAGACCCTACCTGCCCACAGACTGTCTCACCAAAGAGGTGCATGCTCTAGTTATTTCCTGTTTGGACTACTGCAACACGCTCTCTGTGGGGCTATGTTTGAAGGTGACCAGGAAGCTACACCTAATCCAGAATGTGGCAGCTAGACTGGTGACTGGGAGTGGCCGCCAAGGCCATAGAACACCAGTCCTGAAAGACCTACATTGGCTCCCAGTACGTGTCTGGGCACAATTCAGTGTGTTGGTGCTGACCTTTAAAAGCCCTAAATAGCCTCAGCCCAGTATACCTGAAGGAGCGTCTCCACCTCCATCTTTCAGCCCGGACACTGAGGTCCAGCTTCGAGGGCCTTCTGGTGGTTCCCTCACTGCGAGAAGTGAAGTTACAGGAAACCAGGCAGAGGGCCTTCTCGGTAGTGGTGCCTGCTCTGTGGAATGCCGTCCCATCAGATGTCAAGGAAATAAACAGCTATCTTATTTTCAGAAGACATCTGAAGGCAGCCCTGTTTAGGGAAGTTTTTGACGTTTGGTGTGTTGTCGTGTTTTTAATATTCTGTTGGGAACCGCCCAGAGTGGCTGGGGAAACCCAGCCAGATGGGCGGGGTATAAATAATAAATTATTATTAAAAATTACTATTCTGCGTGTGGGGCCAAACTTGCCCTCCAGCCTCTGTTATATCCTGTGGGGCTTGATATTCGTTGTCCTTTCCTCAGTCCCTCTGCAGGAGGAGTTCCAGGCTGGTTTCTCCCACTGTCCTCAACACTGTTACCTGGTCTACTCTACGTATAAGGCCTATGCCATCCAGGGGAAGCGGCACCAACTGTTCCTGATTGTGAAGCCAGATGTGCCTACCTTTGCTCTGCGGTCTCTGGCAACCAGCACCCTCCAGACCCTCACAGCTGAGGACTCGGCCTTCTGAGGGGATGTTCCCTACTGGACTCCCAAGATGAGATGTGGGCACTGAGACAGAGCCCTTGGACCTCCCAGGCAAGCTGTGATTAGCCTGCACTGGACCAGTCTGGATTTGTGTGGGGGGGAGCCGGAGAGATTCTACAGACTAGAGTTAATCCACTCACTCCCTGCTCTTTATGGAAGTGAGAGGCCACTGGGTTAGCAATGGCGATGAGTACCAGTTTATGTCTTGCATATCTGTTCCTCACTCTTGGGAGGAAAAAATGGAAAGACACCATTGTCTAGACATGTTTGTATTAAGGCATCAGTGTGGCTGGCGGGGCTGGCAGGAAGACCAATATTAGGGGCAGCCAAGTAAATTCTAGTTTTGTCTCCCATTCTCCTGAATTCCACAAGGGCAACAGTGGAATGGAGGAGGAAGCTGATAGCAAATACTTCACCCTGGAATGGTTGACGTAAGAAGGCAGACAGGTGGGGCAGTGCCCTAATAAACCAGTCTCTGCTGGAAGGCATATCAGTTCAAATGCTGCATCCATAAAATTTGTTTGCACCCGATTCTGGGGAGAGTTGAGATTGATTTTTCTGAACTTGACCTGTGGCAGAAGTAGGGTGCTGAAATGGTGCCTTCTATCCAATTAAGTACACCTCAGGACAGCCATTGTGTCTAGTCTGTCTGCCGCATGCTGAGTATTACAGCAATATGGGATGTTCGATAATGACTGAAATTGGTGTTGCCAGCTTTCAGTGTAGTATTTATAGCACTGTGCTTTTGCTGCTGCTGTAATTTCTTTGCTTCTATTTATTTCCCATACTATTCCTTCCTGATTTCACCCTTTCCGGTAGGAATAGCTCTTTCCTTCTGCAGCGGTGCAGCATCTTCTGATATTCTCCCTCCCTCCCCTCCCCCTCTCTGAGTTGATGTGCTGGTGGCCAAGGCTGAACTGGAATTCCCCAAATCTTGCCTGTCATTAAGCAAGTACTGATTCCTTAGCCTCAATCACCCTAACTACTTGACCTCTATTACAAGTCTACTGTGCGTATTAGTGAAATGATGGCTATAAGGCACTTTGAACACTGTAAAAGCAGGGCAGGCTAATCTGTGCGTCTCCAAATCTTGGACATCAGCTCCAGGCAAATATTCAGGGATGGCGGGAATTGGAGTCAAACAACATTTGCCTCTAAAGTAATACAATAAATATTAAATTCTAGGCAGGGCTTCATTGATCAGGCTGTTAATGAGCCAGCTTGCAATATAATTTGGGTTTGTAAGAAGACTAGGCTCTTGTTTTTTCTTAAGTCATTAAGAAGTCATTCTGAAAATCTATGAATTGAGCCACACAAATTTGTGTTACTTTGGTAAGTAGGTAGTTAAGATAGAGACAGACAGCTCTAGTGGAAAAATGTATCTTGGGAACAGAGATGTCTAGTAGACATCCACTGATCTGCATTTGTCACTTATACGGCCCATAAAATTGCTGCCTTTCAGCTGTAATTTCTTGGAATTCAGTTGTGGGTAACAAAATGGTGGCTGAAATTCAGAGGAGTTGAATTTCAAGAATGCTTGCTGGGGAAAAACTCTTTCTCCGATCCAGATGGTTTGTATGCATTTTTAATTCAGTAGAAGCATACTTAAATTAGTATTTTGCTCAGGCTTTATTTATTTTTAATCTATTCCAATATTTTAAATGCATGTTTCTAGTCTTGGCTTGCAGAGCTTTGATGGCCAGTCCCTCTAAAACACACTTGGACAAATGATTAGGCTCTTCACTTAGTTTGCAATGTCTTTCCTCCAACTCTAGCATTTTCCCTAGCCCCACGAAGACTCTAAGTTGGTAACCAAAATAAGAGGCTTGCACATCAAATACGTTTATGCAGGTGATCTGCATAATTTATTCACACCACAGAATTAAGGGAGGGGCTTGTTACAGATTTCAACACCCACCAGAAATGGTATATCTTAGGGAAGCGAACATGGTCTCCTAATCTTTAATTAGCCCCCTCCATTCCCCACTGCTTTTAGGCTTTGCAGGAAGGTGAGAGATTACAAAGGTAAATGCATTGTGCTTCTGAGGAAGAAGTGGGCCTCCTCCCTCTTTTTAAAAAGTCTTGCCTTCAGTCCCACGGCTGGGGTACCCTAGAAAGCATCCCTGCATTCTAGCCCCAGCAAAAAGCACACTCTTTGTGTCTTGTGCCATTGACATAACGGAATGGTTTCACTTCGGCCGCAAAGTGTTTCGACCGCTTCTCGGCCTACCAATTCCATACAGCTGAACCCCCTCTTCTGCGGGTGTCGGGGCAAACCACCCCCACTGGAAACATAGCGGATTCCAACTGTGAAGACAAAGCTGCCCTCGCGTCCCCATAGCTAGAAGCCCGCATGGAAGAAATACCAAATTCTGTCTCACACAGTCATGGCTACCTCTGCTCCAGGGGGCTGGGGACACCCTCCCGCCCTGCCATTTATCCACATATTAAAAAGCAGCACACAACGAGTCAGTCAGCGGTGTGGGGGTGACCCAGCCTGGCTTGATCCTGGCTCTCCCCCGCCCTCACGGCTTTATTAAGAGTCACATGGAGATAGATACAGGCATTCAAAACCCAGATAAAACTAAGATGCGCTAGATAACACCTACACAGCAGAGTAACATGGAGCCCGGGCCGGCATGGAAGCTGGGACACCCCCAGTATAGCATGAACTGAACCTTCCCTCCCCGCTTTTCCAAAATGCACGGAGGGCAGCATTCCAGAGTCTCCAGGAGGGAAGGGTGGGGTTGAGGGGAGTCGGGAGAGGAGTTGATTAGGCATCTCTTCCTCACAGCCCTCCCCACCTTCGTGCAGTTTTTCCTTCTAGGAGGCGAGGGAAGGGGCGGGAGGCTCTCGACTTATGGTTACTTCCCCACAAAAACACACGCAACTGTAACACTGGAATGGTCCATGACAAAGGAAAGGAAGAACGCCCATGCCCACCCCACCCCGGGGAAATACACAAGGCAAAGAAAACACAAAAACAACCCCCCTACGAGCAGTTCCCTCCCCACAAAAAACCCACACGCACCCCATTCCTCTCCCCCCAACCCCCCCACAGCCAGCTCAGGGGAAAGCGGGGGGAGTTAACCTCCCCCACAGAAAGGCCTTGTCTGGGGGGAGAAGGGGGCGAGGATTGTAAACAAAACCCAAAAATGCCGGCCGATATCGTGGGGTTAGGGGTGGGGATTAAGACCACAAATCTCAGCCTCACCCCGAGTTGGAAGGGACAGGCAGATGGGATGGATGGGAGAGGTCTTGGGTTTCTTCCAGGGGGCCACCCTCCGGGCAAGGGGAAGATGACTCCCAGAAGGATGCCCTACCCCCACGCAAATCATCCCCCCCTCCCCACCGTCCCAATTCTACTTTGTCCATGCCAGGGACCCCATTTCTGCTCCCCACCCCGCCCACCTTGCTTTGTATTCCTTGGTGCTGGCCCGGGCTAGGCAATGAGAACACAGAGGTCATCACAACAACAGGCAAGGGAGCAGTACAGTCTTTCCGGAGGCCCCTGGTTTGGAGGGAGGTGGGAGGGGGCAGGTGTAGGCAGCCAAGTGTGCAGGAACAGCCTCCCCTCTCCCCGGTGCAGCCCGCCCTCCCCGCCTCCTCTGGTGCGGCCAATGTCTCAGAACTGCTGAGAGAGCAGCTCGCAAAGGTGCTTCGAAACGGACTCCTTGCTGGTGCGCAGGGTCAGCCGGTACATCTGCAGGGAAACGTAGGCAGAGAAACAGTCAAGCCAATTCAGCCTGGCTTCAGAAAGCACTCTTAGGGCAGCAGAGCTTTCAACTTCTCCCCGCTCCTTCCCTCTTTGGGCAACCCAGGAGTCCCAACAGCCAATTCTCTCCCACTGCTGTATCCTCCTTTCCACTCTGCTCCCAGAGCTCAAGCATCCCGGAGCTCTTGCCTCCTCACCTGTGCCTGGGCGTTGGGCTCCAGCCGCAGCAAGCATCCCACCTGCAGCGCCTTCGTCTGGATGATCCCAGCTCCTACGTAGTTATCGGGGTTTGGATCCACCTTCTCCAAGAGCGCGCTGCCGAAACCTAGCAGCTGTGGAAAGAAGGGGATTCAGCTTAGTTGGGCTCCTCTGCTTGGCTGCCATGGGGAAGGCAGTCGAGGGGAAAGATGTACAAGGTGAGGGAACAAAATGGGGTAGAAAGATGCTGGCATCCTAGCCGGCAGTACAGCTCATGCGGTCTCTAGCTGTACATCCACCTGCCACTCAAAAGATTTCAGTCTCGGTGACACAGGTGTCCTGCACATTGTGCAAAAACACTCTTTGTTGGATACCAAGGAATGGGAAAGCCTGGATGTTTTGTACCCCGTCTACTGACCCTGATCTCCATGCCTACTTACCTCTGTCACTATTCCAAAGAACATTTGCGTTTCATGTTTATTTGCCCAAACCTTCATTTTCCACGCTTCCCACGGTGAACGCAAACACATGTGAGCATGCTCACCTTGGCCTTGGTGACTTCGGAATCCATGGGGTGGTTTGCCTTGAATATCTTCTGGGCTTCCTGCTGTGGCCTGCAGAAGGATTTGGGATGGGGTAGCATCAGATCAGTGACAGCGCAAAACTGTCTCTTCCTCATCAACCTGCCACACAACCTAGTTGTGCCTCGGCCATTCACCAGATGTTGCATCTGCCGAGTCACTGTGGCAATTAAAAAGTATGTGCAAGGCAAAAATAAGTCCCCAGGTACAAGCAAAAGCCCTTGGGCCTTGCAGGAGAGTTCTGGGCACCTCTTCTAGGCAGGTTGTTTGATAACCAACAGAAATGTTCATGGTACAGCAGTATCTAGGCTGTATTATGCAGTACGAGAGATGTTCTAAGCCACCCTTTGTCATCAAGTACAGCTGAGCTGTCTTGCTGCTCATAATCCTTGCTCAGGCCCCAAAAGATGCACCTTCCTCGAAACATGGCTTGGGAAGCCTATGGAGCTCTCCAGAAGTTGCTGGACTACAACTCCCATCAGCCCAGACAATAAGTTGCGCTGGCTGGAGCTAATGAGGGGTTGCAATCCAACACAGCTGGAAGGTAGAACCAGGTTGGCAAAGGGAATTTCAAACACTGATCTCTCAAGTAGGCCAGGAGAAGTGGGGTAGATCTCTCAAAATGCCCATCTTTTGAGACTGACTGATTTCAGGTGATATGGAAGGAAAGGAAGATGCCACAAGCAGGATCTAACTAACAGTCACTCCAAAAAGCTTTGACTAATACCTTAAAATCTCTGACTATTTCCTTATCTATTTATCTCTCTCTCTCTCTCTCTCTCTCTCTCTCTCTCTCTCACACACACACACACACATATATAGGTGATTGCTGGGGAAAGAGGCAGCAGCATGTATGAACAACAGACATAATTAAAGCAATCCAATTCACACAGCTTTCGACTAGCTTGCTAAAAACCACAGCATCTGCTTCCAATGCTGCTGCTCTTAATCTAAAGGGAAGTTTTTGCTATAGGTTCTTGACAGAGGGCCAGCACTTCTACTGAGCAAGGCTCACCAGCTCACAGGGTCATGCCCACCTGATAAGACTTGGCCAAGTGCGCATTAGCTGGTTAACTGATCCCATTGCAGGGGTAGGGAAAGGCACAAACTTTCAATCCTCCAAGCACTTGTGGTGGTGGTGGCAGAATGTCTGGGGTGCCACCCCCCCCCAATAGTAGTCCATCTGGAAGTAAAAATCTTGTGCCATTTATGGACACAGGAAACTGTCTTATACTGAATCAGACCATTGGTCCAGCTAGCTCAATATTGTCTACTCTGGCTGGCAGTGCCTTTCCAAGGATTCAGGCAGGCATTATTCTCCAGCCCTATCTTGAGGCACCCAGGATTGAAGCTAGGACCTTCTGCACGCAAGGCAGGTGCTGTTCCACTGGGCTACAGTGTCTCCTGAACATAAATTTGGTAAAGAGGACGACTGCTGCACACCAATAGTCACCTAAAGAGACTTTAAGGCTATACCAAGCGGCTCAAGAAAGGAGAAGGTTCCTGGGATGGACTAAGCAAACACAGGGAGGGGGAGAAAGCACAAATGATGGGAAATATGTTAACTGAGGAAGTTTCCTGAGTTGCTCCCTCAAAGGCATAAACAGGTGCTGGTAAACCCAACTTCTGATATTAAAATCAGCTCCACCGATAACATTTCTCAAAACTCGTACTATATATTCCCCCACTTACAGGCTGAGCTGTTTCCAGCGCTGGAAGAAGTCTTGTGATTGCATCTCTGTTGCCTGGAAAAATTTGTTGACCGTTACGGGCAGTTTGAGTGTGAGGTTCTGCAGCGTCCCACCGTACCTGGCAGAAACATGGAGGAGAGAGACCCATGAAAGGGGGCATGGGGGGGGGCGGGAAGAGACACTGAACTCCCCATAGCACAGCTGTCCCTGCACTTCAAGAGGATCGGCTGGAACATGGCCGATTCCCCAAGTCCACTGAGCACAGGATCTTCTAACTGCCAGTTATGAAACATAGCAATTGCTGGAGGTCCGACATTCCTGGGGAAACTGGAGAGGGATAAGGTCTGTCAGTGACTACTGGTTATGATGGCTATGCTCTGTCTTCACAGTTAGAGGCAATATCCTTGATATTGATAGCTGCAGGAGACTGCAGGAGAAACAAGTGCTCTTATGCTTAGCTCCTGCTTGCGGTTTCCTTCACAGGCATCTGGTTGGCCACTGTGATAACAGGAAGATGGAACAGAAGGGCTATTGGCCTCATTCAGCAGCCTCTTCTTACACTCTTACAAACAGAGGGAATAACAGGGTAAGGACTAACCATGCAAACGGCAACTACCGGAACTATGACATGGATCTCACTCAGCTCTGCTCATGTACAGAATTTCTCCACAACACTGAGGGCTAGAAACATTTTGTGTGCTTTTCAAACCATTACAGAACCGTTCTGCGTCATCATTCCCTGCTCCGGTGCAGAGACGCGGCTGGTCACGCAGGCTGCCCCAGCCCCAGCCACTTCTCCATTCATCCCATTGCAACAGCCCTTCTCTTCCGGATACCCATGGCGCCCCAAGATCCCCTCAAGTTGGGGACAAAAAGGGAAGCGGGGAGGGAATTGAGATGAGCCACAACGCTGGAGAGGACTGAAAAGCCTAAACCTCCCTATCCAGGGCAGGGGACGGATAGGAAAGCAAATGACCCCGTTCAACAGATCAATCATTTTTGATGAGTGAAGAGGGAAGCCTGCTGGCTTGGGCCTTGTGTGTGCAAGAGAGAGAGAGAGAGAAAATGGAAGCCATGCCAACAAGCTGGCATTCAGTCCCCAGAGGGATGCTGTGGACTACAGTACCGGAATTTTATGTTGATGAGGGGCGCCTCTGTGAAGTCGCTCAGGCACTCGATGTTCAGGACCTGCTGCACTTGAGCGCCTCCCTCCACCAGAGGCTCCACTGCTTTTGTCTGGATGTTGAGCTGTGAGCGGTGCTAAGGAAACGAAGTGTTATCCTCCCCGAGGAGCAAAGGGAAAGAAAGCCTCTAGTGCCGCAAGTCTACTCTGAGATGCCCCTGCCCCCAGTAAAGGTAAAGGGACCCCTGACCATTAGGTCCAGTCGTGGCCGACTCTGGGGTTGCTGCGCTCATCTCGCTTTCAGGCCAAGGGAGCTGGCGTTTGTCCACAGACAGTTTTTCTGGGTCATGTGGCCAGCATGACTAAGCCGCTTCTGGCGAACCAGAGCAGCACACGGAAACGCCGTTTACTTTCCCGCCAGAGCGATACCTATTTATCTACTTGCACTTTGACGTGCTTTCGAACTGCTAGGTTGGCAGGAGCAGGGACCGAGCAACGGGAGCTCACCCCATCGCGGGGATTTGAACCACCGACCTTCTGATCGGCAAGTCCTAGGCTCTGTGGTTTAGACCACAGTGCCACCCGCATCCCCCCACCCCCAGTAGACGTTTACAAAAGGATATGGCTCTGCAGGTCTCCTGGGTAGCTGACTGTAGGGGTAAAGCTCTGGAACTGGATGGACGTTTTGTTCCCGTAGAAGAGATACATCCGGCCTGGAGAAAAGACATTTTTTTAAAAAAATGTGGAGCTGCTCAGCATCTCACCTTGGCTGCTCACAACACCAGCTCAGGGCCCCTCGACACCAGGCATGGAGAATCTGTGGTCCTCCAGATGTTGCTGGACTGCAGGTCCCATCGTTCCTACCTACTGTCCATGCTAGCAGGGGCTGATGGGAGTTGGAGTCCAACAACACCTGGAGAGCCACAGGTTTCCTGTCTCTCCCCCCCCACCAACAAGTTTAGCCAAAAGGCCAATAACCAGCACAAACTGTCTTTTCCAATCTTCTCCTCAAGAGACACTTGTGCTGACACAACAGCATGCATCCCTCTCTAATTTTGGCAGGAGGAGATTTATTTATTAACTTTTATAGCTGATAAATATTTTTACACCCTGGCTTCTTCCTCCAAAACAGAGCACAGGGCGGCTTCACATAAAAAAAAACATTCACTGACTCTCTCCTGGAAGCAAGTCTCACTAGAAGCAACAGGAGAAACTGTGTGCCTCCCTTTGTCTCCAGCAAAAGGCAACACATACATTCCATTCCATCCATCCAACCATCCATCAATACAAGCAAATGCTTAGATTTTGGATTCCCAAAATCCAAGTACCACAATTTGTCAGAGACTTGGGCACCTACTTCTCTCTGCCCCACAGGCAAAAATCTATTAAGTGTCAACATGCAAAAGGACTTGAAGGGAAAGGATTAAAAATTAGTTTAGAGAGGTGGGGAGCCCACCAAGGAAGCTGATGTGAGGAGCATCTCCTTGAAGTAAGGCCAATGAAATGCAAAGACCAGCTTCCTAATATGCAGGTTGGGGGAGCTGGTCACCATTCTGCCCACTGTCCCAATCCCCACTCACCCAGGTTCTGCCGGAACTCCGATTTCACCCCGATCTGCAGCAGCTGGTTCTCAAAGAGCACTCCGTTGTTCTTGCACACAAACCTGCAATGGACCACGGAGGGTTGGTTGGAGGCAGGCAGGTATCCAAGATCTTCCTTCTGTTTTGGCTTCTAGCACCCAGGGCTTCCCCACCCCACCCTTTCCGCTGGTGCTGGTCTCTTTTGACATGCAGCTGGTCAACTCTAGCTTACCTCTTGCTATCTAAGGGCTTAAGGCTCAGCTGACAGCAGGTCAGTGAATCGGAAAAACCCCCTTGTTCAGAGGAGACCCTTTTCTTCCCAACTGCCATGCCTGGGAAGCAGAGAGACTTCAGCACATAGCAGAGAGTGGTGTCAGGTGAAGCTAAGACAACGCTGGAAACCTCAGGCCCGGGGCGGAGGTTCCCTCTAGGCCTTTCTATCTGGCTCTTGGGGAGCCTCCACAGGCCACGCTGTGTTGAACCAAAGGTGAATGCCATCTTGGTAGTCAAGATAACCCCACCAGTAATTGGTATTGTGTTGTAGCAATGAGCTTCTACATATTTCCTTGCTTTGATATACAGTGGTGCCTCGCAAGACGAAAAGAATCCATTCCGCGAGTCTCTTCATCTTGCGTTTTTTTCGTCTTGCGAAGCAAGCCCATTAGCGGATTAGCGCTATTAGCGGCTTAGCGGATCAGCTGTTAAGCAGTTTAGCGGATCAGCTGTTAAGCGGCTTAGCGGATCAGCTGATAAGCGGCTTAGCGGCTTGGGAAAAAGGGGGGGGGAGTTCCGCAGGAACTCGCAAGACATTTTCATCTTGCAAAGCAAGCCCATAGGAAATTCGTTTTGCGAAGCACCTCTAAAACGGAAAACCCTTTCGTCTAGCGGGTTTTCCGTCTTGCGAGGCATTCGTCTTGCGGGGCACCACTGTATAGGTTAACTGGCTTGCTTTGGTGTTATCCTAATTTGTGTATTTCTGAGCCCAAAAAGGGGAGCTATCTACAAGGTTTGGGTATTTGCCACCTAGGCCCTCATCTTATCAGGTTGGTGAAGCAATAGGAAGGTCTGCCCAAAGTGACATATGCTGCTTTGTGCATAAAGAATACATGAAGGTTTGCTTGGGCGCAAACAAGCCATCTCCTTGCTGCAGTGTCCGTCCCACATCTGCAAAGGCTGGGAGACCTGGCAGGCTGCTTTGCTGTTAAGTCTGCACTTTTCTTTTAATAAAGCACTAGAACTGATCACTCTGGTGTGGTTGGACATCCTTTCTTTGGTATCCCTGCACCCAACCATTCCCACAAGCCCTCCTTTGGGCCTGAGGTTCAGGACACACGCCCCTTCATGGCCTGGCCCTGCACCCTCCTTTGCTGCTTTTTCCTGGCTGAAATGGATCCCTAAACCATGGGTAGGCAAACTAAGGCCCGGGGGCCTGATCTTTTGCTTTCTAAATCTGGCCTCAGGATGGTCCGGGAATCAGCGTGGTTTTACATGAGTAGAATGTGTCCTTTTATTTGAAATGCATCTCTGGGTTATTTGTGGTGCACAGGAATTTTTTTTTTCCTTTCCAAAATATAGTCCACCCCCCACAAGGTCTGAGGGACAGTGAACCAGCCCCCTGCTAAAATAGTTTGCTGACCCCTGTCCTAAACTGTGATGATCTCACCTGCTTGCCTAGATGAAGGTGTGTGGAAAGCTTCACTGTACAGAGGTTAACAGCTGCATCCGTTGTCCCGCCCACTTTCACCTCCACCCACATGGACCCTGGGAGGTTGCCCATGAGGAAATGCGGCCCCCTGGGCTGAAAACGCTTCCCAAACCCCTGAGCTAATAGCACAGATGGGATCAGGCTGGTGAACCAGAGAAAGCCTCTTGCGCCAAGGGGGAAGAGACTTCCAGTCTGCCACTGCCGCCACCCACAGCCCCAAGCCTCTGGGAGCCACAGTCCCACTGCAGGATCTTACTTGTGAAGCAGTTCATCGGCCTCAGCAATAGGCAAAGCGGGGTCCTCAGAGACAGATGCGGCAGCCCCTGAGCTGAAGGTGGTGGCAAAGGCCATAGCAAAGGGGACCAGCGGTTGGCAGGGGTGGGGAAGAGAGAGAGAAAGAGAGAGCAGAAAAGTTGAGTCACCAGGGCGCAGCACCAGGTTAGTACCAGAAGGAGGCAGAGAACAAACACACACGCACACACAAATATATAGACACCAAGCCAGCATGCAACATAGCAGGTGAGGAGGCAGCGGAAGGACCAGGCACTGTTCCTAAGTAGCTTCTAAAAGAAAAGGTTGGGAACCTTTGGCTCTCCCAGTTGTTGCTGAACTGCTATGTCCATCATCCCATTGGCTAAACCTGCTGGGGGTGGTTTAGCAGGGGGCAGGGGGCAAAGTTTTCCCACACACACCTGCGCTAAAAGGACAAGAGCAAAACGTATTTGCATCGTCAACACCTTTGCTAAGATACACATAAAGGAGAGCCCACCGGATGAGACCATCACAGTCTTGCATCCTGGTTCCCTAGTGGCCAAGCAGGTTCCTACGGGAACCTGCAAGCAGCAGGGCCCAAGTACGGCAGCACTTTCCCTACCTGCTAGTTTCCAAAAGCATGCTGCCTCTGACGGTGGAGCGACAGCACATCCATCAGGGTTAGCAGCCACTGCTGGCCTTATCCTCCGTGATTTTGTCTAATCCTCTTTTAAAGCCATCCAAGTGAGTGACTTTATGCATAGGCAGACTCTTCTTCCTTCAAAAATCACGTCTGCAAGCAATTTAGGTGCCCTGACCTGCTAAGAAGCTCGCCTTCCCCTCAAAGCCCAAGAAACCCAACTCTGCATTCCTTGACTCAGAGACACCTGCCACCCCAAGGGAAGCCACGACTCCTTTGTGGTAGGACCTACATCTGCACCAACCTCCCACACTGCTGCCACTGATAGTCCAGGAGATCTGGCCACCAGTGGCTTGAACCTACCTGCTTTCTCAAAGAAGCAGGATATTCTAGCCATGGGCCTCCACCCCCTGGACCCTGTGGTCCTCACTCACATGAAGGATGCAAAAGGCTTAAGGCAGTTAAAAGTAACTCCCAATTCCTCAACAGCCCCGGGATGCAATGGCCACTCTGGCCTTTGCAGTCTAGAGGCCCCAGAGGCGACACACATGTCAGAAAAGAGGAATTCCCTTTGGGCTGTTTGCTTCTGTTCCACAGCCACCTCCACCCATCTGCATGCTTGGAACCATCTGTGTCCATGGCACTTTGGAACACAAGAGCAGAGGGTCCCTGCCCCAAGGAGCATCCAATCTCAAAATTCCACCCAGAGGAGAAACAAGAGGACAGGGAGGCAGTATGCAGTTGTTTCGGCTGCATGTGCGTAGGCATAGTTACAGCGTGATGTGGGGGACGAGGGGGTGGTGCGGGTTTCATAGCAGGCAAGAAAGGTGGTGTCAGGCAGGTGTTCTGGGACGCCGTTGCAGGCGAGAAAGGACGGAGGCACTGATGTTCAGATGATGGAGGGTGGCAGAGCCGGAAGACCGAAGATCACTGGCAGAGATGTATCATGATATGGGGGGCGGAGAGAGATTGCGGGCGGGACAACAAGGTCGGGAGGGGGTGGCTTTGAAGGCAAGGACAAGGAGCTGGAGCTGAACTAAGGCTCTTTTGCTGACACAGCACCGGACAAGGAATAAGAGCCCTGCTCAGACCAAAAGCCCATCCCAGTCCGGCATCCTGTTCTCTCAGTGGTCAACCAGATGCTACGTTCCCAGCAGCTGGGCTTCAACTCCCATTGGCCATGCCACCTGGGCTGATGGAAGTTGGGGTCCTGAAAGACCCAAGGTTCTCCATCCCTGTCACAGAACATCATTTCAGCTTCCATCATCCTTCTCCTTTCACAGAGAGCTGAGGTGTAATCAAACACACAGGTGGGTTTTTAAAAAATTGCTAGATGCCCTCTCCTCCTTTCAGCTGATGGGAGTCCTAACAGAGAACCGGGACTCATTGAGAGGTGCCCCTGAGGAGGTTGGGGAGGCAGGGTAAATAGCAGGGTGGGCAGTATTGGCAGAGAGAGAGTTTCAGCCCCTTACTCTGCAGGCAGGCCAGCCTCCACCAAGAGGGATGAAGGACTCTCGGGAGGAGCCTCCAAGTCACTGCTTCGTCCAAGGCAGAGCAAGAGAGAGAGAGAGAAAGAAAGAGAGAGAGAGAGAGAACCAGTCCCGAGAGGCAGCAGACAGAAAAAGAGAGAGAGATATACACACATGCACAAAAGAGGGCAAAGAAACAGAGAGCAAGACAAGGCCACAAGGACTAACACATGCCCCTCTCCGAAAGGACAGAGAAAGCCCATAAGGTCCCCACCATCTTGGAAACAAGCACCCTCAAAATCCATCTAGCCTGCCCAAAGCAAACATGAACACGGGAGGAAAATCCACACCATCCCTTCTGAAACACAGGACCAGATACCAGGCCAGGCTTCTTCTCGACTTTCTTATGGATCAGAGTTACTATTCCTGGCAACGGGAAAGGCCCCTATATCCCCGTTCTGTGAGTGACTTTCCTCCGGGGAAAAAATGGCTTGCACCCTTTTGACGGAGAGAGCATTCGGTGGGCCTTGTGTCTACAGGAGTCCGCCATTACTCGCCGCAGCACCACTGCCCAGTTTCCCTGGGAAAGCAGAGGGCCAGAGAAGCCTGTGCCCACATCCCACCAGGGCCCCCTCACCTCAGGAAGTTATCTTCTGCGCCAGACACAAGGCCAGTTGCGGATGAGGGGCTGTCCGAGAAGACGTCCACTAAAAGGTTGCCAGCACTGGATGGGACGCCGGAGGCAGCTGCTGGGGTTGCCCGGAGGCCGAGGAGGTCGGCAGAGGGGGATGGCGTCGACTGCGGGGAAGCGGGAGGGAGGGAGAAGCCAAGGTAAAGGTCCTTCCATGCACCTGCCTTGAGAACTGAACCCATGAACCCTGGTACCTACCTTGGGGGCAGAGGAAAAGGCACCGGGCCCTGCGCTGTGGGAGCATGCTTTCTCTCTACTCCTGCACTAAAATGTGTCCAGAAAAAAACAAATTCTGCAATTGGAATAATTGTGCAAATTGGACACATTCGTACATCAGATTCATTAACACCTCCTCATTTCTGCGGGGAAGGGACAAGCCTCTTGGTGCTGCCTTTTACGAATTCCGTTTTCTATACCTATTATTTCTTTACCTTTTCTAATTTACAGATCTGCATTTCTTTACTAATTCTAATCTCTAGATCTATATAACTCTATACAGTATCCATCCCTGCTGCCCACCTCTCAGATTTGCATTTTATCTTTTGGGCAAGGCCCAAGGGGAGGGAAGAGAGGTGCACTGTGTGCTCGGCAGCGCCAGGACACCAACCAGCTTGAGGCATCACAACTGCATTTCTCCTGGTTGGCAGATCTGGCAACAAGCTGACAAATTCTTAATGGAATTTGTCAGCCATCACAGAATCCACCCACCCACTTCCCTTCCCACTTTACAGCACCACAGGCTTTCTGGTAAATGGTTTTCGCCCTGGGCTTTGACTCCCGAGACCTCCCTTCTCCAAAGAGCCCCGGTCTCCCCCACACAAGGCACCATTTTCTTGCTAGGGGACACCCCAAGTCTCCAAGCCCCAGACCCTCCCTCTCTTTGGCACTCACGGCAGTGCTGGCTGAGGGTTCCATGCCCCCATTGATTTCGGAGTTGGGGTCCTTCTTGCCGTCGTCCAGCTCGCTGCCAGCTCCGGGGCCCTTCTTCTTCTTGAGCTTAGCCAGGATGGAGGACTCGCGCTCAGGGAATGGAGGCATCTCCTCCAGCACTGTTGCCTAAGGGGCGGAGTTGGGGAGACGGAGAAGGGTTCGAATGACGAGTTATTCGTCTGCTTTTCATTTACGGCTTGGTTATGTCCTCAGAATGGAAAGGTGGCAGGATTCCCAAGGACGTGCTCTAGGGGGAGCTGGCTTCAGGCACCAGACCCATTGGCAGACCAACTCCGTGCTACAAAGGATGTCTGCAAATGTGATATGAAGGCTGGCAACACCAACCCCACCATGTGGGAACCCCTTCCAGACAACCACGGTGCCTGGAGGCAAGACAGTCGGCAGTGATCGGAGGAGGAATGACTGCTGGGCGGAGCACAGAGAGAAGCAACGCTGTGGTGCATCTGCAGCAGCACAGCTGGACGCCTTCATCTGCCCCAAAACACCCTCAGCAGGGGCTGTAACTTTTCAATAGTTTGACTTCACCCCCAAAGGTGCATTGTCCCCGAGACAGACGGATGCCAACAACTTTTTCATTCATGACACTTCTATTCTGCCCCATAACCACAGCTCTCTTGCCAGCACCAGTTTTGCTTTTAAATGCAGCAGAAACAATAAAATACCAATCCAGTGCCCAAAACAAGCAAACGGCAGAGATAAAATTTTAAAAGCCCATACAATTCCTCTCGGAAAAGGCAGATCCTACAAAAAAACTTCAGGGAGCCAAAATGCTGGAATCCTCAAAGGCTCCAGAGCCCTTTTCGGCTCAAGGGTCAGATTCCTTCATGCGTGGCGGACGTACGACCCACCCAATGTTGTTGGGCTACAACTGCCATACACCTTGATCATTGGGTCACACTGTCTGGGGCCGATGGGATTTGGAAAGGGAGCTGTGGCTCAGAAGGTCCCAGGTTCAAAACCTACCACCTCCCGGTTGCTGAAACCTGCTGAAACCCTGGAAAGCTGCTGCCAACCAGTATAGTCAGCGTAGGCAGGGGAAACAGAGGTCTGACCCTGGTATATAAGGCAGGTTCCTTTTCCTGGCTCCCCATTGTGGCCTATGGTGAAGGGGCAGAAATGGGCTTCTGGCGCAGCACAAAAAAAATCCCAAGAGCTGGTTTCAATTCACAGATCGAAGCCTTACGTCTCCCCTTATTTGATGCAGCTGCAACCAGTTTCTCTTTCAGATCAGCCAACTCTCTTCCCCCACCCAGTCTCCCCGAGATGAATGGCTGACTTAGCTACCAGCCCACCCGTCTCTCGCAAGATTCCCAGTTTCCCCCTCACCAAGACATCGGTGCTGGCGATGGAGCTGAGCTTGAGGTACTCAACCGCCCGCTGCTGCAGCTCCACGTCGGCGTTGCGGATCTGGCTGTCGGAGCGCAGCACTTCCTGGATGGTGCCCTTGGTCTCAGGGAAGAGGTTGATGAACTTGATGTAGGTGGAGAGGAGCAAAGCCCGGGTGGAGACGCTGCAGAGGTGGAACTTGGAGTGCAGGAGGTTGAACTGCACCAGAGGGCTGGAAGAGAGGAAGGAAGGAAGGAAGGAAGGAAGGAAGGAAGGAAGGAAGGAAGGAAGGAAGGAAGGAAGGAAGGAAGGAAGATGGTAGCTTGGTTTCTCAAACGGCTTGGCTCCCAAACAAATTGGCTCCCGAATGTCACAAACCCAGAAGTGAGTGTTGCAGTTTGCGAACGTTTCTCGGAAGCCGAACATCCGACGCAGCTTCCAATTGAGTGCAGGAAGCTCCTGCAGCCAATCAGAAACCGCACCTTGTTTTTCGAACCATTTTGGGAGTTGAACGGACTCCCGGAATGGATTAAGTTTGAGAACCAAGGTTCCACTCTATTATACTTTCTTTCTAATACCCTGCCCATCTGACTGGGCCCCAGCCACACTGGGAGGTTTCCTACAAAAGTAACAACAAAACAATGACAAAATCAAACATTAAAAGCACTCTGAAATAGGGCTGGCCTTCAGATGTCTACGAAAAATTTTACAGATTCTAACATCTGCCAGGAGGGCGTTCTGCAGGGCAGGTGTGACTAACAAAAAGGCTTTCTGTCTGGTTCCTTGTAGTTTCACTTTGTGCAGTGAGGGAACTGCCAGAAGGCCCTTGGTGCTGGACCTCAGTGTCTGGACTGAGTGATGTGGGTGGAGATGCTTCTTCAGGAAGGAGGCACGGGTTGAGGGTGGCACCATTTTTAGCTGCCACACTCCAAGTCAGCATAGCAGAGGGGAGGGGATCTGAAGCCAGGCATGCCAACGTGCCTCACCAAGCTAAGAAAAGAAGGGGATGAGCCTCTGCAAACAGAACTAAGCCCTAGTTCTCTGTGAGGCTGCTAACCTGTCCCTGGGCTGTACCATTCATTTCAGACTGCGGGTGGAGGCTCACGTGTTCGAAGGATCATACCAAAAAAATTAAATATAAATCCCACCTCCCAAAAGAATCTACATGCCAGAGTCCTAGCCTTGCCATCTCCCTGACATGCTTGGCCTAGCGCCCACTGGAATGGTAAAACAAGGGCTTCTAAGGTTGAAAACTCCCTTGTTGCTGCCAAAGAGGTTTAGAGAGAACCACCCCACTGAACGGCCTTGAGGAGGCATCTCACTCAGAGCTGTTTTGAGGATTGGTGGATGGAGAGAAAGAACCTGTCACCAATAAGGTGGGCTAGTGGGTCCCTCTCCTAGGCTCTGCCCACATTCCTTCCTCCCACAGTTCCCAACCTTGAGCGAGGATCTCCAGCGATGAGGTTCCCAAACTCCCCTAGGATGTAGCCGCCAACTTTGACCATGTTCTCGTGGCAGGCGGGAGCCTGTAGGGCCTATGGAAAACAAAGGAGATCTGTAATGTGCTGTAGGGAGGCAGGGAGAAAAAATAAGCCCCCATTCAGGCTCCCATGCAACCATCAGGCCATGATTTAGCCCTTTTACTGACGTGTCTCAAAAGGACTAACACCGCAATTGCCTCAGGCTCTTTTAGGTTCATTCTGGGTCTCTAACCCAGAAAGAACAGTGGCTGAATCATGATGCACAGGCAACTCCCAATTTATGTGGGGGTTGTGTTCCAAGGAACCATGCGTTTAAGTGAAACTGGGCATACTTGGAACACCACTGAAAAAGGCTGCAAGCACCCCATTCAGTCCCTGCCCCCCTTTTTAATATTTATGATTTTCAGGTTTATACATTTCAAAAAAATTACAGTCATTTTAACATTTCAAAACTTGGCTTCCTTCCCCCTCTTTCTGCGATTCCTTAAATTTATTCTTAATATCTTCTGCATATCCAAATTAATTTAATTTGTTCATTTATTCATCCACTTTAAATACATACTCTTATGAAATTGCAGGTTATTACAGTTACAGGTTATTGCCCCCTTCTGTGACGTTTTCGGGTCACTTCCAGGTTTGAGGCGCGGTTGCGCACATACTGGACATGCTTAAAATGGTCGCTGCCTGTACATAAATTCAGTGATGAGCCTGCTGTAGAAGCGCATTCATCACAGCTTGTGACACATGGACTGCCATCTCCCCAGGACTGAGCTTAGGGCAAACTTCTCTCCCTCCTCTGCAGTTTGTGACAAAGACTGATTCGAACAGAGCTGGTTGGCTGTTCCTTGTGTTTATAGGTCTTGGAACTGCCCTCCGCCCCCCGTTCTTGTTGACAGACATATCTAGACGTACCCTTTGTGACAGACACTTTATTAATATTGTGAGATCAACTCACCTAGATTTGCAGAATTCCTCTTGGGCCGTTTTGTATCAATTAGCAGCCCTCTAGCGAGGCAGCTGGACATACATCTCACCCACCCACAGAGCAAGAGGCACTGGGAAAACTGTGGATGCTGTTGGACTCCAACCCCCATCATGCCTGATTGCTAGCCATATTCTGGCTGTGGCTAATGGGAGTTGTAAAGGTAAAGGTACGCCTGACTGTTAGGTCCAGTCGTGGACGACTCTGGGGTTGTGCACTCATCTCGCTCTATAGGCCAAGGGAGCCAGTGTTTGTCCGCAGACAGCTTCCGGGTCATGTGGCCAGCATGACTAAGCTGCTTCTGGCGAACCAGAGCAGCAGATGAAACGCCGTTTACCCTCTCGCTGGAGCGGTACCTATTTATCTACTTGCACTTTGATGTGCTTTCGAACTGCTAGGTTGGCAGGAGCTGGGACCGGGCAACGGGAGCTCACTATGTCGCGGGGATTTGAACCACCAACCTTCTGATCAACAAGCCCTAGGCTCTGTGGTTTAGACCACAGCGCCACCCATGTCCCAATGGGAGTTGTAGTCCAACAATATAGAGGGAAGAGAAGTCTTCTCCCCAGAGCGACAGGGCAGGCAAAGAAGAAACTGTCAATGACTCTGACCAACCCCACCCACCTCAAAGACCGTCTTGGCAGCATAGCCTTGGACGTCGTCTCGGTTGATGACGATCTGGATGACGCGGTACCAGACCTCCTCGCTCACATAGTCCCCGGCGATACGGATCAGATTGAGGATGGTGTCCACATACCAGCTGTAGTCCACTGCGTATTTCTCAGCAAGGATAGCCACCTTCAGAACCTGGGAGACATGGAAAATGAAATATTGCCTTGCCCTGCCAGTTCCTATCAGGCTTTAAGCCCCTAGGGGCTACTCTTCAGTACCAGCAAGGCTGACCCAACACCTTGATGCTGATGGTGCTGTGCCCCCTTCTCCTCCCCACCATTCCACATACAGAAGCCGATCAGAATGGCAGCTGAATATTACTTCAACACTGGCGAAGGGAAAACATCTTTCTATGCAGTCGAGCATACACACCTCTGTTCTCCAATCAAAGGGAATGGCTAGTGGTTGGGAGATCTCAGGGCTGCCACTGTTGCTTCCCTCCAAATTTCCATCATATGCCAACTGAGGCAGCTGCCCTGCTCTGCCCAACAGTAGGGCCGCCCTGCACGCCAAGTCCCTCTAAGAAGATTTGGAAACTCCTGGCCTCCCCCCCCCCCGCCCTTGCTGTTTCACAGAAATCTACCTAGATGAAGAAATAAGCTCCCACAGCTCTCTTTCCCATGAGCTGAAAAACCCACTCACAATCTCCTCGCGGATAGAGTAATCTGCCGTTTCCAGGTAGCTGAGCATCTCCGAGACGATCTGCTTGGCGTTGGTGCGGTCGCACATGGCGTAGAGGAGATCGGCAGCCCGCTGGCGCACGCTCACGTCCCTCTCCGTCTGGGAAAAGGAGGCCGGGAGTGTGAGACCGGCAAGTTCTTGCCTGAGGCATAACCCCAGTCTCCCGTCTTGCCCCGGCTGGCTCGCACACTTACAAACAGAGCATCTTCTGCAAGCCCACTATAACAACCAGCAGTTGGATAGGATGAGATGAGCAAGAAGAGTATGCAGGTGGTACCAGGCTGAAGTAATGCTCCATTGCTTTCCAGCGGCTCATTCCCTGCTACGCTCCTCGGTCCAAGGATGGGAGGCTGTGGCCCTTAAGATGTTGGCAGACTCCATCTCCCAATGGGGAATACCCAGTGAAATGCTCCCCCCCTCCAAATTTCACCACCAGCACACGGGGAGAGGATTTGGGGAGACCACACTCTCTTAGCCCTTCAATCTCATTCCGCGTGCAAACTACCTCGTCCCTCTGCTCTGCCCATGCCTTCAATGGGTTCTGACCTTGAGGGCGTTGATGACGGTCTCAATGTGGGTCTTGACGGCCTCGTGGGAGAATTCAGAGCTGGCCAGGGTGCACATACTCTCAAGAGCCAGGTATCGGAGGTTGGTTTCCCGATGCTGTAGGAACTGGCCGAGTTGATTACATGCCCGCACCAACAGGTTGGGTTCGCTGTGGGTCAACAAAGTTAAGCCCCATCTGAGCATGGCAGGAGGGACATCCGAGCGGAGCTCAGCGGCTGACTGCACACCTCTCAAATCAATCAGATTGTCATCCAATGTCCCCCAGTTTGGGGAAAAGCCATAGCTGCATATCATAATTATTCTATGCCTTAACTCCTCTTTGATGTTCTCAGATATATATTTTACTGCTGTTCTTACTCAAAACCTACGTGCATTTTAACCTGTTTACATTGATTTTTAAAGTAATCTACATACACTTTCCAATCCTCCTTAAACACTGCCTCATCTTGATCTCTAATTTTACTAGTTAAGCTTGCTATTTATGCATATTCCATCAATTTTCAGCTGCCTATGTTCTTTAGATACAGCCTCGTTTCACCAGTTTTGCACATCTAGCATTCTCGCTGCAGTTGTTGCATATTAAAATTAATTTGTCTGATTTTTTTGGCACAACCGTAGAAGAAACATTTTTGGGAGAGTTTCCTCAAATATTTTCTTTACCTCATTATAAATCATCTCCCAAAATCCCTTAGCCGCTCTACACGTCCACCGCATATGGTAAAATGTAGCTTTTCACATACCTGCCCCTTCCTTTCTCTGGTTTTGCCCTGGTGCTGCCATCTAAAGGTTGCCAAGGACCACTGAGACACTTGCACAGTGGGATATCTTTGGAAAAGCACCAGCCATTTTTTCTCACCGTCTCATTTAAAGAGCCTTCATGCTAAGGAAGAACAAACAAGGGTGAGGTGCTCACCTGTCGTAGTGGATGATGAGACTGATGGCTTCAAAGAGGATAGCATTCTTGGCATTGGAGTGCTGGACCTTCTTGGACTTGGGTGGCTCCTGGGCCTTGTTGAGTATAGTCTCCAGGCACTCAACCAGACGTCCTTTCACTGCTGCATCTTCTGTGGGGAAAAGCAGAGGGTGCAAAGGCCAGGAAGCAGCATGTTAGAGCAGGTCCCAGCAAGAGGAGAACCCAAGGTTCACAGCTCCCAATGACCATTCACATCTCCTTAGACTTTCCCTATGGATAGACCAATCTAACTCCAGCCCATGTTAATTTCACACATGTTCATTCAAAAATCCTTTCCCTCCCATTTCTGCAATAATCTGGGCTGCTTTTTAAAATCTGTACAAAAAAATTGTCCTTGAATACATACCACAAAATACATCTTTAAATACATATTTCATCTCAGTGTACAGTGGTACCTCGGGTTAACTACTTAATTCGTTCTGGAGGTCCGTTCTTAACCTGAAACTGTTCTTAACCTGAAGCACTACTTTAACTAATGGGGCCTCCTGCTGCTGCTGCGCCGCCAGAGCATGATTTCTGTTCTCATCCTGAAGCAAAGTTCTTAACCCGAGACACTATTTCTGGGTTAATGGAGTCTGTAAACTGAAGCGTATGTAACCTGAAGTGTATGTAACCCGAGGTACCACTGTATGGATTTCTAAGTGCTTTTCATTCTAAACATGCATTTGGGTAAGATTTTTTGAGAAGAGTATTGAAAACCCGAAGGTTAATGCTGTTCTGATCCGTGTACTAGTCTGGGAGGCGGGAATTAGGTTGGTTCTTGGCTCCCAGACAGCCTCCAAGTGTGTTGAAGGCCTCCAATAAAGATGTTTGAACAAAAGCTGTGACATTTTGTGATGCTATATAAATGTTAGGTCTTGGTCCCCTCCTCTGACATGCAGAAAAGGAGATGGGGAGGGGAAAGGGGAGTAGCATAAATTTGCGGGAGACTCATTCGCATAGCAGGCAACTGGGGTTTCCTGTTACATCTGAGGCAGGCCTCTGAGAAAGAAGAGATGAGAAATAGATAAAGTGACCTCTTTTACTGGGTCAGTTCAAGGCCAGCATTTCATCAGCTAAGCTGGACCAAGTGAGGTCAAGCTTTCAAGTACCTACCCAATGAGAAGTTCTATAGAACAAGGAAGTTCATTATTTCTCACCTGCTAGAGAATGTGGTAGCTAGACTGGTGACTGGGAGCGGCCGAGACCATATAACATTGGTCTTGAAAGACCTATATTGGCTCCCAGTACGTTTCCGAGCACAATTCAAAGTGTTGGTGCTGACCTTTAAAGCCCTAAACAGCCTCGGTCCTGTATACCTGAAGGAGCGTCTCCACCCCCATCGTTCTGCCCAGACAATGAGGTCCAGCGCCAAGGGCCTTCTGGCAGTTCCCTCGCTGCGAGAAGCCAAGTTACAGGGAACCGCCCTTCCACCAGATGTCAAAGAGAAAAATAACTACCAAACTTTTAGAAGACATCTAAAGGCAGCCCTGTTTAGGGAAGCTTTTAATGTTTAATAGGTTATTGTATTTTAGTGTTTTTTTGGAAGCAGCCCAGAGTGGCTGGGGGCACCCAGCCAGATGGGCGGGATTCAAATTATTATTATTATTATTATTATTATTATTATTATTATTATTATTGGGCTAAAACACCAGGATTGGATGCAGTAAGGCCTCCAAATAGCAATTGCTGGGAATCACAAGTGGGGAGAGTGCTTTATGGAATCAGACCCCTGGTCTATCTAGCTCAGCAGTGTTGACTAAGACTAGCAGGATTTCGGATTGGGGTCTGTCCCAGCCCTATCTGGAGATGCCGGGGGTTAAAAGCTCAGACCTTCTGTATGCAACGCAGATGCTCTACCACCAACCTATCGCTCTTCCCCTTTTGCTCCTGTCCTGCTGAAAGGCTTCCCATAGGCATCAGGTTGGCCAATGGGAGAAGAGGGTGCCGGACTGGATTGGTCTGAAGGACCCTTTTTGTGATTTGAAAGCCAACATGAAAACCACTTAATTTGATTTCTGGGATTTAGAATGAGATGGGAGGAAAGCGGGACTGCTGGGAAGTACGAGTCCAGCACTTCAGAACAGCAACATCTGATAACCTTGGCAATGAACTTCATTATATTAGCAGAGAGATCTGGATATACCTGGCTGCCAGATCCCATTAATCCACTAGCCTCTGCCTGCCAGAGAATCCAGAATCCTCAGCTTTCTGTTAACTAAACAGAGCCTACAGGCAGCCTGGAATAATTGCCCAGAGAGAACTACTGGACACAGCCTTGCACACAATCCATCTACTGTATTGGCCTGAATATAAGTCGCACCTTTTCCCCCCAAATTCTGACTGTGAAAAGTTAAAGTGCGGCTTGTATTCAGAACCGAGCGCCGCGCACCCACCTCTCAGCACTACCACCCTGAACAGGGGGCGGGGGCGGCTGGCGCCAGCTTCAGGAGGTAATGCCAGGAGTCAGTAGTGCCAGGAGCACGCAGCTCATTCGTAATCAAGCACTGGCGCCGGCTTGGGGAGGGGGGCGCTGAGCACCGTCTGCCCCCCATTCAGAGTGGTAGTGCCGCACCCTCAAGTAAGCCTTGAATGATAAATGTGCATCTTATTTGTGGGTGCATCTTATATTCGGGCCAATAAGGTATAATAATAATTTATTATTTATACCCCACCCATCTGGCTGGGTTTCCCCAGCCACTCTGGGCAGCTCCCAACAGACCATTAAAAACACGGTAAAACACCAAACATTAAAAACGTCCCTAAACAGGGCTGCCTTCATTTGTCTTCTAAAAGTCAGGTCGTCGTTTATTTCCTTGACATCTCGTGGGAGGGTGTTCCAGTACCGAGAAGGCCTTCTTGCGTAGAAGGGCTTGGGTGCCACCCAAAGTGGCTGCCCCCCCAATTCCAGGCCACCTCTTACCTGGGGGAGGATAACACTGCAGCAGCCGCAGGAGCTTGACCGAGAGCCAGGGGGCTGGCACAAAGTAATAGGTGTAGTCCTGGAGGTCTGTGGAGGCCGACGACACAATCTGCCAGAGGGGCAGGAGGTGGGATGTAAAAACACAGCAACACAAACCACCAGTGAGTCAGCTATATTAGAACATCCTCATTATTCTTTAGTCCAGGGGTGGGGAACCCTTTTCAGTCCAGGGGCCACTTTCACTTCTGGGCAATCTTCTGGGGGGCCACATGGCAGTGGTGTGTGGGGTCAGTGGCAAAAGTGGTTGGAGCAAGCGGGTGGATTCCATCCAGGAAGAGTTCAAGGATACATTCTGGGAGTGAGAAGCGGGGCCAGTGAGGAGTATGGGCTTCCAAGGGCCAGACATAGAGGCTCGGAGGGCCGCATTTGTGCTTTAGGCCTGAAGTACCCCACACCTACGTAAACCCATTACCACAAAGCCCTGGCAGGGGAACTAGATGTGCTTAGAAACAGTCATGGGGAGAAGCGGGAACCAGATTGTAGTGATCAGATGGGAATCAGAGTCACTTTGCCAGACAGTGGGGTTCATTCCCCCCATGCTGTTTTCCCAGTTTAAGTACCACAGCTCAAATCTGTACAAAATACAGCAAAACAACAAGAGAGAGAGAGAGAGTCGTAGCCTTTGTGGACAGACGCAGAGGAACTGATGCGCTTAATGCATCACTTCCTGCTCCATGTTTCTTTCCTTAAACAACTGGAAGCAGGTGCAGAGCAGCCACTATTTTCACCGGGGCTGCAGCAAACAGAGGGATTTTTTCTTGGGGGGGGGGAGGTTAAGCCTTTCTCTCCCCACTATAATCCTGATGAAAATCACTCTGTGCCTGCTCTCAGCCCTGGGAGAGAAGCACCCACCTAGTTTAGGGGAATCCTGGTTCCCAGAAATAAGACTCGCAGAAGTACAACCAACTGGAGCAGTAACTAAAAGGCAAAATAATTGGTGCCCTCCTCTCTTCTGTGCACACCTCCCCCCCAAACCCAGACCTCACCCTGCTGAGCCTGGATACAGCCAACGAAACGCATGTCTTGAAGTCATCAGGATTCTTCTTGCAGAGGCAGGCAATGAGGCTGACGGCAGCTGTGACCACGCCCTGTGGTTTTTTTGGGGGGGTGAGAAAGATGGTGTGCCAAGTGAGACCACTTCGAAAGGGGCTAAAGGAGGCACAAATGCACCACTTTCTGGCTCCCACTGGGCATATGATAGGAGAAGTAAAAGATGTGCCGAGTCTGGTGTGCATCGCTACTACATAGGAGCATTTTGGAGCAAATAGCATGCTTAGTTAAACAGGGGCATAGCTGTCAACCTTCCCTTTTTTTGCAGGAAACTCCCTTATTCCAGCGCCATTTCACATTGCTATCCCAGATTGTTAGATATCCCGTAGACTGTCCCCCAGGACAGATGAGGCAGCTGATCCCTTATTTTCAAATCTGAAAGTTGACAGCTATGAACAGGGGTCTGTTGGTGGCCAAAGCTTTGTGCAGACCAATAAAACCTATTGGTTATGAAGAACCTTTACTCTCGGCAGCGTAACTATCCGGCTACTCTTATTTTGAGCTCTGGGTACAAATAGCTCAGTGTTCCCCGAGCAATGGGCCATGTGATAGATAGTGTCTGAGTGGATGTGGCGGGCGTACCATATGTGTATTATTGTGGGGGTGGTTCCCCCACAATAGGAAGCAGAGGCTGGGGGGGTTACGTACCATGTGCTGATCATTCAGAAGGTGCACCACCCGCGACGTCCACTCTCCCATGGGCACCAGGTCAGGTGAGGTCTTGTAGAGGCGCAGGAGGCAGAGGGCAGCACTCTGCTTCACGCTATCCATGGTGTCACTGAGGGGCAGTTGTAGACAAATAGGTGGGTCAAGACGGGTGAAGGAAGGAGAACAGGTCAATTGATGATCCATAATGAACTGAAAAAAAATGTTTAAAAGTACTTTCCCAAAAAACCCGAGTCCTTTCTGTTAGGGATAATTCAGATGAAAATTCCGAGGTGTCAAAAAAAGGTTATTTATGTATGCTAGTACTACGGCCTATGTTTTGTTCACCTCAAAATGGAAAATGAGCGAGGTCCCAAGCAAAGAAGAATGGCAACTTAAGTTGACAGAATATGCACAACTTGCAGACTTAACATATAGAAGAAGAAAACAAGAAGAACATATGTTTAAAGAAGATTGGAAAATGTTTATTGACTATACGGGAAATAATTGTGTTCAGCTGAAAACGCTGGCAGAAGTAAGAAAAACTCAGCAGTGTAAATAAGTTTTGATGGATGCAGTAATGGAATACTGAATGGTATAGTTTTTGTAAAATATGCAGGGATTTAAAATATGTAAAGTGAACTATGGAAAGAGAAGAAGGGAAATTGTTGATATCTTAAGCATGTAAAATGAGTGTTTTAAATTGTAAAACAGAAAATTTGATGAAATAACAGTGCGTTAGCAGCGGATTGATATTGGGACCATCCACACTGTTCCGTTTTGTTAGCTGTTCTGCGATACTTTCCCTGTGTTACTGCTGTCTAGCTAGAGTGCAAAACATGGGCAACAAAAAACACCACCCTGAACATTTGCGGTATAAAAGGTTCCAGGGTTTTGGGAGGAAACTACAGGACAGGCACCAACTGGGAATGAAGCAAGATGGCTGCCACAAAACCTTTGGAGGCACAAAGAGCACTGGAAGTGAGATTGTGCATAACCGCACAGATGGCATCACATCAGATCACAATATAGTGGTACCTCGGGTTACATATGCTTCAGGTTACAGACTCCGCTAACCCAGAAATAGTACCTTGGGTTAAGAACTTTGCTTCAGGATGAGAACAGAAATCATGCTCCGGTGGCCTGGCGGCGGCAGGAGACCCCATTAGCTAAAGTGGTGCTTCAGGTTAAGAACAGTTTCAGGTTAAGAACGGATCTCCAGAACGAATTGAGTACTTAACCTGAGGTACCACTGTAAAAAGGATGCCTGGAGACACAAACCAGACCTGTATACAGTGGTACCTCGGGTTACATAAGCTTCAGGTTACATACGCTTCAGATTACAGACTCCGTTAACCCCGAAATAGTACCTCGGGTTAAGAACTTTGCTTCAGGATGAGAACAGAAATTGTGCTCTGGCGGTGTGGTGGCGGCAGGAGGCCCCACTAGCTAAAGTGGTGCTTCACGTTAAGAACAGTTTCAGGTTAAGAATGGACCTCCGGAACGAATTAAGTACGTAACCAGAGGTACCACTGTATGTTCCTTGCCTCTTGTGGATAGACTCCCTCTGAGCAGTGGCGTAGCGTGGGGGGTGCAGGGGGGCCTGGCCGCACCGGGCGCAACATCTGGGGGGGCGTGCTCACACTCGCAGCTCTCTGCCCCTACCTGGCAAAGTAGCCTACCACGGGTTAGGGGGCACAAATTACTTGCCTTGCCCCGGGTGCTGACAACCCACGCCACGCCACTGCCTCTGAGCAAACGCTTTTCTCTAGTGGGACTGGCTTACCCGGCCACCAGGATGCGGGGGATCTCAGAGGCAAAGGCCTCGGCCATCTCACGGCTGCCCACATTGGCAATGCAGTGCAGGGCCAGGCACATGAAGGTGGGGTTGCGGCTCGCCAAGTCATTCTTGATGGCGTTGTTGATGAGGCGGATCAGCTCGCTGTTGCAGTTCACCAGCACCGAAATGAACAGGTAACCCTAGGGCAGAGAAGAGGCAGATGCAGGCACATTCTGAGCCAGGGGAGAGGCATGGACACACAACCCACAAAATCATAGAGGCTTTTCTCCACTCTGTCCCACAGCAGAAAAGGGGCCAGAACGAATTTGGCTGGCGCTCCCGAGGCAAAGATTGTGTGCACACCGTACATGAAAAGCATGTGGCTTGCCCCAAAGACCCATGGGAACCGTAGTTCACCACACAGAGAACTAAAATTCCCAGCACAAACTACAGTTCCCAGGATTATCTGCGGGGGGGGGGGGCTGTAAATGTGCGGCAAATGTATGGTGTGCATGCAGCCATATAATGTGCTGTACAGTTTAGCAAACAGGAGCTCCTTTCTGCACTACAATTCCTGCAGCGACACACCCTGGCAGCCAAACTGTTTCCATCCAAAGCATTTTAGAGTTGATTGTCAGTGCCATGGGTCACTCCTTTATTTAACAGGCATGATACTTCCTCATTGATGCAAATGGCTCAAAATACAAAGAAGAAAAAGAACAATACCATGTGAGGAAAATGAAAGAGTGGGGAGAATTGGAATGTTGTGGGTGTGGATAATCATTGGCCCAGAGGCCAATGCTGCTGAACTTCAACTCCCATCATCCCTGGCCACGCTTGCTAGGGCTGATGGGAGTTGTAGTTCCACAACATCCAGAGAGCGAAAGGTTCCCCACATCTGGGATACAGAGGCCTAGACTGAAACCTCTATCCAGGCGTAGTTCACATAAAACACCAGAAAAGGTGGAAAACGTGTTCCTGGATGACACCAACACAGAGGTGTGTGTGTGTGTATGTTGCACAACAGAAGAAACATGTCCGTATTTTTTTTATTTAAAAAAAATCCCTAGATGTCCCAGGGGGAGGGGGGGAGGACTATATGTGAGATATAATATCCTGACCCCCTTGGAGTGAATAACAACAATGTAATGAAAATAACTAGCACAGCCTTCCCTAATAAATTCCTTACAGACCTGGCACTCTGACTTCTGATGATAACATTGGGAGGTAGCTGCCTGTTGCTCCTTTATATCTATTTATACAGATGGGGAACTGAGACCAAGGGAGAGATGGAGCCAGTTTAACAGGGGGGGGGAAGGGGGGAGACCCCCAGCCTCCCACCCCAGGCCCCTCAAGCCTACTCACAATTTGCTTCTCTGTGTACTTGTTGGAGCTGAGCAGGTTGACAGCCTCCATGTGACCAAAGTCGATGTCATGGCCCAGCAGGAATATGAAAAGCAGCTTGCAGACATATTTTTTCTTGCTGTAACCATCCAAGGCTTTATCTCCTGAGAGGGGAAAGAGCAAGAGGGAGAGGGGAGGGGGAGGTCACTGGCACTGCTGGAAGGAGAGAGGTGTCTTGCAAGCCAGGAGCGTGGGAAGGGAGGGAAGCAGTGGCAAACGCTTTTCAGCCTAGTAATATCAAGCCTTCGGAATGCTTTCTTATTTTGAGCTGCCCAGGGTGGGCTTGAGAAGGAGGCAGGCGTTCTCAGAAAATTTCTTCTAACTGTCGCAGAGAATTTGGGAAACCTGTGAAACACGCTCTCCCCCCCCCCAATTGTTATTGTTATTAAAAGAATTTATGTGATACCTTTCAAATACCAAGGAGGTCCCACAAACAAATGAAAGCCTATTCTCAAAATAACATGAACAAAGCCAATAATAAAAATACAGCTGCCACTAATTGAAACACATAGGAAAACAGCCACATTACGACATTCATAATTGATAAACAACCCCATTAAAAGAGCATGACAATTAAAACAACAATAAAAGTAGGAGGTTCGCGTCAGGAGATCAGAGAAATGATCATCTCTTTCTAAATAATATTTATTAAAATTTTCAATAGTAATACAATAAAAATCAAAAAGGAAAAAAAATAACAAAAATACAAAAATGAAAATAATTAAAAACACACAAAGTTTCCATTACTTATTTTCCATTAACTTATTTCCCGGACCTCCTCATACCTCCCTTTTTTGTATTCCAATTCAGATTGTTAATTCAGCAAATCCTTATCAAGAAATTTTTACCTATTTCTAAACCTTTTTTTCCATATTCTCTTAAAGCATTACAGCTGGAAACGACTTAGTTTCTATCCAACATCATTCTAACATTCATTAATTTTGCAATATTTCTGTAAATAGTCTTTAAATTTCTTCCAATCTTCTTCCGCCGACTCTTCTCCCTGGTCTCGGATTCTGCCAGTCATTTCTGCCAATCCCATATAGTCCATCACCTTCATCTGCCATTCTTCCAGAGTGGGTAGATCTTGTGTCGAAATGATCATCTCAACAGGGGTGTTGATGTGCTGTTGGACTCAAACTCCCATCAGCCCTAGCCAGGATGGGATATAGTCAGGCATGATTGGGGGGGTGTCCCAGCAACATCTGGATGACCACTGGTCATTTTACATGGTCCCTGCAATTTCACTCTGGGCCAGAACAGACCATTTTGCTGCCTGAGGTGCAGAAGCAAATGCCCGCCCCCTCCTTAAGGGAAGGTACAGATTACTCAAGGCCAGCCGTGTTATTTTAGTTGACGCAGCCAATCCCACAAGTCCCTTTCTCCAGCTAAAAGTACAATACTAATAAATTAAAATTGCCAGCCATTCGCTGCTCTTCCATAGCACCCAAAAATGCTGCCTGAGGCGGCCACCTCACTCTGCCTAACAGAGATGCCTGACCTGCTTAATGGGCATAGCAAGTTTACCTATGGGATCCCCTTATCCCATATATGCACTGTTACAGAGGCCAAATAATGCGCATTCCACACTTGTAAGTAATCTATATTTTTAGTGTGGCAGCACCCACACTTTGGATCTCCTGCCTTCACTGTACAGTACAACCTCTACTTACAATCATAATCCGTTCCAGAGGCCCATCCGCTGGGCGAAACCGGATGCTAGTAGAGGCGCCGTTGTGCGCATTTGGTGGCAGCGCACTTCTGCGCATGCATAGAGGCGGCAGCCACTTGTGTGCACGCATAGATGGCAGAAGCTGCTTCCACGCATGTGTGAATTGCAGCAAACCCGATGTTTACTTCCGGGTTTGCCGCAGTCGCAACCTGGAACGTCCGCGAGAAGAGGCTGATGTAAGACAAGGTTCCACTGTATTCTTTTTCAGTGCCATCTGTCATGGATGCTTTAGCTGAGATTCCTGCATTGCCGGGGGTTGGACTAGAAATTCAGTGTTTCCCAACCTTGTGACTCCAGCTGTTTTTGGACTATAATTCCCATCATCCCTTGCCATTGGTCTTGCTAGTCAGGGATGATGGGAGTTGTAGTTCAAAAACAGCTGGAGGCACAAGGTTGGGAAACACTGGACTAGATGACCCTTGGGGTCTCTTCCAACTCCACAATTATACGATTCTATGTAGACGCTGCATGTCTTTCATCTCTTTTTTTAGCTACTGCTGACTTTAAAATTTTTAAAAAATTTTGCTTAAAATAATGGTTTTAACTGGTTTTTTAATAAACAATTTGAATGTTTTATTTTGTATTTTTGCAAACCGCTTAGAGGTTGGTTGGTTTTTTTAACACTAGTGGTATTTCCCCCTCCCCAAAACCGCACAAAGTCTATGACAATTGTGTCTCATACCGAATGTAAACGAACTGTGAAAAAGACACTATGACTCAAAAGTGGAATCTCTGTTTCCTGTTTGTTTTGTAACACAATATTTAATAAAAAGCAATTTTAAGAAGCAATAATAAAATGGCATATGGATTTTGTTAAATAAGTAAATGACTACAAACTTGATCCCCTTCCCATCTCAAGGATAGAGTTTCTCAGGCTTGGATTCTGTTCCATCTCAGCAGATTCTTCCCACTGGTGCAAGTGGGCTCAAAAGTGCCAGAAGTTCTGTCCACAAAATCTCTGGATTCCACTTTGGCCTCTGGCAAGTGCTACACTAAACATCCCTTTTCAGGTAAGGGAAGGAAGATTGTATCCCTTTCCAGGCTACTCTAACCAGCACTGCAGAGAAGAAGAGGACTCTCTTTTTCTCCAGTCTCTTTCCAACAAAGAAGGAATTGCTTGGGAAGCTCCTGGTATGCCCCGCAGAGGACCTCAAGGTCCACAAATGACAACATTTTGGAGGTCCCAGGTCTCAAGGTGGTTAGATTGGTCGCAACTAGGGCCAGGGCCTTTTCAGTACTGGCCCCAGCTTGGTGGAATGCTCTGTCACAAGAGACTAGGGCCCTGAGGGGTTCGACATCTTTCCGCAGGGCCTGCAAGACAGAGCTGTTCCACCTGGCCTTTGGTTTGCACTCAGTCTGACCCTTATGTTTCCCTCCCCTTATGGTTTTGATCTATGGGCTACTTTTAAAATGAGGCTGCATTTTAAAATGCATTTTAACCTGTATTTTAAGTTGGGTCCCCCCCCCCATTATGATTTTACTGTAATTTTACTGGTGTTAGCCGCCCTGAGCCCGGCTCTGGCTGGGGAGGGCGGGGTATAAATACAATTTTTTATTATTATTATTCAGAGTCAGGTCATTGGTCCATCTGTCTCACTACTGTCTACTTTGACTGGCAGCAGCTCTCCAGCATTTCAGGTAACGCTGTCTCCCAGCTCCATCTGGAGATGCCGCAGATTGAAGGTGGGACCTTCTGCACAAAAAGCAGGCACTTTGAAAGACTTGCCTCCAATGTATGCAGGCACGACTTAGTCTGTTTGTGTGCATGCGTACATACATGCGAGATGGGGAAAAATACTGTGCCCAGGAGTATCGTAAAACACATTTGTGATGCAACCTCGGGGGCAATGGAGCTCACGGAAGATCCATTCCTCTCCTGCAACACTAA
This sequence comes from Podarcis melisellensis, assembly GCF_964234715.1. Classification (NCBI taxonomy): domain Eukaryota; kingdom Metazoa; phylum Chordata; class Lepidosauria; order Squamata; family Lacertidae; genus Podarcis; species Podarcis melisellensis. Next base: position 37,678,071 of record NC_138545.1, on the reverse strand, counting down.
TGCAGGAAATTACGACAATATATTATAAAAGTCTTCAATTTGAAATTGCAAAGGAGCTGTTCATAGAATAGAAGCTCAAACTGCTGTCGCATTGTGGTTGTGCCATTCATTCTTCTCCCCACCATCTGAGCTATTCTTGATCAGAACCGAGGAAGACGTAACTGTTTCGTAACACGCGGGGACGGGGAGCGAGAGGTATCCAAAGCAACACTGAGCAAAGGAACTCTACCCAGGTAACCATTTCTGTCAAAAGACAACACGCTGCCAAATAATGAGCGCTAGAAACTTTCCCCTTCGAATTGAAACGAACGCTCAGTTTCAAAGGATTCTGAGGGCAATTTCGAAACTGCAGCATGCAGTTAACATCCACAGAGATTCCCAGACAGCTAGATCATGCTGTGCTTCAAGGAGGAGGTTTGGTAGAGACGGCCAGTGTAAGGAAGGAACCAAAATGACTGGATTTTGGGGGATGGGGTTCTGGGAACCACAAGGTTCTCTGGAAGTAGCCTAGTGAGAGTCTGGTGGGATAAAGAGGATCTAAGCAGCGTATGCATTTGTGGTAGTCACTGCTATCTGCCACATGACACAAAGTGAAATAATCGGGGTTGGTTGTCTAGTCCTTAACAACATTCTTGTGTTCCCAGGGGTGGGAGGATAAGTGGATTGTACCTGAAGGACTACGTTTCTGTCATGCTCCTAACTCAAACATGCTCCTCCTTTAAAAGAAACTTGTCACAAATTGCACAACTGTGCACTTTTGACTGCCCTACCCCGCCCTCCTTGTTGAATGCCCTGACCACAAAGACTGTTGAGGAACTGAGCTTGTTAAATTCTGCTAATCCAACCAGGAACACAGTTTGGGTTTCTGTTCCAAGCCTCCCCTCTTTTGTTCTGCGGCGGAAGCAGAGAAAATTGCCCTTCTCCAGCAGCACAAATAGCCCTGCAACACCCACCCACCCCAGCATGTTCCAGAAGTTTCAAATATGCAAAGATCAATATCTGGATCCAGGTTTGGGTGAGGAGGGAGTTCAGTGGATCAGAAGGAAAAGGTTGTCGGGAGAAATGAATTCCTGGGCCACATTGGACGAGACTGGTTTAAAACAGGAGTGTGCACGGTGCTGGCACAAGCAACTCGCAGATTCTCGAGGAAGAGAAAGGAGGGCTACCAGTCAGAGCAGAGGGCCTGGGAATCAGACCTTTTCAAGTTCATTTCAATGTCCCAGCTGGAGGCAGTCCAGCTTGTGGAGGCAGCCCAGCTGGGACAGTCCAGCTGTTTAGCATTTCGACCCTGAGCACAGGGTCATCCCTCATCTGTTGCCTGCGGACGGACTACATAAAGCACCTTTCTGCAGAGCATTGCTGACAGGGTATTAGGAAAAGATGGACGGCGAGAGCTGAACCAACCTGGGCAATGACTACAGATAAGCACAGTCGTGGAGGAAGAAAGGGGGGGGGGAGGAAAAAATGAGAAACCGTGAGTAAGTCAGGCTGACTCATGGAGCTGCTGTCGGGATCTATGGTGTGAAATAGCATATCCTGCAGATTGGAAGAAGGGGGAAGGGGGGGAGAGAGATAGCTGAGGAAGGACTTACCCTTGAATTTGGACCGGATATTGGCCAACTCTTTGTTGATTCGTTTGATTTCAGCCTCTTTGCTCTTACCTGGAATCAAAGACAAAGGCATTCAAACAAGGGACAAGCCAGCCTTCTCTATCCAACGCCCACTCAACTCACCTGGATACGTGCTTGGTACTACTAAATACCTACCAGTACGTAAAGGGAACAATGAAATAATATTAGGGGAGAGAGAAAGAGCTTGGAAAAAATACCAGCAAATGGAAACGTTCATGAACAAAACATAATCCAGCAACACACCAAAAGGACAGAGTCATAGCCATTTTGCTGCTTTGCCATCACTTAAGGGCCAAAGTACATGAGATGCAGACAACCAGATCTGTGATCAGAGCTCCCAACTTTTCCGGAAATGACACCTTAGAAGCCACCAGGGAACTCTGATTTTGATCAGAGCAGTAGCCCTAGGGAAAAGGAGGGATTTAACCCCAAACAGCTATTTACCCAACCAAAATCTAACACAAACACACTGGGGGGAAAAAGCTACTACTCTTTGCCCTGATAGAAAACACCCAGATTCGGGAAGTGGTATAGGAAGAAAGGATTAATACCCGCCCACTGCTCTGATCCAATTTTGGGGTCTGCTTTTAAATGAAGGGAGGGGGAATTGGACGATTCAGCCATGGACCTCCCACATCTGTGGGTCCTTACAGGGAGTGGGGAAGCCCACAGAGGTCACCCACAAAAGGCAACTTGTACCGCTTTGGAGGTAGCCGTGTGAACCAGTCAACCCCATACTAGAACTGGCAAGAGAGGGCAAACAGGTCTGTACACGGGAGCACCTGAAGAGAAAACACTCATTTCCCAGTTGGCTCCTGAGTGAGCGAGAGCCAGATTGAAGACAGTGCCACCCTCAGAAAAGGGAACCCCATCTCTTATTTCCACAACAGCCACTTTTAATGACAGGACCTAGGACCTAAGAAGGATTTGCCAGGTGAAGCACCAAACAACCCATAAACGGGGAGAGGGGGCGAGTACACATGGATCCCTTGCATATACAACTTGTTCTGGTGTGGGGCTGCTTTTTATATATGGGACACAGTGGTTGACCCCTTTTGGGGAAGGAGGCAGGTGCCCAATGGCAATAGTAGGTCACCCACTGGGACTGGAAGGCAGGGAAACCAGCAGAGCGTGGAGTCAGAGCCAACGATGGGCAGAGCCAACTCATGTATAGCTTTGCAATCCCATCCTCTTCCCTGCTGAGTTCTGCACTACTGAAACTGAGGAGGAAGCTGCCAGCTGATGCCACCCGTGGACTGATAGAAGGCAGATAGAGGTTGGTTGGGGAGTGCCCCATTCACCATAACGGGATAGTCTCCACTCGTCCTTCCTTGCTCAGGACTGAAACATGATAAGCTCAATAATAATAATTTATTATTTATACCCCACCCATCTGGCTGGGTCCCTCCAGTCACTCTGGACGGCTTCCAACAAAACACTAAAATACAATAACCTATTAAACACTAATAGCTTCCCTAAACAGGGCTGCCTTTAGATGTCTTCTAAAAAAAATATTGGTAGTTATTTTTCTCTTTGACATCTGGTGGGAGGGCGTTCCACAGGGTGGGCGCCACTACCGAGAAGGCCCTCTGCCTGGTTCCCTGTAACTTGGCTTCTCGCAGTGAGGGAACCGCCAGAAGGCCCTCGGAGCTGGACCTCAGTGTCCGGGCAGAACGGTGGAGGTGGAGACGCTCCTTCAGGTATACTGTACCGAGGCCGTTTAGGGCTTTAAAGGTCAGCACCAACACTTTGAATTGTGCTCGGAAACATACTGGGAGCCAGTGTAGGTCTTTCAAGACCGGAGTTATATGGTCTCGGAGGCCGCCGAGGAGAAAGCATTAAATGGAAGGGCGAAAGTCATATGGGCTTTTTAACCCAACAAAACAGAAAGCCAGAGGAGCTACCCTGAAGGGTGGCTGGTTGGGTGGCAATTCTTATTTAAACTACAGTGCAGGGTGATGCTCTCTAGAAAGTGTGTTCCCTTATATCTCCACCATATGTTTTAACTTAAACAGGGGACAAATCCAAACTAGATGCTCGCTACCACTTTTACCCGACACAAACAGGTAAACGCACAACTCCTTGCATTTATTGTGAATGAAGCAGGAAAAACAACTAAGTCCCTTAGTCCAATTTCACTGCCAGGAGTCTTTTAAAAAATATATACATGTATAAAAATAGACAGTGTCATGCAGTTGAACAGTCTGGATTGCTCTCTCCTTTTGTCCCAGTAACACCCTGTCAGGAGGGTGTGAGCAGTGCCAAGTGAACGGTCCAACATCACTATGCTTAAGAAGTGCAAAAAGAAAGAACCTGAAATATAAGGGCCCATGACCCCCCTCTAGGGTGGCTTTCCAGATGTTGTTGGACCTGGACCAGAACTCCCACCTTTCCTGGCTGGTGGGAAGGGAGCTGGAGTCCAACAATTTAGGGAAGGCCACAGGTTTCCCACGAAGATCTATCGCCTCTAATAGAAGACTCACAGGACTATTAATACCTGCATGACTATATAATATGAGGAAATCAGTAACAAGCAGGAATGTCTTTGCGACAGACCTGTGAAATGTGTTAACTATTGCATCCTGCTCTTGCTTTACAAGCCCAGAGACTTTTCCATGAGGCTCCCACCCCCATCACTGATCTCGTCTGCATCTCCTTAGCTTCCCCACTGATGCAGGATTCAGTGTCCCACTCCCGAGGCCAAGCTCTCAGCCCATCATGGAATTCCAGATTTCACAGGTCTGCGGCCACCAAACCCTCTGCATTAATGTTTCCCATATGACATCCACCCACATATGCAACTGCTGGAAGGACTCCTACATCTTCAAAAGCATAACATATCAACTGGCGCTGAGATGCAGCCTCCTTTCCGGCTCAGACGCAGCACTGCTGCCCACATATTCCCTGGTGCTTCCCTGGCTGCCTGTTCCTTCTTTCGCTGGTGCTGGAGAGAGACTCAGGAAGCCTGAACTGTTGCTCCTTTCAGAAACTTCTCTAGAATTCTCCCAACCCTCAACACACCATTTCTGTCATGTCAATAAAAGAGACACCTGCGACTCAAAACATTTTGCACACAACATCCCGTCCCAAAATATTCATCCTAAGGCCTTGGGGAAACACCTCTCTGACATTTTCTAAACACTGATGTCTCTGTTAACATTTTGTGGCTTGCAACCGCAAATGATTTGGCCTGGTTCGCTCATTCATATGACCTTCAGTCAAAGTCCCCTTCAGTCTTTGCCCATTTTACAGATGGAAATGGAGGATAAGGGTTCACTTTTCACAAACAGGAATATGGGATTTCCTGAGACTAGAATGGCTGGCTGCCAAAAAGGGCAGGCCCCCTGCACCTTTAATAGTTGTTTGCCAGGGAATTTTGGCAGCTGCTGCTTTTCTCATTCCTGCAGGACATGTTGCACCTGACAAGATGCCCTCCTGCACACAGTTATTAAAGGCGCAGGAGGAACCACTCATTTAATTTGGCTATTTTTAGGACATAAGCACTGAGGAGGTGTGTCAACAGGAGTTCCAGAAATGGACCACCCACTTCCAGGTTTTAATTCAGAGAAGAACTGACAAAATACTGGTGTCTCCAAGTTGTCAATGTGATACAGTAGGCATATAGGTCTGCATAAATCTGCATAAAGCCACCTCAGTAAGAGGCCCAAGCTGAGGCTTAAGCTGAGATTCGAACTCTGATCTTGCAAGTTTAGATCCTTAGAAACCTAGAAGATGTCTTACTTATACCAGGTCTGACTGCTCATCTAGCCTGTATCATATACTCTGATTGGCAGCAGCTCTGTAGAATCTCAGGCAAAGAAAGGCTCTCTCATCATCTGTTACCTTATTTGTTTTTAACTAGGATTCTAGCAATTGAACCTGGGATGTTCTACACACAAAGCACATGCTCAACCACCAAACTATAGTCACTTCCATAATATTTATTTACAGAGATGCCAGGGCCAGCTACAGTGTTCAAAGGCAGCCTCGAATCTAGAACATCACACACACACACACAAAACCTCCGTCTCCAAGCAAAGACACAGGGAAAGAGGCCTGTGTCTCCACTTACCCCTTGCCAATTCAGACAGTCTTTAAGCTCTGCTGAATTTCCTACAGCAAGGGTGGGGAAACCATGGTCCTCCAGAAGTTGCTGAAGGGCAGCTACCATCAGCCCCAGCAAGAACACCCAATGGCCAAGGAAGATGGGAGTTCAGCGATAGCCAGATAGCCAAAGCTTCCCCACCTTTGCATTACAGGAAGATTCTCTCCTCCCCTCTCCCCAATTAATTTTCAGTGCGATGAAGTTATCTCAAGAATGTTCCAACATGTCACATAACTACATTTTGTCACGGCCTGGTCAATTTCACTTTTTAATAATATTTTCTATTACGGTGATGGGTTGTGCTCTTACACTCAGACTTCATTGCTAAACCTCAGTGGTGGGAGTAGAAGGGAAAGGAATAAGTTTTAGGAGATCTGCTGTCTAAAAAATGACGATGTGACATTAACCCTGCAAGCTGTCGCCCACAGAGTATTGTTCTGGTGCCCGCTACTTGTATTGTTCTTGCAAAATTGATGTTGCACAACACTTGTGGGTTTCTTTGCCAAGGAGAGGAAGGGTGGAGGGGGAAACTAGGATTCAAGAGAAGGAGGTGGGGAAAGTGGGCTGCATCAAATAATTCTAGCCTCTGGCCACACAGCATCCCCATATAAGCAGATGAAAGCTGGATTGGGATCTCCTCAGTTTCAAATATAGCACCCTTGTTTCCGTGACCACTATAATCTCTCCCAAGATCATAAAAGCAGTTTGAAAAACGACTTGCTAAATACTTGCTACTAAGCCCAGAAACTGGAAATTTATGTGCTCGAGAGTGTCAAATAATGCTAGGGTTTTGTAATGAACCACAAATGTGTACTCAACAGCCATGCTCTAACAGAGCCACACATTTGACCTGTTAACTGTTGCTCCTCTAGACGCCAGCCAACATCCATGGGGTACGAACCCCATGGAAAAGATGTCCTACCCAACAAGAATCAGAAGCCCTGCCACAATTTATTTTGTCATTTCAAAGCAGAATCTCCTCCTCCAACCATCCTTTGTTTAAAAAAAAAAAACCACAACACAGGATGTACATAGCTGTTCCTCATTTGCTGGCAACAACATTCCTTACGGTGCCAATTTCTGGAGATCCGTTTCAACCCTACACGCAACACAACGCTCCCCAAAGAAAGGCAATTCATGCAAAACCTAACTCAGCCCAAGGGAAGTTCTGGAGCCAGTCCATCCAATCTGCCCTGGCAAGGCCTCAGTACCAGCGCCTGATTCACCTGCAACCTCTTCAGATGCCCTTGCGTTAGCAGAGAAGGAGAACCCAACTCCCGCCTGGACAAAGCGGGGAACCTCTCCACAGTCCTCCTATAACCTATCTCCTCTTCTCATTGCCCCCAAAGCCTCACCTTACCCCCACCGCACCCCCCCCCCCGCCTTGCAACTTCCTGCTCATCACCCCACTTCGCCTTTCTCCAAGGCCTTAAGTCCTGGAGTCAGGGAACACCTGGCGCTGAAAACGGCACATCCCACTGGCAGCATCACCTGCGTAGCCCTTGGGTGGGGGAGAGCCTCCAGTCAACCCGGCATCCCCCAGTCATTCAGGCCACTTCTGTCTCCCTCCAGCTGCACCCCTCCCCCACAACGATGCCCATTTCTCCCAGTGCCCCACGCGGCCCACTCTCTTGGCGGGCATGCCCCAAATGCCAAGCGTGTCCACTCTTAACCCATCACCCTGAAGTGGCTCGCTCGCTCCCTTTCCCCCCCCCACGCCCACACTCGCCACGACCCCCTGCGAGGAGGAGCCCACTCCGTCCCTGCCTGCCTTCGCCCTCAGCCAACGGCCGCCCCCTCCGCCGGCTCGCCCACCCCCTTGGCCGCTGCCCGACCCGGCCCCTCCCCAGTCCTCCCCGCGGTCCGACGCCCGCCCCCCCCAGCGTCTCTCTCCCTCCCTCCCTCGCTTTCAATGCCTCCCTCCCGCCGCCCCCCCCCCGCCCCACTCCACACCCCGCGGTACGGTCTTCCCCAAGGTCCGCGTCCCCTCACAGTTTCGGATGTCGGAGATGAACACGGCCAGGCCCCGCATCCCGTCTCCCTTGGAAACGGCCGGCATGGTTGCGGTGGCGGATCGGGACCCCCCCTCGGGCGACGCTACCCCCCCGTTCCGCTCTCCGCTCCGCGGCCCCGAACCTGGCCCAGCAAAGCAAGCAAGCAACCGAACCCGACCCGGACCGACCCGATTGGCCGCTCGCTCCGTCCGTCGCAGGGACGCTTCGCCGTCCTATTGGGCCGCGGGGCCGCCCCTCAACCTTATCCCTGCTCCTATTGGTGGAAATCAAACCAGTCTCCCCCGCGATTTGCCCGGCAGGTTTAAATCCCGCCCTATTGGATCCAGTGGGCTCCTTATGTCAAATAAGTCCCGGACTGCTCGGCATTTTCCATTGGGCGGGAGTCACGGCAAGTCCCGCCTGCAGCTCCTTTCCTCCCGCCCCTTCAGATAGTCTCTCTCTCTCCCGGTAGCCTCTCATACATGTCGCTCAACAGATGCTCCGCCCTACCCCTCCTCCCAGCTCCCCATTTCTGGTACTTCTTGCGAAATCAGCAAGCTAGAGGATTTTTTTTTTCGGAAAAGAAAAAGAAAGGAAACCTCCGCCCAACTGACAGGCGGTCAACACTTCTTCTAGGCTCTTATTGGACGGGAAACCCCTTGTCCTTCAAGCCAAACTCCTTGTCGCATTGGCTGACTGGGCTGACAGGGGAACGGCGGCAAAAGGAATGGTGGGGGGCGGAGGCTTGGAGACTAGTCTGCATTTCCGGAGAGGCGGTGCGAATGTCGTCACCACGTTTGAGCCAATAGGCGCTAGGAGTAGAACGTAAAGGGGAAGGACGTCTAATCCTGCACCTTCTGGGGCGTGAGTTCGAGTCCTGCGCGCCACGTTCCGACGCGTTCTTTTGCTTTAACGCTAGACAGCATTGCTCCTATAAAGAAGTAGGTGACCCTTTAAAGTCCATTTTTTAATAAAAGTCATAGTAAGGTAAATCTTTATGAAAAAGAAGTAACGTGTCATAAAATAGTGAGCAAACTTTTGCCTCTTCAAACTCGCCTGCTTCCAGGGATACACTTCTGGCAATTCCCTCACTAAAGCAGTTGCAGGCACAGGTATAATTGTAAAAGGTCATAGCCTGGGCTAAGCAGCTGCTTCCACACATAATGAAAAGAAAACTATGCAATATTATTTTATATACAGTGGTACCTCGGGTTACATACACTTCAGGTTACAGACTCCGCTAACCCAGAAATAGTACCTCAGGTTAAGAACTTTGCTTCAGGATGAGAACAGAAATCGGGCTCCGGCGGTACAGTGGCAGCGGGAGGCCCCATTAGCTAAAGTGGCGCTTCAGGTTAAGAACAGTTTCAGGTTAAGAATGGACCTCCAGAACGAATTAAGTACTTAAGCTGAGGTACCACTGTACCCCACTTTTTATACCCAAAAGGCTCTTGAGTGCAGTAAAAGATTCTCAGCATAAAATGAGGTTGGAGTCTAGGATCAGGGCTGCATTTCCTTCTCTAGTCACTGGTCTCCTTTGGCCAATGCGTGCACGCTGCGCAAGTCACTCCTACTAAGGATCTCAGAGGCAGGGAGTAAATGCTGAGTATCTGAAACATGGGCTACATGGACTTGGGCTCCATGATCACTGCAGCCACAAAATTAAAAGACGCCTGCTTCTTGGGAGAAAAGCAATGACAAACCTAGACAGCATCTTAAAAAGCAGAGACATCACCTTGCCGACAAAGGTCCGTATAGTTAAAGCTATGGTTTCCCGCGTAGTGATGTATGGAAGTGAGAGCTGGACCATAAAGAAGGCTGATCACCGAAGAATTGATGCTTTTGAATTATGGTGCTGGAGGAGACTCTTGAGAGTCCCATGGACTGCAAGAAGATCAAACCTATCCATTCTGAAGGAAATCAGCCCAGAGTGCTCACTGGAAGGACAGATCCTGAAGCTGAGGCTCCAATACTTTGGCCACCTCATGAGAAGAGAAGACTCCCTGGAAAAGACCCTGATGTTGGGAAAGATGGAGGGCACAAGGAGAAGGGGACAACAGAGGACGAGATGGTTGGGCAGTGCTCTCGAAGCTACCAACATGAGTTTGACCAAACTGCGGGAGGCAGTGGAAGACAGGAGGGCCTGGCGTGCTCTGGTCCATGGGGTCACGAAGAGTCGGACATGACTAAACAACCAAATCTGAAACTTGCTCAGCTGGTGGCTGAAGGACACCATTCCTTGCCCCTCATAGGTACTGAGGATCTCACAGTCAAGGGCACCTGCAATTGGTGTCCATTGGAACCTGTAGGGTGGAAGGCAGAGAGACCCAGGAGCAAGTGGAGCCCTTGCCAATGGCAGGAAGAGACAGCTTAATTCTAGTTTTGTTCCCATCCTGCTTATTGCTGAGTTCTACAGTGGCACCGCTGAGACTAAGGAGGAGGAAGCCAGTGCCACCCTTAAGTCTGTTTGTGAGGCGCCATTCACACTGTATCACCACACTCTGATACCACTTTAAATAGACATGGCTTCCCTCAAAATTCTGGGAGCTGTAGTTTGTTAGGAGGACATGCCCCTCCGCTATTTACTTCACAGAGCTACAGTTCTCAGAGTGGTTTAAAAACCAACCTCGCTTAAAGTGCTTTCGTGGCACTTTAAATGTATTGTGTCAATGGGGCCGAAGTAAGAAGGCAGAGAGGTGTGGGCAGTCTGAGCTTGGGCCAGTGCCCCATAATGAGGTGGCCTTCACTGGTCTGCATGAGTGCAGGAAGCTCTTGCAGCCAATCAGAAGCCGCGCCTTGGTTGTAGAACGTTTTGGAAGCCGAACGGGCTTCCGGAACGGATTACGTTCAACAACCGAGGTTTGACTGTACAGTGGTACCTCTGTTTCCAAACATCTCCGCTGATGAACATTTTGGTTTTAAACGCCGTACACTCGGAAGTAAGTGCTTTGGTTTTTGAACACATCTCAGAAGTTGAACATGCCATGCGGCTTCTGTATTGAGTTTTCCGTATTGAGGCTTCGTATTGAGTTTTTGGTTTTTGAACGTTTCGCAACTCGAATGGTCTTCCAGAATGGATTATGTTTGAAAACCGAGGTACTACTGTAGTAGAAAGCATGTGGAGTCAAACCAGATGTCTGTCTAATATGACTCTGGGATGTTTTGCACATATAGTAATGCTAAACTATGGTTTAGTGCTACAAGGGCACACTGCAGCAAGCCTCTGGCTTCCATGCTCCCATCTCTGGCATAGCGCTGAGGAGGAAATCATAAGTTTCCATAGTTTGCTTTTTAGGTGACTCATAGTTTAATGCTGCATCCAAGCCCTAAACTCTGGGGAATCATAACTGTTGAAGCAAGCCAGCTTTTTAAACTATGGATTGAAATTTTGGTTTTAAAGTTTGTTATGTTCTGCTGATACGGCAATCCTAACCATGCCAGGGCGGGAACAGTGGCTCTTTCATGTAACACTAATCTGTGTTTTAGTATTCCATGTGAATCAGAGTAGTATCTGCAGCTCGCAACTGATATTAGTGAGTCAGAAACTGTGGTCCCTGGCAAAGCAGATTCTGTGTTGGCGTGGAAGAGCATAACAATAACTGGCTCCTCCAACATGTAGCTCATGTGTGGGTGTGAGACACAAAGCCCTGTGTCATTCACTATTTACTTACTACAGGCTTAATAGCTGTGGCAGTGAAGGCAGATGTGATACAGGGAGATGGAGCACAAATCTCAGAAATAAACACAATACCTGTGGCTGCTTTTGACAATTCAGAATTCACCCATTCAGCTGCCAAAAGAAATGTATTCTGATGCTATCGGCGTCACCAGAGGATCTCTGCCAACTGAACCTTAATGCCAAGGCAGATGGTTGCCAAAAGTTGTTCATCATCTCCATCATCTGGTGATCAGACTCTGAAAACGCAGATTCCATTTCTTCCTGTTCTGACTGATGAGGGAACTAGGCTGGGTGAATACTTCACATTTAAAGCACATCCCTTCAAAAACAAGAATCCTAGCAACTCACAGAGCTTCAGCCCAGTACCCTTAACAAACTGTGGTTCCCAGGGTATTTTGTGGAGGGGAAATACGCTTTAAATGCATAGTGTATACGCAGCCCTAGACTCCATTATTTTATCTAATTCTGCTTTTAATTACAGTGGTACCTCAGGTTACATACGCTTCAGGTTACATACACTTCAGGTTACAGACTCCGCTAACCCAGAAATAGTGCTTCAGGTTAAGAACTTTGCTTCAGGATGAGAACAGAAATCGTGCTCTGGCGGTGCGGCAGCAGCAGGAGGCCCCATTAGCTAAAGTGGCACTTCAGGTTAAGAACAGTTTCAGGTTAAGAACGGACCTCCGGAATGAATTAAGTACTTAACCCGAGGTACCACTCACTGTACTATAACTGCCTGATTGACACTTATGAGTCTTGCTTGTCTTCTCTAGTGTGCACACATAACGTTTTGCGCAGCTGCAATGTGAAGTCTTGTTCCTTTTTTTAAAAAAAAATTTATTCAATTTTCAAACACATAATAAAAAACAAACACAAAACAAAAACTTACACAACATTAAACAAATACCGACTTCCCCATACCTCCCTTTCGCTGCATCCTTATTCCACAATTCTTTAGCAACCCTTTAGTCAATTTATCTATTTAGTTCCCTTTCATTAAATTTCCTTAAACTTATTAGTTACAGCTGTAATTCTCTACTTCTTACCCCTTGACATCTTAACAGTCCTCAATTTTACAACAGTTTTTAAGATATGTTTTAAATTTCTTCCAGTCCTCTTCCACTGTCTCTTTCCCCTGGTCTCGGATTCTGCCGGTCATCTCTGCTAGTCCCATGAAGTCTGTCACCTTTGTCTGCCATTCTTCCAGAGAAGGTAGTTCTTGCATCTTCCAATACTTTGCCAGAATAATTCTTGCTGCTGTAGTAGCATACATGAAAAAAGTCCTATCCTTCTTTGGCACCAATTGGCCGACCATGCCCAGGAGAAAAGCCTCAGGTTTCTTAGGAAAAGTCCACTTAAGGACCTTCTTAATTTCATTATAGATCATTTCCCAAAAGGCTTTAATCTTTGGACAGGTGTGAAGTCTTGTTCCTTGCCTCACAGATAGTAAACTTTCAGGAAAAAAATCCTGCAGGCTTGTTTCCGGAGACAGCCTATGCCATGACTCCTATTGCAGCGGCAAGTAGGTTCTTCTCTGTGTTTTGGTTCGTCCTGTTAGGCAGACAAACCCTGACACCAAGCAATTTAGTAAAAATCCGAAATCAGCAAATGAAAGGCTTGTCTGCAGCTGCAGTTTTGTTCTGTTCTTGTACCTTTTGAAGAGGTAACAAAAAAAAAAAATCTGCCAAATATATAAAGACAGAGATTTATTTGTACAGCCTGAAGGAAACAATTAAGATTTGAAAAACAAAGCGAGATCTTGAGAATTCAGGAGGGAAAAACATGGAGATCAAACCAGAGCAGAGAAATAGTTCTTGGGAACTGTAGCTTGTTGAAAGTTTTGAGAGTTGTTAGGAAAGCTCCCTGGAAAAGATTGATTAAGCAACTGGGGTATTTTAGTTCTGTAAGGGGAACAGCTGGTCTCCTAACAGCTCTCAGCACCCTTAACAAACTACAGCTCCCAGAATTCTTTGGGGGAAGCCATGCATATTTAAAGTGGTATGATACTGCTTTAAATGTATAGTGCAGATAGGGCCTTAGTGCCCTCCAGATGTTTTGGACTACCACTCCCATCGCCCCTCATGATTGGTTGTGCGGGCTGGGGCTGATGGGAGCTGAAGTCCGAAAAACTAATCGAGAGCAGCAGGTTCTTCTTTCCCATGGCGACAGCACTGACATCACAGAACGTTGGCGGCACAGGGCAAAGATAGGAAGGTGGGGTCATGTGATCATGGGCGCCACGGCAACTGTTGTGAGGTCATGGGGAGCAGCTGGGAGGCCCCCGCCCTCCCTGGAGTGCCGGTTGGCTTGGAGGCGGTAGATGTTCCCTGTCGTGGCACAGGAAAGGAAATCCGCGCTTGAACCAGATAATCCATACCCAACCCAGGAATGGCCAACATTGTTGTGAAGACCATCTGGCAGTCCAAGGAAATCAACGAAGCTGGAGACACATCGACGGGGACGGAGAGCCGGGCTCAGGGCAGCAAGGAGCAGCTGGGGAAGTCGAGCAGCCTGAAGGGCTTCCCCAAAAAGAAGAAAGCCGTCTCTTTCCATGGGTGGGAGCCCTGGGAAGGGAAGGGGTGGAGGTGGAGTTCAATGCTCTACTCGGGACATGCTGGAATCTGTTGGGAGGGACTGGAGATCAGTGGTGGAGCGCATCTCTAAGTAGGCTGTTAGTGGTGACTCTACACAAGATGTGGCCAAACTACAACTCCCAGCTGCCCAAGCAAGCGTGGCCGGTGGCCAGGGATGATGGGAGTTGTAATTCAGCATCATTTAGAGGGCCAGAGCTTCCTGGTGTAGACAGTCCTGGGCTAGATGGGGAAGCAGCCTTAAGGTTCCCTCTAGACATCCATTTTATTGTTCAGACGCATGACACTTCATGCTCCTGATAGTGTATCAGTTCGGTTCCCCTTTCAACACGCTTTGCGCCTGCAGAAGTTTCGGGGTGGCCATGCTGCTTCGTTCCCAATCAGCTCATGTGCTGCAACGTCCTGCTGAAAACCTGTCATTTTTCATACCGCAAAGTATCGGCACGGTGGGGTTGTCGTGCTATAGCACAAGCGTTCCCTTCCAGACACCAATAATGCAATAAAACTTCAGAAGCTTTGCAGAACTAATAAAAGCGGAAGGGTGTGTGAATAGCCTGGTACAAATCCTCCACTAATGGTATTATTATCACATTGATGACATGTTGCAGAATGACCACCCAAACCCACCTAGAGTCTAGAGAGGCCCTAAAGACATTTTCCCACATTCCTGTGCAAGGGGTTTTGTCTACAGCTCTAGAAAGCTGGGTGGATGAGTGTGCCACACCAGAATTTGTTGATCTTTCAACAAAGATAAGATGCTAGAAATCTTCCCTTCTCTGAAAACTCAGGGACCCAGACATCCCTGCTCCAGTACCCTGTGCCCCCTGAGCCCTTCCCATGGAATCAGAGATTTCTCACTCCCAGAAAACCTTGCTCTAGCCACCTCAGTTCTCGCTGAGCCACCTCAAGCCTGTTCCTCTGTCTTCTTTGCTCTTAGCCAGCCCACGCCTCAAGCAAGTATGGTTCTTAGAAAGGAGCATCTTTAGCTGAACTGCACTGAACTGCCAGGCAAAGATGTGCTCAAGAGAGTTGTTGTCACTGAGAACCCAGGAACCCTGGTTTTGTGTCTGCCCGCCCCCATTAACCTACCTGATGCCTTCCTCTCAAAACCTAGGATTTCTGCTTTCTTTCTTTAGGTATTTGGCTCAGAAAAGGAGTTAGAACTTGGAAACTGTAGTCTTGAGAGACCAAATTGTGACTGGCCAAGAGCACCCTTCTCTTAGAAAATGACCCCCTTCTCTCTGACCCCCCCTTACAACTGATGCCACAATAAATCTGTTAGCCTCCGAGGTTCTGCGAGTCCCTTTTTGCTGCACCAGATGAACACAAGTGCTTCTCTGAGAGCCAACGTGGTGTAGTGGATAAGAGCGGTAGTCTCGTAATCTGGGGAACCGGGTTCGCGTCTCTGCTCTTCCATATGCAGCTGCTGGGTGACCTTGGGCCAGTCACACTTCTCTGAAGTCTTTCAGCCCCACTCACCTCACAGAGTGTGTGTTGTGGGGGAGGAAGGGAAAGGAGAATGTTAGCTGCTTTGAGTAGTGATAATACAGGATATCAAATCCAAACTTTTCTTCTCGAAATCTGAAAGTGATCGCCATGGGGTGTCATCTTGGCTAATGTATGTGTTTGCCTTTTTCTCCCCACACACACACCTCAGGGTTGAGCCCACCGTGACCAATGAAAACCCCAACCTCAACTTGAAGCGTTCCTCCGCCTGTACCAACGTTTCACTCCTGAACCTAACGGACGGGGAGCGCGATGACTCCACCACCACTGAGAATGAATCCACAGATGACGGGGGTCCTCCGGGAGGAGCAGGTGGCGAAAGAAGGGATCCTTTGCTCCCCATCAAGTCAGCATGGTCTGAGGATGAAGACGACACCTCCAGCCAACAGGTAAGGAGAGCAGTTCTAAAGACGCATTGTTCCGTTGTGAGGGCAGCCAAGGAAACCACACTCTTCCCAAACAGAGACTCTCGCCCTTTCCAGGCCTGGTCATACATTTCAGATCCATAGCCCAGCCTGGATAAGTTGCTCCCAAACCATACAAACCACAGAGCAAGCGGTTCCCAAACCATTTTGGGGAAGTCGCCCTTTGGTTCCCTGAACTCATCCCCAGTGCCCCATAAAGGTAAAGGTAAAGGGACCCCTGACCATTAGGTCCAGTCGTGACCGACTGTGGGGTTGCGGCGCTCATAGCGCTTTACTGGCCGAGGGAGCTGGTGTACAGCTTCCGGGACATGTGGCCAGCATGACTAAGTCGCTTCTGGCGATCCAGAGCAGGGAAACACCGTTTACCTTCCCGCCAGAGCGGTACCTATTTATCTACTTGCACTTTGAGGGGCTTTCAAACTGCTAGGTTGGCAGGAGCAGGGACCGAGCAACGGGAGCTCACCCCATCATGGGGATTTGAACCGCCGACCTTCCGATCAGCAACCCCTAGGCTCTGTGGTTTAACCCACAGCGCCACCTGCGTCCCTTAGTGCCCCATACATCACCCTATAAAAAAGCATAACGGTTTGCACAATCCGCTAAGGAGTAAAATTCAAAACACATAATTGCACACTTATTCAAAATCCAGTTAAAACCGTTTGGTTTAATTCATTCAATGAAATTGATCGACAGCTTTTCAACGTCTGATAGTCATTTGCATCTCTCTGCCACCCTCTTGCCTCTCCCTGTTAATCTCACTGCCCCATAGCAGGTGGGGCAGCCCATTCTGGGAACTACTAGACCACTGCAAATGGACGGGGGTTGGTACTGCCTGAAAATTTGGACTGAAGTTCAGTTGCAACAACCAAGGGCTGTTTGTGCATCACCCAAAAAGGGGAGGTGTGTCACCAACCCCCAGCCCACCCCACAGACAGGCATAAAAAATTGTACGTGGTCGTCTATATGTATTAGATGTGAGTTTACAAATAAGTGGCGTAATTTAGATGCAATGCATCTCACCATAGTGGGAAAGACTGTGACCTGCGGAAGATTGTGTTCCTGCTTGATCTTGCTAGGTAAGCGCAGGCTGTTGATGGGCAACTTTGAGGTCCCTCTTGCTCTCCCTTTATAAAATCATAGAATTGTAGAGTTGGAAGGGACCCTGAGGATCATCTAGTCCAACCCCCTGCAATGCAGGAATATGCGGTTGTCCCATACGGGGATCCAACCTGCAACCTTGGCATTATCAGCAGCACGTTCTTTGTTGCTAAACCAGACTTGGACCACACAGCCCTTCAAACAGAGGACGCCGTCCTCTGCAAAGTAGGGCACAGGGCTACCCTTGCCAAGCAAGGCCAGGTTTTTAAACCTGAGAAGAAGCTACTCTGAACAAACGTCAAGCGGACGCAGAACCCGTCGCTGACGCCACCTTAGGGTGGTGCTGTTTCTGCAATGCACCTTGATCAGAGGCTGCAACGGGTGCAGAATGTGGAGCTTCCCCTCCTATGGGTGTGGGTCACATCACTTAGAGGCTGTAGATCATGCATGGGCAAACTCCAGCCCTCCAGCGTTTCAGAACTACAGTTCCCATCATCCCTGACCACTGGTCCTGTTAGCTAGGGATGATGGGAGTTGTAGTCCCTAACATCTGGAGGGCCGGAGTTTGCCTACGCCTGCTGTAGATTTCAGCTCCAGGGGTCAACATAGGCATCTTCTTCCAGCCGTTTGGGAAATATTCCAGTGCCTTTAGGTCAGGGCTGGCGTTTGGTTAGTAGTGAGCTTAAGCAACTCGGAAGTTTGGTTTAGAAGAAGAAGAAGAAGAATAGTCTATTGGTAATGAACCTCCAGGATAAGATGGGATTCTTGTCTCTGGGCCAGATCAGAGGTGTCGGAGCAGCCACACATATTTCTGCATGCATCTGAAGCATTCACACATAAGGTGCAGAAGGGTAGCTTACATAAAAATGAGCGTGGGAAGCTGAGGGAGCTGAGTCCTTCCACCACTACCTCATTGCATTGGGCTACTTGTTTTTGTGTGCTTTTTTTTATTTCTATAAAAAAGCAGGTTTCTTTTCTGCCAAGCTAATTTCCAGTAGGAGAGCTGGACACGGAGCAAAGTACTTTTCAGGCAAGGCAGTGTGGAAGGCAGGGCTGGGCAGATCTGTCCATTTTCCCACCTTAATTTGAGTTCTCTACATTTCCACATCAGTTTGCAATAATAATAAAAGTCCGCTTGAAAATTCTTCAGCATTTTTAGTGCAAATTTCTCCTAATATTACATGTTGTTTTTTTGCAAAGCAATTTCCCCCAATACGGTGCATTTTTGTATGCTATTTTTCACCAGTATAGGCATTGTGAACCACCTTGAGATCTATGGAGGAAGGGCGTATACAAATTAAATAAATAATAATTTTAATGTTCACTTTGCCCTAATACGTGTATGCATTTTTGGTCCATGTAACTTGGCTGGGGAGACCTGCATTGCAAAATTCAGAAAACTTCTAATTTCAAAGGATGGCTGTTTCAGTTCGCATATTGTTTTGGAAAGTTCGAATTAGGGAAGTTCGCCTTTAACTGCGAACTGAATTGAAATTATCCCACATCCTTTGGTAAGGCAAGGCAGGAGATGAGACGGGAAGCCTCTCTCTACCCATGCAGTTCTCTGGTATTAAAAAAATAGACTCACACATATGCCCCATATGCATAGAATAACCACTTTTGGAAAGCTTGAGACACATTGGTTGAATTCAGGCAAAATGTAAAAACCACGCCTGGCTTAATGGTGCATGAATACCCATAGAACTAAGGAAGGGCTCGGACTGGCATGTCACCCTCACTTCCTAGTAAAGGTAAAGGGACCCCATTAGGTCCCCATTATGGACTCAGCTACATTAGTAAAGAAACAATGATTTGAATGTGCTATAAATATGCAACACCAGAGGGCACCAGAGAGCAGGAAAAATTTTATA
The DNA here is from genome assembly GCF_964234715.1 of Podarcis melisellensis. Taxonomy (NCBI): domain Eukaryota; kingdom Metazoa; phylum Chordata; class Lepidosauria; order Squamata; family Lacertidae; genus Podarcis; species Podarcis melisellensis. The sequence goes on along the minus strand of NC_138545.1, from coordinate 37,659,171 downwards.
TGCGATTTTCCATAGGGTTTTTTTCCCCCTTTTGTTATAATGATCTAATCCAGGGGTAAAGGTAAAGGGACCGCTGACCATTAGATCCAGTCGCGGCCAATTCTGGGGTTGTGGCGCTCATCTCGCTTTACTGGCCGAGGGAGCTGGCGTAAAGCTTCTGGGTCATGTGGCCAGCATAACTAAGCCGCTTCTGGCGAACCAGAGCAGCGCGCGGAAACGCCGTTTACCTTCCCGCCGGAGCGGTACCTATTTATCTACTTGCACTTTGATGTGCTTTCGAACTGCTAGGTTGGCAGGAGCAGGGACTGAGCAATGGGAGCTCACCCCGTCACGGGTGTTCGAACCACTGACCTTCTGATCGGCAAGCCCTAGGCTCTGTAGTTCAACCCACAGCGTATCTAGTATCAACTGATGTAATGTAGTTTAATCATAACTTCACTGGTTACTAATTCATATATGTGCAATGGTGTTATTTGGGATGTCATATATTCCTTGTAAATCTAATCAGGGCACATATTTGAAAAAAGGTTGTTGTCGCTCTTCTCTTGTGCCTTCACTAACAGGTAAAAATGCAGCAGGTGTAGTTTTTTTGTAATTTTTTTAAAAAATATTTGTTCCAAAAAAACCCAAACAATCCACCCCACACTGCATCTTCCAAATTTCTGTATGTCCCGTTGTTCGTGGCATGGGGTTAGGAAAAAGTTGACCACTCTGGAAATGTGTGCTTCTTGTGTCCGACGGCTTTGGGGCTGGGTTGAACATGGACAAGTGGTAGGTCAGAGGTGTGGCTATCGCTGGCCTACCACTCCCATCCTCCCTGACCTCAGGCCATGCTGGCTGGGGCTGATGTGAGTTGGAGTCCAGCAGCCTCTCTATGTTAGGGGTGTGGTCAGTCCAAACTTGCAAATTCAGGCTGTGCCGTATTCTCTCAGACGTAGGGCTTTGTTTGTGTGCGTGATTCTGAATTACCTTGCCCTGAGCAAGAACCCTGCCACCCTCGCCCCAATTCTGCAACGGTTACTCTTAAGCATGTTTTTAAAAGCCTTGCCTTTAATATATAATTAAACGTCCGAGTGTTATTTAGCAAATTCTGTGAGGATAATATTCCCTCTGGCAACTGCTCTCCCTACCTTAGATTCCTTCTCTGGCAAGGGCCGTTCCTGGGGTCTCTTGCTTCTGTCACCTGGGGTTGCAAACCTTTTGAACTGCCCCAGTCTCCTCGTTCCACTGGCTTCGCCCTGAATAACTGCCCCTCGCTTTCTCCCATTTAATTGCGACACCAGGAAATTCATCACTGTGCATGAATTGCGCCCTTGCCACCTTGGGAGCATGCAGCCTCCCTGTGGTTGGTGGTGGCATCTGCCTTCAGGCGCCCACCAGCGTTGTAAAGTCCTCAAGTTGAAATAAATGCCCAGGAAGTGTGGAGAGGTCAGGAGTTAAGCTGGACTATTCACCTGACCCACCCCCTTCTTACGCTCTCCCCCAGCAGGTAGTGAGCAATAGCGGCCTATTGCGAGCCAAGGACTCCATCACCAGCCTCAAGGAGAGGACGTCCAAGGTCAACCGCCATGTTCAGAACCTGCAGGTCTGGAGATTGTCCCCCTCCCGACGCCAGTTCCGCCACAGGCCACACCAGCTAACACCACCCCAAGCTTGCCCTGTTCACCTCATGCAGCCATGGACCGCTAGATCACTGGTTCTTTAACTTGGCTCTTTTAAGGGCTCCTTGTTCTATTTTGCTAAGTTTTGAGGAGGTTTGTTTATGAAGGAATGCCTTCTCTTTTATGCAAGCTCCTCTGTTGACCGCTTTCATTGCATCCCACAGGAGCGGGGTTGTTATATTGTCTACATCATTCTCCTTGAAGTAGTTTTGGAGAGCTTTTGTGAGACTCTCTCTGATTTGTTTGTTTGTAGTAAGGATGGGACTGAAGGACCATGATGGGGTGTCAAGTTTCTGTGCTGACCGCATTTTGTTAGCTTCTGTCCTGTGGGAGGGGGCCCAAAAGGCTTCTGAATTCACTATCCGCTGCTGTGCCTGGCACATGTGGTCACAGTCCGAGGAGCCAAGCATTTTTATCCCCCCCATAATTTTTTTGGGGGGTCCCCTCTCAGTGTTCTCTACTGTCAGGGAGCAGAGGAGGCCAGGTGTAGAGCTGAGTGCAGCTTCAGTGGCTGGCTGGCTCCTCCTTCTACTGTGGAAAGCAGTTTATAATTATAATTTAATGTATTTTTAATCTTAATGTACTTTTAATCTTTGCCGCCCAGAGTGGTTGGGGGAACCCAGCCAGATGGGCAGGGTACAAATAATAAATTATCATCATCATCATCATCATCATCACTGCGTTCGGCTTTGTCCCCTGGCTCCTCCCAAAATGTCATATCATGCATGACGTAACACGCACAACCTGGCTCCCTCAATATTGGGCGCAAGTTGTCACCTCTGTTACTCTATGCCCTCCCAAGGAGAACAGCCCGCCACTGGTGTTTCCAGTGAACTTTACACTGCAGCTGTTTGTACTCCTGAAGAGTCAAGGTGTTTTTTATTTTTATGTTTAAAGTGACTTGCCCCTTCGGCCTTAATGTACTTTGGCTCTTCAGCCTTTCCCTTTACTGTTTTTGTTGGGTAAAGATACACCAGGACCACAGTTTAAGAACCAGTGAGCTAGGCTCCTATATCCACCTCAGTGCCTTCATCCTTTTCACATCAGAGGCATTTCTAAGCCGTTGACTTGATGCCCCACCCTCTTGTGATAGCAGCCTGATTTGCACATTATACTAGTCCATGGTTTGTAAAGCTGCGGTTTATCAACCATGGCTTAGTGTTGTGTGTGAACCCACCCCAGTTTATTAACCATGGTTAAAGGTATCTTGTTAACCAGGACTTGTTTATAAACTTTAATTCATATTAACCATAGTTTAGCATTGTGCATAAACTCAGATATTCTCCTTAGCTATGGTTAAGGGGCTGTCAGTGCCCCAAAATTGCATGTGAAGACTTGGCTTTTGTCTCCATTAATAGGGAAAGGATGTAATAAACCAAGGTTTAACTGAACGTCTGTCAGTCACCTCAGATTTAACTATGGTTTTTGAACTATGGTTAACATTAACCATAGCTTAACTTTATGTGTGAACCAGAAATGTACCGTATTTTTCGCCCCATAGGGTGCACTGGCCCATAGGACGCACCTAGTTTTTTGGGGGGGAAATAAAGGGGGGGAAATTTATTTCCACCCCAGGCGCGGGGGATGCCCAAGCTTCCCCTGACTCCAGCCCCCAGAACAGGCTGCTATCTGCAAGCCTAGGGAGCCCGGCGGGAAGTCGCGCCGGTCTCCCCAGGCTTGTGGATATCTGTCCCCCAAGCTTGTGGGGCTGGCACTGGGGAGAAGAAGAAGGGGAAGAAGAGTTTGGATTTGATATCCCACCTTTCACTCCCCTTCAGGAGTCTCAAAGCGGCTAACATTCTCCTTTCCCTTCCTCCCCCACAACAAACACTCTGTGAGGTGAGTGGGGCTGAGAGACTTCAACGAAGTGTGACTGGCCCAAGGTCACCCAGCAGCTGCATGTGGAGGAGCGGGGAAGCGAACCCGGTTCCCCAGATTACGAGACTACCGCTCTTAACCACTACACCACACTGGCTCTCATTTCTCCCAGCGCCAGCCTCCAAACCAGGTCGGGGAACAGCGGGATGGCGGCGTTCCGCCTCCCCGCTGTCCCCCGAGCTTGTGGGGCTGCCCGATATCTGCACGAAGCCCGGGGTGCGCTGTGCAGCGCGCCCCAAGCTTCGGGATGCAGGCTGCTATCCGCAAGCCTTGGGAGCCCGACGGGAGCTCCCGCGGAGCTCCCAAGGCTTGCGGATAGCTTCCTGAAGCCTGCATTTACCCCATAGGACGCACACACATTTCCCCTTCATTTTTGGAGGGGAAAAAGTGCATCCTATGGGGCGAAAAATACGGTATGTGTGTTGAAGGGGGGTTGTGATGCCCAGGATTCTTCAAGTATCATAGCCCTTAAGATGCCTTCTAACAATCAAAATTGCTTTCCTGACATCCAAACTTGGGGGTTCTGTATCTTTAAGAATTCTGTCACAGGAATCAATGGTGGGGGGAAAAATAGGGAAAGGTGTGGATTCTAATTTGGGGATTTTGATAAGAACATGATTGAATTTCAACTGTTTTATGAATTTATGTGTCTTGTGTTTGCCTGTTTCATATGGGGGTGGGGGACACATGGTAGTTCTGTATTGTTTAGCCTGAAATAATACACAAAAAATAGCAAGCTCTTCTGTCACCAGTAGAGCTTCTATATAAAGGGAAGATGGAACAGGGGTTTATCAAAATGTCTTCCCTTGCAGCCCACTTGAGAGAGCTAAAAAATAACTGAGGCACAAAACTGAAGTGCAGGGGCAGAACCAGTCACAAAATGGTAGCAGTTAAGGATGACATATGGAATAAGCAGCTGGCAACCACTGACATCATTTTCTATTGATACCTACCATATTTTTTGCTCTATAAGACTCACTTTTTTCCCTCCTAAAAAGTAAGGGTAAATGTGTGTGCGTCTTATGAGGCGAATGCAGGCTGTGCAGCTATCCCAGAAGTCAGAACAGCAAGAGGGATTGCTGCTTTCGCTGCGCAGCAATCCCTCTTGTTGTTCTGGCTTCTGAGATTCAGGATATTTTTTTTCTTGTTTTCCTCCTCCAAAAACTAGGTGTGTCTTATGGTCTCGTGCGTCTTATAGAGCAAAAAATACGTAATTCTTTGGAAATGTCCCCCCACCCCACCCCCAAGCAATTTCCTTGTGGCAAGGAGCTCCACAGTTCAGCTTTCCTCAAACAAAGTACATGCCTTGGCTCTAGAAGTAACATGTCTCAACCTCCCCATTTTAGGCAGAATTTGCTGACCCAGAGGCTCTATGTGGGGCAGGCAATTCATTTTATGTTTTTCCTCCCCATCATGCCTCACCCAAGTAATTTTACTCATCTATAGTTATTTCTGCTCCCCCTTCCCTTCTCACACTTGATTTGTACCTTTGCAAACCGAAGGTTCATTCCTCCTCCCTGCCCCTTTTATCTTTCACCTCATCCTCCTTTTATTCTGTTCGTTTATTTCCCCGGCTGTTGCTGTTACTGAAAAATATCAACCTTCTCTCTGCCTTTCTAATTTCCTTCAACATTTCCTCTGGTCCTTTCCCCTCAGAGGAGCAAGACCCTCCCATTTTCATCTCTCCTCCGCCCCACAGTGGCAGACGTGGGGCTTTTAAATTTCATCAGCGCCAACATTTGGTACTCTCCCCACGCCTCTTGCTTTACGCTGTTCGGCGCCCTGAAATCCGCCTCTGCCGTAACTTCTCAGTCTCCTGAACCTCTTTAATTGGCATTCAAGGAGCTTATTTTAGCAAGCAGCAAATCTAGCATTGGTCCAAGCAACGGGCAGGGTGGGCGAGCGAGGAGGCGACTGGGTGCGTGGTGGCGCTGAGGCCTGCCACCGCTTGAGAAACACTGTGCTGGAGTGATTTAGGGAAGTTTTTAAATATTTAATGCTGTATTGTTTTTAACACTCGATTGGAAGCCGCCCAGAGTGGCTGGGGAAACTCAACCAGATGGGCGGGGTATAAATAACAAATTATTATTATTATTATTATTATTATTATTATTATTATTATTAGGCCTCAAAGCTGCTGGAAAGGGGGAGAGGTGGGGGCTGCTTCTTTGCAGGGACAAGGCCACCTATTGCACGTTGAGAACACCCTCTCCGCCTTCTCAGCCGTTCCCCTTCTGCTCTGTGTGCAGAGTGAGTGCACAGTGCTGTGCGAAAACCTCGAGCGGCGCAGACAGGAGGCTGAGGACCTGGAAGAGTACTGCACCCACCTCAAGGTGAGGGATGTGTTAGCCGGCTCATGACATAGAATCATCGTAGACTTGGAGAGTTGGAAGTGATCTAGAAAATATAGGGGTGGTTGGCTTTTGCTGCCCAACTCCCCAAGGGGCTGAGTCCCCTAAGTCCATGATCGGTCAGAGGTGAATGGATGGAGGCAGGATCCGGTCAGCAGCGGGGCTAGCCGCTCGGGCACCCAGAGTGGCGCACAGGCACCCGGGGGCAGGGCGATCGGCCCAAGTGGCCAATCGGCACGACGGCGATCTGCCTGGGGGGGCGGATTTTGTCACACCCCCCTCAGGGGATGACACCCGGGGCGGACCGCCCCCACCTATGCCCCTGGATCCAGTGAAGGCAAGGCAGATCTTTGTTTTTCTGTTGCAACAGTGTTCCCTCCCCTCCTGGCAAGGAGGCGAGAGAGACCCCGAACCAAGAAGAAACATCTCTTTTTAAGGGTTTGCATTTTTTAAAAATGAATATTTATTAGTTTTTTCCACAATAGAACAAAATAAAAATAAACAAAAAATAACAAACATACAAAAATACAAAACTTAAAAACAGTTTAAAAAACACATAAAATTTCAATTACTTAATTTCTTTTGACTTGTTTCTCAGACCTCCTCACACCTCCCCTTCTTGTATTCCAATTCAAATTATTAGCTCAGCAAATCCTTATTACTTATTTCTCAACTTTAACTTAATAATTTATCTTAACATATTATTATTTTACTTTTTCTCCTTCATCCCTTTCCTCAATTTATTTTTGCGGACCTTATTTTCATTTAATTTAATTCATTTTAAAGTCCAATTCTACCTTATCCAAACTTAAACATCAATACTTACCCATCAATTCTTATTCTTAAAACATTTTTTCTAACGTCGACCAAGATTCCCTTCCACGAATTTCCCAATTTTCATACTAATAACAAACAAAATAAAAACAGATTAAATTGTAATTATGATTAAGGGTTTGCATTTTTGGGCAGAGAAGGACAGTCCCCTCTACCAACAGTCAGAAATTACATTACACCTAAGGTGGGGTTGCTGTGGCTCAGGCAGGCCAAGGTGTGAGATCTGTGAGGATTTAGCAGGTTTTACATAGTTCCAGACACAGTTTACACAAAACATTAGCATTTGGTAAAGATGCCTGTCAGACGTCCCTCAATGCAGACCATCTGGGCAAACAATGACAATTAATATACAAAGGGGGTTCATAGATATAGGAGAGGAATTCCTTCAGGGTTGCTGTCTGCCTACCTGTTCTCAGGCAAGGGGAAATTAAGGAGGCAGAGGACATATTGAGAGTCTTTAGGAGAGCTAAGATGGCTTTTGGGTTGTTATTCTGCACTATTTTAGACATGTAGTTTATATACTTATGTATGTGCGTTTACCTTGTGCAATTTATTCTATATTTAAGACCTTAGAATTCCTGTAACAGAAGGGACCTCGTGTTCGGGGTTGTTGGGTGGGGATCAGCTGTGCCAGGCAAACCCAAGCAACCATTTCTGCTCAAAAGCAGAGAGATCTTTACTAAGAAAGGCTGAACAAAGAACGTGAAAAGAGACACCAAAGGTCTGCCTAGTCCAGCATTTTGCTTCTCAAAGTGGCAAACCAGATGCCCCTTTGGGAAGTCCACAAACTGGTATGGAAGGCAACAGTCCTTTCCTACTGTTGCCCCCACAACAGCCAGAATTTTGGGAATACATTGCCTCTGGACAACGCCACTGACTTACCAATTTGCTGTGAATTTGTCTACTTCCCTTTTAAAGCTGTTGAAGCTAGTGCCTGTTGCCACACCTTGTGGCAGTGAGTTCCATATAATGATTATGCACTGCAGTCTGTCTTGAACCTACTGCTGATCAGATTCATTGGAGGTCCCCAAATTGTAGAGGTCTGAATCTATTTTTTCTACACCACACCTAATTTTTACAAACCCCTATCACGTCTGTACTTACGATCTAACGACGTTCATGTTATGTACTGAAGTTCTCACCCTGGGCCAGCAGGGGGGATACTGTAGATAGTTTTCACTCAGGTCCACATATGCAAATAAGGAATTGAAAGTGACGTTCAGTGATTGGATAGTTACAGACTGTTGTTACTGTTGCGTTGTAGTGGAGCTCTATATAAGCAGGCTGGCTGAACCCTTCAGTTCAGTTCTGTTCTGGGTCAGTGAATAAACAAGAGCTGTTTGAAGAATCACTGTGTCATCTTGATATGTTCACCCACAACTTAACAGTTCACCAATCTTATATGTGCTCCCAAAACGTTAGCTTTGTCTTGCATAGAAATGTGCTTTGACGTTTCGAATCTTTTAAAGCTACAATTCCTTAAACGTTTATCAATGGCAACCACTGGGCTAGAGTTCTATGAGGATTACAGAAGGAGGGAGGAGGTCAGACTGTGCCCTGGCCAAAGGCCTGGTGGAACAGCTCTGTCTTGCAGGCCCTGCGGAAAGATGTCAAGTCCCGCAGGGCCCTAGTCTCTTGTGACAGAGTGTTCCACCAGATCGGGGCCACGGCCGAAAAAGCCCTGGCTCTGGTTGAGGCCAGCCTAACCTCTCTGTGGCCCGGGATCTCCAAGATGTTTTTATTTGAAGACCGTAAGGTCCTCCGTGGGACATACCAGGAGAGGCGGTCCCATAGGTACGAGGGTCCTAGGCCGTGTAGGGCTTTAAAGGTTAAAACCAGCACCTTAAACCTGATCCTGTACTCCACCGGGAGCCAGTGCAACTGGTATAGCACCGGGTGAATGTGATCCCGCGGCGAAGACCCCGTAAGGAGTCTCGCCGTGGCATTCTGCACCCGCTGGAGTTTCTGGGTCAGTCTCTAGGGCAGCCCCACATAGAGCGAGTTACAATAATCAATATTGAGTAAAGTGCCCAAGAGCCATTCTGACCTCCCCTTTCATCCTCTCATTAAAACCCGCCTCGCAAGATCATAGTTTACTTAACAAGGAAATAAAGTTAGGCATTAGTAAACGGCGGCTAGAGCGCTTCGATTTTGCCTTCCATTAGAATTTTCAAATGAAGCTGGAAAATGATGCTTTTTCATGGGCATAGCCAAGGGGCAGCTGTCCCTGCCCCATCAAGTAACACAACAGAAATACTGAACTAATTGACCAATCCCATTGGTTTCCCCCCCCTCCCCAAAGTCCTGCACCCCCTAACAAAAATACTGGCTATGCCCATGTGCTCTTTGTTTTTGTCATGCAAGATGGTCTGAAAGAATGTAAATATGGAAGTAGCGTTCCTGTTTTATTCCAATTGGTGAGGACTTGTAAGTTGAAGATGGTGCGCGCGTATGGACTTAATTCTTTTGGCTCTGCCAAATCGGCAAGGATTACACAACTAGCTAGATTTCAGAATGACATCCGTCTGAATGAATTGGCGGGAGAGCCTCAAGGCTGTTTGTGTTTGTTTCCATGGCAACAGGAGTACTGCCAGAGGCCCAGGACAAATGGAAAAATCCCCTTCTTTTAATTTAGATTTTCAACATGCTGCTAACAAAAAACAAACTAACATGGCATTATTTGTATACTTTATGAGGTGTAGATATGGAGTAGATATTAATGGGTACCATTCATTCAAACTATTTAAAAAAATAATTAGTGGGATAATTATGGTTAATAATCACAGTTTTATTATATCGTAATGTATTCCACTATGTTATCATAATGCCATTTCACTGCCCTTTATTGTGCTCTGTGCTACTTCTTATATTTTAATTGGTATTATTCTAGAAGTAATCTAAATAAGAACATACGGAGATGGAGTGATATTGAGTGAATTATTGGGTGTGGCCAGGTTTTTTAACAGTCTGTGTGTGGATGTTCAATGTGGGTGTGATAAAAATCAGCGCCAAGGCAGTTCCTGCCCTCAGGCTCACAATCTAAATTCTAAAGAGACAGGACACTTGAGGAAAAGCGAAGAGGAGGGAGGAGGGAAAAGCAAACTCCGGCACAGGTTCTTACAAGTCACAATTCTTATAGGCTAGTCCATGAGGGCAAATGGGGCAGTGCCCATTGCCTCATCTGTACCCTTTTGCAGGTGCCACATAATATCCACACTGCATCTATAAAATTTGATCATTCAGCGTAGCTGGCAAGGCCTACACTTCGGAACTGCCTGCGTATTGCTATCAGACAGGCACCTTCACTGTATTGTTTTTGGTGTTTGCTGAATACATTCTTATTTAGACAAGTCTACTCAGATGTTTCAAAAAGTTTGTATGAGTATTCATTTGTTTTGGTCTACTTTATTGTGGCTTTAACTTTCTGTATGTTTTAATTTATGGTTGTAATTTATTTATTTTTAGTGCCACGTTCGTTGTTTCCTATTTTTTTGTATACTGCTTTGAGTCCCCTCCCCTACAATCAAGTGGTATATACATTTTATGAAATCAATAACATAAACAAACCTCAGGTAGCCTCAGGCCAGCGTTTAAAATTCACCAGGTGCCAGGCAATTTTTGCACCTGGCTATTAGCCACATGGGGACGCGGGTGGCGCTGTGGTCTAAACCACTGAGCCTAGGGCTTGCCGATCGGAAGGTCCCTGCGATGGGGTGAGCTCCCGTTGCTCGGTCCCAGCTTCTGCCAACCTAGCAGTTCAAAAGCACGTCAAAGTGCAAGTAGATAAATAGGTACCACTCTGGCGGGAAGGTAAATGGCGTTTCCGTGCGCTGCTCTGGTTTGCCAGAAGCGGCTTAGTCGTGCTGGCCACATGACCCGGAAAAACTGTCTGCGGACAAACGTCGGCTCCCTTGGCCAGTAAAGTGAGATGAGCACCGCAACCCCAGAGTTGTTCGCGACTGGACTTAACTGTCAGGGGTCCTTTACCTTTTTTTTTTTATTAGCCACTTGTGACCAAGTGAAGATGCCTGGGCACTAGGATGGTGCCTGAAATCTCCACCATCTGGAGGTGTCTGCCATCCTTGGATATTGCCGGTTTTCATACACACATCCTGTAAAATTCTATCCATTGTATTTTAGCTGCACAGTCAGAATGAATTTCAGGAACCGAAAAGTTGTATAGTGAGAAATATGACTTTTCAGCCATCTGGCCCCAAAATGACAACTAGACAATCCATTTTGGCGACTCTAACCCTGGATTAAGGAGCCATCTGGCCCCTAGCTTATACAGTGGTACCTTGGTTCTCAAACGCCTTGGTGCTCAGACAACTTGGAACCCAAACAGTGCAAAGCAGGAAGTAAGTGTTCCAGTTTGCGAACTTTTTTCGGATGCCGAACGTGCTCCATTTTGAGTGTTATGCTTCTGTTTTGAGTGCCACACTTCTGTTTTGAGTGTTACACTGAGGTCTGTCTGTTTTCTGCTATTTATTTTGTGTTTTTGTGGCTCACCTTTTTTGTGACTGTGTGGAACCCAGTGCAGTTGCTGGTCTCGTTAGATAGTAAAATCAATGTTAAATTGCTGTTTTAGGGGTTGTTTTTAAAAGTCTGGAACGGATTCATCCATTTTGCATTACAGTGGTACCTCGGGTTAAGTACTTAATTCGTTCCGGAGGTCCGTTCTTAACCTGAAGCACTTTACTTAATGGGGCCTCCTGCTGCCGCCGTGCCGCCAGAGCCCAATTTGTGTTCTCATCCTGAAGCAAAGTTCTTAACCTGAAGCACTATTTCTGGGGTAGCGGAGTGTGTAACCTGAAGCGTATGTAATCCGAGGTACCACTGTACTTTCTATGGGAAAGCACGCTTTGGTTTTGGAATGCTTTGGTTTTGGAATGGACTTCTGGAACGGATTAAGTTTGAGAACCAAGGTACCACTGTATACCTGAGTTTCTAACACTGCTTCAGGCAGCCCATGCCCTGCCTCCTTACTTACTTACAACCAGTTTAAGAAATGGCACTTCCTTTCAGCTTCTTCCTCCTTAGTCTGAATGTTGCCCTTGCAAAACTCAGCAGGCAAGAAGAGGATTTGCTATGCCTGCCTCCACTTAATCTCAATCGCCAGAGTTTGTGGACGCTAGAGTCAGAGATATAGTTCCTTCTATGCAGAAGAGCAGCAACTTGTTGATGATGTCAGTGGCATTCTGGCTTTCCGGCTCTTGATGAAGACCAGTTCCTCTCCAGCAACAAAGGAGGTGACATTGTCCAGGCCAGGAGAACAGGGTAGCTCCTGCCACACAAATCTTCCCTCAGATAGCTGGCTTGAAGGCAGTTGATTTGATTGTCTGTGTCATCCAGACCAGTCGTTCTGGATAAATGGTACACAGATTGATTGATTGAATTATTGTTCTCTTTGTATAATGTGCCAGGTTTTTTTAATGCAGACTTAGCTAGATAAAATGCATAGATTTCGTAATTATTAGTATATACAATTTACAAATTAGTTGATTCCGTTTTCTTGATATACACAGTATTGATGTACAGTAAGCCCACAATTTATACACATTTAGCTTGCACGCATTCAGCTTGGCAAATTAAAAATTAAAAAAAATTAAAAGGGGGCGGAAAGTGGTGGGTGCCTGGGAAAAGATACTTCCGCAGTCCCATCCACCATTGAACCCAATGTGTTTTGACTATACAGTGGTACCTCGGGTTACAGATGCTTCAGGTTAATTCATTCCAGAGGTCCGTTGTTAACCTGAAACTGTTCTTAACCTGAGGTACCACTTTAGCTAAAGGGGCCTCCCGCTGACACCGCACCGCCCACCCACAATTTCTGTTCTTATCCTGGGGCAAAGTTCTTAACCCAAGGTACTACTTCCAGGTTAGCAGAGTCTGTAACCCAAAGTGTTTGTAACCTGAGGTACCACTGTAAATAAGTCAGAAATTAGATCAGGGGCTGTCAACCAGGTCCCTACTGCCCACTAGTGGTTGATTCAGGATTCTAGGTGGGCGGTAGGGGGTTCTACAGCACAAGCTGAATCCTCCTTCCATCGAGCACTGATGGGCAGTAAGGAAATTTTACCAAGAAAGATGTGTTAGTGAGTGGTAGGTATAAAAAGGTTGACTACCCCTGAATTAAAGGGACGCAGGTGGCGCTGTGGGTTTGTGGGTTAAACCACAGAGCCTAGGACTTGCCAGTCAGAAGGTCAGCAGTTCGAATCCCCGCGACGGGGTGAGCTCCCGTTGCTCGGTCCCTGCTCCTGCCAACCTAGAAGTTCAAAATTACGTCAAAGTCCAAGTAGATAAATAGGTACTGTTCCGGCGGGAAGGTAAATAGTGCTGCTCTGGTTCGCCAGAAGCAGCTTAGTCATGCTGGTCACATGACCCGGAAGCTGTACGCCGGCTCCCTCGGCTAATAAAGAGAGATGAGTGCCACAACCCCAGAATTGGCCACGACTAGATCTAATGGTGAGCGGTCCCTTTACCTTTACCCCTGGATTAGATCATTATAACAAAAGGGGAAAAAACCCTATGGAAAATCGCATATAAAATTTTTCCTGCTCTCTGGTGCCCTCTGGTGTTGCATATTTATAGCACATTCAAATCATTGTTTCTTTACTAATGTAGCTGAGTCCATAATCTCCAGCTGGTGAGGGGCAAGAGAGAGAAATCCATGCTCCTTTCAGCTCACCTTTCCAAAGTGTCTCCAGCTACTCTTTTTCTGTGTCAGTGATGCTTTTGCCCCAACTTACGTAACAAAGCAGATACTTAGCGGACCTGACTGACAAGGACCATTTCTTCAACAGAGAAACCGGTGTGAACATTTCAGCAGTCCCCTTTTCTGCAGGCATTGCATCTTACAGCTATAAGGTCACAGGCTTGGAGGCGACCCCAAAGGAACATTTAGTCGAACCTTACTCTCCACACTGAAGAACCATGTTAGCTCACTCTGTTCCCTTTCCTGTTAGTGGGCTAGTGTTTGAATCTCTTGCGATCTTTTCCCCTAGGAGAGCTGCCGGAAGGTCTCAAAATCAGTAGAGGATGCTGAAATCAAGACCAATGTGCTCAAGAAGAACTCGGTGCTGCTGGAGGTGAGGAAGATGCCAGGAGGTCCTAGAATAAACTGGGGATCAGGCTACGTTTTGCATGCCAGGCTCATAAAAATTGCCTATATGTGTGTCACAGGGCCAACCTGTAAGATCAGGTCGTTTTCATTAAGGGAAAAAAATACAAGGAGGCTCATAGAGGCAAACCCCCCAATGAAGAAGTTGCTTGAGGCCGTTTTCTATGTCCCCCATCCCAGAGAGGTTCGGAGGGTGGCAACAAGAGAACAGGTGTTTTTGGAATGCTCTCCCCAAAGAGGCTTGCCTGGGCGCCATCATTTCATGTCTTTAGGTACTAGGCAAAAACATTCCTCTTTACCCAGGCCTATGGCTAATAAATAATCTATGGCCTGTGAAAGTGTGGGGGGGTGGGGGAGGATAACTATTTTTTGGTTAGGCTGTCTGTCAATATGCTTTTTATTATGCTTTTATCACTGACATTCTGTGATGTGTTTTTAATGTTGTACACCCTCTTGGGATCTTTTGCTAAAGGGCAGTATATAAATTGATTATTATTATTATTATTATTATTATACATTAGGGTTACCATATTTCAAAAGCGAAAATCTGGACACAAAAGTTATTGAGTGTGTGTGTGTGTTTGTTTTTTAGCCAAAGTTGTTGAGGGTTTTTTTTGCCCAAAGTGGTTGAGCATTTATTTGCCAAAAAAAATCCCAGACGTTCCAGCGATTTCAGCCCAGACTCCGCTTAAGAGGGCCGAATACTGGCTACGTCCAGAAAATTCTGGGCGTATGGCAACCATATTACACATGAATTTTATTTACTGCAAACTAACAAATGAATAGATAGATAGATAGATAGATAGATAGATAGATAGATAGATAACTTATTACGGTCAGAGACCAGCTTATAAAACACACTTGGGGGCACAATCCCAGAAGGGAAACAAACATTTAAAACAATGTGCAACAATAAATTTAAAATTTATAAATGTGATATGCCTATAGACACTTGAACTTAAAGATAAGCTACCGCAGAGAGATGACCCAGAGTCACCCATGGAACCAAGTTTGGGGATTTTCTTAACAAACTAGTTTGGGTGTGGTTTGCGCCTACAGATCTGTACACAGAATCTGGCGACCATCCGGGTCATCTTATGATCTTTGCCTAACAGGAAAATGTCGAATTTTTAACAAATGAATAAATGAGCCAAGCAACAAACGAGCGTCATTTCCCCCCCCCCCCGTTCCCCAAACGCGGCCTCCATTTAGGAGAAGCTGCGTTTCTTGCAGCGGCAGGTGCAAGCAGAGGACCTGGGTCGGCAGGAGCGAGAGTGGCAGGAGCTGGAGCAGCGGATGGCGTCAGGAGTCTCCAAGCAGCTCCTCGACTTGGTGGGCAGCGCAGCAGCCTCGCCCCTGAGAGCCCCCAGCCTGGAGGAGGGTGACTTGCAGCGGGCCACAGCCGCCATCCTGGCGTCCATCAACAGCCTGCGAGGAGCGCTGGAGAGCGGCCAGCCACGAGCAGGGCCGGGGGACGAGGGGGGCGCCGACGGAAAGCTAAACACAGCCGCCACCTTGGCATGCGTGGAAGAGATCAGGTATCGAGCAGGAGTGGGGAAGGGGGCACCTCGTTTGAGAGAGCCCTCCCTGCCTCCCAACACGGCTATCTTTTTTTCTTCTCGCTTCCCACGTTTTAGGAAATGCGTGCTGGAGCTATCCGGGAGGTCTCAGCGGGATGGGCTGACCCAAAAGGAGGTGCTGCGGTTGCTGGCCCAGCTGGGAGTGCGCTTGGAGGGGGTGCTTCCCCAGTGGGAGAGGACACACCTGGAACACGGCCAGGCGCTCAGGATGCTTCGGGAGGAGCTGGATGAGGTCTCTGCCACGTACGTGTCGTTCCCGAGCCAAATCAAGGCCCCCTTTCTCAAAGGACCTCTGGCCCACAGGACAAAGGGTGGCCCTCCAAGGTTCTCTCTCTGGCCCTCACGACTCTCCCTGGGCTAGGATCCCACTCTCCTTGGGCCCCACTCCTTGCTAGCCCTTCCCAAGTCATTTGTTTGTTTTAAAAAAATTATTAGATTTTCCACAATAATAGCAAAAGCCACAAAGCAGAATAATACACAAAAGCAGAAAAAAGAAAAGAAAAAAATACATCAGTGAACGGGGGAAAAAAAGTAACAATAAACAGATAAACAATAACAACAAACTTAATTCTTTACAAATCCAACCTTTTAAACATCTTGGTTGACTTCCTCCAGTCCCTCCCTTCTGAGTTTCCTTGTAGTTGAAAGTAACAGCTTTCCAATATCATTATTGAACTAAAACAATTTCCAATTATAGTCCATCTTATTCACATTTCTTAATATTCTAAATCCCATTTATTTAAAACTTAGTTTAATCCTAGGCCTATCTGTTTCTTTCAAGTAATTTCTAATTTTTTATATTACAATATTTATTAAAATAGTCCTTAAATTTCCTCCAGCCCTCTTGAAACTCCTTTCTGGTCGCAGATTCTTCCAGTCAGGTCAGCTAGCTCCGAAAAGTCTATCATCTTCATCTGCCAATCTTCCACTGTTGGTAGTTCTTGTGTTTTCCAATTTTTAGCAAGTAATATTTGGGTGGTCGTTGCCCTCTGGCCAGCTAAGAAGTGCCTTTGCGTTGTTGGTAATGCCCAAATGGAGATGGGAATGAGCACGTAGCCGCCTTCATGCTGTTTGTGTGGCTGGAATGTTGCCTCATGTACCAAGGCGACCATTACTCCACCCACTAGGGCAGGGGTAGGCAGCCTAAGGCCCGGGAGCCGGATCCAGCCCAATCGCCTTCTCAATCCGGCCAGCAGACGGTCCGGGAATCAGTGTGTTTTTACATGAGTAGAATGTGTCCTGTTAATTAAAATGCATCTCTGTGTTATTTGTGGGGCCTGCCTGGTATTTTTGCATGAGTAGAATGTGTCCTTTTATTTAAAATGCATCTCTGGGTTATTTGTGGGGCCTGCCTGGTGTTTTTACATGAGTAGAATGTGCCCTTTTATTTAAAATGCATCTCTGGGTTATTTGTGAGGCCTGCCTGGTATTTTTACATGATTAGAATGTTTCCTCTTATTTAAAATGCATCTCTGAGTTATTTGTGGGGTACAGGAATTCGTTCATTTTTTCCCCAAAAATATAATCTGGCCCACCACATGGTCTGAGGGACGTTGGACCGGCCCAGGGCTGAAAAAGGTTGCTGACCTCTGGGCTAGGGTCGCTGGCCCTTCCTCACCACGGGGATGTGATTCCTGGATGCTGGTCCACAAGGGAGTACAGTCAGTGCCGGATTTACATATAAGCTAAACAAGCTATAGCTTAGGGCCCCACTCTCTTGGGGGCCCCAGAAAAAAATAAAGGGGAAAAAACTGGACATACATTTCCAAAATATAAGGTAAAGGTAAAGGGACCCCTGACCATTAGGTCCAGTCATGGTCAACTCTGGGGTTGCGGCGCTCATCTCGTTTTATCGGCCGAGGGAGCCAGCGTACAGCTTCCGGGTCATGTGGCCAGCATGACTAAGCCGCTCCTGGCGAACCAGAGCAGCGCACGGAAACGCCATTTACCTTCCCACCGGAGCGGTACCTATTTATCTACTTGCACTTTGACGTGCTTTCGAACTGCTAGGTTGGCAGGAGCAGGGACCGAGCAACGGGAGCTCACGGGGATTCGAACCGCCGACCTTCTGATCGTCAAGTCCTAGGCTCTGTGGTTTAACCCACAGCGCCACCCGCGTCCCAAAATATAAGATAAAAAACAAATAAAATAAAACCTACATACTGCAGCAACAGTGTTTTGTGTTGTGTAGGCTCCTATGATGTAAGTCATGGGCCCCGCCTGCTAGCCTGCTCCCTAAAATATCACCGTTTTCCCCCTATCTTCCTGTTCCAGGGCCAAGCGGACGTCTGTGTCTCTCACCCAGCTCCGCGCTGACCTGGATGGCCTGTGGCAAGTGAAGTCGCTCATGGAGGATGTGTCAAGGCACCTCTCAGCACTCAAGCCCCTGGAGACACCCGACAGGCACCCTGCGAGCTGTGCCAGATGTTCCAGGTGCCGGCTTCAGAGACACACAAGGGTGGATGGGGGGTCAGGATGGGGGAATGAATGCCGAGCCAGGAGCAAGGATGCCGAACCTGGGATAAGTGCGGGCAGGAGGCTGGGCACAGCACATTGGTGGAAGGGCTCCAAGACCGTTCATCAGCCTTTCTCAACCTGTGGGTCCCCGGATGTTGTTGAACTACAACTCCCATCACCCCTAGCTAGCAAGGCCAGAGCTCAGGGATGATGGGAGTTGTAGTCCAACAACATCTGGGGACCCGCAGGTTGAGAACCGCTGATTCAAATGAAATAGTGGTGGCATTCTCTCACCATTTAGAAATCCCTGCACACGCATGTTATACGTTGGAGCAATGTAACGGCAGGGCCACAAACGCGCTCAGTATCACAAGATCACTGGAAATTCACGGAAGGGGGCAAAATAGTACACAAGCATGCAGGCTCATGTTAGATTTGGCTGCCGCCAGAGCTTCAGAACAGACTTGGCAGTTTCCTGCAAAATCAGGTGTTAAGATTTGGATGCTTCTGTTTCTTCACAAAAATAATGAACCAACAAACCTCGTCTTCCTGGTACTGGTATGTATGTTTGGAAGTACTAAGAGGAGACCAAACCACTGTGCCTTAAGCGGTTGGTTATTTCCCTGGTCTGTGCTTCTAGAGATAGGAAGAGCTTTGCTAGATCAGACCAGTGGACCGCCCAGTCCTGCAGCCAGAATGCAGTGGCTAAACAGATGGCGGTGGGAAGCTTGCAATCAGGACCACAGCACAACAGCACTCTCCCCATTTGCTGTTCCCAGCAATAATAATAATAATAATAATAATACTTTATTATTTGTACCCTGCCCATCTGGCTGGGTTTCCCCAGCCACTCTGGGTGGCTTCCAACAGATATTAAAAATACATTAAAACATCAATCATTAAAAACTTCCCTAAACAGGGTTGCGACTGATATCCAAAGGCAATCTATAGCCGCCACAACCTTATCCTCCCTGAGTGGGCCTGTACCCATCTAATCGGCCTGCATAGCTCAGTGGGCTAGAGCGTGGTGCTGATAACGCCAAGGTTGCAGGTTCGATTCCCCATATGGGACATCTGCATATTCCTTCATTGCAGGGCGTTGGGCTATAGACGAACCTCAGGGTCCCTTCCAATTCTATGATTCTATGAGTCCATAACTGGTTTTCAGAAGCGTTGAAGCCTCCAACCATCTGGGCTGGTAGATGTCGATAGCCACCACCATGCAGTTTGTCTTAACCATCTTTTAAAGCCATCTAGATCTGTGGCCATGACTGCCTCCCCCCCTTTTTTTTAACCTAAGCAGGCAGAGATCCTTCAGGGAGCGCAGGATAGGAGAAGGGAAGGGGCTCCCGACCTCTTGTCCTTGCGTGAACCCTGCTGCATCTTTTCTCTCCTGGCCACAGCTACAGCTTTGTGAACACGGACGCGCTGAGACAGATGGTCGAGCATGCCATGGCGCCCGTCCTGGAAGAGCTGAAGCAGAGGGCGATCCCCCCGGGCCCATGCCCCAGCTGCCAGCGCTTGCAGAAGAAGATAATGGTACCGTGATCCCTCTGCACCCCCCACCCCACCCCCAATAAAAAGATTCCAGAGTGCAGCCTTGCTGGAGCATTCTTCTGCCCTGGGGCCAGTTAAGGTGGCCCTGGACCTCCAGAGATCTGGGCTCAAGTGGATCCCTCCCCCCTCGGTGGTGGGCTCACTCCCCAGAAAGCTGCCTTACATACGAGCCCAGTATCGTCAACTCAGACGGGCAGCAGCTCTCTGGGCAAAAAGGTCTTTTCCCCATCCTGATTTACCTGGGATGCCCTGAACTAACAAGAGCTTGCGACTGAACCCAGGGCCATCTGCCTATGAAAAAGGCCATCTCCTCCAGGGCTGGGCCTACTCTCGTAGCCTGTAGGGCTACTGCTTTTCCTTACTGGGCGACTGCCTCCCTTGCTACATCACTCTCTCGTTTTTCTCTGGTTTCCATAGAAATAATAGTGGCCTTACATTGTACAAAAAGGAGGATATTCATTCCAGCAGAGGAAAGGGGTGGGAATTAAAACAAAGGAAAAGTATCGACTTCCAGGGTTAAAATTCCAGGGTTTGGGGTGTGTGAGATGAGTTTACCGTATTTTTTGCTCTATAAGATTTACTTTTTCCCTCCTAAAAAGTAAGGGGAAATGTGTGTGCATCTTATGGAGTGAATGCAGGCTGCGCAGCTATCACAGAAGCCAGAACAGCAAGAGGGATTGCTGCTTTCACTGCACAGCGATCCCTCTTGCTGTTCTGGCTTCTGAGATTCAGAATATTTTTTTTTCTTGTTTTCCTCCTCCAAAAATTAGGTGCGTCTTATGGTCTGGTGCGTCTTATAGAGCGAAAAATACGGTACATTTATATTTTGGAAATATTTCATTCCCTGGCCATATGCCCTTCTTTCTGTGTGCAGACTTCAGGTTTTCTGGAAAGCAAAGCTGGGATCTCTTTATAGAAGGGTGTGTTTGTGTACGTATACCCTCAGCAGTTGCACCTAGAGTGCTCTTCTGGAAGTTGAATAATGGGTGCCTGAAACAAAGAGAAATGTAGCTCTGCCGTCTGTAGTTTTGGACTATAACTCCCATCATCCCCAGCCAGCCTAAGGGAGAGAGCGCTTTTGTTTCCCTTCCATCAATAGGTGTCAAGCCAGTGAAATTGCCAAGCGCTGGTGGCCCAGCCATAGGGCAAGGGGCTGGCTAGCCTGTTGCCTTCTGGATGATACTGAGCTACTGTCTCCCTTCATCCTCAGCCACTGGCTGCACTGCATGAAGCCAATGGGGAATTGTACCTTTTTGTGCAATTGCTGGAGGGTCACAGGCGGCCACCCCCTGCCTGTAGGGCTTGAATTGGGAAGGTGCTAAATTCTCGCTCAGCCTTGACAGTGGGAAAGTGGCATTTAGCAGCTTGCCTTTCCAGCCAGAGATCTTTTACAAGGTGGCTGCATCAAACAAATGCATCGAGGCTGCAGCCTGATTCTTACTTACCTGGGAGGAAGCCCTACTGGGACTTCACAGTGGACCTGTATAGCAAGGTGTGCCATTGGGCTATCTATGGGAGCAGTCGGTATAAAAATCTTTAAACAATTTTTACAACAGAGGGAGTCGAACTCAGGGGCCTTTTAAAAAAACCTCTGACATCACAGTGGGAGATGCCTAGGAGCAATAAAAAAGGAAGTGGTTTTAAAAATAAAATAAATAGAATGCAAGGGGTTTTTTGGGGGGTGAAGAGGTGGGGTGGGGTAGTTCTTAGGTGGCCACCAAAATATTTTTCGGGGGCACCTGTCACCTGTGGTTTTGCCACCTGTTTTAAAGAACAGCGTTTCGTTTTAGCCCTTATTAGTGCCTTTTGGGGTTCCCAACCCCCCCCCCAAGCACAGCTTTTTCACGTTGCTCCTTTTCGGCTGCAGCGCATTACCCCGGATGCACCAGAGATGGAGGCCTCTGTGGTTTCCATGGGTGCCTCTCACCCATGCTGCTAGCCCCCTTGAAGGAAGCAGACCCACACAGCCTTCCTTAAAATAACCTGAGCCATGCGCTCGGTGCTCAACACAAGCTAGTATCTGCCCTGGGAGGCGGCGCCTGGGCTCACATTCTCAGCAGCACATACCTGGCTGCTGAAAAAACATGCAAAATGTCTTTTGCAGCAAATACCAAACTTACTTCTGTCCCTCGTTTATGGCCGAATGAGGCAGGTGGCAGAGCTTGCTAGACCAGCAGCCCCTAGCTGTAGCTGGCAGCTGCATCTTTTGATACCAAATTATCTTGGTCGGCAACCTTTTGAGATATCAGCTGCTACCTTGCAGTATCTTCTGGCCCTGTGCACCTGGTTTTCTCATCCTCAGCTGGCATCCCATTGCTTTAGGATCATGCACAGCCACCAGGGGGCGCTGGAGAAACATGAGAGGCTCAGTAAACTTCCTACTGAAATACCTCTGCCGTTTCCAAGTGGACCCCTGTCCTATCACCATCTCCTAACAGCCAAAGCATAGCAAGCTGGTATGGCTCGCCAAATCGACAGCCGTAGTTGGTGGTGACCGCCGGCAGCCCTAAATTGCTGGCTTGCCCCTACCCTGGTTGGGTGATGGCTCTGTAGTCCTTCCTTCTCTCTCTCTCTCTCTCTCTCTCTGTTTTACCCAACTCCAATTGCTCTGGTCACTGGGAGGCAGGATCTGGAACACACGGCTGTGGACACTCGTGCACGAGCAAACGCCCTGAGTTCGAATGTACGCCTGGCCCAGGATGATGCCCTGAGAGCCAAGAACTATCTGGAGCGGGCCAAAATCGCCACGGAGTGAGTAAGCAAGGGGGGGAGCTCTACGGACAGTGCCAGCTCTGCCTTGCACATTCTATAGACCTATGGAACTCCCTGATCCTGGAGCCAAACCCTTGCAAAATTCCGCCTCCACCATGATGAAGGTGTCTCGGCCCAGTATTCCTGAAGCAGCATCTCCACCCTCCATTGTTCAGTCTGGACACTGAGGTCCAGCTCCAAGGGCGGTTCCTCCCCTGCGAGAAGTGAGATTACAGGGAACCAGGCAGAGGGCCTTCTCGGTAGTGGCGCCCACCCTGTGGAATGCCCTCCCATCAGATGTCAAGGAAATAAACAACTAACTTATTTTCAGAAGACATCTGAAGGCAGTCCTGTTTAGGGAAGTTTTTAATGTCTGATGTTTTATTGTGTTTTTAACATTCTGTTGGGAGCCGCCCAGAGTGGCTTGGGAAACCCAGCCAGATAGGTGGGGTATAAATCATAAATTATTATTATTGTTGTTGTTGTTGTTGTTATTATCATCATCATCCAAGGGTAAATGCATTAATTAGGGCTATCAGCTGATTGAAGATATTTTAACCGACTAACCAAATGAGTTTTACTTAATGATAAATTAAATCTGCATGCAGCTAAACCTAACTTGGGTGGTGGTTGTTTAAGAAAATGCTTAGCTTTCCACATAGGCCACATCCACTGAAAATTTAAAGTGCACAGATGCTCGCACAGAATTCCGGGAGCTGTCGTTTACTCCTCACAGGGCGACGGTTCCCAGGATTCCTTGGGGTTGAGTGCTTTCAATGTGCGGGATGCTCTCTCTCCCACTCTGCTCTTCCCATCAGCTGAGTTGGGAAAGCCAAACCACAGAGTGGCCCCCTGAGTCAGCGCTTGTGGTTCGTTCTCGCCAAAGAAACCACCGCTGGGATACTGAAAAGCAAACCTCGACTTCGGGTTGTGGTTTGTTTAGAAATAAAAACAAGCCACAAGTGCCGGTTCGGATGTGATGGTAAAAGCCAGCCACTCTGCGGTTTGTTTCGCTGCTCAGCTAAGGGAAGGGCTGAGCGGGAGAGTTCAGGCTCCCTGCACCAGTGCACATCAAAACTCATGCATGGTTGCGGTTAAATGACAGGCTCAAATGATGGGGCAGGAGGGACCAAAACAGCTCATGATGGGGTGCTGGTTAGTAAGGCTGCCTATCAGCCGGGATCCAGTGGCAGGGAACACACACAGAATGGCAGGTTGTGGGTCTATAACCCTAATAAGCAGCCATCTCGCATGCTTCTCCCTCTCCTTTCTTGCAGGGATAAAGCCACTGCCCTGGATTACCTCCAGAACAAGCTGAGTTCCCTCCACTCGCAGCTGTCCTTGGTCTCCCAGGAGGGAGGGCCCCAGTCCCCAGCGGCCTCCACCACTTCCTCTGTAAGCCTCGCCAAGCGGAACTCCTGCCCGTCTGAATTAAACCGTGACCCCCAATAAAAGAGAGATGGCTGTGACTTAAAAGCCGTCTACCTCGTCTGTTTGGAAGCCAGGGAGCGGCTCCAGGGGAGGAACCAGAGAGGGGACCTCTTTTGTATTTGCTCCAGCGCCGAGCCTGGAGGGAGCCAGCCGAGGAAATGGCTGTAGAATTTATGGGTGGAATTCAGTGCATCTTTATGATTTGATCATTTGCTGTCAAGCATAAGCATTTCCACTTTCCAAGACAGAGTGCTCTCCCATCTT
This sequence comes from Podarcis melisellensis, assembly GCF_964234715.1. Taxonomy (NCBI): domain Eukaryota; kingdom Metazoa; phylum Chordata; class Lepidosauria; order Squamata; family Lacertidae; genus Podarcis; species Podarcis melisellensis. Next base: position 37,635,287 of record NC_138545.1, on the reverse strand, counting down.
TTCCTCCTGCTGGCTTTCTGGGGGTTCTCCCACCCACCCGCTCCCAGCATGAATTTGGGGGAGACACAAGAGTAGCAGGGTGGTGGAAGCCCCGCGGCACCATTGGGATGGGGTTGGTTGAATCTGGCCCTATGTGCTGGGTGCATACATTTTTATTCCAGCAGACCACAGCTCAATGCGGGAGGCAAGGGGATAGATGGATAGCAAGGGAAGTTGTGGGGAGGTGTAGATGCACAGAGCAAGATAAGAGAAGCTGCAGGTGAGGGTTGCATGCTCCAATCTTCCTCTGCTTGCTGCTGCCCTGCTTCAGATCCCCAGCAGCTTTTGCCCTGTGCCTCATTTTCCAACACAGGGAGCGTGCATTTTAAACCCCGCCAGGGGGTCCAGTTGCAGGCAAATGTGGAGTGGTGAATAACTTAACACTCACTGCTTCTCCCTGTCTAATTTGCTCCCTCTGGGAGTGGCTTTTCCTCTTCGAAAAAGAGCACAGCCTGCAATTGCCATCTTTCTCGCAATATGCAGTTTGGGCCTCTGAATTTCGCACAGTATGCAGTTTGCTCCATTCACAGTGTCTGGGGAAGGAGTCGAAATGCGGACCTGTTTTCCTTTGCTTGATATACGTGGCAGAGAGACCCAGCTCTGCACCTGAGCTGTCAAGCAAACATGAGAACCGTCACACATGCAGTGATAGCAGTCGAGCCAGCAGGAAGCCAGCAGGTCCCTCTGTAGGAATGGCTTTCCCTACCATTGCCTCCTATGAAGGCAGCAGACCACCTTTTCGAAAGCTGGCTTGGCACATGTGAACCAAGTAGAGTTTCACGTGGACTTTGAGAGACCTGAAGGATGTGTTTTGCTACGAACTTGCGTTCTCAGAAGGCGAGGCAGTGTGGTGAGGTCCAGTGCAGGCAGCTCCTGGCAGCTGCAACAGATAGTAAACCTGGGCATTTGGGCACATATGAAGCAGCTGTGTCTAGTTCCAAACACCCAACACACTCATACTTCCAACCTGCTTTGCGCTGTAATTGCACAAAGGCAAACACTGCTTCTAAATACCCTTCACTGCCCATGATGGCAGCCTAGAAGAACCCAGAATTCCCAAGATTCAGGCAGCATCAGAGGTATATAAAGCACACACCACTTTAATTAGCCCATGGCTTCCCCAAAAAGAGTCCTGGGAACTGTAGTTTGCTAAGAGTGCTGAACGTTGTTAGGAGACGCCTGTACTTGGAGACATCCACTTCTCAGAGCTCCCTGGGAAGAGGGATTGATTGTAAAAGCACTCTGGGAATTGCAGCTCTTTGAGGAGCATTGGGGTCTTCGTTAACAACTCTCAGCACTCTTAACAAACTACAGTGGTACCTCGGGTTAAGAACTTAATTCGTTCTGGAGGTCCCTTCTTAACCTGAAGCACCACTTTAGCTAATGGGGCCTCCTGCTCCTGCCACTGCGCCATTTCTGTTCTCATCCTGAAGCAAAGTTCTTAACCCGAGGTAATATTTCTGGGTTAGCGGAGTCTGTAACCTGAAGCGTCTGTAACCTGAGGTACCATTGTACAGTTCCCAGGATTCTATGTAGGGAAGCCATGGCTGCTTAAAGTAACGCAATAGAACCTCAAACTCTTCTCACTGAATCACAGCCCTCCATCTTACGCTCTTCTACTGTAATAAAAGGAACAGGACCCTCACTTCCTCACCCCATCCTCCCTTATCTTAGGCACTAACATTCCATTTCACATATTGCAACATCCAGACCTTGCATTGAAAACAGGCCTTTGGCTTCAAACTAAGCCTAAATTGCAAAACGGAAAGGAATAGTGAGCAGCGTTCTCTTGTGACAGAAGCTGCAAGCTGCCACATTCTGCCACACACTTCCCGGAAGTAGAAAATGCTAACTGGGGCAACATGCTGCTTCCCCAGAGCTTGGGCTGCTCTGTCCCTCCTCTTGGCTCACGCCACCCCCCAGCCGCAGCTGACAACCTGCACCGACCCTCACCTCCCAGTTGACAAAAGGCCACACGCGATTCCGTTTTGCAAGATCTCCCGCCCTGTGGTTTTATTCAGGTCTGTGACGCTAGCAAAACGAAACAAAACAGAAAAGACCCACCCGTTGTTCTTCTGCCGCTCCTCGCAACTCAATTTTCCCCAGAGGCGTACAAAACCCTGCAATAAATTAAGACCAACTTTCCCTCCCTGCACCAACTTTGTGGGGATTCCTGGATCCCCAGAATAGGAAGAGAGGGGGGTCCCCCTCTAAATATCACCCATCACCCCATCCGCAGTGCCTCAGGGGAACAGAGGGTCAGTGGCAGACACAGGGAAGGAATCCTTTGAATGGGAAGTGCTAGAAAGGGGACGCAGCCCAGCTGCTGTGGGTGGAAGTGGCCGGAGCAGGCAAGGAAAAGAGATTCTTAGCTGCTGGAGAGAAAAAGGGGAAAGGGAACTGCTGCTTCTAAGACACCCTGGGATGGCCACAATGGGAGCACTTAAGATTTCCCAAGAGCTAGACTCTTCTAAGCGAACCACAGTCCTCCATCCACACATGTGCCCTAGAAGAAGGAAGATTTTGCTACCAGCCACAACCCGTTTTAGACTTCTACCAACCCAAAAGCAGGGAGATGCTGAGCAGAGGGAGAGGGCCGTTTGCCTACGTGGCATCCGGCACAGGGTCCAAGTTTCCCAAATCCGAGAACGGAAGAGGGGCGTGCCCATCCATTGTGCTTGTGGGAATCCTCAGGCAAGCCCGGCCCCTCTTCATCCCCCGCTTCAAAATGTTCCTGCGGATCAGAGGACAGAAAACACACACACACTCCAAAGTGTGTCTGGGGAGCTGGCTGTGTAAATCCCGCTGGCGTTTATTCAGTCACTGGCCACGACCGGCGGGGGAGTTTTTGTCCAGTTGGAAAAGGGCCAAGACGTCCACCATGGCCTTCCGGATGTTAAGTCCAAACCGGTGTGCGTCCTGGAGAAAGAAGCAGGGGAGGTGAGATCGGGGAACTCAACATGTCTAAAAAATTTCAAAGCCTGAGCTTACTTTAAAAATGGGAAATCTGGTGTGGAAAGTTTCTTGCTCCGAAAAAGGAGAGCAAGTTGCCCCAATTATCCCTCCAGATGGCTCAAGCAAGTAAGCAGTGGGAAAAAACAAGGGAGTCCTCAAGAGTTACTAAGCAATCTAAGCCGAGGGAGAAATCAAGACAGGAGCGAGGCAGCAGTAAACGGCACTGAGCAAGTTGGAGTTAACTCTTCATTAGCAAAAACAGGAGTATCAGGCCTAGTGAGCACAGAAATTCTTCTTTGATACGTCTTGCCCCCATGAAGCAGTTGCAGAGATGGAAGCCTTCCCACAGCTGCCTGGGTCCCCTCCTCTTCAGGGTTTTCCCCATGCAATCTGAGATGCTGCCCATGTGAAGCTAACTCCTCCGCCCTTTTCATGCCTCTACTAGTTCTGGGAGATCGAAGGGGAGGGAGGCTGTTTGCAGCAGGAGGGGGATGACACCTGGAACTCTTCACCAGCCAGATTCTTCTCCTGCTTAAGCTCTGTCTCCTGATTCTGGACTTCTCTCTGCCACTTGCACAGCTGTCTAAGTCCCCTCCTCTCCAGGGTTTCCCCCCAAGCATTCTGAGACTGCGTCTGTGTGCCCAGCCTTTGCTACTCCCACTTCATGCCTCTCCTGGTCCTGGGAGACCAAGGGGAAGGGGAGCTAGTTGCAGGAGGAAAAAAAGATACCCATGACTCTTCACCAGCCTGACTCATCTCTGCCTCTTGGCCTCCCTCATCCCACTCTCCGTCTACTTCTGGCTTCTCTCTGCCACAGACTCTCCCTTCTCACTAAGCCCTGTCACCCCTTCAGCTTCTGACTCTTCCTCCTCCCAATCTGCTCCCTCTTCTCCCTCTGACCACTCATTGCTGTCCCACTACCCCTCCCCAAACTCTGAACCTTCTTCCCTTGGTGGTTCCCTAGCTGGTTCCTCGCACCATTGCTCCGCAGCCAACCAGTCCGTGACAAAATATTCCCTGGGCCAGTGAATCCCCGCGGACGATACAGGCAGCTTGTAAGAAGCTCACTGCCTACCAAGCCCTGCCTGCTAACCATCCATTGAGGCACCCTAACACCCCAGCATGGCTTATGTGCCCCTCCTGGCACACACTTACCGTCTCCTTGCTGGAGAATTTGCACGACACGTGGAAGTTTATGAGATCTTCGCCCACGATGACGTACGACACACCATAACCATCGTCATCAACCTGATGGGTGGAGAGAAAGGGAAAAAACAGCCTGAGAAAGAAACTTGGATCCCAGACCTCTGTCCTCTCCCACATCCGACAGAGTAGTGTTCCTAGAGGATGCAAGAGAGTGCTGGCTCTCAGACCACCAGCTCTAAGTCACTCGGCCACCACTTTCCACCACCCCCCCCAGAGAACCCTGGAGGCCTGAGCTTAATAAATAATAATAATAATAATAATAATAATAATTATTATTATTATTATTTATTTATACCCCACTCATCTGGCTGGGTTTCCCTGGGCGGCTCCCAACAGAATATTGAAAGCATGATAAAACATCAAACATTAAAAACTTCCCTAAACAGGGCTGTCTTCAGATGTTTTCTAAAAGCCAGGTAGTTGTTTATTTCCTTGACATCTGATGGGAGGGCGTTCCACAGGGCGGGTGCCACTACTGAGAAGGCCCTCTGCCTGGTTCCCTGTAACCTCACTTCTCGCAGGGAGGGAACCGCCAGAAGGCCCTCAGAACTGGACCTCAGTGTCCAGGCTGAACGATGGGGGTGGAGACGCTCCTTCAGGTATACTGGGCCGAGGCCGTTTAGGGCTTTAAAGGTCAGCACCAACACTTTGAATTGTGCCCGGAAATGTACTGGGAGCCAATGTAGGTCTTTCAAGAGGGGTGTTATGTGGGCTCGCCAGCCACTTCCAGTCACCAGTCTAGCTGCTGCATTCTGGATTAATTGTAGTTTCTGGGTCACCTTCAAAGGTAGCCCCACGTATAATGCATTATAGTAGTCTTAAGATAACCAGAGCATGCACCACTCTGGCGAGACAGTCTACTCACCGGTCCAAATCCACCCCCAAAAGAAACGTAGTCTGGGTGGTTCTGGAGGTCAAAGAGCTCCATCTGCTGAATGGGAGTCTGGCTGGTGGAGAGTCGCCACGGCTCAGACAGCACCTGGCAGAGGGGAGAAAGGGGCCGAGGATCAAACGGGTGAGGGGCTCTGCCACAATGGGTACCCTCCCCCCTTGCTGCTCCCCGCAGAACCTCTCCCCTCAAAACAGTATCTTTCAGGAGGGCCTGTGACTTCTCAGCCCAAACTGGTCCTCTTATGCATTGCTAGGATCAGCAACGCTATTTATTTTTATTTATCAAGACCCTGCCTATACAGTGGACGCTCAGGTTGTGAACGTGATCCGTGCAGGATGCACGTTCGCAGCCCGCAGCAGCACGTCTGCACATGCGCGGGTTGTGATTTGGCGCTTCTGCGCATGCGCAAAGCGCAATTTAGCGTGGCCACCTAAACCTGGAAGTAACCCATTCCGGTACTTCCGGGTTTCGGTGGATCCGTAACCCAAAAAAAAGCAACCTGAAGCGTCTGTGACCCAAGGTATAACTGTACTGCTTAAAGTTATCTCCAAGCTAACTCTAACAGCAGCAGTAAAGGTGCACAATTAAAGCGTCAATGCAAATGACTGATAAATAGATATGTATATAAAGTTCCTTCTTCAGATACATGTCCCCACTTCGCACTTTTCAGGCTCCTGGCTCTCGCCCAGGCGCCCCCCCCCACTGGTGCTCACTCAGGGCCCAACAAACTCACTGATCACCCCCCCAAAAGGGGGTTTCTAGAACCTACTGGCTATCACCCGACTTCCTCACCCTAGGCTTGCTTTTTACACCACTCACCCTGTGAGCTGTGGCATCGGGATGTCAGCACACCCGGATGCCTGCGACCACCAGCTTCCCAGATTTTGTTTTCAATAAGCAAGGTTCTAGCCCTCAACGTTCCAGGGGAAGAAGACCCTAGCAGCAACCAATGGTGAGGATCTCTCCTATTCCCTTCACTGGGGCAACAGGCTCCTGCTGACACCTATGTGAGGGAAAGCCGCACCTCTCTGAGACATGTGCGCACATTGCTCAGAAACAGTCCCAGTTCTGCACACGCAGCAAGCCCATCCTGACATGCACCATTAGCGGCGACTCTTGCACAGAAGCTGCTGACATGGGGAAACTGGTGAGACGAGTGTTGGATTAAATCTTCCCCTGTTTCTAGTGCATTCCAGCAAATACCACTCCCGTAGATCCTTCTTTTTTAAAAAACTTTGGTAAACTTCTGAAACATGCCTGGCCAGGGTGTAGGGTGGAACTGACTTATGGTGAGGAGGATTTCTAGGGGAGAACCCGTGGATAAGGACCGGTTCACTAAACAGTCCTCCCTATCGCAAGCCCTACCGCTGCATTTTCTTCCGTCTCAGCTGATGGGTTGGACTACACTGTCGCCCAGATAACATCTGGTTTCGCCTAGCTGCTGCCTCAAAAAATAAGTTACACCTTTAGGGTGAAGATTTGAGTTTCCAACCCTTTCTGCACCTGTCTATCCTTCACCTGAGGGACGCGGGTGGCGCTGTGGGTTAAACCGCAGAGCCTAGTATGTGCTGTTCAGAAGGTTGGCGGTTTGAATCCCCACGACGGGGTGAGCTCCCGTTGCTCGGTCCCTGCTCCTACCAACCTAGCAGTTCGAAAGCACCTCAAAGTGCAAGTAGATAAATAGGCACCGCTCCGGTGGGAAGGTAAACAGCGTTTCCGTGCGCTGCTCTGGTTCGCCAGAAGCGGCTTAGTCATGCTGGCCACGTCACCCGGAAGCTGTACGCCGGCTCCCTTGGCCGCAACCCCATAGTCGACCACGACTGGACCTAATGGTCAGGGGTCCCTCTACCTTTACCTGTCCTTCACCTGACTCTAGATCTGGGGTTGTCAAACCTTTTTCTGCCCGCAGGCACATTTGCAAAGTGTAGAAGCTGCCATGGGTCTCCACCACCACTGCAACCTGCTCTATTGACTACAACAAAAGGCTTCTTTCAAGCCTAAATCCAACAGGGAAATGCAACCCTGCAGGCACCAGAAAAAGGCATCTGTGAACAGCTCTGTGTGCCAGCAGGCACCACACTGGCAAATCTCTGCTTCAGATTCTTTGTGGTTCTTCACATCCTAGCAAGGGGTTCCCAAACTCTCCGGCAGACTGAAATTTGAACCAGTCAGCTGTATGAGTCAACATGTCCCCAAACTGCTGGGTGCCCCATGGAAAGTGGAAAAATAAGCAGACTCGCTAGCGTTCCAATTATGCCATGACCCACCCAGACAACAAATTTGAGCATGCACGATTCGCAGCTCGTGTTGGCAGTGAAATTCAACACCAGTTGAAGACCAAAACGCAAAATATCAATGTGGATGACTAACAAAAAATGACCAAGGCAGATATGTGTCTGGTTAACACCTCTGGATAGAGCAGCCATGGCATGTTTTAAAACTCCTGGGAAAAGGAACCAGAGCAAGCAAAAAAAAACCTCAGTAAAAGGCAGATTTTTTTGTTAAAAACAAACAAGGTACCGTAATTCTAATCAACAGTACAGTGAAGCCAATTTCTTGCTTTTCTTCGATTGGGCAAGAACATGTTAGGTGGGGACTTTCACACTCCTGATTGGTTCAAAATATACCCTGGGAATAAATGTGTCTCTGACTATGCCCACATTCCCTAGCCTTACGTTTACATACACGTACCCTAGCACCACACACACACACACACCCCTGACTCGACAACACTTACCTCGCGCAGAAAGGGGGATTCTAGGCCGAGATATTTGGAGACGACATACAGACAGAAGAGATGCCTGTCAATGCCAGCACCTGTCATGGCGTGCCGGTAAAGGTTCTGGTGCTTCTCAGCTGCCACACGCAACAGACGTAACCTTGTGCCATCCTGGGTATGAACAGATGAAGATGCTGAGAAAAGCTGATGCTGTACCTTCCACATTTTCTAGTCTCTGCTGATTCCTCCTTTCCTATTGACCTGAAGGATCACCTCTCCCCATGTGGCCAACCTACAAGAGGCTCTCCTCCGCTGACCGCTCCCCCCCAGGCGAGGGGAAAATGGGTGGCTACTAGGGACAGGGCCTTGTCCGTGGTGGCACCCCAATTGTGAAACGCCTTCCCCAGAGGGGCTCACCAGGTGTCTATGGTGTAAGCACACACTGCTCTTTCCTATCAGGGTCCCATGCATCTATTTGGTAGTAAGGACACTGGGAATCTGGATGGCAGAAGTCACAACATCCAGCAGAGCATCTAATCTGGTGGTATTGGCCTAACTCCCGAAAACACCTGCCTCCCAATTAGTATCAAGTTTCTAGTCCTCATTGAACTAGAATCGGCACTTAGAAGATAGACGGCATCTGAAGTGGCACTGTATGTATGGGAGAGCAGCTCCTAATCCTCATGCTATGGCCTCCTATGTCAATCCCTGATCCCAAGCTTTAAAATATAAAATTGAAAATTTTGCAATTAAAAAAAAAAAAGAGGCAAGGAGTAGAAACTGAGTACAGTAGTACCTCGGGTTAAGTACTTAATTCATTCCGGAGGTCCATTCTTAACCTGAAACTGTTCTTAACCTGAAGCACCACTTTAGCTAATGGGGCCTCCTGCTGCTGCGACGCCGTTGGAGCACGATTTCTGTTCTCATCCTGAAGCAAAGTTCCTAACCCGAGGTACTATTTCTGGGTTAGCGGAGTGTGTAACCTGAAGCATATATAACCTGAAGCATATATAACCTGAAGCGTATGTAACCCGAGGTACCCAAGGTACCACAGTAGATCTAGGCTGGTGAAACTGGTTCGACTCACTGCTGAGCTAGAGATATCTGGAGTGGCCACGGACAGACTCCTCTTTCTCTGCCTCACTTTCCCATCTGCGTGGGAACGGTAATATAATTACTTAATTCGTTCCGGAGGTCCATTCTTAACCTGAAACTGTTCTTAACCTGAAGCACCATTTTAGCTAATGGGGCCTCCTGTTGCCGCCGCTGGAGCATGATTTCTGTTCTCATCCTGAAGCAAAGTTCTTAACCTGAAGCACTATTTCTGGGTTAGCGGAGTCTGTAACCTGAAGCGTATGTAACCTGAAGCGTATGTAACCCAAGGTACCACTGTACTGAAAACATTAAAGCGTGGCTCATTTATGCAAATCTGACCATTTTGCTGACTTCATTCCAGAAGGCAGGGTTATTCTTAACGTACACGACATTTTAGATCTGATTCCTCTGGCAAAGGCTGCATTTCAAGACTTACGTTCTGCGTAGGATCCATCATGGCCTTGACAAAGTTGCAGGACTCAATGGTGCAGGAGCGGACTGTTTCTGTACGGCCCTCCCGGAAGAGACGGGTCATGGATGCCTCGTAGGTGAGGCAGAACTTTTGCTTGTCCTAAAAAAAGGGAGAGAGGAATGCTTGGCTGAGTATAGTGGACAGGCTTGTCTCTGGATCTGTGGGTGGAGTGAGATGGGAAAAGATCTAATCTATACCTAAACTATAATGCAAGGGACGCGGGTGGCGCTGTGGATTAAACCACAGAGCCTAGGACTTGCCGATCAGAAGGTTGGCAGTTCGAATCCCCGCGACGGGGTGACCTCCCATTGCTCGGTCCCTGCTCCTGCCAACCTAGCAGTTCGAAAGCACGTCAAAGTGCAAGTAGATAAATAGGTACCGCTCCGGCGGGAAGGTAAACGGCGTTTCCGTGAGCTGCTCTGGTTCGCCAGAAGTGTCTTAGTCATGCTGGCCACATGACCCGGAAGCTGTACGCCAGCTCCCTCGGCCAATAAAGCGAGATGAGCGCTGCAACCCCAGAGTCGGTCACGACTGGACCTAATGGTCAGGGGTACCTTTACCTTAAGCTATAATGCAGCTGCCACAAATTGTGAGCACAGAACAACAGCCCTGCTAGACCAGGGGAAGCTGAGTTGACATCACAAAATCACAGAACTCAAATTATCCCATCCATACAATCACAACAGAACCAAGAGAGGTGGTATACTCTATTGCAGATATTAATACTGTACAGCTTGAAGCAAATGGGTGCATAAAAAGATTCTTCCTGGAATAAAAATTGTCCAGGCACATAAATATGATTCTGAAGCCTTACAGAATCTTCTTCAAAATAGGTACAGAAACAGATGATACATCCAAATAGTTCCATAAGACATGTGCTTGCCAGACTATAGGTTCACCTTAGTGATATTAGATTACTCCAAACAGACATAAAACCTCTATAGGCTCCATTAGCCTGGAGCTGTTTCTCTCTCCTGGAGAGACTCCTTTGAACATCTTTGTCCCACTGTGGTTGGGGGAAAAAGGCTTTGCGTTGCTATTGCTGAAGCCAAGGAGCCTGCCTTCGCTCCATAGGACGCACGCACACACATTTCCCCTTAATTTTTGGAGGGGGAAAAGTGCGTCCTATAGAGAGAAAAATACGGTAATAAATAGCTCCGGCTGGTTCCTACTGATGGGGAAAAAATCTCACCAGAGCTACCAGCCAGTCTGGCTTGGGGAGAAGAGGCTTTGGCTCCCGTGCATTTGACTGGTGGTTGTGACACTTTGGGGGCCAGCCAAGCCTAGGGACTCTGCCTGCTTGCTTGCCTGCCTGCCTGCCTCCCTGCCTGCCAGTACCTTTATCTCGCCAAGCGACATACCCGAAAATGTGCGAGCTGAAGGCAGAGCTGGATGAAGCTGTCTGGGCTGGTGCGGCACTTCTTGATGAGGCCTTTTCCAAAATCCTTGAAGGGAAAGGCGTTGAAGTCTATGTCGTTAGCCAGGGCCAAGGCCACGGACAAGGACTGCAGGATTACCTGCTGGCACTGTGGACAAAAGGGGAGCAACAGGAGGCAGTGAGGACACAGAACAGACAGTAGGGGAAGCAGTAGCCAACGGTCAGGGCTCACCTGCCAGGTGAGATGGTGCTCAACACAATTCCAGATGGAGTTGCTCTCTTTGCAGCATTTTTTACCTTTGACGCTTGAGATGTGCATTTTCAGCACGTATATATTTTTTGTGATTTTGGTTGGCTACTCTCAGTTTCTGAAACAGTTTTAATGCATTTTGAAACTGTTTTACAGAGCCTAGGACTTGCCGATCAGAAGGTCGGCGGTTCGAATCCCTGTGACGGGGTGAGCTCCCGTTGCTCTGTCCCTGCTCCTACCAACCTAGCAGTTCAAAAGCACATCAAAGTGCAAGTAAGATAAATAGGTACCACTCTGGCGGGAAGGTAAACGGCGTTTCCGTGCGCTGCTCTGGTTCGCCAGAAGCGGCTTAGTCATGCTGGCCACATGACCCGGAAGCTGTACGGCGGCTCCCTCAGCCAATAAAGCGAGATGAGCGCCACAACCCCAGAGTCAGTCACGACTGGACCTAATGGTCAGGGGTCCCTTTACCTTTGCTTCGGAAGCAGAAGTCCACTCGACTTCCAAAACATTTGGAAATCAAGGCATGACCTCCGATTGGCTACAGAAAGCTCCTGCAGCCAATCGGAAGCCTCATTGGACGTTCGGGTTCCAAAGAACGTTCGCAAACACTCACTTCCGGGTTTATGGCATTCGGGATCCAATGTACGACTGCATTATAAATTATTGTAACCCACCCTGGGACCTTAGTTTGAAGGGCGAGTAAATAGTAATACTTGTTGCCATTTTCCCCCCTTTTGTATAGTAAGCCAGTTTCTACACAACTCACACTCTATTCCCCACCCAAGCATGATGCACTGTTAAAGAGTTTAAGGACACCTTCTAGTATGGCAAAAAAGGAGAGGGTGGGGAAGGGCCTGTAGGAAGTGTGACCTGGGGAGGTTCCTCTGCCCTGCTATTTTCTCTGCCCACCATGTTTTTTGATGCAACTCTGTCACCAGAGGCCCAGGTGACATCTTTGGCATTGGACCTTTAGCTGCAGCCCTCCAGGATAGAAAAAGTCTGGCCATAGGTACCTTTCTGGTACCCGTTCATTACTTTTCTTGCACTGCGCAACCCCCTTTTTATTATAAAAATAGTGAATAGCACGGCGATAAAGATAGAACCATGTGGCACGCCACTTAAGCTCTTCCTCCAGGCTGACAAAGAGTCAATAATTAGCATCCGTTGGCTGTGGTTGTTCAGCCATATGTGAATCCACCCAATCTATCTCAGCCCACGTTACCGTCTTGTAGCAAGCTTAGCATGGGAGACCTTGTGAAATGTCTTCCTAGAATCAAGATATACTGTGTCCCCAGCATTCCCACAATCTACCAAGCAAGTATCAAAAAAAGAGATAAGATTAATTTTGAATGATTTGTTATCCGTATACTAAAGCCGGCTCCTAATAATTGATGCGTTCTTTTCTAAACGCTCACAAACTGACTGCTTTGTCATCTCCTCTAGATGTTTGCCCAGTTTCAACATCAAGGATGACAGCTGCTGATTTTCCAGAACTTGCTTTGCCCCATCTTTTTGAAGATAAGGACAAGCGTTGTCCATCCCCAGTCTTCCAGTGAATGGATAAATGCACGATTGTTACAGTGACACTTTTTCATTTTAAAAGCACAATCTTCCAATGAAACACTGAAAAATGCTCTGGGTGGAGGGGAGAAGGGAATACAGCTGTCATCAGCCAGCTCACATTGTACAGAACTGGCCACCAGCCAGGGACTACTATCTGCAGCCAGTCCTGCAGCAAAAACCTCAGAAACAGTAAAGATGGGTGAAAGCCATGCTCACCTCAACAGAAAATATGGAGATGGCTGCCGTGTCTGTATGTACCCTTAGCATACCGCAACAGTAACAGAAGGAAGAAACCTCCATCTCTCTCGGACATCTCCAAGCTCCCACACTGCTCATAACCACATCTGTGTCCTCTGGCACTTCCTCAGCTGAGCTTAGGCTACTCAACGCGGGTGGCGCTGTGCTCTAAACCACTGAGCCTCTTGGGCTTGCCGATCAGAAGGTCGGCGGTTCGAATCCCTGAGACGGGGTGAGCTCCCGTTGCTCTGTCCCAGCTCCTGCCAGCCTAGCAGTTCGAAAGCACACCAGTGCAAGTAGATAAATAGGTACCGCTGTGGCGGGAAGGTAAACAGCATTTCTGTGCCCTCTGGTTTTTGTCATGATGTTCCATTGTGCCAGAAGTGGTTTAGTCATGCTGGCCGCATGACCCGGAAAGCTGTCCGTGGACAAACGCGGGCTCCCTCGGCCTGAAAGCGAGATGAGCGCCGCAACCCCATAGTCGCCTTTGACTGGACGTAACCACCCAGAGGTCCTTTGGCTTTACCTTTACTCACATGGATCCATGTTGTCCTTCCTCAGCCAAGCTCACCTGCCTCAGTTTTTCTTGTCCCAATACCTCTCTGCACTCACCTCTGGTGGGATATCCCATTGTAATTTCTGGGGTGGGGGAATGCTGGAATCCATGTCCCCTTTGCAGTTCCCGTTAGCATCGTACCCCAGCGTAAATGCATCTGTGGCAATGGTGTACTGTGGGGTGGGGGGAAAAGAGCGTCCAGGTGAGAACTATTTTGCTTTTCATCCCTGCACCTCTTGCCCCAAGCCCCCCACCCCTTAGAGCTCACCTTCAGAAGATCCAGGAGTCCTGGTTCTCAGTCCTTCACACCCCCCACCCCTCCCAAAGTTGGGCTTTTACCTCCCAGAGATGTGCCACAATGGGGGCGTCAGCCCACGAATGCTCTGCATTGATGCCGGACTTCCCATTGCGGTAAACAATCAGCGTGAAGGATTTGTCAAACCACCTGTGGGGAAAACGGGTTTTGAGTGAAAGGGTGGACGCCATCCTGCAAGCCTTACTCTTCGTGCCATGATGCCATTGCCACCCAAATATGCCCATGAGGTCTCCCGGAAAAAGGGAACCAAGAGGGGCTCAGCATGAGTCAACACACTGAGCCTTACAGACCCCTGGCTGGTTCTCTTGAAGTGGGGGGACAGCAGAGAAAGAACCATGTAAATGCTCTAGTCATCCCACTTAAAAAAAAGGAGGAGTAATCGAAAGAAACAGACTACAGAGTGAGAAAATGATGCTCCAATCAAAACAGAAAATTCATTTGCTAGGTGAGCAATAAAACACATGGAGTTCCTTGTGCATTCCTAGAGAGGGCACTCTGTGAGGTCATATCCTCTGTTTGCCCAGGCAAGACGGGTAAAAATAGGAAGATAATTCTTACCACTTCCTCCCATCTGAGGAACAGTCTCTTTTTTGTCATGTAGCTGTAGGGATAGGATGCTTAGTCTGTGCCCTCTTGAGGAGAGGCACCATCTTTGACCCAAACCATGTATTTTGTAACATAGATATTTTGCCTGACTCGTTTCAATGCCATTTTCCGCTTAAATCAAGCCTGCAACTTTATGTAAGTAAACACTATTTTTACATTTTTACATTACAGACTTCTGTCTTGTTATTTGGTTTAGTGGGGTAGACCAGTCTGCCAAAGGCACCCCGGATAATTATGGAAAGCTACATAGTTTTGTCACAAGTTTCCTTGTTTTATGCTGCAAAGGATGGTATATATTTTTAACTGCTAAACTAGACACTAAACTTACTCAAGTAAGAGGAAGGAGAATTCATAAATAATACACCCTATCCTACCTTCCAAATCCATCCCAACAAAAAGGAGAGCTAACCTGCCTTATAGCATTTACATCAGAACCCTCTCCAGTTCTGTTAACTCCAGGTGCCGGTGGAGAGATGATGATTTGACCCAGTGGGCCAAAAACCTGTCAAATAAAAAGTAAAGTTCTCTTGCATGAAGTGTGTGTGTGTGTGTTGTCAGGGACACTATTGAGCCCCATGAAGTGGGGTATAGTTTTTGGTAGTACTTGCAGGATGGAGACAGATGAGCATGCGATGCAATTTCAGGCAGCCCAGAGAGCACCCACCTGTCGCAGCAGCGCCCGTGCAAAAGGGACTTTGAGTAGGCATCCAGCGCCTGACTTGGGTTGGGTCCCTGCAGCCCCTGCTCACTGGTGTCCAGGGTGACGAAGAAGGCAGCTTTCTCCACTATGCTCAGTGACTGCTCATTCACCCCAGACCGGAAGTAGGTTTGGCGGGCCCGGGCCCAGGGGTCTCTGCAAAAAGTTAAGGGAACCATGACTTGGGGTGGTCTGCCTGTCACAGGACAGCCAGTCGGGTGGATAACTGACTGGCTTGATGGCAGCAGGCGGAAAATAATTGCCCGTCACCTGGAATCTAAAAACCACTCTATCTCCCTCCTCTCTTTCCCCCTACCCAAAGTCTGCAGCGTTTTGTGAAACTCATTGAATAAAGTAACAGCATTCCACCAGCAGATTTTAACGATCAAGCTGAATGTATGCAGGACCCAATATGTAAATTTGTAAATTAATATAAAGGCCCTAAGTTTGGCTTGGAAACATATGGGTAGTTAAAAGTTTTTTCCTTATTCCTGATTGGACTCAAACATCTGGGCAACAGGTGGCCCATTCATCATCATCATCATTATTATTATTATTACAGTGGTAAAGGTAAAGGTACCCCTGCCCGTACGGGCCAGTCGTGTCCGACTCTAGGGTTGTGCGCCCATCTCACTTAAGAGGCCGGGGGCCAGCGCTGTCCGGAGACACTTCCGGGTCACGTGGCCAGCGTGGCGAAGCTGCTCTGGCGAGCCAGCACCAGCGCAGCACACGGAAACGCCGTTTACCTTCCCGCTATAAAGCGGTACCTATTTATCTACTTGCACTTACGGGTGCTTTCGAACTGCTAGGTGGGCAGGCGCAGGGACCGAGCAACGGGCGCGCACCCCGCCGCGGGGATTCGAACTGCTGACCTGGCGATCGGCAAGTCCTAGGCACTGAGGTTTTACCTACAGCGCCACCCGTGTCCCATTTTACAGTGATACCTCGGGTTAAATACTTAATTCGTTCTGAATGTCCGTTCTTAACCTGAAACTGTTCTTAACCTGAAGCACCACTTTAGCTAATGGGGCCTCCCACTGCTGCCACGCCGCCGGAGCACGATTTCTGTTCTCATCCTGAAGCAAAGTTCTTAACCTGAAGCACTATTTCTGGGTTAGCGGAGTCTGTAACCTGAAGCGTATGTAACCTGAAGCGTATGTAACCTGAGGTACCACTGTATTATTATTATTATTATTATTATTATTATTATTATTATTATTAACATTTGTTTATTCACAACAGAAAAATAGAAAACGAGACTACAAAATACACAATAAAACAAAAACAAACCAATAATCCCCTCCCATAAAAACACTTAAAAAGTCTCTTTCTCTCTTTCTCTTTTGTTTGTGTGTTGTTATGTTTTATTTCTAATGTTTTATGATTTTTTTGTGCAGTGAAGAATTCAATAAAAAGATATTTTTTTAAAAAAAAAAAGTCATAGAATGTTAATCAGCCAAACTCCTGGTTGAAGAGAAACGTTTTCGCCGGATGCCTAGGGAAGGGCTCCCTGGTCAGAGCATCCCACAAATGGAGTCACCAGAGAGAAGGCCCATTCTTGTGTTGCCACACTCCACTTGTGGAAGAGGCGCACAAAGAAGGGCCTCAGAAGCTGATCTCAGGGTCCTTCATATGGGGAGAGACGGTCCTTGAAGTATTATGGTCCTGAGCTGTTTATAGGTCAACAACACTTTTAACTGTAGACATTAACAGGGTAAAGGTAAAGTAAAGGGACCCCTGACCGTTAGGTCCAGTCGTGATCGACTGTGGGGTTGCGGCGCTCATCTCGCTTTATTGGCCGAGGGAGCCGGCGTACAGCTTCCGGGTCATGTGGCCAGCATGACTAAGCCGCTTCTGGCGAACCAGAGCAGTGCACGGTTTACCTTCCCGCCGGAGCGATAACTATTTATCTACTTGCACTTTGACGTGCTTTTGAACTGCTAGGTTGGCAGGAGCAGGGACCGAGCAACGGGAGCTCACCCGTCGCGGGGATTCGAACCGCCGACCTTCTGATCGGCAAGTCCTAGGCTCTGTGGTTTAACCCACAGCGCCACCCGTGTCCCTTATTAACAGGGTAGTGCAGAGGAATATCAGGGAAGGCTGAGTATGTCTCAAGTTCCCACCCGCCCCAAATCACTTGGGTTGACCAAAGTCTTGTGTGATCAGAGTCAAGTGAAGGGAGTTTAGGCTCACCTGTCAGCAGCGGTCAGGGCACCCAGTTTTTCCTCGCCAGGCAGAGGAGGCGTGGGGTCATCTAGGATCTGCTGAAACTGTGCCTGAAGTTCGCGTGGGCGCATCAGCCTCCCGTTGTGGTATAGCCAGACCCGGAAGAAGCGGCCAGCATGGTACACTGCAATGTGCTTGCTATCCCTCAGGTGCTGGATGGTGTCTATGGAGCAAGGAGCATCGCATCAGGAGAGTTCTGCAGCCTCAGATCAGATTCCCAGAGGACCATCCACGCCATACACTTAGGGAGACCCCTCCCAGCACCCTTAACCAGCCACAGTTCCCAGAATATCTTGGGGGGGGGGGGAGAAGCCATTTTATTAAAGTAGTATAGGAGCACTCTAAGGTGAGGGTGCGATGGTGTGGGGTGCCCCACACAATCAAAACAAGGCTGAAGCTGGTGCCTGGTTTCCTCTTTGCAAATCCTGGTTGCCCATTTGATTTAATGTCACAAATGAGGCCTCCTGGGTGTTAAAAACACCTGTATCCAAAAAAATGGTTTGGAACCATCACAAATTGTACGTCCCCTTCCCAAAGACTGTTCCCATTCGAGTTCCTGCAAAGCGTCACCTGGCCCCAAACCCTCCTTGGGTGTAAACTTCCTTCAAGTGGGTTGCCCCCATTAACAATAACAATAATAGTATTTTTAGGCACCAGGTGAAAATGTTCCTTTTCAACCAGGCCCTTGGCTGATTAATATTCTACAGCCCTTTTTAATGTGTCTGTGGGAAAGGAGGCAAGGGTGATTGTTTTGTTGTTTCAGTTTAATTATTTACTTGTGTTTGATCTTGTATTTTATTCTGAGATCTCTTGATGAAGGGCGGTATGCAAATTTAATAAATTAGTAAAATAACAACCGCAGATAAGGAGCCGATCTGTCTGCTTGTCCCCCGTCCCAATTTTGGGGGACAGTCAAAGCAATCACTGTGGGACGTAGGGGGCCAGTGTGCCAGTTTTGTGTACGAATATTACAGATTTTAAGGATGGGCACAGAGACCTTAGGCCTAGCCTCCAGCATTTGCTCTCAGAGGGTACAGGCGCTCTGGGAGGCACCAGCTACAGCCTTGTTTGCTGAGGGACATTAATAGCATAAGAAGAGCCCTGCAGGGTCAGGCCAATAGCCCACTGCTGGCCAGCCATCTGCTCTCACCATGGCTGACCAGAGGCCCAAGGGAAGCCCAGAAGAAGGCAGGCCCCAGTGCAACAGTATTTTCCCCACTTGTAATTCCCAGTGGCTGGTAGGCAGCCGAGGGAGAACATAGCCTAATCTGGCTAATCTTCGTTTTACTGTTTCTAGACGGCATTAGAGAATCACCACCCTGGCACCCAATGTTGGCAGACTATTCCCAGGCCAGATTCTTCCACCCTAAAATTCCACTCGGTGATCTATTCTAATGCCACCTGCTTCAGTGCCACCCATTCTGACTCGGGTCTCCCATCTACCAACTCTGTCTTCTACAACTTTGCCTACACAAAAGTCCTGGGAGAGTTCTCCCCAACTTAGAACCATAGAATTGTAGAGTTGGAAGGGACCGCAAGGGTCATCTAGTCCAACCCCCTGCAATACAGGAATCTTTTTGCCTAACGTGGGGCTCGAACCCGCAACCCTGAGATTATGGGTCTCCTGCTCTACTGACGGAGCAACCTAAAAGAGGTGGAACATTCTTGCCCTTTGAAATCACCTCTGCTGCTTGGCCCAAGGTGGGCAACGGAAGACATTGCCCTGCATCTGTTTTCCCATCCCCAGGAGGTTAACTAAATTCCCTTCTCCTTGTAAAAAGTAAAGTAAAGAATCCCTGGATGGTTACATCCAGTCAAAGGCGACTATGGGGCTAAATCACTTCTGGCGCAATGGAACACTGTGACGGAAGCCAGAGCACACAGAAACACTGTTTACCTTCCCGCCACAGTGGTACCTATTTATTTACTTGTACCGGCATACTTTCAAACTGCTAGGTTGGCAGGAGCTGGGCCAGAGCAACGGGAGCTCACCCCGTCGTGGGGATTCAAACTGTTGACCTTCTGAACGGCAAGCCCGAGAGGCTCGGTGGTTTAGACCACAGCGCCACCCGCATCCCTTCTTGTAACAGTTAAGGTTACAGAGAGGGTTAAATAGGAAATGTGAGTGCTTCTCAGCACCACAGGTAACAATGAGTGTGGATACTTTGGGGTGATGATGTCAGGGAAGGGAAGGGAAGGGTTGCGAGAGCATCCTACCTCCCTCCATGCCTGGGACACGGGTTGTATTAAACATGCGTTCGTACTGAGCTGAGCACATGGGAAGGCCGCCTTGAATCATCAGCTGGAGAGGCATGGGAAGCGAAGAGAGAGAAAGAGAGAGATTGAGGAGGAGATGCGCCAGCCAAATGACTTGGGGAAGAAAGAAAGAAAAATAAGGAGGGCAACCATCAGCTTTGAGCAACATTGAAAGTCCTTCTGACACGGAACTGAACCGGGTAGGCAAAGCTCAGATTGCAAATTCCAGGGTGGCATCCCTGATTTTGTAACCCACAGGCTGCAGGCAAGACAGGGTGCAATAGATCCTTGCTGTAAGAAGGAGCGAGAGAAAGACTGTAGTGACCGCCAGACCAAAGAACTTCAAAATCCAGTAAGAAGTTCTGAAATCCCAGAAATACCAAGTGTTGGAAAAAGGTGTTAGGACCTGGACTAGGTCAGAAAACCCACCAAGAGACACCATGAAGCAGACTCGCCCTGCAAAAGGCCCCACAGTGGGTGTGGGGGTGGAGTGTTTCATAATACTCCCTGATTCACTTACCCTTCCCCACCCCAGGCAACCGGGTGGTATTGAAGAGACGTTCCCATTGGGCCGCACAGAGGGGGATGAAGGAATTTGGGGTGATGTTCTGTTTTCAGAGGGGAGGCAAGCTCAGGTTTAGATGAAGGGGTTAGGGAACCAAACATGGAAGAGATCTGCGGTTATTTTTAAGACACTCAGTGAACCTAGCTTGGTTGGGGAACTTAACAAAAAATTAAAAATCCAGACGTAAATACATTTCTTAAAAGGAGGGCTGGAATTATAAAACATGTGGGAATTCCAGGCCAGATAATAAGAAAGAGGAAACTGCAAATGGATTTGATATCCCGCTTTATCACTACCCTGAGGAGTCTCAAAGCAGCTAACAATCTCCTTTCCCTTCCTCCCCCACAACAAACACTCTGTGAAGTGAGTGGGGCTGAGAGACTTCAGAGAACTGTGACTCGCCTAAAGTCACCCAGCAGCTGCATGTGGAGGAGCGGAGACGTGAACCCGGTTCCCCAGATTACGAGACTACCGCTCTTAACCACTACACCACACTGGCTCTAGTAGCATGACTGGCAAGCAGACCATGGTACACAGCACCTAGGGCAAAGCTTGCTCTCTACCCAGGTGGGAAACCTCAGGCATAATACTGGCAGCTTTGGGTTCATGTATAAGCCGGTCACCTCCAGCCCTGCCCTCACCAAGTAGCCTCTTTGCCTTGTTTCTGTGCTGTCTGCTTCCAAAAGACCAAAGCAAGCACAGTAGAGAAGAGTGCTGGACTTAAGGGTCAACGCAAAACACTCACGGTGGAGGGAATCTGCTTCGCTTCAAGTTTTGTTTTTACTTTTCGGCAGCTGTCGGAGCTCCATTTTGCACCAGATCGGGAGCACTGGAGGGAGGGTGTTTTGTCCTCCCCTGCCCCCCACCATGCTGCCAATCAAGATTAGACCTCAAAGTTGCTATTAGGTCTATGGTGAGGCAATGGTGTAGGACAGGCATAGGCAAACTCAGCCCTCCAGATGTTTTTGGGACTACAACTCCCATCATCCCTGACCACTGGTCCTGTTAGCTAGGGATGATGGGAGTTGTAGTCCCGAAACATCTGGAGGGCCGAGTTTGCCTATGCCTGGTGTAGGAATACGGGTTCCTTTATCCCAGGGGTGGGGAAGCACAGGCCCAGGGGCTGAATGTGGCCCTCCAGGACACACTATCTCGCTCTCTGAACTTTCCCCAGGCCACACTCCTTGCTGGCCCTGCTTCAATCCCCTGAGTGTTTTGACTTGGCTAGACCACATCCTTGAACTCTAATGCCTTTTGCTTCTCCAGAGGAAGGATAGAGAATGCTGCGTGCAGAAGGTAAAATTTGCATATGTTGTCCTGCCCACTTTTGCTTCTGGCCCTGCCCACCTATCACATACGGCCCTTGGGGGGCTGCCCAGAATGGCATTAGAGCTCCCAAGCTGGAAGGGTACCCCATACGGACTGTATGCCCAGTGCCTTTTGCAAGTCACTGTCTCTCAGCTCAGCTTAACTCACAGGATCCACATCCTGAGCTCCTTGAAAAACGGGTGGGATGCAAGAATATAAAATAAAGAGCAACTGTTGCTATGCCATAGCCAGCAACGCTGGTGTTTGCCAGCCCAGTAGTCTTAGTCCATCCTGCCAAGCCAACAAAACATTCTATATCTACACTTTGCCACGCCTCAAGTTCTTGCCTTTGATCCTGCTTGCTCCTTTTGCAAGCTCAGCCACTCACAGCATTGGGCCAGGAAGAGAAAACAATGAGAGGGAGCCGATTGCATTCCATTGCAATGTAAGGTGCAATTTAATGCAGGCGAAGGGTGGTTTATCAAAGTGAAGTGCACTAGCAATAAAAGCACCCTTGTACCACTTTAATGGCCACAGCTCCCCCCAGAGCATCCTGGGAACTGTAGTTAGTTGAGGTTCTCCTAACCACTCTTAGCACCATTTAAAAACTACAGTTCCCAGAATTCTTTGGAGGAGGCTACGACTGTTGCAGTGCTAGAAGAGTGCTTCAAAGGTATGGGTGTGGTCTGGGTTTATACAGCTACACTAGCCAGCTAGGCATCTGCTATGCTTCTATCCTACACACACAAACACACCCCAACAAGTTGACAACAACCCCAGTCGTCCTACTTCTCAATCTGACTTCCAGTTCCCCATTTAGGGAGAGGGAGTTCACACTACCTACTGGCTGTGCCCTCCCATCCCATCATATACTTTGATCTCACTTACCGGTTTGATCTCTTCCCGAGTGAGTTTCCGTCGGTACAGCAACATGGCGTAGACGAGATTCCCAGCACGAGCTGCCTGGATCGGGGTTGGGGTTACGTAAATGAAATCCTAAAAAAAAAAATGGTACACAGAAAGTTAAATTCACAGCGTGTTATATACATTGAAGGAAAATTCTATGAAAATGATGTAGCGTTGGTATTTAACTCCCAGTAAATTAGCAAAAATTAATAAAACGGGGTCAAATGTATGCTGGAAATGTAAGGAAAAAGAAGGCATCTTTTATCATACGTGGTGGAAACATAAGGTAGTAAAAGAATTTTGGGAAATGATATATAATGAGTTGGGGTTAAAATAACCTTAAAAACCCGAAGCCTTTCTTTTAGGAATTCAAGGTGCTGAAATCTCAATGGAGCAAAAAAAATTATTTATGTATGCGACCATGGCTGTGTGGATGTTATTGGCCCAGAGATGGAAATAAGTCCCGACCAAAGAAGAATGGCAGATCAAATTAACGGATTATGCCGGAATGGCTAAAATGACCGGAAAAATCAGAAATCAGGAAGACCA
Source organism: Podarcis melisellensis (assembly GCF_964234715.1). Classification (NCBI taxonomy): domain Eukaryota; kingdom Metazoa; phylum Chordata; class Lepidosauria; order Squamata; family Lacertidae; genus Podarcis; species Podarcis melisellensis. The sequence continues at coordinate 37,612,493 of NC_138545.1, read as the reverse complement.
AAATTTTAATAATGAATGGGGGGAATTTGTAATTTATCTTAAAGACCATTGTAAACAGTTAAAATCATTAGTAGGATTGGAATATCACTTGTACAGTGGTACCTCTGGTTAAGAACTATAATTCGTTCCGGAGATCCGTTCTTAACCTGAAACTGTTCTTAACCTGAGGTACCACTTTAGCTAATGGGGCCTGCCGCCGCATCGATGCTGCGCGATTTCTGTTCTCATCCTGAAGCAAAGTTCTTAACCCAAGGTACTATTTCTGGGTTGGCGGAGTCTGTAACCTGAAGCGTCTGTAACCCGAGGTACCACTGTAGTTTAATGGTGAATTTTGGAGACAATGGAGAGATAAAAGATTTGGATTATTATAAAAGATGCAGGAGGAAATGATTAACAAAGAGGCCCACAAAGGGCAAGAGATTCCTTGGAATTTTGTTTTTATGTTGCATGCTGGACTGTAAAATTTTAATCTGAAAAACCAAATAAATAAATATTTTTTTTTAAAAAATGGTACGCAGAAAGTGTGTGTGTGTGTGTGTGTGTGTGTGTGTGTGTCAGCAGAGACTAAAGAGAGGCACCCCTCCCCTCCCCTCCCAAAAACATTCTTCTCCCAGTGTCTTGAAACTCACCATGCCATAATAGTTGCTATTCACCATCAGGGGACCTCGGCTACGGAGATAGACGTACTCTTCCCACCAGTCGCTCACCTGGGCAAGGTATGAGGTTCGAAAAGGAGAATTAAAAAGACCCACACGTTCTCCATGGGCAGCACAACACAGCTGAAGGAGCTGCCACCACCCCGCCCCGAAATCCCATTTTAGGGGCCACTCACATAGTTAGATGCCCACCAAGACTTAAGTTTCAGGTACCACTGCAAGCGCGGCCCCAGGGTCCGTTCAAAGTCACGGGCCAGACCCGCCATCCGCTGGAACTCTGCATCTGTTTTCAGGGGTCGTACGGACTCGAGAAACTAGTGGGGTGAGAGAATTATGGGATTAGAAGGAGGCCGTGTTCGGTATGGGTTCTGCAATTGCTCTTGCTCACAGCCTCACTTTCTAGAGAGAACAACGGCTGTCGTGCGTTGCTTGCTCTTGGGCAATCCTCTGCAAAGGCCCTTTCAACAGGAAAACCCCATAGAACTGAAAACCGAGGTCCCCGTGAATGTGCGGCCATTCAAAGAAGATTGGCGGATGAAATTGATGGACTATGCAGAATTAGACAAACTAACAGGAAGAATTTGAAACCTGCCAGACCAGAGATTCACAGAAGATTGGTGTAAATTTACGGACTATTTGAAAAGTAATTTTGATGACCAGATTACATTTGTAGGTTTGCAAGAAGTTTTGTGAGGTGAATAATTTGAATCATTGCATAATTGGATAAAAAGGAAGACGTTAGTTAAGATAATTAAAGGCAATATGAATTTAAGAAATGCAGAAGAAATGATAAAAATGGGGGTCATCAGAGGTGCTGATGGAAGTCCAAAAAGATTGTATAGGATGTGAAACTTTGTGGTATGTATGACAATTAATATGTTTTAAAATGAATAAAAATTATTTAAAAAGAAAAAAAAAGAATGTGCGGCCATTCAGAGAGAGGGAAAAGGAATGCAGAGGCTTCATATCAGAAAGCACCCAAACCAGGCACCTGCAAACTCAGCCCTCCAGATGTTTTGGGACTACAATTCCCATCATCCCTGACCATTGGACCTGTTAGCTAGGGATGATGGGAGTTGTAGTCCCAAAACATCTGGAGGGCCGAGTTTGCGGGTGCCTGATCCAAATGTTCAATCCTCCACTTTCAGCCTGATGTGCTAGGAAAGCAGCGGCAGATACAAATTTTTTTGCATCCTCGAATCACAGCAGGAAAGGAAAAAAAAAACCAGACTCACCCTCTGCATGGTGTCCTTGAGGGCTGGAACAGGCAAGCGAGGCAGCGAGGCTTGGTAGCTGTATAGCATGGGTTTCCGCCCAGCAAAGATTTTCACCAAAGCCTGTGATGGGGGGGGGGGGGGAGAAAGAATGCACTTTATACTACTGTGTTACGGATTTGTGAGTGTCCTTGAGTTTCCTTGGGGAAATTGGGTGAGATTAAAAAAAGGAAAAAGGGGGGAAATGTGGAGCCACAAAGTCTGAAAGAGGATTCTTTGAACATAATTAGAATTCTCCCTACTATCAGGACCTAAATGCACTCAGCGGAGAATGCTTAGAATCCTCCTTTTTTTCCCTTCCCAAAAAGAATTTTATTGAAACTCAGAGCAAATGAACCAAGTCTGCATTTAGAAGAACGTGTTTGGTCTCTTGCTGGTGAAGCGTGCCTTATGTTGACAACAGAGAGAACTTGATTTTGGAATCATGGCAGAGGGAACTTGATTTTGGCAGAGGGAACTTGATTTGGGAATCATGGAACTGCTTGACAGCTGGCCTGCTGCACTTGCTAGCAGCAATCTCTTCAACCTTCATGATCTGAACTGAGTGAGCACAAGCTCTGTGACGGGCTCCCATATTGTGAATGCACTGTGTAACAGCTATGAGTTCCGCTACGAGAATCATAGCGCAGCCAGATACCAAAATTTTCCACCTTCAATGGAGCCTTCTCCAAAACCTGTCCACTGTACACAATTTCCCCAGAAGATTTCTTCTTCAGCTGAGACACAAAGTAATAGAAAAGGGACTTTGCAACAACATGATTAGGAGCAAAGATGCGCATACGATAGAGAGGTTGTGTTGGGCACTTAGGAGTGGGGAGGCATCTCCCAACTGCTTTGGTGCCCAACGCCTTCATGGCGCTGCCTCTCTCGCTGCCACCCAGGAAAAAACGCTTAGAATCCTCCTTGAAATCGCCCCACTCCATGCATTAAGTCCGGGGTGGAGCTAGTAGAGACAGAGACTCTAGGAGTGGGGCTGAGGCATGCAGCCTCTCCACCCATGATGTACCGTATTTTTCGCTATATAGGACGCACTTTTTCCCCTCTAAAAATGAAGGGGAAATATGTGTGCGTCCTATGGAGCGAATGCAGACTTTCGCTGTAGCCTGGAGAGCGAGAGGGGTCGGTGCGCACCAACCCCTCTCGCTCTCCAGACTTCAGGCAGCTATCCGCAAGCCTTTGGAGCCCGGCGGGAGTTCCCGCTGCACCCGGAAGGCTTGCGGATAGCTGCCTGTTCTGGGAGCTGGGGTCGGGGGAAGGTTGGGCTTCCCCCGCCCACAGCCCCACGGCTAAAAACGAAGCCAAGACAGCAAGCGGGATCCATCCCACTCGCTGTCTTGGCTTCTGCCAAAGTCGCACGCAGCCTCTCCTGGGTGGAGAGGTTGTGCATGGCTAAAGAGGAAGCCAAGACAGCCAGCAGGATGGATCCCACTCGCTGTCTTGGCTTCTATGCTCTTTGAGGGGGGAAATAAAAAAAAAATTCTTTATTAAGTGAGTGGGGCTGAGAGACTTCAGAGAAGTGTGACTAGCCCAAGGTCACCCAGCAGCTGCATGTGGAGGAGGAGGAAAGCAAACCCAGTTCACCAGATTACAAGTCCACCGCTCTTAACCACTACACCGAGCAGGCAGAAATCATGATGCAGGAAAAACCATGAAGCCAGCCAATGCCTCTACATAGCTCCATCCTTATTTCGTACACTGTGACATATCGGTTTAGCTGGTGATCTACCACAATGTTGAAAACCAGATATCGCCCAGCCCTACGCCACATGCTCCCTTCTCTCAGCCTGTTTCCCAATAGTGCACCTTCTTCTGCGATACATACCAGCCAGATTTTGGTGGTGTTGGACATCTTGCCGTGCTCCTCAAAGATCCAGCCATGGTAGCACAGCAGCATCTTGAGAATGCTACGCATGGTCACGATGAGGGCCAGCCATAGCCCTGTGGAAAAAGCCAGGGCACTGAGGACTGTCAGGCCTTGATCTGACAGGTAGTCACTGAGGACAACATGGTGGGGAAGGGGAGGAAGAGAGAGGGAGAGGGAGAAAAACGTACAGGCCTTAAAATTAAAACAATCAATTTCCCAAGAGAAGAAAACCTAATTCTGTCTTCTAGTCTGATGTCTCCAAACTAACACACATGCACACAAACGCTTAAGGGTTTAAAATGTGGACTTGCTGTTTTAAACTCAAGGTCTGTCTCGGCAAGTCATCTCTCTCCAAAAGCCACCAATCAAATGCCCCCTCTCTGTAAATATGGATATTCCATCATGTTAATGCAAGACAGAACTATCCTCCATATGTTTTTCTAAAGTCATCCAACAAGGGGCCATGAAGTAATGTACTTTCCAAAGCCTGCTGCCAATCAGAGATGTTATCCCCTTAAAGAGAACCATAGGTCATACATCCTTACATGAGTCAGGCCCTCTTTAGGCTTGAGGCTGATTCCATGGTACCATGGCTGGAACATGTGGGGCGATCCTATTCAGGCATAAAAATCCCTTCACGTGTTCACACTGAACACCTCAATAGGACTCTTTTGTCACTAGAAAATTGTCTCCCAACCACAACACCTCTGGCCAAAAGGACCCTGGCAGTAGCCAAGTGTTTCTGACCTGAGGACAACTTCCAGAATCAACCAAATGCACTCTCCCCAATGTGTTTGATGCGGACACATCCCTGGACTGTGTTTGAGAGTGGTTTTGAAGCAACCCTCCAAGAAAACCATTTAAAATAACATGGAGCCATGATTTCCCACTATGTGAATAAGCCACAGCAAGCCTCGAATTTGTAGGCTCCCCAGTCTTCCTCTCTCATTCTCCAGGAGAAGGAGTTTGGAAGCACCTACTTCCAATTTTAAACAAACCATAGTGCCCCATCATGTCTAAACCCAGAGAAATGTAGTTTGTTTAAACAATGTTTTCAGGACAAGATGGGAAGTGAGTCCACAGTTTGATTCTGGGTAGTTCTTGTAAGTGTGAACAAACCACAGTTCTCGTAACTTCAGAGGCCACCATAAACAAGGGTTTGTCTAAAAGCAAAGGCTTCCCATTTCCTCCTCATTGGCTTGAAAGGTGACAAGAGGGGTTGGAGAATTCACACGAGCCTGAGATGTGCTGCCGCCTGTTCTCGTAGCAGGAAACCATTATTTCACAGAATGTATGAAAATCAGGCCTTAGTTTTAGTCTCCTTCCCCCTCATTGATTCATCCGCAACTTCCACCCTTCTCCCTTCCCATTTCCCATCTCCATACCTGACTGGCAGGTGTTCCTTGATCTTTCCAATCATGCCCATGGAGGGGTCAAGTCGAGAGTACTGGGTTACTAAGATGGCAGTAACCATGAACAGCCAACTGGATGGGCTGGCAGGATACACTCCAGTCACAAAACTGTTCTGTTAGGGGAGGTCACAAAAAGATGAATGTGAACAGATTGCTGCTATCGTCATGAGTCAAATCTTCTGTAGTTTTGAAGGCACATTGCCCTTTCTTTGGAAAATATGGTACACGGACTGAACTTTGCCCAGTTCCCTAAACTGCCCACTCACTTCTTTTCCCTCAAACACTTGGCAAAACTGCTGGTGTGCACTTTTTCTTGAAGAAGCAGTGTGGATTTGTGGAGAGCAGGAAGGCTATACTTGACAACATAGGTATTTCAACCTTAAAAATCAACCAACACATTGTTTTCTCAGAATGTAAGCTGCATTGGATGTGCTTTGAACTGTTGGATGCTGATTAACGGTGCCTGTTGCTTATAACAAATTAAACAGGTCCCAACATTTTATAAGCTGGCTCTCTCATTTTTGCTCCGAGCAACCCACCCCCAATTTCTAAGCTACATCTCAGCATCAAACATCTTTTTACACAAGGGCTCTGTTTGCATGTCCTTCACATTAAACCATAGTTAGGAACAAACCATAGTCTTAACAAGTACAAGCAAGCTGCTCATTAGTACCAGCTTCTGTCTTTGCTGTACTGGGAGGGAAACAAACTAAATTGTGGTTTAGTATGATGTTCAAATCAGGTAACTGAACTGCTTAGATCACCTGCTGAGTTCATGATGGAGATGAGATTTTAACAAGGACCTCCTAATTCATAGCTCTCTTTTATCCTTACAACAGCCCTGTATGTCATTGTCCCTCCATAATAAAAATGGAGACAGCATCTTCACAAGGATACCCAATAAATTTATGGATTATTGACTAAAAAGAAACAGGTTGTCAATGTTATTGAACCTTAATTATTGAAGAACAAGCACCGTGATCTCTTTGGGTGGGGGGCACTTGGGCACTCTCCACTCTATGTTAAACCCTTGACTTAAGGGTTAGTTCTAAAATGGCTCCCAGAACCGCCTGTTCTGATTTGGCCAAACAAACTTTCATTCGCACCATACCCTGAACCTACTGGACTCAAGTCCTTTCTGATAACCTGGGAGGCCTTACTCTCATGTCTAACCCAGGACTCCAACTGCCTTGGCTTCCCTAGATTACAGTTGAATTCTTCCTAAGGCTCCAACGTGGAAGGGTTGGGTTCCCAAGAGTAAACTAAGTGCTGGGCTCTCAAGACATGAATGTCACCGAATCGTAGAATTGCAGAGTTGGAAGGGACCAAGAGAGTCATCTAGTCCAACCCTCTGCAATACAGGAATCTTTTTGCCCAACACAAGGCCAGAACCTATGACTGTCTCATGCTCTACCAACGGAGCTATCCCTCAGGTACAAATTAATTCCAGAGCATTTTGAGCAGGTGCTCGTTGTTAAGTTGTGGGTGAACATATCAGACGACACAGTGATTCTTCAAACAGCTCTTGTTTATTCACAGGCCAGAACAGAACTGAACTGAAGGGTTCAGCCAGCCTGCTTATATAGAGCTCCAGTACAACGTAACTGTAACACCTTTCTGTAACTATCCAATCACTGAACGTCACTTTCAATCCCTTATTTGCATATGTGGACTGAACTATCTACAGTATCCCCCTGCTGGCCCAGGGTGAGAACTTCAGTACATAACACTCGTTATCCCTATCTTACCCGCAACTGGTTGAATTTCTTCTTCCAGGACCGCAGGCCTGAGAGGTAAACCTCCTTGAGGGCTGCATGGCTCAGCTGTAGGTCGATACCCTCTGGAGAGACCGTGAATTGGAACGCCACAGCCTGGTGAGCCTCCGCCATCTTGGGAGGGTGCTAGCTTGTTGGCTAAGAGAAGAGAGAGAATGAGAGGATGAACACATCCCTTTAAATCTCTACTGAAAACCCCTCAGATTTATACATTGACAATTATTATTTATACCCTGCCTTCCACCCCCACCCCTCCAACAGGGACTGAAGGTGGCTTACACATAAAAGGCAGAAAGGTATTGTGCCAGTAGTTAAAATGGCACAAAACAGCACTAGGTGGTGGACTGCATTCTGGGGACTTGGAATATCCTCCACTAGTATCGCAGTTTTACCTGGCAAAAGGCTGACATCACAATGACAAAGGTGAGTGTCATTGTGTATTTGGCTGAGACCTGGCCAAACAGATAGCAAAGATTTGGTGCGAGCTCTGGGAGAAGCCTTGTGTTGCCTATGTTCCCTCGCTATAAATGAAGAACTTGAGGAGGTGTGAAAGAAAGATGGGTCTTCTCTGTGGTGGCACCGCAGTTATGGATAACGCTCCCTATAGGATCCTTGCTTGTCACCTTCGCTTTAGTCGTTCTGGAACTGGCAGTTTGAATGTGCACAACAGGGTGAGCTCCCGTTGCTCTGTTCCAGCTCCTGCCGACTAAGCAGTTTGAAAGCACGCCAGTGCAAGTAGATAAATAGGTACCACTGCGGCAGGAAGGTAAACAGCGTTTCTGTTCTCTCTGGCTTCCGTCAAGGTGTTCTGTTGCGCCAGAAGCAGTTTAGTCATACTGGCTAAATGACCCGGAAAGCTGTCTGTGGACAAACACCAGCTCCCTCGGCCTGAAAGCGAGATGAGCGTTGCACCACATAGTCGCCTTTGACTGGACTTAACCGTCCAGGGGTCCTTTACTTTTTTACCTTTACCTTCTGGTACTAGGTGAATACCTTTTTTATTTTCTCAGGCTTTTAAATCTTGAAATTGTCTAGTAAATTATAGGATTGGACTAGGACCTGGGACACCAGGTCTCTACTCGGCCATGAAGCTCACTGGGTGACCTTGAGCCAGTCACCATCTCTTAGCCTAACCTACCTCACAGGGTTGTTGTGAGTATGAAATGGGGAGAACCATGTACACCACCTTGAGATCCTTGTGAGGTAAAAGTGGTATATAAATGCAATAAGTAATAAAATAATAATAGATGTTTTGATATTTCTGAAGTTTGTCTTTGCTTCTACTTTTGTTTGATACTCTGCTGCTGTTTTTATGCTGTATTTAGATTTTATGGCTTCGCCTTTTTAATGTATGCTTTATTTCCACTGTTAGCCACCCAGAGCATATACACTGAGTAAATAAACAATAAATTATTATTATTATTTCCCAATTTGAGTTGAAGGGATATTTATTTTGCTACCAGCTTTAATTATTTTGCCACCAGCTTTACTGCAGTTTACAACAACGGTAAAAACAATAAAATACAATGAAGGAAGTACAAGAACAGCAATGAAACCAAAAAATAAAAGCAGCAGAGAAAAGAACTAGAAAACCTTTCATCTCAAAAAGGGTTCAAAGTAGAGAAGGATAGCTTTTCTCTGGTACTCAGGGAAAATGAAGGTAGTGTCAGGCAAACACACCAAAAGAAGCACATTTTACAATTTGCACTCCACCACACAGGCCTGATTTGCACATAATGCTAAACCATGGCTTATTAAACTACATGGTGCACTGAATCATCACATACATGTTAGTGTGAACCCTGCCAGCCACTTGAGAAACCTTGGTTGTAATAAATAAACCATCCTTTAAAAAAAAGATTTAAACAGGTAACGTCGTGATATTAACCTCAAAAAAGGCAGCTGGGAAAAGGAATCTCCACAACCAAAGCAGTTCCACTGCTTCAGGCAAGAAACATCTGGAATCCCCTCCCTCCAAACCCAATACAGGTTTGGCTGCCATGACAACAGTTTTCTGTTGCCAGGGAGTTAAGGGGAGTGACAGGAGAGCCGTCAAAAGAAGGGCAATAACATCTGGCATAGTAACTCGAAAATACGTAAGTCTGAGCAGTTTTAACCCACCCCTTATGTGCGGTTTTGGGAATACTCTCCCTTGTCAATAGGAAGATACTATCCTCTTACCAGATAATCCAAAAATCTGGGCTACCAACCACAACTCTAACCATTGGCCCTCACCACCCCAACTGGCTTTCAGCTCCTTCAAATCACTACCCATCCCATTACCACATATGTTCCAGGACTAGGCTGGAGATTGGGGGGGGGCTTTCCCAGCTGTGAACAGATCGGGCGGGGGGGGCATCCCCTAAACCAGGGATTCCCAGCTGTTGTTGGATTACAATTCCCATCATCCCTGACCACTGGTCATGCTAGCTGAGGGTGATGGGGGTTGTAGTCCAACAATAGCTGGAGATCCAAGTTTGAGGAACCCTGCTGAAATATACTCGGAATCGAGTGTGAATTTCATGCTATTTATTCAGCTCGTAGTAGCAATGAATGAAACTTTCTCCAAAACGTCTAGCTATACAGTATAGACATTATTTACACAGTGGACCCTGCGTGATTGGCTAATTCCAGGCTGCTCCTGCAAGCCAATCAGACTGCTGCATTCTGGATCCTTTTGTTCTAGGATTCAGCTCAGTACATAACACCTGCCCTAAGCAGAGCTCTCAATTGGTTTATATGGTACAAAATGGCGGGTTGTGTTTTCATCCGCAACTCCAGTCGTAATATAAGGTCTGGAAGGTGTGGGTGAAGAGATGGGGAGGAAGGTAAGCTGGCTCCAGGGAAGGGCTAGGGAGCCTGTGGTCCTCTTGATGTTGGTGGACGACACCTCCCTTCCTCCCCGACCTTTGGCCATACACCTGGGGCTGATGGGAGTTGGAGTCTAACAACATCCAGAGGGCTGCAGGTTCTCCTCCCTTGACCTAGGGAAGAAAAATCCTACATGCAGCCCATGCAGCCCTCAATGGCATCTTTCAGCAACATTTGATGCCCCATACTCCCTTCCCAAAGCCTAGATAGCACTTCCCCAGCTTTGAGGAGGTGGGAGGGCTCTAGAACAAGCAGAAAGGTAATAACAGCTCACCTATTCAGGAGATCCTTTCTGTGCGTTTTATATACATTTTACACTGTTGGGCTTATCTGGAAAACGTTCTACTAAAACGCAAGGGTTTCCATTGCTGTTTTAAAGGGGTGAGCGAGATGGAGGCAGGATTCGGAGATTCAGCTCCCTCGCTGCTTGCAGCTGTGCTCCTCTACAACCTCCCATCAGCTTGCTCCCTCAGGCTGCAATGTTGCTCCCAAAAACTGTGAGGCTCTTCCCATGGGAGCTGCCATGCTGGGGTTAAGCTAGAGCATGGGTAGGCAAACTAAGGCCCGGGGGCTGGATCCGGCCCAATTGCCTTCTCAATCCGGCCCGCGGACGGTCCAGGAATCAGTGTGTTTTTACATGAGTAGAATGTGTCCTTTTATTTAAAATGCATCTCTGGGTTATTTGTGAGGCATAGGAATTTGTTCATTTTTCTCCCCAAAATATTTTCCGGCCCCCCACAGGGTCTGAGGATCAGTGGACCGGCCCCCTGCTGAAAAAGTTTGCTGATCCCTGAGCTAGAGAGATCCCAAGTGGGTCACTGCCTTGCCTTGCCTCAGATATCAAAGCAGGAGGTCATGCTTTGATGGAGAGCTTTCCACACCATCAGAGTGATTCAGGCATGAGATAAGAGAAACAAACTGGCACAGCTACCCACCATGTAGCCAGGGGCAGATTTATGTTTTATCGTGTTTTTAATATTCTGTTGGGAGCTGCCCAGAGTGGCTGAGGAAACCCCGCCAGATGGGTGGGGTATAAAGAATTATTATTTTATTATTATTATTATTATTAAGATGTGCTGAGGCCCTAAAGTACACCAAGTCGAAGGGGTGCCATAGAATCTGTCCATAACCTTAATAAGCAAGGGCAATGAAAATAGAAATGACATCGTTTTATATTTGCATTTATATATGCACACAGACAAGGATGCAACTAAAAACTAAAAATCTCGATACCAGTGTTTCCTGAAGCTCTTACAGTGGAGGCATACAATCATATAACACCCCCTCGTCATCTGTGTTAGTCGCTATTCTGGGTGTGCCACCACATTGTGAGAATGCAAGATCAGAGAAGCAAGTCATGCAATACGCAGCCTCCCCCAAGGGCAGGAAATTATGATAATGCCTTTGCTAAGTCTAAGTTATTGATTTAATTACATCAGAGGGAAAGAAGAACTAAAACATTTTGATTCCCTGCTCCACCCAGATATAAGGCTGTCCCAAACAAACCACAAGCTGTAACCAAGTCTGGATAGGAATGTGTTTTGGGGACAAGCCCAGGTAGGGCTGGGCAATACTGTTTATCAATATAGCATCCAAAACCAGTTTGAAGTCCATATCAGGATATTGGTTTCATAATTTTTGACCTGGCAGGTAAAAAGGTAAAGGTAAGTCAAAAGCGACTATGGGGTTGCAGCGCTCATCCTGCTTTTAGGCCGAGGGAGCCAGCGTTTGTCCATGGACAGCTTTCCGGCTCATGTGGCCAGCAGGACTAAACCGCTTCTAGCACAACAGGACACCATGACGGAAACCAGAGCACACAGAAATGTTGTTTACCTTCCCGCCGCAGCCGTACCTATTTATCTACTTGCACTGGCGTGCTTTCGAACTGCTAGGTTGGCAGGAGCTGGGACAGAGCAACGGGAGCTCACTCTGTCACGGGGATTCGAACCGCTGACCTTCCGATCGGTAAGCCCAAGAGGCTCTGTGGTTTAGACCACAGCGCCACCCACGTCCTGGCAATATATTGTGAATCATGATGCATGTGTGTGTGTGTGTGTGTGTGTGTGTGCTATGCAAAAATCACAATGTGGGGAAAACTGTGAAGCCAGCCAATGCCTCTGTTAGGGTTGCCATATTTCAAAAAGTGAAAATCCAGACACAAAAGTTGTTGAACTATTTTTTTTTAGGAAATTTGCCAAAAAAGCAACACTTCCAACATGGCTTCCCGCGTTTTCCTGAACATTTTTACTGATTTTGGGAAATTTCGCCCGGATGGATGGCAGCCCTACTCATCATAAAGGTAAAGGTAAAGGGACCCCTGACCATTAGGTCCAGTCGTGACCAACTCTGGGGTTGTGGCGCTCATCTCGCTTTATTGGCAGAGGGAGCCGGCGTACAGCTTCCGGGTCATGTGGCCAGCATGACTAAGCTGCTTCTGGCGAACCAGAGCAGCGCACGGAAACGCCGTTTACCTTCCTGCCAGAGCGGTACCTATTTATCTACTTGCACTTTGACATGCTTTCAAACTGCTAGGTTGGCAGGAGCAGGGACCAAGCAACAGGAGCTCACCCCATTGTGGGGATTCGAACCGCTGACCTTCTGATCGGCAAGTCCTAGACTCTGTGGTTTAACCCACAGCACCACCCATGTCCCTACTCATCATAGCTCCATCCTTATTTCAGACATTGTGATATATCAGGATGTAGCGATGTTCAATTGGTGATATATCATGAAGTTGAAAACCTGCTCCATCTGGTTGGCCACCGTGAGAACAGGATGGTGGACTAAATGAGCCACTTGATGAAGCAGGCTCTTTTTGTGTTCTTTTTTCCTACAGCAGAATGATAAGGAGAGATGATGTGCATCTCTGGAAAGACCAAAAAAAAAAGGCTTCTAAATCTCAGCAGGGCATTAGGAAAGTCTGATCAGATTGCTTTTGTAAGATAAGAACCACAGTCAGGATCGACAATCGCTTTCCCAGGAAAACAGGGCGTTGGCCCAGGTGTTCTGGCTAGATCCCAACTGGGCGAAAGTTGACAACTCTCTGATCTAGAAACCTCCCTAAAGTGCGCCTTGCACAATCCTATTATTCTCAAGGTGTTTCGGCTGCATCATCACAAGCTAGGAGAAGCACACCTCAGAGCATGGGACCAGGTTCCACAAGGGAATGGGAAGGCAGGCCCACGGAAGCATCCCTCTCCAGAGGGGCCAGAATCACAGTGTGAAGAAGAAGGAGAGTTTGGATTTGATACCCCGCTTTATCACTACCTGAAGGAGTCTCAAAGCGGCTAACATTCTCCTTTCCCTTTCTCCCCCACAACAAACACTCTGTGAGGTGAGTGGCGCTGAGAGACTTCAGAGAAGTGTGACTAGCCCAAGGTCACCCAGCAGCTGCATGTGGAGGAGCAGGGAATCGAACCCGGTTCCCCAGATTACGAGTCTATTGCTCTTAACCACTACACCACACTGGCTGTGGTGCCCCTCGCTGTCCAAGAGGAAAGACTTCAGCATTGTCCGCCTGCTCAGGCCTAGGCATAGTCTAACAGGCAGGACCTATTGTCGTCTCTCCCTTTCCATCAGAACTTGTAGTGAAATGGATGGGGTGTTACCAGACATGGGTCTGGGGACCCTGGGGCAAGCAGGAACTGGGACTCTTGAGAGATGTGCAGACCTCTGCAGGGAGCAGGGCTGGACTGTCACCAGCTGGTGAATCATAGGTCCAAACCCCTGCAATGCAGGAATCTCAGCTAAAACATCCATGACAGATGACCATGCGACCTCTGCTTAAAGACTTCCCGAGGAGACCGTTCCACTGTCAAACAGCTCTTGCTGTCAGAAAGCTCTTCCCGATGTTTGGTCAGACTCTCCTTCCTTGGGACTTGAAGCCATTGGGTTCGAGTCCTAACCTCCAGAGCAGGAGAAAACAAGTTGTCAATTTTTCCACGTGACAACCCTGTAGACCAGTGTTTCCCAACTGGAATCCATATGGCCCCCTGGGGTGCCCCAAGATATTCCAAGGGGGGCACAGGTGAAAAATTACATAAATGGAAGAGGGGGCACAGTGTGAGGCTAAGGAGCCACAGAAGGAAGTGAGAAGAAATGATTTTTTAAAAAAGAAAATTTTGATTGGCTGACGATCTGCTTGGCCAATCACAAGCAGGTAAGGGGGCGGACCACCAGGGGGCAGCCTAGCACTTTTTTTGCCACATACATTTTCTTGGAGCAGTCCTGGTTTGTCTCCAGCAGGAGGGGGCTATCTCTGAGGCTCCTGTTTTGACCACTGCTTGTAGCTGCCGCCAGTGCTGGCCTAGCGCCTAGCAGATTGGGGCCTTCAGATGTTGACTAAGGGTGCAGGGCCTGTCAGCAGTATCGGCCTGGTTCTGCAAAACATGGGGTGAAATACACCCCAGCGCCTAGCCCAGCATGGTCGTGTGGTGCTTCTGACTTGCATCTAGTAAATAACTAAGCATCTACTCAGAAGAAAGCCGCACTGAGTTCAGTGGGCCTTACTCCCAGGTAAAGGTGTGGGGGGCTATAGTGTTTTATCTAGGCAGCCGGGGCTCCTCTGGATGACAAGATCTTTTTGCACCAGGTCAGTGAGGACCACTTGCTTTTTAAAATTCTCCCATATATACAGAACTCCCTGTGTGCCTTTTGCAGACCCTCCGAGTGTCCCTATTTTCCAGGGACAGTCTCGGATTTACAGATGTCATCCCAGTCTCTGATTTGATCCTGGAATGTCCCGCTTTTCCTTGGGACGTCCCTATTTTCATTAGAGAAATGTTATCCAACCCCTGAGCCGTCTGAAGGCAGCCCTATATAGGGAAGGTGTTTTTTTTTTAATGTTTAATGTTTTATTATGTTTTTATATATACTGGAAGCCACCCAGAGTGGCTGGGGCAAACCAGTCAGATGGGTGGGGTATAAATAATAAAATTATTATTATGGAATAGGACATCCCTATTTCCTTTGGTTTTTCAACTGTTATCTGTAGGTTTCTTCCTCTGTGTCAAATAACTGGGGTCAGAAAAAGTGTTGTTTGCTTTTTATAACACATGGAAGATGGATCTCCCTCGGGAGGTTGTGGACTCTTCATCCTTGGAGGTTTCTAGGCAGAGGTTGGATGGTCATCTGTCATGGATGCTTTAGCTGAGTTTCCTACGTTACAGGGGGTTGCACTAGAAAGACTTACCCTTTGAGTCCCTTCCAGCTCTCTGATTGTTTTTTCTGCTTCAACAATATTTCATTATGTTCATGTCGTTTTAAGTAACTGTATTTTTATAAATTATAAAAAATATAAATAAAACATGTTCTAGTTACAAACAAAACATTTAAATAGCTACCTTTCTACCAGTAGGATGGGGTGCAGCACAGAAAGAAAACAAGGTTGGAAGGGGGCCAAGGTTGGAAAAAGGTTGGGAAACACTGCCCAACTCCTTCAACCGTTCCTCATAAGGCTTGCTTTCCAGACCCTTGATCATCTTGGTCTGGACTTCAGTCCTGTTTTGTGCTCCTTCACCAGCATGTTCCCTGCATGATCTCCCACCCCACTTTAGTACAGTGGTACCTTGGGTTAAGTACTTAATTCGTTCCAGAGGTCCGTTCTTAAGCTGAAACTGTTCTTAACCTGAAGCATCACTTTAGCTAATGGGGCTTCCTGCTGCCGCCACGCCGCCGGAGCCCGATTTCTGTTCTTATCCTAAAGCAAAGTTCTTAACCTGAAGCACTATTTCTGGGTTAGCGGAGTCTGTAACCTGAAGTGTATGTAACCTGAAGCGTATGTAACCCGAGGTACCACTGTAGATCTAGGCTGGTGAAACTGGTTCAACTCACTGCTGAGCTAGAGATATCCAGAGTGGCCACGGACAGACTCCTCTTTCTCAGCCTCAGTTTCCCATCTCTATGGGAACGGTAATATAATCTACTTCGCACGGTCGCTGTCAAGAGCAACAAGTGCTATTATATAACAAGCCTGCCTTTTCCTAGGCCCCCATCCCCAAACACAATGATGTGACCTTGCATAAAATCCTATGCTCTCTACTCCAGAAGTAGCTGCTGCTAAGCATTTGGTAGGAAAACCACGGGGTGTTAATTGGTTAAGGTCTGTTGCACACTGCCTGAAAGGACCGGATGCAGCTGGGCATGAATATAAAGGAAGAAACTGGGTTTTCCCTCCCCCCTTCTAGCGTAAGCAAATATTGTTGCCTTGGGCTCCGGCTGCAAATACAGCAGATTTTAAAATAGTTAATGTTTGCTGCGCGGTAGTAGGGTGCATGCAAACTATGAGCCAGCACGGGAGTACAGGGTGATAGAGATGGAAGGCCGTTTCAGAAAGAAGGGCAGGATCTAAATTACAGCAACAACACAGACAGACAGGCACCTTTTAATTCAGGTAAACTGCCCCCTTTTCCAACTCCAAGCAAGAAACCTTAGGTTAGGAATTTGCACATTTCACAGGGCTACACTGCAAATTTATGTCAGGGACAGGTTGGATGAAGAGGTCTGGTGGAAGCCTGCCCATAGCTGTCAACGTTTCCCTTTTTCAAAGGGAATTTCCCTTATTCCGAACAGGATTCCTCGCAAGAAAAGGGAAAAGTTGACAGCTGCCTCCCAAGAGCCCCCCAGGGAGGGCTCCGAAGATGACACCTTAGAGCCCAGGGCCTGGTGGTGGGACATAGTGGAGCCATCAGCAGAAGGGAAGAGATGGGAGCGAATAGAAACAGGAGACTTGAACGATTCAGGGGGCGCAGGAGAAGGAGGGTCCTCCAGGACAGGATCAGAAGAAGAAGAAGAGTTTGGATTTGATATCACTACCCGAAGGAGTCTCAAAGTGGCTAAAAATCTCCTTTCCCTTCCTCCCCCACAACAAACACTCTGTGAGGTGAGTGGGGCTGAGAGACTTCAAGAAGTGTGACTAGCCCAAGGTCACCCAGCAGCTGCATGTGGAGGAGCAGAGACGCGAACCCGGTTCCCCAGATTACGGATCTATGCTCTTAACCACTACACCACACTGCTGCGAATCACAGCGTGAGCACAAACAGTCCCTGTTATGTATTCACTGGTCTGCGTTTGCCTGAGCTTGAGTCTGGCCTATGGATTCTGAGCTCCTGTGTTCTGATTCGATACATGCTGTCCAATCACAGAACATTTCAGAATTTGGGCCTCGGCCATTGGCCCTTGGACTCTTGAGTCGTGATTCGCAGTTTGGAAGTTTAGACAGCCAATCACGTTGGGAGTGAGAGTGGCCCAGGCTTTCAGAAATGTATCTAAGCAGTTGCTTTGCCTCTTTCCCCAGTTATGTACGGTGGTACCTCAGGTTACATACGCTTCAGGTTACAGACTTCGCTAACCCAGAAATAGTGCTTCAGGTTAAGAACTTTGCTTCAGGATAAGAACAGAAATCGGGCTCCAGCAGCGTGGCGGCAGCAGGAGGCCCCATTAGCTAAAGTGGTGCTTCAGGTTAAGTACAGTTTCAGGTTAAGTACGGACCTCCAGAACGAATTAAGTACTTAACCCGAGGTATCACTGTAGGCTCTTGCTGTTATCACTGTGTCTTGCCTCGTGGGAACCCACCTATACTTCAGTGCCAGTCCTCCTTATTCTCCTCCCCTTGACTCCCCATTGCAGAACGGCCCGGTCTTGCACAACACGCCTGACATGCCCAGAAGAGACTTTTTCTGCTTGGGAGGGATCCAGAGAGAGAGAGGCTAGAGGGGAAAGGTCATGCCTAGAGCTTAGTTTCAGCAACACCTTTGTTGAGGCAAGGCTAATAAGGAACATTGCTGCATTGTTGTTTCTCTGCCAATAAAAAGCTAATTGCATTCCACCTTCCATGTGTGTGCCTGCCTAGTGGATGGCGTGGCTCCTTGACAGCTCCTTGACACCTTAGTTAATGGCCCATTGTTCTCAGTGGAGAAGCAAGTCTGCAATCCTAACCCCACTTGCCTGGGAGTAAGTTGCATTGAGTTTAACAGCACTTAATTCCGAGTGACCGTGGGTAGCCTTGAACTGTAAATCATTACTAAGTGATCCCATTAACTCCTATGGGACCTATGCGCAACTAAGGTTGTGATCCTTTAGGCACTCTTGCCTGGATTAGGCCTCATTGATTTCAATGGGAATTTAAATCTAAATTTACCATAATCTAAATCTAAATTTAATCTAAATCTAAAATAGAAGTGCCTGGAATTGTGCTGTTAGTCTAGGCCCAACCCACAGAATTTGGCAATGCTGTGATATCTTGTCATGATCTAGATTAACCCTTGAAACCTCTGAGAGAGCTGGGAGGTTAATGTTAAGCGAGATGGGAGTTGTGATGTGATAATTAATTTGGAGAGGGAAGAATCCCTGGTTTCCTTAGAGAGAAGGTGGGAAAATGCAAAGATTCTTGTTAGAATAAGAAGGATGTGAGCACAGGACTTCTGAGCTAGAGCAAGAACACAGGGAAGAAAAGAATATGAGCATTTTCCGAGGCAAGAATGGTGATAGCTAATCTGTTCCTCGGGAAGCAGTGGACTGGAGCACAGAATCATTTGGATATAGGGAAGGTGGAGATGCAGCTCAGAATCATGCACACACCCCCACTCAGAATCATACAACTGCAGAGTTGGAAGGGACCCCTGGGGTCATCTAGTCCAACCCCCTGCAATGCAGGAATTTTTTTTTGCCCAACGTGGGGCTCAAACCCACAACCCTGAGATTAAGAGTCTCGTGCTCTACCGACTAAACATTCAGATGTCCTTCTAAGGCAGCAATCCTAACCCTACTTCGCTGGGAGTAAGTCCCATTGAATTTAATGAGACTTGCTTCTGCGGGAGAGAGCTAGGACTGTGGTATAAATCGGCAATGTTGTTGTTTAGTCGTTTAGTCGTGTCCGACTCTTTGTGACCCCATGGACCAGAGCACGCCAGGCACTCCTGTCTTCCACTGCCTCCCGCAGTTTGGTCAGACTCATGTTTGTAGCTTCAAGAACACTGTCCAACCATCTCGTCCTCTGCCGTCCCCTTCTCCTTGTGCCCTCCATCTTTCCCAACATCAGGGTCTTTTCCAGGGAGTCTTCTCTTCTCATGAGGTGGCCAAAGTATTGGAGCCTCAGCTTCACGATCTGTCCTTCCAGTGAGCACTCAGGGCTGATTTCCTTCAGAATGGAGAGGTTTGATCTTCTTGCAGTCCATGGGACTCTCAAGAGTCTCCTCCAGCACCATAATTCAAAAGCATCAATTCTTCGGCAATCAGCCTTCATGGTTGCAGGTTTTACAGTTAAAAACATAGGAAGCTGCCTTATACTAAGTCAGATCATTGGTCCATCTTTCTCAGCATTGTCTAGACTGGATGGCTTCATCAGGGATGCAGGCAGGAGCCTTGCTCAGCCCTGGATGGAGTTGCTGGGAGTTGAACATGTGGCCTTCTGAATGCAAGGCAACTACTGTGCCACTGAGCTATATGGCCCTGCCCTGCTGACAGATCCATCTCCCATGCAAATCTTGCTTCTCCATTGAGGACTTTCTCCCTTCAACATTTGGATTTCGAGGGTGTTCAGCACTCTGATTCACAACAGGGCTCATGCGCAAACACCTATCTGCCCTGTGGCAAATCCACCCTGAGTATCGCACTCTCAAACTCTGTGATCCTCTCCTCCGTTCAAAGTCCGCCAAGCTCAGCAGCTACCTCACAAAGACAAAGAACGTCATCCCCCAAACAGAAACTAACCACCATCCAAATTTTAAAATTTAATTTTTTTTGCTCTTTGCATAATACCTTTGAAAAACAACTTTTGCATTAAGAGAGACTTAAAATAAAGGTTTGCAGAAGCTTTGCTTGTGCAGGAGCCTTTTCATATGAGAAGTCAGGTCTGTTAACATGCTACTAGGTGCAGATCGTACTTTGAAATTACTGTATTTTTCCGTGTACAATGGTACCTCGGGTTAAGTACTTAATTCGTTCCGGAGGTCCGTTCTTAACCTGAAGCACCACTTTCGCTAATGGGGCCTCCTGCTGCCGCCGTGCCGCCAGAGCATGATTTCTGTTCTCATCCTGAAGCAAAGTTCTTAACCTGAGGTAATATTTCTGGGTTAGCGGCGTCTGTAACCTGAAGCATATGTAACCCGAGGTACCACTGTATAACACGCCCCCATGTATAAGATGCCTCCTATTTTGGGACACTCCAGATTAAGAAAATGGGGGGAGACTGCCCATATTTTTTGAGCTTTTTTTTTAGGGGGGGTTGCCAAAAATTCCTCACCCACATGACCTGCGCTGCGACTCGCACGCGTCGTAATAGCTGCTTATCGTCAGTCCTTTTGCCGGCAGATGCTGCCAATTGCCCGCCCAATTGATGCAGAAACAGCCAATCAACACCAGCCCTTGCCACGACCACTAATAACATGTCCAATGACCGCTGACAATCTCCAACTCGCGGCAGCAGCCAATCACACGTTCTGTGTATAAGATGACCCCCAATTTTTTACCTTATTGTTTAATTAAAAAAAACCTCTCCTATACATGGAAAAGTATAGTAATGCTTAAGCTTCAAGGCTCCTAATCCCAAAAGGGCCCCAGAAGCAAATACAGTCCATATTGCTTTAACAAGCGTATCATGCACATAGATATAAATTTTCCTACTTTTCACCTCCCCAAAGCTCAGAAACTATGAGGCATAGGAAATTTTAATTCGCACTAGTGACTTTGATGTGTGAGATAATCCAACCCAGTGGTTTTAACCAAAATCTGAGATGTGGTAGTTATTTTTTTTTAATATATATGAAAAATGTGGCAATCTGTTGTGGAATAACCCCATGGAAGAAGCTAACAGTGGTTATTCAGACCATGTTGCTGGTTGTGAAGGAGTCCAAGCTTCAGGCCCCCCAACATGTAGGTCGGTTACTGCAGGCTACCTGTACATATGTAACACCAGGCTTCTACAAATGCCATTTTTTCTCCCCTATATGGAGATAATTTCAGCACAGAAGAACTGTTTTCCACAAGACACAAACAAATCTATTTATGCACAGCAAGACTTTGTAATAAAGCCATTGCTACCCAGTAATAGGAAGAACACCCTGGCAATTACTGGCCAGGCATGCCCCCTTGGCAAAGTATAGTTATGGGTGACAGAACCAGGGCAGTCACTGCCAGAGGGCAATTTCTTCAGGCAGGGACGGCCAAAGGGAATATAGCAAATTGTATAGATACTTAAGAAACTGCATGTGGGTTAGAGGCAGTGGCCAGCTAACAAGTTTTCAGTCGAATGAGAAATCTGATAAATTGCACATTTCAGAGTTATCCTTTTCCTTGCATCCCTATTTGTTTAAAAAAAGCACGTCGTTGCGCCTGCAACCCAAATACTCGCTCTGTTGATTGTACATCTTTTGCAACCAGGTCAGTGGATTTTTAAAAAAATAGTAACTACTCCTCCAGGCGTGGAGGGCGATTTCCACAGGGACTGCAATGCACATGGATGGGGAACTTAACCCTCCCCTCCCCAGCTGTGATCCCAATAAAAATAAATTCTGCCCCCCAACACCTGTGCTGCAATGGCACCAATGAAGGCTTTATAATAATAATAATTTATTATTTATACCCCACCCATTTGGCTGAGTTTCCCCAGCCACTCTGGGCGGCTCCCAATTGAGTGTTAAAAACAATACAGTGGTACCTCGGGTTACATACGCTTCAGGTTACAGACTCCGCTAACTCAGAAATAGTGCTTCAGGTTAAGAACTTTGCTTCAGGATGAGAACAGAAATTGTGCAGCGCCGGCACAGCAGCAGCAGGAGGCCCCATTAGCTAAAGTGGTGCTTCAGGTTAAGAACAGTTTTAGGTTAAGAACAGAACTCCAGAATGAATTAAATTCTTAACCCGAGGTACCACTGTATTATTATTATTATTATTATTATTATTATTATTATTATTATTAATTTTTATTGAAGATGTTCTTTTGCAACATTGCATTTTAAAGAATTCTGGTGTGACTAAGAGCCCTTGCTTGGCCTGTCCACAGAAGACGGAAGTTGCATGTTTTGTAGGGGGTGCTGTCCACAGACAGCTAGTGCTGATCAATCCCAAGCAACGTGTGCCAATGAACCATACTGAATTACCGTATTTTTTGCTCTATAAGACTCACTTTTTCCCTCCTAAAAAGTAAGGGGAAATGTGTGTGCATCTTATGGAGCGAATGCAGGCTGCACAGCTATCCCAGAAGCCAGAACAACAAGAGGGATTGCTGCTTTCACTGCGCAGCGATCCCTCTTGCTGTTCTGGCTTCTGAGATTCAGAATATATTTTTTCTTGTTTTCCTCCTCCAAAAACTAGGTGCGTCTTGTGGTCTGGTGCGTCTTATAGAGCGAAAAATACAGTAGCTAGCTTGGGGAGGGGGAGATGGTGGCAAGGGCTTTATCTCAGCAGTTGCCTCTAAATTGGTTTTATTGCATTGCAGCAAAGCACCTCAAATGCAATTTGGCAAGCAAAGAAAAACCACATAAACAAAATCTCTCCGTACTAACAGATTTTCCAATTGTGCTTTGCGTTTTGAAGAGAGCAAAGAAGCCAGCTTGTTTCTGTTTTCCCCAGTGGGGGGGAGAAGGTAATTGCATCTTTCCCAATCCCAAGGGGCCCTTTTCTTGGGTTAAAGCAGCTGCAAATTCAGGAAGAGTTGCCCGGTCAAAGAGAAACACAGAGGCTGTGAACACTTTCCCTAAAAGCTGTAGATCAATGAATCAAAACATCACACCGGCTGCGAGGATCCAGGTTGAGTTACAGCCGCCACACTCGTTCTCCTGATTTTAGCAGTTTGCTTCCGTCTAACACAGAGCTAGCTCACTCCTTTCCCCTGCAGGGTCAAGCCTCAAAATATGCAATGCTGAAACAAGATGTTATAGAAAGGAGGAGCATAGCTATATAGGTGAAATGTCAAGCCACAACAGGAATGTTTTACTTGTGCTTGCCGTTTTGCCTGGGGGCCCAGACTATCTCATCACCTAGGTAGAAGAAGAGTTTCAAAGGACCCCAGGAACCCAACCTACCTAACCCAACCTGTTGGTCCACTGAGCAGCGCAGTATATATAATCTGCAACCCCATAAAGTAACTTAAACCTGTAATTTCAAATGCAATCCGGGAATAGCTGTCTTCTTAGTAAGCACCAGCAAAACAACCCAATTTCTGCAAACTTAATTACTTGCGTCCAGTTTGCAATAACAGCAGCTACAAATTGAGGCTCATTTGCTTATTCTACCCTGAATTATTGCAAAACTGCCCGTTTTTGTGAACATTTTCTGCGGTTTGCCTTGGGGGGGGGGAATGCTCCCAGCGCTAGGGCTGCCTTATTTTGAAGAGCAAAAAAGAGGACACGTTTGCCGACTTCTGCTTTTAACTACGGATCGCTACAACGACTCTACCCATGAAAAAGAGGACGTGTCCTGGGAAAAGAGGACATATGGCAACCCAACGTAGGCACTAGACCGAATGGATGCTAGTTTCCCCTTGCAAAGAGAAGGTGTGGGGCTCCCCTTCAGATGTGGGACCACAGCAGAGGGTAGAAGCTTAAAGCTCCCTCCCACCCTCCACAAAGACACCCCCCAAGATCCTGATCCACGCTGGACATTTTGAAAGGACACTACTGCACTCGAGGGCAAACAGTGTAGTTAATGTAATGAGTGGTTTTACTCTAATTCTTTGGGAAGGAAATCACGCTTCATAGTTAGAACAAGTCATTATGTCTGATGCTGTACTGTTTTTAATATTCAGTTGGAAGCCGCCCAGAGGGGCTGGGGAAACCCAGCCAGATGGGCGGGGTATAAATAAATTATTATTATTATTATTATTATTAGGCTGGGGGCTAACCTGAGGCTCTTGTGTGCTCCAGCCCTCTCCACTACTATGGAACAGTAACGTTGCCAAATGTTGTTCAGTTTTTCTCTCGTGAGTCCCACCCCGTGAGACAGACACTCTGGAATGAGTTTAAATCAGGAAGTGCGCTTCCTTTGAGGCATCTACCAATCAGCCTCCCACTCACAAATGAACAAACAAACGGACACAAGCACACTTTCCAAGAGAAAGCGTGGCAGGGCGGAAACCCAAGGCAGTGACAGGGAAGAGACAAACTGGGGTACAGGTTCTGAACAGTGGGACCTGGGAATCCTGGCAATCGGCTCTTTGCTAGACTCTACAACCCCACCCAAAGTGTTGGCAATACACCACTTTTTCCCATATCCACGCAAACCAACGACACACACAACCCTGTTTTCCACCAAAACATGGGGAATATTAAAACATATTTTTACAGAACCTAGAAGACTTCAGTCCCTCCCAAATATTGCTGGGCTGCAACTTCCATCACGTCCAGCCCAGCGAATGGTCAGGAACAATGGAAGCTTTACAGAATCCACCTCCTAGTCTGTTTCCACCATGCCAGAAAATCCAGCCCTCTCCTCCACTAGATCTGGAATCGCAGCCCTGTTTTCCCCAATCTTCACACCCTCCATCCCTCTCGTTCCTTCTCCCATACAACTGAGTTGTGGAAGAACCGCCAAGGAAATTCCACTATATCCTCTGAGGCTGCCTAAATCCTCTGTCAACACAACCACCCATTCCCTGATCCAATTTCCTGCGTGTTCTTTGCTCCAGGACCCAATCCTACCTGCGTACAGCGCTGGATCGCCTAAGCACAGATGCAATCTGCTCCTTGCAGCCTCCTCTAAGAAATGTGCTGGCTGACTCTTCCGCTCAAACTCCCTCCCACTTCAAAACTGGTTGTACTGGTTTGTAATCAGCCTGGCAAAATAGCGAAGACTTCCCAATTCTTGCCATGGGAGCCTACAGGGAACTAAATAATAAGAGCCAGATGTTTACCTCTTGGAACATCCCTCCAAAAGAGGTTCAATGGGCACCTTCTGTACCAGCTTTTAAAAGCATGCTGAAAACATTTCTGTTCTGCATTCCATACGTACCCGCGCAATTAATGGTCTACTGGTGTTTGCTTTGAATTCTTCTGTTCTTAATTGGTTTTAAATATGATGTTACTGTATGGCTTGTTTTAAACTCCTGTGGCATATGTCTATGATATGGGGATATATAATTATTTGTATAAATATATGCCAATGCATCCCAAAAGGCCAGCTCTGAGGGATGACTATGTGGGGCAAAGTTTTACAGTGGTTCCCCTCCAGTGTGGTGTAGTGGTTAAGAGCAGTGGACTCGTAATCTGGTGAACCGGGTTCACGTCTCCGCTTCTCCACATCCAGCTGCTGGGTGACCTTGGGCTAGTCACACTTCTCTGAAGTCTCTCAGCCTCACTCACCTCACAGAGTGTTTGTTGTGGGGGAGGAAGGGAAAGGAGAATGTTAGCTGCTTTAAGACTCCGTAGGGTAGTGATAAAGCAGGATATCAAATCCAAACTCTTCTTCTTCTTCTCCAACCTGAGAATAACACTGGGAACTTGGGTTTTGGCCTCATGATCCTTGTGCTAAAGTGTTCTACAGGGCACTATCTTATGACCACGAGAGTCATCTAGTTCAATCCCTGCAACACAGGAATCTCAACATGTGGTCTCCCATCCAATTTGAAACCATACCAGACCCTGCTTAGCTTTGCAAATGTACTAACAGTTTGGTGGTTTGTTTGTTGTTTTTTAAAAGAGAAGAAGGCATTTTTAAGTTCAGCTTTCCTGATGATCTTTCAACTCACTGTATGCAGCATTGCTTGTGTATCCCTCCTGTACCTATTTGTAAAGGGACCCCTGACCATTAGGTCCAGTCATGAACGACTCTGGGGTTGCAGCGCTCATCTCGCTTTATTGGCCGAGGGAGCTTCCGGGTCATGTGGCCAGCATGACTAAGCCACTTCTGGCGAACCAGAGCAGCACACAGAAACACCGTTTACCTTTCCGCCAGTGCGGTACCTATTTATCTACTTGCACTTTGACGTGCTTTCGAACTGCTAGGTTGGCAGGAGCAGGGACCGAGCAATGAGAGCTCACCCCGTCCTGGGGATTCGAACCACCGACCTTCTGATCAGCAAGTCCTAGGCTCTGTGGTTTAACCCACAGCGCCACCCACGTCCCTATGTATCTATTTGTACACTGCTTTAAAAGGAGAGAAATTAAAATAAACAAACAATAAAATAGAATAAGCTTTGGCCTTCCCTATACCAGGCTGGGGACTCTCCCCGTTAAAACTACAGCAAGCCCCAAGTTACACACATTTTACATGTGCACATTCAGCTTTATATGCGTGGCAAAATAAATAAATAAAATTAAATAAAAAGGGGCTGGAGTTCTGGGGAAAACGATATTGGCAATCCCTGCCCTGCACCCCCCCACCATTGGATTCAATGGGTTTTGACTATATGCGATTGTGGCTTTAGGCGCAATCCACAGAACATAACCCCCATGTAATTTGCAGGCTTACTGTATGCAACAGTTGTCCCTAATCAAATCTGTTTTTCTGTTTTTCTTTTTTTTAAAATACTTTTTATTAAGTTTTCAAAATCAAAAAAGAACATAAGTCAGATTTCCAAAAACAAAGTCCACTTAAACATAAACTCTTGCATCCAGCATCTTAGTGTTTTCTTATTTACACTGCGCTTTGTCAAGCTCAGACTTCCTTCCTTCCCTGCTTCGGCTTTCACACATTAACACCTACTCCTACAGATTCTTATTTACCCTCCACCCACATCACAAGATTTAAGTTAATCCTGCTACAGTTTTTAAACTTCTACAATTATTCCATATATACACAACAAATTTATTCCACTTCAAACTTTGTTACTTTTTGATGTCTAATCTTATTAGTCATTTTCGCCAACTCCGCATATTCAAACATCTTCACTTGCCACTCCACTAATATTGGGATCTCCTGGGATTTCCATTTCTGGGCCACTAGAATTCTAGCGGCAGTCGTAGCATACATAAAAAACTTACAATCCTCTTTTTTTTACTTCATCTCCTATTATCCCTAGCAGGAAAGCCTCTGGTTTCTTCGGGAATGTATATTTAAACAGTTTTTTTTCATTTTGTTATAAATCAGGTCCCAAATGTTTTTCATTTTTTTCGCAAGTCCACCACATGTGGAAGAGTTCACCATCTTGCACATCACAGAATCATAGAATTGTAGAGCTGGAAGGGACCCTGAGGACCATCTAGTCCACCCCCCCTGCAATTCAGGAATATGCATACGGGGATCGAACCTGCAACCTTGGCGTTATCAGCACCATGCTCTCACCAACTGAGCTGTCCAGACAGTCTCTAATCAAACCACTTTTTTAAAAAACGCGTAAAGACTCCAGATGACAATTACATGTAAGAAACCGGGATGTGCAACTCAACAAACTCAAATCATACACAGCTACCTTGAGGGGGGGGGGGAGGAGAATGGCATTTGCAAGCTGCATCTAAGCCAACACTATGCTTGGGAGCTAGATAAACATGGTGCCCCTGTGCCAATAATACTCAATGTAAGTACAGTGGTACCTCGAGTTAAGAACTTAATTCATTCTGGAGATCCGTTCTTAACCTGAAACTATTCTTTTTTTTTAAAAGATATTTATTAGAATTTTCAATATTAATACAATAAAAATCAAAAAGAAAAAAGAAAAAATAACAAAAATAAAAATAATTAAAAACACACAAAGTAATTAAAAACACACCTATTTTCCATTAACTTATTTCCCAGACCTCCTCATACCTCCCTTTTTTGTATTCCAATTCAAATTGTTAGTTCAGCAAATCCTTATCAATAAGTTTTAACCTGCTTCTAAACCTTTTTTTTCCATATTCCCTTAAAATATTACAGCTGGAAACCACTTAATTTCTATCCGACATCGTTCTAACATTCACTGATTTTGCAATATTTCTGTAAATAGTCTTTGAATTTCTTCCAATCTTCTTCCACCGACTCTTCTCCCTGGTCTCGGATTCTGCCAGTCAATCAATAAGTTTTAACCTGCTTCTAAACCTTTTTTTCCATATTCCCTTAAAATATTACAGCTGGAAACCACTTAATTTCTATCCGACATCGTTCTAACATTCACTGATTTTGCAATATTTCTGTAAATAGTCTTTGAATTTCTTCCAATCTTCTTCCACCGACTCTTCTCCCTGGTCTCGGATTCTGCCAGTCATTTCTGCCAATCCCATATAGTCCATCACCTTCATCTGCCATTCTTCCAGAGTGGGTACATCCTGTGTCTTCCAGTACTTTGCAATGAGTATTCTTACTGCTGTTGTAGCATACATAAAGAAAGTTCTATCCTTCTTTGGCACCAATTGGCCGACCATGCCCAGGAGAAAGGTCTTTGGTTTCTTCAGGAAGGTATATTTAAATACCTTTTTCATTTCATTATATATCATTTCCCAGATATATAACCTGAAACTATTCTTAACCTGAGGTGCCACTTTAGCTAATAGGGCCTCCCACTGCCGCCACGCCATTTCTGTTCTGAAGCAAAGTTTTTAACCCGAGGTACTATTTCTGGGTTAGCGGAGTCTGTAACCTGAAGCGTCTGTAACCTGAAGCATCTGTAACTCGAGGTACCACTGTAGAAACAAATTAGGACCCAGAGTTTACATGCACAAACATCACTGGGCCCCAGGAGGAGCACAGCTTCACATCCAGCCCCTAACGGTTTGCGGAAGAAGGAGAGAGGGAGAGGAGAAAGGAAGATGAGGAACCCCCTGGAGGATATCAAACCAGGGATGGGGACCCTGTTCAGAGAGCCACATGCCACTGGTGGGCAGGCCAGAGACAAAAGGAAGTGGGGTAATGGACTGGACTCTTACCTCTGTTGAAGCAGGCTACAGTCCTCCAGCTACACACAGTCAGAGGTTTTCAGCATCACTGACTCTAAAGGTAAAGGGACCCCTGCCCATTAGGTCCAGTCGTGGCCGACTCTGGGGTTGCGGCGCTCATCTCGCTTTATTGGCCAAGGGAGCCGGTGTACAGCTTCCGGGTCATGTGGCCAGCATGACTAAACCGCTTCTGGCGAATCAGAGCAGCGCACGGAAACACCGTTTACCTTCCCGCCGGAGCGGTACCTATTTATCTACTTGCACTTTGATGTGCTTTCGAACTGCTAGGTTGGCAGGAGCAGGAGCTGAGCAACGGGAGCTCACTCTGTCGCGGGGATTCAAACCGCCGACCTTCTGATCGGCAAGTCCTAGGCTCTGTGGTTTAACCCACAGCACCACCCGCATCCCTCACTGACTCTACATACACACAAATCCTTCTGTCCCCCACCCAGGAAGAGGCATTGTCTCAGGTCAAGAACAGGTCCCAGACAGGCAGAAGCACTCGAATAAGATGCACAGCAGGGCCAGTGAGAAATGTGACCTAGAGAGAGGGAGGCACAGGGAGTCCTGCTGGCCAGAGAGGTCTGAGGTTCCTCGCCCCTCCTTTAGGCGGAGATGCAGGAAGCATCAGGCCTCCTCTAATGCCATCACAGAAAAAAGAAGCACTGCCTGCTTTCTAACCACCAACACTTCTCAGGTACTGTAGATTCACTTCATTCCTGAATGACATCCATCCATCCAAGAGAGTCTTATGTTTTTACAACGAACAATTAAACTGGAATGCTAGCTTCTCAAGAACACCACACAAAGGACTTTATCCATTAATTATATGGATATAGTTTAGCCTAGGTCTTCTGCCCCCACTGAGCCTTCCTGGAAGCAAATATCTCTCTTCTTAATCTATTGCCTGAAGCAGAATTAGAAAATAGCCTGAAAAGTAACATTATTTTAATAACTCTCTGGGTTGCATGATTTCTGAGGCCCATTTCAGATTGCTATCTAGGTGGCACCTAGGATATGTATTCCTTTTGACCTACTTGATCCAGTAGACTCCACACACACACACACACACACACACCTACATGCCTGATATTCTGGGTTCTATTGAGTGACAGCTGTCCACCAAAACTGGCATGGCTAGTGCTGTTGTTTAGGCATCAAGCCATTGCTCAATCTCTCTCTATCTCATATGCATGAGGTGCACATTTGCTGGTTTCCTGACTTAAGACTTTCTACTTACAGGTTAAGGGGAAAGGTGTGAAGTGATAAAGATGTACAAGTGTATGGCAGCCAGCCACAAAAATGTGCTTTCTGTGGTATCAGGAAGTGCCTTTTAAAGTTAGGTATTGAAGGAGGAGAGGACAGGTTAGGATACCCTAAAACCTGTGTAAGTCACGCACACACACACACACACACACACCCCGCAGGCCTCAAAACTGTCCAAAATTCCATGGAAATGTCTCACTCAGTTAAACAAGACTTTGCTTAACACAAGCAAGCACCAAACGAGCACCAAACAAACTTTTAAGAACAAAAAGTCAACCAGTGGAAAAGTAATGTTGGGAGGCTGATTTTAATCATAAAAATGACCTGTGGGGAAATGATTAAGCATCAGCCTTCTGGTTTAAATTTGCAGGCTCTTGCGGCAGATTTTCATTTTTCTCTTATTAAAAGAAAAGTTTGGCCCTTTAATTTCTTCCAAGTGGCGGGGCAAGGAAACATTTGCAAACTTTAAAAAGAGGGGGGGGGGGCTTTTCCCTCTGCCTCCCCTATAGCCCAACAGCATTGCCACAAATAACTAGCAGAGGAGGAATATAAAATCAGGTAAGCTAGTATACATATTGTCAGCTAGTAATTTCTATGGAGTTACCGTATATGTGAGGCTGCATGATCTGACATGGAATAAAAGGGTGTGATCCTTTGAAGATACTTTGGCCTCCCGAAATTGCTTTTCCACCCACGAAAGAAAGCATGCTTGCTAAAATTAAAATGATTACAACATTGGAGAAGGGGTGCGTGTGTACGAGAGGAGCCAAGTGAGGAAGGGAAACAGAAGACATCCACTCCTTACGCAAAAAAGTTTTAACTGGCCTTCATGTTATTTTTGACAGAGGAAAGGATTAACTAACATAAGTTTCCCAGAGGTCTCACTTCCAGGCACTGCCCATCCCCAAACCTACTTAAGAAATTGTTGTGATTATTGTTATTATATTTTTTTACTCCGCCCTATACTTGTAGGCCTTAGGGCGGTTACAGCATAAAACCACAATATGAAAAACAAAGATAGCTGCTTCATGTGACCTCAGAGGATCCAGGGCCACTGACCTCCTTACCTTCTAGAAAGTTGAACATGACAGACGCCGTTTCTCATCTGGTGGAACGACTTGGGAGTGTGTGTGTGTACAAAGTGGCATAAGAAAAATCCTATTTGCCATTTAGGTTTTGGAAGCAAGTAATTATCTCTGCCCCCACCATCTCATTACAGTAGCAAGCCAAGCAAAAGCAGTAGAGGCATAAATCGATGCCTGCTGGAGGGGACGGCCACTCGCCTGCTTGCCATTTCCTCCCCAAAGTCCCCCCTCCCCACCCCACCCCCTCCAATCTCTGTGTGCCAACAGATCATTGATCAAACCCCAGACTTGGTATCTGCACAGGCTTGTCTATAAATAGTACCCTATGTAGTGGATGCCCTCAGGAAGCGGCGTCCAGCTGTACACAGACGGGCGTCCATAAACCTTGACATCCCACAAGACCCTGAGACCACCTTCCTTCAGCTATTACATACCTGTTCCACCAGCAAGTCTCATTGGGCTCCTCCGGAAGGGTCAGGCTGCCAACTCTGGGGAAATGAAAAAAAACAACAAACCGCACCTCAGGTTAGATTGGGACCCTGGGCCTTTGGTTCTTTCAGAAGAAGGCACCCCCAGCCCACACAGCTACTCCCACTAGGCTCCGCTGCTCCCTCAGGGAACCCATAACTCAGCACCACTAACCCATAACCCCCCCCCGTCCCAGTGCCTTCCTCCCCCCCCCTCCCCAGTTACTACGGACCCGGGTTGGTCTCGCCTCCCCAGCAGCCCCCAGAAAGAAGCCCTTTCTTGCCAGCAGGACCTACTAGGCCCGGGTGGGGGAAGGGAGGGCTCACCTTGCGACCTCTCTGGGGTGACCCCCCGGCCAAGAGCAACCGGGGCTGAGCCATGCGCCGAAGCTCAGGGCTGGGGAGCAGGACCCCCCTGGCGACGGGCAGCCTTCCGGGGGTCCCCAGCGGCACCCCAGCTCCTCCTCCTCTTCCTCTCCATCCTCTCCGTTCTCTCCTCCTTCCCGGGCCGTTCCTTCCTCGCTCCTCCGGGTCCGTGTCCCTGTCGGCCCCCTGCTCCTTTACCCACTAGTCCGCCTGTCCTCTCCCGCCTGCCCGCCGGCCTCCAGCATCTCCCCTCCTCGTCGCCGCCCAGCTGGCCATGCCGGCTCCGGCCGTGCAAGGATTTTCCCGAAATGCCCCGCGCCGCTTTATTGATGCTGATGCTGCTGGAGGTGGTCGGGGCTTCCGGAGCCCCCGCCTTGAAATCTTTGGTTCCGGAGGCGCCACCGCTGACCCCCCCTTTTTTTTGGAGCCGGAAGGTGGGGGGGGGGGGCGGGAGAGGTTTTCCCAACCCCAGATTTCCAGTCGTCTTGCCCCCACCCCACCCCTCCACAATAGCCTCAAGTCTCCCTGTTTCACTACCCACAAGAGCTCCAGTTTTCTGAACCTCGTTTCATTTCACTTTTCATTGCCTCCTTGTTCACGGAAGGAGGAGTTGCAAAATGAGTAGAAAATGTTAATGTGTGGGGTGTGTGGGTTCGTTTGTTTTTTTAATAATAATCTTAATTTGTTTGTATTTTGTGAACCGCTCTGGAATGAGTCAGATCATGCCTAAGGCCTGAATTTCACTCCCCCGAGAATCCCAACCCAACCTGGTTTCCCAGTCCTCTCTGGCACTTGTCCTCTCTTCATTCTTTGTCCTGCTACCCCTTTTCTCTTTCTGTCGCTTCCCTCTTTCTTCCTGACACTCTAGTTTTCTTGCAGCCTTCCTCCCCCTCTTATACAAACAGAGAGAGAGAGAGCTGCTGAAATTTGTGGGGAAGAGACAGGTCACTTTTAGTAGATGTCTGAGGTGATTGCTAGCAAAGGATTCCCTTCCCTTCCTGCACCACCCCCTCCCACCCCCACCTTGGCTTTTGGGGTCCCTCCACCCCCACCATCCACATGAAATTATGCCGAAGAAGGCCACCTTTGGGTGCAGGTCGCCCACCCCTGCTCAAAGAAAATAGGAGACCTCATACACATTGACACGTGCATCTAGCTCAAGGTTTGTCAACCTTGTGCCCTCCAAATGTTGGACTACAACTCCCATCGTCCCTAGCCATTGACTGATGGGATATAGAGTGCAACAACATCTGGAGCCCACTGCATTGGCTAGCCCTGGTCTTTATTAATTACCATCTCCACCTTTCCAAGAAACCAGCAGGTGTGGCTCACAGTTCCATTGATCTAAGCCACCTCTCTTCTTTAGGAGGAGATGGAGCATCCTAGTATTTTCTCATTCTTTGCATCCCTTTAATATATTTTTTTCCCCCGTGGTTACAATGGCCAACCTGGACTGGAGATACCCAGGTCCAAATTCCCACTCAACAATGAATGGCCAATGTTAGGCCATCAATGAATTGGGCAATGTTGGGCCACCCTAACCTACCTCACAGGATCGTTGTGAAGAGATAAAAGGTGGAGGCATGAACCATGTATGCAGTTCCTTTGAGGATGGAGGTGATTAACTTGCAAATAAATGGTAATGGTGAGTGGGATATAGCCACTGATGATAAATTAACATGTGCCATTAAGGAAAGACAGGGAATATGCAGGAGAAATGATTTTGAGGCGATATGGAAGGTTGTTTGTAGAATTTGTCCTGTTAAAACAGAAAGGGGCCAAACCATCACAGGAGATGTTGAAATTTTGGGAGGCTGGATAGTTACAATGGAATGGTCTCGGGGGTGGGGTGCACATTTTTATTCATATCTATTTATGATTAGTACTTTGTCAAAATAGTAGTAGTAGTAGTAGTAGTAGATGATAGGAATGGCAATCTGGGCAGAAAAATACAGACCTTCCAGCTGCTTATAGCTCTCAGTGATCAACAAAATGACAGCACAGATTATGCTCAGGTTATCTTCAACCAACCAATGGGTTTTTTAGGTGAGTGAAAAACTTTGTAACCCCCTTCTTTGGGAACAACAACCAGCTCAGAGCATCTCAGAGGTCCCAAGAGCCAAAGCAGAGTGCTCAGGAGCCCATGCCATTCTGTAGTTGTTCAGAACAACCAAGGCTTGAGAAAGGATTTCACCAGCTTGCAGCAATCCTTCACTGAATAAGGAGTATAACCACACCTCTGGCAACCAAACATGGGACTTCATCCACACTTCCTAGTTCCACCTAGGCACAAACTGGACTACATCAGTGCCTGCAGGAAGTGCAACAGGGCAGTACCAGGAAGCCTGGGATCTCTCAGAGAGGTGTGCCATTTAATTAGCACCAGAGGGTGGCAGGAGGCGGGGACAAACTTGCATCCATTCCCAACCACTCATTTCGCCTAGCACACTTAGCAACCTCACCCGAGCCAAAGCACCAAATAACACCACAAACAATTCCAGGTGGACAAATCTCTTTACTTGAAATCTCCTCTTGATGCAACTCCAGATGCATAAATGAAGCACAGAATCCCAGAAGCCAGGAATGCCCAGGAATCCCGCCACCCTGCCTGCGATGTCACATAGCCGGTGAAGTCCATTTGTATTTTGCAGAGGAGCTATTCTGCAACGCCGAGATGTTCCAGTGTTCTTTTCCGGGGGGGGGGGCGCATGACCACTTTCCCATCCTCTTCCTTGGCTTCTATAGCATCCTCCTCCTGCGTTCTGGCAAAGAGCTGCTGCCCCGTTGGAGAGGGGGCTCTTAGCTTGACCGTCGCTGAACACATAACTCCATTGAACACCCTATGAGCCGTAGCAGCTATCCGATCTACAGCCTTGCATCCCTATGAAGCTTTGCCTAGGCACCAGTGGCCCAAATCTTGAACTGGGATGGGGGACACTAAAATGCTGGAGACAGAAGAAGACCCACAACCATCCCATGATGGTGGCCACGCTTGTAGTTGCCCATTGCCTCTGAGCGCTCGGGGTCACTGTGTGTGTTCTCTTGATCCTTGCGGCTTCCCAGAGCCTGGTTCAGTTAGTGCCCATCTTTCCCCTCGTCAGCATGGTGTCTCTTAAGTGGGAGTGGGCAAGCCATGCCCAGCCGCACGGCGTCTCCTGCGCCCATAGCCCATGGGATCGGCTGTGTCCTTGTTGTTCTTGCGGGATTCGTCCTTCTGGTTGTTGCCCCCGTAACGGTACAGCAGATTGGCCAGGTTCTGCACTTGGCAGGTGCCAAGTTGGCATCCGCGCATGGAAGGCAAGGCCAGCAGGTGTCGGGGGACACGATGCCCAGGAGAGGAGCTGTGGGTGGGGAAAAGAAGTGTGAGGAACACTAGGGTCTTGTAGAGGACCTATATAGGGCCTGGAGCTGGAGGAATGATCTCTTGAATGGGAGCAAAAGTGATGGGGGGGTGATGTGAATTATAGTCCAGCTATATCTGGAGAACCACAGGCTCCCTATCCATGCTATACTAGAGCTGAGGCTTCGAATCATAGTTAGAAGGGTACCCCAAGGGTCATCTAGTCCAACCCCCTGCAATGCAGGAATCCTGCTCACAGCAGTCCCTGGGTGGACTCGAACCACCAACCTTTTGGTTAACAGCCTGGTGCCCTGACCCATCGCACCACCCGAGGGACTCAGGCTAAGATTGTCATAGGGCTAGGAATTGGCTTTCGCCCAGCCAAGAGATGGCTTCATCTTGGTCTGGTCCAGTTTGGGGCCGTGATTAAAAAAAAAGAATAGTGAAAGGCTAACTTTCACACTGGGGGGGGGGACTCAGTCTTCACTACCATCCAAATAACTACACCCTATATAGGGACACAGGAAGCTGGCTTATACTGAGTCAGACTATTTGTCTATTTAGATCGGTATCATGCAATTGCAAATCAAGACTGGGTCAAGCCCCAAACGTGTAGGAGGAAAAATCAGTTTTGCCAGTGAATTCCCCCCCCCCCCTTTCTAACATGGTAATGAAGTGTCACGGTACTCCTAACTGCATCCACTGTTTTAATAGGAAGATTCCTTATGAGTTATTTCATTACTGCATCAGAAAAAGCTTCACCAGCAAAATTTCTGCCTATTGGGAAGCAAAACACCTCCCAGGTTAATTAAAAGGGAGAGGGGAGAGACAGTTTGGCAACTTCTGTCTGTAGGATGCATTTTACATATTTTCTGCCTGACACAGATAGGTGTTGTATGGTTAGATGATACGTTTAGCTTGCCAGGCTGTTTCACAAGCTCTAACCTCAAGAAAAAAAAAGAAATTTAAATTGTAAGATAGAGTGATTTTGTTCTTGCGAAATGCAGATCAAGCAACATCAAGATTATTATATTCTAGATCAGACGTAGCCAGCGTGGTACCCTTCAGACTACAACTCCCATCATCCCTGGCTAGGGTTGATGGGATTTGGAATCCAGCAAGATCTGGAAGGCAGCACATTGGCTAGCCCTGTTCTAGATCTATTGTCGCACAGGTTTGACTGGTTGAAAGACCATGCCCTGACTCCCATGTTCTTTGGGAAGGTCTGAGGTCTACTGCGCTGGAAGACACAGCTCTAGAATCATAGAACTGTCGAGTTGGAAGGGACCTGGTCCAAGTGCCTGTAATGCATGAATCTCAGCTAAAGCATCCATGACAGATGATCATCAAGGGCCATAGCTCAGTAGCAGAATGTCCCAGGTCCAAACTCCAACATCTCCAGGTAGGGAAGAGAATAAAAGTAAAGGTAAAGGTACCCCTGCCCGTACGGGCCAGTCTTGACAGACTCTGGGGTTGTGCGCCCATCTCACTCAAGAGGCCAGGGGCCAGCGCTGTCCGGAGACACTTCCGGGTCACATGGCCAGTGTGACATCGCTGCTCTGGCGAGCCAGAGCTGCACACGGAAACGCCGTTTACCTTCCCGCTGGTAAGCGGTCCCTATTTATCTACTTGCACCCGGAGGTGCTTTCGAACTGCTAGGTTGGCAGGTGCTGGGACCGAGCAGCGGGAGCGCACCCCGCAGCAGGGATTCGAACCGCCGACCTTTCGATCAGCAAGTCCTAGGCGCTGAGGCTTTAACCCACAGCGCCACCTGTGTCCCTAGGGAAGAGAATGTCTTCTGTCAAAAACCCAAAAGACCTGCCGCCATTACTAAGCAAGATGGGTTGATGGTATGACTCAGTATAAAGCAGTTCCCTGCATTCCTGGACGGGTGTGAGATGGAAAGCTGAAGGTAGTGTTCTCTGGAATTAGAGGGTGATCTAGTGGCTATATCTAACGGGGCTAGTCTGCTCTGAGTGCAGGGATGTTGTCCTTTCAAGGTGCCACTTACCTCTTCAACAGGTTCAGCTGGCTTCTCACTCCCTCCAACTGCTCCCACTTGGTGGACCTTTCTCCTGCTTCCAGCCCAGGCTCCTGCAAGGCTCTACCATCTGCTCCTTCACGTATCTTCAGGAGCTGATTCAGGAAGGAGGCAAAAGGAGGGGGCTGCCGCCTGCAGAAAATAAGGTAGCAGGGAAGTAGGGTGGTTATAACACATTGATGATGGCCATAAGATGGAAGGATCCCCCGCTTTCTCATCAGAACATCAGAAT
This sequence comes from Podarcis melisellensis, assembly GCF_964234715.1. NCBI lineage: Eukaryota > Metazoa > Chordata > Lepidosauria > Squamata > Lacertidae > Podarcis > Podarcis melisellensis. The sequence continues at coordinate 37,575,065 of NC_138545.1, read as the reverse complement.
CAGGCCAATGGACCATCTGGTCCAGCCTCCTGTTCACACAGCGGCCACCCAGATGTGGCCAGGAATCCCGCAAGCAATACCTAAGTGCATGGGCAAGTCCCACGATTGCAGTTCTCAGCAACTGATATTCAGAAGAACACTGCCTCTGACAGCAGATATAGCACACAGACATCATGGGGAGCAGCCATTAATAGCCATCAAATTGCCTAATCCTCTTTTAAAGCCATTAATGTGCCGAGACCACATAACACCAGTCCTGAAAGACCTACATTGGCTCTCAGTACATTTCCGGGCACAATTCAAAGTGTTGGCGCTGACCTTTAAAGCCCTAAATGAAAGAGTGTCTCCACCACCATCATTCTGCCCGGACACTGAGGTCCAGCTTCGAGGGCCTTCTGGCGGTTCTCTCACTCCAAGAAGCGGAGTTACAGGGAACCAGACAGAGGGCCTTCTTGGTAGTGTTGCCCACCCTGTGGAATGCCCTCCCACCAGAGGTGGAAATAAACAACTATCTGACTTTTAGAAGACATCTGAAGGCAGCCCTGTTTAGGGAAGCTTGTAATATTTGATGAATTATTGTATTTTAATATTTTCTTGGAAGCCGCCCAGAGTGGCTGGGGAAACCCAGTCAGGTAGGCAGGGTAAAAATAATATATTATTATTATTATTATTCAAGTTGGTGGCCCCATTGCTACCTCTTGTGGGGTGGTGGTGGATTTTGTGGTTTATGCATTGTGTTGCCTTCCTCCTTACTCGAAACCAACCACACTGAATCGCCGCCTGCCCATTTCCCAGCTGCTCACCTGTCTGGTGCTCCAAATGCCCTCCAGGGCTGACATGAAGACGTCATCAGCAAACAAAACATCACAACAAAACTTCTTGAATCCATGATCCTGACCTGGGAAGAAAAGGGCAAAGATGAAGCTGTGCTATAGTTCATTCTGGCTCCGTTCTGGATTCCGTGTTCAAGGGACACCTAAAGTATTAACAAAAATATATCTGAGCAGACTGCCTTTCCTTCCTCACCAACAACCACAACCCTCCACATATCTTGGATGAGGGTGCGATTTCAAGGCAGCCTGAGACTCAGCAAAAGCAACATCTCTCCCTTACGGTGAGGTCTACAACAATGCATTTTTGGTGCTCACAGAACTCATCCATGGGATATTTTAAATCGGATATGAATGCATGTAAATAAGTATTTTAAAATGAGGTGGGACCCCTGGCAGGTAATTACTGCAATGTTTTGTTTGACCAATCAATTAGATTGATCAATTTTTTAAAAAAAATAGCGACAAAAAATGTGCCCCCAATTAATTTTTAATTCAAGTTTATAAATTAAGCCCCAGAAAGGATTTTAATTAATCCGTTGGAAAACAGTAAGCCATTTTGAACCTTCTCCAATCCCCCTGGAAGTAGCCAAGTGATGCTCACATCCAGTTCATACTCTTCCCTCCCCAAACCAGAGGAATATATTGCATCAGCTATTGATAGATCATCACAGCCCACCTGATCAGTTCCATCCCATCCACACTTCTGGGTCGATAACATCTGCTTTACCTCCCAAAAGCCAAGAAAGGCTCACCAAAGCCCTTATTAACGCAAGCCTATCAGCTACCCGAGAAGCCACAAAGCCTCTCTAAATCCCAGAGCACTCAGAAGTCCTGAGGAGATGGAGACACTTACCTGATATCTCTAGCGGTTCAGTCGAGTTGAGTCTCTTCTGGTCACTTTGACTCTGAGGCTCTGTCCAGCAGTAGCTGTTTAGTGTCCAGTCGCTGGGGTGGGTGTGTGGCTTTTATGCAACTGTTCAGGGGGTGGGACTTTTGGAGGAGCTTCCGAGACCTTCACAAGCAGACAGGATGGGGGTGGGTCTTCCTGGCTTGTTTGAAGGATAGGCAAAGGGCTGTAGCCTATTCCTTCCCACCCCTCAGCCCCCAGCCCATGCCTTCCTTTTCATGCTTTCTGTCATGCACACATATTCACACTGGCTCATCCTGTCTGACTCTGCAGGGATTCTTCCCCCCGCTCCTGCCTCCCCGCCCTCTGTTGACCTCCCAGACAGACAGACATGTCCTCAGACACACACGCACACACAGGTCTACACGTAAACGCCAGCTTCCCTGGTATTTTCCCTCCTCCCATCTTGAGATCTAAGTGCCCTTGTATTCTCAATTTCTCCCACCACCCGTTGCTATCCTTCCCCATTCCAAAGGATGGCTTAATATCAGCGGCCAACTGATGAGGAAGGCAATACAAACACTTTGCCCAGTTTGTGTTTTGTGTCATCAGAAAAGGAAGGGGGCAGGTTTTTTTAAAAAAAACAACAACTGCATCAGGTGAGTGGGCAGTTTTGCATTGGGCTCACCTGTTAGGTCATAATGAAATCTGCACTTTTCTGAATGTTGCAATGCAGTTCCACCACCATGACATGTGCAGAAATAATAATAATTATTATTTATTTTTATTTATACCCTGCCCATCTGGCTGGGCTTCCCCAGCCACTCTGGGCGGCTTCCAACCAAATATTAAAATACAGTAATACATCAAACATTAAAAGCTTCCCTAAACAGGGCTGCCTTCAGATGTCTTCTAAATGTCTTGGTAGTTGTTGTTCTCTTTGACATCTGGTGGTAGGGCATTCCACAGGGCAGGCGCCACTACCGAGAAGGCCCTCTGCCTGGTTCCCTGTAATTTGGCTTCTCGCAGTGAGGGAACCACCAGAAGGCCCTTGGTGCTGGACCTCAGTGTCCGGGTAGAACGATGAGGGTGGAGACACTCCTTCAGAAAGGTGCATATGCTAGGTAACACTGGCAGGGGGAAAAGGTAAAGGTAAAGGACCCCTGGATGGTTAAGTCCAGTCAAAGGCGACTATGAAGTTGTGGCACTCATCTCGCTTTCAGGCCGAGGGAACAAAGTGGCACTAATAAAGAAAAGTTCCAGGGTGGCAACAGAAAGCAAAATAAAAATGCTTCTGCAGTTCATCAGAACTATCCAGCAATATCAAGTTTTAGGAAAACTGGTGCTATTAACACTAACCCTTCTAGTTGGTTAATTGATTTGGCAACTTCCAGGCACATGACGTCTGATGCTAATCCCCCCCCCCAAAAAAATTAAATGATAACTCATCAGAGGCAGCTTTAGTGGAAACAAAATATGTGTGAAAGGAAGAGGAACAGGTTTGCTCAAGTGTGTTGCATGTAGAAATACTGTTTGAAATGAAGTGAGAGCAGTAGTTGCACAAATTAAAAAATAAAAAAGTTTTGAGATTTTGCATGCTACATTAAAATTTATTAATTCATTAAGAAGGGTGTTGTAAGAAAAACACTGGGGCCTAATTTGAATAATAGAGTGCCTGCTTTCTGGTGGGCAATCTCCTCCTTTATTTCCACACTGTGGCTGCAGACCAAATCACCTTGTCAGGAGAGCTATGAGATTCAGGTGAGGGTCATATGCCTTGTCAATGCCAGCAGGTTTGACCGGCTTACCTAGGCAGATCTCGGGCCAGTTCTGGATGAGGCCTGTGAGGAAGGTTGCCCAGTTGCAGACAGTGAAATTAGGCAGCCACAAATCAAGCCTTTTAGTTCAGATTCCTGGGATTCTCAAAGAGAGGATCTAGCAGTTGTTGAAAACCAGGATGTGCAGGTTTACCCTTTCCCCTTCAACCTATTCTTAGCCGTGGGGACGTGCAGATGTGCTGGAAGCCTTGGCCAGCTGCTCGCGCCTGAAGGCTGACTCACACCTTTGTGAGTAGAGGGGGGGCGTTTACTAGGAGATGTGCCTGAAAACACAGGTCACAGCCGGTAGCAGAGGAGGAAGAGGAGCTATTGCTACATAGCAATGGGAATAGGGCCAGGCAAATGGGATAAAGTTAACCAGGATACAGGATGCATGCAGGAAACAATGAAAGCCAGAGCCAAGACTTTTGTTCAAAAAATGAGGTGTCAGAGTTCAAACCTACCAGGTAGTTCTGCTCTCTGATGGGAAGCCTTTCTCTTTTATCCCAAATGCAAGGATGCTGGTTGTGGTTGCTCTGTGGGTGAGGTGAGGAAAAGGCCCTCTTCATGTCATCAGGAACAACCTTTTCTTCATGATGGATCGCTGTGGTTAAATGCAGGTCTTGGAGCTCAGCCCCATCAGGGCGGAATACGCACCATACATTTATAGCACATTTAAATCGCATGAATTTGCCTGAAGAACCATGGGAACTGTAGTTTAAGGGTGCTGGGAGGGATCCTTACAACTCCCAGGATTCTCTGGGGGAAGCAATGCGCTTTAAAAGCACGGTGTGTTCTCTGGGAAGGTACTGAACTGTTTTAGGGATCCAGGGGGAATACATCTTTAAGGATTCTCCAAACAGAGCCCCGTTCATTCCTAAATACCACAAAATCCGACTTCATTCCTGACAGACTCCTCTGTTGACTTACCTTCTCTAAGAGAATGTAGGGGGCCTTAGCTTTTCGTTCTGCCTGTCCTGATCTAATGAGTTAGAGAAGGACACCTCAAGAGCATTGCTAAATATAAAACGATGAAGCATTTATCCAAACCCTCCAAGTGTCCCTATTTTCCAGGGGTAGTCCTGGATTTACAGAAGCCGCCCTAATTTCTGATTTGATCCCGGAATGTTCCGCTTTTCCTTAGGACGTCCCTATTTTCATCAGAGAAATGTTGGAGGGTATGGAATTATCCGACCCCTGAGCCATCTGAAAGCAGCCCTATATCGGGAAGTTTTTAAATGCTTAATGTTTTATTATGTTTGTGAATATGTTGGAAGTCGCCTAGAGTGGCTGGGGCAACTCAGTCAGGTGGGCTGGATAACTTTTGTTGTTATTGTTGTTGAATAAGACACCCCTATTTTCATCGGAGAAATGTTGGAGGGTATGAAAATCTCACTGAAGCAGGACTAGTGCGGCTTGTACAACTCTAAGCCCTGTCTCACTAAGCTCTAAGAGTGCAGCAAGCATTTGAATTTGGGTGATCCAGGGGGCATTGTGTGCTAAATACCTCAACAAAAATTCCTGAACTATTTAAGCAGATATAAGATAAGAGGACAAGCCCTTTTATGAAGCAGTAATTAGTTGTAGAACAGGAATTACAGAATAACAAAGAGGAATAAATGGACAGTTCTCATAAAAAAGAGAGATGCAAGAAGTGGACTGGTGGTTTCCAGCATTCATAAATGATCTGGAATGTGGTTAGAGCCATGAGGTGGTCAGGTTTGCTGATAGCACTGCATTATTCAGAGTGGTAAAAAGAAAAAGGGATTGCAAAGAGCTGCAAAAGATTTCTCCAGCTGAATTGGCATGGCACGTGATTTATTATGAGTAAGAGGTGTTGCATGTAAGGTTGCGAATACTAACTTCACATGTAAACAGATAAGGTCGGATCCTGTGGCAACGGACCAGAAAATGAATCTTAGGATCAACGTGGGAAGGCAGTGAAAACATCAACCCATGCAGCACCCATGAAAAACGTATATTTCATGTTATCGTTAGGAAAGGGATCAAAGGTAAAACCCTCAATATTGCAATGCCTTTACACAAACCTGAGCAGCGACTACACTTTGAATATTGTATAAAATTATGGTTGCTGTATCTCAGAAAGGGCATAATAGAACTTGCCATGTTGCAGGAAAAGGCGAATGAAGAAGCTGGAACAACAGTTCCCTGATGAAGAAAGTTGACAGCATTTGGGCTTTCTTAGTTAAGAAAAATTGTGAGTAAGGGGGACATGATAGAGGTTTAAAGATGTATGTGTGGTGTGGAGAAAGTGGATAGATATTTTTCTTCTCCTCCTTTACACGGCACATAGTTAAGCTATTGAATTCATTACCGCACTCATTGGCTCTTTGAACACCTCACTGTTCATTACAACCAGCCTCTATCCCTTTGAGGGTGATATAAATATTAGGTCCTAAGTAAATACAGTGGTACCTCGGGTTACATACACTTCAGGCTACATACGCTTCAGGTTACAGACTCCACTAACCCAGAAATAGTGCTCCAGGTTAAGAACTTTGCTTCAGGATGAAAACAGAAATCATGCTCTGGCAGTGCAGCGGCAGCAGGAGGCCCCATTAGCTAAAGTGGTGCTTCAGGTTAAGAACATTTTCAGGTTAAGAACGGACCTCTGGAACGAATTAAGTACTTAACCTGAGGTACCACTGTACATCTTTCACACACACGCGGCATGTGGCCATTGGCAATTGGCACTGTCACCCAATGGGAGTTTCTTTCCTAATGCAAACTGCTGTTTAGATGTGTTAAATTTCACCAAGTGTGTTGACTGAGAAGCAGAGGCTTAAACTTCCTCTCTGGGCAACCTGTAATCCAGATTACAATCTCCTCAACCCCTCATCTCCTAGTTAATAGTTATTTTAAGAACCACAGGGTGACTGCTAACCGCCTTCTTAATCCCAGGTGTAGCTAGACTGTCATGTAGCTGTGAAAGGAAATTGAGCAAATTCCATGGAGGATTAATGCTGTCAATTACAGCTATATATAGTACCTCCACTGGTTGCTGGGGAAGCACAGTGGGAAATGTTGTTGTGCTCTTTCCTGAATTATGGGCTTCCAAAAGGCATCGGGGTTGGCCACTGTGAGGATGAGGATGCTAGCCTGGATGGGCCTTTGCTCCAGAGTTCCCCAAACTTAGGTCTCTAGCCGTTGTTGGACTACTACTCCCATCATCCTTAGCTAGCTGGACCAGTGGTCAGGGATGATGGGAGTTGTAGTCCAACAGTAGCTGGAGACCCAAGTTTGGGAATCCCTGCTCCAACCTAACAAGGGTCTTCTGAAGTTCTTAACTTTTGGATGTATAATTAAGACTTTTAAAGTGTACATTTTCAAATGTGGAATGATACGAAACACCTATCATGTTGGAGCCAGGATTAAACAGCAGCGCCCCATCAACTGTACAGTCAGGTGCAAATCCTAGGCCCCAGCTGCACCACAAATTTAAAACTGTACGATATGGCTTTAAACAAAGAGTCCTGGGCACTGTAGCTTGTTAAGAACACCAAGAGACACTTATTCCCCTCACAGAATTATTATTATTATTATTATTATTATTATTATTATTATTATTATTATTAATTTATTTATACCCCACCCACCTAGCTGGGTTTCCCCAGCCACTCTGGGCGGCTTCCAACAAAATATTAAAATACAATAGTCCATTAAACATTAAAAGCTTCCCTAAACATGGCTGCCTTCAGATGTCTTCTAAAAGAACTACAATTCCCACAGTGATTTAACCATCCATCCCTCTTCCCAGGGAATTCTGGGAACTGTAGCGCTGTGGGGGGAACTGGGGGTCTCCTAACAACTCTTGGTACCTGTAACACACTATACTTTCCCAGGATTCTTTGGGGGAAGTCATGGCTGTTTAAAGTGGTACAGTACTTCTTTCAAGGTTCCTTTTGTGGGAGCAAGAGAGAAGCATAAGGCAGTTTGTTTTTCATTCTGTCCTTGGCTGTTTATGATTTTCCTTAGCATCTGGAAGGAGCCGGAAAAAATATATATGACGTTTGTGCCGATGGAACAATGGGAGGGGGCAGGAGGAGGAAACAGCTGGTGCTCAAAGTGGGGAAGGGGGCAGGTGTGGGTGAAAAACCAAACAGGGAATGTTTGGGACTGGGAGAAATCTGAGACAAGGCACTGGTGTATACCTCTTTGCTCCAGCAAAGGATACTGAAAGGATCAAGGAGAGGCTTCCTTTTTTGTCAAGTGGATGATCACAGAAAGGAGATCAGGGTGGGGAGAAAGGAAGATGGAGAGCTGATCATTATCTGAGAAGATGAAGCATAAGAGGCCAACTGGCTACTAGGAGCCTTGTTTAGCAGCAGGGCAATGACCAGAGGTTACAAGTTACCCTTTTTGTGCCTCATCCACAAGTCCAGCTTACTCATTGCTTCTCAAAATTCCCGTGATCAGGAAGCCAAAATATCAGACAGTAGGACCAAGCATGTAAACAACCAACTCAACATTCGTCATCACGAAGAGAGTAAAACCCAGAGGAAAGGCATGAATGATGGGCGTGTGGAGGTGACTCACCTGCGCTGCCCTGGTACCCAACTGCCAATTATTAAATGTTTGCGTAAACACTTTTTCATTTAAGCCCGTTAATCTATATTTCTTTTGTAATTCTTGGTGCAAATACTTTTTAGCACAAAGATGGAGTTACAAACAAATAATTCGGTTGATCTGTCTGTTTCAGGAGACAGTGGAAGAGCACGTCTCTGCAAGTTAGGTCAAACCACTGGTGAGTTACAGCGCCTGCTGTGTACAGGAGAGACATGTTTTGTTGCAGCTGAGGCAGACAGAGGCGTCCAGTTGTGCTGCTGCAGATGCACCGTGGCGTTTCTGTTGGTATTTCACGTCTCCGATGCCGCAGATGAGATTGGTGTACATCACATGCCTGTCTGGGATGTATGTACTTATTTGTCAGGGAACTGCCATTGGAGCCAGAGGGAGAGGGAGGGCTCCAGAGGGGTTCAGGAGAGCGTCCCAGGAGGGAGAGAAGCAGCCCATCTTCTGGGGAAGGAATTCAGCGTAGCACCAGTGGAGAAGGGGGGCAGATGGGGGAATCGGCGAGGTGGCTCCATGACTCCTCGCCGGAGACCAGCGGGGAGAGCACGGGTCCTCCGCTGCCCACACCCTCCCTGCGCAGAAGGCTTCCGCGCAGGGAGAGTAGGCGGCGACTGGGCGTCAAAGAGCTTCTTTGCTGGAAGAAGTTCAAGAAACACCCACTGACGGATTCTGCCAGCGATTGAGACAGCCACGGGTGAGTGGTTATCCGGACAGAAAGGGTTCACCCAGGTAACCCAGCCAGGTGTGGCGTCGATTTACGCACGAGCAACCCCTGGAACCATTACATTATTGTACTGTACTTTTGCTTTTACTTGCTCCTGTTCTTCTCTCAGAGCTGGAGAGGGAAGACGCAATGAATCCTTTGTCTGTACATAGTGTGTAAATAAATAAACACACACACACACACACACGTAGAGCTAAAGATTACGATGTCTCACGCTTCTTGCTGTGTTATGCTAGAAGATTAGTGTGCATACAGTGGTACCTCAGGTTACATACGCTTCAGGTTACATATGCTTCAGGTTACAGACTCCACTAACCCAGAAATAGTGCTTCAGGTTAAGAACTTTGCTTCAGGATGAGAACAGAAATCGTGCTCTGGCGGTGCGGCGGCAGCAGGAGGCCCCATTAGCTAAAGTGGTGCTTCAGGTTAAGAACAGTTTCAGGTTAAGAACGGACCTCTGGAACGAATTAAGTACTTAACCCGAGGTACCACTGTATATCATTTGATATATGTCGCTGAAGCGCACTGGAGAAAGGAAGGGAAATGCATTTTCCAGAGCTGCGCACACCGGAGGACGCTCGGAGTTCGGGGGCTGCAGGGGCACCCCAGGGCGTTTTCCAACAGTTTCTTCTCTCTGAGCTCCTCCCAACGGTCATTCCTCCTCTGGTCACTGCTACAGATATACGACTTGACTGCCTGTCTCCAGGCACTGCATTCCCCTGCAAGGGGTTTCCACACGGCAGGGTGTTTCCGAGCACAATTCAAAGTGTTGGTGCTGTCCTTTAAAGCCCTAAACAGCGTTGGTCCAGTATATCTGAAGGAGCATCTCCACCCCCATCGTTCTACCTGGACACTGAAGTCCAGCACTGAGGGCCTTCTGGCAGTTCCCTCACTGCGAGAAGCCAAGTTACAGGGAACCAGGCAGAGGGCCTTCTCAGTAGTGGCGCCTGCCCTGTGGAACGCCCTCCCACCAGAAGTCAAAGAGAAAAATAACTACCAAACTTTTAGAAGACATCTAAAGCCAGCCCTGTTTAGGGAAGCTTTTAATGTTTAATAGGTTATTGTATTTTAGTGTTTTGTTGGAAGCCGCCCAGAGTGGCTGGGGAAACCCAGCCAGATGGGCGGGGTAGAAATAAATTATTATTATTATTATTATTATTATTATTATTATTATTATTATTATTATTTTGATGTCACCAGCCCTGAGCTGGTCTGGCAATGGGCCTGGCGCCTGAAGCCAGCTCCCCACAGAGCACATCCTTGGGGAACCTTCCTTCTTCCTTTCTGCGGACATGACCAAGCTAGTGTAGACGTCGCTGAGACAGGAGTTCAAACATGCTGGGAATGTGGTCTTGGGAGTTGATCTTTGAGGCTCCGTCCTGCCATGCAATGTGCAAATTCTTCCTCATATAGCACACCTGGAAGGCATTGAGGCGTTGCTTCCTGCAAGGCTTACATTGCCCACACCTTCACTTCCATAAAGAAGCTTGCTCAAAATGGATGGGGCAATTCACATTTCAATTGAAGTTGCTCAAGTCTTGAGCACTTCACACGCGTGGCCATAAACTTTGCCATTCGTTCTGCCACCAACCTGTCCTTGTGCTTTCGATCCCAGGCTATCACCAGCCTTGGGCTTCAGGCCAAAAGTGGAGTCAACCACGGTCTGCGTGCACGTGTGGATTTTAAGTGTTTGCTTGAGGGTGAGGTGAGCAGGGCCTTGGGAGAGGCTGCTCACGAGACTGCAGGAACTGTGGGAGGTGGATAAAGAAGCACACACAGTGGCGTAGGAAGGGAGTGCGGGTCACCCCAGGTGTTGTTACTGAGGGAAGTGACAAAATGGCAGCTCCCGGGCTGCTTCCTGGCGGGGAGCCATGCTGCTTTGCCGGCGGCCTTCCCCCTTTGTTTTGACAGCTCAGGGGAGGCTTGGGAGTCGTGGCTGGGCTGCGCGCTGCTGCCCCACGCTCCTGGGCTGCTCTCTGGAAGTGGGGGAGCCGCGCCAGTTTGCAGGCGGCCTTCCTCCCTTCCCCCTTCGTTTGGACAGCTCGGGGGAGGCTCCCCCCCCCAGGAAGCAGCCTGGGAGCGCTGGGCAATGGCGCGCCACCCGCCCACGACTCCCAAGCCTCCCCTGAGCTGTCAAAACATCAGGAAGAGCTTTCTGTCAGGAGGAGCTATTTGACAGTGGAAAGAACTCCCTCGGGAGAAGATGGCCAAAACACAACCCATCCTGTAGATTTAAGTAACTGTCTACAATCGCCTGCTTGTTATCAGAGGCCCAGAATCCACATTCATTTGCAAAAATAAATACAGTGGTACCTCTGGTTACGAACTTAATTCGTTCTGGAGGTCCGTTCTTAACCTGAAGCACCACTTTAGCTAATGGGGCCTCCCACTGCTGCTGCCGCGCAATTTCTGTTCTCATCCTGAAGCAAAGTTCTTAACCCAAGGTACTATTTTTGGGTCAGTGGAGTCTGTAACCTGAAGTGTATGTAAGCTGAAGCGTATGTAACCCAAGTTACCACTGTAAATTTCAATGTCGGGGTGGGGGGCGGGGACAAGACATTTTCTGCACCGGGTACCACGTGACCTTGCTACGCCACTGAGCACACATATCAGGTCACCTTTTCCTCGGAGGCCTTTCCTTGCCGGATACGACACCTTAAGAGTCCCGGCTCATGTGCCATAGTGACACGTTGCTCTCCAGAAACTGGAAAGGAAGCAGAGTGCCCTTGTCGCTTCCTCCATTTAGAAACCACCTGCGTGTTTTGTCACCCGTAGTATTGTGGTGGCTATTTTCAGAGCCCGGGACCTTGTCTATATTTATGTTGACTCCGAGCATGTCCCTTGAACTTTAAAAAATGAATGTTTGGAGGGACAAAGGAGTGGAAACGGATGAGGAAACTAAAAAAAAAAGTGCATCAAGAGAGAGCCAATTGTGTTCAGTACAGCTTCTCGTAACCGGGGGACTCTTAGAAGGACACATTCCAGCAAATGCAGTGTGTGAATTTTGGAAGAGGGGGCATTTTGCAGGGGTTTCACAAACTTGCCACTTAGACATTATTGTCCTTTTGGGAGGAAACACCCTAAATGTGCATTTTTAAGAAATGTGATCGGATGTGGGGGAATATTTTTCTTGATTTCCCTCCCCCTTCAACCTTTTGACTTTTGGACTCCCAGAGAGTCCAAAAGTCAGGAGGTTGAAGGGGGAGGGAAATATATATATATTGTGGATTCACGATGATTTGTGCTCATTATGGTGTTGGGGCAGTTGTAAGTAATTCTGCTTTCAATACCCAAGGAGTGAGGAGTGGGGATTCGAAGCCTGGTCTCCTAAGCCCTAGTCCAGTGCTCTAACCATTACACCGCACTGGCTGCCATTAACAATTACAAAGCAGCAAGCGAGAACACCACTATCTTGGTCTATTTTCGAAGTTTACAGCTGAGAAGGCAATGAAGACAGATGCTCCTTCTACAGGTCCTAACAGAGGATTCCTTCAAACAGAGGACTGTCCTCTGAGAGCCCTACATATTCAGTACTCTGTAAAGTAAGACACACCCAACACCTCAGGAAGGTGATTCTGAGTGTCATGAAAAGGCAGCAAGTTATTTCATTTATTATTCTTGTATTTTGATGCATTCCCTCTTTTTTCCCCTCTTTACAATACCTAAGTGTGTCTAACAGTAGGGCCGGCCACCTCATGAGGTGGCTAATGGTAGGGCTGGCCAGCACAATCAGGAGCCCTGTCTTTGTAGGCTTCCAGCCATCTTATTTCAGATTGCCAAAACTGGGGGTGGGAAAACAATTGCAATACACAACATACAACACCACATGCCCCATTCCACACAGATCCGGAAAAGGGTTAGCAAGGCGGTAGGCGCTTGGGGGGGAATTGTCATCGCGCCACTCCTTGGTGTGTGGAGTGCCTCAGGGTGCGATTCTCTCCCCGATGCTTTTTAACATCTTTATGCGCCCCCTCGCCCAGCTTGTCCGGAGTTTTGGGCTGGGCTGCCATCAGTATGCTGATGACACCCAACTCTATCTGTTGCTGGATGGCCATCCTGACTCGGCCCCAGACACACTGACCAGATGCTTGGAAGCTGTGGCTGGATGGTTACGTGGGAGCCGGTTGAAGTTAAATCCTTCGAAGACAGAGGTCCTCTGGCTGGGACGGGATGATATGGGACTGAGGGGGCAACTCCCATCTCTTGCGGGGGTGCAATTAGTGCCAGCACCATCCATTAAGAGTTTGGGTGTAATCTTCGATACCTCCCTCTCCATGGAGGCGCAGATTGCAGCTATTACAAAGGCGGCATTTTTTCATCTCCGCCAAGCTAAGCAGTTGGCTCCTTACCTCTCTCGCCCTGACCTAGCTACTGTGATCCACGCGACGGTCACCTCCAGACTGGATTATTGTAACTCGCTCTACGTGGGGCTGCCCTTGAGACTGACCCAAAAACTCCAGGGGGTGCAGAATGCCGCAGCGAGACTCCTTACGGGGTCTTCGCTGCGAGATCACATTCATCCGGTGCTATACCAGCTGCACTGGCTCCCGGTGGAGTACAGGATCAGGTTTAAGGTGCTGGTTTTAACCTTCAAAGCCCTATACGGCCTAGGACCCTTGTACCTACGGGACCGCCTCTCCTGGTATGCCCCACAGAGGAACTTACGGTCTTCAAACAAAAACACCTTGAAGGTCCCAGGCCACAGAGAGGTTAGGCTGGCCTCAACTAGAGCCAGGGCTTTTTCGGTTGCAGCTCCAACCTGGTGGAATGCTCTGTCACAAGAGACAAGGGCCCTGCAGGACTTGACATCTTTCCGTAGGGCCTGCAAGACAGAGCTGTTCCGCCAGGCCTTTGGTTAGGGCGCAGCCTGACTCCCTCCTTGGCAACCTTTACAAAACTTTATGGTTGCCATCAATCTTGATTTTAATTAATTTTTATAATGTTTTTATAATGTTGCACTATTTTGGTGTTGTTAGCCGCCCTGAGCCCGGCTTCGGCTGGGGAGGGCGGGATATAAATAAAATTTATTATTATTATTAGGAGAGACCGAGTTGATGTTGATTCAATAAAAGGATGCAGCTCTAGAAGGTGAAGTAGCTGGAGCTTTTTTGTTTGGAGGAAAAGGGAGTGGGGGGGACAGGATAGAGGTGCATAAAATTACACATTGTGTGGAGAAAGTGAACAGTGAGAAGTTTTTCTCTTCTCATTATCCTAGAATCTGGGGCTATTCTATGAAATGGATTGTTGGGAAGTACTTCTTCAAACAACATGTTTTTAAACTGCGGAATTCACTGCTGCAGGATGTAGTTTAAAAATATATATTAGAGTTTATCAAGAAAAACACAAATATTGTTTTCAAATATCTTTTTTTTTGTCCAAACATTAATCCAGAGGCAAAAAAAGAAAGAGGGCAAAGAAAGAAAGAAAGAAAGAAAGAAAGAAAGAAAGAAAGAAAGAAAGAAAGAAAGAAAGAGAGAGATAAATTAAAAGGCAGTGCTTTTTTCTGGGGGGGACGCAGGGGTAAGCAAACCCCTAAACATTTTGTGAATCTAAGTTTGGCCTCGTTTAGGGGCAGTATTTCAATATGAGTAGGAAAATGAGAGTACACCTAAACATATTTTTTTTAGAAAAAAAGCATTGAAAAAAAGGAATAGAAAAGGAATTAAAAGATAGAAAAAAGAGGGGGGGGGAGAAATTAATAAGCTTGATAACTTCTGATTCTTTCTCTGTCTGCTCTATATAAACATTATTCACTTCATCCACTCCAGTGTAACACCGAATAAAGACACTTTCCACAAGCCATTATCTTCAGTTCTCAAATCCGAGTGTCACACAAATTATTCATTATTTATTTTCCCACTGGCACAGGATGTAGTGATGGTCGCCAACCTGGGTGGCTTTAAAAGGGCGTTAAAACAAATTCGTGGAGGATGAAGCTCTCAAGAGCAACCAGCTTTGATGGCTGTGTTCTACCTCAGTTGTCAGATGCCTCAGAATCCCAGGTGTTGGGGAATGTATGTTGTCCTCATGCCCTGCATGTGAGCTTCCCAGAGACACCTAGCTGACCCCCGTGAGGCAGGATGCTGCCCAGATGCCACCTTTGACATGATCCAGCGGAGCTCTCCTTACATCCTTATGTAAGAAGTGGGAAGAGCACCCAACAAGACAGCGCAGGTTGTGGAGGAAATAAGGAGGATGCAAAACTGGTCGGTCTCTAGGTCAGTGCACCTGGCCCTTGGTGTCATGCTCCCTGTTTTTGGCAAACTGCATGTTTGCATGTTCCCCCTTCCCAGTAGCTTTTCCCAGAACCGAGAGGAAACAAGTCACAGCGCCTCAGATCAGCTGTATCCAGCAGATAAATATTTATTCTAGGTGCAAAACACGGGACCTGACTCACAGGATGCCAGGGATGTGTGAGTATTGGGCATGCGTTTCCCCATTCGAGACCTGTTGAGATAAGGAAGCATTTTCCTCATGGAAGAAACGAAAACACACACCCAAGAAATCACATGTTTTGAGGACTGAGGTAAGCGGAACTATTGGTATAGCTGTAGGATCGCTTGTCTCATGACTGTGAAGTGTATTTCTGGAAGGCCTCCCGTGCATGCTCTGAGGCCACACACATCTCTTTGTCCAGGATCTGGTAAGCAAGAGGCATTGTCTCAGTGCAAGGACAACAATCCATTCAGACAAATGCACTCGAAGGTGCAGGTCAAGGTCAGTGAGGGTTGTCACCTGGGGAGAGGTGTGGCCAAGTGAGAGTCCCAAGGCCAGACAGATAGGCCAAAACCAAAAAAGAGATTGCACACAAACACACACTTATAGATTTAAAAAATTCCTTCCAGCAGCACCTTACAGGCCAACTAAGTTTATTATTGGTATGAGCTTTCATGAGCATGCACATGAAAGCTCATACCAATAACAAACTTAGTTGGTCTCTAAGTGGCGCTGTGGGTTAAACCACAGAACCTAGGGCTTGCCGATCAGAAGGTCGGCAGTTCAAATCCCCGCGACGGGGTGAGCTCCCGTTGCTCGGTCCCTGCTCCTGCCAACCTAGCAGTTCGAAAGCACATCAAAGTGCAAGTAGATAAATAGGTGCCACTCCGGCAGGAAGGTAAACGGTGTTTCCGTGCGCTGCTCTGGTTCACCAGAAGCAGCTTAGTCATGCTGGCCACATGACTCAGAAGCTGTACACCGGCTCCCTCGGCCAATAAAGCAAGATGAGCACCGCTCATCTCATGCTCTACCGACTGAACTATCCCACCTCAGCTCATTTTGTTGTTTCCATGTTAAACAACTGGGCACCAAAACTAAATGCTGATCACCCGTGGATCTACCAGTAGATCTCAAACCTGCCTTCTACCCAGTGCTGGATTTACGCATAAACGGAACAAACTATAGTTTAGGGCCCCACTCTCTTAGGGGCCCCCCCAAAAAAATTAAAGAAAAAGAAACAACTGGATGCACATTTCCAAAATATAAGATAAAAAACAAAATAAAACCTACATACAGCAACAGTATTTTTTGTTGTGTATGGACCTATTAGGTCCATAAATTACCATAAAGCATACATTCAACACAAAAAACAGCGACAATTTGTTGTTGACAAAGGACAGCTGGACATACAAAGGGCCCTTCAGTAACTTAGGGCCTCATCAAACCTAAATCTGGCCCTGCTTCTAGCAGCAAGTGAGCCTGCTCCCCTGAGGTACACTGTTTCATTGGTGGGCTGAAGTATGATGTAGACAGAAATAGGGGAGTGGGGCCATCTTGTCCTTTGCCTCAGGCGGCAAAACGTCTTGATGGGGCCTTGCTCCCATTGATTGCAATGGGTTTTGCATGACTTCTTATGTGCTTAGGAGCACAGTCTTAACAGATCAGGGCCTTGGCTGGCAGTGAAAGCCCAGGGTCTTGCTATTCTTCTGAGCTCATGATGAAGGCCATTTGGGGAAATAAAAACGCATGGATCATGTTGGGAAATAAACAGAACATTTTGCCCAAAGCTGGTGGGAGAGGAAGAGTGTACAGTATTATCTCCCAACCCTACCTTCTCCCTAATTGCTTGGTCTGGAAAGTCCCTTCCGAAGGAGAATGGACTTGGAAGCAATTGTTCTTGATTCCCAGAAAGGTAATTGGGAAATGGACTTTGAATAAACTCTGCATTATATATACAAACACACACAAGTCCCCATGGAGGTTGGAAAACTACCTACAGTCACATTTCTGATTCCTGGGAACATCAGTTTCCCCACCACAGACCTCCAGTTCCAAGTAGCCTTAACAAACTACAGTTCCCAGGATTCTCTGGGGGGAGGTCATGTGCTTTAAATGTGCACTAGATGCTCTTTAAATGTATGGTGTGCAGGGTGGATTTGATTTAAATCAAATCGATTTAAATCACTAGTCAGTAAGACTTGATTTAATTCCCACCCCACCCCCCGAAAGACTCATTATTGCTGGTATAATCTTAATATTTACAACCAGATGAAGGTTTCGTTTTTGGAATAATAAATTTTCAGAGTAGTTTTTACAGTTATATCAAAAATTACTGATATAAAATAATGTTTAGGGTTCCTCATTTTCCTACTCATATTGAAATACTGCCCCTCAATGAGGCCAAACTTAGTTTCACAAAATGTTTAGGGGTATGCGTACTCCTGCATCCCCCCAGAAAAAAAGCATTGCATAGATAGATGAGTATGAAACTATCATGAAGTTTAATAAGTTAACCGTTTATACGTTGTACCTTGGTTCCAGAACAGAATTCTCTGGAACAGAATGGAGTCTGTTTCACTCCCATAACCATTCAAAAACCAAGGTGTGGCTTCCTATTGGCTGCAGGAGCATCCTGCAGCCAATCAGAAGCCTCAGAAGCCGCACAGGACGCTTGGTTATGGAAAATCGTTCAAAAACTAGAACACTCGCTTCCGGTTTTCGATCGTTCAGGAGCTGAAACATACGTGTTCCAAGGGGTTCGGCAAGCAAGGTACGACTGTGTCTGGACAATTTTTCTGCTGCATTTTATTGGAAGGAGAAAAATAATCATTTCCTTAATAACAATTTAAACCATTTGTTTAACTAAAACCAAAGCATTATAGCATATACATCCATGTTTGTTAACTGACGTGGTTAAACAATTAAAAAACAAATTAGACTGAGTTTTAGCAAACATTCCGGCCACCGGGCCTTGCATTTATTTGTTGCAGAGTTTGAATGTTGAACGCATGCCTGCCTTACCCATAGGAAGAGGAATGTCATTAAAATATTCCCAAGCTGGGTCTCTTTTGCAGCCTACTGCCATTATAGGTTTTCTCTTCCAGGGAGAGAATATTGTGATAAATCTCAGGCTATATACACACAAATGTAATAGAATCTCAGAGGGGCTATATCTCCCAGCAGCCCTGGCTTTGGTACCTCGGGTTAAGTACTTAATTCGTTCCAGAGGTCCGTTCTTAACCTGAAACTGTTCTTAACTTGAAGCACCACTTTAGCTAGTGGGGCCTCCTGCTGCTGCCACGCCGCCAGGGCACAATTTCTGTTCTCATCCTGAAGTAAAGTTCTTAACCTGAAGCACTACTTCTGAGTTAGCAGAGTCTGTAACCTGAAGCGTATGTAACCCGAGGTACCACTGTACTGTGGCAACGTGCTCAGGGAAGCCATTTTGAGAGTTAAAATGTTAAGCAAGGAAGCCATTTTGTTGATCTAGGCTAGGCCCCAATATCCAATACATACACTCAGACACCCACTTCTCAGAGACACACTGAGATAGGCTGATAAGGATTACTAAATAAAGACATGGAAGGGTAATGTCCTCGTGCCTTATCTCTAGGCGGAACCTAATGTATCTATCTGAGTATGTGCAATGCTGTAACTTTTGATTGGATAAAGACCTGATTCAAGAATGTATAAAGAGAAGCCTCCCCTGTTGGGAGGGGCTGGACTTTGCAACTTATTCCTCCTTGCCATTGATTGCTGCCGGCAAACAATTGCTTTATTTCCCTGATTGCTGCATGGTCATTTGACTGGCCTAACCAATTGCTGCAATACTGTTGGTAGGCCTAGGCTGGAACAGGTTTGCAGAATGAACAGGCCGAGTAGAAGCACGCTGGTGGAAAGCTGGAAAAGGGGAACCAAGGACTGGAGCAGCCCTGGGAAGAAGGGCCTGGAACCAGTGAACTCTTTATTAGTTGACTGGCAAGTACAGTGGTACCTCGGGTTAAGTACTTAATTCATTCCGGAGGTCCGTGCTTAACCTGAAACTGTACTTAACCTGAAGCACCCCTTTAGCTAATGGGGCCTCCCGCTGCTGCTGCGACGCCGGAGCACAATTCCTTTTCTCATCCTGAAGCAAAGTTCTTAACCTGAAGCACTATTTCTGCGTTAGCGGAGTCTGTAACCTGAAGCGTATGTAACCTGAAGCGTATGTAAGCCGAGGTACCACTGTACTTCAAGGTATCAGCAAGGACTTACAGATCCCAGTTACTATTTCCTTCACCACCCCTTTTAGATTTGCTTCTACATTCAGGTGCCTATTCTGTACAGATAAGTATTACTGCAGTTGTTGAAACCCAGTGGGATTGGAAAGAGGTTGCCAGCCCTGAAGTGCCTTCAGCACTTGCCTCAGGTTTTGAGTTGCACAAACATGCAACCGACTTGCGCAATTATTACGCAAAGATCCCAAGACCTGTGGAGTATTCTGCTCACAAGGCTGCACTTTCATTTTTACTGCTTCACACTTAGCTACCTGTGCAGATCTATTCCACTCCAAACAATCTAGTCATTGAACCTCTTGGAACTTAGCATTTAAGCTTTTAATGGGAAGCTTTTAATGTTTGACAGACTATTAAATTTTAATATTTTGTTGGAAGCCGCCGAGGGTGGCTGGGGAAGCCCAGCCAGATGGGCGGGGTATAAATAATAAATTATTATTATTATTAAGATGTAAGGGGTTGGTTCTGTGTATATAAATTTGCAAACAATGGGATTGAGGTTTTTTCCTCAACTGTATGTTTATTTTATAACATTTTTCCCATGAAGAAAAGGCATGTTATCTCTGCAGACACAAATTCACACTTGAGAACTGCAAAAACAAGCATCTTCTCGTAAGAAAAACTGCCCCAAATAATCTTACAGAAACCTCTGGAAGAGCATGGCATTGTGAATGCATTAATGGAACTCATTTACCAAAAAATTTAAATATTGCATATGAAGCCTCATGCTACATAATTAAAAATAAATCTTTATTTCCTGATGAATAGCCTTTGGACTATAATGTAACCTAAATAGAAAACTATATTTAGAAAGGTTTTACCTTCAAAAGCATTTTATTTTAAAAAATG
This sequence comes from Podarcis melisellensis, assembly GCF_964234715.1. NCBI lineage: Eukaryota > Metazoa > Chordata > Lepidosauria > Squamata > Lacertidae > Podarcis > Podarcis melisellensis. The sequence continues at coordinate 37,554,912 of NC_138545.1, read as the reverse complement.
CAATTAAAATTTTAAAAATCTGATTTAATTTTTTTTAAAATCCAATTTTAAATTTGATTTTTATCCATCCTGATGGTGTGACTCTCATACTAGAGAGGGAGAAAATATTTTCTCTATTCCACTTTCTGAACATTGACCCTCTAATTGTCCCCATTTTCCAGGGCCAGTCCAGGATTTACAGAAGCTGTCACTGTTTCTGATTTGATCCTGGAATATCCTGTTTTTCCTTAGGATGCCCCTGTTTGCGTCTGTGAAATGCTGGAAGGTATAGTAGGATGTCCCTATTTTCGCTGGAGGGTATGAAATTAAGTGACACCCCACCCCCAAGTCAAGGAGATAAGTAGCTATACAACTTTAATAAAATATCTGAAGGCAGCCTTATATAGGGAAGTTTTAAAAAATGTTTTATTATGTTTTTATATATGTTGGAAGCTGTCTCTAGACAACCCACTCAGAAGGGTGGGGTATTTTATTATTATTATTATTATTATTATTATTATTATTATTATTATTATTGAATAGGACATCCTATTTTTATAGGAGAAACATTGGAGGGCATGGCACACTTTGAATGTGAGACAGGACTAAGACCCATTGCCCCCTCCCACTTCCCTCAGGAGACCCAATCGTTTATGGGCTCCTGGTGACTGACAGGGCAAACAGGCCAGTGGGTACAAAAGGAAACAGGAAGCCTAAACATCCGGCTTATTCAAAGCTACAGGAAGGCGGTGCTCTGTGGCTGGAGTGGCAGTGGAGCTTCTTGAGTGGCAGCAAGGGGAGCAGGTGCTTACATGGATTTTGACCTAGGGCCTCATCAAACCTAAATCTGGCCCTGCTGGGGGTGGGGGGGGGGGACCAATCAGGGAGGTGTGTTCGCTCAACCTCAAGCCCCACACTCCATTGAAGAAATGGAGGCAGATACATCATGGGGCTGATTGCTTTAGTTTCCACCAAAGTCACCGTGTGAGCTCTGCTTAACATTCGGAAATAAGGACAAATGGGGGTTCCTTTCAAGGTGCAAACAGAACAGGGGGCACTTTGCCCCCCTAAGAATCAAATGCTACCTGGAAATCTGTATTTGGGCCCTGGAGTTGAGATTCCCAGGACAATGAATAAGAAGATTATCATGATCTTGGAGAATGCTAGGAGGTGATCTAACCTTTCTTCAGGTCCTTCCTTGCTTCTCCTGTTGCAGTTTTGCATCAGTTTCCCAGTCACCTGATATTCGTACAGTGGTACCTCTGGTTACGTACTTAATTCGTTCCGGAGGTCCGTTCTTAACCTGAAACTGTTCTTAACCTGAAGCACCACTTTAGCTAATGGGGCCTCCTGCTGCCGCAGCGCCGCCGGAGCACAATATCTGTTCTCATCCTGAAGCAAAGTTTTTAACCCGAGGTACTATTTCTGGGTTAGTGGAGTCTGTAACCTGAAGCGTATGTAACCCAAGGTACCACTATATTGAAATGTGGGTGGCACTGTGGGTTAAACCACAGAGCCTAGGACTTGCTGATCAGAAGGTTGGCGGTTTGAATCTCCACAACGGGCTGAGCTCTTGTTTCTCGGTCCCTGCTCCTGCCAACCTAGCAGTTCAAAAGCACATCAAAGTGCAAGTAGATAAATAGGTACCATTCCGGCGGGAAGGTAAACAGTGTTTCCGTGCGCTGCTCTGGTTCACCAGAAGTGGCTTAGTCAAGCTGGCCACATGACCCAGAAGCTGTATGCCGGCTCCCTCGGCCAATAAAGCGAGATGAGCGCCGCAACCCTAGAGTCGGCCACAACTGGACCTAATGGTCTGGGGTCCCTTTACCTTTACCACTATATTTGAGAAACCAAGGGTGGGCAGCCTTACCCTGCACCCCTCCAGAAGCCCCAAGCAGTGTCTGTTTACTCTTTGCTTCCAGGATCCTGGAGGGCCCCGATTCCTCTCCTCGTTTTCTCGGTTCTGCAGTCTCAGATGCGGAGAAGTTTTTCTCTGAATTCACAGCCTGAGCTATTGCCGGTTTCAGAAAACTGCAATAGGTGAACAGTATATGAGATGCATTTTGGAGACCTGCACCCAGGCTTCCATGAGGAATGATGACGTCCCAGCCTAGTCTGAAGGATAACCACCTCCTGCCCAGGCAACCATGGTGAGTGAGGAGATGCATGAGGTGTCCAGCGGGAGGGTGGGCAGGAGGCCCCAGGGATGGTATTTGGGGGGTGCTATGTGGAAGGAAGGCTTGTGGGTCTGGCCGAGAGGATGGCAGGCATTTAGACTGAAATGAGAGAGAGAATATAATATAAAAAATAAATTTATTGTTACGCTTTTAGTGGACATCTGAAGGCAGCTTTGTTCAGCGAGGTTTTTAATGGATGATGTTTTATAGTTTTAAAAATATTTTGTGGGGAGCCACCCAGAGTGACTTAGGCAACCCAGTCAGATAGGTTGGGGATAATTCAGACTGAAATTCCCAGGTGTCAAAAAAGGTTATTTATGTATGCCACTACTGTGGCCCGTGTTTTGTTAGCCCCAAAATGGAAAACGTGCAAAGTCCCAACCAAAGAAGAATGGCAACTTAAGTTGACAGATTATGTGCAGCTTGCAGACTTAACGTATAGAACAAGAACATACGTTTCGATTGGAAAATGTTTATTGAATATATGGGAAATAACTATGTACAGCTGAAAATGCTGACAGCATTAAGATAAATTCAACAGTGTAGATAAGTTATGATGGATGTAATAATGGAATACAGAATGGTATAGTTTCTGTAAAATATGCAGGGATTTATGATACGCAAAATGAACCATGGAAAGAGAAGAAGGGAAGTCACGGGGGTGTAAAAATGAGTACGGTACTTTAAATTGTAAAACAGAAAATGTAATAAAAATTATATATATAAGGTGCATATAAATAATTAAATTATTACGTTAGAAAATATTATTATTAAATTGCCAATTCCAGTTGAAATTGAAGCCTGGGCCTGGAATTTGGGCCTGGAACAGTCCTCCTGGTGTCCGCAGGGAACTTAACTTTTCTCTTTTGCTCTTAGGTCTCTCTCCGGACATTATGTGAAATTGGGCCGGTTTTGAAGAGCATAAGAGCATGGTAACAGTGGCACTTGGAAGCCATCTTCAGGGTGCAGAAGACTGGTTTTTCTGCTTGGATGGAAACGGTCTTCACAAATCACCTGTCAGCCTTATGCCTAGGAGTCTTTTCTCTGTGACGCTCCGATCACTAGGAACTTGTCAGAAGTAAGTGTGTTGATGGCATCATTGCTTGCTTTACCTAAGGAGAGCCTTGCAGGGAGAAGCTACTACCTGGCACCCACCATACACTCCTTGGGCCTGGCCCTCTTGGCAGGCAAGCTGAGCATCATCATACCACTTTTCTGGTGACAGACAAAGCCACTTCCGCCTAAGGAGGTGGTGGAATGCGGGCTTCACGGCCCCTCCACGTGCGCGGTGGGCGGAGCCAGCACGTGTGATTGGGGGGATTCCCTGCCGCATCATCCCCTGGCCGGCCAATCAGCTGGCTCGGGGGCGTGGCCTGCCCTATTTAAGGCAGGACGCGGCCGGGGATCTCCCTCTTTGCCTCCTGCCAGTGAGCCCCCCGATACTGAGCTGCTGCTTCCTCCCACAGGACCTGAGCGGTTACACAAGGAGCAAAACATGGAAGAAATTGTTCAGGCAGTTGGAAACCCCTGTAGGCTGCAGGCACAATATGGCCAACCCAAAGGCAGACGTTTCGCCTTTATTTATTTGGAATCCTTGCATCTCACTTTATAGCTCCTAGAAACCGGCTTACGAAAGATACTCCCAGTAGTATCTGGAACACAAATAATGATAGTGCCAGGATTATTCTGGTGGCGTTTCGTGCCATCTTTCTTGGTGTTGTTCTTCAACCTCAGCCTACTAGGCCTCGGGGCCTATGGAGGACAGTGGCGGAGCTAGCCTCTTGGGCACCTGGAGTGGCACACATGCTGATTGGGGTCTGATCGGAGCAGTGGTGATCCACCCAGGAGGATTTTGTCACCCCCTCTTGGATGACACCCGGAGCAGACCGCCCCCCCCCTTCCTACACACCTGGGGGTGGTTGGGTAAGGAATTGGGGCCAAGCAGATGGATCTCATTCAGCCTATGAAAGAGAAGTCTTTCTTTACATCCTTACTATGGCTTGGTTATGTGTCAGTGTTAACTTACACCCATTATTTGGGAAGGCATTATTTGCAAAAGCTTGCCAGTTCTTCCAGACCTTTGCAATTACACTTGAAGCCATCTTCAAACTGTAGCATATTGTTTTTATGCCTATCTTTTTAATGTTATAAAGAAAATTTGTTCCAATGTTTTTTTTTGAAGAATATTTATTAAAGTTTTCAATAGTAATACAATAAAAATAAAAAATAACAAAAATACAAAAAGAAAATAATTAAAAACACACAGTTTCCGTTACTTATTTTCCATTAACTTATTTCCCAGACCTCCTCGTACCTCCCTTTTTTGTATTCCAATTCAGATTGTTAGTTCAGCAAATCCTTATCAATAAATTTTAACCTATTTCTAAACCTTTTTTTCCATATTCTCTTAAAGCATTACAGCTGGAAACCACTTAATTTCTATCTGACATCATTCTAACATTCATTAATTTTGCAATATTTCTGTAAATAGTCTTTAAATTTCTTCCAATCTTCTTCCGCCGACTCTTCTCCCTGGTCTCGGATTCTGCCAGTCATTTCTGCCAATCCCATATAGTCCATCACCTTCATCTGCCATTCTTCCAGAGTGGGTAGATCCTGTGTCTTCCAGTACTTTGCGATGAGTATTCTTCCTGCTGTTGTAGCATACATAAAGAAAGTTCTATCCTTCTTTGGCACCAATTGGCCGACCATGCCCAGGAGAAAGGCCTCTGGTTTCTTCAGGAAGGTATATTTAAATACCTTTTTCATTTCATTATAAATCATTTCCCAGAAAGCCTTAATCCTTGGGCACGTCCACCAAAGGTGAAAGAATGTACCTTCATTTTCTTTGCATTTCCAACATTTATTATCGGGCAAATGATAAATTTTTGCAAGTTTGACTGGGGTCATGTACCACCTGTAAATCATTTTCATAATATTCTCTCTTAAGGCATTACATGCCGTAAACTTCGTACCTGTGGTCCATAACTGTTCCCAGTCAGCAAACATAATGTTATGTCCAGCATCTTGTGCCCCTTTAATCATAGCAGATTGAAAAATTTGTTCCAATGTTGCATTCGTCCTTCCTTATGATCTCTGTTGTGTTCGTTAGATGGTGATGCTTTGGGTGGCTGTGGCTGCAGAACGAGGGGCTGGAAAGGAGCCGGATAAATGTTTGTTCTCGAAAATAACTCGGTTTCTTGGCTGGGGGTCCTTGTCCACCAGGGGCTGCTGCAGCCTCCAAAATGAATGAGATGCTCAAATGGTGGGACAAAACTTTTGTAACTTTTGATAGCTCTTTTATGAACCTTTTCCAGTTCTGCAATATACTCTCTTGAGGTGCGGCAGCCAGAAAATTACACGGCATTCCAAGTGTGGCCACACCATGGATTGGTATAGAGACGTTATGGTATTGACAGTTCAATTCAATTTCCTTTATTCGACCGATGGTCAGAAATAAACATTACACAATACAGAATTATAAACTAAAACATCATAGGGGTACATAAAAAGGTAGGGCCACAGTACTAGACCTCTCACAGATAACCCACATCAAAGCATTCAGTTATACGTTTCCGACACTTGAGTGCCAGGAAAAGGAATTTAGCCACTGACAAAGTTGTTTTCCCAGAAGACTTATTTAGCAGATATGCTGTCTGCTTTCCTCTTTGTCGGGAACTGAGCTGGGGTAAGTATGGAGTTATAAGATACTGTCTTAAGTCGTTGTAGAAGGGACAGCTCAGTAAAATGTGCTCTGTGGATTCTACCTCACCCAACGCACAGTGGCATAATCTCTGGTCATATGGGACTCCTCCATATCTTCCCTTCAGAACCGCCGAGTCAAGAACATTCAGCCTAGCCACAGTAAATAGTCTGTGGTATTCCAGGTAGTGGATATCCGCCAGGTAGCGAGCTGGAGCAGCCCGATACAACTCCCCCAGAAACAACCCAGGTTTCACACGGGCTATGTCCTCCTGTCTGGCAATATCCCTTAATCTTTGAGCGATCACCGCCTTTGCGTGGCTATACATCATGGACTCTATATAAAGGGAGGGCAACCCGCACTTCTGCACTTCCTCCACTATCTCCCCTTCCCATGGAGATTTAAAGTTATCCCTCAGAATCAAGGGGGCCAAACCCACCGGTCTGAAACAGTTTGAGCCATAGCCATAACTTCGCTTTCAGGGCCACATACCTAAAGGCTTGACAACCGGTTTCCAATCTCATGATCGTACCTGCCACGGAGGGGGGGATCCTGAGTATGACCCTGAGGAATTGGGATTGGATAGATTCCAATTTTTCAAAGTCCCTACGTATTGACAGTTTTATTCTCAACCCCTTTCCTAAGGATCCTCAACATGGAAACCGGCTTTTTCACAGCTGTATTCAGCTATCGTAGATAGCAGTTGCTGGCCAAAGATTTCCAGAGTTCCTTTTAAGAAAAAATAAAACCCGTCTTGCAAACTCTTTAAGCTCCTATGCTTCACAAGAAGCCAAAAAGTTAGGAACACCCCCCCCAAGTCTCTTAGACCTTTTGATCAGTTCCAAATACTGTAGCAAGAAGTTCCAGTGTTACTCCAGCCCTCCACTAGAACTCAGATATTCACACAAAAGTATCTTTAAGCTTCTTGAGTTTGATAAAAGCAGGGATTTGCTTAACTCAAAACTTATTCTGCTTTTCCTGCTCAGGCATGAAGGTCCCTGGGTGACCTTGGACCAGCCAGTCTTTTAGCAAGACCAACCTCACAGGACAAAATGGGGAGGGAGAGAACTAGTTATCCCACCTTGAGCTCCTTGAAGGAAAGGTGCGAAATAGATACAATAAATAAATAAATGTTCGTCAACCATTCCCCTCCTAGTCAAATAGATCAAGACATCATTCCATCTCTCCATCCAAGGTAATATTGAGGCTAAAAAGTGAGTAATAGCCCTGACGGAGCTGGCCTGGGGAAAGGAGAAAGGTCTGCTTATGGAAAGTAACTGGCGCTTACCAAGCAACGGTCAGCGGGACAGAATGAGAGGCAAGGAAAGGTTATGGTGTGATCCACCTCTGAATTACCTGATGCAATTTGCTAGGAAGGCCACTGGGTGGCAGCACATTACAAGAGACCAAAGCGAAATTACTTGAGACATGAAAAGAGGGTGCTGCGATTGTTTGCAAGGGCAAAAGCCCACCTGCAGTTTAGCTGAGCTCTTTGGGACCTGTGAGCTTACTGCCAGGACGGGAGTGAATAACACAGCATCAATGTGCTCCTGTGCGTGTACAGAGTGCATCGCCCCACCCCTGAACAACCTATCCATATACAGTGGTACCTCGGGTTACAAACACTTCGGGTTACAAACTCCGCTAACCCGGAAGTAGTACCTCGGATTGAGAACTTTGCCCCAGGATGAGAACGGAAATCGTGTGCCAGCAGTGTGGCGGCAGCAGGAGGCCCCATTAGCGAAAGTGCGCCTCAAGTTAAGAATGGTTTCGGGTTAAGAACGGACCACTGGAACAAATTAAGTTCATAACCTGAGATACCGCTGTACAATCTGGCAGGTGCTGGGAATGTCTCAGTGGGCATGAGGCCCAGACATTAAGCTGAAGAGGAGGAGGAATTTACATTATGCTCTCTCTATTGCACTGGCATTTACATTATGCTCTCTCTATTGCACTGGCATTTTTCCGTTTCTGAGGGCCCAAATTGAAACACAGTCCTAGGGAGGGGTGCATGTGTACATCTGCTGTGAACTGCCAAAGCAAGATCTGGGCGATCAGATGCGATAAAAGGGGTGCAGGGCAGGTGTTCTCCCCTTTAACACCTGTGTAACGCGGCTGGCCCTGTGGGTTAAACCACAGAGCCTAGGACTTGCCGATCAGAAGGTCGGCGGTTCGAATCCCCGCGAAGGGGTGAGCTCCCGTTGCTTGGTCCCAGCTCCTGCCAACCTAGCAGTTCGAAAGCACATCAAAGTGCAAGTAGATAAATAAGAACCGCTCTGGCGGGAAGGTAAACGGCATTTCCGTGCGCTGCTCTGGGTCACCAGAAGCAGCTTAGTCATGCTGGCCACATGACCCGGAAGCTGTACGCCGGCTCCCTCGGCCAATAAAGCAAGATGAGTGCCACGACTGAACCTAATGGTCAGGGGTCCCTTTACCTTTAAAAGCAGGTGTAGGCTTCCCCTAGCTTTCCAGTAGTGTCATGTAGAGGGTAAGACGAAAAGAGGTCTTCCTTTCATAGCAGGAAAACTCGGAGTTTAATTGAGGGAGCCTCCTCCTTTCTGTGGCTAATGAATGAGTTGATAATGAGACTTTCAGGTTTCATTATTGATTGTGACAGATTAGCATCCAGGAAGTGGGGCTGGGCTGGCAGGGATAAGCAGAGGTTGGATAGCTCTTTTATTCAACAGGGCTGCTTCTTCACCTTAAAGGTAAAGGGACCCCTGACAGTTAAGTCCAGTCATGGATGACTCTGGGATTGCGGTGGTCATCTCACTTTACTGGCTGAGGGAGCCGGTGTTTGTCCGCAGACAGCTTCCAGGTCATGTGGCCGGCATGACTAAACCACTTCTGGCAAACCAGAGCGGCGCACGGAAACGCCGTTTACCTTCCCGCCAGAGCGGTACCTAATTATCTACTTGCACTTTGACGTGCTTTCGAACTGCTAGGTTGGTAGGAGCAGGGACTGAACAATGGGAGCTCACCCCATCGCAGGGATTCAAACCAGAGATCTTCTGATCGGCAAGTCCTAGGCTCTTCGATAAAGGTAAAGGACCACTGAACGGTTAAGTCCAGTCAATGGCAACCATGGGTTGCAGTGCTCATCTTGCCTTCAGGCTGAGGGAGCTGGTGTTTATCCGCAGATAGCTTTCCAGGTCATGTGGCCAGCATGACTAAACTGCTTCTGGCGCAACAGAACACCGTGACAGAAACCAGAGTGCGTGGAAACGCCGTTTACCTTCCCGCCACAGCAGTACCTGTTCATCTACTTGCACTGGTGTGCTTTCAAACTGCTAGGTTGGCAGGAGCTGGGACAGAGCAATGGGTACTCATCCCGTTGCGGGGATTCGAACCGCCGGCCTTCTGATTGGCAAGCCCAAGAGGCTTAGTGGTTTAGACCACAGCACCACCCGCCGCTCCTTTGCAAGATTGTTAGCATTTCTAATTAAACGGGGGGCGGGGGGGCTCAAACTGCTGGGCTCGATCTCATCAGCCGGAGCTGGCATGGCCAATTAAGTGGATAATGAGTGTGGCAGTCCAGCAACAACGGGAGGGTAACTGGCTCCCCGATCCTGGATTAAATACTAAATGTTGAATTTCAGCTGGCTGAATATATTCCTTTAAAGTTCAATGTGTCTTGCAATAAGCCAAATCTTCAGAGTCAGAGGTTGCTAGCATCAGTGAGATGTGCGGCTTACACGCAGGAAACTGCATAGGACTGCAGCCCTGCAGATAATAACCAGTGAATGTTGGGCTATGTACGGGAGGCCACCAATATGGTGCCCTCCTGGTGCTGCTGGACTACAGTTCCCATCAGCCCTGATCACTGGCACTGAAGGCAGCTGGAGTTCAACATCTAGATGGCACTTCTCTTCCAGATGTGGGTAATCAACACAGCTACCTGGATTTTCGGATTTGGGGTGCCTGCCTAGCACTGGGAGCTGTCAGGATGAGCTCCTGAAATTCAAAAACGCACCACTATGCCACCAACTGTGACATGGCACATTTCCCCCACCAAAGGTTTTAATTGATAAAAATGTTATTTTCCAAAATAATAAAACTTTTAATGACAATAACTAGGTACAAGTCTGTAGTTATACACATCTCCACACAAAAAAAGACTTTAATTTGTGGTATCATTTCAAGCATATTCTTAAGACATTAATGGTTAATATAGCCTCTCCACAGACTAATTTAAGTTTTCCTAGAGCACAGGGGCCTCTAACTTCTATGTCACCCAGTGATGCTAAACGTGCTGACAATTCCGATTGTTTTGTGTTTCTCATTTTTTCCGATCTTTAAATTCAAGTCCTCCCCACTTCCACATCACTTTGCATTATTTTTTTAAAAAAATTAAATCCACCTGGTGTGAATTTCTCCTAATATCCACATTTTTGTTCTGCCTAACGTAACACATTTCTGCAAAACAGTTTACTTAAAAAATGCATTTTTGTATGTCATTTTCACATGAACACAAACACACACTTCATTTTTCTATGCATTTATTGAATAGCAAACTCTGAATTTTGAAGGCGAACTATATTTTGGTTCACGTTTTTGTTTCAGCAAGTATGAATCTGTGGCTTTTTCCTTTAAATGAGAACAGAACCCAATTCCTCCCACATCCTTATTAGCAGCAGAGGATGACTGTGACTAAAAAAAAAAGCAGCAGCAAGGGAGCCTAAGTTAGAACAGTCACAATGTGCTTGGAGCAGGGCTGCTCTTTAGAGAAGTGGAAATGGCGGCTGCTAGGAAGAGTTCATAGGGGCTTGTCAGCATGGAACAGAAAGGTAAACAGGCCTCAGAGATGCATAGGGACGTGGGGGGACTGCAATGCTTTGAGCCAAAATGCAGAGACCATTGAAACCCAGTTTTTATCCCACAGTTGGTACCACAGTCCCATTAGGATGGAAACTTCCCCCAAAGCACAGGATCATGCCAAAGGGACTGGCAAATCCTGCAAATTATTCTGCTTTTTGAGAGTGATCGCCCTGCCAGCATTTGCAGAATGATGTCCGCTAAGAGTACGACTGGCGCCAATGCTACAATCATTTCGGAGCCAGGTCAGATCTTATTTAATTAACCAGGCATTTTCATATTAAAGCTGTTCTTCAGTCTGCTCCACTTGTTTTTCATAGAGCGGGGTGGGGACCGTTTGACCCCCCCCCCGAGGTTGCTAGGCAACAACTTCCATCATTCCTTAAGACTGGCGATGGTTGGTTGGGGCTGAGGCAAGTTGGAAGTCCCAACAACACCTGGAGGGCCACAGGTGCCCCACTGCTGTTGTAGATGGGAGGATGGCTAAAATCTGTTCGAAAAATAAAATTATAAATACTCCTCAGCCCCAATGCCCTGGGATTCAGCTCCACGCTGCCTCTATAAACATGGAGGCTGCATTTAACCATCATGGCCAAGAGCCTTTTCCTTCATGAATTTGCCCAACCACTTTTAAAGCCACATAGGCCAGTGGCCATCGCCGCTTCTTGAATTCCACCAATCGGGGATGAGGAAGCTGTGGCCTCCGAGGTGTTGGCTGGACTTCAACTCCCATCAGCCCCAGGAAGCAGGGCCAGTGGCAATGGATTGTGGGAGATGTGCAGACCGGCATAAGTTACCCCGACCCCAAATGATGCATTTTGCGAAGAAATGTTTCTGTGTGGTGAAGTAGTCTTGAATTGGTGGCCGAGCCATGCCGCTGGGTGACCTTGAGCCCTAAGAATAATGAGAAAAGCGTATCCCCAACCCACTTCTAAAATTTTTGTGAATCTTTGTACTTTTGTCCATTTGCTGTATTTATTTTTTACGATTTGAACTATAAAATTGTGATTTTCTTGAATTAAAATGAGAGTACCCTTTTTTTTAAAGCACTGGTTCTCAAGAAGCTGACTTAGGTGTCATGAAAGGGCAGAAAATTGTTCTGTTTATTTAATTTTATTGTTGTTGCTTTTTTTTACTGCATGACGTCTTCTGCCTCAGCCGCCAAAATGACTTGGCTGGCCTTGAGTGCGAGGCACCTTGACTCTGTAGGTGGCACAGTTCGGTTTTTCCGCCTCAGGCGGCAAAATGTCTTGGACGACTCTTCTACCTTGCCGTCTTGCAGTCCCCTTTTCCCCATCCCACACTCCTGGTTTTATGCCTGGCTGCATTTCCCCTCCAGCTTCCCCCATAGAGAGTGCGCGCTTCTCTCACCCTGCCATAGATTTGCAGCCACTAACAAAACAGGCTGTCACAAACACCTTCTCCAGTCGCCCCATTCCTAGTTACTCACTGCCCTCTCTCTAACCCCAGTCGCATCCGCACTGTTATACCTCTTTTAACGATTATGGCTGCCCCCCAAAGGATTCTGGGAACAGTCATCTGTTAAGGCTGCTGAGAGCTGCTAGGCCACACTATTCCCCTCAAAGAGCTACTATTACTAGCATTCCCTGGGAAGAGGGATTGATGGCTATGCCACTCTAGAAATGGTAGCTCTTTGAGAGAAAAAGTAGTCTTCTTATAGCTCTCAGCATGCTTAACAATCTATAGTTCCCAGGATTCCTTGGGGGAAGCCATAACGGCTAAAAGTGGCACCATAGCGCTTTAAATGGCGAGATCCAGATGTGGTCTGTGATTGTGTTTCATATCCTGCTAGAGTCCCCAGTGCAGCTCCAGTTCTCCCTCCCAAAATCAGTCTGCAAAAAAATGACAATCCTTCCGATCATGTCGAGAACAATTTTTAATTTGGCCAGCCAATAATAATAATAATTTATACCCCGCCCATCTGGCTGAGTTTCCCCAGCCACTCTGGGCGGCTTCCAATTGAGTGTTAAAATCAATACAGCATTAAATATTAAAAACTTTCCTAAACACAGCTGCCTTCAGATGTCTTTTAAAGATAAGATAGCTACTTATTTCCTTCACATCTGAAGGGCGGGCGTTCCACAGGGCGGGCGCCACTACCGAGAAGGCCCTCTGAAGAAGAATTTGTGTGAAGCTAGGAAGAGATGCTTTCCTTTGGCTAAGGTTGGGCTTAGCAGGCAGAGGTCCCTATTATTATTATTATTATTATTATTATTATTATTATTATTATTATCATTTTGTGCCCAGAGTGGGGAGGGGGTCACATTTGGAAATCGCATTACCTGTCATGGGTACCACAAAATTTCACAGAAGAAAAAGTGCCAATGCAAATCAAAATATAAAATAGGCAAGGCTCCTATACCCCTTTCCCCCACAAAAATGCAGAAGGCAAAACCAAAAACCAAAATAGGCAACTGTCCAAGAGAAGGGCAGGAGGCCTTGATGGGCTCTAAAGATGTCTGAGGATGAGACGTTGCGAACGCCATCAGCAGAGCCAGTGGTTATGAGTGAAGGGAGGGAGAAGATGAGGCTGCCTGGCTTTCAGAGCTGGTTGAAGGGAAGATGGTGCTGGAAGATGCTGGCTTAGAGCTGTCATCAGAGCTGGGGAGGGAAGACTCCAAAGAGGACTGTGTCTGTGCACCACCCTCCCTTCCATCCTCTGTACCAGTGGGGGACACATTTGGCACTGGTACAAGGGTTGGGAGAGAGGGGGGCGAGAGTTCTGCACACTCCCTTCCTTGTGCAGTGGGCGGGAAGAGATGTCCGTCCGAGTGTAATGATCTGTAGGGGGGTTTATAAAAAGAGAAGAGTTGAGTACGGTTAGCAAAGTCTGGGCTGCAAGAGAGTAGCTGCAAGGGCAAAACAGAAGAGGCAGAAAATGGAAAGCACTCTTCAAATGCCAACAATCCTGTGACCCTCCAAACGTTGTTGGACTACAACTCCCATGTCCCTAATGGTTGGCCATGCTGGCTGGGGCTGATGGGAGTCCAACAGCATGTGGGGACTTCCATAGCTCTAGTTACTGGTAGGTAGCCGTGTTGGTCTGCCGTAGTCGAAACAAACAAACAAACAAATTCCTTCCAGTAGCACCTTAGAGACCAACTAAGCTTGTTATTGGTATGAGCTTTTGTGTGCATGCATTTGAAGAAGGTATCTGAAGAAGTGTGCATGCACACGAAAGTTCATACCAATAACAAACTTAGTTGGTCTCTAAGGTGCTATTGGAAATTTTTTTTTTGTTTTGAGGATGTGGAGGGTCCATTATTATTATTATTATTATTATTATTATTATTATTATTATTACCGGCCCTTCACCCTAAGGTCCCAGGGCAGGTTACAACCAATAAAACACAATCTTAAAAGAGTTCAAAACAATTTACAATCACAGAAATAAGGTGGGTCCTAAATATCTAAAGCCAGGTTAAAGAGGTGTCTTCAGCATTTGCTGAAAAGTTGTGCAGTGGAGAAGCCAAGCACACCTCTTTTGGGAGGTTTGCCACAGAGAAGGCTCTCTCCCAGGCTGCTGCTGCCACCCCGAGTTTCTGAGGGTGGTGGGACAACCAAGGGAGACCCCTCTGTCGATCTTAACACCTTGGGGGGTCTGTATTAGGAGTTGGTCTTTCAGGTATTTGGAGCCAGCTCTGGCTTACAGTATTGGACCAAGGATTGGAGAGGCCCGGATTCAAATCCCCACTCAGGCGTGAGGGTCACTGGCTGACCAGGGTCAAGCCGCTTCTGGACTTCATCGGAACCACTCATTCAGATGAACACCACACACGTGTTACCTAACCTCGCAGTGTCCTTCTATTAGAAAGACAGCTGGGTTTTCTCCACCGAAGGCCTTCACCAAAGGTCAGCAAAGCGTGATGAACTTGGCACAGATGTAATATTGGAAACACTGAGGGGGAAACCGCAAGGTTTCTGTATGAGGTCGGATCGTTTCGCCACAGAGGTGTTTAAATTTGGCTCTGAGGGGGGCCAACTTTGTTATTCCAAGAGGATTCTGGGCGAAGGAGATGGACCAGGAGGGGAATGAGAGGAGAATACGTGTTTGGGAGGTCTTCACCCAAAACCCTCCTTGATCCTAAATCTCCTGAAGGGCTCACACCGCAATTCAAATCTTAAAGGGTGTGTGTACGAGAGAGCGAGAGAGAGTGTGCAGTTATGCAAAACTGTCTCTATCTCTAGATCTCTGTGTAACCTGGCACTTGGCTGCAAGCACCAGGTGTTTCCTTTAGGGCTACTAAGAGTATATCAGGCGAGGGTTTTGTTTTTTTATTTTTGTTTTTTAAAAAACCAGTTTGGAAGATAACTGAAGCACCATCTACCTTCAAGGTGGAGGAACTGAAAGGAAGTTTGTGAGTTATAAATTTGGCAAGAAGAAAGAGAAAGCAGCTCTGCGATTCTGCTTTATTTTTTAATATCGTGCGCTAGGAGTGCTGCTGCAGTCGCCACTTTGGTTTGGAAGCTCTGTTTGCCTATATATTGCTTTTTATGCTTCCTGTGTGTTGTGCTGCAAGGCAGGTCACAGCTTCTTAAAAGAACATTATTGTTATTATTAGTGCTATTTTTCTAGAGAAAGAGGTGCCAGAACTCACCATGAACACCTCCCTTGTTCTCGTATGATGGCAATGGAGCTCACCTGAGAGGTGCTGGAGCTGAGTTCTGCTGAGTCCTGATTATTATTCTTATTATTAATTAGATTTATATACCACCGTTCATGATAAGACCCCACGGCGGTTCACAGAATAATCAGGGCAGGTTCACACAATAAAATCACAACAAAATAACCAAAGCTAATGAACATTTAAAAATAAACCACACAAATTAGTAAAGGATCCTAAAAAGTCAGATTAAGAACAACATGCTTCAATTAAGTTTGTGGTTTTTTTTAACAACTGTTAAATGCCCAGGCAAAAATTAAACATTTTTTTTTAAATGCTGGTGCTTAAATGCTAAGGAAGTAGGTTGTTCTCTGCCTATCTGTGTAGCAACAGGCTTTAAAAAATCATGAAGATTTCTTCCCTTGCGAGAAACTGGTCCTGCACCCTAGAATGCTCTGCTGCCCAGAGGAACATGAAACTGTATATGTATTCAATAAAATTCAAAAAGTTATTAAATATATTTAATAGAAATAAACCAGTTCAAATTACAGTAAAAACAAAAGCAGATGAAATTAAGGCAATTCATATTGGCCCATAAAACCAAAAAGGAGGCTAAAATAACTTAGCATAAAAACAAAGAGTTTTGCCCATATTAACAACTTTGCGGTTTTTGTTTTTTAAAAAGATATTAGAGGCTCTCTTGAAGTTTAAGAGATGTTTTTGGGTGGGATTCAGTCACATGCCGGCAATCTCAGGCTGTGCAATTATAGTTGTTTGGGAGTCTTGCTCAGTAAACCTAATACCCCAAAAGATTGGTTTTGCAATGAGCAAAGGGATGGGAAGATGCGCTGGAAAAGGTAGGGTAACACTCTGACCTCGCTGCAAATAAATCAGAATGGCACCCCCCCCCCAAAAAAAAGAACCACACAACCAGGTTGTCTAGAAGCAGCCTAAGACAGAAGGAACAGACCAGATTTCTGTAGTTCATGGTACTGTAGGAAAGAGGTTGATGCTGGTAATGTATATGGGATTTTCTTGTGAGGGAGGGGCAGAGTGTCTCTCTTGCAGAAGATAATGGGTCGTTTTCCTCGTAGCCATACGCAGAAAAACTTTGTCTTTCTGCCAGATGGGGGAAAGGATTCTAGCCTTGCTGGGACTTTGCCAAAAGGGACCAGGATATAAAAACTCAAAACATCCCATTTTTAAACAGAAAAAGGATGTGGGGGGGGGGGAGCACCAGGATTTTACAAAGCAGGATTTTCCTGCTACCATAAGAATTTCCTGTAAAGTCATGCTCCAGTCCAAGAAATTCACTGTATTTATTATATTTAAAATGAGTCATCCCCCCTCCCTCCGGTTCTACCATGTAACAGCTTACCCAATTAAAACAAATTAAAATTGATTAATTGTAGGAGTTGAAGGCTGCAGTCAAATACACACTTAATCTAGGAATAAGTTGGCTGAATCCAACAGGACTCTTGAGTAAACATGCATAGGATTGTGCTGTACGTATTTAATGACAGTGCAATCTGCGATTTATCTACTCAGAAGCAAGTTCCATCGAGTTCAGTGGGACTTACCCCCAGGTTAAGTGGCTATAGGATTCCAGTGGCTTGTTTTCCACATATTCCCCTGATTTCACAGAAAGGACAAATTGCTTCCTTTTAAAGAGGTTTCCTGCCATGTGCAGTTTTTAATAAGCACCGCTGTAAAACAATTTTAGGGGGGAAAACAGAACAAAAAAACTGCTGTCTGGTTAATTGGGGGCAACCCTTTGGTCGATAAACATGTTTTGCATTGATAACACCAGTGAAATCAGCCAACCGCATCTCACAGCCCTAGTTGTAATGCGCTTTGCTGTTCAAGAAATCCGACAACAAAAACTTACGCTTACCTCCCGCAATCACAGGGAAGTTAAGTGCTCTCCCAAAGAGACAAGCTTAAGTCCAGAACTCTGCTGGGAGACAGGATAGCCCCAACTCGAAATCATCTCTGGCCTTGCGAAGATGAAGATGCTGTAAATCCCATTTGGGAACTGATCGGCTCTCACGATTTAGGAAATCCTTTCTGAGCTATTCAGCTTAGAGGTGCAGCACCGAAATAAATTCTTGCACTCCCAACCCTCCACCTATAATGCAGAGGCAAAGGCTACATTGGCTAGCATGTAAATTCGAGGTTTGGTTTGAAAAAAAACAACAACCACTTTCCGTCTCGCATTAGAAACGGTCGCGCATGTACACAAATAGATCCGAAGGCTTGCCTCTAGTGAGCTCGCGGCAGAGGTGAGATTTGAAATGAGGTCTCCTCAGCTCGGTCTCAGCCGCTATGCTGCACCGCATCGCTGTGGCTATTCACAGGCGCATGTATGAAAATGCTTTGCAAGCATAATAGCTCTATGCACACAGGTCCCAAGTCTTGGACTGCCTACACCAACCCTGTGAGGGAGGTCGGGCTGAGAGACAGGGTCAGGCCCAAGGCTACCTAGCAAGCATGATGGCCAAGTGGGGGTCAAACCTGGATCTCCCTGGTCCTGATCCAAACGCTCTGCCCACTAGACCACACTGCCCAGGAGTTGAGCTGGGGGTCTTCTGCATGCATGGCATGTACCCTGCGACTGAGCTAGGAACCCTGTACTCATGGCATGGATCTGCACTGGCATTCACCCTGCACATGGGACCCTCTGGGTCCAGCCCCACAGCCAAAATGGGTCGGGAATTGGATGCAAGCCAGTGGCAGCAATCCTGGTTGGAGCTTTTAAGTTTGGGCAGGCCGAGGAGAAAGGAGGTTTCTAAAATTTTGCATAGCATGGAGGACGGACAGAACAGGGAGAGCCAAGGTGGCGCCTTTGAGATGCTGCAGGGCTCCAGCTTGTGAGGAAGGAGGGGTGCCCAAGAGAGTGTTTACTGAGGTTGCCAAACATACACAATTCAGTACAGGGGAAGCAGGCAGAAGGTCTAAACCAGAGTTTCCCAAACTTGGGCCGCCAGCTGTTTTGGGACTACAAATCCCATCATCCCTAACCACTGGTCCTGATAGCTAGGGATGATGGGAGTTGTAGTCCCAAAAGAGCTGGCGGCCCAAGTTTGGGAAACCCTAAACAGAATGCAAAATAAGGCCAAGCACTGAGGCGCTACGACTGAACTAATCCTAGTCTATTCACTACATTTGCCCAAGTTCAGTATCCTAGAACCGCAGAATCGGAAGGGACCATGGAGCTCATCTGGTCAACCCTCTGCAATGCAGGTTTCAGGCATGGGTCCCTCCCAGCCCTACCTAGAGATACCAGGGATTGAACCCGAGGCCTTCAGCATGCAAGGCAGATAGATGTGCTTTTGGGGCAGTTGGGAGATACGCTACTTCTGGATTTCTTACAAACGCACCCTTTCAACTCTCTGATTCAGAGGTTAGCGACAAGATGGAAGACTTTGGCTGTCTGTCTGTGCCTCTCTCTCTGTCTCTCAATTTCTCTCTCTCTCTCTCTCTCTCTCTCTCACATGCACAACCATCTTTGAAGATGGGGAAGATAGCGATGTGCTAACCTGCCCTTCCTCCATGCTTTGCGGCTCCCCACAGCTTATTTTTAGCAATGCACACAAGGTGTAAGCAAAATGTGTGTGTGTGTGTTGCAAACACAGGTTGTGCAGCAGGGCCCTGAGCAATTGTTATTCGCCTCCTTCCCCTGACCTCAACCACAGAGCACTATTTGCTTAAGCACACATGCTTGGCTTGCCAGGGGCAGAACAGACCTGACCTCCAAGGGCTGTGAGGAGCAACAGGAAAAGGAAGACAGGGGTGGGTGGTTGGGTGGGATGGATGGATGACAACCCTTCCCCACTGCATTTCATAGAACTGTAGAGTTGGGAGGGACCCTGAGATTCATCTAGTCCAAGCCCCTGAAATGCAAGAATATGACGCTGTCCCATACGGGAGTCAAACCTGCAACCATGGCGTTATTAGCAGCATGCTCTAACCAGCTGAGCTATCCCCTCTCCCTCTCCCCCAAGCTGCACAATTGGGGGGGGATATATGGGCGTGCCTCCCCTGGTTCTACTGCAAGTTTAACAACCACTTAGGGGTGGAAAGAGTGGCTCCAATCAAAATGGAAGCTCCCCAACATCAGTTCAATGTTAAAAAAAAGAAGGAGGCCCAGTCACAGGACTTCAGCATCTCCTCTGCATCAGACTTTGCTCTGCTGGTTTCAAATCAATACAGACTGATGCACACAGTGTGGATTTGTACAATTGTGTTTCAAGCCAGCCCTCCAGTTTGAATTTATTGCCAGATAACATTTGCTGTATTTGCTAGAATCTAGGACAGGCCTAGGCAAACTCGGCCCTCCAGATGTTTTGGGACTACAATTCCCATCATCCCCGACCACTGATCCTGTTTGCTAGGGATGTATATCAGGCTAGGGATATGCCTGATGTAGGAGATGCTAAGGATGCAGGTGAGAGAGCAAGGAAGAGACAGGAAAGGTTGGACAGAGATGGAGACACTAGGCAGATTACAGATGAGGGATGGGGAGGGCATTGCCCTTCACATGTTGCTGGACTCCAACTCCCATTAGCCCTATTCAGCATGATGGGAATTGTAGTCCAAGAACAAGTTCTCCACTGCCTGAGACAATCACTTCTGTATTGGTACACACACACACACACACACACACACACACACACACGAGCACAGGAAGGTGAATAAAGCAAAGAACTCAGGTGAGAGCTTCCAGAAACTCTTTGGCAATGCAATCCCCAAAGATGCCTTCTCGGGAGTAAGCACCACTGAGTTAAACGAGACTTGGTCCAAGGTACATGGTGTGGGTATGATTTCAACTACATATTTACATGCGGATCTCAGGTGGCGCAATGGGAACAGTGCGCCTGGCTGTTAGCCAGAAGGTTGGTGGTTCGAGGGACGGCTGTGGGCACTGCAGGGGGTTGGACCAGATGACCCTCCGGGGTCCCTTCCAACTCTGCAGTTCTATGGTTCCTACACTAAGCTGCTCCAGCAAGGGATCACTTGACTTTTGTTGCCCGTGAGTAGCCTGGGAATTATTCCTTGGCTGGTTGCAGATAATAAGGCCCTTCCCATGCTGTTTAAAGAAGAAACCACCACCACCACTAGAATTTTATCCTGGCCACAGCATTTGCACCAGCCCCAGTCTTGCGGCAGCTACTCATGTTGGTCTCTCCCAGTCAACGGAGACATGCAACGCAGCACTGGGAGGTTGTGTGACGTGGAGCGGCCTGCACTCAAAAGGAAGGGAAAGGATCAAATGGTAAAAGGCAGAGATTAGTTGGAGATACAGGGCCAAAAGAGATGGAGCCAGGATGAGCTCTAACAGGTGTGGGAAACAACGGGCCCTCCAGGTGTTGCTGAACTACAACTCCCACAATTCCTGGCCTTGCCTGCTGGGGTTGATGGGAGATTCAAAACAAAAAACCAAAACTTTTCTTATTTCGATCAAAGCAGCGATACTGGAGAAGGGGGTATTAACCTCTTCCCACCCCACCCACAATTTTCCTGAAATGAATTACACTCCTAAACCTGGTATTAGCCTTGCTAGGGGTAATTAATACAGAACACACACACAAATAGTTTAATTATACAGGAACCTGTATCATTCTTACATCATTTCCCTCTGTGAGGATAATAGATCATGGAGGGGAGTGATTTAGAGCAGGAAAATAGAATGGGGGGGGGACAAATGCTTTTCAAAAAGTAAAACAAAGTGGGGGAAAGAGAGATTCAGGATCTTTAAAAAATTTAAATAAGTTTTTAAAATTTAAATCAGGTTTTTAAAATAAAATGCTTTCTAAGATAGTTATCTATTTAAGTTACATTATAGTCCAAAGGCTATTCATCAGGAAATAAGGATTTGTTTTAAGTTTTTCATATATGCTAAAACTCAAAGTTTTGTTGTTTTTTTAAAAAGTTTAACCACATCAGTTAACAAACATGGATACATATTCTATAATGTTATTGTTTTAGTTAAATAAATTGTTTAAATTGTTATTAAGGAAATGATTATTCTCCTTCCAATAAAGTACAGCAGAAAAGTTGTCCAAATATAAACAGTTAACTTATTAAACCTCACAATAATTTCATAATTATCTATGTATTTCTAATAGTATAACCAAATCAGTAATTTTTGATATAACTGTAAAAACTACTCTGAAAATGTATTATTCCAAAAATGAAACCTTCATCTGGTTGGAAATATTAAGATTATACCAGCAAGAATGAATCATTCTGTAAAAAAATGATTTAAATTAAGTCTTACTGACTAGTGATTTAAATCGATTTGATTAAAATCAAATCCACCCAGTCCCCATCCCAGTCTTAAATTATACCCACCTATTTTGGGGGAGAGAAATGGAACTGATTATTTGGGGATGGAAAGGGGAAAGAGCACAAGAGTTTTGAAGCTAGAAGAAGAAGAGTTTGGATTTGATATCCCGCTTTATCACTACCCGAAGGAGTCTCAAAGCGGCTAACAATCTCCTTTCCCTTCCTCCCCCACAACAAACACTCTGTGAGGTGAGTGGGGCTGAGAGACTTCAGAGAAGTGTGACTGGCCCAAGGTCACCCAGCAGCTGCATGTGGAGGAGCGGAGACGCGAACCTGGTTCCCCAGATTACAAGTCCACCGCTCTTAACCACTACACCACACTGGCTAGATGGCGACTTAAGGACTGATGCTGCATCAGGACCAAGGCAGCCTGCCTGCCCGCCTGCTGCTATTCTCTGCTCCCTCACCTATGTACCACAAAAACCCTACAGGCATTCAGCACTCTCCCCTTGCAAGGAAACCGACTTTGAACTTCCTAGCTCTTGAGGAAGTGGGGTGCTCAGCACAACGATTGCTGGATGTTAAGCGATGATTTTCTCTCTCTTTCTCTTTTTAATGTGGCTCGGCAATTTACCATGCTGAAGAAACAGGTTTCTAAATGAGTCGTCTCTGTTGCTATAGACCAAGCTGCGTGAGAAATACCTGGCAGAACTATCCCGACCAGAATTTGGCAAACCTGTGTGTATTCCTCCAGCAATTAGAGAACACACTGTTTTTGGGGATCCATCTACTTGCTTAGTGGCCCATCAAGATATGTCTCCAAGTCTTATGCTTTTTAAAGCTTCCAAAATCTGCAGAGTCTAGTAAATTCTTAGATTTCCTACGCCAGGAAGGAAATGGGGGTGGGGTATCCTTTTAGGTAAATTTATGTGAACATTTTTTTTCAGCTGCCGGAATCTATACTGCTGTTTTATTTTGTTAACTGCCCTGCGTTTTCAATTAATTATTTTTTTTTGTACTGCTGACAATGACATTATCTAGCTTTCTTTTGAATTGTGTTTTTCTGTTATGTCAGCTACCTTGTAAGCCCAGATGATGGTCTGAAAATAAGTCCATTGAGCCATCAAATATTATATCTATATCCCAGCCTTCCTTCAACAAGCTCGAGGGGGGAATACGTGGCTCTCCCCACCAATTCCATTCTCACAACAACCCTGTGAGGTGGACTAGGCTGAAAGTTTGCGATTGGCTCAAAATCGCACAACAGACATCACAGCAGAGTAGGTCTGGTGCCTTCAATAGTAATTTAGCAAGTGACACTTTCCACAGCGTAAAGAGAAGAGTATTGGGGAAAACGATACCTGATCGGTTTTGGTACATCAGTCTGCCGTCGGAGACACAGGAGCAAGGCCAGAGGCGAAAGGTGGCAACGTTAGCCATCATCTACGGCTCAGGTCCTAGACAGGAGGCAATCATCACTGCAGCTCCCAATCTTTACATCACAGTTCAAGGGAGTCACAAGGAAAGGCAACACAATTCGAATGCAGAGCAGGGTTTCCCAAACTTGGGTCTCCAGCTGTTTTTGGACTACAACTCCCATCATCCCTAGCTTGCAGGGCCAGTGGTTAGGGATGATAGGAATTGTAGTCCCAAAACTGCTGGAGGACCACCACCAGCCCAATACTGAGGAGCTGCTTATTACACCAACACCATAAAAGGAAACATACACCTCAAGCACACGTCTTCCCCCGCAGAATCCGGGGACTGCAGTGCTACATTTCCCAGAAACCCCAGCAAACAACACTTCCCAGAATTCTTTGGGGTGTGTAGGTGGGAAGCTAAATGGGCAACAGATGTGCTCTAAATGTCTGGTGTGCAAGGAGAAGGATCTAGTCTCCACGGTTTCCCAAACTGGGGTCTCCAGTTGCTTTTTGAACTACAACTCCCATTATCCCTGACAAGCAGGACCAGTCATCGGGGATGCTAGGAATTGTAGTCCAAAAAACAAATAAATGTTTTGAGTACACTTCTGCAAATAATATATTGTGCTTGCATGGGAGGCAGACAATAGAGTCCTGTGGCATAAGTGTCCAGACACTACAGCATGCTTCTGGTGCTTGAGAAGCTTCCATTCCAGGGCTTATTTGCAGCTGTGAAAGCCGCAAGACATGCACAGAGCTGCTCTGTGCTTCAGCATTTGCCAGAGCAAAGGGAAAAGCTGGAGCCAGAGGGGAAGGGGAAGCCCACTCGCTGGCAAAGCTCCTTCACCCGCTAGTAATGGCAAGGTCAAGGTTAATGCCCACAGAGCTCAAAAGGCAGAGAGCAAAAGCACTGATGCAGTTCTATTCTGAAACTGTAAGCTCAGTGAGAAAGACTCTTGCCTGAATTCCTGGAGAACTGCTGCCAGTGAATGTATTGGTCATATACTGAGTTAGGTGGACCAATCATGGTCTGAATGAGTACAGTGGTACCTCAGGTTACATATGCTTCAGGTTACCTACACTTCAGGTTACAGACTCCGCTAACCTTAGAAATAGTGCTTCAGGTTAAGAACTTTGCTTCAGGATGAGAACAGAAATCGGGCTCCGGTGGCACGGCAGCAGGAGGAGGCCCCATTAGCTAAAGTGGAGCTTCAGGTTAAGAACAGTTTCAGGTTAAGTACGGACCTCCTGAACAAATTAAGTACTTAACCTGAGGTATAAGGCAATTTCTTATGCCCCTGTATAGTAGGACAGGGCTGGACAGCCACACCCCAAACCCCAAAACTGGAGTGGATTATGCCTGACCGTTTGAAAATGAAAATAAAAATGTGACTTCCAGCTTTCACCCAGTAACCTGGCTTTGGGGAGCCTTTTGCAGAATTCGAAATTCCATGTTCAGTATCAGTCGTCGGGGATGCTAGGAACTGCAGTCCAAAACAACTGGAGACCCAAGTTTGGGAAAGCCTGATTTAAAGGCCGTGCAAACTTTCCCTGGCAGTGAGCCCCACTGGGGTAATAAGGTGCTGCTGCAAAGCTGCGACCCTAGAGCCCCTTTTTCTTTTAAAAAGTTTTTTTTATGAACAATTTCAATATAACAAAATATCAAAACAAATTGGAAAATTAATAAACGCTCTAAAAAAAATATCAAAACGTATCATATTCATTATTTCTCCTTTTTTTCCACCTCCCCATCAAACCCCCCCACTTCCCTCTCTGATTTGTTCTCTGCATACTGTAAAATTGCATAAATCCTTATATTGTCTGTCTGCTATGTTAACCATCGATAAATTTGTGTATGCTTATTCAAAACCTGCCAAGGAGTCCAATTCATTTGGTTGTCTTGACCCTAGAGCACCTTTTCCCACTAGGGAAGGAAGTTTCCTCGAGCACAGCAACAGGTTTTACTTCTGAGAAGGCAGAGACCGAGAGAAAACTGAAGGCGCCATGGAGGGGACACCCCCCACCCCACCCCACGTCCTGGGCAAGAGGGGAAAGCAGCCAGTCCAAGCCCCCCAGCCCACTCCTCCCCTCCACTCCTCTTACCCTTTCTGCCTCCTCCAGCCTTTGGCGGAGCTGCTCCCGCATGGCAGCAAGGCTGCGAGGCTCAGCCCTTTAAAGTCCGCTGCCCCGCCCGCCCGCCTGCCCCGAGCTCCTCTGCCCTCTACCCCACCCCGGGGTGGCGGGATGGGGTGTGGCGGGAAGCCGTGTCCTGCAGGGCTTCCTGTTGGGGGGGAAGTGAGCTCAGAAACCCACTGATGAAAGGCTCCCGCTTCAGCTGGTAAACAGGAAACAGCAGCTGGGGAGGGGGAGCCAAGGAGGGGGGGTGAAGGGCAGGGCGGGTTAAGCTGTGTCCTCACAAGGGCAGGGGGGTGGGGAGGCCTAGGGGTGCCTCTGCCTGTAAATTTCAGCTCCAAATTATTTTATTTTATTTTATTTTATTTTATTTTATTTTATTTTATTTTATTTTATTTTATTTAACATGGTGTTTTAATGCTGTCACTCACCCCTGGGATTTTGAGTGGGCAATGAATAATGACATTGGATATGGAGGCATGCTATTTATTTTGGGGTAGCGGAGGCCATAGCAGAAGTCACACACAAGACAGAATGAAATGACATGGCATGGTTGAAATAATAATTATTAAAAGCCAGGCATTCCAAAGAATGTTAACTTAGGGTCACCACAGACATTTCTCCTTGAAAAGGCAAAAACACTCTGATAAGGTTGGTTTATGGAAAGTGGTTTTGTTGGATATTATGTTGGAGAGGACGAAGTGACTAATGTTTATATATAGCAGATAGATGAAGAACCAGAAGTTCTTTAATTTCTGTGTTTTATCTTTTCTATTCTCTTTTTTAAGTTCTTTTCTATCTCTTTCTTCGTATCGTTTCTCTTTTTCTCTTCGTCCTCCTTTTTCTTTCCCCCCATTTCTCTGTGTTTTAATTCTATTTAATGTTGGACAAAAAAAAGATATTCAGTATTAAATTTTGTATCTCTCTTTATAAACTCTAATAAAATGTATTCAGAAAAAGGTGAAACACTTTGCTTTTGCAGGGGGGTAGGGACACCTGTCCTCTAGCCAAAAGCTAATCTGATACCCAATTGATCTTCCAAATGGGAAATTTAAATCTTTGAACAAGGTTACTCTTACGTCCTTGCAGTTTGGGCAAACCAGTGGGGTAAATTTTCAGGTGCATTGTGTGTGGATTGAGACCATTCTCCCCCTCCCCTCTTTGTGTGACTTTTTAAAATAGAAAAAAAGCTGCCTAAGAGGGAATTAGCATGTACACTAATGTGTTCAAAGTGTGTGTACATAATGCAAGTGACATGCAGATGAACACAAAGATGTGTTAGTTTAAACCAGACTTCTCCAACTTCCAAGAGCCTGTGAACTGTTGTTGTTTAGTCATGTCCAACTCTTCGTGACCCCGTGGACCAGAGCACGCCAGGCACTCCTATCTTCCACTGCCTCCCGCAGTTTGGTCAAACTAATGCTGGTAGCTTCGAGAACACTGTCCAGCCATCTTGTCCTCTGCTGTCCCCTTCTCCTTGTGCCCTCCATCTTTCCCAACATCAGGGTTTTTTCCAGGGAGTCTTCTCTTCTCATGAGGTAGCCAAAGTATTGGAGCCTCAGCTTCATGATCTGTCCTTCCAGTGAGCACTCAGAGCTGATTTCCTTCAGAATGGATAGGTTTGATCTTCTTGCAGTCCATGGGACTCTCAAGAGTCTCCTCCAGCACCATAATTGAAAAGCATCAATTCTTCGGCGATCAGCCAGCTCTCACTTCCATACATCACTACTGGGAAAACCATAGCTTTAACTATACGGACCTTTGTTGGCAAGGTTATGTCTCTGCTTTTTAAGATGCTGGACTGTGATCTACTCCCACTGTAATAAAAAAAAAAACTGGCGGTAATCTACCCACTGGATTGACCAAAGTTGTTGAGCTTTTTCTGGGAAATCTAAGTTGTAAGTTGTTGAGCTTTTTTGGGGTGGGTGGGAGGGGTCCCGCAATCTGCCAAAGGCATCCGACGATCTACCAGTAGATTGCGATCTACCTATTGGCCATCCCTGGTTTAAACAATTTAATTCAACTTTAAACACTCAAGATTGGTTTCAAGCCACCTATAGGCACACACCAAAGGATGTGTTGTCTTCACCCTGGAGTAGTGGGGGCCATATATCTCAGTGGCAGAGCATGTGATTTGCATGGAGAATGTCCCGGGTTCAAATCCCTGGCCTCTCCAGGGAGGGTTAGCAGTGACCCCTGCCTGAAACCATGGAAAGACGCTGCCTATCGAGAATGCTGATCTGAATGGACCAATGCTGTGACTCTGATTGAGGTTTCTTCTTGTGTTCCCATGCTTGCTAACAGCTGATGCGATTGGGCAAGAGCTACAGCCCAGTGCTAGAGCGGGTCTCAGAAGATCCCAGGTTCAGTCCTTGCCATCTCCAGCTGGGACTGAAAGCGTCCCTCCTGAAATCATGGGAGATCCACTGTCTGTAATCACCACCACTTGTGGTAGCAAATTGCATCGTTTTTAATCTGTGCGCAGCTCCCATGATTCTTTGCAGGAGCTAGGTGCTTTAAATTTAGGACATGGGTGTGACCAGAGATTAAAAAAAAAAACTTCCATCCATTTTCTCTATATCGTGAATTATTTTACACACTTACGCATGATTTTAGGCACCTCTAGCTTATCGTCAATTTTAATTATTTCTGAAGGTTTTAAATTGTTGTTGGAAACTTGTTTTATTATTTTGTAATTTGCCTTGAGGGCTTGCCCCCCCCTTTCAATCAAGCAGTATATAAATTTTATAGGGTGGGGCAGGGGTAGGCAACCTAAGGCCCGGGGGCCAGATGAGGCTCATCACCTTTTCAATCCGGCCCACAGATGGTCAGGGAATCAGCATGTTTTTAGATGAGTAGAATGTGTCCTTTTATTTAAACTGCATCTCTGGGTTATTTGTGGGGCCTGCCTGGTGTTTTTACATGAGGAGAATGTGTGCTTTAAAAAAAAATGCATCTCTGGGTTATTTGTGGGGCATAGAAATTCATTTCCCCCCAAAAAATATAGTCTGGCCCACCACCATGGTCTGAGGGATGGTGGACTGACCCACAACTGAAAAAGGTTGCTGACCCCTGGGGTGGTGATTCCTTCCCTGCTTATTTTGATATTATTTTTCTAAATTTGAACGCCCTAGTCCTCTGCTCCAATTCTCAAGAGAGTGCTCACGGAGGGCACATTCCTCCCACAACCCTTTGCAGCGACTCCCAAGTTGGCGGTACCTTTTGGGAACCGGTGCCCAGTCCCTGCTTCAACCGCACCTTGGCGCATACTCAAAAACACATGCACAAAGTGGTCCCCCACCCTTGGCCAACTGCCTCCAACCACTTCCTGCTTGCAGGTGCTCCAATCTCAGGAGGGTGTGGTGTTTTGTGGTTCTCACATCTTGCTGTTGGGAGGACGGGGCGGGGTGGGGGGGGTCTGCGAATAAACAGGAACTAAGAATAGACCCAGCCATGAAAAGAAAGACATCGCAAACAGTACCAAATTACCTTCCGAAGAAAATAGGACCCGACGTTACTCTGAGCACAGACTGAGAGCCCAGGATTTGGAATTGCCGCTGTCACTGCCAATTTACCAGTTCCCCCTTCCACCTTTTTAAGGAATGGCGGCATTTCTGACTGGGCATCTTGCGACTTGTATTAAATAAGCTTTATCCTGGGTTGAAATTCAGCAGGTACAGTTTTCCCTCCAGCATGGATGAGCAGGGATGGGAACAGCTTCACTTATTGAACTTCTGCTTGTTTTGTGACTGCTGAAGCCTAATACAGCAGATGACATCCTTATAGAACAAAAAGAATAGGGATTGGATGGGAGGAGATGTATCCCTCCTTTTATCCCACTCCTGCCTGCATAACATCTTATACAGCTTTTCTTGCTTGCCTCGTGGTCTGCATCACAATGTTGTCATTTTTGTAAACCGCTTTGGGGTTCTTTATTTGTATGTAGCATACAAATCTTGCGAAACGAATCAATCAATGAATGAATGATGCAATTTTCCCCATTCCCCTGGAAGCAGCAGGTATGCTGCGCTTTAAGACAACTCAAAAACTTCCAGCTGCTTCAGTCGTTTACTGCTCCTCACAGAGTTACTCTTCCCAGCAACCTTTAACAAACAGTGCTCAGAATTCTTTGACTGGGGCGTGAATGTACTTCAAACGTGCTTTAAGGATGGTGCATGCCAGCTGTGTTAAAAATAATTGCTACGAATCTTGCAAACTGCCTGATTAAATGGGGCACCCTTTTTTAAAGTTGCCCAAAACATTTTAAAATTTATTACTGTAGCTGATCATTGATTTAAAAAAATCCCCTTAAAGTTATCACCTATTTTGTCAAGGCTTATTTAATTGAGGTCATGTCACAGCCTACGACTGATTACCCGAGGGCACAAAAATGGCGTATTTGTAAGATGGCTCTTCTGACCTAATGGCTGTTGCAACGCAAGCACAGAGCGCTTGAAAAGCAAAGAAATGTTTCTATAAAAAACCGTTTTTCTCACATGAAAATTTAACCAGCTAACTAGTCTAGTAAACTTCTTAATCAACTAAAACTCATACGACTCACTGATAAAGATGTCTTTAATCAAGCAACTGTCCTAGAAAGTGTGTGACACCCACCCCCAAAACTCTTTTGCAATATTCTCAAGATGAAGGCTCGCAATAATACCTATAGGTTTTGTGTACCAGCTGCTGTTCCAAGTAACGTACTCCTTACACCCATTTAGCATGAAAACTTTAGCGTCCAAAATCAAAGCAGCAATTGAGGTTGGCCCCAGGGATAGGCATTACTGAGCAGCAGCAAAGGCGTATACAGCTGCAAGTGGCCAACCCCTGGAACTTCCTGTCCTGCTGCTTCTCTTCTGTGTTGTCACTTCCTGCCTACCTGCCCTCTCTAATCATGCACTCTAATCAAGAGTGAGATGGATGGGCATCATCTACTTGCTTTGAGTGGTTCCATGGCCCAGATTTTGAGGTAGAGGGCAGCAGGGTTGGGCATGAGTATGAGGTGAGAGCCCACTGAGGGCATCGTGCCCAATGGCTGCCCCAAAGCTTGGAGCTGGCACTGGCACCAATGGGGTGTTACGGATATCTCTTCTCACATTGAAGCTCTTGTTTGTGTCTTCACAATGAGCTAAACAGGCAGTTGTGTTACTGTAGAGTTGCGATTGTCATCTCTGTGAAACCTGGAAACAAACACCCCTGCAGCCAGGATACAAACTGAAATTTCCACAATTCAGTTGTCTGTATTTGCTTTTCCTAATTCAGTCAAAGCTTCTCTGGGTTGCAGCCAATGCTAGTCGTTTTCAGAGCAGACCTGTTGAAATTAATGGACACAACTGACTTAGGCCTATCAATTTCAGTATTGGGACAACTGAGTTGGTAACAACCCAACGAATTGGAAAAAATCTGGATTCTTCAATTGCACAGCTTCCTGAGAATGCCGAATAAAAGAATAAAAAATAAATCAAAGGAAGTATTTGTCACAAAATGGGAAGTCTTTAAAATTTATCTGAAAAATAGTAATGACAGTGTGAAGTCTGTAGCAGCATTTGAGTAACTTCAGTAGGAGTTTTAAGCCTGATGGAAAACCTAGGATAGAATAAATAATATCAAAACCAAAACATGTTATAATATGGCAGTGAATAATTGATGAGAAATAGAAGGAGTAGATGGGAAGTCAGTTATATAAAAAAAGTCATTTTTATGTTAAATGTATTGTGAGAACTATTTAATGTATTATTATTGTTGTTTTTCTTTTCTTTTTTTCCCTTTTTAGTTGCTAGGAGGTGATGGATATTTCTTTCCTTCTATATCTTCTATATTTCTTTTTTGTGTGTGATATATTAAATATATATATATAATGCCTTCAACCTGTCAAAGTCTACATGTGGTCCAGAGCCATGAGACACACAGCCCTCGCTGCTGTTTAGCACCCCAAAACCACAGGCACAGTTGCTTTTCCTTCTCATGTGCTCAAGGAAAAAACACCACCCCAAAAAGTGGGGGGAGTCAAGGGCAGGATGCTTGCTGAGCAAAGAGTATAGGACAAACAGAAAACACCCTTGAAATAGCTATAAATGTGTTGGTGCACAAGAAGGCACCAGAAACTGAACAGCAGCAAACTGTAATAACGGCATGTAACGGACAGGGTTTTCAAAGTTCACACGATATCCAAAGCTATAATCCAACGGCATCCATCTCAAGAGCTTTTGAGTTTTGCTTTGTTTTAATAAATCTTAAAACTTGTGTTTGTTAAGTTTTGCTGCCTCCCTTGTTTTATCTGGAATGATCTGCCAATGTGAGCTCTCTCCATTTCTCATTCCCCACCCCCCAATCTGAAATTCAGTTCTCCACATTTTGGCAACAATATGCAATTTGTGGTTGTTGTTTTTTTAAATGCTCATGAAAATTATTCAGTATTATTTCTCCTAATAAATACATTTTTTGTATGCAGTTGTGACAAGTGTGCACATTTTTGTGAGCAGTTTCTCTTCATAGGATGTGTTAATGCACACTTTCCCCTTATATATACATTTTGTAAATTCTGGTTGGAAAACTGCCACACAAAATTCGGATAGGTGTGAATTTGGAAGGATAGGTATGTTTTGGTTCTTATATTGTTTCGACAAGTGCAGATTTGATCGATTCTGCTTCAAATGCAAACTGAATCGAATTTCTCCTGCATCCTTATTTTGATCATCAGTACCTTTGTATTGGGACGCAGGTGGCGCTGTGGGTTAAACCACAGAGCCTAGGACTTGCTGATCAGAAGGTCGGCGGTTCGAATCCCCGCAATGCGGTGAGCTCCCGTTGCTTGGTCCCTGCTCTTGCCAACCTAGCAGTTCAAAAGCACGTCAAAGTGCAAGTAGATAAATAGGTACCGCTCCGGCAGGAAGGTAAATGGCGTTTCCGTGTGCTGCTCTGGTTCGCCAGAAGTGGCTTAGTCATGCTGGCCACATGACCTGGAAGCTGTACACAGGCTTCCTCGGCCAATAAAGCGAGATGAGTGCCGCAACCCCAGAGTCGGCCACGACTGGACCTAACTGGTCAGGGGGGCCTTTACCCTTACCTTTGTATCAGAGATGGGAACCTTCTACCCTCCAAACTTTGCTGTACTACAACACCCATAACCTTCGGTCATGCTGACCAGGGCTGACATTAGTTGGAATCCTGAAACATCTGGAGTCAAAAGTTTTTTCTCACTCCTATTTACACTCAGGATGCCTACAAACTGTCACTATTTCACAGGAGGGATTCAGAGCACAGAAATTTAAGCTTTGCACAAATTAAAGAGGAAAAAAGTGCAACAAACCTTTTTTTTTTTAGGAACTCTTTGCAGATGAGAAACTGTGGAACGAACGAAACAATTAGTGGGAAGATGTGTAAATATCCTGCAAGCAAATGAGGCTGAATGCTTATTGTCATAGAACTGCCCCATAAACAAACAAGAGAGAAGGCTCAATAAAGACCAGGACAGTCAAACCTCCAACTAAGTCCTGTGCAAATAAATCGGAATGACTGCAGAATAAACTTCTGAAGGAGCTCATAACTGTTTCCAATTTTGTTTGGCGTGCTTCTCCCAAATGAATGACCCAGCAGCCATGGGTGTAGCTAGGATTTTTGGGGTGGGGAGGCCATTTGTTGTGGGGGGGGGGGCAGAACCACAGTTAGCTATGTATTTTTATTTATTGGCGGGTCCCTCACCGTGAGAAGTAAAGTTACAGGGAACCAGGCCGAGGGCCTTCTCGGTAGTGGCACCCACCCTGTGGAACGCCCTCCTGTCAGATGTCAAGGAAATAAACAACAATCTGACTTTTAGAAGGCATCTGAAGGCAGCCCTGTTTAGGGAAGTTTTTAATGTTTGATGTTTTATCGTGTCCCAGCATGTTCAATCTTCTTTAAAAAAACAGGTGCCAAAACCCCACGAGCATCTCCCTTGTTCTCTTATACTATGGTACCTCGGGTTATAGACGCTTCAGGTTACAGGCTCCGCTAACCCAGAAATAGTACCTCGGGTTAAGAACTTTGCTTCAGGATGAGAACAAAAATCGTGCGGCAGCAGCAGGGGGAGGCCCCATTAGCTAAAGTGGTACCTCAGGTTAAGAACAGTTTCAGGTTAAGAACGGACCTCCAGAACAAATTAAGTTCTTAACCCGAGGTACCACTGTAATGGCAATGGTGCCCACCTGACAGGTGCCGGAACTGAGTTCTTGTTGAGTTCCAGACCTCACATCTATAGGTTGACCACCTTCTCCTCCCGGGGGGTCAAGACTCTGCCACTGTGCCACACCGGCCACAACTGAGATAGCACAGCGGAACCACACAGACTCACACGCAGCTTTATTTACACGGGTCCTTTATTAACACACGTGAAAACAGTTTGCGCCTACGGGTGGTAGCGTGCATGTGTGGGTGGTCAGAGGGCCATTCTGTGCAGGTCAGAGAGAGAGAGGGGGGTCCCTAGCCCTTCGGGATCCATGTGAAAATGCAGCTAAGTGAAATCCATGCGGGGAGCGGGGAGAGGAGAAGAGGGGAACGGAGAAGGCGGGGCAGAGTGAACAAAGAGACAGGTGGGGAGCGGTTTATAGGACCAGCTTGCAAAGGGGAAGAGCGACTGAACTCTGCGCACCCAGGAAGTAACGCTACAGCAACGATCCCCAATCTGCAGGGGGGACCCCCAAGGCCTCATACAAAGGCCATCTATCCCATAAGACTCTACAAGGGGGCAGAAAATGGGAAGGGTCAGTGCTTGGCACCAACTGACAAGGGTCAGATTTAAGAAACTTCCATCGGGTGGTACATCACGGTGACCACAAAGTCTGTTGGCGATAGTGGGCATTGCTGAGCGGTTAAGCTGCTCCCTGTGCTTTTTCCAGCCGCCGTGGGTGGAGACTGTCCGTTGGCAAGTCCTATCCAACCGAGAGAGAGAGAGAGACAGAGAGCGATGCAGAAGAGCTGTACAGAGCTGTCTGATCTTCGGCTGGCAGAGCGGCCAAGGAGACACGAGTGGATTTGGAGGTCTAGAACTGATGTTGCTGTGAGTCTAGCAATATATTTTGTCAGAAGTTGCCCAGAGTGACTGGGGCAACACAGTCAGATGGGCGGCATATCAGTAATAAGATGTTGATGGTGATTCTTCCAAATCACCAGTTTTATTCCACCCACCCTCCACCCCTTGCAACACCTTGAAAGGGGACTAGTGTGTAATTTTCCCCATGTGATCCTTCGCCGGTACTCAATTAGACAATTATTTTCACAGGATTCCAATGTTGCCGTTGCCAGGTTTCTTCTCCCGGCACTTGCCCCGATGTTTGCTTTAGATTTCAAGGTTTGTCCGACCTTTTCAAGGTTCAATCTTTCCTCCAGCTCCTCAAAGGGTCATCGGCTCTCTCCCCGGTCTGCCCCAAATCCTCTGTGCTGAATCCCCAATGTTTCCTCTATCTTCTTGCCATACTTCCGGCAGTTCCCCTTTCCCCGCTCCCCTAGCTCTTAGTGCCATCTAAAGGGCAAGGTGGGAGGTGGAGAGGGAAGAGAGGGAAGGAGAAAGTCCCGAGACGGAATGTGGATTGGGAAGAAAGAGACAAGATGACCAAAGGACGGTCCCCACTCCCCCGATGGCGCACGCATGATGCGCACACTGAGGGAAAGAGGAGGCCTGCCACCAAACACACAGACGTGGTTGCCTAACATAGATACACAAAGTTGAGGAAGGCCCTCTCCAATGCTCCTTCCCCCAGATATTGCCATTCCCCTCCCCGCTGCGGAAGGAAAGTCTCTGTACGTTTAAAGCACATTATGTGCCCCCAAAGAATCCTGGGAATCATAGTTTGTTAAGGGCGCAGTGAACTGTAGCTCCAGCAGGGATGAACTAACACTTCCCAAGATTCTCTGGGGGAAGCCATGCGCTTTAAATGTGTGGCGTGTAAGCAGCCGATTCATCTCCCCCTTTCCTTCCGCCGTCCGTTTCCGCCCCGCCCCATCCCCCCCGTCCCCAGCCTGTTCCACTTCTTTCCTCACTGTAACCTTGGCCAATACTGGGCAAGGTCAGGGTCCCCACCAGGGACTTGGACAGGAACAGACACTCCTGGAGAGATTAACCCTAGAGAGAGAGAGACAGAGAGAGAGAAGAGGAAAATAGTCAGGAAATAGAAGGAATCCCCTCAAATGTTATAGGCTGCAAAGCCCAGTCTTTTCAGCTCAGCAAATAAATGTACAGTGGCATCTCGGGTTACATACGCTTCAGGTTACAGACTCCGCTAACCCAGAAATAGTGCTTCAGATTAAGAACTTTGCTTCAGGATGAGAACAGAAATCTTGCTCTGGTGGCGCGGCAGCAGCAGGAGGCCCCATTAGCTAAAGTGGTGCTTCAGGTTAAGAACAGTTTCAGGTTAAGAACGGATCTCCGGAACGAATTAAGTACTTCACCCGAGGTATCACTGTATAAATATTGGGTTGCAGCACTAAGTAGCTTGTTTCATTGGTGCAAAGCGGTTGCACAACCAAATTCTCATACCCCACAAGTGTCCCGGGACATCACACCTCCCCCCCCTCACAAGAGCATGGCAACCATTTGGGGTGCCACAATTTTGCACCCTTTTTTCGGGGCATGGCTAGAAAAAAGTGCTTCCTTTGATCTCCCACAGGTCAAATGACTCCCGCGGGAGCACGGCCAGGAAGCCTTTCGTCCCAGTTTTGAGACTCAACATGTTGGAGGGTATGAACACTGCCTACTCTTCTCCCTGCTGCATGCCCGCCCCAATCTGTTCCAGGGGCTCCCCCAACCCTCCGCAGCAAATTTGGATTTGCCCAAGCATCCATCTGTCCTTGCACGGACGAAGTAAATATGTTGGGTACCACTCTTCATGAACCAACTGTGCCAAATTGAAAAATGTTGGCCTATTGTAGGCAAAGCATTTAGGATTTGAGGAGCAAACCAAGTTTTTGCCCTAGTGAACTACCCTGACTTCAAGGAATGCAAAGCAATAATTAATATTCTGACAAAGGTTAGGACAAAGGAAGGACAAGTCCCTTGCAGAGGTTTTTGAGGCCCTGAAAGATAAGTTGCGACCTGCTCCTTTGATTTCAACAACTGCCTTGTTAACGGCAATTTGTGAAAGGAAGGGCAGGTCCGTATACTACCCGCTGCTGTCTAAATCAAGACAGCCAGGAAGGAGGTGAAATGTCCCCTCCCAACAGCTCAATACTTCCACACAAACGCCTGCCTCCTCCTCTGAGAATCCAGAGGTTATAAACAGAAATAGCTTCACTAGGTGGAAGAGGGTTTTCTGCTGCACAGTCTAGGTCAGGGGTCAGCAAACTTTTTCAGCAGGGGGCTAGTCCACTGTCCCTCAGACCTTGTGGGGGGCCGGACTATATTTTGAAAAAAGAAAAAATATGAAATCCTATGCCCCACAAATAACCCAGAGATGCATTTTAAATAAAAGGACACATTCTACTCTTGTAAAAACACACTGATTCCTGGACCATCCATGGGCTGGATTTAGAAGGTGATTGGGCCAGATCCGGCTTCCGGGCCTTGGTTTGCCTACCCGTGGTCTAGGTACTCCTTATCTGACTCCTGAAATATCTTAGCTTGCTTTTTTCCCCAAAAAAGCTTATGTATACACCTGATTTGCAGAGTGGTCCTATTAAGTCCCACTGTGCTCAATGGAACTTGCTCTCAGGTAAATGTGCACAAGAATACAGCTATTAATTTTTTACACTCTGGCCTGAGTGGGGGGGGGGAGTGGGGTGTCTCAAGACATATCAGCAGCTGCTGGAAGGAAAAAGCAAGAACTTAAAACAATATAAAAGTCCACACTTTGCTTTTTAACAGGCAAGAGTTCTGGGGGACGCGGGTGCTTCTAAACACGGGTGGCTCTAAGGTTAGATTAGAATCTAGAGTCTAATAAAGGCATTCAATATTGCAGTTCTTGTTTTTTGAGGGTCATAGCTCACATGGTATGCATAAACACCATACCTTTAAAGCACATAGCTTCCCCACAAAGAATCCTGGGAACTGTAGCTTATCCTTGACAACGCTGCAATACCTAGCACCTACCAAAAAAAATTATAGTTCCCAGAATTATCTGCAGGATGCCATGTGCTTTCAAAGTACAGTGCATATGCAGGCTATGTTACATTACCCCAGTTCTTATGTCTGTCCTCTCTGTGTCACTCAGGTTTGATCGAGATTTCCCTATCCTTATGAAATTAAAATAAAAACTTATCCTATCTTGCCTGCAGACTATTGGGCAAGAAAGACAGGGAAGATATGACCTGCGTATTGAGTAAAGTAAAGGTAAAGGGACCCCTGACCATTAGGTCCAGTCGTGGCCGACTCTGGGGTTGCGGCGCTCATCTCGCTTTATTGGCCGAGCGAGCTGGTGTGCAGCTTCCGGGTCCTGTGGCCAGCATGACTAAGCCGCTTCTGGCGAACCAGAGCAGCGC
The DNA here is from genome assembly GCF_964234715.1 of Podarcis melisellensis. Taxonomy (NCBI): domain Eukaryota; kingdom Metazoa; phylum Chordata; class Lepidosauria; order Squamata; family Lacertidae; genus Podarcis; species Podarcis melisellensis. The sequence continues at coordinate 37,517,324 of NC_138545.1, read as the reverse complement.
ATGGAAACGCCGTTTACCTTCCTACCAGAGCGGTACCTATTTATCTACTTGCACTTTGACGTGCTTTCAAACTGCTAGGTTGGCAGGAGCTGCGACTGAGCAACAGGAGCTCACCCCATCGCTGGGATTCAAACTGCCGACCTTTTGATCAGCAAGTCCTAGGCTCTGTGGTTTAACCCACAGCACCACCCGTGTCCCTAATTGTATTGAGTACACTTCTGCAAATAATATATTGTGCTTGCATGGGAGGCAGACAATAGAGTCCTGTGGCATAAGTGTCCAGACACTACAGCATGCTTCTGGTGCTTGAGAAGCTTCCATTCCAGGGCTTATTTGCAGCTGTGCAAGCAGCAAGGCATGCAGAGAGCTGCTCTGTGCTTCAGCATTTGCCAGAGCAAAGGGAAAAGCTGGAGCCAGAGGGGAAGGGGAAGCCCACTCGCTGGCAAAGCTCCTTCACCCACTAGTAATGGCAAGGTCAAGGTTAATGCCCACAGAGCTCAAATGGCAGAGAGCAAAAGCACTGATGCAGTTCTATTCTGAAGCTGTAAGTTCAGTGAGAAAGACTCTGACCCGAAATCCTGGAGAACTGCTGCCAGTGAACGTATTGGCCACATACTGCGTTAGGTGGACCAATCATGGTCTGAATTAGTATAATTTCTTATGCTCCTGTGCAGTGAGACAGGGCTGAACAGCCACACCCCAAAGCCCAAAACTGGAGTGGATTATGTCTGACCATTTGAAAGAACGAAAAAAGTCACTTCCAGACTTCACCCAGTTGCCTGACTTTGGGGAGCCTTTTGCAGAATTCAAAATTTCACGTTCAGTATCTTTTCCTTCCTGGGGCTGACTATTGGCTTGTGATCTCTATAAAGGAAGAGTCTAAGTCAGAGTGCGGTAGCTGAAATTATGCTAGGCGTATGTGCACACCAGCCTTGACAAGTGAAAAACACACTGTGTTTGTTTTAGCAGAAGCTGACAACACATGTTTTTAACTAGCGCTCCAAGATCGCAAGAACTGGAAAGTTGTTTTATTTACACTTTATGCAGAATGTGGGATTTCTAAAAATGCATACTAGAAGCCACATTATGCATTTCACAATATAATCACTGCCCAGGAAGGATTCCAGCATTCCTTGTGCTTCTTCCTACATGGTTTTATATGGTTGGCTTTTTTGGGGGGGGTGTTACTTCCCATGGCTGTTAAGCAACTGTGGCTGACCAGTGCCCCACCAGTGCCCCTTCTCTTCCCCACCAGTTGCTGCAAACCCTGCTTTATCCCAGATCCCTAGTGTCAGGCTCCCATCCCTTCCCTCGCTCCACACCGGCCATTCCCCCAGCCCTTCTGTTACCAGTAGAGGCCCCGTTGCTGGAGCTCAGGTTATGAGAGGAGAGCTGGGAGGGCGTGTATGAATCATAGCTTCGCACGGACGAGCCGCCGGGGAGCATGCAGGAGTAAGACGACGTCTGGCTGGCCACAGGGGGCACGGCCTGCTGTGGGGGGCAGACAAGATGCAACAGAGGAAAGGAGGTTAGCAGCAGCAAAGGATCTCAATCAGCCTTCCTGCCTGCCTGGCCCTGAATATGTGTCTTTAAGGCAGGTGTCTTCAGCTCCAGGGTGTGGCACCTCAGGCCACGCCCCTCTCCCCAGGCCACATCTCCTCTCCCCAGGCCACACCCCTCGCCAGTCCTGCTTCACATCCCAGGTGTCTTTGCCTGGCTAGGACATGGAATCTTGAACTCCGATAATGCCTTCTCCCCATCTGGATGAAAGACCTCTGAAGATGGTTTGGAAACTTCAGCTGGTGCAGAATTCAGCTGCCAGGTTGCTCACCGGAGTAAGATGGTCTGAGCATATTACACCGATCCTGGTCTGACTGCACTGGCCACCAATTAGTTTCCGGGCCCAATTCAAAGTGCTTGTTTTGACCTATAAAGCCTTAAATGGCTCAGCACCGCAATGCCTCAAGGACCGACTCTTTCCATATGAACCTACCCTGAGATTGTTTTCTGAGGCCCTCCTTCATGTGCCTCCTCCTCAAGATGTCTCGAGGGTGGTAACACAAGAACAGGCCTTCTCTGTAGTGGCTCCCTGTCTGTGGAATGCTCTCCCCAGGGAAGTTCGCTTGGTGCCTTCATTATACACCTTTAGGCGCCAGGCAAAAACTTTCCTTTTTAACCAGGCCTTTGGTTGATCCAATTTTACATCCTATGCCCTTTTAAAATGTGTTTTTTGGGGGGGGGGCTATAGGGTTGTTGTTTTTATTTTTATTAGGTATTTTGTGGTTTTATATCTTGATTTTATTCTGTGAACCGCCCTGAGACCCCCAGGTATAGGGTGGTATATAAACTCAGTAAATAATAATAATAATAATAATAATAATAATAATAATAATAATAATAATAGTGTTTCCTAAAGTGGGCAGGGCGAGGGCACTGGAATGATCCAGGGGGGCAGTAGTAGCCTCAGGTGCAATTGCGTAGCATTGGTTCCCTCATTGTGAGGAGTGAGGTTACAGGGAACCAGATAGAGGACCATCTCAGTAGTGGCACCCGCCCTGTGGAATGCCCTCCCTTCAGATGTGAAGGAAATAAGCAGCTATCTTATCTTTAAAAGACATCTGAAGGCAGCCCTGTTTAGGGAAGTTTTTAATATTTAATGCTGTATTGGTTTTAACACTCGATTGGAAGCCGCCCAGAGTGGCTGGGGAAACTCAGCCAGATGGGCAGGGAATAAACAATAAATTCTTATTCTTATTGGATAAAAATAAGGGGGCAGTGGAAGCATTAAGAAAGAAGAAAATTAGGAAAAACCATTCATACATTTTTATCTGTTGTGTAATGACACTTAACCGGCAGGTGAGGCGCCGTTGCGGGATGGCAAAAACCACCTCCCCTGGATCCTGCAGTCGTGCTGGAGGTGAAGGGCTTTCCTAGGATTGGGTGGACCCTTTTTGGCTTCACCCAGGCCTAGGGAACGGACCGCCGCTTGCCTGCCTATTTGTCCAATGGCAGGCAGGCTGCGGCTTCAAGGTGTCTGGTTTACAATATCTCCCTTTGCTATGTCGCAGGACGTAGGACGTAGAAATACAGATACATAAAAGAATGCACATTTGTCACTGCATCTTTCTGTTTGTTTGCTTAAAGAAGGTAGATTTCTAGGGGGATGGGGTAGGCCAAATAAGTTTGGGAACCTCTGAACTTTCGCCTCTAGCAAAACAACCTCTAACAATAGGAAAGATTCTCATCTGTTGCCCCGCCCACTTTTTGCCTTTGGCCCCACCCACTCCAGCATGTGGCTCTCGGAAGCTTGCCCAGAAGGGAATGCATAGAAGGGAATCCCCAGAAGGGAATGTCAACTTTCAGAATTGATAATAAGGGATCAGCATCCTTGAAAATAAGGGATCAGCAGCCTCACCTATCCCGGGGACAGTCTACAGGATATCTAACAATCTGGGATAGCAGCGGGAAGCAACGGGAAACGGCACTGGAATAAGGGAATTTCCCACAAAAAAAGGGAAGGTTGACAGCTATGGGAATGTGGTCTTCAGCCTGAGAAGGGGTTCTGAGAAGCTTACCTGGATAGGGAGGCTGTTGGCCATAGAGAAGGTGGGCAAGGGTGGAAGGGCGCCATAGTTGTTGCTGAGGGCGCTTTCCGTACGGCCCAACATGGTGCCTGTAACAGAGAGAGAAGTCATGTGGTTGTCAATGGTGGACAGCCCTTCTTACTGGGAGCCAGTGCCATGTTCAACAGGGCCTCCCTGAGACAGAAAGGGATGGGTTAGCCAAGAAAGAATGGGGGAATGGGAACGAGTCAGCCGGGTCCACGGCCCTCACCTGACCCCGTCGGCTGGGGGAGGGACTGGTAGACAGTGCTGCCCGCGGAGCCAAAACTGCTGTTTATGCTCAGGTGGCCCCCGGTGCCCCCCGCCTGGCGCCTCTGGTTCCTCAGCTTCTCCTCCCGGCGCCACTTAGCTCGGCGGTTGGAGAACCAGACCTGGACGGGGGGGAAGAACAGTGGAATGGAATCAACGGGGAATGAGAAGGAAGCGTAGGCTGGCCTGTCCCACAGCCAAGCGGATCCCCTTGCCATACCTGGATCCGGGCCTCTGGGAGGTCGATCTTTGCTGCCAGGCGTTCACGGGCAAAGACGTCGGGGTAGTGAGTGCGCTCAAATTCTGAGGAAGATGGGAGGGCGAGGGAGTCAGAGTTTGGGAGACATGTTTCCCCTGTTTCCCCATCATTTATAGCCCCTGGTGAAGTAGAACCTTGTCCCATGTTCTTACACCCTATTATAGCATGCCTTAAGGGGCATAAAAGGTAAAGGGACCCCTGACCATTAGGTCCAGTCGTGACCGACTCTGGGGTTGCGGCGCTCATCTCGCTTTATTGGCCGAGGGAGCTGACGTACAGCTTCCGGGTCATGTGGCCAGCATGACTAAGCCGCTTCTGGAGAACCAGAGCAGCGCACGGAAACGCCGTTTACCTTCCTGCCGGAGCGGTACCTATTTATCAACTTGCACTTTGACGTGCTTTCAAACTGCTAGGTTGGCAGGAGCAGGGACCGAGCAACGGGAGCTCACCCCGTCGCGGGGATTCGAACCGTCGACCTTCTGATCGGCAAGCCCTAGGATCTGTGGTTTAACCCACAGCGCCACCCGCATCCCCTTAAGGGGCATAGGACTGCCATATTACTTTGTCAGTGCTCAAATTCCTTATCATGCCAGCAAAGTATATCTGAATCAATCTGCAAAACTGTACCATGGGCTCAGGACTATTTATTAGCTGGACACAACAAGTAGGGTATGTATTGGAAGGGTGGCAGCGTAGAACCATCTCCATCCTGCCCACTAGTGGAGCACAGGGGTATTGCATTCTCCAGGTAGCTCACACCTGCTGTTCACTTCCGCAGAGATGCTCTCAATCTTCTGCTGGGGTTTAACAGCCCTGCAGATGTCATCCACTGTGTCACGTACTGTCATGCCCACAGGATCCCACTTTCCCTCTTGAGGGGATGAGACCTTGGGCTTTGAGGAATTGCCCATGGTGATAGCCATGATTAGGCCTGCTTGAAAAAGTTGAGGAGGAAGCCACTCTGCCAAGCAGCATCGCTTCTCTGACTCCAAGGACTCTGGTCCAGGAGCTCTGCAAGAACCAACATTCCCTGTGCCGTAGAAATCTACAGCTGCTGAAGAAGGCAAGTCCCCTTTGATCAGAAACACCGACTTCCCACTCCCGCAGCTGCTTCTTCCTTCTTGTCTTCTTTTCTGGCTCCCTGGAACTATGTTACACAGAAAGACTAGCACCTACTACCAGAAGCAGGGGGACGCGGGTGGCGCTGTAGGTTAAACCACAGAGCCCAGGACTTGCCGATTAGAAGGTCGGCGGTTCAAATCCCCGCAATGGGATGAGCTCCCGTTGCTCGGTCCCTGCTCCTGCCAACCTAGCAGTTCAAAAGCACGTCAAAGTGCAAGTAGATAAATAGGTACCACTCTGGTGGGAAGGTAAACGCCATTTCTGTGTGCTGCTCTGGTTCGCCAGAAGTGGCTTAGTCATGCTGGCCACATGACCCAGAAGCTGTATGCTGGCTCCCTTGGCCAATAAAGCGAGATGAGCGCCGCAACCCCAGAGTCGGCCATGACTGGACCTAATGGTCAGGGGTCCCTTTTCCTTTACCAGAAGAAGGCAGCATGGGCTGCAGATTCTCTGCTTCCATTACATGAGGGCCTGGTGGGAAAAGACAACTCTCTCTAGAGCAGCCTTTCTCAACCTTTGGGTCCCTAGGTATTTGTTGGACTACAACTCCCATCATCCCTGAGCTCTGGCCTTGCTAGCTAGGGATGATGGGAGTTGTAGTCCAACAACATATGGGGACCCACAGGTTGAGAAAGGATGCTCTAGACCAATCTGTCCAGCTCTTGACCACACACACCCTGCTCTCCTCAGGCCTTCCTCCACACCTTCCTTGAGTGTTTTTGCCTGGCTTGAATGTGCCCTTGATCTCTGCTCCTGCCTCTTGTTCACCCAGATGGAGAGTAAGAGAGCGGGGAATGTGTGGAAACTAGCCTACGATGCAAAATTCACATCCATAGCTCTGCCCACTGGCCCCATCCACCATGCTCAGGTTGGCCAGAAGAGAATGCAGCCTTCAGGGTGCAAATGGTCCCCTACCCCTGCAGACCAGCTTATTGTTTAAAAGCGGCACGGCTTGCAAGGCAAGGTCAAGAAAGCAAGCTGTGCATCAAGGCTGCAGTACCACTCTGGCCCACCAGATGGCCACACATATCTTCTCCTCTTAGGTCCCACCTTGATATAACAAGACTGCCGCAACTGATTAAAAAAAAATATTACATTGTCAGCGAAGTGCCTCTGAACATATGCAGAGTTACCGTTTCTCATGAGAGGTTTTTCGGAAAACAAAATATCAATCTAAATCACACCGTCCAGTTGTTCAGAAGTTTAAGGATATCCACTGTGTGAGATTTAGTGCAATCCATACTGAGCGTAACTGTCTTCCCACAAAAAATTCTTCTGCTGCCACTGACAGCGCCAGGGGAGTTTTAAAAGCTGCACTCGTGGTAGCACTGGGGCCTTATCTGCAACTCCTGTTTGAATGGGACGTTCTTAAAGGTAAAGGGACCCCTGACCATTAGGTCCAGTCGTGGCTGACTCTGGGATTGCGGCGCTCATCTCGCTTTATTGGCCGAGGGAGCCGGTGTACAGCTTCCGGGTCATGTGGCCAGCATGACTAAGCCGCTTCTGGCGAACCAGAGCAGCGCACGGAAACGCCGTTTACCTTCCCGCCGGTGTGGTACCTATTTATCTACTTGCGCTTTGATGTGCTTTCAAATCACTAGGTTGGCAGGAGCTCACCCCGTCGCGGGGATTCGAACCGCCAACCTTCTGATCGGCAAGTCCTAGGCTCTGTGGTTTAACCTACAGCACCACCCGCGTCCCAGGATGCATCAAAAAGACCTTGGTTTCCCCCCTCCATCTTCTTCACCTGCCGTCATATAACAAGTCAGTGTAGGTAATGACACAAAACCCATTTGGAGGGAACTGCAACTTGGGAAGAATTGAGAGGCTATACCCATGGAAGGCTAGCGCGGGTCATGGGGTCTCCCACATCAATAAAACACACACGCACAATCTCTTCCTAATTCCCTTCCTAATTCACATGTACACGGTGCAGGCTATCCAAGTAGGAAATTAAATATGGATGGAATAAGAAGATTTCCAGCCATAACCTGCCTGATAAGAATGGCGACCCCTCAGCTGAGAGACACCTCAGGGTGAAGGTAAGAGGACTCAAGTCTTAGACACCAAGCCTAACCAGCTGCATGGCTCTCTGGATAGCTCAGTTGTGGGGCTGGCAATGCCAAGGTTGCAGGTTTGATCCCCGTATGGGACAGCTGCATATTCCTGAATTGCAGGGGGTTGACTATAATTAGTTTGAATTGTAAGGTGGCAAAGGCACATATGTGCAGATAGAAAGAGGTGCTACCCACCTCTGCACACCGTTTATCAGAGGCAATTGCCATGTGTTCGTTGTGGGATGGATGAGTCTGCCTTGTTTACCTTTAAGAAAAGCTCTCTCAGTTGCAACTCAGTTAATGCGCACACACGATGTCCACACACATCTGCTAAAAGTGCAAACAGCGGGCGCCGTTTTTCTTTCCCTCGCGCAAAATGCTCCAGTTCGGGCTGCTAACCAGAAAGATGAAATTCTAGCCAGCTGGCAACCTCACCTGTTGTCAGCCACCTTTGTCCTCACCTTTCTCCAGCGCCTCTATCTGCTCCTGGGTGAAAGACGTCCGGTTCCTTTGCAATTTGCGCTTCAGCTGCAAACGGATTTGGGACTCATCTAGGTCTTGGGTGCTTGCACCTTGCGGGTGCTCAGGGTCCAAGCCACTCTCCAGCTGTTGGCAACTATCTGGTGGTTGGATTGCAGAATGGAGATATGAAGAAAGGAAGGCAAAAAACCCCATCCACCCCCCTTACATCATCTTCATTTATTAATCATGATTCCTATTGCATATTAAATATGCAAGGTGGTTGTAATTGTTATTGAGAATGAACTAGTATGGTAGGCTAGGACTAGGGAGATCCAGGTTCAAATCCTGGTCAGCTATAGTATTATTATTATTATTATTATTATTATTATTATTATTATTATTCCATTTTGTATTGTTGTTGTTGCTGCTGTTAGATCATCATCATCATACCATCCTTCATTCGCAGATCTCAGGCCAGTTCACAACATAAGATTACAATATACAGTGTGGCACCTTGGTTCTCGAACGTCTCCCTTGACAAACATTTTGGAACCCAAACGCCGAAAACCCGGAAGTAAATGCTTCCGTTTTCAAACACGCCTCAGAAGTCAAACGGCTTCCGCTGTGTGTTTTTCAATTTTCTCAATTGAATCTGCCGACAGCCCTTTGTGCCTCAGTTTTCAAACGTTTCAGAACTCGAACGGTCTTCCGGAACAGATTATGTTCGAGAACCGAGGTACCACCGTATATATATATAAAAAATACATAATAAAAATAAGAACAAAAGCAAACCAGTAATTCCCCTCCTCAAGCACATTTAAAAGGACATTTCTTGCCAAAGGCCTGGTTGAAGATGAATGTTTTCACCCGGCGTCTAAAGGTGTATATCTCACCCCTTTTTTAAGGTGCTCAAGTCAGTAGTGTGCATGGTCCCACCTCCCCCTATGTTATCCTCACAACAACCCTGTGAGGGAGGCTAGGCTGAGAGGCAGTGCCCAAGGTTGCCCAGTGAGCACTGTGCACTGATTTGAAGCCAAGGATCCACAGTCCTAGCCACATGCTCAAAGTACTAAACCGTGCCGGTTCTCTCAGCACATCAGTGACCCACTGCAAATCTGAACCCAGGACTTCTGAGGAAGGGCTACAGTTCATTAGCACAGCGTCTCATTTGCATACAGAAGATTCCGGGCTCAACCCCCTGCATCTTCAGTTAGGCCTAAGAGAAGCCTGTCTGAAACCCTGGACAGTCATGAATTTGTCCGATCCTCTTTTAAAGCCATTCAGGCTGTCGCAGGCATTTCACACGAGCCAATCCCAGAGTTAAACTGTGCACTGTGTGTCTCCCCACCACATCCCACAAATACCTTACTTTACCCCAGTTCCTACCCACCCTCCCCAACGAAAACAAATTTCCTGTGTCAGGTGGGGAAATAGCCTATCCAAATAACATTAGGCAGACTCGCCAAAGTCAGACCAGAATCGAACCTGTATAATTTTTATTCCAACCTCGGAAGGGGAGATTTTAGGGGCAGATTTTTGAACCTGAGGAAAGCCCTGATTGCCTCTGCAAAAACTGGCACAGTTGGGCAGTTGCCCCAATAGGCGCTCCATTTTGATTTCCCATGATGCTCTAGTGTACCATTTCTCTGGGGCACTATGAGACATTAAAACGCCGGCTGGATCCACTCGGTTACTTTGGTTATTATGTGTTTTAATACAGTGGTACCTCGGGTTAAGTACTTAATTCCGTTCTTAACCTGAAACTGTTCTTAACCTGAAGCACCACTTTAGCTAATGGGCCTCCTGCTGCTGCCGCCGGAGCACAATTTCTGTTCTCATCCTGAAGCAAAGTTCTTAACCTGAAGCACTATTTCTGGGTTAGTGGAGTCTGTAACCTGAAGCGTATGTAACCTGAAGCATATCTAACCTGAGGTACCACTGTACTATAAACAGCTCTGTGATCTTCGGGTGAAGGGTGGCATATAAATTAAATTAAAAATAAATTATAAATGTTTTCCCTTCCTCACCTCTTGTTAACTCTGCCAAGGCTTTGCTGACCAAGCCGGGCCACTAGAGGGCACCATGCCCAGGGTACCCCCACACCTAGAGCCAGGTCACAGGGGGTTACACCCCTAAACTCCTCCACCCCAAACCCCCCATCTTCCATCTCAGGCCTGCGTCCCACATGCCTTCATCCTACTGACCAAGAGTGCCGGCTCCTGTAGGCCGATGCACTTTGGAGTCCCCCAATCTTTTTTTGAGGAACACGGCTTCCTCGGTGTTCAGAGGGCTCCATGTCACGACATCGCGTCTGGCCCCCTCAAACCTCCAGAGAAGTTGGTGCCTCTGCTACTGCTCTAAGCCTTGCTTTCCACACACACACACACCACTCCTCTCTCATCCTGTCTCTTCCCCCCCAGGGCTAACTGGTATGGTGCTTGTTCGCAGTGACAACTGTTCGTTAATAGTTTATAAAGAGTTAATGAATGATTAATTAGTCGGTGTTAAGAATTCGTTAATCCATCGCTGCACACTCAAGGTGCAGAACCGATGCCGGTTGCAGCACTGGGTGTTTGTGTGTGTAGAGAAATAGCCAGAGTTTTCTTCCACTGCAACCCCAAGACATATGGGGTTAAGAGTGGGGGAGAAGAAAGCCAACAAATGGAGGCAGGAAGGGGAGAGAGAGAGGCTGAGCCGATGAGGCTGAAGAGTTCAGGCCTCTTGCAAACAAGAAGTTCTCATTCAGCGAAGCGTTTCCTGAGTTGGGCACGGAAGGGAGGGGGACACTTCTTTGTGGCTGGCGCAGTGCAAGGGAGACCACGGGTTTGGGGACCGGGGTCTCCAGGAGAGGGGGACGGTGGGCGGGTTCGGGGAGCCCACGAGGGTTTAACCTTTTTATCCCAGGGGAGATGTGGTCTGAACGGTGACCTTTCTTCTGCCGCCGCGAAGCCAGGCACTCAGATCTCCGCAGGCGACGCACAGCCACGGCATCAGCCGCAGTGCTCTAATGCGAGGCGACACTGCCTGCTCCCTTGCCCCCCCCTTCCCCGAGTCCTTTGTAGCCCCCGAAGCAATGAGATCCAAAAGGCCCCCTTGGTGAAGAGTGTCTCTGCTTGGCCCGGGCCCAGACATAGTGTTGTCAGGATCCCTTCCCCCTTTCCCCGCTGCTCCACTTTCCGCCCCAGCCCCCAACGCACCCCCCCCACGACTCGCCCCGGCTCCGTCCCCACATCCCCATCAGCTCTGCTTTCTCTCTCTCTCTCTTTTTTTTTTTGCTGAGAGATCTTTGCAGAATGCAGGAGGAGGAAACACACTTGTATAAGCCTGGAGGGGAAATGAGGCAGGAGGGAGGGGCGGTGGTGGTGGTTGATGTGGGGGGGGGCAGAGGGGGGAGAGGTTGAGGAGTGAAGGGAAGTCAGAAGAGGGGAGGCCATGCATAGGATCTAAAAACAGCACAGATGGACGAACACATACAGAGAAAAAAACACACAGAGAGAGAAACAGCAGTAGCACGGCCTGTCTTTGTAGATGGGGACCACACGATAACAGAACCCGGAAGATCGGGGTGGAAGTGGTGTGGGTTGTTAGGAACAGGGCAGAAATATGTTCAGACGCGACCCTATCCAAGTTGCACTGAGAACCCAAGCACAGCTGTCCTGCAAAATCTGTGCTTTTCTGCATTTTCAAACGCAGTTCATCAAACCCAAAAGAATGTGCACCCCCCAAAAAAAGAGGCATACAGTGGTACCTCGGGATGCGAATGGGATCCGTTCCAGAGCCCCGTTCGCATCCTGAATAGAACAGAAGACACGACTGCGCATCTGCGCATGTCGTATTTTGCTGCTTCCGCGCATACGCGTGACATCATTTTGAGCGTCTGCGCATGCGCAAGCGGTGAAACCCAGAAGCAACGCGCTCCGTTACTTCCGGGTTGCCGCGGAGCGTAACTTGAGAACGCTCAACCTGAAGCACATTCAACCCGAGGTATGACTGTATATGTGCAAAAGCATGCATAACAGTGGGTGTGGTTTTTGGGTGGGGGAATTGATAAAAATGCATTGTGTTTGGGGAACTTGCTTGAGAAGGTGCATCTGTTCAGAGAGAAGGAAAACGAAAACGCACACAAATTTCCACATTGACGTTTTCGAAAAAATAATGTTTGCAAACTGATGCAGAAACAGAGTAAAATGAACAGAAAGGTTGGAAGCAGGTTGGAAGAGAGAAACCAAAACCGGAGAGATTCCTCCAGACCAGGTGGGTGATCTAGCGGATCAAGGGGATCAGAAGTAACATAACCAGGGTGGGTCTATAGGCGCTAGCTGGACAGGGACACAAAATGGGCCGCAGAGATTGTGCAGCATATTTAGAGTTAGCTCAGTTGCTAGAGCATGAGACTCTTAAATTCAGGATTGTGGGCTCGAGCTCAACCTTGGGCAAAAGATTCCTGCATTGCAGAGGGTTGGAATAGATGTCCCTCATGGTCCCTTCCAACTCTGCAATTCAATGAAATCACAGGCTATTTGGTTCTCAAATAATTTGGACATGTTTTTCAGACAAGAGATGAAAAGCCATATATTTGCTTCCTGGAAGTCTTGGTGGGGACAGAAGGCTACGTCACGAACAAGGCACCTGCCAATGTTTGGTTTAGCTGCTGGAAGGAAATAAGGCAGAGGGCCTTCTCTGCAGTGGCACCCGCCCTGTGTAATGCCCCCCCCCCGATGTCAAAGAAATAAACAACTATCTGACTTTTAGACATCTGAAGGCAGCCCTGATTACGGAAGCTTTTAATATTTGATGAATTATTGTATTTTAATATTTTGCTGGAAGTCGCCTAGAATGGCTGGGGAAACCCAGCCAGATGGGCGGGGTATAAATAATAAATTATTATTATTATTATCTGTGACACCTGACTCAACCACATGAAGGATAGCAGCAGTTGTCAGGGGTTATCACAACATGAGTTGTTTCATTATTAGAGAGCAATAAGCCACAGGAATAAACTTGATGGAGGTGATTTAGAATCTCAGCAGCAATTGTCTTAAAGTTATCCTCCGATTAATTTTATGCTGTCTTAAAATTCTCTGTTACATATGCATGTATGCCTGTAAGTCGCTTTGAGTTACTTTTTGTAAAATAAAAAAGCGACTAATAAGTTTAAGTAAATTTAATCATAATAATAATAATAATAATAATAATAATAATAATAATAATAATAGGAAACCACTCAAAGCATCTCCAGATGTTACCAATCACTCCCCACAAGGGTCAATCTGGGGCACTTCCTCTTCATCTACAAATGATAGATAAACTCTCCCAATAAACAGGATGGACCTCCTGAAACTCTGTGGCCTGGGAAAGGAGGGGCAGGAAAGAGCCGTATATCTCATCTAGATACTAGGCTGGGCGGCACACAAGGCTGGTGTGGGAATTGAGGCTCTAGGCAGGAGTGTTCGATGCTCAAGTGGTAAGGGATCCAGTCCAGCCCCCTTTATGTTATGTGATGGCAGTTCTCATTGTTTTAGAAGGCTGCAGAACCTCATGGGTTAGCAAAAAGCAAGAGGAGTCAGGAGGTTGGGACTGAGGATTTCATTAAGGACCCCTCCACCTTGCCAAGAAAGGTCTGTATAGTTAAAGCTATGGTTTTCCCAGTAGTGATGTGTGGAAGTGAGAGCTGGACCATAAAGAAGGCTGATCGCCGAATAATTGATGCTTTTGAATTATGGTGCTGGAGGAGACTCTTGAGAGTCCCATGTACTGCAAGAAGAACAAACCTCTCCATTCTGAAGGAAATCAGCCCTGAGTGCTCACTGGAAGGACAGATCCTGAAGCTGAGGCTCCAATACTTTGGCCACCTCATGAGAAGAGAAGACTCCCTGGAAAAGACCCTGATGTTGGGAAAGATGGAGGGCAGAAGGAGAAGGGGACGACAGAGGACGAGATGGTTGGACAGTGTTCTCGTAGCTACCAACATGAGATTGACCAAACTGCAGGAGGCAGTGGAAGACAGGAGTGCCTGGCGTGCTCTGGTCCATGGGGTCACGAAGAGCCGGACACAACTAAATGACTAAACAACAACCTCCCCCCACAAAAAAAATTCCAAACATTGGGGATGTTCATCCACCCCAATGAATGAATGCCTCACAACTTAGCGGTGCTAAGTGCATTTGATCTGGCATGAGAGAAAAAAGGAACAGTCTGCTGCTGTCAAAGATTGCTGGCGCCCAACAGCACCACCGAGGGGCAAATGCTCAAGTGAGATTGGTGATTCACTGAGGAGTGCAGTGTCCTTCTAGCCCAGCCTTTCTCAACCTGTGGGTCCCCAGATGTTGTTAAACTACAACTCCCATCACCCTAGCTAGCAAGGCCAGAGCTCAGGGATGCTGGGAGTTGTAGTCCAACAACATCTGGGGACCCACAGGTTGAGAACTGCTGCTCTAGCCACTTTCCAAACAGATCTCTAGAGTGATGAGGACTAGTAACATACTATTTATTTAATTTTTAAAAAACTATGAAAAGGAAGATTCTGTTACCATAATAAGTTGGAGGACCCTAGTTCTCCACTTCTGGGATGTGTATGTGAGATGTGAATGAGAATATTTGTCTACTTATGGGTAGGAGTTAAGAAGTAAAATGGAAGAAAGGATAAAAACAAGTGCTACGGGTTGGTTATAGAGCAGAAACTTGCCTTGGCCTTAAAACTCAAAACCCTGCTTCAAGCATTTGGCAGCCATCTTCCTTATTTTCCTTATTTTGATCTTCTTGCAGTCCATGGGACTCTCAAGAGTCTCCTTCAGCACCACAATTCAAAAGCATCAATTCTTTGGCGATGAGCCTTCTTTATGGTCCAGCTCTCACTTCCATACATCACTACTGGGGAAACCATGGCTTTAACTATACGGACCTTTGTTGGCAAGGTGATGTCTCTGCTTTTTAAGATGCTGTTTAGGTTTCTCATTGCTTTTCTCCCAAGAAGCAGGTGTCTTTTAATTTCGTGACTGCTGTCACCATCTGCAGTGATCATGGAGCCCAAGAAAGTAAAATCTCTCACTGCCTCCATATCTTCTACAGAGGCATACTGCTCCATAAAGCCACTGTAGAGGCATATCCTCCATAAATCAACCCAATCCCAGTTCAAGAATATAACAAGAGCTGGCTGGACCAGGCCAATGGCTTGTTGAGTCCATCATCCGTGTTCTCACAGTGGTCCACCTGTGGGAAACCTACAAGCAGCACCCAAGCACAACAGCACTGTCCCCTCCTTTGGCTTCCACCAACTAATATTCAGAAGCATTACTACTTCCAACTGTGGTCAATGGAACCAATGGCTACTGCTTATGACAGTGGGCCCTGTAACTGAATTATGGGATTGCGGAGCATGCCTTCTATGGACTCTGTGTGAACATGCCACATTGCACCCACGGAGGTGAGCTGGTTACCCCTTGAGATAGGGGCATGGGAAGCTGCCCATATACGGAGGCAGAGCACTGGGTCCACTTAGCTCAGCACTGTCTACACTGATTTGACAGTTGCTCTCCAAGGTTTCAGACTGAAAACCCAAAATTGTGATGGCCTGGGATTCCGATTCTGAGAGTGAACCGGAGGAATCCCAGCTGGCACAGGAGTCCCCGCCTCCAGGGCCGGCTGAACTGGGGCAGGGCCTTGATTCTGAGGAGCCTGCACCTGGGCCGGATCCTCAGGAGCAGGCACCAGGTGAATCCATTCTGGCCCCAGAGGTGGTTGAGGATTCAGTGCCTTCAGGTGAGTCTTCCCCTGGACCCAGTAACCCTTCAGCCTCTCCTGAACTGCAGAGGCTTAGGGCAGAGAGGCAAAGGGAACTGGTTTCTCCCAGGAGGAGTGCTCGCTTTAAGGCCAGGGGAGGCGGGGCTCCTGGGGGCCAGGACCGCCCCTGGCCTCAGAAAAGATAAAGGCCAGTCAGCCCGGTCCCAGGTTGCGGGAGCAATGTCGTCATCGAAGAGCTGTTTCGGCCAGCATCCAGTCCTGTTCCTCCAGTGTTCCTGTTCCCCGCCCGGCTTCCTGCTTCTGATCTTTGAGTGTTCCTGTCCCCGCCCGGCTCCCTGCTTCGGACCTCGCCTCGCACCTTGTGGACTAATTCCAGGCTAGTGACTCAGGACTGAATCTTGACTACGGTAACAGTAACCTTCCCCCCGGGACCAGCACAAAAATGTTGCCAGGTAAAAGGGCATCACTTCCTTAGGTAAGGACTTTGAGAGAAACCCAGAGCTTGCCTGTTGTTACAAGAGTACACCCACATCTGGGGATGGGTGAATCTCTTAGCTTTAGCTTCTGCTTTTCCCCATCTTCAGTTCAGTTCTCCACATTTTTGCATCAGCTTGCAATGTCTTTTGCAAGTGCTCACAAAAATGTAGAGTGCACATTTCCCCGAGCAATCTCCCCCTAACTCCATGCACGTTTCGTATGCTGTTCTCACTTAAGTGCATTTTTAAACGCAATTTCCCCCCTTGCATGCAGGTTTTTATGCACATTGCTCGATGGGAAAGCTGTGTCACAAAATTCAGAGAAATGCAATTTTCGGGCAACAGCTGTGTTTTTGGCTTGCGTTTTCTTCCGGCGAATTCGGTAGTTTCGTATTAAAAAGCAAATTGACCTGAACTTCTGCCTCAAACCAACCCAGCACTGATATTTGATACAACATGCAGACAGTTCCGGAAGCAACAACAATTCTCTGAGCAGGACTGGGCGGCTGGCTTCAGCCACTGTAAACGCATCCCACAAAGTCTTGGGAGTGATGTTACATTGCAGGGACATTTAAATGGTGGCTCGACTTAAGCACCTGTTGGCCCTGGGCAGGTGTCAGCACACAAAGGGCAGTGGGCCAGGGTGCCAGCTGTTGACACTCGCCCTAGATGTAGAACAAGCTGCCCTGATTGGTTGGGAGCTGCAATGGACTGCCAAGTCCTGGGACATTCCCTCTTTCCTTGACTGCTGTCTCGAGTTTCTCTGGGGGACTAGCTACTTGTTGTTGAAATGAAAACCCGGAACAGAGCATTGGGAACCTGAAAGGAGCGAAAGTCACAAAGGAGACACAGCTTAAACTGGAGAAAGGGATGAGAGCACAAGCGTGAACACCTCGCCACTTCTCTACTCTACATCCCCTTCTCCCAAACCTGCTTTTCTTATCGCTTACATATAAAGCACATGGTTCCCCCCCCCAAAACCCCCCAATAATCCTGGGAACTGTAGTTTGGTAAGAATCCAGGTACCTGTAGCTCCCTGAGGGGTAAACTACAGTTCTCAGGATTCTTGGGGAGCGGGGATATGCTTTAAATGTATGGCGTAGATGTAAGCACACCAACATTTAGCTAGCCCAGAGATGGAGAATTCTCCTGTGCCCCCTCCTGAAGTTCTTGGGCTCCAACTCCCATCAGATCCAGCATACCTGGTCAATAATCGAGGATGATGGGAGTTGTAGTCCAGCAAGATCTGGAGGGTCACGGATTCTCCATGCCTGATCTAGCCCCTCGGGAAGCCTAGCTCATACTCTCCAGACTGCAGGAAATGGCAATCTTTGTGTGTGTTTGTGAAGCTCAGTAAGTAACCTTGGGCTGCTCACTCTCTCCCAGCCTAGCCTCCCTTCAAAGGTTGCTGTGAGGATAAAATTAGGAGGGAAGAACCATTTGCACCACCTTGAGTTCCTGGGAAGAGCAGGCATATAAATAAACATTAATACCTAGATCTATACAGACAGAAAGAGGCAGGCAAATTTGTCAATCTGAGTTTCTCATTTTTCCAACCTTCAGTGCACACTGAACCTTCACACACACACGCACGTCCTCATGAAAATTTATCAGCATATTAGCACTAATTTCTCCAAACATATATGTTTATATGCAATTCCGTGTAACATATACATATTTTGATGTTTGATGTCTTGTTTTTATAATGCCTAGAGTGGCTGGGGTAACCCAGTCAGATGGGCAGGGTATCAGAAATAAATCAGCATCACCATCATCGTCTTCACAAAGCAATTTCCCTAATGACACCCTGCCCTCTTGGTATATTTTTTAATGCACACTTTACCCTAGTATATGCACTTATGTACACATTGCACAGCTGGAGAACTGCAAAGCTCAGAGGACTGCAGAGATCAAAGGATGGGCTTTTTTCCTGGCAGTACGCAACCGTACACAGAACCGTCACCTTTTTGGGGAGGGGGAGGCGGGAGGGTTCTTGGGCCTGTCAGAGTTTCATGCCTCCTTCCCCAAGCCTGGGAAGCCTTTGCTGACCTTAGAGAAAGAGACGTGATGCTTTGACAGGTTCCTGGAGCCCTGCTGCCTCCTTCCTGGGCGACAGAGGCCTGTTCACCTGTGTGGCAGAACCCAGTAGGTGGGTGGATGGACGAGGGAGCATCAAGCAGCTAATCTGCCCTCACTGCTCAGCCTTGGCCTCAGGCCATGCCCCTTCCCCACATGCTGGCCCCTCTGCCTGCTTGCTGGTGAGTACTGGTACTTTTATAGGGTAAAAAAAGCACTGGCCTTGTTTCTGTTCATGTAGGCCCAGCTACGCCCCTATCTGGACAGGGATAGCCTAACTACTGTTGTCTGTGCTCTGGTAACCTCAAGGTTAGATTACTGCAATGTGTTATACGTAGGGCTGCCTCTGAAGACGATTCAGAAACTTCAGCTAGTGCAGAATTCAGCGGCCAGGTTGCTCACCGGAGCAAGACGGTTTGAGCATATTACACTGATCCTGGTCTAACTGCGTTGGCTACCGATTAGTTTTTGGGCCCAATTCAAAGTGCTGGTTTTGACTTATAAAGCCTTAAATGGTTCAGGACCGCAATACCTCAAGGACCGCCTCTTTCCATATGAACCTACCCGGACCCTGAGATCATCTTCTGAGGCCCTTCTTCGTGTACCTTCTCCTTGAGAGGTCCGGAGGGCGGCAACACAAGAACAGGGCCTTCTCTGCAGTGGCTCCCCATCTGTGGAATGCTCTCCCTAGGGAGGTTCGCCTGACACCTTCATTATACACCTTTAGGCACCAGGCAAAAACGTTCCTTTTTAACCAGGCCTTTGGTTGATCTGATTTTACAACCTATGCCCTTCTAAAATGTGTGGTTTTTTGGGGGGGAGAGCTATTGGGTTGATTTTGTTTTTATTATGTAATTTGTGGTTTCATACCTTGATTTTATTCTGTGAACCACCCTGAGACCCCCGGGTATAGAGCGGTATATAAATTCAATAAATAATAATAATGATAATGATGATGATGTATCATTTTAGAAACTGCAAATTAAGCAAGTAAACGTAAACTGAATCAAATTCACCCCCCATCCCTTCATACCAGGGTTGGGTGGTCCTGTCACCAAACTGTCTTGGTACCACTCTTGGCGGCTGCCCCACGTGCTGTTCTGTATGTTCAGCATTCTGCTCTTCTCATACATGCCATCCACCCCCATGGAATGGAGCTGAAGGCCAGAGGGGTAGGGAGAAGGGAAGTGGGGCTGCTGGATGGATGCCCCACACCTGGAGGGACACGAGCTGCAGGGCACTCGCCCTGCCCCAGATAAACCTGAAAGACAAGAGAGAGAGAGAGAGAAACCATTAGTCCACAGGTGCTGAATACAAAGATAAGAGGGGGACGCAGTTACAGGGCCTGGAATTCAGGAATTCGCCCACTAAGTCTGCAGTAAGTTCCGCACCCCAGAAATGATCTCTTTCAGCTTCTGCCTTCTGGAAGAAGGTACAGAGTTATAAAGACTAGGACTAGCCGCCTGAGAAACAGTTTCTATCCAAATGCGATTTTGGTTTTAAACGCAGTGTAAGGTAGTCTCTATGGGAGTATATTGTACTTAATTATGGGGTATCAGAGTTTTTAGGGGGTTAACCAGGCTGGGATAGCAGGCTTGTGGGTTTTTGAATGTCTGGTGTAGATTCTTTTTCAATTTCATTGTTCTGTATGGGACAATGACAATAAAGACTATCGTATCGTACAAGAACCATACATTTAAAGCACATAATAATCCTGGGAACTGTAGTTTGTTGAGTGTGCCTGGAACTGTAGGTCTGTGGTGGTGAACTATAGTTCCCTGTATTCTTTGAGGGAAGCTACGTGTTTTAAATGTATGGTGTATACGTGGCCACGTTCAACACCTTTAACACACAGCATTTTGTACCAGGCTTCGGTGGAGTGAGCGGAACAGTGGGACCAACGGTCTAGAAGGCATTTTCCAAGATAATAATGCCCACTCACATCACAAAGACCTCATAACCCACCTACTCTCAGCAGCCAGAAGCATCATAGCCAGACACTGGAGAGACCTGTCAGGAGTAAGCATGGACCATTGGTATCAGATAGTATGGGAAGCAGCCTTATCAGAAAAACTAACCAATAATCTGAAACTGACATGGGGACAAATAGAAGAAGACGCCTTCACCCTGGTATGGTTCCCCTTTATCACATACAAAGTCCAAAACGACAACAACAATAATCTGCCGACAGCATATGAAACAATCTGGTTAACCTGATCCAAACACACACACACACACACACACACACAGAAAAACAATCTCACTACAGCCAATCAAAGACAACCACACTCTAGGGCACCCCCAACCTCTCTCACCACCAAGAAAACACAACAAGCCAATAGTAAGAGAACCCACACAAGTGATGCTGACACAAAACCCCACACATACACTAAGTACAGCGGTACCTTAATTCTTTCCAGAGGTCTGTTCTTAACCTGAAACTGTTCTTAACCTGAAGCACCACTTTAGCTAATGGGGCCTCCTGCTGCCACTGCGCCACCACCGCATGATTTCTGTTCTCATCCTGAAGCAAAGTTCTTAACCCGAGGTACTATTTCTGGGTTAGCGGAGTCTGTAAACTGAAGCGTATGTAACCTGAAGCGTCTGTAACCTGAGGTACCACTGTAGAAGAATAGAAGCATTGCCACCTGACCCCCACCCCACTTACCATTCCCCCCCTCTTTCCCCCTATTTTCTTCCTAACCGAACACTGTAATGCTAATGTCTCACAACAAATGAAACTGATCTGTAGAAAACGCAACTTGAAAAAAGAGACAATGCACACATTTTTTGTAAACTAAGAAATCTTTAATATTTTTTTTAAAATAAAAATAAGGCATTTTCCTAGGTGCCAGAAATCCCCAGCTACCAGAAAATGTGTTCTGTTAGCCCCAAAACGGAAAGTGAGCGAGGTCCCAACTAAAAGAGGATTGGCAACTTAAGTTGACAGAATATGCGCAACTGGCAGATGGAACATATAGAATAAGAGGGCAAGAAGAATACGTTTAAAGAAGATGGAAAACGTTTATCGAGTATACGGAAAACAACTGTGTACAGCTGAAAACACTGGCAGCTTTAAGAATAAAGCAAACAGAGTAAAAAAATACTTGATGGATATAATCAGTGCTTTTTTCTGGGTGGGGGAAGCAGGGGGTACGCATACCCCTAAACATTTTGTGAATCTAAGTTTGGCCTCATTGAGGGGCAGTATTTCAATATGAGTAGGAAAATGAGAGTACCCCTAAACATTTATTTTTTTTAAAGAGCACTGGATATAATAGTGGAAAACCGATTGGAATGGTTACTGTAAAATATGCAGGGATGAATGAATGAATGAATAGACTTTATTTGCGTAGCCAACAGGCCATAGCATCAAAGGACAAACACCGACAAAAAGACATTACGAATATAGTTACCATAAAATCTTATGACCTATTAAAACCCTAGGTAGAAGCTGGAATATCATTCATCCATGACCCATGCAGGGATGTAAGATATGCAAAGTGAACCATGGAAAGAGAAAAAGGGAAGCCACTGGATATTTGAAAGTATATAAAATGTTTATTTGAAACTGTAAAATAGAAAAATTAATAATAATAATAATGTCTATAAAAAAGAAGGCGTTTTCTGCATGTGCTGTGGGGGGGAGTAATGGGCAGGTGGGACTCGTCCACCTGGGAAGGCAGCCCATCTAGGAGAAGGAAATTCTGATCCTAAACCTCCACTGCCTTGTGGGACATCTGCAGGAGAAGAAAAGGCTAAGGAAGAAACCCTAAACAAATCCAGAGTGGTGTCCCCAAGATGGTTGGATAGTGCCTTGTACGCCTCCTTCCAGCACCTCCTGCAGCCAAGCTGGTGCCAAATGTATAGCTCTGCTTGTCTTTGGACCACATCAGTGAGACCAAGAGGAGGGTCCTGTTCTCTGGGCAGCCTAGGACCCTCATACACGCTGCCCAGCCTTGCTCCCCCAGCGAGGTCACTTTGGTGCTACTAACACCGCAGTTTGACTTCACCCCTGGAGGCAAACTCCATTGTCTCTCGAGACAGACTAATGCATGGGTAGGCAAACTAAGGCCCAGGGGCCGGATCCAGCACAATCACCTTCTAAATCCAGCCTGTGGACAGTCCAGGAATCAGCGTGTTTTTACAGGAGTAAAATGTGCCCTTTTATTTAAAATGCATCTCTGAGTTATTTGTGGGGCATAAGAATTCATTTATTTTTTTCCCTTCAAAATATAGTCCGGCCCTCCACAAGGTCTGATGGACAGTGGACTGGCCTCCTACTGAAAAAGTTTGCTGACCCCTGGACTAATGCCAATAACCAGTGCCCACCATCCCCGATCGACCGAGAGCCACTGTGGTATCGCGGTTAGAGGGCTGATCAAGGACCTGTGGTGATCCAGGTTGAAATTCCTGGCCAGCCCTAGAGTTTGCTCACAGGGTGGCATTGGGCCTGTTCCCGGCCCTCATTCTAACCTACCTCACAGGTGAGGACAAAACGGGCAAGAAACACCATGTATGCTTTGTCAAATGCCTCAGAAGAAACACAGAATGCAAATGGAAAGTGTTGTAATAAGGTCTCCGTTACGTTCTTTTACAGAGAAGGGAATGAGGAGGAATGAGAGGGATTTGAACCCAAGATTACCAAATTCAAGTCCAGCAATAAAACCCACTTGACAACGTTGGCTGCATTAAAAGAATCACCCTGGAGGCTGTTCCCTGCCCTTATGTAGGGCAAATTGGTTATACAGTGGTACCTCAGGTTAAGTACTTAATTCGTTCCAGAGGTCCGTTCTTAACCTGAAACTGTTCTTAACCTAAAGCACCACTTTAGCTAATGGGGCCTCCTTCTGCCGCCATGCTGCCAGAGCACAATTTCTGTTCTCATCCTGAAGCAAAGTTCTTAACCTGAAGCACTATTTCTGGGTTAGCGGAGTCTGTAACCTGAAGCGTATATAACCTGAAGCGTATGTAACCTGAGGTACCACTGTATGGCTATTAACTAAACACCCACCCACCCTTTTAAGCCTGTTTTGCACTGTTCATGGAATACCTCAGGGGTGGGAAGCCTCAGACCCTTCTTGATGGTTCTTGCCTAGCTAGAATGTGCCCTTTAACTTTGATCATGCCTCTCAGTTGTCTGGGTGGAGGTTACAGAGACATGTGTGTAGAAACTAGCCCACTGAACAAAGGCCAAATTCATTGCTCCACCCACTCCTGCCTCGGGCTCCACCCACCAGGGGCATGCGGCCTCCACAAACATGTGTGAAAGGGAAGGTGGCCCTCAGGTTGAGACTGGTTCCTCATCCCTGGAATGCAAACCTGTCAGGAGCAGAAGTATTGGGGTTTGTTACTAGCATACAGTGGTACCTCGGGTTACATACGCTTCAGGTTACATATGCTTCAGGTTATAGACTCCGCTATCCCAGAAATAGTACCTTGGGTTAAGAACTTTGCTTCAGGATGAGAACAGAAATCGTGCTCCGGCAGTGAGGCGGCAGCAGGAGGCCCCATTAGCTAAAGTGGTGCTTCAGGTTAAGAACAGTTTCAGGTTAAGAACGGACCTCCAGAACGAATTAAGTTCTTAACCCGAGGTACCACTGTACTGTAAAGGCTTGAGATGCTGCTTGTTTTTCTATGCTCCGAGCTTGTTGAGGCCTCAGGTTCTTCCTGAGCTGCTGCAAACCATCTCACTCGGAACGCCATTGTGGCGTGGCGCTTCGAGTATTGAACTAAGTCCTGGGAGACCAGAGTTCAAATCCTCACTCAGACACCAAGCCTAACCAACCTCACAGGGTGATCGTGTGGGTGAAATGGAGAGGGGAGAGAACCACATTTGCCACCGCGAGCTCCTTGAGGAAAAAAAAAAGTGGGGTGTAAATTTACTAATCATGAATTCATTCCTTCTCAGTTGCACAGATACACACACACACAAACACAAAGGCTTATGAATATAAAGGAAACTCCCCATTTTCACAGGGTGAGCGGTCATGTGTAAGCCCATTTCACACCCATTCTACCCTGTTCCGTCCCACCCCTGCTGCTTCTGGGGTCAAAAGCGGTGCGCCTGTCAGTGGTCGTGCATCAACAGGACATACACATTGCCTAGAGAGAGAAAGTCTCTAGGGCTGAAGGAAACTGATTTCCTTTCTTTCCCACCACTCAAGAAAGAGGGGAAGAAGTAAAGAGTATACAGTGGTACCTCAGGTTACATACGCTTCAGGTTACATATGCTTCAGGTTACAGAGTCCGCTAACCCAGAAATAGTACTTCAGGTTAAGAACTTTGCTTCAGGATGAGAACAGAAATCGTGCTCTGGCGGCGCGGCGGCAGCAGGAGGCCCCATTAGCTAAAGTGGTGCTTCAGGTTAAGAACAGTTTCAGGTTAAGAAAGGTCCTCCGGAACGAATTAAGTACTTAACCTGAAGTACCACTGTACTTGGTCTCTGGCAATAAAACATTTGAACTAAGAAAAGATTGTATATAGTCTTGGGCATTGCTATTTTTCTAGAAAGCGAAATGCTGGAACTTCACCCTGAACACCTCCCTTGTTCTCTCATAATGGCAATGGCACACACCAAGGAGGTGCCAGAACTGAGTTCTGGTGATTTCCGGCTGGAAAAAAAGCCCTGGATTTGAATTATAAACTGCATACACCCCCCCCCACAACATTTCTCTGATGACAATAGAGACATCCCATTACATAATGATAATTTTACTATTTATAGCCCTTCCACATCATATTGGGTCACCCCAGCCACTCTGGGCAACTATCAACATATATAAAAACATAATAAAACATTTAAAAAAACCCTTCCCTATACATGATTGCCTTCAGATGGCTCAGGGGTCAGATAACCCCGTACCCTCCAAGATTCCTCCAATGAAAATAGGGACGTCATAATGAAAAGCTGGGATCAAATCAGAAACCGGGACAGCTTTTCTAAGTCAGGGACGTCCCTGGAAAATAGGGACACATGTAGGGTCTGAAACTGAGAGTTGTGTGTCTTTCCCTCTGATTTCCTACCCTGCCCCCATTTTTATGCATGGCTACCGCATGCCAGGTTTATTAGTGGTGGAGTGCTCAAAGAGGCCACACAGAGAGAGCAATTTGTCTCTATCCATGCACACTGCACAGCCAGAGATCTCCTCCACCGCAGGGACATGCTGTTCTCAACATGTCAAGAGCCGCTTGCCGTGTCCTTGAAAGCAGCGGCTGCAGATGCAGACCCAGGGTGTATCAACAGGGTCTGGCTGCCCAGCCTTTTGTTCTGGCTACCCAGCACCACCTGATCCCATATCTCCGGCAGGTTCCCTTTCCATGGGCCATAAAAGCCTTTGTCAGTCCTTCGTGTCAGCCAAAGCACCCCGATATTCCTAGCACTAAAACCTCATTTGCCTCTCTCTCTCCCGCCAGGCTCTCTAGGTGATGGTGGTCCTCAGTTGCTACCTCCATTCATCCCATCCTGGTCCCCAGCTAACTATTCAGGCGAAGCAGAAATACCAGGGTACTTGGAAGGAGGGAGGGAAAAGCAGGAAGCAGACCCAAGCAGGTGAGCAATATGAATGGATAAAATTGTAGTAGCTGGATAAGTAAGGGAGCAGGCAGGCAGGCAGAAGCTGCATGTGGCTGGGCAGATGAAGTGTTTGTGGATCATGAATTTGGGAGACGGGCATCTGTTGCATGAATGTGTTGATATCAACCCTCCTGCCCCAGGTGTCTCCGGCCATACTGACCTGTACCGGCCCTAAACAGCCAATAGCTTGACACCAAGCCTCTCAAACTAGGGTGGGGAACCTTTCACCCTCCAGACGTTGTTGGACTACAACTCCCATCATCCCCTGGTCATGCTTGCTGGGGATGATGGGAGTTGTAGTTCAACAACGCTTAGCAGTCCAGAGGTTTCCCCACAACCTTGACCTTAGCTTGCTACCACCAGCCTCGAGTGTGGGCAATTGTTTTGTTGCCTCTTTTTAAAAGCATCCATAGTTAATCCGTAGTGCAGCAGCGTCGGATAAGAACTGCAGTGAAAGTTTTGAACAGAGGGCCGTCCTCACCCTTTGCCTTCCCTATCCCAGGAAAAGCTGAGAGCGAGAACAGAAAAACAAGGCAGTACCTAGATTAGGAACAGAATAGGGAGCTGTTCCCCCTAGAGTTTGTGTAGCCCAACTGTCAATGGTACCCTGGAATCATCACATCTCAGATGCCTAGGCTGTAAAGCTGAAAAGTCAGAATTGCAAAATTGCTGTATTAGTGCAATAAGAGACCAGAGTAGGAATAATAATAATAATACAGGTGTGTACTAAGGGGATGGGATGCGGGTGGCGCTGTGGTCTCAACCACAGAGCCTAGGGCTTGCCGATCGGAAGGTCGGCGGTTCGAATCCCTGCGACGGGGTGAGCTCCCGTTGTTCGGTCCCAGCTCCTGCCAACCTAGCAGTTCGAAAGCACGTCAAAGTGCAAGTAGATAAATAGGTACCGCACTGGTGGCAAGGTAAACGGTGTTTCCGTGTGCTGCTCTGGTTCGCCAGAAGCGGCTTAGTCATGCTGGCCACATGACCCGGAAAAACTGTCTGTGGACAAACGTCGGCTCCCTCAGCCAGTAAAGCGAGATGAGCACCGCAACCCCAGAGTCGTTCGCGACTGGACTTAACTGTCAGGGGTCCTTTACCCCTTTTTTTGTACTAAGGGGATGTACAGGAGAATTGTGACAGCCTGACAACACTGCCTCTATTTACTCTCCAAAACTGCAGAAATGAAAACCGGGACACTTTATTTTCACACCAAAACATCACTGTCAAGTGTGATGCACACCATACATTTAAAAGCCTTATTACACGCCACCCCAATCCCTATGATGATTGAAGGGGTTCTAGGTGTGCTTTACCCGGGTCTGTGTTTCCTTTGGAAATGGGGCAAAGAGGAGACTGGGGTGTCCTTTGGATATGTGGTTTATTTGTAGATATACAACTTGACTCTAGTTGGAGAGTGTTCAGAACATTCCCATTTCCAGATCTCTGGCTTCTCCCATAGGCTCAGCAGGCTTTGGTCTCATAATAGAGAAATCAACCATGCTCTCTGTCTCTTTGTTGCAGCCCACCCCAGTCAGCCCACATGACACTCTTCACTCCGCTGCCTCTGTCTTCTCCAGGGTGTCAGGCAATCATTTGCTTTTCTCAGTCCTGCCTGGAGGGATTGAACCCAGAGCCTTCTGCATTCGAAGTGTGTGCTCTCTACTGGGCTAAGCCCTTCTTTACAAATTGTAAACTGCCCTGATGGCAAACCACCCTTAAATCAAATTTATTTAGGGAGGTGCATGTATGTTTAAAACAAACAAGCAAACAAAAATGCCTTTGGACACTCAGTCGATCCATTCCTGGGAGCATTCTTGTGCTTATATTCCAAATAGCTCCCATTCTGACTTACGGAGAGTGTAAAAAATAACCTGTGACTTGACCACATCTGGGAATTTCGGGTCCCAGCCCAAACTGGAAACTTCGTTATCTCAAACTGGGGCTTAGCTTAGTGAGCTACCAAATTAAGCATGATGTCCGTCGTTTTAGACCCTAAGTGCAAGCTTTTTTCTTTTCAAAATAATCAGTACAGGGCCTGGGACCCAGACGGGGACACCACCCACCCTGTGTCCCCAAATCCACATAGGGACCTCCATGCCTGCAATCACATGCATGGGGAGACTCTAACTGCAGCAAATGTGAGCCCCACAATCCGATTTGGGACCACAGTGTGTGTGTGTTTGTGGGTAAAATGTTACACCACCCCATGCCAGGATCCCAATTCTGATCGGGTACCTGACAATGGCTGCAGAGGCAGATTTAGGGGAGCATGACCAGTTTGGCCGCACTGGGCACAGAGCATCAGGGGCACCACTGGGGATGCCACAACTATGATGCAGAATGGAAGGTGGGGGGCACCAAAATTTGGCACCACCCAGGGCACCCCTGAAATTTGAGATCCCCAAAGGCCACCCCAATGGCTGCTTGTAGTCTGAGCTTCTGGCTTTCCTGTACAGGTGCAGAAAGGAATAAGGTTGTGCATCAGCAGCCCCTGTGATTGGCAGCCGCTAAGGCCTGTCTTTGCCTTGCCAACAAGTACGGTATTTCTGACTCTAGTTCAAACAAACCAGTGATCTCAAGTCAATATGGAAAAGGGTGGGTACAGCTACCCAGCAGTCTTGCCCCAAGGATCTTGCCCCAAGGCTGGCAGCACACTTTTAAGTATTTTATTCTTAAGCGTTAACGTTTGCTGCACCTAATCTGAGGATCTTTTTGTACTTCGTTTAAAGAATCCCCCTCTACTTTAGAATCATATGATTGTAGAGTTAGAAGGGACCACATCTACTCCAACTCCCTGCAATGAAGGAATTGAACCCATGACCTTGGCACAGCGTTCAAAACTCCCATTGTTCTAGGCACATTTTGCAACAGGGAATCTCATTAGCGCGAGCAGTTTCTGAGCTCTGGGGGCAGTACTGTGCCTAAGATTTCACATTAAAACTTCAGAGTAGAAGGAAAGGAGGACCTTTTTCTGCCTCCCCACTTCCAGCTACTCTATGAAGACTGGAGAAGAGACCCTCTTAAGAATATTAGGGGGGTGAGCAGGGGAAGGACTAGAGCACGTGAACAAGTTTTAGCTGCAGTTCATTCATTTTCAGCTTTGTATTATTGTTATAAAAAAGCAAGCCTAGACATTCCGTTGTTGCGCCCATAACCTAGGTTTAAGGCATAGGCAAACCAAGGCCCGGGGGCCGGAAGCGGCCCAATTGCCTTCTAAATCCAGCCCGCGGATGGTCCAGGAATCAGTACAGTGGTGCCTCGCAAGACAAAAATAATCCGTTCCGCGAGTCTCTTCGTCTAGCGGTTTTTTCGTCTGGCGAAGCAACCCTATTAGCGGCTTAGCGCTATTAGCGGCTTAGCGGCTATTAAAGGCTTAGCGGCTTAGCGGCTAAAAGGCTATTAGAGGCTTAGCGGCTTAGAAAAAGGGGGGGAAAGCGAAAAAAATCGCAAGACTCGCAAGACGTTTTCGTCTTGCGAAGCAAGCCCATAGGGAAATTCGTCTTGCGAAGCGCATCGAAAAACGGAAAACCCTTTCGTCTAGCGGGTTTTTCGTCTTGCGGGGCATTCGTCTTGCGGGGCACCACTGTATGTTTTTACGTGAGTAGAATGTGCCCTTTTATTTAAAATGCATCTCCAGGTTATTTGTGGGACCTGCCTGGTGTTTTTACATGAGTAGAATGTGTGCTTTTATTTAAAATGCATCTCTGGGTTATTTGTGGGGCATAGGAATTCGTTCAGCCCCCCCCCAATAAAATAGTCCAAATAGTCCGGCCCACCACAAGGTCTGAGGGACGGTGGATGGCCCACGGCTGAAA
The DNA here is from genome assembly GCF_964234715.1 of Podarcis melisellensis. Lineage (NCBI taxonomy): Eukaryota > Metazoa > Chordata > Lepidosauria > Squamata > Lacertidae > Podarcis > Podarcis melisellensis. The sequence goes on along the minus strand of NC_138545.1, from coordinate 37,487,872 downwards.
AAGGTTGCTGACCCCTGGCTTTAGGTGCCATTTAGCTGCTAGCTTTCATATTTCAGTTTCTAACACTGCCTTGGCGTTATCGGCACCACGCTCTAACCGGCTGAGCTGAGGTTTTTATTAACTTTGTTCAAGAGCATCAGAGGAGAGCCAAGAGATTGACTCCATCACTTTATATATCTATTATTGACCATTATTATTATCAGCCTCCCACCCCACTCTCCATAGCACATCCTGTTGGGGGGGGGGTGATTAAAACAATTTAAATTTCAGAATTTTAAAACAGATAACAGTTGCAGGAATAGGGTGGGCCCTGAAAACACACATCACAGGTGTCATAGGCCAGGGTAAAGGGGTGTGTCTTCAATGTTCACTGATAGTGGCAACCTCGGCCAGGAGGGAATTCCAGAAGTCAGGGGCTGCCACAAAGAATGCTGTCTCCTGGGCCACCAGCACCCCAAAACTCTAAGGGAGGTTTCCACCTATTTCCATATGAACCTACCTGGACACTGAGATCAACTTCTGAGTCCCACCTTCATGTGTCCCCTCCCTGAGAGGTCCGGAGGGTGGCAACACAAGAAGGGGCCTTCTCTGCAGTGGCTCCCTGTCTGTGGAATGTTCTCCCCAGGGAAGTTCAGCTGGTGCCTTCATTACCAGGGCTGTCTTAAGCATATGTGGTGCCGGGGTGCAAAGATCCGTCCTAGTCACGCAGGAGAACAGAGCTGGCCAGCCACCTCAGCATCTCGCTGGCTCGGTTGCCCCCAAACTCGCAGCGCAGAGCCACCCGCAGCAGAAGAGCCTGCCGCAGCGCTCCGATCGACAGGCAGGCGGGCTCTTCCCCAGACTCAACTTTCGGGCCCCATACTCTTGGCCTGGCGCCCTGAGACCCTGGCGCCCGGGTGCGTGCCCCACACCCCTAGCGCCTATAGGTAAGACAGCCCTGATCATTACATACCTTTAGGCGCCAGTCAAAAACATTCATTTTTAACCAGGCCTTTGGTTGACCTGATCAACATCCTTTTACCATTTTAAAATGTGGCTCTTTTTTGGTGGAGTTTATTATTGGGTTATTGTTCTTATTCTGATTTTATATGTTGTGATCTTTTCTGTGAACCTCCCTGAGACCTCTGGGTATAGGGCGGTATAAAGGTAAAGGGACCTCTGACCATTAGGTGCAGTTGCAGCCAACTCTGGGATTGTGGTGCTCATCTCGCTTTACTGGCCGAGGGAGCCGGCGTACAGCTTCTGGGTCATGTGGCCAGCATTACTACGCCGCTTCTGGCGAACCAGAGCAGCGCACGGAAATGCCATTTACCTTCCCTCCAGAGCGGTACCTATTTATCTACTTGCACGTTGACGTGCTTTCGAACTGCTAGGTTGGCAGGAGCAGGGACCGAGCAACGGGAGCTCACCCCGTCGTGGGGATTCAAACCGCCGACCTTTTGATCGGCAAGTCCTAGGCTCTGTGGTTTAACCCACAGCGCCACCCGGGTCCCCCATAGGGCTGTATTGAATATATATAGGGCAGTATATAAATTCAATAAACAAACAAACAAACTACCAAGAGGACCCCCCCCTTTCTGCTGATCATAACACCTGGGAGGGGCTGTAGGGAATGAAGAGGTCTTTCCAATCTTGGGGCCTAAGTCATGTACAGCTTTGAAACTAGCATGAGCACCTTGGAATAGTCCTGGAAACAAACCGGCCACCAGTTACAGAAAGCTCACAGTCATATTCCTGAACAGGTGCGTCACAGCAGTGTGCAGACCCAACACTGGGCTTATTCCATGTGGTCTTCTGCAAGCGTTCAGTGCAAGGCTCCAGGTAGGAGGCAAACCAGCTTGTCCCCACGACTGAGACACCCAGTGCGTGCGACATGCTCGTGTCACACACACATACATGCTGTGTGACGTGAGCATGTCGTGCATGCACAAGTGTGCACATGTTGCTGCAGAATATTGAGGGGATCCAGCCCCCCTCCTTGAAAATTTGAGGGGCCCTCGGCCCCCTTGTCAGCAAGTAAAAGATCTGTCCTTCCCCTGCAGGTTGTAAAAGGAAGAGAGGGACAGAGAAAAAAGAATGTCAGAAAAAGCAAGAAAAAGGAGGAAGGAGTAGGCTCATATGAGCTTTTGGTTCTGGTCTTCTCCACCGCTGGTTTGGGCCCAGCTCATAGCGGCCATTGCAACAAAACAAAGCAGAAAGGTTGTACACCCTTGCTCTGAAGTCACTACCACATCTGCGCACTGAGGACTCGGCATACAGAGAAAAACACATTGCGCCATATTCCCCAACCCAGAGTACAGTGTTACGTGGATACCGTAGCATGCGGATGCCAAAACACATTACACAACATAGGGTGCTTCCAGACAGTCGCTGTTTTCGGGTTGGATTCAATCACATGCAGGCCAATTCAGGCTGGGCAATTAAAGCTGAATCTGAGTTTTCGTGCAATGAAAGTGCTTCCTACACACACACCCTGGGGTGGTATTTTTTTTACCGCAATAGGAAAAGGAAATGCACTGCAAAGTTCAGGGTAACATTTGCTTGGCGCGACATCACCTTAAGCTCCCCTCACAAACGAATGCTCAATAAATCACCGACCTCGTCTAACCTGCCTGCAAACATTGTGCATACAAATCAGGATGAATGCTCGATAAAGAGGTCGTTTGGAAGCGACCAAAGGCACAGGATACCCACACTGGGCTTCACAAATAAGAAATGTACTCAGTTTACAAAGCACATGTAAAGGGTAGCAAGTGTTTTGAATACGGCTCCTTTGCAGATTTGACAATAGCACTTCCTTCGTACATTGAGGTTTCTTTCTCCCCCTTGACGGCTTCAGACTCGCGGCCAAGTTTAAAATGTTTGCTTCTTGCCTCTGGGCAAAGTTTTCAACCTCAGATGCCAGGAGGGACCAATGCATAATGCACACACAGTATCCCTGGCTTGGTTTTAACTTCTCTTTGAACCACTGTTTACATGTTGTGTATTTATAGTCCGGCTGTAAAACTGGTTCTGTTGCTCACTTCTCGCTCGCTGCCGCCTATTTTTTATGCTGCAGTTTGTTGCTTTATGGTTTCGTGTTTTATCGTTTTACGATGTGAGCTGCCCGAAGTATCAGGTGACCCATATAAATGACGCATATAGTTATTTTAAATTAGAATACATTTGAAAGATTTGACAGGGTGGACAAAGGGAATTTTTCTGCCCAAGGCAGAAATTTAAAAAAAGGCATCTGCTATAAATTTTAAGAAACTTGATTTCTTCTTCTTCTTCTTCTTTGGCGATCTAAGGATGCAACGCTAACAGTGCCTATTCAGAAGTAAGTCCTGTTGAGTTCAGCAGGGGTTAATCCCAGGTAAGTGGGAAAGATGGAGGGGCACAAGGAGAAGGGGACGACAGAGGACGAGATGGTTGGACAGTGTTCTCGAAGCCACAAACATGAGTCTGACCAAACTGCGGGAGGCAGTGGAAGACAGGAGTGCCTGGCGTGCTCTGGTCCATGGGGTCACAAAGAGTCGGACACAACTAAACGACTAAACAACAACAACAACAACAAAGTGGGGGTCAGAATGGCAGCTCACTGCACCTCCTGGCAGAGCGAAGCCAGCAGAATTAGTATGTGAAAAGCGAAGCAAGGATCAGAAAGTCCTTTGCACGCACCCTGTATTTAGGAAAGGCCTATATACACGCATTGCAAGAGAATTTGCCTCACAGCGACATGCAGAGAACACAAATCCGTCAGACACACAGGGGCACAACGGTCAGGGCATATGCTGCACACATGACTGCACACATGACAATTCGTACCAAACATAGGAAGAGGCTTCCCAAGCACAGGGCTGGCCAAGGACTTTGCCATCCCTGCAAAGTCTTGCCTGGCCAATCCCTACCTTGCCCCACACCTGGTGTCAGTTGTTGGGCAGGTGGGTGTTGCTTGCCCAAAAAGGTGTCTCAGGCCAAATGGATAGGGCCAAATGGATAGGGCCAAATGGATAGGGCTGGAAGGCTGAATTAGGCTCATGGGCTTGGAGGTTCATCCCTGCACACACACACACACACACCCCGGTCTACAAGGAACATGTGAGTCTTTGATAACGTCATGTGCACAAGCAACAATTCCCAGCCAGGGACATGAACCCTGATTGACCAGAGTTCTCTTAGAGGAAACTCTACCCCTATTGGAGCAGCTCTGTTCAGCCTGGGCCAAGTATCAATTAGCAGATGTTGCAAGCATGTTCAGCATCTTTGTTTATTGGCTTGTTTTGGTTTTTGTTGTTGTTCTTGCTTTTATCCTGCATTTTGTGTTTTTAACGCTGTGAACCGCCCTGAGATCTGCGGGTGGAGGGGCGGTGCACAAATTTAATAAACAATAAAATCACCACCACCATCTTTGAAGGGAGAAGTGTGAATTTTTCGACGGATGGCTGTGTTTCACTTCACACATTATTTCAGAAAGTGCGAATTCCGAAAGTTCGCCATTCAATGCGAACGGAATCAAATTTCTCCTCCATTCCTAGAGATCAGGCTCCCCAACAGTTTCTCTTTGCTTGTTGGAGTCTGAAACAGCCATTGGGGAAGGCCTGGGAATTGGATCGGGACCACGGCACTAGGGGAGGGGCTTAACCGTATCCTCATGCTGTTCTGCCAAGTTGAAAACAACTCTATTTTCTCTATGGGAAAAGCAGCTTTGGTCAGAAAAGGAGGGCGGTGCAATCTGTATGTTTTCACATGCATAGCAAATAGCAGTTTCAGGGGTGGGTTTTAATTGGAAAAACGGCACTGGGTAAACAATAGGAACAACCCACACCTAGTACTGTGGTCCTGTCCAAATTTAAACCCCCATATTCTCAAAAAGCCCACCCCCCCTTTTAAAAAGGAGATCCTGATTACAGATCTCTTGCATAACATCTAGTCTGGCTATTCCGGGGGCAATCTGAGGGATTTAACCAAGTTCTGAGCTATACAGAAATTTTGAGTTTGGAGGCTGTGTTGCTTGAAGCGCGTTATTGTAAAAGAGCAAGAAAGCAAAATAAAAGGCACAGTAAAATTAAGAATATTGATGAATCAGTGTTGATGAATGTGCAATATACCCCCATAAGTGACAGATGTAAATCACAAATCAAATCAGCAGAAAGCTTAGTTAATTCAAGCAAGTTTGCATTTGTTCCTATTTGAACCTTTTGAAACAATGCGCTTAAGACAAACCTCTTGGGATAAGATGAAAGCAATTTGAAAATACAAGTGCAAAAGGAACATTACAAGAGTGGGATTCATTGATCTGAAAGTCGCTATGTTTTCGGACTGATAAAAGTCACATACCAGACAAATAGCAGCTAACAGAACCTGATAGCATATAGATGAAAAAATATCCATTACAACTCAGTTTAACACAGAGTAATAATGCATAGCTCACTGAGTAGAGCAACACAAATGCAAAGGCGCAGCTACAGACAACAGCAGGCAACGCATTCACAATACTTTATGATATGCCATAGTCCAAATCAAAAAGCAAAGGGATACAAAATGGACCAAAAATATGATGGAGCTAAGCGCACATGAACAGGAGTGCAGTACAGAATCAGAAAAACATCAGGGTTATAAATAAAAGGAGAGGAAAGACACAACCTCATGTAAAATTTGTCCGATCCCCTGAAAGATAGGGTATTTCAGAGTTTCTGCTTCAAAATTTATTGTTAAATTTTTCCAAACAGAAATCTTACATGTCTGCATCATTAGCACATCAGAATGGATAAAAACTCATTGCACCGAATAATCACGCCAGTGTCTTGTTGTTCGTGGGGCTTCCCTCTCCCCCCCCCTTTTGAGCTATATTTTTCTTAACTAATAAAGGAGGCTTCCCCCTGTACCTTGCAAACAGGCATACACAAATGTCTTTAACTGCACAGCAAAGCAATGGAACCGCCACATTTTTAAGTCACACGTGTAATTTCAGATTGGAGAAGCCAGGACAAAGAAAATAATGCACATATGACTCCACATTATCCAACAGCAAATTCTACACCCTGAAACTGGTTTCTGTCAACCTTTCGGTATCATTCTTGTGCTCAATCTTCATCCATCTTTGGGGAGGGGGAATCAAAAATTTTGGTTTTTGGTATGCTTTCAAAGAGAAAAGTCATTGGATTGCGTCAAAATTTTGTGGCAGCCCTGCTATTGTTCACCTCGCCAGACTTTCCCTTCATCCACCTTTTGCATTCTAGGCTATCAAAATCATGCCTCCAGGCACTGCTATATGTTTTCTCCCCTTCCTACCACCACCAACAGCAGCACCACCTGCCTCGCTGAGAATGTAAACGGGACCCTTTCTTACGAAAGGTCAAGGAGAACATCAGCTTGCAGAATTCTCTGTCTCAGTATGCCGTGGCAGCTGGGGTGTTGCCAGGTACTTAAAAAGAAGTCAAACACAAATTGGTTGGTGGGTAGACTTTGCAGGGTCATCCTGAAATAGAGAGGAGGAGAAGCACACACGCCTCTTTGGGCTACTTGGAGGTAAGGTGGGATAAAAATGTAATTAATCAACCAATAAATCTGCCTGTAGCTGGGGATGGGCAAATCTGTCAGTTTCGGTTTCTCTCCATTTTGAATTTTTCCCAACCCTAAGTTTAGATCACAACATCAGTTTGTGGATTTGTTTAGGGGGAAATCCAAATTGTGAAAATTCACCAGCATTTTAGTGTAAATTCCTCCTTACAGGGGGAAACTGCATGGGAAAATGTGTCTATTACACATTTTTTGGGGCAAAGCACTTTTCCCTAATATAATGCATTTTGGTCTGTTATTTTCACTAATATACGCATTCATTTTCTTCACACTTTACCCTGGTGTTTTTGTATACATTGGGCTGGAGACCGCACTGCAAAATTTGGAGAACTGCAAATTGCGAAAGTTCATTGTGTTTCGCTTCATGTTTTGTTGGGGGAAGTGCCAACCCAGTACGTTCACCTTTAATGGGAACTGATTTGAATTCCTCCCCTGTCTTTACCTCTGGGCATGTTAAGAGCGTAGCTGTGGTCTCAGCTGCATTGCAGTTTGCAGTGAGCCGAGCCACTCTGAAAGCAAAGGGTTTCTTTTTTTGCCTTTAAATGCTATGAAACAAGTATCTAATGTAAAAGATGTGGGGCTCAGGCTACCTTGGGCCACTCCTGAGCAACACCCCTGGTCAGTGATGGCCACTAGCTTAGAAGGCTTGAAATGGGGATGAGTCAGATTTATGTAGGATAATGCTACTAGCCACAATGGCTATAAGTACCCTTCAGGTTCAGAGGCAGCTTGTCACTGAATAACGCTTGCTGGGAGCAACAACAGGCTATTATTGTTTCCATGCCCTGCTTGCAGGCTTCCAAAGTGCATCTGGTTGGCATTGGAAATTTAGAAGGCTAGCCTAACTTTGCTTATAAGTCCCATTGAAGTTTGTAGGACATACTTCTGAGTAGGCATGTTCAGAACTGTCCTGCTGCTGCTGGGGTACCAAATAATGGGGAATATCCCAGAATGCATTGGGCACACCCATCCAGGAAGAGGCCACACCTGATATGCACCACCACAGCTTCTCCATAGCACACAATGCAAAAAACTGACAAGATACACAATAACATCGAAACAACAGTCACACAAACACTTGCAAAATCCACAGGCTTTCTGCTGCATTGCTGTCTGGGTCCATATTTTAGAATTTCAGGTTTCAATCAGAAAAAAGGCAAATAATTGTCTTCAAGATGTATTTATTTGTCGTTATATTTCCTGCCCTGCCTCCACTACAATCAAGGCAGCAGAGATGGGTTTCCCAGCTGGTCTTTCATCTAGGTACAGGCTGGCCCCAGGCTGCTTAGCTTTGGAGAGATTGAATCTACATCACGGACCCCCCCCCCCGACCATTCTTGGAATTGCCCTTCTCTCCTTTTCTGCTGTCGCAAAGTTATCCTATATCACAGAAGCAGATTCAATAATGCAGAGCCTAGACTGCGGGCGCACATATCCAGAACTCAAGTCTGCATCTCGAAGGTCAGCTGGTCCTAGGACTTGACCTCTTTGAGGGGCAGAATGTGCACAGGAACACACACGCCTTTATATGTGTGTTCCTCACACACAAGCCTTTATTGATGCACTAAATGGTCTGAAGGCAGAGACCATTTAGTGCATCAATAATGGTGCCAAGGCAGAAATATTGCTCAAGCTAAGAAGGAATGGGCCTCATCTGCACCTCCATGGGAGACGATTGGGAGCCCCGTTATCGGTACAAAATCAACAGGCACACTTCAAGTATTGCCTCATGCACGCATTCAGAAACATAGCACCCTCTTCCATTTAAGCCCCCGCCATGTTGCATGCGCTTGTTATGGCAGCCGCTGTGCACAAACCTATTGCAGATGTTATATAAACAAACAGAGAGACTCCGGTACATGCCGCCAAAGCCAGAACTTACGCAAATTGCAGAGTTTTCTCACTGACTTACGTGCCTGCCTTCCATCATGTACGAACATACCCACTGAGGTGATAACAAAATGCTTGCCCGTGTGACACACAAGGGCAACACACATACACACACACCATTTTCGGAAAACACACAACATCCCTTTTATAAGTATACATGGAAATACTCATCTGTCCCCACATACATCACTTAAAAAGTTGTAGGGATTTCACTTTTTGGGTTTCTCATCTTCTTCCTTGAACCCCCACCTGAAACCCATAGGAGCTCTGGATTCAAGAGTTCCATCTCACAAAGGTACCTCAAAACCCCATACGGACATTTTCCTCAGAACAGACAACCTCTTTCTTCCCCCTCAGTTGGGAAGCCGGCCACCCGCTTCCCAACACACACAAACTCAACTGTAGCAGTCCACACTAGCAAGGGTGAGGGCTGCTCCCAGACTGATAAACACACACACCCAAAATGGCTGCCCTCCCTGTCCCATTGCACAGTAATATGTAAGTAAAGGATCCTTTCAGACCTAAGATGAGGAGATTTGGGGAGGAAAGAGCAGGGTTTGAAATATGGACACAATCAGGAAAAGGTTTGACAGAGCAAAAGTAAGCATGGGGTAAGGGAATCACACAATAACATTTTGAACAGAAACGAAGCGTGGGAAGTGAGGTTATACAACAGTTCACTTCCTCAAACATATATCCCCCCACCCCAAGGATCTCGGGAGCAGCAATGTCTCCTCCAGTCCTAGTCCCTTAAATTGGTTTATCCACCGGATTGAGCTCCATTCTCGCCTTTGTCCCAAGAGTAGTTGCTTCTACAGAATCCACAATCCATTCCAGGGTGCTTCGATCCACAACATATTTGGATGTGTTCGAGTACCAACAAAAAATTCTGCCCCTGAAACAGCTGCCTTCTCCTGGAAATTCTTTGGTAAGTTTTTTGCCAATATTCCACTCCCTTGCCCAGATAACAGATTGTTTTTATACACAGTAGTCATTAACATAATTAACATAACCATAATTACCTGGAATCCTCTGGTTCTGAAAACTACAATCAGGCAGAACAGAGCAGAACTTGATAGTAAACAATCAGTGCCTGGCAATATCCGGGTCAGTACCAGTTGCTTGCTTAGTTAGTTAAGAACAAAGCGGGTTCGATCCATCTGCAATGAAAGAGAACATTTGTGAACTGGGGAGAGAAAGATATATTCTCAAGGGCTGCCATCCTGTACATGGCTTCAATGCCATGAACCAATGGGATTTCACTGGGCTGCTGGGCTGCATCTCGAAACACTGCCCAAACCCAACCTGGGCGTCATGTTGGCTGGAAGAAAGAAAAGGGAAATTGTCCACCCACCCAAGAAGGAACTCTACCAAGCTGTCTCGCAGTTCGGGAATCGACGGGCGTTTTGTGCTGCCTCTGTGCTAGGAAATGAGAAAAGCAGTTCGAGAACAACAGCTTCATCCCACTCTTGCCCCCAGACCTACCACCCTCTTCCCCTGCCCCTCCTTTGCCCAAGTACCAAGAGCCAAGTTCCTACCTCGCATGGAAGCTTGCAGGCGTAATTTCCCCAAACCTTCCCTTTGTTCCCCACCTGTCCAGTTCTAGTTTCCCTTCCCAGCTTGGGCACCCCAGACCTTAAAGCTTCTTTTCGCGGTACCTGAATCTCAGCAGGATACCCCCTTTGGGTATGTGACTACAACACACCCTTTGTCTAGGCAGTGCCCACCACATTGTGCCCGCTTCCTTCTTCCCCCTTTCACCCAGTGGCCAGGCTACACCCCACCATCGAAACCTATTAGTTTCCACCCCTTCCGTTCCTTACCCTCGCATCGTGTCAGGCACCCCCTCAAATGCCCCTCTTTCCTCCGTGGCTACTTTTAGAAGATCTCGCCCCGGCCTTTGGTCCGTTGCCGTCCTGTTTACATGGCCTCCCAACAGTGGGTTTTTATGCCTCTCTTTCTGCAGCGCCTAATGCCCATATACCCACACGCTCTTGTTTTGGCGCTGAGAATGGCTTTTGGGCGGGCGTTGTACAGGAATAAATATCATTCCTGGGCACTGAGACTGGGGGGGGGGTGGTTTGGAGGATAGGGATGCGCCAAGGGGGGGGAGATGCAATGCTGCTGTGACATTTGTGCTAAGTTGTCGTGTCAGGTTTGAACTTAATTCCCTCCAATGGATCGGGGGTGGGGGGTGGGAGAGAGCAAAAGAGAGAGAAGTCCCGAGCTATACGACCATGCGCCGTTGCTTGCAGAAATCATAGAGAAGGAGCCTGTCATAGCCGGTCAGGGCTACGGGGGATGGGGAGAGAGGGGGGAAATGGGACAGGCGGCGTAGAGAGAGGCGCGAGCTCCACCTTCAAGTCAAAGGCTGCAGGGGTGGAAAAAATGAGAAGCCAGGAATCTTTGCTCCCAGCCCCTTTCATCTTAGGCCATCAGCCTCTGAGCACCAAGTTCACACAGGCCCCGCTTACTCCAGCCAAATTACAGGGATGGATGGCTCCGTCTAGTTCCAGCCAGCGTCAACCTCACACGTGTTGTTTGTTCGTATTAAGCCTCTCCTCTCCCATTCCCGCTATCTGTGAATTTTTTTAATCCTTACGAAAATTCAGTATTATTGAAAATACATAAATAGATACATATTTCATCGCAAAATGTTTGTCGAAATGCATATATTGGCTCCCAACACACACATCTGTTAATGCAGTTGGTCCTAAAAATACACATTTTCATATGGTTTCTGAGCTGAAAACCGAATCACAAAATTTGGGGCAGGGTGAAAAAGCCAAAGGGTAACTGTTTTCCGATTCATGTACTAACCCAGGAGCTGCAAATTAGGTCTGTTTGCTTAAAAATCTGGACTGAGCAACATTCTCCTCCGTCTTGAACTGCCACATAAGCCCTAGAGAATACGCTCTCACTGAGAACCTAGGAGTCCGTGTTCACCACTTCTCATACTCAAGTCTTCTAAAGCATGAGTGGGGTGGGGAATGTCAGACCTGAGGCATCCAGGCCTCTCTTGTCTAGCCCTCAAGATGCTCCTTAAGCCACATCCCAGCCTTGCTTCACATCCTCCTTGGGTGTTTTTGCCTGGCTGGAATATGCCCTGAAGTTTGATCATGATTCTTGGTTGTCCGGATGAAGAATACAGAGGCCTGTGAGAGTGTGTGTAGAAATGAGCCTCCTGCATAAAGGCAGACTAAAGAAACATTCAGTGTCATTCCCAGAGAAACCAGGAGTGCTGATTCCCAACCCTGTGTAAGACCAATTAGGTTCTTTTAGTGTACTTTTAAAAGATTGTATTAATGTACAATTAGGTTCTTTTAATGTACTATTTTAATGTACTATTAAAAAGCAGAGACATCACCTTGCCAAGAAAGGTCTGCATTGTTAAAGCTATGGTTTTCCCAGTAGTGATGTATGGATGTGAGAGCTGGACCAAAAAGAAGGCTGATCGCCGAAGAATTGATGCTTTTAAATTTTGGTGCTGGAGGAGACTCTTGAGAGTCCCATGGACTGCAAGAAGATCAAACCTATCCATTTTGAAGGAAATCAGCCCTGAGTGCTCACTGGAAGGACAGATCCTGAAGCTGAGACTCCAATACTTTGGCCACCTCATGAGAAGAGAAGAATCCCTGGAAAATACCCTGATATTGGGAAAGATGGAGGGCACAAGGAGAAAGGGACAGCAGAGGACAAGATGGTTGGACAGTGTTCTCGAAGCTACCAGCATGAGTTTGACCAAACTGCAGGAGTGCCTAGCATGCTCTGTCCCATGGGGTCACGAAGAGTCAGACACGACTAAACGACTAAACAACAACAATGTACTATGCCGTGATCTTCATTCAGACAACCAACAAACTAGACCAGATTCCATTTCAGCCAGAGACCCAAGGGAAGATTTTGCTCCCGCCCTACTCTTCCATCCATAAATCTCAATCCCAAGTCAAAGCTGGGAACAGAGGGAACGAATCCTTAGGGCCTTAGGAGAGCAGCGAAGGCTACTGGATTTGATTGAGAAGAGCCAGAGATCCGTGACTTAGCCTAAGGGAGACGATAGGCAGGTAAGCGCGGTGGGGCATGGTTTCAAGATGAAAGACAGAAATTGCGGGTCAAGCAGCAGCAACAGATCACAACTAATTAGCTAGAGCAAAAGGGAGGAAGTGAATGGGAGGGGGGAAATCAGGTCAGGACTGAACACCTTGAGAAAGGAAAAGCAGTGCTAAATCAGACGTAATGTGTAGCATTCAACTTCCATAAATTGATCCACCAGATGTCTCTGGGAAGCCTGTAACTAGGACCCTCCTCAGTGCTCCCTCTAGCAACTAGTAATCAGTAGCAGATTGCCTCTGAAGATGGCAGTATCTATGAGAACATAAGAGCAGTCCTGTTGGATCAGGCCGAAAGCCCATCTGGTCCAGCATCTTGTTCTTACAGCTACTAATATTCAGAGCCATACTGTCTCCGACAGCGAAGATAGTACATACAGTAGCTATCATGGCTGGTAGCATCCATTTTGACTAACAATCACTGATGTTAAACAAAACAAGCAAGAAGAGAGGCAAAGCAGGTTGGGTCAGAGCATTGGGCCAGAACCTACCAACCTGCAACCAAAGAACAGAAACAGCAATCCAGTTGGGTCAAGGCTGGAAAATTTGTGAGAGGCGAAAGGAAGGAAGATAGCCTACAGCAGGGTTTCCCAAGCTTGGGTCCCCGGCTGCTGTTGGACTACAACTCCCATCATCCTTAGCCAGCAGGACCAGTGGTCAGGGATGATGGGAACTGTAGTCAAAAAACGGCCGGAAAACCTGGCCTACAGGGAAAGGGTTGGTCTGGGAAACAAGCCGAAGGAGAAAAGAGTAGGCAATTAGGACAGGGCTCTGGTAGGGATGCGGGAGCAATCTGACTTTGTACTTTAATAAAAATTCATATGTCTCATACCAGTACATGAACCACAACACAGCTATCTTTTGAAACCTCCCTTTCTTGCAAATATCCAAGAAAAAGGCCTTAAAAACAACCCATCAATGGTTCTTGACTCCAGTCCGCATTATACATATAACTGGAGTCGGCTCCCCTATTTGTTGGAGAGAATGCAATGAAAGAGGGACTTATTGGTGCACGTGGTAGTCTTGCAAACATGTACACAAATTTTGGAAAGAGGTATTGAAGGAAGATTTTGGAATAATAGGTATACCGTTGACTTTAACCTCCAAGCTGTGTCTTTTATCAATTTTTGATCGGTCAAATATGGACTTCATATGGAAACAACTTTTAATTTTTCTAATAACAGCTGCTCGTTTGACAGTAGCACAGGACTGGAAGGAATCTTCAGGTTTTTTCTTTAGCTATGTGGTTCAATACAGTAATATTTATTATTATTTATGAGAAATTGACATAGTTAAGGCTATCTCATGGTGCCTTCATTTGGTGGCCTCCATTTCGTGGCCATGTGTTACTTATATGACAGACCAATTACAGGGATGGCAAATCCCAATGAAATATGGCATTATTTCTGTATCGGGTCAGTTTTTGTTGTAGCATATAATTCACTATGTGCTTTATGAGATAATGTCACTGAACCCTGTTGCTTTTGTACAGTTGGTTTCCCCCCCTCTTCTTTTTTTATTTTATTTCATATTTTAAACTGGATAGTGGCTTAACTTCATCATAAAACCTTTAAAAAATGAAAATTGTACTTCTCTAAATTTTGTGTTACACCTCCCTAACCACAACCTTTTGCATTTGGAGAAAATACCACAAAAATGCATTAGGGAAAATTGCAAAAATGTGTAAATTAATCAAAGCTTGGCACAAAAATGTGTATATTGGGATAAATTTGCACTAAATTCTAATTGATTTTCATACGGATTAAAAAATAATAATTGCAAATTCTCATGGAAATGTGGGGAACTGAAATCAAAACTGGATAAATGAGAAACAGAGAAAGTGAAGTTGACAGACTTATCTATCCCTATTTGGGAACAGCACATAAGGACCCAGTAGCCCCAAACCAGCAATAATAGTGGTGATGGGTTAAGACCAAAGAACCTACAAGACAGAAAAGGGAGTCAGGAGATGGTCCAAACATCAGGCATGGTCCAAACAGTCCAAGTGGGAGAGGAGACCTTGTAATTCTTATTAGCATTGGGTCAGAATTTAATGATGAACCCTGTGGGGACAAATGGAAAGAATATGCTTAAGAGCTACGGAAGGAATCACGAAGAAGCAATACTCTCCCTAAAACTGATCAGCGGTAAGGAAAGTGGAGGACATCATGGCATGTTATTTGGGAAGGAAGAGCACAAACAACGAAAACAGGAATGCTTGCTGTATATTGAAACGAAAAGAAAACTGGTAAGATGCAAATGATGGATATTCTCAGCACGGTGTTTATTTATTACATTCAAATCCCCCACCTTCCCCGAAAAGTACTCAGGGTGGCTCTCCGTTCCACCATTTTATCCTCAGAACAACCCTGTGAGAGGTAGGTTAAGCCGAGAGACAGTGGCTGGCTCAAGGTCACCCAGCAGGCTTTATGGCTGACTAGGGATTTGAACCCAAGTCTCCCAGGTCCTAACCCAACAGCCTAACCACTATGCCACATTTGTTTTAAAATAGGATATTTTATATGACCATGCAGTGGTACCTCGGATTAAGAACTTAATTCGTTCTGGAGGTCCATTCTTAACCTGAAACTGTTCTTAACCTGAGGTACCACTTTAGCTCATGGGGCCTCCCGCTGCCGCCGTGCCATTTCTGTTCTCATCCTGAAGCAAAGTTCTTAACCCGAGGTACTATTTCTGGGTTAGCGGAGTCTGTAAACTGAAACGTATGTAACCTGAAGCGTCTGTAACCTGAGGTACCACTGTATATGATTTAAAGGTATACTGTAGCTAGGGACTTTAGGCAAATTATCCTTTTAAAATATGTATTTTAAAGTTTTGGTATGAAATAATGATAATGAGCCACAGGACTGAACAGCACTGAAGAGGGCTCATCAGAGCGGATGGTTTTGGGTGGCGGAAAACAACAGTGTCCTGGGGTCAGGACTGAGAAGCCCAAATGAGAGAATGCAGGCAGTTATCACATCAGGACCAAGCAGAGAAAAGAGAAAGAGAACATCCTGGGCATTTTGGCAGAAACCATCACTGCGAGGCTAAAACTGAGGGAGCCAAAAAAATAATAATCAGGGCTCTCTAGCAATTCGAAGGGACCTCGTGGTGCACAGCACAACTGGAAGCATCTCTGTGAAGAGAAGGAAGAAGAGAAGGCTGTCCACATGGCGGCCCGGGGAGTCGGAAGGGGGGGGGGGCGAGCTAAGTACAAATTTCTGTTGCTGCGACACGCCGTCAATTAAAAATGCAAAGCAGATTGACTCATCTGTGAAGGGGGCCTGGGGGGAGCCAGGGACTGTCAGGGCCGATCTATCTGCCCGGCGACACACACGATTGTAGGGTGGGTGGGTGGAAGTGGCATGGGGAAAGGGGTGGGCGAGAGGATGCCTGGAGGGAACGGATTGCCGAGGAAGTCTGGAGCACAGAGTCCCTCGCGCTTCTGTTCCTTCTGCACGCACCGCCGCCACCCCCTTGAGAAATGCAAAAGCAAAGCATCTCCAAATCTATCGGGGCTTGGACTCCCCGAGTCCCAAATATTTCTTTGGGTCCAGTTACGGGGTTATGGAGACCTCAAGACCCCTTGCGGTGCTGCCTAGCCACCCATACTTGGCTCCGCAGAATATATCCCCCCGCCGATAAGCCTCAGCCTGCCCCCACGGTGAATTGGGGGGGCCGGCACATCCCCTGCCTTGACTCCCTGTCCTTCGCTGCTCTCCCTTGCCCCCTCCCCTCAGCTCCTTCGCTTCCGATTATCTCCTGCCACTGACAGGGCCCTGATTTCGTTAATTGCGACTTTAAGGTGGTTCTGTTCAAAGGCATGCTTTTACCCCGGCTAATGCATCTCAAGGCTGCCCCAGAAATAGCAGTTTGGATGGGGTGCGTGTGTGTATGTGTGTGTGTGGATTTGGTTAGCAGAAAATCCTTAGCCACATCCCTTGAGGCCAGAGATGGAGAAAGAAAGAAGGAGTTTTAACAGTAGCCAGTGATTTCCATAGGTCTAGGTTCAGAAATATGAAACAAGAGTCACAACTAGATGGGGGGGGGGAGGTGTTATATTGTGAGGGCCAGACAGGAAAAAGGAGGGCCACAAGGCTGAAAGGCAGCAAATAGGCCTCTTCAGGGAAATCTGGTGGAGAACGGAGCTGGAAATATTTCCTTGCGTTGATTCCACACTGCCTCCCCCCCTCCCCACGTCAAGAAACCTCCAAGCAGAGGCCAATACAAGGTGGCACCCATTGCTTGCTGTCACAAGGCCTGAGCCCTCCCCCCAAACCAGATCCTTAGCACGTGTCACTTCGATGTGAGGCAGGGGCTGGGCTGGGGCGATCCAGCGCGGCGGAGCGAGCTGCCGCTGCCCTCCCCCAACCATCTCTCAGGGTCCTGGAGAGTGGGCGTGTTTGTGTTGGGGTGCCAAGCACGTCAAATCAAAGGGATTGGAAAATACATCTCTCCCCATCACCGACCCCTGAGGCTTTCTCTACCGTTCTGCTAGTGTGCCCCTCTCCTTCAGCCTTTGCCAACCTGGTGCCCTCTCCAGTTGAGTTGTAGCCCAAAACATCAGGAGGCCTGCTGTTTGAAAAAAGGCTGCTCTAACTGGAGCCATGGGCTGGCTGAAATCCCAAGCTTGGGGTCGTGGGACCCACCCCCAGGGCTGGCCCGATACATTTGGCAGCCTGAGGCACAGCAGCAAACAGTACCCGCCTTTGCCAGTTAAGTCTCACCCTACTCTAGCACCTGAGGGAGAAAACCCCACACCTCTTGCCTTTGCAATAAGAATACATTCATAGTAACAAATAATCAGGGCATCTAAAAGCCAGTTCCCCAAAGCAACTATCTTGGGGTGTTGCTAGGTCCTTGAAAGCCTCTCTGGGCAAAGGCACATATTTGCACAAGCTAATATAGACAACATATTGATGCAAATTTAGGCCAACGTTTTTGGTGAGGGAAGGAAATGACTTCTGCTGAATTATGGGGTGCTGTCACACTCCAGGGGTCCCCATCTGGCCCCAAACCAACTTCTCACCAAAGGATGCAATGACACAGACAAGGTTTCTGGGGGAGCACAGTGCAAACAGACCAAGGTCAAACATAGGGAAGTTGTATAGGTCAGCCATACGTCTGGAATTTCCAAGACATATTTGGGATTCATCTTTTTGAAATAAGTGTCTGGCCAGAATTTCCTAAAATCAGTTAAAATGTCCAGGAAAACCCAGGCGTATGACAACCCATGTCAGAAGTGTAGGTTTTTCGGCAAATTTCCTAACAAAATAGCTCAAAAATGTATTTTTTTTGCAAAAAAAATCTCAACAACTTTTGTATCCGGATTTTTACTTTTTGAAATCTGGCAACCCTAAACTAGACTTGAGAGGCAAGGTCAAGAAACCATTGAAGGTCTATTTTTTGCCGAGTAATTCACAAAGTACAACACAGTAAGGGTGGCAAAATCAGAGTCAGCTACAAGAAGCCGGAGGCCTGTTGTTTCAAGGCACTGGAAGGCTCAAGAAGAAGGCCTTCAATACTCCAGCTGGGCCCTAACCACCACTTACTCACAAGCAGACCCCCTTCCTCACAAGTAACCCAATGACTCTAGATCCCAATACACATTCTGTGCTGTTGCTCTTTGGCCTGGACCTAAAGCTTCTGGAGACCTCATTCTCAAGGCCTGTGGGGTGACTCCACCTCCTCTTCTGACATTTCCAGAGCTTCTTCCTTGGGTATCAACACAGTCCTGCCTGCTCCTCTGGCTCCTCAACCTGCGGGGTTAATCCAACTACGAAACCTACTCCATACCTGGCACCAGGTCAGGGCTAGAAAGGGCAGCAACCGGCCATGTGTTTTAAATGCACAATGCGTAGGCAGTCCCCGTTACAGAGCTTCAGTGTTACTTTCCTATTTCTAAAATGGTGCAAATGTTTTCAGGAGCGGCTTTTTGATTGCTTAAGCTCTTGACGATAATATAAGACGAAGCATGCCCGACTAACTTCCTCGCATTTGCACATAAGGCCTTTTTCAGCTTTGCAATGGATTATGGGATATTGCTTTATTTGATATAAGTTGTTTATTGCGCCTTTTTTTGTATTGGATCAGATTGCTGTGAGGCGTGTGGTCTTTACTATCTGATTTGTTATTTCTTCAGCTTGTAAACTGCCTTGTGTGTTTAGAAAGGCGCTATACAAATCAAAAGGGAAATAAATGAGAAACTGAGAGGAAGCAAAAGGGGCCTATTCACACACCTCCGCCCTTGACTCACATTTCTGCCTCAGGGGCATAGCCGGGGGGGCAGAGAACGGCAGCTCCCCCCCAAAAAAATCAATTTAAATACATAGTAAACTGAGATTCTGCTCCCCACCAACAAAAGGCCTGTCCCCCCTTAACAAAAATCCTGGCTATGCCCATGCTCTGCCTTGCTACACTTTCTTAACATGCCCCTCCCCTCCCCTGGTCAATTTAATCCCCACAAATTTTGAGCTTTGTCCAATTTGTGCTCCAGGCAACCTAGTTTCTCCTCCTTTGCTATACACACACAAACCCACAAAGACCAATTCCCCCCCAAGCAAAGTCTGAATTCTGTTGCTGGAAAGTTCCACACCTGCCCTGTGGGCCATGGGCTTATCCTGCCTGGGGCTGGCCCAGAAAATGCAGCTCTAGTGAGGGCACACGGCAAGGGGGGAAAGGGAAGGATATCTTTCCAGCCTGAAGCGGATGCCATCAGCTGGTGTCGAAGACCCCTTGGGAAAGCTTGGCAAGAGCATGCCAGATGGCGCCCGGCCCTCCATGTCCCCCCTCTCGGTAGGAACGGAACGGGACCTCAGAACCAGATGGGAAGGAGCGGCGGGCATGGGAGCAGTCAAGAGAGTTGAGACGAGGAACAGCACATCAGGAGATGAGGTGGGGTGGGAAGCTGCGCTGTGGGTCGGGGAAGGGGAGTTGGGAAGCGAGTTAAAAGCAACTGTGATAGGAATTTTGTGGTCTTAGATATATGGTAATGTTCATAAGTGTACCAACCAAGCACACACATAGATCAGCACAGGAAGGCCAACCTGGAACCATTTTGATTCCTAAACTGACCAAATATTTTATCTGCAAGGTCAAAATGGAAAAGCCTCCCCATTGTCTTTTCCTTCACAAATCCTGTCTTAAGGGTATGTCTGTGTTTGAATAGGGTGTGAGCCTGTGACCTGGCCCAGGAACTAAGTATTTATCATTACAAAAGACTGGCCAGGCTCCCCAGGATATCCAATCAAGTAACCTGCCAGACAGGAGATAAACAAAAACAGGAGAAAAACAATATAAAAATTTCTATTTTGGACCGCCTTTGCTGTGATGTAGGTGTGATGTATCTGAGGGGTGGTCTTAGGTTACACCCCTTCTGTGATGTATGTATGATGTTTCTGGGGGTGGTGGTGATCTACAGGGTGCCAATTTCAAAAGTCTTTATAAGGCCTTGCACACCATTTTTCTGGGTCCTTCCTCTCTCCTGCAAGTGAGGGGAGCACCCTGTTGCAACAGTTCAATAAAGGCCAAGCCTACAGGCTGCTGTTTTGCTCCAAGTAATCCTGGTTGGTGTCTTTGTTTTTGTCCAAGGGAGCCCTCGGATTTTTCCGTTAACACAACCAAACAGAGGAGATGGAAACAGAGGCAGACCATCTGTCCCCATTAGGCTCACTGTTGCATGCACCAACCGGCAGCAGACCTCCGGGGTTTCAGGCAGAGGCCTGCCTTAGCCTTATGCAGAGATGCCCTATGCGGCCTAGGACCCACGTACCTACGGGACCGCCTCTCCTGGTATGCCCCGCGGAGGACCTTAAAGTCCACCAATGACAACACCTTGGAGGTCCCAAGGTGCAAGGTGGTTAGATTGGTCTAACTAGGGCCAGGGCCTTTTCAGTACTGGCCCCAACTTGGTGGAACGCTCTGTCACAAAAGACTAGGGCCCTGCGGGACTGAGCTGTTCACCCTGGCCTTTGGTTTGGACTCAGTCTAACCCTTATGTCTTCCCTCCCCTTACAGTTTTGATTTATGGACTACTTTTAAAATGAGGCTGCTTTTTAAATTGCATTTTAACCTGTATTTTAAATTGGGGTTTTTTTTATTGGTCCCCCCCCCCCAATTATGTTTCTATTGTAATTTTACTGGTGTTAGCCGCCCTGAGCCCAGCTCTGGCCGGGGAGGGCAATAAAATTTATTGTTATTAAGGGTTGAACCTGTGACTTTGGGCATGCAAAATATGTTCTCTGGCCCTTCCGTAGACTTCTTCCCAAAGCTGTACCTCCAGCTTTGACGCCTTCCAAAAACCGAAGGGAAAAAGAACATCCCGCCTCATTCAAAGCAATGCTTTTATCTTGTCTCACCCTGCCCACCAGGAGGAGCACTTTTAAAGAGTTGATCTCCTGAGGACCCACAACTAAACCGTTGAGACCTGGTGGCTCTGCTGCTGGCAGCTCATGCTTTGAGAGTGTGGCTTGCTGCAAGAGAGCTGGGTTGTCCATGAGAGGCTGGTTGGATAAAATATGGGACACGGCATTGTCGGAAAGAATGGCTTACCAGAATCATGTTGCCAGAGGGATAGCTAAGAAAGATGTCATATGGGTGGCCCTTTATATCCTATGCAAACAAGGGTGGATGATTACTACAACCCTCTATTGAGGCAAGTTACACTGTGGAGGGCTTGCATTAGCCAACTAAATCTAAACCACTGAGCCCAGGGCTTGCTGATCATAAGGTCAGCGGTTCGAATCCCCGCGACGGGGTGAGCTCCCATTGCTCGGTCCCTGCTCCTGCTAGGGCATTTTTATGCCCTAGGGCATTTTTTTATTCTTGTAGGTGCAAGAATGAGGGACGCGGGTGGCACTGTGGGTTAAACCACAGAGTTTAGGGCTTGCCGATCAGCAGGTCGGCGGTTCGAATCCCCGTGACAGGGTGAGCTCCCGTTGCTCGGTCCCTGCTCCTGCCAACCTAGCAGTTCGAAAGCAGGTCAAAGTGCAAGTAGATAAATAGGTACCACTCTGGTGGGAAGGTAAATGGCGTTTCCGTGCGCTGCTCTGGTTTTGCCAGAAGCGGCTTAGTCATGCTGGCCACATGACCCAGAAAAACTGTCTGTGGACAAACGTCAGCTCCCTCGGCCAGTAAAGCGAGATGAGCAGCGCAACCCCAGAGTCGTTCACGACTGGACTTAAATGTCAGGGGTCCTTTACCTTTTTACACTATGGAGGGCTTGCATTAGCCAACTGAATCCTGCCTAACGGATTCTGTTTGTACTTTTCGTCAGTGCCGGCTCCTCCCCGAGTTCTCTTGCATTTTGTTTGTTAATTTAAATTGTGGTGTTTTGAAGTACAGTGTCATATTACGTTACTCGAATGTGCTTTGTCTGTTCTGTCAATTTTGTTTCATGCCTGTTTCCTATGAAATCTCAATAAAGATAATTTCTTTAGAAAATAAGCTATGGTTTTATCTATTTGTGAATGGATACAGATTTAACCGGTTAATAAACCAATTAGTTGCAAGGTGGTTAGATTGGTCTCAACTAGGGCCAGGGCCTTTTCAGTACTGGCCCCGACTTGGTGGAACACTCTGTCACAAGAGACCAGGGCCCTGCAGGGCTTGACATCTTTCCGTAGGGCCTGCAAGACAGAGTTGTTCCACCAGGCCTTTGGTTTGGACTCAGTCTGACCCTTATGATTCCCTCCCCTTATGGTTTTGATCTATGGGCTACTATTAAAATGAGGCTGCATTTTAAATTGTATTTTAACCCATATTTTAAAGTGGTTCCCCCCCCATTATGTTTTTATTGTAATTTTACTGGTGTTAGCCGCCCTGAGCCCGGCTCTGGCCGGGGAGGGTGGGGTATAAATAAAAATTTATTATTATTATTATTATTATTATTATTATTATTATTATTATTATTATTATTACAACTGATAAAATTAAGCCCTGCCAGAAGCCTAACCCCGCTTTTAAAGGGATAGTGCTGCTGGTTGATTTCAGGAAAGCAGCAATTCTTTAAGAGACTCCGTTGAAGTAAGTCCCATTGAACTTAATAGGACTTGCTTCTGAGTAGACAGATATAGGATTCCATGGTGACTCATTTAATCTTGAGGGTAGAAACAAAAGGCTGAAGCTCCTTGAAAGGGAGGAAACCAATAGCAGGGGTGGGTACTTCTGCTGTTCCCTCTAGAGCTCTCTGTAAACAGGAGTAACCTGAGAATTATATAAGCCAAACACTTGGGAGGCATTTCCCAGTTTAAACAGGAGCTGTTGACTTTAGGATAACCTCCAAAAAAGCTCAGTGACATAAGATGCTTCTTTGTGGCTAGAATGCCAAAGAGCCCTACAGGCGTGAGACCCGTTGTGGGTCCAGATCCTGGCCTGAGTGCATCCAGCTGGAGGGGCAGAAGTAGTTGTAAATTCCAGTATGAAAAACTTACAGGGCACAAATGATGTCTGAAGGTTTCCAAACTGAATTTGGAGTACAGTAATCCAAAAACCAGGAATTACTTCCTAAATCAGGGATGAGAAACCTGTGGCTTCCAGATCTCCTCAGACTCCAACTCCCATCGTCCCAGATTATTCTCCATCTTGGCTGAGGCTGATGGGAATTGGAGTTTAGCAGCATGTGAATGAGAGCCGCAAACTGCTAATCTCTGGGCTGGAGTCAGGAAGACAGAAATTAAATCTGTGGGAATGTTTACAGTGTTCAATGTCTGCTTTTGAGCTTCTCCATAGCATAAGGTGCTCTAGGCAGAATAACGGTGCCTGCAGGGTCATAATCGGGAAGTGGAGGAGAATTACAATATGTTATATAAAGAAACAAAGCAATTTTCCCAGTAGCTACAAAGGGAAACTGGATTATGGGTGCAAACAGGTTCAGACGTTGAAGTTGTGGGCCAGGGAAGGTGGTGCTAGTCTGACACCTTGTGGAAACAACCGATACTACAGGAGCTCAAAGGAGAGCGCAAAATATGGTCTGGAGCTCAACATCAAAAAAACGAAGATCATGGCCACTGGCCCATCAGCTCCTGGCAAATAGAAGGGGAAGAAATGGAGGCAGTGAGAGATTTTACTTTCTTGGGCTCCATGATCACTGCAGATGGTGACAGCAGCCACGAAATTAATAGGCGCCTGCTTCTTGGGAGAAAAGCAATGACAAACCTAGACAGCATCTTAAAAAGCAGAGACATCACCTTGCCAACAAAGGTCTGTATAGTAAAAGCTATGGTTTTCCCAGTAGTGATGTATGGAAGTGAGAGCTGGACCATAAAGAAGGCTGATCACCAAAGAATTGATGCTTTTGAATTATGGTGCCGGAGGAGACTCTTGAGAGTCCCATGGATTGCAAGAAGATCAAACCTCTCCATTCTGAAGGAAATCAGCCCTGAGTGCTCACTGGGAGCACAGATCGTGAAGCTGAGGCTCCAATACTTTGGCCACCTCATGAGAAGAGAAGACTCCCTGGAAAAGACCCTGATGTTGGGAAAGATGGAGGGCACAAGGAGAAGGGGACAGCAGAGGACGAGATGGTTGGACAGTGATCTCGAAGCTACCAACATGAAGTTGACGAAACTGCGGGAGGCAGTGGAAGACAGGAGTGCCTGGCGTGTTCTGGTCCATGGGGTCACGAAGAGTCGGACACGACTAAACGACTAAACAACAACAACACAGGAGCTCAGTTGAGACTGCCACCAAGATCCAGAGAGATGTTTCTCCAGAAAGAGATGTTTCCTGAGAGAAGGGAAACGAGCATAGCCCCAAGGAACTGTGGAGAGGGGAGGATAACAGAGCAAGAGGCAAATGACAATGTTAAGAGGCAGTGTCGGAAGCTGAAGGGGTAACAGGGTTTAGTGAGCAGGGAGAGTCTGTGGCAGAGGAAATCCAGAATTGGAGACAGAAGCTGAAGCAGGATTTTGAGAGGAGGGAGGCCAAGAGGCAGAGATGAGTCAGGCTGGTGAAAAGTCATGGGTGTCTCCTCCTCCTGCTGCTACCAGCTCCCCTTCTCTTGATCTCCCAGGACCAGGAGAGGGATGAAGTGGGAATAGCAAAGGCAGGCACACAGACGCAGTCTCAGAATGCTTGTGGGGGAAACCCTGGAGAGGAGGGGACTTAGGCAGCTGTGGAAGTGGGGGACCTTCAGTCTCCACAGCTACCTCATAGGGGCAAGACCTACCGAAGAACAGTTGCTGCACTCATTGGGCCAGGCACCCCTGTGCATATTGTCTTTTTTTTCCTAATACAGTAGTACCTTGGAAGTCGAGGGAATCCGTTCTGGAAGTCTGTTCAACTTCCAAAGCGTTCAAAAACCAAATTGTGGCTTCTGATCGGCTGCAGGAAGCTCCTGCAGCCGATCAGAAGCCACAGAAGCCCTACTGGACATTCGGGTTCCAAAAAAATGTTCGCAAACCAGAACAATCACTTTGGGGTTTGTGGCGTTTGGTAGCCAAAACGTCCGAGTTCCAGGGTGTTCGACAAGCAAGGTACGATTGTAAAGAGTTAACCTCACTTACTCGGTGTGATTTACTGCTGGCTTGCTCCTGAGCACTGCAGCCTACTTCATCAGATGTATGAAGCCTTGTTTTAAATTGCAGGCTGATATACACAAGGTTAAGGGACATGGGTGGTGTTGTGGGTTAAACCACAGAGCCTAGGACTTGCCGATCAGAAGGTTGGCGGTTCAAATCCCCGCAACGGGGTGAGCTCCTGTTACTCAGTCCCTGCTCCTGCCAACCTAGCAGTTCAAAAGCACGTCAAAGTGCAAGTAGATAAATAGGTACTGCTCCGGTGGGAAGGTAAATGACGTTTCCGTGCGCTGCTCTGGTTCGGCAGAAGCGGCTTAGTCATGCTGGCCACATGACCTGGAAGCTGTATGCTGGCTCCCTCAGCCAATAAAGCGAGATGAGCACCGCAACCCCAGAGTCGGTCACGACTGGACATAATGGTCAGGGGTCCCTTTACCTATAAACAAGGTTGCTGGGGCACGCGTGGGACTGAGAACAGTGAGATCAGCAAAAGAATGAAACGCAGAAAAGCAGCCGTGGATAAATATGTTAAAGTGGCTGTTTACAGAAACCCCACACAAACGGGTTGGAGTTGATAGCACAAAGATCCTGTCATTGGTCAGCTAATTTGCATGTGTAGTGTTGCTGTTTTTTTACCACAGGACAGAGCATTAAACCTCTTGGTGAATTGTGAAAGCAGCAGCTTCACAGGTGCAGCCTCTCTTTGAAGTTCCTTGTTCCAGGAATGCCCACCTTAAGGTGAATTACAAAGCGTCCTGTGAGGTTGAAATGTCCCCCCTCCCACTCACTTTTTTCAGATATTGTCATTTCTGCTGCTTTAAATACCATCTGCTCACAAACCATTAGCACCCACTACTTGCTACATATGCATACACAGTGTGTACCCTGAAGGCTACACCTTCATTGTTGTTTCTCACTCAGAAATAGAAGCATACTTTGGAGAAAGGTACAGTGGTACCTTGATTAAGAACTTAATTCGTTCTGGAGGTCCATTCTTAACCTGAAACTGTTCTTAACCTGAGGTACCACTTTAGCTAATGGGGCCTCCCGCTGCCACCACGCGATTTCTGTTCTCATCCTGAAGCAAAGTTCTTAACCCGAGGTACTATTTCTGGGTTATTGGAGTCTGTAACCTGAAGCGTCTGTAACCTGAAGCGTCTGTAACCTGAGGTACCACTGTATATCCATTTGTTTCAATCAGCAGTGCGGGCGGGAATCTTTTTCATATAACTGTAGAGTTGGAAGGGACCCCCAGGGGTCATCTAGTCCAACCCCCTGCAATGCAGGAATGCTTGAACCAACCCAAGGGCCGCATTGTATTATGGAAAGCCTTCTGGGGGCAGCATGCCAGTGGTGTGGGTGGGGGCACAGAAGAGAAAGCGACAAAGCAGCAAATGAACATTTTGCCTCTGTATACAAGTAGCCTAGTTTCTACGCACACCCTTACACGGCTGGTGAGGGGCATCTCTCAGGAAAAGGATGTGTGCCAGAGGAAAGGGTGTAGATTGTGTCGAGTCTTGAAGAAGAAGAAGAAGAAGAGTTTGGATTTGATATCCCGCCTTTCACTCCCCTTCAGGAGTCTCAAAGCGGCTAACATTCTCCTTTCCCTTCCTCCCCCACAACAAACACTCTGTGAGGTGAGTGGGGCTGAGAGACTTCAAAGAAGTGTGACTAGCCCAAGGTCACCCAGCAGCTGCATGTGGAGGAGCGGAGACACGAACCCGGTTCCCCAGATTATGTGACTGCCGCTCTTAACCACTACACCACACTGGCTCAAGTAGAGAGGCGTGGAGGTGCAGAATTGGCACCAGGGCCTGGGCTCCCTCATCCCTTGTTTAAATAGAAGTTGATGGAAGCACTAAGCCATTTCCCTCTCCTGCCCTCTTGCTAGCTCAGGTCCTTTCCAGTCCAAAAATCAATCTTTCTAAAGGGTGCCTAGCATGTGAAACAAAACTCTTTCTAATCTTCCTTCTCTGACCCAGTTCTACAATAAAACGTCCCCAACGGCCACCATCCCATAATGATGTGATGTGCTTTTCTACTACCTTTGTGGAGTATCATTCTCCACATATCCAGAATGGTGGATATGGATGAGCATTTGCAGACAAGATGTAAGGCAGAAGAGAAATCAGTACACTATTGGAGGGCAGGAAGATGCAGTCCTACGGCTTGGGAAGCAAAATGGCCGCCCGCCCGCATTTTGGAATCAGTGTTGCTTTCCAAAACTCACCTGTACATATATGGGAGAAGTGGGGTTGGGAGGGAGAGAGTCAGGACACTTCCTGAGCTGTTGCTGTTTCACACAATGGCAAACTTGGGTTGCACAAGTACAGTGGATTGGAAGATCTTGATCAACAAACCCGTTTCCCAAAAAAGAAAGAGGCTTCCCACCTGTGGCTGCTGGGACCTCCTGCCTTGCCTTACCTTAGGCGGCTTTGTCCTCAAACACTCTGGTGTGGGCCCAGGATGTATCAGGGCTGTCACTGTTTTGTGGGTGAGATTCAACAACATACCTGTAAATAAGGAAGGACCACAGCTCACTGGCATGCGGAAAGTCGCATGGGCACTTCTGAGCAGGGCTGGGGGAGACCTATTGCCTGAAGTCCTGCAGAGCCTTTGCTAGCCAATCTAGATGGACGGCTCTGAGGTAGACAGACCAGGGATCTGACAAGCCACAAAACTGATTCCTACACCCCTAAGGAACTAGCAGCCGACTTGAGTCTTGTCACATTCAACCCACTACACTTCAAAAATCCTCGAGAGTTGGCATCCGTTTCGAGAGTGCGCCTCCAGGGTTGAAGTCAAGCCACTGGAGAATCACAGCGCCTGCTGTGGCTGAAGAGGCTGGCAACTTGTAACTGCTGCCTCCTGCATTGCTTTTGATGCATTCACAGCACTGATCTCTCGGGGGCGCATGCCTGGGCAGTGTGTGTGGTGGTCCTGGGCTGCCCAGACAACAAGACCACCCCCCCTCTCAGCCTCGCTGATGTGGTCCAAAGGAAAGCTGAGCAATACATTTGGCACCAGCTTGGCTGCAGGAGTTGCCAGAGGGGGGTTTACAAAGCGCTATCCAACCGTCTTAGGGACTCCACTCTGGATTTGTGTAGGGTTTAATCCTTAGCTGTTTTGCCTCCTGAATATGTCCCACAAGGCAGCGGGCAAACCCTACAGAAATATCAGACTTATTCTATGCAGACTTAAGCACCACCTAAACCTATTCAGATCAAACCTCTCTTCCCTCCTTTGACGTCTGATGGCAAGGACTTGATCCTTACTATGAAGGACAGCGAAGTGTTGGGTGGTTGCTGGATGCTGGGGGGACAGGTGGTAGTAACCCCTGCTTTGTTCCCTCTAAGCCTCTAGCTCAGCAGTAAAGCCTCTGCCTTGCATGCAGAAAGTCCCAGAAACTCTGAACCTGATACCCTAGAGCATGGGTAGGCAAACTAAGGCCCAGGGGCCAGATCCGGCCCAATCGCCTTCTAATTCCGGCCTGCGGACAGTCCGGGAATCAGTGTGTTTTTCCATGAGTAGAATGTGTCCTTTTATGTAAAATGCATCTCTGGGTTATTTGTGGGGTCTGCCTGGTGTTTTTACATGAGTAGAATGTGTGCTTTTATTTAAAATGCATCTCTGGGTTATTTGTGGGGCATAGGAATTTGTTCATTTTTTCTCTCTCCAAAATATAGTCCGGCTCCCCACAAGGTCTGAGGGACAGTAGACCGGCCCCCTGCTGAAAACATTTGCTGAACCCTGCCCTGGAGAGCTGCTGTAAGTCAGAGTAGACATCACTGAGATTAGACAGACCAAAGGACTGACTGATTCAAGCCGCTCCTGGTGCCAGTGTCAAAGTAAAATTAAAATGCCAAGCAGATCAGTTTCAATGTGTGCAGACCAGGTTGATGTGTGTGTGCTTACTTTTATCTTATCTTGTCCTTTGCCTCAGGTAGCAAAACTTCCTGGGAGGTGAAAGGGAGGCATCTAGGGATAGGAGCTGGAAGTTAACGGGCTCCTGAGTATCTCTAAGCCTCACCCAACCGGGGAAAAGCCAAAACTAATTTGAGATTACTGCATTGGACTAGATGACCCTGGGGAGCGCCTCCAACTCTACAGCTCTGTGATTTTTCCATGATTGCACTCAATGGGGTTTGCAAGGTCGCTGTGCTGAAGGCTGCACCCCCAACCCGTCCACGCTGCCCTTTTATATGCCCCAGGGCCACATTTCGTACCTACTGAAACCCTGGAGCGATTGCCAAGGGGGGGTGGGGGGATTAAAGGGCGGCGGCGGATCATTGGAGCTGGAGCAGCCCTGGGGGGTGGCGGCAGGGGTAGGTGTCTTTCTGCCGTTGGTCGACAAGAAGAGGGGGCGCCCGGAGGAACCCAGAGCCCGCCCTGCCTTGCCTTGTAACGTGGAGGGGGGCGCGGAGGAAGATAAAAAAAACTGTGGGAAGAATGGAACTTTGTGTCAACGTGGCGCCGGCCGGCCAGTCCCGGAGCCCCTCGGCCACGCCCCTGGGCCGACGGCGGCCTCCGATTGGGCTCTGCGCGGACGGGGGGCGTCGCCCTGGCGGGCAGGAGGGCGGGGCGGGGAGACACCAGCCGGGCAGAAGATGAGACGGGGCGGC
This sequence comes from Podarcis melisellensis, assembly GCF_964234715.1. NCBI lineage: Eukaryota > Metazoa > Chordata > Lepidosauria > Squamata > Lacertidae > Podarcis > Podarcis melisellensis. Next base: position 37,458,172 of record NC_138545.1, on the reverse strand, counting down.
ACTTGCAGAGGGAGCATCCATCGCGCGGGCTGCGGCTGCTGGTGAGCTGGGCAAGGGGAGAGGCGCTCTTGCAAGAGGTTTGCATGCTGGGGCTGTGGAGCGCGGGGCTGAATGCAAGGAGGGGCTCAGAGGAGAGGTGGGGCGGCTCGACTTAGGAGAGGGGAAGGGGCCTGCTGGAGACCCTGAGGAAGGGGGGGAAGCTTTAATAGGGATCGGAAAACGCGTGTTGTCTTGTTGAAGACACGCGGGCATTGTAATGCACGGATTGTGCTTTCCCCCCTTTTTTGCAGGGTGCAATGCCCGGCGGATTCAATTAGTCGGGGCATCCTGATAGGTGCTGAGCTTGCAAACTACCGCGATGCCGCGGTGGACGGAAAGAATTGTGATTTTCCGCCCCCTCCAGCCCCACAACTAGCCTCTTGTGTCCCTCGGAAAAGAGCAGCGTGGCTGCGCCTTGGGTTGTTGCGGCTCTTGGGTCAGAATTGGTGCTTGAGGATGGGCGAAAGGAGAGGGCACTGCTAAGGCACTCTTTGGGGGTAGCGTAGGGGGGGCTGTATTGGCCCAGAAGTTTGCTTCAGACCCGTATCCTTTATGCCACGGACATTTCACGTGGTGCCTTCGGGGAGTTTGTTGGTCTTGCATCTCCCAACAGCGAGCATGGCCTATAGTCAGGGATGACCACGTTGGCTACCCCTGCCGTATAGCCCGCTTCTCCATCCGGCCCGTTTCCTGATGTGAGATGCCAATCCCCCCCCCCCCCGGCCCTTTTGTCCTGGGGTTAGATATGCTTCCCTTTCTTTCTTCAGTGTGGAATATAGTTACCAGTGTCCCCTTATTCGGAGACACTGTCTTTGTTTAAACTTGTGGCTTCCAAAGTCTTTGCAGTGTTGGACGAGAAAGTCGCTTGTGTTTTCCTTTTCTCTATCTTTGGCATGTTAGCTCTGCTTCTCTTCTGAGGCAAGTTGCTTTGTATATCTGGAAAGGCTCGGTTTTAGTTTTGCACATTTCACAGCGGCGCGGTAGTCTGCCAGAGTGGGTTAGGGAAGAGCAGTAACTGGGAGATGGAGGAGTGGAGTGGTGTACAGCTTGTTTCGAAACCCCAAAGTTGTCTTTTCCTAGTGGTTTAAATAATTTGGCATCGATGTGTCTTCTTTGTACCGCAGCCCAGGAAGTAATGTGTTGTTCTGATTCTGCTGTCACTTTCATCCTCAATAAGCTTTGTTCCCAGCAAAGTGGGGACAGCTTTAATTCAGATGCCTCCAGGAATTGGAACATTCTGTATTTTGGGCAGCACAGTTGGGAACTGGCCTAGTTCCCCTATGCTGCTGGGATTACTGAATTTATTCTTCTCCTTTTTTTAGTTTGCCCTCGAAATAGCAGGCACAGTCCTTGTTTCAGAACTTCATCTCTCACTCCAGGTCCTTAGAGCTCAAGAGATCCAGTGGTGTTCTGGGTTAAAATGTATGTAGGAGAACAGATTGCAAGCTTTGTGGGTCAAAACTCCCAACGCTCTCTAAAAAAGAAACTTGCGTGCATGGCTGGGTGAAACGGAATCAAAGAAGGTGGAAACTCCTTGTTTCTTTGGTGTGGGAGAGTGGGAACAATTGATGAGCTTGGGGGCATCTTATCTATGGTGTTTGAGATCAATGGTTAGAATCAAAATTAAAAATTAAAAAAATAGTCCAGTAGCACCTTAGAGACCAACTAAGTTTGTTCTAAGTATATAAGCTTTCGTGTGCATGCACACTTCTTCAGCTGAAGAAGTGCTTATACCTAGAACAAACTTAGTTGGTCTCTAAGGTGCTACTGGACTATTTTTTAATTTTTTATTTCGACTGCATCAGACCAACACGGCTACCTACCTGAATCTAGTGGTTAGTGTTGGACTGAGACTGGGGAGAACCAAGTTCAAAACTGAATATTGGATGAGTTTACGCCAGTCATTCTTATTCAGCCCACCCTACCTCTCTGGGCGTTGCGGTGATGAAACCGGGGTGCTGGTTCTGGTAAAGAACCATGCATGTGGTACTGAGCTCTTTGGGAAAATATTGAGAAGTCTGTAATGTTTGCTGCCCCCATGTAGACTCTTCCAGTAGAGATTCCATAGACATCCTCACATTTGACTTTCAGCCACCTCTTGAAGACTCCCCCCCCCCACGAACAGATCTATGCAGTTGTTAAAAATCTACTCAAGTAGCCAGTCATTTTAGTAATTGTTTTGTCCTGCTTTTGATGCTTTTGTTTTGTTTTTAATTATATTGCTGCGTTTCTGAGAGGGCAATATTTAAATGCTTATATAAATAATAGGAAGAGTTCCCTACCAGAACAGACTTTGCTCATGTGCTCAAGACATAGATTCCATAAACATATTTTGTTGCACTGTGCGAAATATGAGCAAGCCAGGGCTGAACTGATACTACCCTTTTATCAGTGGTTGCAAGAACCAGAGATCCCTATATTCTGAACAAAATGCTTGTTTAACCTGGAGGTAGGCTGTATGAACTGTGTATTGCTTTGTAATGATTTGTTTGGTCTCTGGACCGTAATAAAGATGGATGATGATGATGATAATAGGAAGAAATTGTAATAAATAAATACTTGTTTAAAAGGAGTGTAGTGGGGTGAAGCATGTAGCAAATATTGAGAATCATAGAATTGGAGAGCTGTAGGAAACCCTGAGGAACATCTTAGTTCAATGTCCTGCAGGAATATGCAGCTGTCCCATGTGGGGATCAAACCTGCAACCTTGACGTTATTAGCACCACGCTCCAATCAACTGAGCTAAGTCAGACAATTTTGAAATGTAGGCAGTGGGACTTCCCGGCATGTGAGGAAGTGGGATAGCATTCTTTCTCCACCGTCAGTTATACTGCACTTTACGAAGTATAAGAGAACAGGTCCCTGCCCACAGGAGCTTACAAGCCAAAATTGACACAGGGCAGATGACGGAGAAAGGGGTAAACAGGGAAGCAATATGTAGGTTGCTTCAGTTGCACGTGCTAGGACTTAGTTATGGGCTGAGTTGCAGCAGGGCATGGGAACCAGGGGTGTGTGCCAAAGGCTTTGTGGGGGGAGTGGATTTTGAGAGGGCATTTGAATGAAATGAGAGCGGTGGCTCCAAGACAGGTGTACTCAAAGGCAGTTCAACGTATCTGGGGCAGCGAAGGAGGAAGGACAGAGCCTTTTGAGGGAGCAGAGGACCTTTGGATGTTGGGGGGGGTGAAGCTAAGGAGCAAGGATATCTCAGGCAGGATTGTATCAGGGTGTAAATGGTGATGAAAGTAGTGGGGAGACTCTGGGAACATGGATTCAACTATTGCGGGACTGATTTGTGTGTGTGTGTGTGTAAATAAGAGGATAAACAGGGAGGCAGGCTTTCGTCTTTTTTAGGTTGTACAGTGGTACCTCAGGTTAAGTACTTAGTTCGTTCCAGAGGTCTGTTCTTAACTTGAAGCACCACTTTAGCTAATGGGGCCTCCCGCTGCCGCCGCACCGCCAGAGCACGATTTCTGTTCTCACCCTGAAGCAAAGTTCTTAACCTGAGGTACTATTTCTGGGTTAGCGGAGTCTGTAACCTGAAGTGTATGTAACCCAAGGTACCACTGTATTTGAATATTTCCAAGCTGCGGTTTCATATGAAAATATTGCTGGATAGCTCTGTTTGTTAGAGTGTGGTGCTGAAGCCAAGGTCGCAGGTTTGATTTTCCATATGGGACAACCTGCATTGCAAGTGGGGGGGCGTGTTGGACTAAGAAGATCCTCAGGGTTCCTTTCCAACTTTGATTCTATGAAATATCACAAGGCAGTATACCAACCAAAAAAATACAGTATTGCAGTGAAAATAAAGAAACACATCAGTAAAAGCTGGATGTGAAAGAATCTCAGATTTGAAAGTCCAGATTAGCACAGTTTTTAGAAGGCACCTGAAAATGAGCAGAGGCCCTCCTGCCAAACTTCTCTTGGCAAGGAGTTCCACAGGACAGGGCTTGCTAAAGGCTTGGCGCTTGGTAAAGGCTAGTGAAACCTGGGGGGGGGGGCACATGGGATCCCAAAAGCCAACAGATGGCAGCTAATATTCCCTTGTCACCTTCCTGTCTTGGAAGCGGTGTGGAATGTAGACACATTTGGAGCACAGTGGGCTGGCTCATGATTTATATATGCACCCTGTGTGTTTTCTTTTCTTACTGACCTTTCTTCCTTGTTCCCAAGTTGTGTACAATGGCTTGGCAGAAGATGCTGTTTTCCTCCTGCCTGTTGACTGTGTGCCTCACGTGGGTTTTGGCCAAGCCTCCCCCCGACAAAAAGGACCGTGTCCACCATAACCAAGACTTGAGCGACCACCCTCACGATGACAACCAAGATTTCCAGTATGATCACGAAGCCTTTCTGGGCAAGGAAGATGCCAAAACCTTTGACCAGTTGACTCCTGAAGAGAGCAAGCAACGGCTTGGGTAATTGGAACTGGCTGTTGGGTGATGAATTTTGCATCTTGAAGAGCTGAGGGAGGAGAAGCAAGCTTCTAGAGATGTGTGTGGTTGATGGCATCTCATGGGTTAAGTGGGGAGGGAACACATGAGTAGCATTCCCCATGTTCTATGGGTAAGGCTTTAGTGCCTTGCATAGTACATTGCCCATCTTCACAAGCTAGTGAAACTAGAATAAATTTTGCACAGTAAGCAACCTTAACTGGGATGCGGGTGGCGCTGTGGGTTAAACCACAGAGCCTAGGACTTGCCGATCAGAAGGTTGGCGGTTCGAATCCCCGTGACAGGGTGAGCTCCCGTTGTTCAGTCCCAGCTCCTGCCAACCTAGCAGTTCGAAAGTATGTCAAAGTGCAAGTAGATAAATAGGCACTGCTCTGGCGGGAAGGTAAACGGCGTTTCCGTGTGCTGCTCTGGTTCACCAGAAGCGGCTTAATCATGCTGGCCACATGACCCTGAAGCTGTCTGTGGACAAACGCCGGCTCCTTCGGCCAATAAAGCAAGATGAGCGCCGCAACCCCACAGTCGGTCACAACTGGACCTAATGGTCAGGGGTCCCTTTACTTTTAAGCAACCTTAACTAGCATTGATTTAGGTCAGCTTTCCACAACCTGGTACTCCAACTCCCATCAGCCTCAGCCAAAGGTCAGGAATGATGGGAGTTATAGTCCAAAACATATCGGTTGAGGAAGGCTGATTTAGACAGGCTGCATAATCCAAGTGTTCTTGATACAGAATGTGGGTCATCCCAATGTCATTCACCGGCAGTTTTGGAGCACCTGAGTATTGCCACTTGCCTGCCACTAGGGCTTCCAGCATATTGTTGATATGGCAGTTAACCTTTGACCCTTTCCAGATGTTGAACTCCAGTATGGCCCGTGGTCAGGGCTGAGGGGAGTTACAGTCCAGCAACATCTCAAAGGCTGCAGGTTCCCCACTCCTGCTTAATAGCATAACACAAAGACCCCATTACAATTAGACAAGACATTATGCAAAACACGGCGATTTGACAAGTGCGCAGTGCCTTAAATTTCATCGCGTTGACCAGAGACAGCACTTGCTTTCACTGTGTTACTCTCTTTTATTATTGGCCAAACACACACGAAAGAGTGCTGCAGAAGTCCTGTCACACATTCCTCAAATGCGTAAATGGGCATGAAGTGTTCAGGGGTGGGAACACATGGTCCTACCTGCTCCGTGTTAAGAGGGAAGGTCTAAATGGGTATCTCAGTGTCTTCTGCTCAACATGCTTAGAAGCCCCTTTAGACCATGGGTAGGCAAACTATGGCCAGGGGGCCAAATCCGTCCCAATCACCTTCTGAATCCGGCCCCTGGATGGTCCGGGAATCAGTGTGTTTTTACATGAGTAGAATGCGTTCTTTTATTTAAAATACATCTCTGGGTTATTTGTGGGACCTGCCTGGTGTTTTTACATGAGTAGAATGTGTGCTTTTATTTAAAATGCACCACTGGGTTATATGTGGGGTATAGGAATTGGTTTTGGGTTTTTTTTGCTTTCCTTTGGATGCACAAAGAGGTATTTTGTGTTCCCACTAAGCCAGCCTTTGGTGTTCTTCCAAAGAGGCCCCAAACTTAATTTTAGAGATGAGACCTCCCAACCATTTCAAACTAGTTTCCTTAAGGCATCAGGTTTTCTGCCCAGCAGAGCAGAAAACTGACTGGGCAGTGAGGCATTCTGCCTGGAATGGGGAGAGCCAGTGTGGCATAGTGAAGAGAGCTGTAGCCTCAAGTCAGGCCTTTCCTGTGCTAAAGCACTCCCAACATGTCTGCCACAGGAACTGCTGTGAATTCTAGAAGTTTCCAGGGTATATTATAGGCCACATATTTGGTTCGTACAGGGACCTGGCCTGGCTTTTTGAGTCTCACCACTTGCCCTGTGTGATTAAGAGGATATTCTGTGAAACACCTCCATGCGTGTGTGTGTGTGTGCAAGGTAAAGTTGGTAACCGTGGATACACTAGTTTCCAAGGAAGCATGTTCACCATTACTGGCTTTTTAAAATCGAGGTACCCCTGCTAAAATTCCAGTTTACCTCAGGACTTTCTGAAACCCTTTAGTTTCCAAGGAAGCATGTTCACCATTACTGGCTTTTTAAAATCGAGGTACCCCTGCTAAAATTCCAGTTTACCTCAGGACTTTCTGAAACCCTTTAGTTTCCAAGGAATCATGTACACCATTACTGGCTTTTAAAACTGAGGAACCCCTGCTAAAATTCCAGTTTACCTCAGGACTTTCTGAAACCCTTAGGATCTCTTGGTCTGGGAAGACTTGAGTCAGATTACCATTGATCATGGGTTCCAGTTATGGGCTCCTTTGAAGGAAGGTGCAAGGTATAAATTAATTAATGATGATGATAATAAATAAATAAATAAATGCCCTCGGATCCAATGTGGTGGTGTGGTTAGGGTGTTAAGTTACAACTGAGGACACCCCTCAGTTATGATGCTTCTTGGCTGTCCTTGAACCAGTCACTTCCTCTCAACCTAATTTACCTCAGAGGATTGAGGTGACTTTAAAAAAAAATGAGAGGGGAGAATGATGTCCCTTGCCTTGAGCTCCTTGGAAGGAGCGTGGGCTATAAGTGTAATAAAAAAAATTCCTCGGGTTGAAGTCTCCTTCGTGCCTCTTGAATATGAAGCGCCCTGGGTGGCCTTGGACAAGTAACTCTCACAGGTTGGTTGCAAAGATAATGAGGGATTTAATTCCCATTAGTGCTAACCTGCAAGCAGATGCCCCTTATACCTGCACCCCTGATGAGAATACTGTGTATCTTAAGGAGTGGATATCTTAAGGAATGGAGAAACTGGACGGGGGGGTTAGGGTTTCTCCCTCTGTTATAATACAGTGGTACCTCGGGTTAAGTACTTAATTCATTCTGGAGGTCCGTACTTAACCTGAAACTTTAGCTAATGGGGCCTCCTGCTGCTGCCGTGCCTCTGGAGCGCGATTTCTGTTCTCATCCTGAAGCAAAGGTCTTAACCTGAAGCACTATTTCTGGGTTAGCGGAGTCTGTAACCTGAAGCATATGTAACCCGAAGCGTATGTAACCCGAGGTACCACTGTACTAGAGCCAGGGACCATCTAATGAAGTTGAATGTAGGAAGATTGGGGACAGACAAAAGGAGGTGCTTTTCCACACAGTGCTTAGCTAAACTGTGGAGTTCACTGCCAGGAAATGTACTAGCTCCTGCCTCTCTGAGCTGAAGTTTGCTGCCACCAGCTCTTCTCCTCCCTCTGACTTTGATGCAAGGACCATTCTCAAGGCCTACAAGTGATGAATATGAGTTATTGAGGTGAGGGAGCATCAAACACATACCTGCCCGCCCTTAGAAATCAGGGTGCTTGCTTTCATCCATTCTCCTTAGACCCAAAGAGATATAGCATAGGACCAAAGAGATGCTTGAACAGTAGAGAGAGGGGGGAAAGGGTTGCAGTCAGTCAAGATCTTCTCACAGAAGACCCACTGAAGTTAAAGCATTGAAGTTTTTCATGCCCATTCACTTAAATAAATAAATAGATAAATTGTGAGGTCATAAACATAAGCACTCACAGTAAGATGATAGAATCCAACTCATATAAGAGTCTGTCATCTATCTATCTATCTATCTATCTATCTATCTATCTATCTATCTACCATCTATCTATATCACATTCCCATCACTGTGAGAACAACTTTTACTTTGTCTATTGGGAACGTGGCAGAAGCTACATGGTCTGTCTGCCTCTAGAAAATGGAAGCTGAGTGAATGCAGATCTTTAAAGGCTGGGGGTAATGCCAGATGCAGGTGGCACTGTGGTCTAAACCACTGAACCTCTTGGGCTTGCCGATCAGAAGGTTGGCGGTTCGAATCCCTGTGACAGGTTAGCTCCCGTTGCTCTGTCCCAGCTCCTGCCAACCTATCAGTTCAAAAGCATGCCAGTGCAAGTAGATAAATAGGTACCGCTGTGGCGGGAAGGTAAACAGCATTTCCATGCGCTCTGGTTTCTGTCACGGTGTTCCGTTGTGCCAGAAGCGGTTTGGTCATACTGGCCACATGACCCAGAAAGCTGTCTGTGGACAAACACTGGCTCGCTTGGGCTGAAAGCGAGATGAGCGCCACGACCCCGTAGTTGCCTTTGACTGGACTTAGCCATCCAGGGGTCCTCTGAATACTAGCTATTGGGACTCACAAATAGGGACAGCTCCATTGTGTTCAGTTCCTGTTTTGGAACTTCTCAAAGGCATCTGGGTGACCAACTGAGAGAACAGGAAGCTGGACTAGATTAGTTGGGCCTTTGGAGTGATCTAGCAAGTCCTTTCTCATATTTGTATTATGGACATATCTTGGCCATTTCCCTGCTCTCTAAGCCTCTTTGTTCTTGAACCTTCCCTCTGCAGAAAGATCGTGGATCGAATCGACCGGGATGGGGACGGTTTTGTGACTCAACCTGAGCTGAAGGAATGGATCAAGCACACTCAAAACCGCTACATCTACGAGAACGTGAACAAGAACTGGAAGGACTATGACAAGAATAGTGATGGCCACATCACCTGGACTGAGTTCAAGAACGCCACTTATGGCTTCTATGAAGGTGTGGGCGGAGGAAGTGCTGTGTGTACGCACAGGAGAGTGGGAAGGGTGTGTAGCGGATGTAGGCCACCTGGGAGATTTCGGCAGGTTCTAGCTCAGCTCTGGAGTCAGGTGGAAGAGCTGTTTAGCAGGAGGGAATGGCTAGCATTGCAGCATATATAAAAAGCATCTTGTGTCCGAGTAGTGTTGTGGAGTAGCCTGAGACCCCAGGCCAAAATACGTCTACATTCATTACATTCTTTAAGGAACTGGAGTGAATGGTAAAATTCTTTCCCCCGTAACATCATCCTAGAACATTGGAAGAGGGGAATGCACCCACCCCCCACCAAAATTGTGGAGGATATTTGAAGAAAGCTCCTCTTTCTAAGAGGGCAAGCTGAAAAAAAGGGAAAATCTCAGAAATCCTCTCTGGTGTTGGGGGAAGGCCTTTTAGATTCCTGAGGGATTTTAGCTTGGCTCTGTCTTAAATGTCCAGTTATCTGGGGATAACAGGCTCCAAATGCTCTCTGATCTGTTTACGCCAATAAGTTTCTAGCAAAATTGGCTGATGGGCACAAAGACAAGTGCTCAAGCTAATCTGCTTGCTCTCCATCACTTGTTGCTAGCAACCTAGTTGTAGCTGGCCAGGGCTCCCAGGGCTGGCCTGCTGCCTTGGGAGGGAGGGAGGGAGGGAGGGAGGGAGGGAGGGAGGGAGGGAGGGCAAAACATTGGCCTCTCTCTGCTTCTGGCAGTTTTGTGACCTCCTAGTGCTAGCTCTGAGGAAACAAGCTGGCTGGCTGTGAGAAGCCAGTTTCATCTCCCAGAAATGCACAGAGGACTCACTGGCTGACGGCTGGTTGGGAGATGGCTACATTGGCCCCATTAACCATCAGCATTATTACAATTGGGGGGAACCTTTGCTGAACCAATGAAAAGGTTGGTGCCAAGCAGGCCTTCCTAGAGAGAGCATTCCATTAAACAAGGGGCTACCACAGAGAAGGCTTGTTCTATTGTTGTCACCCTCTGGGCCACCCTTGAGAACGGCCTCGGATGATGATCTTCGGTCTGTTGGAACATGCCAAGGGGTCACATGCAGCCCCCGGGATGAGACAAACCTCTTCGGTGTCTTCCTGATGAAGCACAACCCCGGGACACATAAATCATCAGTCCCGGTGCACACCAGCGACACATATCTTGAAGACTATGTGCACACTCTTATCAGCAGAGTTTAGCAGAGTTTTGGTGTGTGCATTCTAAGTATTTATTAAGCAGTATATACAGCACAAAGCAATCATGGCATCTCTCCTCTTTCTTCTCAGAGAGAGAGAGAGAGAGAGAGAAAGTACAAAAGTACAGTAGAATGGAAGAGATAAAACTCGCTTCCATTCTCACACTTTCCAAGCCTAGAAAGTAAACACAGACATGTGATATAGCAATCACATATCCAGCAACGGAGGAGTGAAATGCTAACAGTGTCCTGGCAGGTTCATATGGGGAAAGCGGAACATCTGCAGCAAGGACTGTCACCTAGTCGTGTAAAATCCCACTGTGATTTAGAACCCTGGAAAGTCAGGGTTCTAGATCGTGCAGGGAGCAGAAATAGCTCCCTGCTGCACTATACTCCCAACGGGGGGAGAACCAGTGATGCAAGCCCTTGCTCTCCACACCCCACAGTGGGAATGCCTGTGTATGGCACCCTTGGGCTTCACATGTACTTCTTGTCTTTGATGCTGTTAGGAGAGGAGTTTGGCGATCTGGAAGACAAGCACTCCTACCGGAAGATGCTGGCCCGGGATGAGCGGCGGTTCAAGGCAGCTGACAAGGATGGGGACATGACCGCGACGAGGGAGGAGTTCACGGCCTTCCTCCACCCCGAAGCATTCGACTACATGAAGGACATTGTGGTGACGGTGAGGCTGGAGATGGTGAACGCTTGGTGGGAGGAGAAGGCTCTGGTAGACTTGGGTTGCACACACGCTATTCCTTTATAAAGCACATTCAAAATGCATTTCCCCCTTCAAAGAATTCCGGGCATTGTAGTTTAACCCTCTCAGAGTTACAATTCACATAAACCGTTAAACTACAGGGCCCTGAATTGACTCTTCCCTTGTGGCTTTCAGAAGACTAAGCCAGCTAGGGGTCCCTGCCGGACTTATCACTGCCATACCGAGAATGCCTCGTGCTTCCCAGTTGACCAGGGACTCCTGCCCCGGACCTCAGACAAGGTCTGCACAGGCCTAGATGGCAGCCATTTTGTGTCACTCTTTGTATCCCTGCATCCAGTCCAAAACCTCTTTTTTCCTCTCCACAACTGGCAATGACTTTTTTGTGGGGAGGCTATGCCACCACTGGGGCGTTGGTGGTGCTGTGGGTTAAACCACAGAGCCTAGGACTTGCCGATCAGAAGGTTGGCGGTTCGAATCCCCGCCACGGGGTGAGCTCCCGTTGCTCGGTCCCTGCTCCTGCCAACCTAGCAATTCGAAAGCACGTCAAAGTGCAAGTAGATAAATAGGTACCGCTCCAGCGGGAAGGTAAACGGCATTTCCGTGCGCTGCTCTGGTTCGCCAGAAGTGGCTTAGTCATGCTGGCCACATGACCCGGAAGCTGTACACCGGCTCTCTCAGCCAATAAAGCGAGATGAGCGCCGCTAACCCAGAGTCGGTCACGACTGGACCTAATGGTCAGGGGTCCCTTCACCTTTACTTTACCCCACCACTACCACAACGTCCTTCTAGGTGAGCTGCTAAAGCAGGTGGAAAGCAGCTGCGGCTCAGTAGCAGAGCACTTTGGCAGAAGGTCCCAAGTTCAATCTCTCTGCCATCTCAAGGCAAGGCTGGGAAAGAACCCCGCCTGAGACCCTGCCAGTCAGAGCAAGCAATACTGAACTGGATGGAGCAAGTGGCGAGAATGGTCTCTCTTCTGCATAGCAAGAAACCATTTAGTCCTCCTCAACTCCACCCCATTCACTTTTCAGGACCTTTCCACATTGCTGCAGACGTCCCATACCAAACATTTGAATACAAATCACCTCTTGCAACGGTTGCTGTTATTTCTTGAGTTTCGCAGGGCTCTGCTGTCCTCCATGCACAGGTCTCTGTGGGGAGGAAGATGTATCTCCTGTTATCATGATCCACTACACTGGTGTAAGCTGCTTTCCTTTCCGCCCTGCAGGAAACCATTGAGGACATTGACAAAAACGGGGATGGCTTTGTCGAAGTAGAAGAATATCTTGGTAAGGTGGAATGAAGGGCTGTGAATGCACAGAATTTGTTTCTTTGCTCACCTGCCTAATTTGGCTCCTAGGAAAATGCCCTGGTCATAGGACAGAGCATAATAATTGTTATTTATGACATAGGAAGATAAATATTTATTTTTTAAAGAAATAATAATCAAATGAAGTAGGGTGCTGCCAGACTGTCAGTATTCTGCAGGAGGCAATCAACAACTACAGAAATTTTGCAGTTTGAAGCGACAAGGAAATGGCATGCAAAAGTAGGGTGGAGAGATTATTAATGAGAATACATGTAAACACCCCACAAGCAAATCGAGAGGAATGCTTACTGCCATAGAACCACAACAGAATGTTCAGTAAAGACAGGGCATAGTCTAACCTCCGCATAAGCATTGTGCAAGTAAATCAAGATGGTGAGTGTTGAATAGAATGCCACCTGGGGGAGCCTTTCAGTAAGAACGGCAACACAAAAAACCTCCAAAATCTGGTAGAACGGGTAGCTTAGCTGATTTGCTAAGACGATTCGAGTCAGTCTTTCCAAATCATGCTGAGTGTAGCCGGTAGTTGTGAAAGGCTGTCCTCCATTTTCATATATGCTATTAAACAGTGCCATTGTTGTCCAAAGTCATCGTCCAGCCCTTTTGCTCTCTCATCTAAGTTGTTGGTTTCTCTGGGGCAGGTTTCTTGTGGGGAGAGGGAAAAGATTGTCTACCCCCTGCCCCTTATTGAACAAGGACTTGGTTGACTTGAGAGAGAGGCCACTTGCTTTGGTCTTCCCAAATAATGGTGGTAACTGTATTTTAGAAAAATAACATGTTTATTTACTTATTTAGCTTATTATTACCATTGATATCCCATTTTTCCTCCAAAGATCTCAAAGTGGTATGCATTCCCTCCCCAATTTCATTCTCACAATAACCCTGTGAGGGTAGGATGAGAGATTGTGACCAGCCCAAAATCACCCATTCTTGGCAAAGTTGGGATTTGAACTGTGGTCTTCCGCGTCCTAGTCTTAACACGCTAACCACTACACCAAACTGTTTTCTGTCTTCTGACAAGGCGACATGTACAGTCCTGAAACAGGGGAGCCCGAACCTGACTGGGTGAAGACGGAGCGTCAACAGTTCTTGGATTTCCGGGACCTCAACAAAGATGGCAAAATGGATCGGGAGGAGATCGGGCACTGGATCTTGCCAACAGACTATGACCACGCCGAGGTGGAGTCAAAGCACCTCCTTATCGAGTCGGACAAGGATAAGGTGAGGGTAGAACCAGGCACGGAAAGGAAACCAGAGGGGGAAGGCACTAGGATTGTTTTGCTTTTAGTAGACAAGGAAAAGAGAGAAAGATGGGTGAGTTACAGGCAGAGTTGGATGGGGTGAAGTATTAGAATAGGAGAGATGAACACCTATGTGCAGGCAACATGAGCTGAAGCTTTTTAATTCCTAGTACTGATAGGGTGACTTTCATTCTAAATCTCCTGTCCTGTAAGTGGGAATTTAGAATGGATGAGTCTCACCAGAAGGGATGCTTAATCCTTTCCCCACCAGCTATTTCTCTGCTTCCAAATTGTGCTTGCTTCCCATGGGGTTGTCCATATGCCTGCACCTTTATAACGCTGCAAGGGAGCGAGCCCATTTGGCAGAGATGAGCAGAAGCAGAAAAATGGCAGGTAGGGAAAGGATTAAGCACCCCTCCCCTAGGCACTTTCCCCACTCAAAATTCCCTCCTCCCATAGTTGCCTTTCTTACATAAAAACAGAAGCAAGACTCCTGACAGCTGGAGCTGCCACCCCCATACTTTCTCATCCGAATGAAGGGAGAACCATTTTTTTGGGGGGGGTGCCTCACTATTCCTGACCCTGACCTAGCCAGAACTCCTGCTGTTGCTTGTCATAGCCATTCTGCCTCAAACCAGAGGCTGTATTTCTCGGTTTGAGAAAGATGGAAATGGGTCTGTGGTTGCTAAGCAACCACAGAACATATTTCTTATCTCTGGAAAGTCAGAGCTAATGGGCTTGATCTGGGGAGAAAGCACACAGTCAAACTCTATCTATGGGTACAGGTTTGGCTCAGTTTTGACTAGCAAGGGAGAGCTTTCCTGTTTGAGTATCCCGTTTTGGTAAGTGGCGCAAGGCTATAAACAAAGCCAGTTTCTGGAGCAGGAAATCTAGATCAACAATGTTCAGTCCTGCCTTTGATGGGGTCCCCCCCCCAGTTCCCCAATGTCAGACAAGAAACGGATTTCATCCTAAGGAGGGATATTTTCAATTTGCCCATCAAATGAGCTCATTAATATTTGGACTAACTATGCTTTGAAAATACCTTTTTGGTACCCTCTGCTGAAAGCCTCTGCACTTCTGCCCAAGGGAGGGTAGAACAGAGGATCTCAAATAGCTTTCTTGCACTTGGGGTTGCAGTATCTCTTGGTGGGGAGCAAACTATTCTGCTGGGCTTAAAATGCAATACAAATTTTATCAGGCTGTCACAGACCTGGTAAAAACAAGTGATAACCATACAGGGTTTTTTTAAACTCTGCACATAGTTAAAAATATATGGTACTTATATGAACTAAGGACAGAAGCAAGTTAAGGTACAATTAAAATACCGAATTCCCTTTATGGGGTAAACTTTGCAGCAGAAAGAAGAAATCTAGCAATGTTGTTCATGCGAGACAAATATATAAACTAAGTACCATTCAAAAGTCCTTCCTGGCTATTTTAATAGGACAGGAACAAACAACCTATTTCGTTATCTTTGTAAAAGTTGCATACAAAAGGAGCATGTGTTAATACCCCAAAACATGTATTAGTACCCCAAAACAGTCATCTAGAACAGCAGAAGGCAGGCAATTAAATCTAGCCCTAAATTTGTAAGGAGTTAAATCGGAACATTAGGATTTAGGAGGAAGCATTCTGCCTTCCGTTATAGTGGACATTTTGTCCAAGGCTGTGGCAAGCTGCCCAAGTTCCTCTCCCAAGTTGTCCATTATATAAAGAGGCAGGAGGGAAGCTTGCAAGTAACCGAATTAGCAACCCTTAGACCACCCTCCACAATTCTCTTCCTCCAAGAAAAATACATGCCTACACAGGTGTACGTCCCATGGAGTTCAGTGCAGTGTATAACCAGGTAGGTTAGTAAAGGACTGCAGCCCTGCTAGATCGGACTGAAGGCTTCTGTTCACACACTGGCCAGCCATGTGCCCATGGAAAGTCTCCCAAGCAGGGCATGAGTGAATAGTGCTCTCCTGTCCTTGATCCCAACAACTGGTATTTGAGACACGCTGCCTCTAATATAGCCATCAGGACTTGTGGGCATTGTTAGGTAGAATTCACAGAGGGTAAGACTAGCCCCCTTTTTACAGCTGTCCAAGTTGGTGGCCATCTCTGCATATTGTAGTGAAATTCCAGAGTTTATCTAAGGACCTAAAACAGCAATCCCATACACAAGGGATGGGGAATCTGTGGCCCTGCAAATGCTGATTACTCCATTCCTATTGGCAAAACCTATTTGGTGTTTCGCAACTTTCCGACTAGTTGCAGTACCTTAGCCAGACCTAGCAGAGTACACGCAGAATCCACGGAAGCAATTGGCGATTTGGCTGCAGACAGGATAGACGAAGCAGGAACCAGGAACTTGTAGTTAGGTGTTTATTATATACAGTGGACTATTTACAAGAACAGAACACGGATCTTTAGCTAGCTCTCTCATACACGACTCACAACTCCCACACTGAACTACAGAACTCTGAACACTGAACTAACATTCCAGTTAGTGGGCCATTAATTATCACTCCTTTGAGAGAGCTTGACCAATCAGGGAGCTGTCTCCATGCCTTTGTTATCACCAGGCAGACTTACTCCTTCATGTGACCTTTTGGCTGTCTGCCAAACCTTAATTGACACTGTGTGAGTTGCTGCACGTATTCAGATTCCCAACAATTCCATCGTCCCTGACTGCTGGCTGGGGCCGATGAGAGTTGTAGTCTAGCAACACCTGGAGGGCTGCATGTTCCCCATCCCTGCTGGACACACACAACCTAGGAACAAATCCTACACACATAGGATTGCACACATTCTCAAAGCACGCACATAGGATTGCAGTAAGTCTTAAAATGAGGGAAGAATAGAAGGTTTTATAGAAGGTTCTTTCTGTATTTCCTGGTTGTTGAGTGGTGTGTGTGACATAGCTATTAAGTGTGATGGTGACATTCCTGTTTTCTCTCATCTGCCTTCAAATCTTGAACAGGCAACTCGAATGATTCCAATAATCGAGTCTATTGACTAACGTAATTGACTAACAAGGCAAATGCAATTTAGGGGTGGGGAGTTCAGAATAAAATTACCAGGGGTGTTAATTGGGTTGTAATTCTGTCCTTCTCTGCTTGCCTCCCTTTTCTCTCTCTCTCTCTTCCTCCCTTTCCTTTTCCATCGCAGGATGACAAAATAACCAAGGAAGAGATTTTGGACAATTGGAACATGTTTGTGGGGAGCCAGGCCACCAACTACGGCGAAGACTTGACAAAGGATCATGACGAGCTGTGATCCGAGCGGGAGGGGAACATACACTAGGGCACCCTCCTGCAACTGAGGGCCAAGGGGTGGGGTGGGGGACAAAGCACACTCCAGAAGGAAATTTTGTTCTTATTTATTGGTATGAGGGCCTGCTTAAGCTTTCTGAGAAACCTAGTGGTGGCTGGCATACCTGGGTGGGTTTTCTTTTACACTCCATTCCTGCTCGCCTGCACACTACCATCTCGACAAAGCACTGTGAAGCTTGCTACACTACAAAATTGTGTCTTACACTCCAAAGGACGAACAGAAGGCGGCAGCTTAAATGTTATGCTCAACCCACCTCCCCCCTGGCTACTGTGGCATTCAATCTATTCTGCAAGGGCTAATGTTGTGTTCAATGTTTGCGGATCTCAAGGGACCCACTGACCCTCAGATAGGCTCCTGCGCCTGCTTCTCTAAGGGGCAAAATTCTAACACACACAAACACAGTGCTTCCCACAAGCCCATTTTACCTTTCTAACACTCACCTGGGACCCTCTTGAGGGCGCAGATGACCTGAAGAGGGTCAACCGAGAGCAGAAAACCATCAGCTGGTAGTGCATACTAAATCACCTCCCACAAGCCACTTTTCGTTGATGTAAAACAAGTCGCGGGCGTGTTGCCTGCAGCTGCGTTGTAATGTCTAGTTCGCCCTGTGACTCGGATTAAGCATTGCTCTCTTGAGGTTCTGTGGTTCCTCTGTTTCCCCTTCCTCTCTAGGATGGCAAGCTTTCGCGGGAGGAGTTTGTGGAGTTTCTTCGGCAAAGTATCGCCAGCGCCAAAGACTATGAAGAAGCAGTCAAGACGCTGAAGGGCCACCAAGAGCTGTGACCTCATGACTGTAACACTCTGGATTATTAATAAAACTATTCCCCACCCACTCCTTGATTTTTATGTGGTATGGAAAGACTTAATGTGGAGGGCCAAAGGGAGAATAAAGCTGCGTAGGACTAAGAGTTTGGAGAGAGTTTGGATTTGATATCCCGCTTTATCACTACCCGACGGAGTCTCAAAGCGGCTAACAATCTCCTTTCCATTCCTCCCTCACAACAAACACTGTGAGGTGAGTGGGGCTGAGAGACTTCAAAGAAGTGTAAGTAGCCCATGGTCACCCAGCAGCTGCATGTGGAGGAGCGGGGAAGCGAACCCAGTTCACCAGATTACGAATCTACCGCTCTTAACCACTACACCACTGGAGCTCTTCCCCACCCCCCTAGAAGTGTTTGTTTCAAAAAGGACACATTTCCTAATCCTCATCCTAGTTTAAGATGGAGGTGGAGCTGTTCACCACAGCTCTGAAATTTTACAAAGGCAACAGCCCACAACCCACTTACTTGAGGGTAGGGTTGGGCGATATGTTGTGGTATCGGTTTCATAATTTTTTTACCCAGCAATATATAGCAAATTGTGCTGTGTTCTATACAAAAATCACAACATGAGGAAAACCGTGAAGCCAGCCAATGCTTCTCTCTGTTCCTGTTGCCGGCTCATCTTTCCCCTGCCTCTTGCAGGGGGAAGCAAATCACAAGAGCAGGCACCAGCAAAAATCATATTGCAGGGGAAAAACATGAAGGCAGCCAATGCCTCTACGTAGCTCCACCCTTATTTCAGGCATTGTGATATATCAGTATATTGTGATGTTTAGCTGGTGATATAGCATGATGTTAAAAACCAGATATCGCTCAGCCCTACTTGGGAGTAAGTCGTCTTGAACTCCAGGGGGTCTACTTCCAAGTAGATCTGTATAAGACTGCAAGTAGACTGTGTAAGTCTCCTTGTCCTTGCATGAATAACTTCATTTATTCTGGCTTTTATTACCAGCACTGGTGCTTTTTGGGGGGGCGGCGGCAGCAATTTCTCTGTCTTTTGAACATGTAGAGCAAGTATCAGAACACAGCAGACACTGACTTGCACCCCGACACAGTGCTGTTTACAAAGAATTTTTAAAGTGCGTTGTCACCATGGCAAAACATATCCACTTAAAAAAAATGAAAGGAGACTTTGCGTGGTTAAGGAAGTGGCAGAAATGCACTGAAAAGGGGGGGGATGAATGAAGATATATAAAGACAAGTGAACTGCCCCGTAAACTAATCCAAACAAGGGCTCAGAAAAGACTGAAGTGAGTCCAGCCAATGCAATGTTCGGCGCTTTCAGGGAGCACATCTTGGGCAGCCTAGAGCGGCATGCTGGCTGTTCCTCTCTTCCACAAAGACAGTCGCATGAACATGTTACGCTTGCATAACAGGGCGGGACTTCTTGGCCTCCAGCTCCACGCCTGACCCTGCAAATCCTGTGCCACCCTAGAAGAAAAGAAGACAAGGGTGGATAGCAGCTGTAGAACTTGGAATTTGCTTTGCCTGTGGGACATACACTGTCTCTGTTCTGCTTCTGAATTCTACACGTTGAGAGGTTCTGGGATCTCAAGTCCCAGGTGAAGCCATGCAACAGGCCCTGATTCCAAATCCCAGATGAATAAGGCAAAGCAAGAGTCTTCCAATCTCACCTTGCGATGCTAATGCATGTGAGAGGTGCATTTGCAAAGGGAAATTGGGAGCCTGGAGAAGGATGCTTAACCATTCCCCCTTCATTATCCCTTACAAAAAAACAACCTCCAGACATCACAGGGAGGTCCTGTGATCTCTCCCTCTCTCCTGAATCTGCGTCTTTCCCAACTAAAGCTTCCCTTCCACTTATATCTCCCTTCCATAGGTGCCTCCCTGCCATGTTGCTATGAAACCTTGGTTTGTCTTTTGTTGCATGAGGGCCAAAATATGACAAGATCTAAGCAGAGATGCAACCAGAATTATTATTGCCCATGCGTCAAAAAGCACTGGCAACGAATGTTTTGCCGCTTGCTCAAGATTAAAAACACAGAAACATCAGTTTAACGTGACTTCAAGCTTCATGAATGGGCAACGGGGCATGCAGAATTTCAGGGATCATCAAGGCTTTGGGTTGTAGCCAACTAACTGGTTGTATGACTAGCACTAGCACACAACCCTTTATTTTTGTATCGTGTTTGTTGACACGCAGGAGACTATAGAGAATTTCAGCTCAAAGACTATGGATCTCTGGCTAGCTGCAGGCTACAGTTCTCTAAATTCACTTCACATATATTAGGTTTTTTTGGGGAGGGTTAAGTAGTTTGGGAGTCCCTAATAATGCGGAACACTTCTGGATTTGGCTTGCGGAAAAGATCTTGAACATTGCTTATGCTGTAAACAAATACATGACTGGAGTAAATTGATGGTGCTGCTTAAAGCTAAGTTCAGGGGTTTATCCTGCGAACATAGTACAGTGGTGCCTTGGTTCTCAAATTTAATCCGTTCTGGAAGTCCGTTCCAAAACCAAAGTGTTCTAAAACCCAAGGCATGCTTTCCCATAGAAAGTAAGGCAAAATGGATTAATCCGTTCCAAACAACCCCTAAAACAGCAATTTAACATGAAGTTTATTATCTTACAAGACCATTGTTCCATAAAATGAATGCTATAAACAATGTACTGCAGTCACACAATAAATCAATCAATAGCTGAACTGGGTTCCACACAGTCACAAAAACAAAACAAAAAAGAGCTGCAAAAAGAAAAGAAAAAACGCAAAATAAATAGCAAAAACAGACAGACCTCAGCGTAACGCTCAAAACGGAAGTGTGGCACTCAAAATGGAGCATGTTTGGCTTCTGAAAAAAAATCCCAAACCGGAGCACTTACTTCCGGGTTAGCAGTGTTTAGGTTCCAAGTTGTTTGAGAACCAAGGCACCACTGTACTGAAGGGATTAGCAATACTGAGGAAAACTTGGATGTGTTGATCATCTGTAGCTTCAATCACATGGGGCAGGGCTATTGGGCAGGAAAGAAGTGATTCCTAAAGCATAGCTGAAGAGCTTCAGCATCATGGAATGGCTCTTCCTGCAAAGCCACAGGTGACAAATAAAGATGGGATTAATTTCTCAGAAGGTGAAATCAACCCTGAATAAATGATGCCTTCTGACACCTTGGCTACAGCACTGGGAGTTGATATTTGTTTGAGGATTTGTAGGAAGTTGGGGCCAAATTTCATGCTAGTTAGTACTGCTAACAGGTATTTCCACTCTAAGCAATCAAAAGCTTTGAGGATGTCTAGGGACATGATTGTCAGTGAGAGTTTAGTTGCCTTGCTGTGTTCGATGAGGTTCAGTAGTTTCCTGATGGGGTCTGTATTATTGCGACCAGGGACAAAGCCAGTCTTAGGCGGCTGGCCAAGATTGATGTGACTATCTTGGTTTATTAATGAGATTGGGCAGTATGATTCTACTTTGAGGCTGTCTTCCATTGGTTTTGGGATGGAGACTATTTTGGAGTGGGTCCAGGTTTTGGGGATGGGCCCCCCTTTCATGATGCCATTGAATAGGTGGGTCATGTAGGGCAGTGTTCCCCAACCTTGGGCCTCCAGCTGTTTTTGGACTACACCTCCCATCATCCCTCGCTAGCAAGACCAGTGGTCAAGGACAATGGGAATTGTAACCCAAAAACAGCTGGAGGCCCAAGGTTGGGGAACACTGATGTAGGGCATCAGGGGTTCTTTGAATTTCCTATAGAATAATGCTGTAAAGCCGTCTGGGCTTGGGGCTTTGTGTGGTTTCAAGTTTTTGAGGAAGCACTGGGAGTTTATGAAGGATTGCAGAAGGAGGTTAGAAAGTCACTCTCACCCGCTGTAGAACGATGATGTCCTTGTCAGTCAGCTTCTCACCATTCACTGGATCAACCATGTCCTTCTTGATGAGTCTCTCCACACACTCCAGAGTCACCACAGAGCCCCTTTGGGGAAGGAAGGAAGGACACACCTATTATTTGCTGCTAAGTATAAGGCCTGGATTCCCACACTTTGCTACTTACAACTATTCCACATCCAGCATACATGCAGAAGACCTCCCATCCCCTACAAAATTTACATAATGTTAGGGTTTAAGGGAAAATTATATGAAAATAATATATTGTTGGTATCTAACACCAAGTAAATTGGCAAAAATGTATAAATCTAAATCGAACAAATGTTGGAAATGTAAAGAGAAAGGTTCTTTTTATCATGTGTGGTGGTCTTGTAGTAAGGTTAAAACTTACTGAGAAATTATATACAATGAACTGAAAAGGATGTTCAAAATAACTTTTTTTAAAAAAAAACCCAGAAGTTTTCTTTTGGGAATTTTAGGGACAGAACTACCTAAATCGTATAGAAATTTATTCATGTATGCTACTACAGCAGCAAGAATGTTACTTGCCCCAAAGTGGAAAGAAGCAGAAGTCCCAGTAAAGGAAGAATGGATACAAAAACTCGTGGAATATGCAGAAATGGCAAAACTTACCGGAGGAATAAGAAATCAAGATGACAAACTTTTTTATAAAAGAATGGAAATGGTTTACCGAATATTTACAGATAAATTGTAAACAGATAAAAACATTAGCAGGATTATTGTGACAACCTGCAGTTTCACAAGGGTATATATTTAGGTAAAGGTAAAGGGACCCCTGACCATTAGGTCCAGTCGTGGCCGACTCTGGGGTTACGGCGCTCATCTCACTTTATTGGCCGAGGGAGCCGGCATACAGCTTCCGGGTCATGTGGCCAGTATGACTAAGCTGCTTCTGGCGAACCAGAGCAGCATACGGAAACGCTGTTTACCTTCCCGTCGGAACACTACCTATTTATCTACTTGCACTTTGATGCGCTTTCGAACTGCTAGGTTGGCAGGAGCAGGGACCGAGCAATGGGAGCTCACCCCATTGCAGGGATTCGAACTGCTTACCTTCTGATCGGCAAGCCCTAGGCTCTATGGTTTAACCCACAGCGCCACCCACGTCCCATATATTTAGAGTAGATAATTAAATGGGCAAGTGAAATCAAATCGGATATGCAGAAGATATTAAAAAATAATAATTAAGGAACCGCAGAAAGATGGGGAAGGAAGTCAAATTCTGAAGTGTTAAATTGATTGTAAAACTAATGAAATGTATAATCTTGAAAAGTATAAATAAAAACTTTTTAAAAAAAGAAGACCTCCCATCTCTGAAATGTCCCATCCCATCACTCACGATGGACGCAGAACAGCACACGGGACAGAGTTTCCAAGCATGTCTCGTGTGACGGCACACACGTAGCGGTCCTGCCGGTTGATCAGCCCTACTCGATCCACGCTAGCATCCACTGGGGTGAAATGCACTGGGATCAGGTCCTTCAACTTCAGGGGCTTCATACTCATGGGACAGTACACACACTTGTCCTAGATTGACAAAGAGCACAGCAAGTTGAGAGGCAGAGTAGGAATTAGAAACAATAGAGGCAAATGGCTTACAGCAAATATTGACACTCTGTCTGAAACACACACACACACCCATCAATTCCAGGACGCTACAGAGCTTGGTCAAATATTCAAGATACTGAAGATTTTGAGACTCAAGATATTAAAATCCTGGGAATAAACCTGGAAGCAGAAGCTACTCATGGCCAGCGAATCAGAACTGGGCACACTCCAGCCTGCGCTGATCAAAGTGAACAAAACTCAACAGAAACTTCCCCGTGGCTAAACTCTTCCCCTCCCTAAGGTTAACTTTTAATCTATCAGAAAAGAAAAAACTCGGGCCAATAAGAAGACTCCCTCACCCTACCTCCTGCACAGGACATTCAAATATAAAGTTATGAAAGTATTTTGAAGCAGAGGGAAGGGGAACTTAATGTGTGGTTGGAAAAATTAATTTCAGCTTAAACCTTAATACAGGTAACTTGCATCTTATGTGAGGGTTTGCTTCTGGAGGACCATGCAGAAAACCATAAAACCAGGGACCCCTGGAACTGGCCCCCTACCTGTGCAAGGTGGAGGGCTGTTTACCTGGCTTTGGAAAGGCAATGTGAGGGGTGAGGAAGCCTGCAATCACAGCAGTGTGCAGGTGGGTGGGGGAAATAAATACAGCCGTACCTTGGAAGTCAAACGGAATCCATTCTGGAAGTCCATTCAACTTCCAAAACATTCAGAAACCCAAGTGCAGCTTCTGATTGGCTGCAGGAATTGGACATTCGGCTTCCAAAAATAATTGTCAAACCAGAACATGGGTTTGTGGAATATGGGAGCCAAAACGTTCAAGAACTAAGCTGTTCGGAAACCAAGGTACGACTGTAACTGGAAAGTGAGTTTCCTCCTCTCCCCATTTATTTATTTATTCCTCACCCCATGCAAGTAAAGTAAGAGTATGATGCAAGTTACTTATATTATCATTTTGTATAAAAAGAATGGGGAAATAGTGATGAAATCTAACAGTCATGACTTTAAATGCTGAAAAAAGGTGAGATGTGGGTTTTACAAAAATCAGAGGTATCAGAACATTTTCTGGGAATTTTCTTCTGATACTAAAATTTATTACGATCTAGTTTAGTGTTTCATTTGGCTTTAGTAATCAAATCTAAAAGTAAAAGTATGCACTATATCTCATTCTCCCAACCCCCCATAGCCAAAAGTACCGTAGCTGAAATATTTTATTTGGGGTGGGGGGGTTGGAAATCAAGAGAGTAGATTTTATGTGGTTTAGATGGTTGAGCAAATTATAAGTTTTGGTAGGAAATTGTTTTAATTGAATCACCTTTAAGACACGTCAGCTGAACAGCATAAAAAGTAAACATTATAAGGAAGTAAAAGAAGAAAGCATTGTATTGGAAATTGGTTTGTCAACAGACAGCTGTGTATTCATCTGTGGGGGGGGGAGTTAATTCCAGTTTTGAAACCACGTAATTTTACTAGAATTGTATCCATTATATTACAAACAAGTTTTAGGAAACAATGCATTTTCAGAAATCAAAGATGTTCATAGAAAAGTGTAGCAGCAAAATGTCCTATTGGGGAAAATTTTCCAGTTCACATTACTGGGACTGGGTGGAGCTTCCTGGGTACCTTTGAAGGTGCAGGTTACCCAACCCAATCCTTTGCTGCTGCTCACCATAATACATTGGAAGTGAAAAACCTATGGCCCTGCAGATGCTGCTGAAGTACAGCTTCCATCATCCCTGACCATGTTGGAGGTGGGCTAATAGGAGCTGTCTATTTGCAGATTAAGCCTGCAGAACACTCTTAGGTGGCAGTCCTGGACTCACTCACCTAGGAGTAAGCCTCCATGAAATTAACTGCATTTACTTCTTAGTAGACATATGTCTTGTGCTGCCAGCTTCACAGCAGCGGAATACACTAGTTCGACCTTCTGATTTGATTATTTCCTTCTACCAGTCTACAATAGAAAGTGTCCTTTCATACTGCATCACGGTGTGGTACGCTGGTTTGACATGAACTGATAGGAAGTGCCTACAGAGGGTGGTGAATACAGCACAAGATATTATGGGCTGTCACGTGAATCCGCTGGATGAAATAGCGGAAGAACGTTGCCTCAGGAGAGTGAGGAAAATTCTCAGGGATGATTCACACCCTGGCCTGCACTTTCTCGATCTCCTGCCATCAGGCAGAAGATATAGAAGCATGATTAGTCGCACCAACAGGGTAAAGAACAGCTTCTATCCATGGGCTGTTAGGCTGCTGAATGAAAAGATAACAACAGGGCAACTGACTTTCGGGTTGGGTGGGTGTGCGTCAGTAAACGAGGGGAATTAAGACTAAGAGAGCTGAGTGGAGGGTGCTCGTGTAATCTCACTGTATACAAGTTGTACAAGTGACAATAAAGTATTTCAGTTTCAATTTCAATACCTTTCAACTCCACAGCCACACAGGAGGGAAAAAACAAATGACAAAAAAGGACCATCTCAACTGGAAGACACTATCTTCCTAATCTCAAAGACAGCAACCAGCTCAATGCAGTTAACGCCTCAGGACTTCTCCCAAGAACTCTGGAAGTGCAGTTTTGTGACCATGACAGAAGTTCTCTATTCCAAGAGTTTCAATTTTCTGGGTGTGTTGGAGACACTGTGACAGGTAAATTGGTTTAGATTTGTAGTGCAGACACTCCCTAAGGAAGACGGGGCAATGCGTGAGCCGGGAAAAGGAATGGCAAAAGGTACTCACTGGCTTGGGAATGACTTTGGTCTTGGCCTCTGGGGTCAGCGAAGGAATCCAAAAGCTGGGCAGTTGTTTGGCTTTCTCTTCATTGCTGGGTCCTGGCTGAGCATCTCCTGTAATCCACAGAACAGGGCAGTTATTAAGTCCCATAGCTTCCGAAGAAAGAGGTGAAAATCTAAGGGTGTGTGTGGGAAGACATGGCTGTATAGCAGGAGCAGAAAACCTTCAACATGCAGGCCAGTCTTGGCCCATGCGGACATTTCTCCCAAACCACAGCCACCTGCCAATCAGTGGAGGCCACTGGGGGATATCAGCCAACAAGCAGGGGGAAAGGTTCAATCCTGCAGAATGCTAAATAAATAATAATAATAATAATAATAATAATAATAATAATAATTTTTTTTAAAAAAATTATACCCTGCCCATCTGGCTGGGTTTCCCCAGCCACTCTGGCCGGCTCCCAACAGAATTAATGATAATAATAAAAAAGTGATTAAACATCAGACATTAAAAACGTCCCTGAACAGGGCTGCCTTCAGATGTCTTCTAAAAGTCAGATAATTGTTTATTTCCTTGACATCTGATGGGAGGGTGTTCCACAGGGTGGGCGCCACTACTGAGAAGGCCCTCTGTCTGGTTCCCTGTAACTTCGCATCTCGCAGTGAGGGAACCGCCAGAAGGCCCTCGGAGCTGGACCTCAGTGTGAACAATGGGGGTGGAGATGCTCCTTCAGGTATACTGAGCCGAGGCCATTTAAGGCTTTAAAGGTCAACACGAACACTTGGAATTGTGCTTGGAAACATATTGGGAGCAATGTAGGTCTTTCAGGACCGGTGTTATATTGTCTCGGTGGCCACTCCCAGTCTAGCTGCCGCATTCTGGATTAGTTGTAGTTTCTGGGTCACTTTGCCATTGTGTTCACTGCAGGGAACGTGCTGACACAGCAGACCCCTGAAGAGAGCAGGATTGTACCAGATAGTGAGCAAAGTTCAGTCCTGCTGCTTCATTCCTTGTGGGGAATGCACTAGCAGAACAGTCCCCTCCCACCTATCAGACCCCTGAACACATTGTGATGTCAGATGAAGGACAGGTGGGTGGCCCCACCCACCTGTCGAAGGTAGCTTGTAGGCGTGGAGGGAAATAAAGATCTAGCCCTCTGAGTGAAAAAAGATTCCCTAACCCTACTGTACAAGATTAGGGACACTGGAGCTCACCTGCAGACTTGCCCTACTGAGTTTTTGACAGGATCCAGTACTGCCTTAGGGATCCCTGAAGCTGAACCCTAGTAGTTCAGTTGACCACAACCCCCAGCAAAAGCTTTAAACACCATAACAAAACTCAGCAGGTACCCAGGACCACGCAACCCTCTTTGCTCCATGTTTGACAGAAGGGTTCACACCTCATTGTGGCCACCCACAATTCCCCCAGGAGTTTCACTTCACACATGAGGAGTTGTGTGGGTTAGAGACAAATATTCAAAGAGGCTGACAGCCGGAGAGCTACAAAGAATAGGGGGCGCTGTGGAGATGTGGGAAGAACTTTAAACCAGGGTGAAAAACCAGTGTGATTGTGGCAATGGGAGATAAACTGTGGACAGCATGTGATCCAGCAACACTCGAGCCACAGTGCTGTGTTTTAGGGCACTGCCAAAACCCAAAGAAAACCAAAGAGCATCTCTAAAAATACTTCATCGCTGCCGAACAAATAGGACCAGAACGCAGAAGGGTGGGGAAAATATTACTATGAAGCACAGGAAAGATGTACATGGCTCTGTCTAAGGAGTAACTGGGAAGTGTAATTCATTTTCTTTACACTTTTCTTATTTCTCACACTTTTGTCGCTCGGCCCTGTCCCAAATCTTCACACTTACCTGCCTTGCGATCAAAGGGGTTGAGAGGTTTGCTGACAATGCTCATCTCTTTGTCGAGGAAATTCTTCACCTTGGACTCTTTGGCAGCCTTGCTCAACTCCGCCAACTCCGTCTTCTTCTCATTCTTCTGCTTTTCGTAGGCCTGCAGTTGGGCACAGGAATAAAAACTGTCACGACAAAGACAAAGCTCTCCTGCTAAAATACGGAAGGGGCACACTCCTTGCTATGATCCAAGTGAGAGAGATGCAATGAAAGTGAAGAGAGAGAACAGGCATTGGGCATGAAAAGAAATCAGCAAAAAAGCACAGAGCAGCCTTCAGCTGTTTTGGAGTACCACCTTAAGCACTTTACATTTTTTTAAAAAATAGAAAACCACCCTATTAAGCAACAATTGGTGCTGTGGGTTAAACCACAGAGCCTGGGGCTTGCCGATCAGAAGGTCAGCGGTTTGAATCCCCACGACGGGGTGAGCTCCCGTTGCTCGGTGCCTGATCCTGCCAACCTAGCAGTTTGAAAGCACGTCAAAGTGCAAGTAGATAAATAGATACCGCTCCGGTGGGCAGGTAAACGGCGTTTCTGTGCGCTGCTCTGGTTCACCAGAAGTGGCTTAGTCATGCTGGCCACATGACCCGGAAGCTGTACGCTGGCTCCCTTGGCCAATAAAGCAAGATGAGCGCCGCAACCCCAGAGTCAGCCACGACTGGATCTAATGGTCAGGGGTCCCTTTACCTTTTTAAACCATCACAGTTCTAAAGTTCTCACTACACTTTCTGTTATCCCCTTCTGTGAAGTCCTCCCCTTAGACTTGTAGGCCCCACTGAGCAGATGGCATCAGTAGCTCCTGGTTCTTAGAGGCAATTCCTGTTGAAGGCACTGGAGCAAGAGTGGTGATTTAAGTGCCCTCTTCCCTGCCCTATATGGTTGTCTTGCACTGGGTCAGAAGCAAGGCACACAGGAGAACATCCCGAAAGGAAGGGTGCTATGCGAGGCGAGCCTATTTCGCACAGGTTCTTAACAAAGATGGAAGCCCCAGCCTGAGCTCCTTGGAGGCAGGGGAGAAAACAAACACACAAATTAAAAAGATCTCTACATCAACTAGCCTGGTTTCCATGTGGCTTGGCATATATATTTCATTTTACCAGTTCTCCTCCCCTTTCGTAAAATATTGATGCAGTGCTCGCTCACCCATCTATTAAACATACAAATCTGGCTCTTCAGATTAGCATACTAGCCACTTCTCTTGTTACCTTCATTTGCCGGGCAATCTCCTTTTTCTGGTGCAGGATGTACTCTAAGATGGCTTCTTTCTCATACAGGTATCCATCAGGGCTGGAGAGGGACACAGGCAGGATGAGAATCACAATTAGATGCCACTTCCATAAAGGCTCCCATGCAAGCTGCAGAGCACCACAGGAGTATCCATATGAACCACAAAGGTCAAGGGTACACCTGGGAGGTCATGCCACCAAACCAAGATATCATTCTACAGCAGAATGGGACATTATAGTCCTGTGATAAATACTAGACTTTGGTTGGGGTTCAAGTTCCTGCTCAGTTATGGACAGGTATATGTTAGCCACAATTTGCCACCTGTGAAATGGGAATGTAATCACCGCTTCCCAGCGGCAGAAGAGAATTTGACTCTACAGTCATGCCTTGGAAGTCACACAGAATCTGTACCAGAGGTGCGTTCGACTTCCAAAACATTTGGAAACCAAAGCGCGGCTTCTGATTGGCTGCAGGAAGCTCCTGCAGCTAATCGGAAGCCGCGGAAGCAGCGCCGGACGTTCGGCTTCTGAAAATCATTCGAAAACTGGAACACTCTATTCCAGGTTTTGCTCATTCAGGAGCCAAGGCGTTTGAGATCCAAGGTACAACCGTACAGGAATTTGCATGAAAATGAACATAAATAATTATTATCTCAACAGACATATATAGCGAGTGAACAAATAATTTCACTTAACTCTGCGAGTCAATGAAAGAAGCAACTTTGTGTGTGTGCATGCATGTTGGATCCAGGTTTAGAGATCCACTGCTTTATTAGCGAACTAATAAAGGCAAGTGGTTAGAGATCCACTGCTTTATTAGCGAACTACAAAAAAGGCAAGTGGTTAAGTAGTGTAGCAGATCTCCAGTTTAATACACTGAAGAGTCTCCCGTGGGCCTTGCCAGATATTTACGTCACAACAGGGTCCTTGCAGGGCTGCAGGGAGAGGCAGCAGCAGTCAAAATCCTTGACAGCATCTTTGCTCAGACGGACGTTCTGGGTCCCGTATCCAGAGGCAGCTGGGGAAAGGGGGGGGGAGCAATGGTCACATTAAGGCCACATTAATGAAAAGAGCCTGCCTGCCTAAGCGGCTCTGCTAAATCTCTAAATCCAGAAAGGGAAAACAGTTGGTAAAATATCTGCCCAGAGAAGCCCAGGTTGTCAAGTGACCTGCTCAGGACTGCTCACCTGATTGCTAAGAGTTTAAGGGCTGGCAACCCATAATCTCCTCCAGCAATAGAGAGAGAAGGCGGAATTAGCTTGGAGTTGCATAGCTTAATTTCCACCTGAGTTTCAATGAAACACTGGGTGGTGTTAAATCAGACCACAGGGTGTGCCCAATACTCTTGACTATCCCAGAGCTTCTCCCAATTCTCACCTGGCTATAAGCAAACGTACCAGTGATTTGCCTCCCTGTTCTGACCTTTATTCTCTCACTGCACTAGGCCTGGAGCAGTGCTCAAATTCCATAGTGGTGAAAGGGAGGCTGCTGGTCCCAGGTCTTTGTGGTACCTCCCTTAAACCACTGCTTTTATGAAGGCTACGGGGAAGGAGAACCATTTTCACAATTAAGGAGAGTTGGGTGGTAGTAGGGCTTGTAGATTTCACTAAGGCCCCCCACCCCCAGCTTCCCCTGTAGATTCAAATTCTGTCTCAACTTCCCTATCTAGCAACAGTCCTGGTTTTAGTTGCCCCAACTCACAATTTTGTTCTCCCAAACCTAGCCAGGGTTTCCCCTTCATTCAGAATCCTGGGGTCCTCACCTGCAGCCCCCACCACTGCCATTGTATCACAAGGTTCCCCCTGCAGCACTGCTGAAACCCTTCAAGTCTCAATCCAGTCCTACAGAAAGCAGCCTCCTCACCTGTGTCCTTTTTCTTTTCATGGTAGGTGTAGACAGCTCCTGCTGTGCAGTTCTTGCCATGGCGCGTCATGCCGGCTTAGATGGGCAATCCAGGAAGAAGCCGGCAGCTCCTCCCTGCCTTCATAAAGATATGTTTTGGTTAAGCACATTGTCAGGGCCTGATACAATACAGTACTAGATGCAAAGAAGCTCATGGGCTGTGTTGGATACGGATGCAGGTTAGAAGAGCCACAGGGTTGGAAGGGGGAGAATTAAGGAGGGGGGAATGGGGTAGATGGACAGAAAGCTCAAGAAATGGTCATGGGGTGGCTCAACAGGCTGCACCCACCTTCTTAACTGGAGGATTCAAAGATTCCTCTCTGGATATTCAAGAATCCTACTTTTAACATCTCCAAATCTATCCCCCCGCTACATTCCCAAATCTACCGCAGGCAGACTCATGTCCCATTCATAAAATATTTTGTTAAGGGTTCCTGTACCTTTAATTATTGTGCAGCAGAGTGATTTTCAACAGGTACAGCTTTAACCCCCCCCCCGAAAGACAAGCTGCGCCTCCTGCAATTCCCCAGTGTTAAACAAACAGGATGAAACTGTCTATTCTTTTTTCCCTGCTCATCCTAAATACCAAGGAGCTCTCATTGTCATGCCAAGGTAAGGTAAAGGTAAAGGGACCCCTGACCATTAGGTCCAGTCATGACCGACTCTGGGGTTGTGGCGCTCATCTTGCTTTATTGGCCGAGGGAGCCGGCGTACAGCTTCCAGGTCATGTGGCCAGCATGACTAAGCCCCTTCTGGTGAACCAGAGCAGCGCACGGAAATGCCATTTACCTTCCCATCGGAACACTACCTATTTATCTACTTGCACTTTGACGTGCTTTCAAACTGCTGGGTGGGCAGGAGCAGGGACCGAGCAGCGGGAGCTCACCCCGTTGCGGGGATTCGAACCGCCGACCATTTGATCAGCAAGTCCTAGGCTCTATGGCACAGCACCACCCGCATCCCTGTCACGCCAAGGTATCAATTACCAATTGTCCCACAACCCAGCCTGTTGTTCTCAAATGTGCCTTCTTTCATGGGATGACAGCTCTCAAGTTCTCCTTATTTTGAACTCTAGGATCTCAGTCACACCAAGTCTTGAGACCACTGAAATTCACCCCTCTTCACATGAGGCGGGGGGATACATTCATTATGAGCCACACTCCCAAAAAGGAAAGGTCAGATACACCCTAAAAAACCAGCAACAGAAGTGGTTTCTTCTGTTGTTTAATGGCACAAGATGTACAACTGCCACCTAGCGGAGGTTAGCTAACCATTTCGCTAGCATCTATATATGAGGGGGTGGGAGCACTGTCGCCCTCCAGAGGTTGCTGGACTACAAGTGCCACCATCCTTGACCACTGGCCCCTCCCCAACAGCACATACAATCATTAAAATGATCTAAACATCTGATAGCTTTTAAAACCCTCTACTTGAGAATTGCCTCCACATCACTCTCAATCCCTTTTCCCTTACAAACCAAGTAGCGGTGGGGAAATAATTGCTCCCCATGCTATCTTCCTGTAAAAATGCCCAAAACGCATTTACCAGTGACAATACTACCTGCTATTCCCAAACAAATACAAGAATGAGAGTCTGCGACAGAATTAAGTCTTGCAGGAGAAACATCAAATGATATCACTAATTAATATCAAGAAATTGCTCCCAGACAACTTCATTCCTGCCTGTGTTTCCATTTCCCCAAAGAGCGTTCTGACTTAAAATCCCCAACACACAACAAATCTCAAACTCCCCGGCAGAGCAATTAATACAAGGATTATAAACGTTATGAATCCTGTTCTTAAAAAGTTCTGGAGAGGTATAAGCAGCATAGTACCTGAAAGTCTCACAGTTCAGTGTCCCTCAATGAAAGATACAAAACACCCCAACTGACAACTCACTATAGCATCCCTCAACATTTTTGTCTTTCATAAATTATTAGCTTCCTCCTTGCCACTGCACTAGGCCTCCATTTTGCACACCTTCTGCATTACACCATATCCTCTCTGCCAATTTTAAAACACTTCCCACCTCAATATCACCGATTTGACAACTGCGTTCTCCTCTACCCCTCAAAGCCTTATCTGGCTCACAAGTACTCTAACTTATTTACCTTAGGCTGCAATCCTACACACACACTTACCAAGGAGTAAGTGAAGGTTCAGTGGGACTTCCTTCTGATTGCACCCTCATAAGCCTTCTTTCTCAGTGATCCTCCCTGCTCCCCTTCCGGGCACCCAGATGCAACCCCTTTTAATCATATCGAAGGGTAAAATGTCAGCCAGTAGCTATAACATTGCACGAAATGCTGCAAGCACTTAAACCGCCTCTTCTACGAAATGGTTTCAGGTGCTGGAGCCCTGGCCACTTTTTCACCTGGCCAGCACATTCCTCACCCACCACTCACCCCCACACCCGCCACAAGCTCTTCCCAAGACGGTTTCCCCAGCAAGTTTCCAGTCCTCATTTGCACCAGCAACGTAATCATTCCCCCAGAAACACGAACATAAGTTGCTCTGTCACCATTTCCATCCATCTCTGGCGCCAATGTTTCTCTCACAAGAACCGGGGCTGCCCTTGCCTCCCTCTGGCAACCTTACTGTTATTTTTGTTGTTATTGTTGTTGTTATCATCATCATCATCATCATTATTATTTGTTTATACCCCGCCCATCTGGTTCAGTTTCCCCAGCCACTCTGGGCGGCTCCCAATCAAGTGTTAAAAACAGTACAGCGTTAAAATAAATAGGTTATTTCATAAATAACATGATTGGGCTAGAAAACGACGACGACAGTAGCCCAGCCCTGCCCTTGCGCCTTCCCCATCTATAGCGATACGTGGAATTCAGTCGGTGAAGCTTTTCAAGGAGCGGAGACCATGTGTTATTCAGTGCGAAAGGCACAGCTGCAGCCACGAGTTCAAAACTTGGCAACCCCGCTACCAACTCCTGGTCCCAACCCACACCCGACACCCGCGCACCTTCCTCTCTGCCCAGCATAAGGGGTGGGGGGCTGGGGGTTTACCGTAAAACAGGCAACGTTTCTCTCTTCCCCCACCTCCGCCAAGGGATCCGGAAGCAGGAAGTGCATAACCTCCGGAAGTACTTTGAAGTCCTGCAGCTCTGGAGCTGTGCATTAGCCAAATTGTTCCCGTCACGGAGGAAACAAGGTGCGGGAGGCAGAGGGGCCGCGGCGTTGAGGTTCCTCTGTAGAAAGGAGGCCATAAGCCGAGGCTTGTTATTGTTTAATGCCTTCAGGGAGGGAGAGAGGGAGGGAGAGAAAGAGAAAGACACACACACACACATACATATACATATATATATATATATATATATATATATATATATACGGTATATATATACACGCACACATATATATGTATCCCTTATACATATACACACATGTATGTATGAATACATATATAATATACATACTTTTCATAAACTGTGTGTGTGTGTATATATATATATATGAGAAAAGTATTGAACACACACACATATACAGTTCATATATATATATGTGGCAGTCCTATGCGCTGGGCGTACCCCATTTAATGCAGTGGTTCTTATGTTGTTGTGGTGGTTTAGTCGTTTCAGGCATATCTGGCGCCGTGGTGCAAAGCTCCTTCCCCCCCCCCCCATTTCTCTCTTTTTATATATAATATTTTTTATTATTTTTAGCATACAAAATTTTTTAAGACATACCACACAAATTATTATACATATGTCCTTGTTTGGACTTCCTTCAGCATCTCTGATAGCCTT
The DNA here is from genome assembly GCF_964234715.1 of Podarcis melisellensis. Lineage (NCBI taxonomy): Eukaryota > Metazoa > Chordata > Lepidosauria > Squamata > Lacertidae > Podarcis > Podarcis melisellensis. The sequence continues at coordinate 37,423,510 of NC_138545.1, read as the reverse complement.
CCGTCTTGATTATTTCTCCTGCAATTCTTAACTTAATATTGCCTTTACCTTTTCTAACAAATCATTCCTCCCTTTCCATTTTTACAATATTTCTTAAATTACTCCTCACAGAACTTTTTGTAGTCCTACAAACGTAATCTGATCATCACAAATGCCTTTCAAATACTCAGTAAATTTAGTCCAGTCTTCGGTAAACCTCTGGTCACGCCGGTCTAGGATCCTTCCTGTTAGTTTGTCTAATTCTGCGTAGTCCATCAATTTCAACCTCCATTCTTCTAATGCTGGTAGTTCTTTTTGCTTCCATTTTTGGGCCAATAATATTCTTGCTCCTGTAACTGCGTATAAAAACAAATTACAATATTTCCTGTTTATATCATTTCCAACAATACCTAAAAGTAATGCTTCCAGTTTTTTAATAAAAGTATATTTCAACATTTTTTTCAACTCATTATATATCATCTCCCAGAAGCATTTCACCTTTTTACATTCCCACCACATATGATAAAATAATCCTTCTTTTTCTTTACATTTCCAACATTTATTACTGACTTTATACATTTTTGCTAACTTAACTGGTGTGATGTACCATCTATACATCATCATCATCATGTTTTCTTTTAATGCATTACGTGCAGTAAGTCCTAAACCTTCTTTCCATAATTTGACCCAATCACTTAACTGAATATTATATTCTAAGTCTTTTGCCCAATGAATCATAACTGATTTTACCTCCTCATCTTTCAAGTGCCATTCAAGCAGTAATTTATACATTTTTGACAGAATTTTAAAATTATTATTCAATATTTCTTGTTGAAACCTCGATTCTTTTTCACAGAAACCATTTTCTTTGATATCTTGTTTAAACACTTCACCTGATAATAATGTAACCAATCATTAACATGCTCTTTCACTTCTTCGTATGGTTTCAATTTCCATTTTCCTCCTTCTTTAATCCCCCCCCCCTATTTCTCATAGTTTTTTAGGGAGGATGGCGGAGCTGGAGGAGGCAGATAGCAGAGGTGGAGGCTGGACACGGTGCCTCCTGGCTCAGCTGGCCACGGCAGATGGAGGCTCCGGGCGTGGCGCTGCTTTGGCACAGCATGACGGAGGCGGGCAAGGGTGGTGAGCTGATGCCAGGAGACACTGCATCCAGCCTCCCTGGCACCCTCCAGAACTTGGCACCCTGGCACCCCGCGCCACTAGCCTCTATGGGTAAGACGCCCCTGAGTCGTTTAGTCGTGTCCGACTCTTTGTGACCCCATGGGCCAGAGCACGCCAGGCACGCCTGTCTTCCACTGCCTCCCGTTATAGTACTTCTAAATAAACATGCATAACATAGGGGAAAAATATTTCTCGCTTAAGGCAACTATTTGCAATATAAGAAGTGCAACCAGATCAATGGAAGGTTAGTAATAAACCTTCAGTTGTATCTTTCCAAAGGAAACCAAACCTGATTAAGTGCTGTACAGTGGTACCTCGGGTTACATACGCTTCAGGTTAAAGACGCTTCAGGTTACAGACTCCACTAACCCAGAAATCGTGCTTCAGGTTAAGAACTTTGCTTCAGGATGAGAACAGAAATCGTGCTCCACTGGCGCAGCGGCAGCAGGAGGCCCCATTAGCTAAAGTGGTGCTTCAGGTTAAGAACAGTTTCAGGTTAAGAATAGACCTCCAGAAGGAATTAAGTTCTTAACCCTAGGTACCACTGTACTCCTGAAACTTAGTCCTGCTTAGAGAAGTGGGACACCTTTAACAATATAAAGGGGGGGGCGGGGACAGGGGCAGAATGGTGTTGGTGAAAGAAAGAATGGCAGAAACAAAGTTACCCTTAGTCTAATTTATGCCTCTGTGCTGAGCTTCCATTGTGCAGCTAAACAGAGGTGTGTGTGCATACATGGTTTTGTTGTGTGTTTTTAATTCGATTTTGCTTCACTTTAAACATGGATTAGCGATGCCTGTGAGTGTGAAGGGGTGGAACTGTGGAAGAAAAGCGTTAAAAGAACTTGGAATCTGGGCGGGGGGGCAGGGAGGGGCAGATGCCGCTCCCTGTGCCCCCTTAAATCAATGAAAATCAATAAAAATACATAGCTAAGGTTCTCCCCCCCCCCAACAAAAGGGCTTCCCCGCCGCAACAAAAATCCTAGCTTCGCCCATGACCCAGAGTATCAAATATCATTCCTTATATGTGTGAATGAGCCATTACAGAACTGTCATATCATTATATGTTGCCTTAAAACACAATTCAGTGGAATCAGCTGACACATTCAGCTGCAAGTCCTCATCAGGTGGGAGTTAGTAGTCAGAGATAACCGAGGTCGAGTGATGCACACAATTGTCTGAAACAGCCCTAAGTGTTATCTAATTTCAAAAATCAAACCTTGGCAGGTAGTTGCTATTCAAAAACACAGACAAAATACATTCTACTTATGTCTCAGCTCATGTTCCTGGCACTACAGACCTCAAGAGATTCTTGAACACTGAAAGCCTATAAGGAAGGACAATCCATTCCTATGGCTCACTGTCCCCCGTCCCCCACCCCCGGGCTAAAAAACCCCGGCTGATTGATTGAGCAATCAAAACTGGAAAGTGCTGGCGTTTCTAGACAAACAACTGTCACAGAGACACTATACACATCAGTAATACAGAAAAGCCACAAGCTGGATCCTTGCCAAAAAATAAGATTTCTCTCCACAGTGAAATATGCAGAATTTACATCAGTGTACAGGTGTAATCAACACCAGCTTGCTGACAGAATACAGCTACCGGATTGTGAGTGATCTCTCCACCCAGACAGTTAGAACAGCTGACAGTGTAGATTGTTTTGATCGTTTGATCTGTGCCTCCCCATAACTGGCTGACACAAATGTTTGGCGGGAACATGGACACGATGAGATCTGATTTGCTTAGTCAGCAATCTGAGATGCTTTGGTTAAGGATGAGTAAATCTGTCCATTTCGGTTCTTCACTTTTCCAATCTTAAATTCAGTTCTTCACATTTCCACATTAGTTTGTGATTTATTGATGTTTGTTTAAAGTTCTCGTGAAAATTCATCAGCATTTTAATGCTGATCCTAAAATACACATTTTTGTATGCAGTTTTTCCTAACAAGCATATTTTTGCAAAGTCATTTCCCCGACTGTAATGTATTTGTGTGTGTAATTTTCACTAATATATGCATTTTTATTCACAGTAGGTGCATTTTTATGCCCTAGTAGATGCAAGAATGAGGGACGTGGGTGGCACTGTGGGTTAAACCACAGAGTCTAGGGCTTGCCGATCAGCAGGTCGGCAGTTCGAATCCCCGCGAAAGGGTGAGCTGCCATTGCTCGGTCCCTGCTCCTGCCAACCTAGCAGTTCGAAAGCACGTCAAAGTGCAAGTAGATAAATAGGTACCGCTTTGGCAGGAAGGTAAGCGGCATTTCCATGCACTGCTCTGGTTCTCCAGAAGCGGCTTAGTCATGCTGGCCACATGACCCGGAATTTGTACGCCGGCACCCTCGGCCAATAAAGCGAGATGAGCGCCACAACCGCAGAGTAATCCGCGACTGGACCTAATGGTCAGGGGTCCCTTTACCTACGTGCAAGAATAGTGCAAAGTGGTGGATTTCTACTGGACCATCCACATATCATTCTGTTTTCGGAGTTGTTCTGTTATGCTTCCCCATTGTTACTGCACCAAACATTTAAAGTATGATCTTACCACTTGAAACAATCACGGCTACCCCCAAAAAACCCTGGGAAATTTAGTTTGTTTAGGGTTCTTCAGGGTCTTAGCGCACCAAAGGAAGATGAGCAAAGCGAACCCAGAAGAGGTTCAAATATGCTTCTTGGGGGCTGAAAGGTAAAATGGAAAGTGGGAGAGCTAAGTCTGGGTTCTTTTCCCTGCGTCATGGTACCGGCCTCTATGACACCAAAGTCAGATGTGGGGCAGGGTGGGGGGAATAAACCACAGCAAACATAAAGCTCAGCGATGTGAAAACCCTTGGTACTAAGCCTTGCTTGGTAAATAGACCGTACAGGAAACTGAAGAGCAATATTTGGTTTCAGCAACACAAACATGAGGAAGTGGAACTCATAATATGGATTATAGGTCAGGTTATGACCGTAACAGCTGTCTTGCTGAAAAGGAGTGAAACCGTGAGCAAAAGGGTAAGAAAAAAAGCATGTCATCACAATAGGGAAGGGGCTTTTTTTCAAGTGTTTGACCACATGCTTCTCCTACTCATAATGCAGTACTTTTAGCTTCCGTATCCAACTCGGCATAACCATAATTAACACATTCCCCCCCCCCCAATTGTTTTAGGCGTATGTCCTCAGCTTGTCGGGGACGTGGGTGGCACTGTGGGTTAAACCACAGAGCCTAGAACTTGCCGATCAGAAGGTCGGCGGTTCAAATCCCCGCGACAGGGTGAGCTCTCGTTGCTCGGTCCCTACTCCTGCCAACCTAGCAGTTCAAAAGCACGTCAAAGTGCAAGTAGATAAATAGGTACCACTCCGGTGGGAAGGTAAACGGCGTTTCCGTGCGCTGCTCTGGTTCGTCAGAAGCAGCTTAGTCATGCTGGCCACATGACCCGGAAACTCCATGCCGGCACCCTCGGCTAATAAAGCGGGATGAGCGCCGCAACCCCAGACTCGGCCACGACTGGACCTAATGGTCAGGGGTCCCTTTACCTTTACCTTTTACCTCAGCTTGTCAGTAATATGACTGTTGTATGCAACCCCGGTCTCTGAGCAGTGAGAGACTCCTGTGCTTACCCAGGGTTCCTGTTTCTTTGGAATGAAGGTCAGTGAAAACAGTGGTATCTTTAGGGTATATTGTTCTGAGTGTGGGATAGAGGGGCTCATAGCAGGAACACCCCAATAGGTCTTGTACCTTGGAAGTCAAATTGAATCTGTTCCAGAAGTTCATTTGACTTCCAAAACATTCAGAAGCTCCTGCAGCCAATCGGAAGCCGCGCCAGACATTCGGGTTCCAAAGAACATTTACAAATCGGAACGCTCACTTCCGGGTTTGCGGCATGTGGGAACCAAAACGTTCGGCTCACAAGGTGTTTGTCAACCAAGGCACGACTATACACAATAAAAGGGATATATGGAGAAGGGCAAGGATCTCAGGCAAGGGAGGGGGAAGCCCCAAACAGCATACGCAGAATACTGTACGATTTCTAGCCTCTGAACATTGCACTGCTTCCTTCATTTCAGCTCTCTTAAAAGATCCCCACGCAGACTTTGGATGTGATATATTATCAGCCATAAGACCAACCATGCCGCTGATGGATCCTCGTAGAAAACGGACAGTATGTGTACAACTGCTTGTGTAGCTTAGCTGTGCCTTTGCTTCAGGAAACTGGCCTCGAACAAAGAGAAAAATGGGAGTGCAGCCAGCTCACTTCACACCTTAGCCCTGGAACCTGTTTCTAAAGCCTCAGAACTTGTGCTGTATTCAGTGGCGTAGCGTGGGTTATCAGCACCCGGGGCAAGGCAAGTAATTTGCACCCCCTAACCCATGGATTTGCGCCCCCTAACCCGTGGATTTGCACCCCTAACTCGTGGATTTCCCTAACCCCCAGATGTTGCGCCCGGTGCGGCCGGCCCCCCCTGCACCCCCCACGCTGCGCCACTGGCTGTATTAAACAAAGATGCCTTCACTTCCGAGTAAAGCGGCGATTTCTATTATACCATGAGGGCTGTGTATGCGTAGTCTCTCTCTGTAGAAGTGGCTAGACAAATTTACAAAGCAACACTCACACAGGAATTCTGGCAATGGAACCTTTAGACTCCTCCTACGACTTGCTCTCCCCCCACTCCCGGCTTTACCTGTCTCTCCTCTGACCATGTGACCTTTGGACCCACCCACATTCACCTGGAGCACTCCAGCAGCTCCTGATTCTCTCCAGGAGACCTCAGCTTTGTTCCGGAGAGTTTTTCCTTTGCACTGGACTGCCATGGACAGAGGCTATATGACATTTCTTCCCTTCCCCTCTAACCGTTGACACTGGGGTCGTCTTGCAGCTATTCCCACCTGTCTTTCTACTGCGGGACAGCAGAACCAGGGACTCTTTGGGAACAGGCAGGTGCTTCCATCCAGGTCATCGGCGTACCTGTTTTCCACCTGCGATTTCCGCACAGGTGAGTTGGCAGCACGCAGGCAGCTTGGAAACCAAGCTGGCTTAAAAAAGGAAAGGGGAAAAGGACGCTTTGCTTTCCAAACGGGTTGTGATTTGTTTTGGTTTTTGTTCTGTGCCTCTACGGTCCAAGGAATTGCTATGTCTTCCTGGACCTGGATCTGAAACAGGAAAAATAACTTTTAGAGAGTTTTCACATTTCTGTAGCTCTTTTGATCAGCAGCCGGGGGTTCAATGCTTAGAGCTAGACAGAGGTAAATTCAGCATCAGCCTATAATAATGATTGTATGAAGACTCCATACAAATTACTCCAGACTTGAAAGAATCATCAGAATGGATCATCAGAATGCTTCAATAAACAGGATGCTGAATCTTTTTAGTCTTGTGTTGCTCCGACACAGGGTTTCCCAAACTTTGGTCCCCAGTTGCTTCTGGACTACAATTCCTATCATCCCTGACCACTGGTCCTACTAGCTGGGGATGATGGGAGTTGTAGTCCAAAAAGAGCTGGAGACCCAAGTTTGGGAAACTCTCCTCTTACAGCACAATACTGCATGTCTAATCAGATGTGAGCCCCATTGTTTTCAAAGGAGCATACAGTACTTCCAGAAAGATGTGCATGGGACTGCAGTCTAACTTGGTTTGTGTGAAAGGAAGTAATAGTCGGAAGGCTTCCGATCGGCGCCAGCCGATCTATGATCACACCTCTATACCCTACCTTTAAAGCACTCTTATACCATTTTAACATTCATGAAGCCCGGGAACTGTAGTTTGTTGAGGGTGCTGGGAATTGTAGCACTGTGATGATTAAGCCCAGCATCTTTTTGGGAAGATGCCATGACTGTGAAAGTGGTATAAAGGGGCTTTAAATGTGTGGTGTGGATGTGATCGTAGTAGTTATTGATCTACGTTGCTGCTTATTGGAACAGAAACTCTCTAACCTAGAGGACTCATCCTCACAGCCCCATAGATTTTTTTTTAAATGGTGAAAGACTATATGATTGAAAATACTATATGATTGTTAAGTATTATTCTACGCGTGGCCCCTTAGCAAACATCCCCTAAACCTACAGCTCAGAAATTTGTTAACAGGAACGTTATTTGCTGATGCTCGATTCTGTCTGACGCAAACCGTTGGGACTATATCCTTGGGCAGCAAGGGGAAGTGGTTGGTTTTCTTTCACTTTTGATTATGCTGCAAATAATTTCTAAAAATCCTAAGCACTCTGGTTTGCAAATAACTTCTGAAATCCTAAGCACTCTTGTTTGGAGGCAAGTCCGGGGTCAGTCCCTTCCGAAAGGCTTCCCAAGCCATCATTAGGGCAGTAATTATTTTTAAAGACTTAAAAAACAAAGCTGTGTGCAGTCTGATAATTACTTTACAACACTTATCTGTGACTTTGCAAAGGATCCTGGGAGGACACGCCTCTTGGATCGTGCAGAGCCTGGCACGACAGAGAGTGTCTTTCTGCCAGCCCAGAGGAGCAAGCCTTGCAGGGCGCAGTGGGATGACCTTTGGAGGAAATATGCACAAGTTCAGACTGCGAATGATTAACTTGCTTGATAAATGTAGGGGCAGAAAGCCAAGATCGTGCTGGTGGATTTCTGAAAATGGCTGAGTAACAGCTCTGCCCTGTTCCCTTAAGGGCTTCTCTTTAAGAATGGGCACGCAGGAGAGTGGCAATAGGGTTGTTGTTTTGTTTCGGATTCCTCCTAAGGAGCGTACCGTATTTGTCGCCCTATAGGACGCACTTTTTCCTCTCCGAAAATGAAGGGGAAATGTGTGTGCGTCCTATGGGGCGAATGCAGGCTTTCGCGCGGCTCTCCCACGGCTTAGGGAAAGGTGCCTGCACCCAAAGCCTGGGGGTGCGCTGAGTTCAGCGCCCCCAGGCTTCGGGCTTAGCACAGCTCTCTGCAAGCTGCGGGAGGGCTGCGCGAAGTCACGCAGCTCTCCCACAGCTTGGGGAGAGGTTCCTGCACCCGAATTTTTTTTCTTTATTTCCCCCCCAAAAAACTAGGTGCGTCCTATCGGCCGGTGCGCCCTATGGGGCGAAAAATATGGTAATTACCACGCCTCCTGTGTTATCTTGCTGGTCAGTTCCACTGACCACTTTTTGTCAAAGGAGACAGTACTCAAGGCCAGATATTTTGGTACCAGAGGTAGAAAACCCCCACCTCCCCTCCCTCACTCCCCAGCAGTAAAAACAAGAATAATGAATCAATTTACTAACAGCTTGCTGCCTTTCCATGACACCCCGAAATCAGCTACCTGAGGCAGTTGCTTCGCCCTGCCTAATTGCTGGAGCGACTCTGTCTCTCCAGCTTTCTTGTTATATTGGGCTCTTATCAAGTTCTCAGCAGTTGTCCCCATGTTATCATGCAGTAGAGCAGCAACTGTTTTCTCTGTGGGGAGGAACCAATTGTATAATACCAGCAGTGTGTCCTTCCCAGAAATGGGGGTTTCCTAACAATGGGGGTTTCCCTAACTGTTGTTAGGAAACTCCCATTTCCTTCCCAGAAATACTATTTTGCAGAGTTTCCCATGAAGACAGACCTCTGGGAATTGTAGCACCAGGAAGGGAATCAGGATTCCCTAACAACTCTTAGCACCCTTAACAAACTATACCTCCCATAATTACCATATTTTTTGCTCTATAAGACTCACTTTTTCCCTCTTAAAAAGTAAGGGGAAATGTGTGTGCGTTTTATGGAGCGAATGCAGGCTGCGCAGCTATCCCAGAAGCCAGAACAGCAAGAGGGATTGCTGCTTTCACTGTGCAGCGATCCCTCTTGCTGTTCTGGCTTCTGAGATTCAGAATATTTTTTTTCTTGCTTTCCTCCTCCAAAAACTAGGTGCGTCTTGTGGTCTGGTGCGTCTTATAGAGCGAAAAATACGGTATTTGCGGGAAGCCATAATTGTTTAAAGTGCTTTGAATTTATAGCGCTTTGAATTTATTATGTGAATATGGCCTTATTTGAAGTTGTTGACTCCTCCGTCCATCTAAGGCTGCAAATCCTATGCACACAGACTTGGGAGCAAATTCTGTTCAACTCAGACTTTGGAGGAGTTACTTCTGAGTAAACAGAAGCAAGCAGGCATTGACATAATGGTGCTTACTTCTGAGTGAACATGCTTAGGTTCACACTATAGTACAGGTTGTAAATGCCCTCAGAAGGAAAACCAGGGGGGATGCAGTGGTTCACGTCTTGGACTAGGACCTCGGAGATCCGAGTTCGAATCTCCACTCAGCCATGATGCTCAATTGGGTGATCTTAGTTCAAGTCATCATCTCTCAGCTGAACTTACCTCAGACACTATCCATTTAAAGCACATGGCTTCCTCCCCCAAAATCTGGGAATTGTAGTTTATCCCTCACTGGGCTACAGTTCCCAGCACCATTAACAAACTAAGGTTCGCAAGATTCAGTGGAGGAAGCCATGTGTGGGTGTCTTTGTGAGGATAAAATGGGCAAGGAGCCTTGAGGTACCTGGAGAAAAGGCAGGGTAGAAAAGTAATGAGAAATGCATAAATAAATTTCTGTATTCCAGCACATTTACAACTCCCGGCCTTCTGAACCCGCTCCTGGTAAGCGTTCTTTTAACTGCAGTTTCATCTGCAGCAATTAGCAGGTATTAATGTTTAGCACCATGCTATGAAGTGCTTCGCCTGCTGATTTCTACAGATCAGACTTCTGTTAACAGGAACCGGGAGTAAGCCAGACCCAGTTGGGAATCCAATTTAAAATGGAAAATGGTTAAAAAATAAAACCAATTACCTGGTCAGGCTCCTCATTGGTAATGCTTTTTTAACCACCTGGCAGATTCCCTCTCCACAGGCCTGGCCCGAGATATTTAGCTGCCTGAGGTGAAGAAGTAACCCCCACTCTCTGTCAAAGTAGACAGTACCCAAGGCCAGATATTTTGGTACTAGTGGCAGAAAAACCCCACCTCCCCTCCCTCACTCCCCAGCAGTAAAAACAACAATAATGAATCAATCTACTAACAGCTTGCTGCCTTTCCATGACACCCCAAAATCAGCTGCCTGAGGCAGTTGCTTCGCCCTGCCTAATTGCTGGAGCGACTCTGTCTCTCCAGCTTTCTTGTTAATATTGGGCTCTTATCAAGTCCCCAGCAGTTGTCCCCATGTTATCAAACAGTAGAGCAGCAACTGTTTTCTCTGTGGGGAGGAACCAGTTGTAGAATACCAGCAGTGTGTTGTGTCTAATGCCTGTGTTGTTGTTTTTTCGTAAGTGAAGGCTGGCAGATAAGAGAGAGCTACTGTATCACGCGAATGGGTGGTGTTATCCCAGAATATATATTGGAGGACTCTCTTGAACCCAGATCTTTGGCACTGTCTCATGTCCTCCTTTCAGGGCGCGTCATGTGGAGTCCTCCATGTCTTCTTTTGCTGTTCCAAGCTCTCAGCCACAGCTTTGCCGTTCTGCTCAAGCAGCCGGAACACCAACAGGCTCTAGAGGATCAAGGTAAGTTGAGGTTTGGGACACACACACACACACAAACACACACATCTCCTTGCCAGGGCTGCCTGCATCTGTTTTTAAAAGGAATCACACTGTGGGATAAAGCATAACCCATCTGCACTTATTCTGGGAATGATGAAGCCACTTTGTTGAGGAGCACATTTCAGGGGCAAAGATGCAACAGGGATTGTGTGTGTGGACTAGGTGGAAAAAAACAAGAACTTGCTTTTCACCGATTGTAAAAGAAAATGTTGTGTGTGCGGAGTCTAAAGGAACAAAGAGCCTGGAGGTCACAGGTGACTTCTTAAGGTTATTTGAAGTAAGGAAAATGCCTACATAAGAGCTGTAAAGTAGAACGAGTTCCCCCTAAATAGGCCTTTCTTAAGCCTTCTTTATTGACGTTTGTACCTTCCTCCCAAGGGATGCGGGTGGCGCTGTGGGTTAAACCACAGAGCCTGGGACTTGCCAATCAGAAAGTTGGCGGTTCGAATCCCCGCGACGGAGTGAGCTCCCGTTGCTCGGTCCCTGCTTCTGCCAACCTAGCAGTTTGAAAGCACGTCAAAGTGCAAGTAGATAAATAGGTACCGCTCCGGCGGGAAGGTAAACGGTGTTTCTGTGCGCTGCTCTGGTTCGCCAGAAGCGGCTTAGTCATGCTGGCCACATGACCCAGAAAGCTTTACGCCGGCTCCCTCGGCCAATAAAACGAGATGAGCGCCACAACCCCAGACTCGGCCACGACTGGACCTAATGGTCAGGGGTCCCTTTACCTTTACCTTCCTCCTGGCAGCTAGGATATCATGCAAGGATCTTCTCATCCCAGCCACCCATGTCTCCCTACCCCAGAAACTCTATGATTAGGCTTTGGACTTAGTCAAAGTCCTGCACTGAGCTTCATGGCTGAGAGAGGATTTGAACCCCTTTCTCCAGCACTTTAACCACTGCACACCATCACTAGCTCTCTTACTGTCTTTAAGAAATCTACGTCCAGCCAATGAGAGGTTTGTCCCACTGGCTGTGGTAGCAATGAGAAGCCCAAGCTCCCTGCACTGCCCCTCTCATTCCTAAACACAGACCTCACAGCAAGCAAATAGCCAGCGAGTGTGTTGGACCCTTGCGGAACCACATTCCACATTTTCCAATGAATACAATATATGGGGGGGGGGAGCATCTCATTTCCTCAAACTGTGTGCAATAAGCTTTTGAGTTCTAATGAAGGGTCATTCAACCAGGAAGTGAAGGCATGTGACTATGAGCAACGAAAAAAGCAACAATGCCTCATGCATGGTGTCTAAAACAGCTCACCTGGAAAGGTTGGGAAAGTATCAAAGCAAGCAGTGACATTTGAAGAAAGGAGAAGGACCTGATGGGTTCAGCTGTCAGCTCCCAGGCCTTTCTGGACCTCCCAGAAGCCTCTGCTATACCTGCAAAATCCCGTATTTTTCGCTCGATAACACGCACCTGACCATAACACGCACATAGTTTTTAGAGGAGGAAAACAGGGGGGGGGGGAATCTGAATGAAACAGTGGGTGTATCATTTTTGTGCTTCATGCTGTGGCCACAAACATGTGATTTGACGGTGAGTTTGGGGTAGCCCAATGCAAAGATCCTGAGGATCCATGTGGATCCGTGTTTTGTAACCACGTTTTAAGTGGGGAGGGAAGAAAAAACACAGAAGGGACAAGGAGCAGGAGAGGGGTGTGCGGAGAAGCAGCTGGCTAACAATGCAGGAGAGGGGTTTAACGGGAGGGAGGAAAGGAAGGCAAATGTTTCCTCCCACCCACCCAAGCCAGCCCTCTCTCTCTCTCTTTCTCTCTCCCACCTGCATGTTTTCCGGCTGCCTGCGAGTCCATAGAATGCTGGACGAAGCAGCAGCACCGGAGCACAGAGAGGAGGAGGTGGTGGCTGTCGGCTGTGCTCCTAGCTGACGGAACCTGAGCCGATGCGTGCAGTGTGACTAGGAAGGAATTAGAAGGAAGGACACGATCCTTTCCTTTCCCCTCTATTTGCCAGGAGGGCAGGGGATTTCCCTGCTCTTTGTTGTGTTTGAGCAAACACAGCAACCGAAAACAGGAGAGGGTGGGCAGTAAGACCCTGAGGCAGAATGCAGAATGCAACCTCCTCTCTTTAGCCTTCCCTCCTCCGCGCGATCTGATTTTTGCCCGATTTTTGCCCCTGTACTCGGGCCAGTCGGCTCCAGGGACCACACATTCGCTCAATAACACGCACAGACATTTCCCCTTACTTTTTAGGAGAAAAAAGTGAGTGTTATAGAGAGAAAAATACGGTAAATGCTGCCATTCTCAGTCCTCTTCATATGCAACGTCCCCTAGAGGGTGGAAAGTGTATGCTAACTGGCTGGGGTTGATGGGAGTTGTCGTCAAAAACACCTGGAGGGCACCATGTTGGCAAAGGCTGGTGTATGTGAAAATAACTGAGGACTTCAGCGTGACACACCCAAGAATACTGGGAGCTGGTGTTTGCTAAGGGTGCTGAGAGTTGTTAGGAGACCCTAGTTCCCCCTCCCAGAATTCCCTGGGAAGAGGGATTGGCTGTTAAACCACTTTGGGAACTGTAGAGGGGAATGTGAGTCTCCCATACCGTCCAAATTTTTACTACGTGAAATCGGGGTGAGAGTGCGATATTGCAGCACCCCCAACAGCCCCTGAGATCTCATACGAATGTCCCATTTTTCCTGGGGCAACTTGAAAGGCATGGGCTCCTAACCAGTGGCGTAGCGTGGGGGGTGCAGGGGGGGCCAGCCACACCGGGCGCAACACCTGGGGGTTAGGGTTAGGGGGCGCAAATCCACGGGTTAGGGGGCACAAATTACTTGCCTTGCCCCGGGTGCTGACAACCCACGCTATGCCACTGCTCCTAACAAGTGTGTTTCCTTGACAAATTACAGTCCCTAGAATTCTGTAGGGGAGCAGTCTAGCTTGGAGGGCACAGCACAGGGCAGAGGGCACACAGGGTCAAAGGTTCTCCACTTTGGTGTAGCAACAACTCCCCTTTCTTTGAGAGAACAAATGACTCTTGGTCCTAGGACAGTGGTGGCGAACCTGTGGAGCCCTCTCTGTGGGCACGCACGCCATTGCCCCAGCAGGGCCATAGCTAGGGGGTGAAACAGGTGCTCCAGCTGGAGGCTCTTGGCCGCTTCCAGCATGGTCCCAGCGCTGCTAGGACACCATTTTCACCCTTGGGGCCACGCTGGGGGGTGGAGGAGAGGAGGGTTCGTGCTGGGAAACTGCTGCTCTGTCCAGGCCTCGACTTTTGATGCGCCAGGGCCTCCCGCCAGTTTGTTGTTCCTACTCGAGAGTAAGCCACCTGGAGTTCAGCAAGGTTAGACAAATTATCAGCATGTGTACAACAGCAAAAATCACATTACTTGTTCAAAAGCATGCCAAATGCAAGCTTTTACCTTAAAAAAAAGTTGTTTGTATCATTGAAAGCTCTGTTGCTGTGTTTTTTCTTTTAAGACAAAAGATGTTAATGTATGTTTTTTTCCAAACTAAAACCTCAGTATTCAGGTTGATGCCGTGTTGGCACTTTGCGATAAATAAGTGGGTTTTGGGTTGCAGTTTGGTCTCTAAAACATTCGCCATCACTGTCCTAGGACATCTTGCCTTCTCTAAACTCCGGGATAATATTTTATGGTTTCTGTTCTCAGTGATCCTGGATGACTCTACTGCACATCGATTCCTGAGCCGTAAGCCTCTTTATAACCACTGGGATTTTGAGCTCTTCACGCCAGGCAACTTGGAGCGCGAATGCATAGAAGAAATTTGCAACTACGAAGAAATGCGTGAAGTCTTTGAGGACGACTTCCAAACAGCTGAGTATGGGGAAAGCCTTGGGCTTGGGAGCATCATAGCATCTAGCATAGAGATTTTGAAACTGTTCTGCTGCACTTCTAAGGTAAAGGTAAAGGTACCCCTGCCCGTCCGGGCCAGTCTTGCCAGACTCTAGGGTTGTGCGCTCATCTCACTATATAGGCCGGGAGCCAGCGCTGTCCGCAGACACTTCCGGGTCACGTGGCCAATGTAACAAGCTGCATCTGGCGAGCCAGCGCAGCACACGGAACGCCGTTTACCTTCCCGCTGGTAAGCGGTCCCAATTTATCTACTTGAACCCGGGAGTGCTTTCGAACTGCTAGGTTGGCAGGTGCTGGGACCGAGCGACGGGAGCGCACCCCGCCGCGGGGATTCGAACCGCCGACCTTTCGATCGGCAAGTCCTAGACGCTGAGGCTTTTACCCACAGCGCCACCCGCGTCCACTGCACTTCTAGGTACTCGCAAAAAAACACACCCAGAATTATAGAGGGGGAAATGATTCAGGGCCAACAGGGATAAATGCCAAATTAAAATCTGCTGCAGCTGTCTGTACCTGCGGAGTGAAAGCAGAACCTAGCAACACCTGCCTGCTACATAGCAACGTGTCTTCATGACTGCACCAGGGCGACTAGAGTAAAACTGGAGTTTCAATTTGATAGCCTTTCTAGCAACCTGCCAAAGGGCTATAATGTCAGGAATGTGGTTAGCAAACAAGAAGCAAGTCAAAATACAGTAGTTGTCTGCCATCGTACAACAAACGTAAAAGCTTACCAAGGTAGTGGACTGGTTGCAGAGGGGGAGAGAGAGAGCATTCGAAAACCAGGACCTCTGCTTTTCCGGGAAGAGATTAAATAAATTAATAGCAAGAGGGTTGTTATTTATACAGACATGGGGGTAAAGCCTAATAGCTAAGTTCTCTACGAAGGAGTTTAATATTGGGGGCAGACCAATTCTGCCCCCCCCATGCTAAAAAGGTAAAGGTAAAGGGACCCCTGACCATTAGGTCCAGTCGTGACCGACTCTGGGGTTGTGGCGCTAATCTCGCTTTATTGGTCGAGAGAGCCGGCATACAGCTTCCTGGTCACGTGGCCAGCATGACTAAGCTGCTTCTGGCGAATCAGAGCAGCACACGGAAACACCGTTTACCTTCCCGCCAGAGCAGTACCTATTTATCTACTTGCACTTTGATGTGCTTTCGAACTGCTAGGTTGGCAGGGGCAGGGACCGAGCAACGGGAGCTCACCCCGTGGCGGGGATTCGAACCGCCGACCTTCTGATCGGCAAGTCCTAGGCTCTGTGGCTTAACCCACAGCGCCACCCACATCCCTCCCCCCATGCTAGGCCCAACATTTTATATTACAAAAATAAATAAACCACACTGACTGCACTGCACATTTAAAATATTATTTCCTGCCATCATCTGTGCACCTAGATTTATGAAGTTGGAAACTGAAAGGGCGGAAGCAGACAAAAAGCTGCTCTGAGTCATGCTTTACCTGCTGTACATTTGGAAACTGAAATTGTGATTGATGTAAACTGAGGATGAGGAAAGTTGTGATTCCGTGTTGCATTCAATGTGTGTGCAGGGTCCTCATACAGGAAGAGGGGACAAGATTCCATGCTTCCCTTAGAAGGCAATAAAGCCCTGGTGCTTCAGAGCCAAGGAAAACCAGGGAACATCGTTTGTCATGAACTACAGTGTTCCATGTCAGGACTTGTCTAGGGAATTTGGAGCAGGTAGATTCCTAGCATAGTAAAAGAGCCACTTGCAAACAGGCCTCAGGCTTCCTATTACAGAGCTATGTCCTGGTCCCTGGATGGTTCTGGGCAGGCAGGGAGTCATAGCAGCAGCAGCCAGAGATGGATTGCTGAAATAAATCCGTGACTAGGCTGGGGCTCGTTTGCATCTCAGTTTCCTGGGGGGAGAGTGATAAGGGCTGCATCAAATTGGGAAATCAGTGTGTGTGAGATCAATTTAAACACCACCCTATTCTGAACTGTGAAGGTGATTCAAGATGACGTGTGCATGTGTTTGTGTGGTTTCTGGGATATCTTCTCCTTTGTATATTTAGGTTTTGTGTCTCTTCCTATCTTGACAGGCTATGCAGTTTCCAACATTTCCATGTAACTAAACGCAAGAGAAGCCAAAGTAGATTCTCGGCAGAAACTGCCCAATATTATTTCTCTCTAAATGCACTCTCTCCTGTATCCAAGGCCTTTCGTCCCCTTCTTTGCCATCCACACCAAGAGATCCTTCTCCTTTCCTCAGTCCCTGTGTTCCCCCACAATGGAGACTGGTCCATTGCCAACTGCATCCAGCCCTCAGCTTAGACCCCCACCTTCCTGCCTGCTTGCAACCAGTCCAGGGGCTGGCCCTGGCTGTCAGTTTTCTCCTCCATCATCTCAGTGTTTCCCTTGCACAGCTCGGCAGGGAGGAGGAGGATGACAAAAATGAGAAATAGATTGGCTCTCAGTGGCTCTAGCGCCACCTAGAGTTGGCCTCCCTACCTTCAGACCCACCAGTCCTAAATAGGCACCAGCCGTCACTGTCCCCCCAAGCTTTGCCCTCTGCTATCATTGGTTGAGAGCATTTCTCTCGTAAGTGCATCCCTGTAGTCTGGCGATGAGGACCTTGTGGTCCTCCAGACATTTGGCTGCATTTGCCATGTTCCCTGACCATTGGTCATGCCGGCTTGGGCTGATGAGAGTTGCAATGCGACAACATCTGGAGGGCCACAGGTTCCCAGTCCTTCCTTGCACCAGTCCCCTTAAATCCCCAAATACTGAATCGAATGTATGAATGCTCCAACACATGCCACAGAGGCAGGTCGCCAGCATTTGAACTGGCTCAGTTAATACTTAGAACTTGTTTTCTGGGTTTCTGTGGGGAAGCATTTGCAGGACCAGAATTAATTGGGGAAACTGCTATTTATAAAGATAACGTGTGCACCCTCGTGCACTCTTTCAAGTTTGTTTGCTGGTGCTGCGAGGGCATAGACACAGACAATAGAACTGGCTTATTCCCGCCTTTGTGCCAGCTAGCATTATCTCGAGGAAGCGCTGTGTTGTTTTCTCTGTAGTATTTATGTTTATTGACATCTTACATCTTTATTTCACACCAAATGCAGAGTACTACTTCATGGTAATCGTGATTCAGAACCCTTGTAGCCCAAGGTGATTTGTTTGTAGTTTAGAAACCAGAAGAACCGCAAATAATATGTAACCTTCCTTTACTGTAGTCAAGAGGTTAGTTATTGCAGTATTCGCCCTTGATGGTGGAAGACCTAAACAGCCCTAGAGGGGCGAGTCTGTTGCAGCAATTGAGGCGGTGGTTTCCTGTCCCGCTGCAGGTGCTAATTAGCTGAGCAATGCTAAGCTGATTGTGTTAATCGACAATTACTGCTGTTGTAAATGGCGGCTGAACTGGTTTCGCTTATATTTCAGCTTTAATTGAATTGTCACAGTCTGCACCTTCTGCATTTCATTACCATTTGCCCCTTTTAAACCTGTGTATGTTTGTCTGCCACCAAAGCTCATGCCACAATAAACCGGTCCGTTTTAACACCACTTCCCATACAGTGCTGGGCATATGTATATGTTTCATGATTCCCCCTCCTTTGCTTTTTTAAAAAATGGATGTGCTCAGGGGTTGTTGTCATCGCCCACCATTTTGAAATATTGGGCCTTTCTGCACTTGCCATTTATAGTGGAATAGTCGCTATTTGCTCTGATGTTTTGAAGAGTGCATTTGTTTGCGGCACCCGACTTTCTTCCTCATGGTATCTCCATTTTCATCTCCCTGTCCAAGTCTCCCAGCTAATTTCCCTTTCCTTCCTGCTCTGTTGGTCATTCTGTTGCCTACCTGGATCTTGAAAAGCATACAGTGGTACCTCAGGTTAAGAACTTAATTCGTTTCAGAGATCCGTTCTTAACCTGAAACTGTTCTTAACCTGAAGCACCTCTTTAGCTAATGGGGCCTCCTGCTGCTGCAAACGATTTCTGTTCTCATCCTGAGGTAAAGTTCTTCACCCGAGGTACTATTTCTGGGTTAGCAGAGTCTGTAACCTGAAGCGTCTTTAACCTGAAGCATATGTACCACTGTTTGGCGCAAAACGAGGAAGTGGGAAAGTGTTGTTCTTCGAACTTCCTCCTCCAGCTCTCAGTACTTTTCAAGAAAGGGGTGGAAAGTAGCTATCTTTACCACCTGATGACAAAGGGGACAGTGAGCAGAGGGGAGGTACAGGGGCTTTGTGGGCTCTGGGTGTGACATTGCGCCCACAGACACCATGTTGACAACATCAGCATTGAATTCTGCAGAAGGGTGAATGCCAGGAGGTGCCACTTTCCCCAGCGCTGCACCTTGGCAGGAGAAGCTGTTCCTGCTTTAATCCTTCTCCAGCATATAGGACACAGCTGCCAACTGCCCTATCCCTTACTAATATGACAAATCTCCCAAGTAATTGCAAGCAGAGGTTTGGGCTGTGCAGTTTTGCATGTCCGTAGGATTGCATGGCACAGTTTCTTATGTGCTCACAGCCAGTTCAGAATTTGGACTGGTTTCAGCTCTTGACTCAGAGAGAGGCAACGCCTTTTGTATTAAAATTAACTTGTTGCATACACGGTTTAAAATATTTACGGTTCCTTCAGCTAAATAGATCTGCCGAGATTTGACTTCTGAGGACGGGGGTTAAGTTAGCCTGTTGTTTGCAGCCAAGAATGCCAAGAGTCCTGTGGCAAAGATTAATTTAGTGCAAAAGGAACTTTCGTTAGCTGATTTCGTGAATCCGAGGGATTTGAGGTTGTCTCCCCTCCCGCCTTTTTTAAAGGACTTTCTTTTGCGATAAACTGATGCCCTCTAGAGTGTGTATTGCAAATGACAAGTGTGGAAATAAGGCAGCATTGCTGGAGAAGCAGTCTTAGGCTGTGTGCACACCAGGGTGTCATTGCACGTGTGGGCGGCACAGATGCCATTTTTCTGTGTGTGCTTCAGTCCACACCCAAGCCGGTTCCATTTAAACATTGACTAGCAGGCAGTGGGGATGCAGGTGGCGCTGTGGGTTAAACCACAGAGCCTAGGACTTGCCGATCAGAAGGCCGGCGGTTCGAATCCCCGCCACGGGGTGAGCTCCCGTTGCTCGGTCCCTGCTCCTGCCAACCTAGCAGTTCGAAAGCATGTCAAAGTGCAAGTAGATAAATAGGCACTGCTCCGGCGGGAAGGTAAACGGTGTTTCTGTGCGCTGCTCTGGTTCGCCAGAAGCAGCTTAGTCATACTGGCCACATGACCTGGAAGCTGTACGCCGGCTCCCTCAGCCAGTAAAGTGAGATGAGCGCTGCAACCCCAGAGTCATCTGCGACTGGACCTAACGGTCAGAGGTCCCTTCACAGGCAATAACTGGTTGAGTGTATTTGCTCTGTTCATTATGGAAACCTGAGGTCTATTGTTGGCGTGTGCACATGTATTTGCTTACCTGTAAGTGCATGCACCTGTAAGGGGGGGGGATTCATTTTGCGGTGGAACGGTGAAATAGTGAACTATACCCAAAGCCAAAGTGTCAAGCACGTTTCACAATGGGCAAAATGGCCATGTATTTATTTAGTCAGAAAGACGTGTTTTCCAATGTACCAGATTTGTGCAAAACAACACTTTCAAAAATAAGTACCTGTTTGTTGTGTCGCACCTGGTCTTGCCAGGTAAGGAGCCAGCAGCCCAGTAGCGTAGCGTGGGTTGTCAGCACCCGGGGCAAGGCAAGTAATTTGTGCCCCCTAACCCGTGGATTTGCGCCCCCTAGCCCTAACCCCCAGATGTTGCGCCCGGTGTGGCCGGCCCCCCTGCACCCCCCACGCTACGCCACTGCAGCAGCCCACCAAGAAGGGCCTCACCAGGGCAAAAAATGGCCCCTCCCGCAGCTACACTTCCCAGAATTCCCTGGGGAGAGGAACTGGTTGTAAAATCACTCTGGGGGTTGTAGCTGTGTAAGGGGAATAGGCGTTTCCAAAAACGCTCAGCACCCTTAACAAACTACAATTCCCAGGATCCTTGGTGGGAAGCCATGAATGTTTAAAGTGGCGTGATATTGCTTTAAATGTATAGCGCAGATAGCATCTAGTGGGTACCACCACCAGAACTCGGGACGTGGATTTCAAAATGGCGGGAAGGCTGTTACCATATTTTTCGCCCTATAGGACGCACTTTTTCCCCCTCCAAAAATGAAGGGGAAATGTGTGTGCGTCCTATGGGGTGAATGCAGGCTTTCGCTGAAGCCTGGAGAGCGAGAGGGGTCGGGGCTCTGCAGGCTTCAGGAAGCTATCTGCAAGCCTTGGGAGCCCACGGGAGTTCCCGCCGGGCTCCTAAGGCTTGCGGACAGCAGCCTGCAGCCCGAAACCCGGGGAGATCCGCTGCGCACCCCGGGCTTTGGGCAGCTCTCTGCAAGCCTTGGGAGCCCGGTGCGACTTCCCGCCGGGCTCCCAAGGCTTGCGGACAGCAGCCTGCAGCCCGAAACCTGGGGAGCACAGCGGAGCGCGGCCCGGGCTTCGGGCAGCTCTCCGCAAGCCTGGGGAGACCGCGGGAGTTCCCGCAGGGCTCCCCAGGCTTGCAGATAGCAGCCTGTTCTGGGGGCTGGGGTCGGGGGAAGCTCGGGCTTCCCCCTCCCCAGCCCCGCGCCAGGGGGGGAAATAAAAAACTAGGTGCGAAAAGGACTATAGGGCGAAAAAGACGGTATTTGCTATCATGCCATGTTAACCTCCCTTTTTTTGTTCTCTCTCCAGAAAATGTTTTGGGATAGCTACGAACACAACGGGAAAGGAGGCGCAAGTGAGTAAGGGTAGAAAATGGCAGGAGGAAATTCCCAGGCATGCCTCTTATTACTGCCCATTGTGAGTCAGCTAATGGCAGAAGGAAACAAACTCCTGTTTGGTTTCCCAGAGGCTCATCCTTGAGGAGCGAACAGGCCATAAACACCCACACGCATAATTTATTTTGCCCAATGTGGGGCTAGAACCCACAACCATGAGATTAAAAGTCTCATGCTCTACCGACTGAGCTATCCCAGGCCAAATTTCAGTAGGGGGAAGCAAGAGCAGACTTTTGGCACTTGCGCCAGGAGCTTACTCTGAGCTGAGGGGTGTCAACAGCATTTTCAAGGCCCAGTACACTCTGCGGATTGGGCCCTCTGCAAAATAAGTTGGTGGGCTCTCATCGCCACTGTGCTTTGCAGCACTCCCAGCTGTCCTACAAGGAAAATACAAAGCATGTTATACTTCATTTTAAAAGGGGGATCCAAAGGGTCTAGTGAACATTTGGTTCTCAGTTTGTCCAAGGTTTCCTCTTGTTGCTGCTTTATTTTTCTAGTTGTTTCTAGTTCACATTCTGTTGCTTACAGTTAACCTTATTTTACAATATTTTTTTGAACTTTTTATCCTTAAGCATCAGCTCTCCACCTGCCAAATCCTACATGTACAATATTTTACCATTTGCAATTTCCAGTCCCTTTTTCCTAAAAAAAACACCAAAAAACAAACACCCTGTTTAGGGGTACTCTCATTTTGACTCAAGAAAATCACCATTTTATAGTTCAAATCAGGGAAAGTAAATGCAGTAAATGGACAAAAGTACAAAGACGCACAAAATGTTTAGGGGTACCCTGCGTCCCCCCAGGAAAAAACCACTGGCAATATCTACAAGTGAGTGCAAGGAATTTATTTTAGAAATGATTATTGCTGATTTATTGTGGATTTGATAATTTGTGATGATCAAATCCACAATAAATCAGCAATAATCATTTCTAAAACAAATTCCTTTCCTTCCTCCTACATGTGTGAAAAAGCCCAATAGTTCACTTTTACTAGGTGTTTTCCCTTTTCTTATCTGCACAGGCCACTTTGCCAAAGATCCTGCCCAGAACTCTTATTAAATTCCCAGCCGAAATATCTCCTGTTGTTGTCCCTTCTAAAATAGGAATTCCAAGGACGACCTTCTGCCTCAGTGTTTTCCCACGGCTGCTTCATAAACAGCCCATAATAGCAAGGGAGGGCAGATTGTACTTCCTGGAGAAAAGGCAACTTTGATATCTCTGAAGCCCCTCTGAATCAGGGTGGCAGTGTCCACAACAGGGCTCCTATTAGGGCAATTTGCGGAGGCGGACACCAGATATCTCTACTAATCTTCCCTCAATCTCTCCAGCTTCCACAGTAAGACCTGGTGTTGACGTAGCCGGCCTGGTGGCTGGCCTCGTAGGAGCGTTGGTGTCTGTAGTCATGTTTGTGATTGTGGGCATGTATTACTTCAAATATCGGAGGAAGCAGAGGAGCCGTTCCAGGTACGGATCAGGGTCCAAGCATAGCTGCTCTGGGGGGCATGCATGCATGGGAATGAGAAGCAGTTCCAGGCAGCTTTCAAAATCAGGAGGTCCTAGTCAGGGTCAGCATGAACGATGCAGGGCTCCATTGTCAGGGAAGTGAACTCTTTATTCAAGGAGGTAAAGGGACCCCTGACCATTAGGTCCAGTCGTGACCGACCCTGGGGTTGTGACGCTCATCTCGCTGTATTGGTCGAGGGAGCTGGCGTACAGCTTCCGGGTCATGTGGCCAGCGTGACTAAGCCGCTTCTGGCGAACCAGAGCAGCGTACGGAAATGCCGTTTACCTTCCCGCAGGAGCAATACCTATTTATCTACTTGCACTTGATGTGCTTTAAGCTGCTAGGTTGGCAGGAGCAGGGACCGAGCAACGGGAGCTCACCCCGTGGCGGGGATTCAAACCGCCAACCTTCTGATCGGCAAGTCCTAGGCTTTGTGGTTTAACCCACAGCGCCACCCGCGTCCCTCCTTTATTCAAGGAAACAGCATACAAATCAGCAACAGTTCCCAGTAGGTCTTGCCCCTGTGGAGCAGTTGCCAGGACTGAAGGTCCCTGCCTTCTGTCCCTTCTAAGGCTCCTCCTCTCCTGGATGTTTCCCAAGCAGTCTCAAATGGTGTCTGTGTACCTGTGGTCTCTGTTCTTCTCTCCTTATTATCCTGCACGTTCTTGGAGACCACAGTGGAGGAGAGCTTGTTGCAACAATAATAATATTATAATAATTTATTATTTATACCCCACCCATCTGGCTGAGTTTCCCCAGCCACTCTGGGCGGCTCCCAATCGAGTTAAAAACAATACAGTATTAAATATTAAAAACTTCCCTAAACAGGGCTGCCTTCAGATATCTTTTAAAGATGGGATAGCTGCTTATTTCCTTGACATCTGATGGGAGGACGTTCCACAGGGTGGGCGCCACTACCAAGAAGGCCCTCTGCCTGGTTCCCTGTAACCTCACTTCTCGCAATGAGGGAACCGCCAGAAGGTCCTCGGAGCTGGATCTCAGTGTCTGGGCTGAACGATGGGGGTGGAGTGGGAGACTCCCTGGATTCTTCAGCAGCCTGACCCCCCCTCTTCTGCTTCAGCCTCAGAGTCTGAACTGCTCCCTGCCACAGGCTCTTTCTGCTCCCAAACCCTCTTTTCCCTTCAGCATCCAGCCCCTCCTCACAATCTTCTCCCTCTGACCTCTCTTCAAGTGTCCCACCACCAATCCCCTGGCTCTGAGCCTTCCTCCTCTGGGGTTTCCCTTGGGGGGTGTTGTGTACCGAGTTGAATAGGATCCAAAAATGCAGCAGTCTGATTCCGAGTATATTTCAGGGGGGTTCCCTGCTGCTGCCTCCCATCACTCCTCATCCAGCCAGTCCCTGACAGTCCTTGAGTGGATCTCCCACAGTTGATCACACTCCAGTGGGTGCCCTCGACATTGGGGTCCCAGCTCCAGGAGGTACAGTCCTACCTTGGAAGTCAAATGGAATCCGTTCCTGAAGTCCGTTCTACTTCCAAAACGTTCAGAAACCAAAGCGCGGCTTCTGATTGGCTGCAGGAAGCTCCTGCAGCCAATCGGAAGCCACGGAAGCCCCATCAGACATTCGAGTTCCAAAGAACATTTGCAAACCGGAACACCCACTTCCGGGTTTACGGCGTTTGGGAGCCAAAATATCCAAGAACCAAGGTGTTTGGGATCCAAGGTCCGACTGTATAAGCCTCTTAGCAAAACATTTGCCAACAAGGGCAGGATTGCAAGTGCCGTGGAATCCAAACAAGCCAAGGTCAAGCGGAGAAGATCAGCCTAGGTCTAGAGCCCAAGGTCAAACAACAGCCCAAAGTCAATATCACAAGCAGGTCAGGCAAATTACCTGCACAAGGATGCAGAGACTTGTATTGTTCGCAGCTAGCAGAGGCCTTCCAGACCACACTAGGCTCCTTTGGGAAGAAGGATGGGATATAAATTCAGCGGCCAGGTTGCTCACCGGAGCAAAACGGTTTGAGCATATTACACCGATCCTGTTTCGACTGCAGTGGCTACTAATTAGTTTCCGGGCCAATTCAAAGTGCTGGTTTTGACCTATAAAGCTTTAAACGGCTCAGGACCTCAATGCCTCAGGGGCCGCCTCTTTACATATGAACCTACCCAGACCCTGAGATCATCTTCTGTAGCCCTCCTTTGTGTGCCTCCTCCTCGAGAGGTCCGGAGGGTGGCAACACGAGAACGGGGTTTCTCTGCAGTCCATGGAATGCTCTCCCCAGGGAAGTTTGCCTGGCGCCTTCATTATACACCTTTAGGCACCAGGTAAAAACGTTCCTTTTTAACCAGGCCTTTGGTTGATCAGATTTACATCCTAGGCCCTTTTAAAATGTGGGGGGTTTTTTTGGGGGGGGGGAGCTATTGGGTTGTTGTTTTTTAATTTGGATTTTGTAGTTTTATATTTTGATTTTGTTCTGTAAACTGCCCTGAGACCTGTGGGTATAGGGTAGTATAATATAATATAAAATAATATAATATAATATAATATAATATAATATAATATAATATAATAATATAATATAATATAATATAATTAAAATTAATTCTATCTGGTATGCTGGCTGAGACCCTACCTGCCTGCCCACTGTCTCGCCAGGGTGGTGCATGCTCTGGTTATCTCCCGCTTAGATTATTGCAATGCACTTTACGTGGGGCTACCTTTGAATGCGACTCGGAAACTACAACTAATCCAGAATGCAGCTGCCAGATTGGTGAATGTGCGCAGCCGCCAGGACCATATAACACTGGACCTTGGATCTTTATGGGCTCTCAGTACATTTCCGAGCACAATTCAAAGTGTTGGTGTTGACCTTTAAAGCCCTAAACGGCGTCGGCCCTGTATACCTGAAGGAGCGTCTCCACCCCTATCGTTCAGCCCAGACATTGAGATCCAGCTCCGAGGGTCTCGTTGCAATAAGTAAGTTACAGGGAACCAGGCAGAAGGCCTGCTCTGTAGTGGAATGCCCTCCTGCCAGATGTCAAAGAGGTAACAAATTAGATGACCTTCTGTAGATGTCTGAAGGCAGCCCCGTATTAGGAAGTTTTTAATGTGTGATGTTCTGTTGTGTCTTTGTATATTTTGTTGAAAGGTGCTCAGAGGAACTGGGGCAACCCAGTCAGATGGGCGAAGTACAAAAATTATTATTATTATTAAAATAAATACTGCAGCTGCTGGTAGTTGAGGCATTTTAAGGATTGCTTATCAACAACCATTGGTTGATGGATGTTGGCGTCACGTATCACCTGGAAGGCTGGCAGTCCACCATCTCCATCTTAGATCATTCTTGGGCTTAAGAAAGTATTTCTTTCCTAAGCCGTACATGAGAAGCCCTTCTGAAGTCAGTGTGTTATTTATGATGATATAACTGAGCTGGTCAGCAAGCAACCAGAGTCCATAGGACTGCTTTGTGACATGCTCTCACCATTCTGACTCATCTCCTTCCCTCATCAGGACTCAAAGCGACCTGTATCCCGCAGTGCCCCTCGCCACCTTTGGCGAGGAGCCAAAGCCAGAGTTGGCACCGGGACTTCCATCCTATGAGCAAGTGCTGGAAACTTCAGGTGTGCACGATGCACCTCCTCCACCTTACAACAGGTACAAGAGTTTTTCAGATCTTCCTCCGAGCCTCTTGCCCAAGCTGCAACCCGAGTCTGTGTCAAGTGTACAAGACAAAAAGCTGAAATGGTCCAGCTTTTCTCAATCTTAGGCCCCCAGAGGTTGTCGGACTACAGCTCCCATCATCCCTAGCTAGCAGGACACTGGTCAGGGATGATGGGAGTTGTAGTCCAACAACCTCTGGGGGACCCAAGGTTGAGAGATGCTGGTCTACATTGACTGGTAGTGGCTCTCCATGATTTTCAGACAGGGATTCTCTCCCAGCCCTCCCTAGTGATTGAACGTGGGACCTTCTACATTCCAAGCAGGTCCTCTCCCACCGAGCTATGGCCCTCTTCTAGCTTGTTTGGCGGAAGTGGCTGGAGAATTGGATTTGGGTCTTAACGCTGATCACGAATGGGCTGGGTCAGTGGGAAACAAACCCTTCTGTCCAGACCACATAGAGGAAGGGCAGAAGATTCCACATCTCGGCTGCAGCTTTGCAGCAGCATTAAACTACCCAGTGAAGATAAAAATGGGCTAGCTCCATGCGCACTGCCCTGAGCTCCTTGCAGGAAGGGTGGGAAGCTAATGTGACATGACGGCAACTGGCAGAATGCTACTATGCTAGGCAGTTACTGCAGCATGGAACGGCTTCACGAAATGTAACTTTCTCTGTTGGCTCTGGCTGGGCTTAGCTAAAACCCAGGGACTATCCTGCTATTTCTAATTTATCTTTCTTTTAGAATATTTTTGTTACTGTGAACAACTTAACGGTTGTGTGTACAGTGGTACCTCGGGTTATAGATGCTTCGGGTTACAAACTCTGCTAACCAGGAAGTGGTTGCTCCAGGTTAAGAACTTTGCCCCAGGATAAGAACGGAAATCGCACACCAGTAGGAGGCCCCATTAGCGAAAGAATGCCTCAGGTTAAGAACCGTTTCAGGTTAAGAACGGCCCTCCAGAACGAATTAAGTTCTTAACGCAAGGTACCACTGTATGTTTATGAACCAGTAAAAGTGCAACACAGAAGGGAGCAATCTATTTCCTCCTGTCCCTGCTCAGCCCGGCCCTGACCCAAGCACTGATTTACATGCATTCCCCTCTCCTCCTAAGTAGCCTCACAGGCAACTGGGAATTCAGTGTGTATTTATACGCGAATTTGCCCAGCTCACACTTTCTGAAATACAGTGGACACTTGGGTTGCGAACGTGATCCATGTGGGATGCACATCTGCAACCTGCAACATCCGCAACCCACAGTGTCCGCAACCCGCAGCGTCGCATCTGCGTGCACACGGGTTGTGATTCGGCGCATGTGCAAAGTGTGGTTTAGTGCTTCTGCACATGCGCAACCCCCGAAACCCGAAAAAATGCAAGCTGAAGCGTCTGTAACCCGAGGTATGACTGTAATATATGAATCAAAACGCAGCTAGGCTTCAAAATTTGCACACCCCCAAATTTTGCAATGCAGTTCTCCAGCCAAGGAATGGGTCCAAAAATGCATATACTGGGGTAACTTTGCATTAAAATGCATACGTTCATGAAAATAGCTTGCCAAAAAAAATAAATGCATCCTATAAGGGAAGACTGCTTTGCAAAAATGAGTATGTAAGAAAAAAAAACTGCACACAAAGGTGTGTTTTTGGAGAAATTCACACTAAAATGCTGCTTTATTTTCATGACTTATGGTTTTTTTAAAAAACTAAATCACAAAGTTATGTGGAAATGTGGAGAAATGAACTTGATTAGAAAACAGGAATTGACATACTCGCCAGTCTCTGCTCTGAAGTTTTTGCATAGTACACATTTCTTGTGTACTAGGCCAAGAGAGAGGTCAGTTTTCCTTGTTATTAATAAAGAAAGGGGGGGTGTTTGTCCTGAATATATGATGCAACCTTGCATGAATGTTTTAAGCAAATTAGCATCACCTACTACTGTCATTGTACAGTGGTACCTCAGGTTACATACGCTTCAGGTTACACACTCCGCTAACCTAGAAATAGTGCTTCATGTTAAGAACTTAGCTTCAGGGTAAGAACAGAAATCGGGCTCCAGTGGCGCAGCGGCAGCAGGAGGCCCCATTAGCTAAAGTGGTGCTTCAGGTTAAGAACAGTTTCAGGTTAAGTACGGACCTCCAGAACGAATTAAGTAGGTACTTAACCCAAGATACCACTGTATGGCTTCTTGCTCACTGTTAAGAATCTCTATTTTTCTTTTTCTCCACTCTCCACCCCAGGAATAGCACCAACACTGCCCCACCAACCTGAGTTGTCAACAGCAAGATCACCACTCTTGGAAGAAAGTGTACCCGCCTCCCCGCCAATTTATGTGCAGAAAAAAACACTGTGAATTCACCTGCAGCATACCTGAGGGGGAACACACACATACACAAATATGGTGTGGACCACTGAATTATGTATATTGCATATATGTGTGTACTATGTACAGAGAGAAAAAGTGTGTGTGTGTGTGTGTGTGTAGACAGAAAGCTGCATTATATTGTTTGAGGAATAAGAATCTGAAATGTGAATAATACGGCTGTTCTTCGCTACTCTGGCATAAAAATGAATCACCAACTTTACAGCTCTGAATCCAGCATTTGCGCAGGTTTCTGACACAAATCCCTCTCTCCTGCCCACCACCTGTGTCATGTGAACAAGCCTTGTTATAGCTGTGTCTTTATTCTGTCATGGCTTGCATGCGCTTGCTAGAGTTTGACAGAGGGTAGATGGGATATCTGCTTGTTTTCATAAAATAATTCTCAGAGTATGCTTGAACAATAACTCTTAGGGCCTTTAGGGTGTGTTCAAGAGCACTATTAAGATGCAGAAGGGAAGGGGAGTGTATAACACCTGCCCTTGTGGTTGGTTTGCGGTATGAAGTCTCTCCATCAGTATAAGTAGTGGTAGCTCGGCCTTCTGCCCCTGCATCCTCAATGGAGCAGTGCCTGATCTAGAGAACATCCCGTCCATATCTAACAATGACATAGGGCACACAGCCATGTATCGGGTCAGTATTTTCTAACCTAGTGTTTTCTGCTGTGATTGGCAGTTGCTTTCCAGGGCTTCAAGCAGGAGGGCTTTTTTGCAATGCAAGCTGAACACCCCCACGCCCCAGGTGTGAAAATTAGGGAACAAGGCAGGGGGTTAGAGGCAGATGCAAGGGTGTTTAAAAGATAAGGGGAGACATAGGTTGGTGAGAATGTACAGATCAGCTGTAGAAAGCAAATACACCTCTATGGTGATGTAAGGAGGAGCAAATTATGTTTACATGCATTGCCTGCGGCTATAGTCAGACAATTTTGTGTGGATGTCCAGGAAGGGAAGATGATCATCCAGTAAAATGGGCACAAGGTGTTTGCATGCCCATATGCTAAACTCATATCCATTCATCCTTTTCCACTCACATGTCCTGAAGTGTTGCTTGCTTGACCCTGAGCACACCTTTATAACTTGAGCCATCTGTGAATCTTTTATTGTAGCATTTGTAGAAAATAAAATTTGAACTATTCTGTCATTGTCCTCCTTGTCTGAATAGCTCTTGGGACTGGGCTTGGCACAGGCAGGTTTCACTTACTCTTGGGAAGAAACTAGCCATAGAGTACCAGGTTGCCCAGGACTTGGCAGCTGAGACATTGCTCTAGCACAGGAGTTCCCAAATGGTACTCCTTGGATCACCAATGGTCTGCAAGCTTCATTTGGGTGGTCCGCAGAAGGCCGCTTCACCCATGAGGCAACCGCCTCAGGCAGCAGGATCCACAGAGCCAGCAGATCCTGATGAGGATCTTCATTCCTCTCCCCTTTGTTTGTTACAGATAGGTAGCCGTGTTGGTCTGCCATAGTCAAAACAAAAAAAATTCCTTCCAGTAGCACCTTAAAGACCAACTAAGTCAGTTCTTGGTATGAGCTTTCGTGTGCATGCACACTTCTTCAGATACACTGAAACAGAAGTTTCCAGACCCTTCTATATAGTGAGAAGGTGGGGAGGGGTATTACTCAGAAGGGTGGTGGGAATGGGTGATTGGCAGATAGCTGTGATGAGCCTGTTGACGACTCTTAACGACTGCAATAGGTCTTACAGGAAAAAGCAAGGGGTGAAAAGGTGAAAAATGGCTTTGTCATGTATAATGAGATAAGAATCCAAGGTCTTTGTTCAGACCAGGTTTCTCCATGGTTTTAAGTTTGGTGATAAGTTGCAATTCAGCAGCTTCTCTTTCCAGTCTATTTCTGAAATTCCTTTGTAGTAAAACAGCTACTTTGAGATCTTGTATAGAATGTCCTGGGAGATTGAAGTGTTCTCCTACTGGTTTCTCTGTCTTGTGATTCCTGATGTCCGATTTATGTCCGTTTATTCTTTGGCGTAAGGTAACGTTTATTCTTTTGGCGTAAGGTCTATAACACAAACCCTTTGTTTGTGTTATAGACCTTCACTCACCCATTCTTCCCTTCCAGTAGCACCTTAAAGACCAACTAAGTTAGTTCTTGGTATGAGCTTTCGTGTGCATGCACACTGGTATCTGAAGAAGTGTGCATGCACACGAAAGCTCATACCAAGAACTATCTGTAACCATTCTTCCCTGGTGAGGAAGGGAAGAATTTTGTGATTCACCTCCGATGCCAAAATCTCTTTGGCCCTGGGTCTGCATTAAACATACTGATCTTTAAAATTGTGTTCTTAGTGTATTATACTGTTCTATGAAATGCAAATTGCAATGCAATAAAATGCAACATAAAAGAAGCAATAAAAATACAATTTGAAATCATACAGCATCTAGCACAGTGCATTATCACTGCTATGACAGGTGCAAATAACGTCAAGCAGCTCACCAAGACCATCAGCAGTTTTCAGGTGGTCTTAGGGGTACTGCAGCACTCTTTGCCAATGTGAGGATTTGGGAAAGGGTGTATAATAGGGGGAAACACAGCATAGTACTCCATCATATCTGTGCTTTGGCTTGCTCCCAAGTGAAGCACCAACCACAGCTGTGAAACACGGCTAGAGATAAGCAGTATATTGTGTTTAGTCTTTACTAGTAGTCTAGTATATTGAGTGACAACGTATTCCAAATGTCAAGGGTTTAATCTCTTGAGGGTGTATTTGTTCCAAGTTTCTGAATAGTACAGAAGAGCCACAACTATGCTTCGATCTCTTGGCTAGTTTGTACCAAATTTAGGCACATGACGCTGCCTTTGGCTGTTGCTCCACCTAGCCTACTATTGTCAACCCTGACCAACAGCAGCTCTTCTCTGTCTTCTGCTACTTGACCATTTAACTGAGGATGCAACAAACTGAACCTGTGTTCTGAATACAACACAATACAAAGTTTACCGCTGAGATTCCGCCCTTCCCTTTCAGCTTCCTGCTGTCTCTCCAGTAAAGACTGGTGAAAGAAACACAACATCCATGGTGGTGGCCATCATTACATCTCGTGGCAGTGAATTCTCACAACCAGAAGACACACACACCTGCCATGTCCAAGTTCTTTGTGTGTTAAGGGACAGGACTCTCACTGGCTTGTTCTGCACTGAATGGACCTTGATTATGACTTCCAAATAAATAAAAACTAGGAACAGCATTTAGAAACTTTAGTTCTCTCCCCACTACAGTACACACAGGGATGCACAACTGCAGCTTTGAGAAAAGAGATGCAATTCTGGGCACCCCCCTCTATTCATACTTTTTGCTTAAGCAACCAAGGTGGTTTACTCAATCAAAGCAGTTGAAAAATTAACATAATGGCAGGCACCAGAAAGCTAATAATGGGAAGGCAATTAGGCAAGCATTCATGCAGGGGCCAAGCCAGGGAGTTGGGGTGGGAGAGCTGTATCTGAATCTCAACCTGGAGAGTGTGTTCTCCAGTTGAGTAAACTCTTTGATGTCAGCAGCTAGAGAGTGAGGCACGGGGAACATATTACATTGCTGACAGCTAGACAGCAGAGGGACAGGCCAATCCAGAGACTTTGTACAGCCTTCCAATCGCAGGAGCTGACATTGCACACCACTGTTTCTGTCTGCACCTATAGTGGGCTGAGCACACACAGACCCAGGTGCCTTGCTAGGGTGTATCTCAGCTTCAGGCCATGAGGTTTCAACCTCTGGAGTCCCTGACAATTAGTAAATGGAGGCGTAGATTTAAACCACTCCTTTATAGCCATAATACCTGCAGGGAGTGTAGGGGGTGTAACATTCTGAAAACTAGACTCAGATTTTTTTGAATACGCTTTTTTTCTGGGCAAAATCAGAATGCTGCTCTACTGCAGTCAGTAAACAGGGTCTTACCCTCCCCGTTTCCATTTTAAGATGATGAGTTGGGTGCTTTCAGGCCTGAATTTAAACGGCCTGTAGCTCGCTGTGTCTGAGACCAAGCAAGTTACAGGCCATTTAACTTCAAGTCTGAGCTGAAAATGGCCTGCTCAGGCCTGAGACCTGTTTTTATCTTGAGCTAAAGTCTTTTAACTGACCTGCATCTTCCCTCCAGCCGAAGCTGTCGATTGCTTATGGTCTATTAACCATTGCATCTTAAAACCAATTCACCTTCCGAGAGAAGCGACTGGCCGTGCATTTGTGTAACTTGCTCTCTTGTAAGGCTTCATTGTCAGATTCTACATTTGCTTTTGCACGTTAATATGAGTGATAATCGGGAGTGCATCAGGAAGCCACTAATTTTCACACGTCATTGGTATACCGCAGAGGGGGCTATTACTGAACTACAACTCCCATCAGCCCCAGCCAGCATGGCCAACAGTTAGGGATGATGGAAGCTGTAGTCCAATAACATAAAATAAAATCTGGAGTGTCACAGGTGAGCCACCTTGGCATACACTGTCATTTATGAAAATTGTGTGAGTGTCTATTTCGATCTGTGTTTGTGGACAGAGCACAGAGGGGAGTTTAGCATTTTAGTTTGGCACATAGTTTAGCTTCACTGTGTCCTTGCAGTGTACTCCTTGTTTTCATAGTGTGTACACAGGACATGAGATTGAAGCCACTTACTGGGCGCGAGAAAGTAGTGTCTCTGAAGTCATATACACACCTGTGCACAGGGCTAGGATCAAACATCCGGCACGAACCATTGCTGTACCTTTCCCTACACCTTTGTGTGAAGCAACCCTGAGTGCCCTTGCACAGATCCGCACAGATCTCCTACTTCCCCACAAGCCAAGGCTTGACTCTCGTCTCCGCCGTAACGTTTTGAAGGGCATCCCCACGTGTCGGAAAACACACGCCCGGTGGGGTGGGGGGGGGAGGAAGAGAGAAGCCTTAGCCAATCAGTGCTGCGAAGGCCGAGTTCACCGCGTCTTTTTAAGATATGCGAATGCCCTTCAAACATTACCGGGGGTGGGGAGTTAAAAACAAAACAAAACACAAAGCCGCGAGAGGAAACGGCGTGGAGAGCTACCCCGCGCGCTCCACCAACTCCCAGCAAAAAGCGGTCCAACTTCCTGGCCCACCTTGTCGGCATTTTAAGTTCACACGTGGAAAGTAAAGCGGGGAAGACCTCGGCACAAAAAAGGGGGAGAAAAAGTTCCCAGCTTTTGCTGCCCTTTCTGCCCCCCCCCCCACCCCGCCAGCCCTACTTGACCTGTCCCCCTCTCCATCATTTCCCGCTTGTTCTGGCTCCTTCCCCCCCCCACACCGCGACCCGCCTCAGCTCCCCCCACATCTCCCCTCCGCCCGTCCACCTCCCCTCCCCTCACCCCGGCCGGCTCCGGCCATTGCCCGCTCCGGCCGCCGCCGCCGTTGCCTTTGTCCTTCGGCCCCTGCGGGCGCCCTCTCCGTCCAGCCTTGCGCCCCCCTCCCCGCTTCTTCTTCTTCTTCTCCTCCTTCCTGCTCCATTTCCTGCGTGCAGACTCTCCCTCCCTCCATCTCCGGCGCCCCTGCCCCTTCCTCCCCGCCTGCCCACCATCCCCTCACAGCCGCCCGCCCGCCTCCTCCTCCTCCTCCTCCTCAGCACGGGATTGTGGGAGGAAGCGGAGCGGAGCGCAGACAGACGCCCAGCGAACATGGCTGCACCATGAGCCGCCTCCCAGAGGCTCGCCGCCGCCGCCACCACCGCCGCCGCCTCCTCCCGCCGCCGCCGCCGCCTCAGCGCTAGCGCCAGCCCGAGGCTTGAGCCCAGGCCGAGCGGCGGGGCGGGGCGGCGGGGAGCGCCGCGGCCGAGGGGGGGAGGCGGAGGCAGAGGCGGAGGAGGGACCCCCCCTCTCTCTCCTTGCCTCCCTCCCTCCCTCCACGGTCTCCTCCCCGATTGCCCCCCTTCCTCCCCCCGTCGACCGACGCCGCCGCCGCCGCCGCACGGGGAGGCGCTGTGGGGACCCAGACTGAGCGCGGAGACGGGCCGACGGACCGAGGCCGGCCCCAGGCGCCCGCTCCCCGGCGCCCGCTCCCCATGGATAGGAACTACCCCAGCGCCGGCTTCGGGGATCCGCTGGGCGCCGGCCCGGGATGGAGCTACGAGCGCTCGGCCAAGGCCAGGTCAGGCCGACGGACGGGGAAGGATGGGGAGGCGGGAGGGGGGAAAGGGAGAAACAACCCCCCCTCGCAGTCCCGGGCAAGCGCTGGGTGGGGGGGGTCAAAGAGGGAACCCCCCCCCTCAGCCAGCCCCTCCTCGCCTGCTGCTTCTGCTTCGCGGGCCTCCACTTCTGGGCCTGGGAAAGCGGGGTGGTGGATGGGTGGGGGGAAGCGGGGTGCAGAGTGCGGGGTGGGGGCCCGAGGGAAGGCCAGGAATAACCGGAGGGTGTGCGCTTTTTGCCCCCTCCCCCGAAGGCATTTGGGGGGACCTTCCTCGCGTCGGGAGGGTTGCCTTGTGCAAAGTGGGGGGAGGGAGAGAAGAGGCCTCTAGGCCATGCAGAGGAATGGGGGAGCCACTGAGGCGCACGGCTCCCCGCGGCGGCGGTTGGAAGTGGGGGGGGGGATGTTTTACACGCGCACGGGTGTGCAAAGGGTAAGGGGGGTGCAAGGGAAGGTGAGGATCCTCGGGCTTCCCCCATCTCCCCCCCCGTGCAAGGCAACCCGGCAACCTCTGCAGGGAGAAACTGTGCTCGGTTCCATGCAGGTGAGAGAGGAGCAGGGAGAGAGAAAAGGCGCTGTGTGGTGGGGCTTTTTTGGGGGGGGGGCGTCCTCTGCTTCCTTGCCCCTAGGGATACACACGCTGAGAGGTGTCCGGTGGGGGACACTCCTTATCCCCTTCCGTGATGCTGGCGTTGCATCCCCTGGATTTTCTTCATGCGATGCAAGAAGCTTTTGCAACTCCCACCTACATCCGTGTTTTGGGGGGGGGGCAGGGAACGTGGCCCTGGGAAAATCAGCCCTCCTTGGAGAATCTTCCTCCTTTGCTAGGGCTGTGCAGAACTGATCTCCCTCCTGCCTTTCAGAAGGCTTTGCATTTGGGGACCAGGGCCTCTCGCAAAGTGGGAGAAACTCCCCTTCTTTTATTCACATGGTGACATGTATGTACCCCCTTGTGCAGTGTTGAGGGTGGTTCAGAGTGAGGTACCTTTGAATTTGTGTGTGGATATCTGGTGTTGGAAGTTGTGGAATATAGGCTAAGCCCTTTGGTTGGGGGATGGAGACGAAGATATAGAGGTGTTTGTAAAAGGCTTGGGGAGGTATGCTCTAAATGAAGGAAGGAAGCACAGGACATTGGGAAGCCCCTATGTTTCCAGGGACTTCCCTGTGAAATAAGGCTCTGATGGGGGGGCAAAGATCCTGTGACCCTCTTTATGCTGTGCTTCTTAACTGGGACACATATCCTCTATGTGGTTTATGCCTGTGGTGGCATCATTCAGCCGTAGAAGAGAGACACAAAAGGGGGGAGTTGGCCACCTGAATCTCTGAGACCTAGTGGAGGAGGGAGGAGGCCTTTGAATCTTCAAACTTTAGATCTCTGGCGATTTGTTCCTGGGAATGCTTCTTAGGAATGAAAATAACTTGTGGGGGAGTTCCACCAAGTACAGATCTGACCTACACCATTTACTAAGAAAAGTGGGAGAAGATTGGCTACACAAATCCTCATCCCCATTGATACAAGACACATCCCACTTGCTCTCTCAGAGAGAAATACAATAGCCCTGCCCCCTCCCTTTTGAAGAACCCAGTTATTTGGATGCTTATACCCTTTCATACCTCTGCTCTTGACAAATTAGGGCAGGCTCCCTCCAGATGTTTTGGACAATACAACTCGGACTGCCTGGGGCTGATGGGAGTTGTAGTCCAAAACACCTGGAGGGCACCAGGTTGATGAAGACTGTATTAGGCCTTGCTGCCTGCTAGGAGAACCCAAGAATGCTGATTCCAATAATTCCTGCTCTCTTTCTGTAAAGAGTCCTGTATCCCTAATCCCGCCTCTCCACTAAAGAACCTAGCAAGAGTGGAATGGTCTTTCCTCCCTTCCAGTAAGCGGGAAGGGTCATAGCTCACCTGCTTTGCATGTGGATGGTCCCAGATTCAATCCCCAGCATCTCCAGGTAGGACTTTCTGGGAGAGACCCAATGTCTGAAAGGCCAGAGAGCCACCGCTGGTCCATGTACACAACACTGAGATGGGTGGACCTAACAGGCTGTCTTGGAATAAGGCAGCTTTCTATGTCCCAATTTTCTTTTTCATTTCCCACAACATTCTGGAGTTCCATCTCTCTCTTTTTTGCACCAGAGGCCAGTTTGCTGCTTCTTCATCCCCTTTCCCAGTAGTGCTTTTACAGGTAAGGAGTGCAGAAGGATGGCGTGTTGTGCCGTGTTACTTCCACACATCTTGTGCAAACTGTTTGAGGCAGCCCTCGTGCTTGTTAGCCTTTGATAAGAAAGTGGCAACCTGAGATTTCATTTAAATGTGACACTGGCCACAAGAAGTGCTTAACCCATATAAACATTCCCTGAGGCCGCCATCCATCTGTATAAATGCACTTACTGCGTGTGCTGCCACACATGGGCAGAGCGCTAGTGTAGCAGTGGTCCACGCAGGTGCGTTGCTGGAATGCTTGTGCTGCTGGAACTTGTGTGTGCCAGCACATGCACACTTAAATGTGCATACTTTTGTCCAGTGTGCATTATGGATTTCCCTTGCAGCAAGTGAAGGACCATGGGAGAGGCAAGATGGTGGGGCCCAGAATCCCTGGCTTCCCTTGAAGTATATGGTCCAGTGCTTTAAGAATAGGGGATTTTCAGAGGCAGCGCTCTAGAGTTTTCTGGGAAGGGGAACTGGGGTCAAGTGAAGGTGGGGAAATGAGGTATCAGATTCTAGACAAGCCACCTCAAAGATTCTTAGTGGGGCACTGCTCCAGTGTTTATTTGCAGGGGTCATGGCTTTAGACATGTACGTATGTATATATACATTAATCTCAAATGGGCCAAGGAGCAGAGTGAGACCACCTGGGCACAGATTGTCTCCAATGTGCATGCAGACATACAGGAAGCAAATCAGGAGGCTACATTTATTACCTCTCACATTTATTGTTGCATTATCTACCCCAAAGGAGCCATCCTCCGGTGCGTACAAGCTTTTGGCTTCTCAGCTTGCCTCCCTGAAGAACCCTCTTCCTCCTTTTTTCTCCTCCTGCCCCTGGGACGAGGGCTGCTGAGGGATGAACTATATTTATTGTGCAGTTCAGTTACATTTGTGGAACATTGGAACAGTTGTGTTTGTGGCTTAAGGT
Source organism: Podarcis melisellensis (assembly GCF_964234715.1). Lineage (NCBI taxonomy): Eukaryota > Metazoa > Chordata > Lepidosauria > Squamata > Lacertidae > Podarcis > Podarcis melisellensis. The sequence continues at coordinate 37,385,450 of NC_138545.1, read as the reverse complement.
GGGGGGGCTCATCATCAGTATGTCAAAACATGGAGAATTCTTGGCCTTTCTTACTTACTGCTGTCTTGGTGGGGGTGACCTTTTAGAAGCTGATTGGGATCACCTTCATCTCCTTTTGAAAGCACAGGTATGTATTTGGTACTGGGCACCGGGGACGCAGGTGGCGCTGTGGGTTAAAGCCTCAGCGCCTAGGACTTGCCGATCGAAAGGTCGGCGGTTCGAATCCCTGCGGCGGGGTGCGCTCCCGCTGCTCGGTCCCAGCGCCTGCCAACCTAGCAGTTCGAAAGCACCTCTGGGTGCAAGTAGATAAATAGGGACCGCTTACCAGCGGGAAGGTAAACGGCGTTTCCGTGTGCGGCTCTGGCTCGCCAGAGCAGCGATGTCACGCTGGCCACGTGACCCGGAAGTGTCTCCGGACAGCGCTGGCCCCTGGCCTCTTGAGTGAGATGGGCGCACAACCCCAGAGTCTGTCAAGACTGGCCCGTACGGGCAGGGGTACCTTTACCTTTACCTTTATAGGACAGCAACTTCTGCCCCTGCTGCAAGGTGCATCTGTGTGTACACAGAATACATTTCAGTCAAGTCTCTGTTCCCTTTGCTCCCAGTGCAGTAGGACTTTACCTGTCTGAGGCTGGCAATCAGAGTTTCCAGGTTGGAGGGCATGTTTTCTAGGTAGTCTTGAGGCCCGGGAATTCTCTCTTTGCCTTTGGGCCTGAGGTGAGTTGGTTCTGTGGCTGTGTCTGCGAATGACTTTGAGGCAGTCTTGAAAATAAATCTGTAAAAGTTGCTCGCCCAGTAAGTTTGTATTATCTGCCAGCCTGCATGCACAATCTTTGATGTCAGGCTCAACAGTAGTCTTAAGTGGAAAGTGCTCTTTTTCCAGTTGACAGAGGCTTTCTGGCCTTCCTTAGGAATTACAAGCAACCTAGACCAGTGGCTGTTTAGCGGCCTGTTTGGAGGCAGCAAGAGGCTGAGTTGGTGTGGTGGGCAAACTTTTTTGCCGAGGAATCAAGCCTATAACATCCATTGCTTTGTTTCCTAGTGGAGCTTTGTGCTTTGGTCTGTTGAGTCCCCCTCATTCGTAACTTAAGTTTTTGACGTGTTTCTCTTAGACTTAATTTCCACCTCACACCCAAACCTGCCTCTGGAACTCTGCATCTGACCTTAAAAAGCTCACACTCTCCTTTACAGGTTTGTGATGCTCTTATGTCACAAGGCAGTGATACTGAGTGTGTAGGCTTTGGCTTTGGGGTGTGTTTCCTGTAGATGTTTCAGCCTGCAGGGTGAGTGCTCCTTCTCTCGTAAATTACGCTTTGACTACCGTGCGTGCACTTGAGTGTTATATATTCTGTCTTCATAGCGTGGTGATTCTGTCACCACCACACAAACCCGCAACAGATAAAGTTAGTGTGCTTTCTAACACAGTTGTGTGTGGCGTTCATCTAGAGAGTACCCCACTGCTGGGACTTGTGTGCCATACGTTTATTTTTAAAACGTTCTCCGAGGCAATTCAGATTTTCTGTCAAGAAAAGCGGAGTTTGAAAACTTGCATAAATGATGCAGATTTGCATGTGTTTTGCTTATTTTGCCTAATTTGTGCAGCTTCAGATAAGGAGAAAGGCGAAGGAGCTACTAGGCAGGCGGCCCAAGCGCAGAGATCCAACTCTACCAGCTTTGGAGACTTCGCTAGGTGCTGAAACCCATCTTTGCATCATCATTACGGGACAGATGTTTCTCAGGAGACTGTGCCCAGCACGCAATATTAAATACTGTGTTTGCACAGTAGTGCATACTGTTCACAGCTCTTGTCCGCTGCCAGCTTGTATTCCTGCACTTGGGAATACTAGAAAGCTGTGTGGTGTGTTTATATCAGGGGTCAGCAAGCTTTCTCAGCCGGGGGCCAGTCCACTGTCCCTTAGACCTTGTGGGGGGCTGGACTATATTTTGGAAAAAAATAATAATGAATGAATTCCTATGCCCCACAAATAACCCAGAGATGCATTTTAAATAAAAACGCACATTCTGCTCATGTGAAAACACCAGGCAGGCCCCACAAATAACCCAGAGATGCATTTTAAATAAAAAGACATATTCTACTCATGTAAAAACATGCTGATTCCCAGACCGTCAGCAGGCCGGATTTAGAAGGCGATTGGGCCAGATCCGGCCCCCGGGCCTTAGTTTTCCTACCCATGGTTTATATCCTGCCACATATGGATTGTTGGACTGGCAATCTCTTGATGTTACCCTTGAACTTGCAGCACTACATGCACATTTGTGTTTGCCCTCCCTGAGATGCATCCTACCATAACTTAATTCCGCTCCCCACCGTCTCCGCTTCCTGTGTCCATGGCTTGCTTATTCCTGTGCATCATTTTGCATGGATCACACACCTTGTTCTGCAGGCATTTGAACACAATTAACCAATAGCTGTTGGATTTGTGGCTGCACCTGCAAGACCTGCATTTAGGGAGTCCACTTGCAGGCTGCACTCATGGACTGTAATACAAAAGTTCTGCAAGTAGAACATTGGGCCAGTTGTCCTTTCAGTTATGTTGTGGGTGCTTTTTGTGCAATGCATTTTCACTTGCAATAATTGTATTTGCGTATCATGTAGCTTCTGTGGAGGAACTAAGTGGTTGGGACAACGATGCACATGTTTCTGTACAGTTGCATCTACAAAACCTTATGGCTATCATTGGGCTCCAGAGCTCTTAAGTGCACATTCCATTAGCTTACATGGAATCCTGCATGTATGTGTGTTTCTCAAAAACTGCAAGTTTCTAGTTCTCATGGGGCTAGGGATTATTTGAACAAAGCTCAAGTTGATTCCTTTCCTTGGGGGGGGGGGGGAAATCCTGCAATCTTTCTTTGCCAGCCACCTTCCTCTGTTCCTGTTTCCTTCCACCTTATTTGTTGTTTCTCCACACACACGCATACCATATTAAGAAAGACAGGGTGGCAAAGCATGCTCATTTGTAACCTTTTATTTGCTGTTAAAATTTTCAGGTGCACACTTCTGCAGGTGCCTGGCTGCATCCTGGTGGGGAATACCCCACCTTTGCCGTTCCTCCTTTCCCCACTACAGACAGCTGGACATGCATCTTAGGCTCCAATCACATGTCGTGTATTCTCAAATAATTCCTTACAAACCCTCAATAACCACAACTCCCACCTGTATGATGCTGGAAGCAATCTATGTAGAAAGGTTGCCCCGCAAGAGAGGAAGAAATCTTGGTAGTATTCTAGGTTGTGGTTTCCTGGAAAGCGGGGTGGTGGGGGTGGTGGTGTCCAACTCTGATAGGTGGTGGTGTGTTTTTTTAAGTAAACAATCCAGGAGTAGGGATATCTATTTCACTTTAAACTATAGTCTATATTATTCTCCTTCCTAACTTCAGCTTCTCTGTATTAGAAGTGATGAGAACGGTATTTAACAGTTTCAACTGGTGGTGTTTGTGTGAACATGGTGCTTGCATTTAATGCTAATGATATTTTACTGCTGTTCTGCATTTCTTGCAATAAAACAGGGGCTACATTTGAAGCAATATCATTCCAGTTTATTAACAGATCTTGCTTCCCCCAAAAGAATCCTAGGAACTGTAGCCTGTTACAAACTCTGAGAGCTTTTAGGGGACTCTTATTCTCTTCACAGAGCTGCGGTTTTTAGTGTGATTTAACAGTAAGCCTCCCAATGTAAGGCAGGCATAGGCAAACTCCTGCCCTCCAGTTGTTTTGAGACTAAATTCCCATCATCGCTGACCACTGGTCCTGTTAGGCAGGGATGATGGGAATTGTAATTCCAAAACATCTGGAGGGCCGGAGTTTGTCTCTGCCTGCTGTAGGGGAAATAAGAGTCTCCTAACAACTCTCAGAGCCCTTAACAAACTACAGTTCCCAGGATTCTTTGGGGCAAGCCTTGGCAATTTTAAGTGGTATGATACTGTTTTGAATGTATAGTGCAAGTGGGTCCAGGGTTAGGTTTGTAGCCCTCTGCCACAAAGGATTTGTCCGTAACGTTATTCATCATCCTCAAGCTACTCTGGGAAACGGGTCACTCGTCTTCCTCGGTTATAGGTGAGGGAAACTGTTGCTCAATAAACAAGACCCACTGACTTGCTCAGCATCCTCTCATAGCTCCCAGAGGTCCAGTGGTTTATCAGCTGTTGCTTATGTCATCTGGGTTTTTTGGAAGGGTGCGACCTCTTTCCTTCTGCCAGGAGCTGTGTAGCTTATTAGTGGCAGGCCTTGTAGGCAAGATCCAGTGTCCTGAGCAGGAAGAGGGCTAGGATAGGTGGTGTTTGGGCCTGGGCGGGGGCCTGAACTCAAGTGTTGACCCATGTTTTGTGTTTATTGTGTGGCCTCGGAAAAGTCACACACTCTCAGACTCAATCCCCGGGCTCTGTGCAGTGGGAACATCAGTGGCCTGCCTAACTGGATTGTTGTGAGAGTGAATTTAACAGAGGTCGTAAAGCACTCCTGCAAATTAAAAGTGTTGCTATACCGCAACTGAAAATGGTATAGAGCAAAATTACCTCCTTCTGCAGACACCCGAACGGAGCATGTCTCGCATGTGTGGATCCAATCATCTGAATCTTTCTGCCTAGTTACTAGAGTTCACTGGTATGATATGCATTTGCTTTGCCATCTCTGCCGAAAGGGCTTTCCCCATCAGCTACTGTCTGCTTAAGTGAGGAATCGGCGTTTAGTGCAGAATTGGGAGAGTTCTCTGTTCTGTGCTAACCGTCACCGAGGGAGGCTTGATTTCTATTCGCCATGACGGCTGTGCTCTTACCTCCACAGTTGGAGGCAGCAGTGTCTCTGAACACCAGTTGCTGGAAATCACAAGAGGGTAGAGTGCTCTTGTGCCCAAACCTTCCTTGCTGCTTCTCTCCAGGCAACTATTCGGCCCCTGTAGGAACAGGACGATGGACTAGACGGGCCACTGGCCTGATCTGGCAAGCTTTGTTTACGCTTGTGTGCGTCTATCTCTTTCTCTGCCTCGGGATGGTTTTCCATTCAGCTGTTGACACAGTGCTCTGTAGCAAGCGAGACAGTGAGGAGGGTGAATGAAAGACTCTCTTATTTCCTGTTTCCTGTAACCCTTTGCAGAATGGCCCTCTCGTGGTTGCTACAGTGCAGTCCATCCCTCGGCTGCAGGCAGGCATGCTGTGTGCAAAGGGGGGTTTGCCTGCTTTCATGGCCAGCCGCCTCCTTCCTTGCCCTCCCTGCCTCGCTTTCGCATTGCAACCTCTGTAGCTCCCTGCCAGTCTCCCCGCCCGCTAGCAGGTAGCTGCATTCCTGAGACAGGCGCGCTTGCTGCTGCTACCAAGATCACTCGTACCACCTGGATTCCTCCCTGCAAAGAGGGGTGCACACCCCACGTGGCTTCTCCTGTCCCAAAGCTGTGCTTGCGTTTCCTGCACGGCACGTGCATAATAATTGTGCGTGTGTGTCGAGGCATGTGCCACATTTCAGAAAATAAGTAACAGTGGCAGGTTGGTTTGGCGCTGGGAGGAGGGGAGTGGCAGTGTTGTACATAATTAGGCACATGAAGTGTTTCCCAAAGGGAGTGCAGAAAGAGAGAGCATGGCCTGGGTGTTGTGTACAGAAAGCTGGGAGAGTGGCGGGTGTTTCTGTGAAGGAATATCTCTCTCACCCCCCAGTAAATCTTGGCAAACCTGTGTGGCGTACCAGGCCCTTCTGGCACATTATTTACTGCCCCAAGTGAATAGCTGTCTGCGGTTTAGGGTGCGGTGCTGTACCCTCTTAACCCCATTCACTTCAGTGGGACTTACTTTGGAGTAGCCTGTACACTGGTACCTCGGGTTAAGAACTTAATTCGTTCCAGAGGTCTGTTCTTAACCTGAAACTGTTATTAACCTGAGACACCACTTTAGCTAATGGGGCCTCCCATGCTGACGCCGCACGATTTCTGTTCTCATCCTGAAGCAAAGTTCTTAACCCAAGGTACTATTTCTGGGTTAGCAGAGTCTATAACCTGAAGCATCTGTAACCAGAGGTACCACTTTATAGGATTAAATTATAAGTGTGTTAAATCCAAGTGGCTGGGAGCTCTAGCACCTGTGATTTCCGATAAGAGCAACCAAACTGTCAACTGGGCACATATATTTGGGGTAAGGGCAATGGGAGAGTATTGACTTTTTCTTTTTTTTTTCTTTTAAAGGGGTGGTAAATTCCAGTGGTCTAGAGCAGGTGCTTAAGAGGCAGGGCCTGGGAAAGGGGATTTTTGCGACTTAGAGCAGGGAGCTGGAAGCAAGGCCTTTTGAGCTCTCAGTTTTCTTGACCTGGTCATTTTTTTTTAAGAGTACATGTGTGAGAGAATATTTCTACAAATCATCCAAGGCAGAAATGTGTGTATGTGTGTGAAGAGAAGAAGAATTTCAGGTAAAGGACAAGAGTCAGCAGCATCAGGAGCAGGGCTGAGCTGGCTGGGTTGCAGATAAGGAAAGAGAGAGAGAGATATATCTCAGCAGCACCTACAGCTGAGGAAGGAGGTCAGGAATGAGGGGCGTTCTTCTGTGAGCTGTGTTTGCTGCGTTTTGGCCGCTGGGCTAGACAGCTGCGTCTTCCTGTGCAAGGCAGGGGAGAGGAAGGGATTCGGGTCACATGCAGAGGCTGTGGGAAACCAGGAGGTGGGGACTACATTTCCCATCATGCATCACTAGTTACACATTCCAGTCTTTTTTCCTGCCTATGTGAGTTGCTAATGAAAGAGGATGGAGTGTGGGGAGGGGGGTGTATGCTTGGGGTGGTGGGAGGAGGTGCCTTGATTTTTCCCCCAAGCATCTAAACAAGGCAAGGCGAAACCTTCTCCTGGTGCCTGTGGTGTTTCAGTATCAACTGTGTGGCACTTTTGAACGTGCAGCGTGTTTTGGCTTAATATAATTATTTTGTTCCTCTCGAATGAGGGCACTGGTGTGCCCATTTTATGGATGAGGAGCTCACGCCCATGGCTGCGCAATGTCACCTAGAAAGTTAATAGCCGAGAAGGGTTCTGAACTCTAGAGCGCATGTGCTAGACCCCACAATTCTGTGCACTCGAAATTAAAGAATCCAGTATAATTGGGTTCCTTGACCTCAGCCACTACCAGACTTTCCGCTGATAAGCTTTGCATGAAACCTTTTGTGCATATAATCAGGATGTCCAAACTGTGTGAAGTGCGTCAAATAATCTCAACCACATTGCCAGAGAAGTTGCCAAGTCTGACCAAGTCTTTTCTATGTGTCTTTGTCCTTCAGCCTGGTGTATGGTGGATCCCGGAGCTCACACCCAGACACGGATATCTTACACCGCCAAGCGTACGCCACCCCCCATCCTCTGCAGGGCTACGCCACAAACCACCACCCGGCAGGTACTGTGGTTCTGTTTCTCTCTCTCTATTGGTGTTTCTCTTTATGTGTTTTAAAACACATGTGTTTTAACCAAGCCTCCCCTTCCTTCCTCCTCTCCCCTCTAGCTGTGCGCTTGTCCTTCTCATGCAAGTGTGAATGGCTGTCATGCCTACGTTCTCTTCCCCTGGTTCACCTTGACTGCACTCCTTTTGCCCTACGCTTTCAGGGTGATACTACAGGTTACAGTGATGCAGCCAGTGGTACTTCTGAAATGCAGTTGCTGTGAACAACAAGAGAGTAGGGTGCTCCTGAACTCAAGTCCTGTTTGCGGGCTTCCCATAGGCATCTGTTTGGCTGCTCTGGAGAGCAGGGTGCTGAATTAGATGAGTCAGATCCAGAAGGGCTCTTCCTCTTACAGCGTTTTTTTAAATGTGCTTAGCGCGCAGGACGTTCTCTTTTAACCCAAAGCAGAGGATGGGAATCCAGATCAGAACTGTGGCCTGGGAGAAAGGGGATCTAATCTTTTTCTCCATGCCCTTTCCCTGCCTCTCCACCCAAAGCTATTAATTTTCTAGAACAAATAAACCACACTTCTCTTTCCCAGTCCCCACTGCTGTTGACTAAGAAGTACCGTATTTTTCCGTGTATAACACCTCCCCATTTATAAGACGACTCCTATTTTTGGGGACCACAGCAAAAATGGGGGGGAGATTGCCCAGAGTTGTTGAGGTTTTTTTGTTTTTTGGGGGGGGGGCGAGATTGCCACGGCCACCAATCATCAGCACACTAACCGCCGAAAGCCCACCTGCCCACTTGACGCAACCACAGCCGATTGCACGCACGACTCGCCGCTGTCGTAAATAGACCGCCCAGTTGCCAAAGCCAATCATCAGCAGGCCTTGCCGCAGCAACCAATCACACGCCCAATTGCTGCTGCCAATCTCCTACTGGCTGCTGCTACCTATTGCCCGTCCCCCCTGTCCATGTATAAGATGACCCACAATTTTTGCCTATTATTTCTAAGGAAAAAATATCGTCTTGTACACGGAAAAATACAGTAACATGCCTGTGCTCAGCACGCAAAAAGAAACAGTCTGGCCAATGCAAATTATAATTTGGCCCTCAGCTTATGGGTTTCCAACAGAGCCAGTTTTCTGACCTTCCAGCCCGTCAGTTTTGTCTCAGTTCCTCATTTGTCCTTCATTTCCTGCTTTTTCTGACTTCTCCCCTCTCCCTTAGCAGCCACCTGTCTAGCTGTCTATAACTTCTCATTTCTCCCCGTTCTGTCTGTGCATGCCTTGCTCTTGGCTGAGTCTCCCCTTCACCACCAAAACAAACAAACTAAAAAAAAACACCCCCAACCCTCTGTGGTTGGTGTGTCTTCTAATGGTACCAATGTTTCTTCATCCTTTTGCTGTTCTGTACCACTGTGTGTCTCAAGGCTCTCCTGTCTGTTCAAAGTGGTGCTCCTCTTCCTGCCTTCTGTATCAGGCAATTCGGCACTTCAGGCCCAGAGACCAACTGCGGTCCTCAAAACTCTCTTCAGACCACACCCCTGTCCCCTGACCCACACTCTTCACTGGCTTGCCTTCATACGCAGAAAGGTTTTGCCCTGCTGGAAAATGTCATTGAACTTTGATAATGTCTTGTGTTTCCTGGATGGAAGACAGAGAGGGGCGTGGATAGAAACTAGCCTACAGTACAAAGATAAAATCCACATTTTATTTACAAGGATTTAATTTACCAAGATAAAATTTACATGGACTGAAAATTAAAGAGGATGGGACAGGAAAAATCTTGGACAAAGTGGGCTGTGCAGTTAAGAAGTAAAAGGGAAAACATCTAAAGAAAGCGAACTATTAGGTTTTCATACACTCAGAAAGAAGGAAAGGAAATTTATTTTAGAAATAATTATTGATCTTTTGTGGATTGACAATCTGATGAGCAAACTCACTTCTAGGTATCTGAAGTGTTACAATATTGTACGTGCAGGAATTGGCAAATGGATAGCTGATGGCTAAAGAAAAGAAGTTTAAAATGACCAAAAAAATTGTAATATAAGGTTAATTTTGGAAAATTGAATTTATTTTAATTTGTGGTTGATTTGTTGAAATTTGGAAAATTAATGAAAATGTTTTGGCTTTTTTTTTTTACATTTGTTGCTCTGCCCAGATTTGCCTCTGGCCAGACCTACCACTATCATGTGGCCCTTGGATTGTTGCCTCGAATGGAATGCGGCCCTTGGGTAGAAAAAGCCTCTCCACCTCGGATCTATCTTTTCTTTCTCACTGTATTTCGGCACCTGACCTCCTTTATCTGTCTCCTTGATTTCCCCCCCCCCTCCCCCAGGTCTCTCTGGCCTGTTCGAGACAGGGCTCCATCATGCCAGCAGTGCCACCCCGGACGCCTCTGTCATGAATCTCATCTCAGCGCTGGAGTCTCGGGCACCTCAGCCGGGCCCTTCTGCCTCTTCCCTGCTCTCCCAGTTCCGCACCCCATCCTGGCAAACAGGTAACTACTGTAGCACACCTTCCAGTGGCACAGAAAGGACAGGGGCCTTTTGCTGGCCGTGGGCTGGGCTGAGCTTTCACGAAAGGGCTTTTGTTGATTGCACTGATGTACAAAACACATGGTGGCTTTGTTTTACCTCCACTATCGGAGCACTATGCCTCTGAACACCAGTTACTGGGAATCACCGGTGGGCAGAATGCTCTTGTGCCCATGTCCTCCTTGCAGGCTTCCTACAGGCATCTGGTTGGCCACTGTGAGAACAGGATGCTGGACTAGGTGGGCCATTGGCCTGGTCCAGCAGGACTCTTCTATCCTTATGTTCACATAAAGGTAAAGGTAAAGGGACCCCTGACCATTAGGTCCAGTTGTGGCTGACTCTGGGGTTGGGGCGCTCATCTCACTTTATTGGCCGAGGGAGCCAGCGTACATGTGACCGGGTCATGTGGCCAGCATGACTAAGCCACTTCTGGCCAACTAAAGCAGTGCACGGAAATGCCATTTACCTTCCCGTCGGACCGGTACCTATTTATCTACTTGCACTTTGACGTGCTTTCAAACTGCTAGGTTGGCAGGAGCAAGGACCGAGCAATGGGAGCTCACCCCGTTGCGGGGATTCGAACCGCCGACCTTCTGATTGGCAAGTCCTAGGCTCTGTGGTTTAACCCACAATGCCACCCATGTCCCTTATATGTTCATATAACACCAGTCTTAAAGGATCTGCATTGGCTCCCAGTATGTTTCCGAGCACAATTCAAAGTGTTGGTGTTGACCTTTAAAGCCCTAAACGGCTTTGGCTCTGCATACCTGAAGGGGCGACTCCACCCCCATTGTTCAGCCCGGACACCGAGATCCAGCTCCAAGGGCCTTTTGGTGGTTCCTTGTCTGCAAGAAGTGAGGTTACAGGGAACCAGGCAGAAGACTTCTGGGTGGTGGTGCCTGCCCCATGAAAAGCCCTCCCATCAGATGTCAAGGAGATAAACAGCTGACTTTTAGAAGACAACTGAAGGCAGTCCGGTATAGGGAGGTTTTTTAATGTTTGATGCTATATTATGTTTTTATATGTGTTGGAAGTAACCCAAGAGTGGCTAGGGTAACCCAGTCGGATGGGAGATGGGCGGCATATTAACAACAACAACCTCTGATGGGAGGGACCAGGTGGTAGAGTGTCATCTCTTGAGCAGGGGTCGCCTGTAGCATTGGGTCATGACTCTTGATCCCTTTCCCTTAATCTGTACCTGCTCCTGATCGTATCGGGAGCGAACATGGAAGCTTCTGCATGCAAATCACATGCTCTTATTGCTGAGCTGTATCCTGCATCGCAGAAACCCTGTCTCAACAATGAGGCGCAAGGTGAGCCTGCCTCAACATGTCTTTCAGGAGCGTGTTTTGTTGACTCTTTGGGCACAGCTTACTCCTCCTCTTGTGAGTAGGCCAAGCTCTGTTCCTTTACCCCCCGCCTCCCGTGTAAGTGCCTTGCAAATCCTGCAGCTCTGTGCAGAGAAATCCAACTAACCCGATGCCTTTGTTTCTTGCAGCCATGCACACTCCAGCGCCCGCCGAGCTCTTCATCTCGGGGGCCCTCCCAGGCTCCGGCACCTTCCCCTCCTCGTCGGCACTCTCCGCTTACCAGCACCCAGCCTCCTTCAGCGGGCGCAGCTTCCCGGTCACTTCCTCGCTCACCCTGCAGGATGCCACCTTCAGCCCCACCTCCAACGGCCTCTTGTCCCCACATGACCCCCTGCTGCACATCAAGTCCTCCCAGCCCAGCGTCCCCTCCTCCCTCAGCTTTGACCGGCTGGGCAGTGCAGTGCTGGGCACGGGCTTGCCCTCCCAGAGCTCAGCGTACCGCAGCGCTCAAGAGTCGGCTTCCCGCCACCTGCCCTCCCAGTTCAACCTCCTGTCGTCCTCGCTGGGGCCCTCCGACCAGACATCCCAGCTGTACAACACCTCCGTCTTCTCCAGCTCGCCCGCCTCCTCCATCGACAGGGCCATCCCGCGCCAGGACAGTGTCATCAAGCATTACCAGAGGCCCTCCAGTGCCCAGCCCCAGCTGCCCGCCGCCCATTCCCTCCAGCACTACCTGAGCTGTGGGGGCAGCTACCAGCAGATGCCCCACCGTTCCAGTCTTTCGTGCAGCCCCTTGGGCGAGCAGTCGCCCGCCAGCAGCGAGGGCTCGCAGCAGCAGAAGACCTCCCAGGCCACGCGGCAAGAGCCCTCCCAAAGTTACCGCCCCATCATCCAGTCCCCCGGCTACTCTGGCACGGCCTCCTCTTCCAAGTCCAAGAGCTACTCAGCCTCCCGCCAGCCGCCACGCTCCACCGCCACGCCCAAGTGCCAAAGCAACTACAGCTCGTCCACTCCTAAGCCCAGCTCCGTCATCGCGAGCCAGTCGCAGGCCTATTCGCCCGGGCAGCCCCAGAGCCTGCTCTCCATGAGCCAAACGCAGAGCTACTCAGTCAGCCAGCCGCAGAACCTGTCTTCGGTCAGCCAGGCCTCACAAGGCTTCAGCAGCAGCCAGGCCCAAGACCTCACAAGCGTGAGCAAGGCGCAGAGCTACTCAACGACAGGGCAGGCCCAGCAGGGCCAGGCCGGGCAGGGTGGGCAAGGGCTGCAGACATGTCAGAATCAGACTTACTCGCCAGAGCAGCTCCAGGGCCTGTCATACAGCGTCCAGGCCGAGCCTCATGTCTCCGTTAGCCAGACGCCGAGCTACGTGCCGGCGCACTCACAGGGGATGCCCACGGCCAGCCCGTCGCTGAGCTACAGCACCGGCCACTCGCCAGCCATGCCAGGGCACAGCCAGTCCATCGGCTACTCACACAGTCAGAGCCTCCCGGACTCGAGCCCTTCACAGATCATCCGGCCCCTCCAGTCGCCCACCACAAACCGGCCCCAGAGCGTGGCGTCGCCCGGGCAGTCTCAGAAGTACCTCACCTCCGTGCTGTCTCCTTCGTTCATGCAGCCGGCCCACACCCAGAGCTACCAGAGTTCCCAGGGAGGGCTGGAGAGGGCAGCGACCTACGGCAAATCCAAGACCGACTCGGACCTGCTGTCCTCGGAGCGGACGGAGGACGAGGAGTTCCTGATCCAGCACTTGCTGCAGTCGCAGAGCCCGCCCCGCGTGCCCCCCGAGGGCATGGTGGAGTGCGAGGAGAGGGCCGGGAAGGGGATGGGCTATGAGCTGAGCAAGACGGAGGAACGCTACCACCTGCAGAGCGTCATCCGGACCAACTCCAACCTGGACAACCAAGGCCTCGAGATGTCCCTGCAGGGCCTCAAGGACAAGAAGAAAGGGGAGCGGCAGAAGGAGTATTCGCACACGCGCTCGACGCCAGAGTCCCTGGCCACCTCCGTGGTCCACTACAGCCACCAAACCGGCTCCATGGACTCCTATGGGCAGGAGATCAAGAAGTCGGTCGAGCAGCACCTCCAGGGAGGACACATGGACACGGGGGGCAAGGAGATATCGCAAGCACACTCGTACCTGCAGAAGACCCCGGAGCACGCCCCCCAGCCGCACCCCATGGAGCCTCACGGGATGATGCCTGGGCAGCAGGGGGGTGCTTTGATGTTGGACTCCCCTCCCGACCTGCCCCCGCTCTCCCTCTCGCAGCAGCAGCAACAGCAACAACAATCCCAGCTGCTCCAGTCGGTGCTCACTCACACACAGAGCCAGCTGCACTCGCGCGGGAAGGTGCGCACCCCGCTGGACGTCCACCTGATGGAGCCGCAGCGCATGCACCAGGCCGAGGCGCCCTCTCCGCAGCTCCAGATGCAGGCGCTGGAAGCCCACCTGCACCAGGCGCATGTGCGCTCGCAGAGCATGGAGGCGCAGCTGCTGGAGCCGCAGCAGTCGCCACAGCTCCAGGGCCAGCTGCAGCAGGAGAGGATGCAGTCGGAGGGCATGGAGGTGATGCCCCAAGGCAACCTTTCCCAGTCTCAGGAGATCCAGGATTTCCTGGAGCCCGAGCTGAGTCTGGAGTCCCACCTGGGGCAGAGTGGCTCAGTCCAGAACCAGCAGCACCTCCTCCCCGACGCCGGCCTGGACCCCGACTCCTCCCAGCAGGTCCCTCAGGGCCAGCTGGAGGGCAAGGACCAGTTTGAAAGCCCCAGCCCGCAGGGGGCCAAGCAGCGCTTTGTCCCCCTCACCTCCATCTGCTTCCCGGACTCTTTGCTGCAAGATGAAGACCGCAGCTTCTTCCCGGGCATGGAGGACATGTTCGGGCCTCCTCCTTGCGCCGGAGACGAGTTCCCCAAGCCGGACGACGGGACCCAAGGCATGGAGAGGGGAGAGGGCATGAAAGGCGGAGGCTACGACATGATGCAAGGGGGGCAAGGCTACCAGAGCTACTGCCAGTCAGAGAGCGGAGATGGGCAGCACTTAGGCCTGGACTCTGTCTCTGTGAAGCATGAGCTGCCTTCGACGGTCAACACAGAGCAGCTGGGCTTGATCCAGTCAGGGCAGCACGGGACGGCCCCCGTCTCGGAGTCCAAGTCTGGCCTGACGTCGCCCATCTTCTGCTCCTCCAAGCCCAAGAAGCTGCTGAAGACCTCGTCCTTCCACCTGCTCAAGAAGCGGGAGCCTCCCTTCCAGCCGCCCAAGAAGAACTACGCCCAGGAGTACGAGTTCGAAGACGACGAGGACAAGGAGGACGTCCCGGCCGACATCCGCCTCAACAGCCGCCGCCTGCCGGACCTGCTGCCGGACCTCATCTCCAGCTGCCGGACCAACCGCACCAGCCTCAGCCCCATGGGCGACATAGACTTCTGCCCGCCCAACAGCGGCCTCCTGGAAGGGCCCAAGCGCCGCGGCCGCAAGCCGACCAAGCCCAAGCGGGAGGGCCCGCCCCGACCCCGCGGGAGGCCCCGCATCCGGCCCCTGACTGAACCGCCCCATGGCGTGGCTCACGATGGCACCAAGAAGCCCCGTGGCCGGGGGAGAGGGAGGGGCAAGAAAGCCGGGGAGGAGGGGGTTGAGCCAGGAGCAGGCTTGGAGTCCCTCAAACCACTCAAGGTAAGCGGGGACTGGGAGGCAGCGGGGTTCATTTTTTAAGCGGCAGGGCTGGCAGCGGGGGTGGGAGGGCTGTGGCCCCTCTCCTTAGGAGGCTGGTTGGATTGGGACCCCCCACCTACCTCGGCTGAGGCTTTTGGGGGCTGCAATCCACCCAAAGCCTGGGGGGTGGGACACAGCTTCCCCATCCCTGACTTGCAGCGGGAAAAGAATAATTTGAAAAATAAAGAGACCGGTTCTGAGACTAGGGCAGAAACGAGCTGTAGGGACGTGTGGTTTCTGGCTTCTGCAGAGTGGGCTTAGTGAGAGAACCCAGGGAGTTGCCTTAACACCAGCTGAAGCGTATTTGTGTTATCTGACCAGGGTCCTCGGGCAGAGAGTCTTTCCCATCACTTGCTGCCTGATCCCTTTTAACTGGAGATGCAAAGGACTGGTGCCGAGGCCTTCTGCAGGCAGAGCAGGTGTTCCGGCGCTGAGCTGTGACCCCAGCTCGTGTACAGGAAAGGGAGCAGGCAGACCTTTGAGGCTCCTGGTGTTGTTGGCTCTGGAGAGTCTGTCACAGGCAGTAAACTACTACTTGACTTGCCAAGCACCGTTCATATGTACCTATAGTGGTGTGCTTGCTGCTGGAAATTGCTTATGCGCAATCCGGGCTCCATAGGGCTGCAGGAGTGTTTCAGCCTGCTTTACAGGAAACACACTGGTGTCTGAACAGCTCACATAGATAGGTTGCACTGATGTCTGTACTTAACAACGCTCTCCGTGCAAACACTGGAGGGGTTTTCTCGGGGCAGCCACCGTACCATGGGTACATGTGAAATGGCTCTCAGAATTCTCTTCTGTGTGGATTACAGTGGCAGCATATATGGAGCGGGTAGGTGAATTGTTGGCTGGAAGGATCCGTGAAAGTTTGATAGACATGGTACACATTTGCAGCCGGGTCTTTTTTCCATGTGTTGTTCAGTCAGGAGGGAGAACCTCAGTCCCGGAGCACTTGGCTGTGCTTGCTTTTTGCTTAGGGTTCCAGTCATGACTGTCATGTGGCCCAGAGAAGGTTGCCCCTAAGAGAATGCAGCCCATGGCCTGAAAAAGACCCCTCCCTCTATTGCACGCCAGCTTGTGAATACAGAAACTATTCAGGTTCTGTGCTTAATGTTGTAGAAAGCAGCAAGTTGTTCAAAGTTGCAAGTCTTAACACATTTCACACTTTGAAGTGGCGACTCTAAAGGATGCTGCTCTCCTGTTCATTAAAAAAAACAAAACAAAAGTAGAAGAGAGTGAATCTGGAGGCAGAAAGTGGCACACTCCTCCCTTCTTCTAAATCTGCCACCTAAAGTTCCTGTGCCACCCATAAACCTTGCCTTGCATATCTGTTTCAGCATCCAAAGCTCCTCCTTCTATTGAACAGCTTATTCTGTGCTCTTGCATTTACAGATTAAGTTTGGCAAACGTCACGGAGGTTGCATTTTTACTCTGCAATCCAAGGCACACCTACATTGAACACTGTGAGTGAGGCTTGCTTTGCGGTTAATTCGCACAGGATTATGCTGAATTAATCAGGGCTGTTGGGTCTTTTTTTTTTCTCTGCCCTCTTCATTATTCCCTTTGCTTATTTGTCCCCATCTCGGACGTTATTGTTGCACAGAGAGGTTTGCAAAGATGCAAAAGGTACCAGATCGTGTCTTAGGCAGGGTTTGCCTTGGGTTGCAGACACGCCTCCTCTCTATGGCCTGTTCTCCCAACCCCATGCTGGTTGGCTCTGGGTTTGAGGAGGGCTCTCTTTTCTCCTACACCAGTGGGGCCCCTTGGCAGGCTTAGCTAGGGATGGCAATAGCCGTCTGGTAGAGGTCCTCTGGTAGCCACCATGTAAAGTTCCTACATTGAGAGCACTCTGGGAAATTAAAATGACAGCACCTAGAACTCGTTCCACCCACCCTCAGGGCTTCCTGCCACTCAAACGAAAAGGGAGATTTTGAGCAGCAAGCCCTTCCCAGAGCGCTGATGCCAGGCCCGACAGCATGACTCCTAATATCCTGCACCTACTCCTTAATACCTTTCCTGTCTCTCCTGAAAACCATGTCACTGCCACTTCTTGGAAAACAGCCATGCAGCCAACACACCATGCACATTCAGAGGTGCACAGCATGGACATTTAGTAGCGTATTCTGATGGTAAAAATATTTGGGTCTTGTGCCCGTAAAAATGTCCTGTGCTTTATTGCAAAAAAGGAACTTACCCAAGAGGCCTTGCTCCTCTTGTAAAATCTTCGGTTCAACGGTGTTCCTATTTGATTCATTAAAACCGATGGTTCCTTGCCTTTCCATTAAATAACCCTCAAGGCAGCTTGCAGTATCAAGCAAAATCATCCTGCTACGAGTCAGGGTGGAGAATTTTGAGAGGCCGACACTCTGAATGGGGCCTGAGTCAAAACAGGCAGCCAGGGCTGCTGAAACAGCACTAAAGTGGTGCGGTCAGAACACTTTACGCCAGACAATAGTTTGGCTTCCGCATTCTGCGCCCGCTGAAGCTGCAGTTCACTTTTCAGAGGCAGCCCCATGTAGAAAGCAATACAGTAATCCAATCGGAATATAAGCTAGAGCGTACATCACCGTGGCCAGGTCTCCAGGAAGAGATGCACCTGGTACGCTATCCCAAGTTGCTGAAATGCTGTTTTCGCCTGCTTGAAATTCAGGAGTAGCGCCAGATCCAGAAGCACTGTACCAGATCAGCAGACCCCCCTGACCAACAGTTCTTCCATCTTGTAGGGATTAAGCTGTGGATCCTTCCACATGTCCAGTCCATCATGGACACCAGGCACCGATTTCAGGACTTCCTCCACCTCCCATGGGGCAGATGAAATGAGTGGGCATACTGACAGCACCAGCCCAAATCTCTGGAAAGCCTCACTCAGCAGCTTAATACACACTTTATGGCAGATGAGATGGGAATTCTTTCTTAAGGAGACTACTCGGAATGCATTCCTAAAAAAAAAATCCTTTTACCTAGCTGTTTGGTTGTTTTTAAAATCCAAGCGGAGTTTGAAAATAAATAAAATAGCACAAGTAAAATAGCCTTGCAAGCTGTTGCTATTTGCACACTTAACATAAGCATGGCTGTTTCTTGGCACAAGAGTCTGGGTTTCTAGAGTGCAGGATGCTACTAGGACAGGATGGCAGGGTTGGTAGATGGTAGGGATCCCAGATAGATGTTTTGGGAGTGTGTGAAACTAGTTCAGTACATTGTGCATGTTTCGAGGACTAGTGAGTGAGGCAAGCTTGCCGGTTGCTAGATCTGTGTGTGAGCAAGCCACGCATTTCGCTCAACCACAGCATTCGTTGCTGAATGTGGTACCTAGTGAATTTCAGGTTTTGCTTTTCAAAAATCTGGTTTCTAGTCCTCGTGTGAGTGGAGAAGATAGGCTTGTGTCTACAGTGGGGTGGCTTCAAAACCAGAGATGAGCAGGGTGGGGCTTCTAGTTGGCTATGGGGTGGCTTCCAGTGCCGCACAGAGCTTTCCTGTTGTTCGCTTTCTTCTTATGTGAGCTGACTCCTGGGCATCCTGCAGTTCTCTCACTCTGTTCCCTTTCCATCTGCCACCCAGCTCCTTCAAAACAAAACAAAAACCAAGCCAGAGCTCTCAGAAACCCATAATTTTGGAAGCAGAATAAATGGTGAAGATATATGCAAAATGTATCTTTGATTTGGTTGGAAAATGGTGGGTCCAGAAAGCTGGTGAATGGTGAAACCCTAAAAATAAAATAAAAAGGAGAGAGAAAAACGGAGGTCGGTTAAGTCAAGACGCAAAGCCAACATCGGGGGGCGAGTCCAGGAAGTCTCCCTGAGACTCCTCCTCCCCTCCCCCAATTCCTGTCCCTTCTCTTTTTCTCAGATCAAACTTCCAGTCCCCAAAGGTTTGGAGGGGTCTCAGTTGGAGGCTTCCACCCCATCTCATCAGCCCGCTCAAGAGAGCAGTCTGGATAGCAGCCAGACCCGAGAGAAGATCAAACAGAAGATCAAAGAAGTGGAAGAGAAGCAGCCTGAAATGAAGTCGGGGTTCATGGCCTCCTTCCTGGACTTCCTTAAGTCGGGCAAGCGTCAGACGCTGCCTTCCTCTGCCTCCTCCACCTCCTCGGCCGCCACAGTCGGGGCCCCCGGCACGGCGGTTACCATGGTCGCGCCTTCAGGCAGCCCCTCCAAGACGCCCCGTCCCCCGTCAGCCACATCCTCGTCCTCCTCGTCCCAGCCGCCGCCTCCCTTCAGCATGGCGCCCCCGATGCTGCCTGGCGGCTTGGATGGGCCCGAAGGGGACCCTGCTGGGCTCGTGATGAGCTGCACCAGCCCCTGCAAGCGGCTGGATGAGGAGCTGAAGCGCAACCTGGAGACCCTGCCCTCCTTCTCGTCCGACGAGGAGGACTCCGTCAGCAAGAACCAGGACCTCCAGAAGAGCATCTCCTCAGCCATCTCGGCACTCTACGACCCCACCGACCGCAAGGAGGGAGAACCCAATGGTGAGCGCCGGTCCCCTGTCCAAACCTTGAGTTGGGTCCCGGGCCATTGTTTATCTCCTGATTTACATAACCTATCTTGATTTCGGGAGGGCATTAGTTTCTGAGCAGGGTAGACTTCTGTCTGATATTTAGCATGCATTTTTTTCTGCGTTCTTTCAACAGTTCTTGCATCCTGAATGTAGACATTCTTCCCGATCAAATGCCTTTCTGCTGCACATAGCAGTGTTAGAAATTAGCCAGGCGCAGGCGCGTTTTGCACCTGGCGTGGGTGCAATTGCAACCACACAGCTTTGGATGCCAGGTTGGCAATCAGGAAATGCAAAATGTCACTTAGAGAGGGCTCTGAAAGATTTCTTTGAAGCTTGAATTGACCGTAGTCCTAGGTTTAAGGTGCCATTTAGCGATTACATTATATCTTGAGTTTCTAAACACTGCACACATGCTCCCTTATATTTTCCTAATAACCTGTTTACTTACCAAGTTATGTTTCTCTTTCCCGCAAGACCCATGCGCCACCCTGCCTCAAAATTCAAACTCTAGATAATTTTATGCAGTTTTGATGTGAAGTAAAAAATAATAATCAAGAAAGCCCTGCTCTTGTCAGCATAAAAGGGAACACATTTACTAATCCAGTTCCAGGCAGAAAACTTTCTGGGGGATTTTTATTGGGAGATCAATAAAAATGATTTTTTAAAAAAATTAAAAAGAAAAAAAAACTTTCTGGGGGATTTTCCACTACTAAATTTTTCTTCTGAAAAATGTTCCATTCTGAAAAGAATAAGATAAGGGATACACATAGAAACACAGAATTGTAAAGTTGGAAGGGATTCCAAGGGTCATCTAGTCCAGTTCCCTCCAATTCAGGAATCTCAGCTAGATCATACATAACAGTTGGCCACCCAGCCTCTGATTAAAAGCCTCTGAGGAAGGACAATCCACGACCTCTCATGGGATCCTGTTCCGCTGGCATACATCTTAAAGACTGATGAATTTATTATGGCAGAATTTTTCATGAATTGCAGTCCACTTCATCATATGTGTGAGGTGTGATCCCTAAGTTACAAGTATATATGTGCATGGTTTGCAGGGAGGATTGGTAAATTAAATTCCAAAGTACAGTGGTGCCTCGCAAGATGAAATTAATCCGTTCCGTGAGGCTCTTCGTATAGCGGTTTTTTCGTCTTGCGAAGCAAGCCCATTGACAGCTTAGCGGATTAGCGCTACAGCTGTCAAGCGGCTTCCAGCGATCAGCTGTTAAGCGGCTTATCAGCGGAACAGCTGATAAGCGGCTTAGCGGCTTAAAAAAAGGAAGAAAAAAGCGAAAAAAAACGCAGGGGGATGCAAGATTTTTTTCATCTTGCGAAGCAACCCCATAGGGGAATTCGTTTTACGAAGCGCCTCCAAAACGGAAAACCCTTTCGTCTAGCAGGTTTTTCGTCTTGCGAGGCGTTCGTCTTGCGGGGCACCACTGTACCCATTTCTTTAATTGATGGATGTAGCTTTGCATCAATAAATACTCCCTGGGCATTTTGCAAGCAAAACAACGCTTTAAAAATACCATGTATAATAATTAAAAACCATCCAAGAAACAAATAACAAACAGCAAAAAAAGCACACCAGCCAACCCACCCTTTCTGGTGATACAGACAGCATAGCATAGTCCTGATTTAAAACCACAATTAATTAAAAAGCCTAGGGCAGAGTTGAGGAGTCTGTGACCCTACAGGTGTTGCAGAACTACAGCTCCCATCATCCTGACCATTGGCCATTCTTGCTGGGGCTGATGGGAGTTGTAGTCCAACAACAGCTGGGGGCCCATATCCCTGGTCTAGGTGAATAAAAAGGTATTTGCCTGAGTCTAGAAGGACTATAGAGAAGGTGTCAGGCAAGACTTTCTGGGGAGACCATTCCCCAGCTAGGAGGCCACTGCTGAGTAAGGTGGATTTCTGTTCTTGCTTGCTTGCTTGCTTGCTTGCTAACCCCTGCCACTTCCCCCACCACCACAGATGTGCCACCCGTGGAGGAGAAAATCCCCAGCCCAGCTCCCTCAGTGGAGGCAGATGTCCAGCCAGAGCTCCCCCCGCCGCCCATCTCCCCAGCTCCCTCGCCCAAGGAGGCTCCACCTGTCCCCGAGGAGCCACCTGTTCAGGCATCTCCTGAGCCTGAGGACCCTGAGGACACACGGCCTCTTCACCTTGCCAAGAAGCAGGAGACGGCGGCCATTTGTGGAGAGACGGACGAAGAAGAGGCAGAGAGCGGTGGGGAGGGGATCTTCCGAGAACGCGATGAGTTTGTCATCCGCGTGGAGGACGTTCAGGCCCTCAAGGTGCGTTAAGGAGATATTATTATTATTATTATTAAGATATTATTATTATTATTATTATTATTATTATTATTATTATTATTACTACAACTACTACTACTATTACTATTATTAATTTTATTGAGAAAATTTTCAGTGAACAAATAAAGAAGCGAGGAATAAAGCAAGAAAGGAAAAATTGCTTGAGGTTTTAATGCAATATGACATGTTGGTAAATAAGTACTGCTATTACTACAGTCAGTATACAGTTATTAAAGGTAAAGGGACTCCTGACCATTGGGTCCAGTCGTGGCCGACTCTGGGGTTGCAGCTCTCATCTCGCTTTATTGGCCGAGGGAGCCGGCGTACAGCTTCCGGGTCATGTGGCCAGCATGACTAAGCCGCCTCTGGCAAACCAGAGCAGCACACGGAAACGCCGTTTACCTTCCCACCGGAGCAGTACCTATTTATCTACTTGCACTTTGAGGTGCTTTCGAACTGCTAGGTTGGCAGAAGCAGGGACCGAGCAACGGGAGCTCACCCCGTTGCGGGGATCTGAACCGCCGACCTTCTGATCGGCAAGTTCTAGGCTCTGTGGTTTAACCCACGGCAACACCCACGTCCCATACAGTTATTAGCAAGTCATAATTTTTATAAATGCATTCCAAATAACATTTTATTTATCCATGCACAATCTGCATTGAAAAGCAAGTCTGTTCCTATGTTGCGGGTGGTGCTGTGGTCTAAACCACTGAACCTCTTGGGCTTGCCGATCGCAAGGTCGTTAGTTCTAATCCACCCGACTTGGTGAGCTCCCGTTGCTTTGTCCCAGCGCCTGCCAGCCTAGCAGTTCGAAAGCAGACCAGCTTAGTAGATAAATAGGTACCACCGCAGCAGGAAGGTAAATAGCATTTCCATGCACCAGAAGCTGTTTAGTCATACTGGCCACACAACCCAGAAAAGCTGTCTGCAGACAAACGCTGGCTCCCTTGGCCTGAAAGTGGAGATGAGTGCCGCACCCCATAATCAAATTTGACTGGACTTAACCGTCCGGGCTCCTTTACCTTTACCGTATCTTCTATTCATTGATTAAAGCGGGCCATATTATTATCTTTCTGGGCTTGGAGCAGAAATAAAGCCTTAAAAGCATAGAATGTAAATGACATTTTCAAGTGTTTCACGTATTTCAATGTCTTGAATTCTTACTCTTGGGTAAGTTTTAGTTTGAGCTTTAAAAAAAAATCATAATAATACTTAAAATCAAAATGTTACATTGGATCTGACACTAGTTTCCCTTCTGAGGGACTAAGTAGGCTTACACAAGTTGGGCTTATAACCATGTGCTGTAAATCACAAGCGAAGAGGGTTTCTGATGCCCTCAGATTCTGCTTGCGGGCTTTCCATGGGTGTCTGGTCAGCCGCTGTGAGAGCAGGATGTTTGACTAAGTGGGTATTTGGCCTGATCCAGCAGAGCTTCTTATCTGCAGAGTAGTTGCATCGCAGCAGCTAGGCTTGTTTGAGGTTCTTTGCATCCCTGGTACCATCACCCCTTTCTCTGCCCTCCTGCAGCTCGCTCTTCAGACAGGGCGGGAGCCGCCGCCAATCTGGCGGGTTCAGAAAGCTTTGCTCCAGAAGTTCACCCCTGAAATAAAGGATGGGCAGCGACAATTTTGCGCGACCAGCAATGTAAGTGTCCCCATTACTCGCTCACCATGCAAAAAATCGTACTCTCAGTGAATGTGGGCAAAAGAACTTCAGAGGTGGGAGGTCTACATGAACTTTATGCAATTGTATTTGGTACAATGGCTTGATTTCTGGGTTTTAACCACCAGCGCCTCTACCATTTTGTATATCCCTTCTTTTCTTTCTCTTCCCGCTGCTGAGGAAATACATACTTCCACACCAATAAGTTTCTCTCTCCACTCCCATTTCAGCAGGTTTCTGCCACGGCTGTGGCAGAATTTTTTCCCTATAGCTTTTATTTTATTGATTAGCATTGCTGCGTTATAGCATTTCCTGATTAAAAGTTTTGATGCAACCCTACTCTGGTATTACTTTTAGCAACAAAGAGTGGATAATAAATATTTAAATAAATAAAGCTGTTGTTGTTAATTGTCTGCCCTTCACTTTAAGTTTCCAGGGAAGGTGACGACATTAAAACACAATATTAAAACCTAAAACTGTTGGGTGAAGGGCGGACAATTAACAACAACAACAGGAATAATAATAATAATAATAATAATAATAATAAATAAATAAATAAATAAATATTGGAATAAAATAATATTTGGAATAAAGAAAATCAGAAAGACAAAAGGAAAAGAGGGGGGAAACAAGAAAAGATAGAGAAAGAGCAAAAAGAAGAAGAGAGGAAGCAGAGAGAGAAGGAACATTAATAATAAACACCAATAATAATCATAATAATAAACAAAAATTATATATCTAGCCCTCGTATCATAATTAAACCTTAATCTTCAACCCACATACAAAGAAGTGAGCCTTTCCAATTCTCACCTGAAAAAGCTTCCACCTTCCTCAGCCTGAGGAAAACCCTTTTCACCTGTCTCCCACCCAGGTTTCTCTCTCTTATCCAACACTTCTCTGTAAGAATATTATTAAACAACTTCATAAAAATTAGGCAGTTCCTAAAAATATACTCCTTAAGGGTGTGAGGTAAGCCAGAGGCTGAAATACTTTTTTGTGCTTGAGGGAAGTAAATCCACTTGAACTGACTGATATTGTGGGCAAAGGATTGGGTTTTTCTGCTGTGTGTCCCCTCATTATTTCTGGAGGTGGGAAAGAGCTGTGTTGCCGACATTCTCTCCCCGCCACCCCCATTTTGATATTCAATTCCTTCCTTCCCTGTCCCCCCTCAGTATCTGGGCTATTTTGGCGATGCCAAGAACCGGTACCAGCGCCTCTACGTTAAGTTCTTGGAGAACATCAACAAGAAGGATTATGTCCGCGTCTGCTCCAAGAAGCCTTGGCACCGGCCCCTGCAAGCTGTCAGGTAAAGGAGCAGGAAGGGGGGGTGTCTCCCATATGAGAGGCCAATTCCACTTGCAGAGAAGCACCAAAAAGCATTTGAGCCACTTCCTCATGTTGATTTATTCCAGTTTGTGAAGTGCCCCTTTTCCAGAATTGTGAGTTTGATGGCTGAAAATCCTCCCCACAAAAAACCCCTCCCCTGTATTAAACTGTTCAGGTGACATGCCTGGGGGAGATTTTCCCTCCGATCCTTTACCTCCCCCTCCGCTGCCACCCTCTATTTCTACAGTTATTTCACCTGACACGCGGGAGAGTATTTAGCTCCTCACCTG
This sequence comes from Podarcis melisellensis, assembly GCF_964234715.1. Lineage (NCBI taxonomy): Eukaryota > Metazoa > Chordata > Lepidosauria > Squamata > Lacertidae > Podarcis > Podarcis melisellensis. The sequence goes on along the minus strand of NC_138545.1, from coordinate 37,360,446 downwards.
AAGGAGCAAAGAGCCCAGCCTCTTTGTTTTCTCCCCTGCCTAGTCATGAAACTGACTCCGTACCACGCCTCTTCCACCTGTCAAAGGAATGAGCTATTCCAGGCATAGGCAAACTCAGCCCTCCAGATATTTTTGAGACTACAATTCCCATCATCCCTGACCACTGGTCCTGTTAGCTAGGGATGATGGGAGCTGTAGTCCCAAAACATCTGGAGGGCCGAGTTTGCCTATGCCTGGGGTATACCTTGACTGCCCTCCTCACTAGCCTATATTTTTCTGTGCCATGGCCTGTTCTCCTCTTCACTCCAGCTTGAACTGTGAATTGGATGGTAGCAAACACTCCTTTTTTCCACAGAATTAACAGTATATAAGGCCGGCCTTGTCCTCTCAGCTCCCCAGCCCTCCATCGCCCCACTTCTCCTTTTCCCCTTAAAGCCTCCCTTGCAACCCAACACACACACACACACACACACACACACACACACACACAGATGCCTCAGCAAACCTGTCTCCTGAGGCAGAGCCTGTACAGTGGTGCCTCGCAAGACAAAATTAATTCGTTCCGCAAGTTTTTTCTTCTTGCGAGTTTTTCGTCTTGCGAAGCATGGTTTCCCATAGGAATGCATTGAAAATCAATCAATGAGTTCCTATGGAGACCGTCCGGGGACAGAGGGGAAGCGCTGCGCGCCTTCCCCTCTGTCCCTGGACCTGTTTTAAAGCAAGGGAAGGGGCAGCGGGGAGAATCGCTTCTCCCCGTTGCCGCCCCTTGGTTCAGAAGGGGTCTGGGGAGAGAGGGGAAGGCGCGCGCGCTTTCCCCTCTGTCCCCGTTGATTGGGGGGCTGGCAATGGGGAGAAGTGATCTTCTCCCCGCCGCCCCTTGCTTCAAAAGAGGTCTGGGGACAGCGGGGAAGACGCGCTGCGCTTCCCCGCTATCCCCGGAGCTTGCGGGGCAAGCTTCGTTTTGCGAAGCAAGCCCATAGGGAAATGCGTCTTGCGAAGCGGCTAAGAAAACGAAAAACTCCTTCGTATAGCGAGTTTTTCGTCTTCCGAGGCGTTCGTCTTGCGGGGTACCACTGTATTTGGATCTCACGGTTATGTCTGTCCCACTGCAGGAGACAGAGCCAGCCCAAGGCGTCTGGCCCCAAGACCCCGGTGCTGCCCAAAGTTGAGAAGCCTGAGAAGCTGGAAGTCCCAGAGAAGGCCGAGAAGCCTGAGAAGCCCGAGAAGCCCCCCAAGGCCGAGAAGCCCCCCAAGGCCGAAAAAGTGGACAAAGCCGAGAAGCCCCCCAAGGCTGAGAAAGCGCCGAAGCTGGAAAAGCCCCCCAAGGTCGAGAAGTCTGAAAAGCCCCCCAAGGCGGAAAAAGTGGCCAAAGTAGAAAAGCCCCCCAAGGCGGAGAAAACTGACCCCCCTGCTCCCGTCCCCACAAAAGCTTCCCCAGCCGGCGGAGCGTCGAAACCCAAGCCTAAGCCAGCCAAGGTGAAGGCTGAGCCCCCTCCCAAGAAGAGGAAAAAATGGCTTGCTGAGGCAGCATCCTCCTCGGACTCAGATTCCAGCCCTGACCAGCAGAGCGAGGAGGGTGAGTAGACTGATGGTGCCGGAAGATGAGGCGGTCCTTGAATTGAGTTGTGGGCCCACAGAGAGTTTTTGAGGGGAGAAACTGTCCGTGGTAGAGTTGAAGAGAGAGAGCCTTTTGACTTGAAAGCTCAGGGAGAGAGAGAGAGAAATCCATGGATTGCTCAGTTGGTTAGAGTGTGGTTCTGATAACACCAAGGTTGCAAGTTTGATTCCCAGAAGGATCAGCTACATATTCCTCCATTGCAAGGGGTTGGACTCGAACAGTGTTTCCCAGCCTTGGGTCTCCAGCTGTTTTTCGACTACAGTTCCCATCATCCCTGACCACTGGTCTTGCTAGCTAGGGATGATGGGAGTTGTAGTCCAAAAAAACAGCTGGAGATCCAAAGTTGGGAAACACTGGACTAGATGGTCCTCAGGGTCCTTTCCAACCAATTTCTATGACAGCCTGGTGTTTGTTTACTTACTTACTTACCATATATACTCGAGTATAAGCTGACTTTTTCAGCACATTTTTTATGCTGAAAAAGCCCCCCTCGTCTTATACTCGAGTGAGGGTCCTTTCGGGCTGCTCCTTCCTCCTCCTCCGCCTTTGCTGCTGTTGGCGGTGGCAGAGGAGGAATGAGCAGCCCGAAAGCAGCCCTTTTGGGCTGATTGTTCTTCCTCTGCCGCTACCGCCACCAGCCTCTGCCTCTCAGCAGCACCCTAGGTAGGCAAGGGGACGGGAGGGGCTGGGGGGGGAGAGAAGTTCCCTCTGCCGTGTGTGCATGTGTACACATGCACTCCGGCCCACCAGAAGGTTTGTGGTGTGGTGAACTGGATTATACTCTAGTCAATAAGTTTTCCCAGTTTTTTGTGGTATAATTAGGTGCCTCAGCTTATATTAGGGTCGGCTTATACAGTGGTACCTCGGGTTAAGTACTCTGGAAATTCGTTCCGGAGGTCCGTTCTTAATCTGAAACTATTCTTAACTTGAAGCACCACTTTAGCTAATGGGGCCTCCTGCTGCTGCCGCCGCGCCGTCGGAGCACGATTTCTGTTCTCATCCTGCAGCAAAGTTCTTAACCCAAGGTACTATTTCTGGGTTAGCAGAGTCTGTAACCTGAAGCATATGTAACCCGAGGTACCACTGTACTTGAGTATATATGGTACTTACTTATTTAATTGCTTCCACTTACTTACTTAGCACTGCAGTTTCTAAACAGTGTACAATGAGTTTTCAAATAGATACAAAGGAGAGAATCTTAGGAACATCTCCCTTCTTTATTACATTTATATGCCGCCTTTTCCTTCCAAGGATCAAAAAGTGGTGTACATGGTTTTCCTTCTCCCCATTTCATCCTCACAACAACCCTGTAGGGTAGGGTAGGCTAAGCAATGGTGACTGGCCCCAAACTTCACATCCCAGTGGGGATTTGAACTCCCAGGTCATAGTCCCAACGCTCTAACCATTACACCACACACTGGCGCCAGAGTATTATCTACACTAACTGGTGGCAGCTCTGCACGGTTTCATGCTGGGGACATTCCCCAACCCTACTTGGAGATTTCAGGCATTGAATCTGGGACCTGCTACATGCAAGGCAGAGGCTGTATCACTGAGCAGCTCGTCTCCATAATTAAAATCTTAGCAGTTTAAATCAGCCAGAGTGCACGTTAAGAGACTTGCTGAGATAAAGGTCGTCACCAGGCGCCTGAAGGTTTGGCAGGGAAGGGCCCACAGTACTGAATACCCGGGGAGCACAACTAACCACAACTCTCTCAGTGACCTTGGTGATCAAGCAGGGAGATTAGGCACTGAGCAGTCCTTGAGCTCTCCCTGGATCCAAGTTAAGGGCCTTGGAAACAATGGAGCAGGTGCAAGGAACCTTTTGAAGGTTGCTGAACTATACCTCCCACAAGCCATTGACCTCGCTTGCTGCAGCTGCTGTAGTCCAATGGTGTCTGAAGAGCTAAAGGTTTAGAGAGCCGCACATTGTGTGTGTTGTTGTCTTCCTAGTGACCCTGGAGCCAGACTGAGGGAGATCCTTATAAAGACCTAGATGGTGAGGAGGGAGGAGTAAAAGAAGGAATTCCCCTGTCCCTAAATGGACTTGCCCAGAAAAAAAACCACTTTAAAATACTGTTATAAATAAATGAATATGAAAAGCAATATCTGAAGTGCCAGGTTGTGGGACAACTCCGCTGCAGTCAGAATGATAGCTGGACTGCGCTTCCTCTTCCATTATTTTATTTGTAACGTTTTCCTGCCCTTTCATCGTGTGTCGTTTTTGTGTCAGCCGCCTCAGAACGTTTTTAGGAAAGCCCGGGATGTTAGTGCCTTAAATAAATGCTAAGCTAACGCTCCCTCTCCTATCTAGAGCGTGTGCCGACGGGCCGTATTCTGAACACGCGAGCCATGAAGGAGATGTACCGCAGCTACGTGGAAATGCTGGTCAGCACTGCCCTCGACCCAGACATGATCCAAGCTCTTGAGGATACAAACGGTGCGCATTCGTGAATGGTGGTATATTGATCGGCCCTGTGGGTCAGTCGCCTGCCTCCACAAATGGCAGAGTTTATTCGCTCAAAATTGGCCAGTCCTTGGGAGATCTCTGGAGCCCTGCGCTTCCTCCTTCCTTTCTCTGCCAGCAGGGTTGAGCTGCTCATCTCTGTTATGTCATTGTTGGCCTCTTGGAGGTCCAGAGGCTTTTGCTCCCTGTAGAGATGCTTGCTTGGAAAACTCTGAAGCTGCCTGAATGATAGGCGTTCCTTTTCTTTGTTGCCATAGTAAAGGCTGCAAGTTTGCCCTTCTTTAAACATTAAATTCTTTAAGGCAGGGGTTACCAAATGGTGGTCTTGCCTTCAGCTTCATTCAGGAGGCCTGCAGCACCTTAAACCTAGGTTGTAAGTTCAACAACGGAATGTCAAGGCACACTTTTTTATATATATAAAAAGAATACGAAGCTGAAAATGAATGAACTGCAGCTAAAATATCATGTTCATTTTTCACGTGCTCTGGTCCTTCCCCTGCCCACCCCCCTAATATTCTTAAAGGTCTCTCCTCCAGTCTCCAGAGAGTAGCTGGAAGTGGAGCGGCAGAAAAAAGGTCCTCCTTTCCTTCCACTCTGCAGTTTTAATCTGAAATCGTAGGCGCAGTACTGTGCCCAGAACTCAGAAACTGCTCACGCTAATGAAATTCCCTGTTGCAAAACGTGCCTAGGGCAATGGGAGTTTCGAACACTGCCTGCGGCCTGTCTGTGAAGAATGCAAACTGCAGTACAGCAAAATACAGTGTAATAAATTAAAAAGCCAATAAGAATACCATTAAGAATTGCAATTGCTACAACGGGTGGTGTGTGTGTGTAAATCATTAAGTGGTCCTTCAAGTCCACCAGCAATTTTCAAGTGATCTGTGAGGTGGTGGGTGGAGTTTGGAAGCCACTGTTTTAAGGCCTGGGCCAGCTACTTAGCTGATACCTTCGTGGGTTGTTGTTGTTTTAATAGGTTTACTGTTGTAGAATTGACTCAAGAGCTTCCACATCTCATGGGCTGCCTTGGTGTTGCATTGCAGTGAAGTTACTGTTTACAAACAAACAAACAATAAGCCTTTTTTGTAAATAACTCATAACAAGTAAATAATGGTTTTAAAACACTGCATAAAGATGCCAGATTTCACACTGCGCAGCAGCCTTGTAAACAAGCCCACAAAATGTACTAGTCCACGTAAAATGTTTTACTAGCCTGCTAGGGGCTTCCTGAGAAGGGGACTGGGGGCTCTGTTCATCCTCCAGCACCTCTGCATTTTTATGCAGGAGGAAGGTGGCTGTTAGTATTTGTAATGTAGTGTCATTGGGAATGTATTTCACGAAGAATAGATGGTACTGTCATTGGGAACAGTGGCGTAGCGTGGGGGGTGCAGGGGGGCCGGCCGCACCGGGCGCAACATCTGGAGGTTAGGGTTAGGGGGCGCAAATCCACGGGTTAGGGGGCGCAAATTACTTGCCTTGCCCCGGGTGCTGACAACCCACGCTACGCTACTGATTGGGAATGTATTTCACAGAGAATAGTTGGTGCTATAGAAAGGAGGTGGCAGTTGGAAACTGGCAGTTGGGGTTTGGTTGGTTACTCTGCTAGTCCTCTCTTGACTGAGGGTGAGAGGTGTGGGGACTTCATGTAGACGCTGTCTTGAGGAGTTTGTAAATCATACTGACAGTGGCTCCTCTCCTTTGCCGGCCTTCTTCCACCACCGTCATCATCATCAGATACTTGTTTCCATGCCACTTTCCCACCAAATTCTGCCTGAACAAATTAGCATGACCACTCAAAATGCAGAAATTGCTCCGTTTGGTACGCGCAGAGGCAGGACAGAGAGATCCACTCCTCGTCTACTAGCTCACTCCCTCACATTAAATTTCCATGTTGCCTCTGGCTACCAGGCCTGTGCTTCAATCCAAAGCTGTTGCACAGTTTAATCACAGCTTTGACCTCTTGCAGGTTAAAGCCTTATGCTTCTCTGGGGCTAGAAAGGAGAGATATGTTGCCACAGCTTCTCAGAGGAATCAAAGCACTAAATACCAGAAGACAAGAAGAGACAGTTGAATATGGTTGGCATTTTCCTTAAAGTGAAATGATTCTCTTATTAATGTGTAGCACAAGCAGCTCCTTTCAAGGAAGTCAGATCCTGCCCAGGAGTTCTCACACCATCAGAAAGCAAATGCGGCATTTTAAATATTTTCCTGTAACTTTCCCTTCTCCGCAGAATTCTGGCTGCAGAAAATTGGATCCCCTTAGTGCAAAATGCTAGACATTTCTGGCTTTAGTCACAGGTTTGTTTGTGTTCGATACTTGTTAAGGGCCTAGAAAAATTACATAGTGAAAATTACAGTAACCTTTTAAAATATACCAGTGTATGATAAGAGCCCATGATAAATTTGAAATGCAAGCCACTATCTCCTCATCCTGACTTACAGAGCTGCAACCAAATTAAAATATAAATTGGCCTTTGCCAAGCATGTGCTGGCTGGGGCTAATGGGAATTGTAGTCACCATCTTTGGGCAAAGAGTCATATAAATCATAGGAGCTAAAAACGTGACCTGAGAGCAGCGAGGAAAACTACAAGAGCTACGCATTGAGATGATTCATTTGCTTTAAGGAAACACCAACCAAAACATGGTTTTTAAAGCCCTGGGAGGTTAGAAAAGTCTTGGATGCTGGAAAGAACACAGTGTGAGTGTCAGGCAAGCTTCCGCAAGGACTGTTCCATAACTGGGGGCCAAAACTGGCCACTGAAATACCCACCAAGGACACTGTGTGTGATGCTTAAAATCTCTTTTGTCAATCCTCCCCCAGATGAACTTTATCTTCCGCCCATGCGAAAGATTGACGGGATATTGAACGATCACAAGAAAAAGGTGCTGAAGAGAGTATCTCTTAATCCGTCGCTACAGGTATGGAAATGGGGCAAGTGGAAAATGTTTAACTCTTCGCCCCACACCCTGCCTGAGATAGCATTGTGTAGAAATGCCTATTTTAGATATGTAGTTTGCTCTATTGCTAAGGCCTGTCTTGGATACTTCCTTCCAATTTACCTTCACAACAACCATGAGAGAGTGAAGGCCGGAAGATTTGTCGTGCGACCGTGGCTTAGGTGAGGGTTCCCCAAATTTCTGAGTTCATTGATGCCATTGAGGAGCTTATAAAGTTGTCGTTGACCACTTAGGAGTGCAAACGAAGTAAAGTCAGGGAATATCTGTATATAATCAGCATTTGTTAATCCTCAATCAGCATTACTAAGCTTCATAAAAATAAAAAATAAAGAAATAAAACGTGAAAATAACGACACCAGACTTTTCATTTAGCAACATGGCCCGAGATACTGTTATGTTATATTGGTATCTTACTCACAGTTCCTAATTACATTTTTAGCACTATACCACATAAACTACCTCTGGCCCTTTTTGACACAGGAGGTCAGTCTGACAGCCACAGGTTATGTGAAATCTGCTGTCTCACAGTGAATATTTTTGTCCGTCATCCAGGAGGCTCTCCACACGTTCCCCCAACTCCACAGCGAGACGTGCGACACCACAGTCAAGTTGCGCCTAGGGGGCGAACCTTACAACCGCAAGACACTCAACAAACTCAAGAAGAATGTATCCAAACAGCAGGTAGGTGGGAGCCAAGATGGAATCAAGAACTGCAGCAAACTGATCAACACTGAGTATGGTTCTAGATGCTGTTTTTTTGAGTGGGAGAGAGAGTCCCTCTCTTCCTGTTTCATCCTCTCAGCCCTGTGAGGTAGACTTGAATCAGAGAGAGAGAGGGAGGCTCAAGGTCACCCAGGGAGAGCTTCATAGCTGAACGAGGATATGAACCTGGCTCTCCACACTCCTAGTCTGAATCTCTACCAACTGCAACATATTGGCCACGTTTGTGTGCCATGGTAAACTATAAACCATAGCTTACTGTGCCCGAATGAATCACTCTGCTCCTCCCAGCTTGCAGGAGGCAAACTACAACTACTGGCTTAACGTTAGGCCCAAACCAGGGAACGTGGTTCATGTCACTCCTAGCAAATCACAAGTAGTACGTAAGGAGCAAACCTAGGCTACAAATTGTGGTTTTTTGGGAGTGGAACAAGTCATTATCCCTGGTTCAGACAAAACATTAAGCCAGGGGATTGTGGTCTGTTTCCTCTAGAATAATAGAACTAGAATTAATAATAGAATTAGATTAATAGCAATAGAATTATAACTTCCAAGAAAAGTCTTAACAGTTCAAATGTTCATCCAAGAGAAGAGAATGTTTAAAGCCATGCCATGGTCTCTGTCTGCCTCTCCTTCTCTTTCTTTCCCTCCCCAGCTTTCTTGCTCTCCTGTTACTTGGGTATGGTAGTTCTGTTATGTAGAGTGCTAGGGATGTCTAATGAAGATTTTTCAGCACCCTTCCAAAAATGCAGTTGCCCAGTGCTTGGAGTGCAATCTCACATCAGTCGCTCTTCCTTCCTGTGTCTGAAGGCATGGACAGAAAACTCTGAATGGAAACGGTGCAGTGGCTTATGCAAGAGACAAAAGAGGAAAACCAGGAAGTGCAGAAGCACAATCCCTAAAGGCCCTAATTGGAATTGAGGGGAGGGAGAGAAAACCTCCCATTTTAGCAAATGAGAGGGCCCTGTGCTCCCATCATCGAACAAAATGGAAATGGAGAGTGTTGACTTTTCTTTCTCACTTAATCAGGCAAGCCAGTTGGGCAAGGAGTGCCCCAAAAGAGGTTCTGTGCCCAGACAGTGCACACTCTGGAACACCAACTTAACATTTTAACAGAACTTTTTATGGCACCCATCTCCCAAAGGAGGCCTTTGTTTTATACAAGCGGGTCAGCTCTGTAGTGGAGCACAAAGGTGTGAAGTACAAAGTGCTTCCCAAAGACCTGTTGTTATTTCTTCACCCCACCCCAGCGGTGCACAGCTCAGCAAAGCTGACAGTGTGATGGCTTGCCTTCCATCAGCAATTCCACCACGATGGATTTTTAAACCACCAGCATGCAAGTCTTCAGCTGCCCAGGCTACAGGAGACTCCCTTCTTCTAACCAGCAAGCAATGGTGGTGGTGGGGTCTCTAGTTCCTCATGCCTTTGTGCAGTAAAAATTCAGAGCATGGCATGCATCTCAGTCTAGGGATGGACAAACGGGCTAAGTCTGTTTTCCTCTGTACCTGCATGTGCACAAAAGTGAGTGCACCGTCCTGTTTCAGTGTACATATTTTAGGGGAAATCCTGCAGCCGTTTCTCCCCTGCGAAATGTACCCAGGGGAGCTCACTCCAAACTAAGGAGGAGGCAAAATCCTCCCTCTTCATGCCACTCTTTTTCTTGGATGCAAGCAGACTGCGTTAACAAAATTAATAGCATCCACATCCTGTGCTGCAGTGCTTGTATTTGGAAGAAAAGAGGCATGAACATTTCTAAAATATGCCATTTTGATTACACACCAGGAACCCACAGTGTGTTAAAACATATTTATATTTTTATTTTGGAAATGAGAACCGTTGAGCACTGCATCTTCGAACCACAGAACTCTAAGGAATTTATCATTTAGTCTGTATCTCTCATTTCCGGCTCTGAGGAATTAAAACATCCTCAAGGGAGCATATGTTCAGAACTCACCACTTTCAGTTTTGAAAAATAAATAAGGGGTTTTTGCAGACTTGAATATAGTTCTCCCACACCGTTCTTGTTCTTGGTTTCGGCCACAAGAATGCCTGTTGGGTCTCTTGCTGCTGTTGTCGTTTTCTGCTCTTTGCTGCCTGCAAAAGCAGTATGATCATAAGAACCTAAGAAAAGGCTGCCTGATCAGTCCTGTTCTCACCATCACCAACCAGAAGTCTGTGGGAAAGCTCTAATTTTTTTTCTCTATTCTTTTTTGCATGGGAAGCATGCAGTCTTAAGAAAAATGGGCAAAGGAAGGAAAAGTAGGTGAAATTCAATGAAGCAACAGCAGCTGTCTAGGATAAGAGAGGGTTAAGAAGTTCAGAACAGGCCTTGTGGGAGGGAAGGTGTTCTTGGAGGGGTGGTGGGCGGCTCGGCATAGAGACAAGAAGGCCGTTCCTAGGGAGGGAGCAACAACATCACAGGAGAGGGGAAGAAGGCAGCCTTGGAGCAGATTATGATCTGTGGTGTGTGCCAGGAGAGGGGAATAAAGGGAGGTGAGTGAGGAAGCATGGGCCTGATGGACACATGGAAGAGGATAGCTGGATTGGACCACTTCAGATGGCAGGCAGAGATCATATTGTTGGAATATTTCCCTTCATAAGAAAATTCCCCGCAGGTAAAATAACTAATTAGGGAAACAGGATTCTAGTTCACCCCCACTGCCTTTCCACTTGCAGGGAATTGTTTCATTTTTGAAACGTCGGGAGGGGTTTGAATATTATTATCAATTAAATTCATTAATCTCTTCCTATGAAGCATCTCAAGGCAATTTCACAGTACGATGAAAATATGTATAAAGCAATTGCATATGTAAGAACTGTTGCCCCAATTGCATAAATAGAAGCAGTTTGAAATCCAGTACAGATACAAACTGAAGTGAAAAACCAACTGCTTGAAAGTTTTGTTGAAAGAGGAAAGTCCTCAGCAGATGCTTCCCAATAAATAACAAGAGATAGTTCCAAAGGAAATTTGATGTCACCCCCCACTCCAGTCTGAAACATCCTATCAAACCACCTTTGAGTTCTGCTATTTAAATCCCTTGTCATTCTACTCATTTCAGGCCTCGGTCAGGGTTAGGGAGGTGGAGAATCTTGAATATTGACTATCTGCAAGCTAAGGCAGCTATCACCAGCCTTTTCGGACCAGTAGGCACATTCCTAATCTTGTGTGATTGCTGTGGGTGCCAGTCACAAAACGGCTGCCATGGAGTATTGCCAAGGGGTGTGTGACATAACACAATATTGTCACCGCTGCTGTTTCCCACCCCTAGTGGGGAGTCAGTCATGTCCTGCTAGGCCTGATTGTAGAGGTACAGCTGTTAAAGGCACAAAACGTTAAAACAAAGCCTAGACTGCTATCCAGCACCTGCTTACCTGGCAGTAAAGGTAAAGGGACCCCTGACCATTAGGTTCAGTCGTGGCTGACTCTGGGGTTGCAGCACTCATCTCGCTTTATTGGCCGAGGGAGCCAGCGTACAGCATGTGGCCAGCATGACTAAGCTGCTTTTGGCGAACCAGAGCAGCGCACGAAAGCGCCGTTTACCTTCCCGCCAGAGTGGTACCTATTTATCTACTTGCACTTTGAGGTGCTTTTGAACTGCTAGGTTGGCAGGAGCAGGGACCGAGCAACGGGAGCTCACCAAGTGGTGGGGATTCAAACCACCGACCTTCTGATCGGCAAGCCCTAGGCTCTGTGGTTTGACCCACAGCGCCACCCGCATCCCTTACCTGGCAGTAAGCTTCATTAAAAACAGAGAGACTTACTTATGAAGTACCCCTGTGTGCCCTTGTATTGTAAGTTAACCATACAAGGAATTTTTAAGGAGTGCCTGCACAGCAGCAGACACACCTGAGCCACTCTGTCAATATTTCACGTTTTGCATTTGCCGTTTTTTTCTGTTTTGCATGGGAAGAAAAATGGGCAAAGGAAGGAAAAGTAGGTGAAATTCAATGAAGCAACAGCAGCTGTCTAGGATAAGAGAGGGTTAAGAAGTTCAGAACAGGCCTTGTGGGAGGGAAGGTGTTCTGGAGGGGTGGTGGGCGGCTCGGCATAGAGACAAGAAGGCCGCTTCCATCGTAGGGAGGGAGCAACAAGATCGCAGGAGAGGGGAAGAAGGCAGCCTTGGGGCAGATTATGATCTGTGGTGTGTGCCAGGAGAGGGGAATAAAGGGAGATGGGATTCTTTAATAGCCACACTTACGGTTAAGTAGTATTTTCAGAAAACAACTTCCAGGGAATGCATGATCTCAGACGAACCCACCACAGGAAAGATGTATCCTGGTTGCTAGGTAAAAAGATAGGGCTACTAGTAAGGACTACTAGAGAGAAGGAAGAAAATTGCTCTTAAAGGTGGGGAGGGAGGGTGGCAGGGCGGGAACAGAAACTCTTTAGGATCCCAGAAATTCCTCTTGCCTGTCGTCCAAGATGCTCAGTTATCAATCACAGCTCCTAACTTCACTCATTGGCTAACGACTCTGAAAGGCAGAAGAAGCCAGGCTGGCTAATTTCACATAAACTGCTTAGGGTACTTGCACATTTTTTTAAAAAAATGAAGTTATGATATTGAGATGTACAGGACTCGATGGATTGTTTGAACGAAAGACTTTGTTCTGATATGCAAGACTAGATGCCAGGCAAGACCAGCCAGCCCCTATGGAAGGAAGAATCCTCGGCCAAAGAACATAAAAGAGAAGAAGATTGGCAAAATAAATTATTGAACTATGCAGGACAAATTATTACAAAAAGGGGCAATTGTTCAATGCATATTTTTTAAGCTTTGTGTACAGATTTTTACATTAGTGTAACTTTTAAAAGTCACTTGTAATAAGATGAAGAAGGTTTTTCAAATTGGGTTGTTAAGTATATAAGGTTTTATGGACGTGCTTAAACAAGTATATTATAATGGAACCAAGAGGTGAAGTGGAGGGAAGTCGACTGAAAATTTATGGTTTAATTTGGTTATGTTTTTTTCTGTTTTTCCGTATTGTTATTTTTGGAAAATTAATAAATTGTTATCAAAAAAGGGGGGTACTTGCACATTTTGCAACATAGCTTTCTTTCTTGGAGGGCTCGAGACTTTCCTTTCCTAAGACAGCTCAGAGTCTGGGGTCCCTTCCAGAGGGGGCCAGTGAAGGCCTTTGCAGGCATTATGGGTTGGCAACCTCTGGGCTGAGGGGTAGCCCTTCAAAAAGTTGCTGGGACTCCAGTTCCCATCATCCCTGACGATTGGCCACGCTGGCTGTGGCTGATGGGTGTTGGAGTCCCACAGCAACCGGAGGGCACTGCATTGACTTACCGCTGCAGGAAGTTCCGGGCGCTGAGGTGAAGATGCCATAGCAACAGGAGGGAGAAATTAACTTTGCAGAGGCAAAAGGGGAAGACATGGCTGCGAGGGAAGAGATAGTAATGAGCAAGGGCAGGCAGACTTGTTGATTATTGTGAAACATTGAGGGAGGGAACGGTTTGATTCTGAGGTACTTCGGGTAGGTGAAATGGAAGAGCTTGTGAGCAGTGGGCTGTGATTTCTTGTAAGTGATTTCTCCCTGTTATTTCTTCGCCCTTATTGCTGACAGGAATTCAGTGTGGAGGTGGAGAAGTCCTTTTTCTACACTCTGTACCATTCCCTTCACCACTACAAGTACCACACATTTCTGCGTTGTAAGGATGAGGTGAGTAAGAACCGTACCATTTTACTTCCATCACCTGGGATCCCATTTTTCTACCGATAGAACTCCCACCCCCCACCCCCCGTAAAGCAGTGAGGAGTGGGCAGGTCTGAGGCGAAATCCAGGCTGCACAAACTCCTCCGTCTTTGCTGTGCTTATTTGGCGCAATTAAAACAGGTCTTACACAATAATTCCGGAGGTTGTTGCACAGAGACACTGCTGCATTCTCTGGGAGACAGGTGCTCTTGGGGGGAAACGGTCAACCAAGGTGACTGGAAACTTGTTTCTTAATTTTTTAAAAAATAGATTTTTGTGGCAGCTGGGCTTTCTGGAATACCTTGGGTATGCTGGCCTTCTTAGGGGCAGGGTGTCCCTTGCATTGAGGAGAAAGAGATCAAAAGGCTCAGTCATCTTTTCCAAGGTCATCTTTTCGAACCCGCTGCAGTGCAGGACACTTTTTGCCCAAAGTAGAACTCAAACCCACAATCCTGAAATTAAGAGTCTCATACTCTACTGACTTTTCCATGGTATTCAGTTAAGGTTTACTCAGGGGTAGACCCATTGAAATTAACGAACACGGCTAAATTAGGTCCATTAATTTCAGTGGTTTCACTATGAGGAGAACCTAGCTGAATGCCAAAAAAATTCCCCATTGTCTTAACCCATAGCAGTGTGAGTTGACAACAGTATGGTTGGTGATACCGTGAGATGTCTCCTCAGTCCTTACGGTAAAACTTTGAGCGTTCACTCTTATACTGAGGATGATGTATATACTGCAGGGTGTGCAGATCATAGAGGTGCAAAACCTGGAATTGGGTTCAGAATTCAGCTACTATTTTTAGGGGGGGAAAGTTGATTGTCCCTGTTGTTGCAAATATATCCTTGTAACTTTGTGATCATGGCCTAGTAAAATCTAAAAAGCCATAGAGGTGGTAGGATAGGATTTCCAGTGACTAGAGGGATCTGCCACGGGTGGTTTGCATTACATTTGTACTACTCCTGTATCTAACAAATCAAGAATGAACTTGTGCATTGTAGGGGGTTGAAGTAGATGGTCCTCAGGGACCTTTCCAATTCTGCAATTCTATGAAATTATTGAGGGGCATGGGGAGTGAGGAATTGCATGAAGGTGCTTAACTCATACAGGTGTCTTCCATACCAGCTTTTCAGTGCCTGCTGAAAACTTTTCTATTCCCCCCAAACCTATGCAGACAGTCAAGAGCACACAACGGTCTCTTGATGTTTGCTTTCAACTTCCTTTTGCTTCTAACTTGTTTATGACTTTATAGCTTGACTGTGTTTTTATGGTGTTGTAAACCATTGTGCTACGTTTTTACGACGCAGCGCTATACAAATATTTTTATAAACAAACCAAACACAACTTGGCTTTCTTCGGGTTGCAGAATTTGGTTGGCCTGGTTGCGGAATCCGTTTGTGTTTTCATAAGCCCCGTGAGTCCCGTGCTGCCCACATGTCTGCACGTAATGAAGCCTCTTAGCTAACGTTTTGTCCTTCTCTTGGGGGGCGGGTGGGGCTCTCCTTCTGCAGACAACGGCGATCGAGGGTCAGGACGAGGACCTGGGCCAGGAAGAAGTGGTGCAGCAGTGCATGCGCAACCAGCCGTGGCTGGAGAAACTGTTTGACTCCTTCAGCGAGTTGCTGACTCAGGCACAGAGCAAATGTGCGTGACGCAGCCGCCGGAGCCACGCCCCGGGAGGGGCTACCTAATGCCCGCCCCTCTGCAGAGCCAGAGCAGGAAGTGGGGAGAGGAAAGTCGAGGGGTACCATCACAGGCAACGAGTTCAGACTCAGCTTACCATCACCACCACCTCTTCCCTTTTCAGGTTTTCTTTTCTTTTTTAAAAAAAAATCGGGACCTGGGATGCGCCTCTTTATTTTTATTTTTGGTGGTGGGGTGCGCGGGAGGTTTGTGATGGCAGAGAGCACACGTTGAGGAGGGTTCTCATCAAAAGGAGCGGATGGCTGGACAGCCCCTTTCCCTTTTGCCCTGGCTGTACAGAGAAATATTATTTATATATAAATGTATAAATGTCTAATTGGAGCAGCCTCGCCCCCTGCTCTGGTGGGGACTGAGAGTAGGAGGAACCCCATAGGAAGGTCAGAGGAGTGTTGGTGCCGGGATCTGGAGCTTGTGGGGACGGGATCCAGGAGCCGTGGGTTTCATCGGGGTGACGGGGTGGGAATGGGGACGCGTGTGTTTTGGCGGGCAGCGTGAATAAACACATACAAGAGGGTCCAGGGTACCATCCTGCATCTTGTCCATCAGGAACTTCTCCCTAGGGAAAGCTGAGTGTGTGTGTGGCAGGGGGTGTATTTGGCCACCCTTAACGCAGTGCCCGGATCCTTTTACCCACAGTCTGACCAGGCAATGAGACCCCACTTCCTCTCCCTGCCCGTAGACAACTCTCATCCCATCTCTGCCAAATAAACTGTTGCTTTGAGTTGAGGCTGGGGAGAGGCACTCCACTCACACACTCACAGCGGTTGCCTCTGTTACTGCTTCCAACAGGAATATTTATTGCCAAGTTGCTCCCTTCCCAACCAAACGGTTGCAAAGAGCCACACCTCCAACCCACTCCCCTAGGCTGTCTCTGGAGCACCTTCCTTCTTCCCTCAGACATTTTCGTGGGGGTGATTGCTGCTGGTGGACCTGCCACGAGCCACTCTCCCCCCTTCTTTTCTTTTTGCCCGCTGAGTTTGGGGTTCTAGCTCTTTGGGACGTGTGGAGCATCTCTCCACCCATAACCCTTCTGAATAGGTAACCATAAATGGGGGGGGGGCATAGCGACACCCATAGCAACCTGTCTGTATCAAGGCTCCCTAAATCTCTCTCCTTCCCATCCCTACCGCTTTCCCCCATTTAAAAAAAAAGACTGTTCAGACTTTCTCAACTGGCCCTCACACGGATCACGGAAAGGGGTGCACTAGGCTGTAGTTATGTCCCTCTGTGCTTTTCTTAGAACTGAGCTCCTTTGAGGAAAGGATAATTCCCTTCCACCCCCTTCCTCGTGGTGTTTGACAAGGCCGGATTCTGCTCCCCATCCCTCCCCTCAGCTGTATATACTGTATAGGATAAAAAGTCTATGTATCATATTGTATTTGACTAACTTGAACTTAACGATACGCAGGAGTTTCTCTCTCTCTCTCTCTTTCTCTCTCTCCTCACCTGTAGCTGTGACGTTATTTGGTTTGGACTGAAACTTTTCATTAGGAGGTCGTTATTATTATTATTTTTAATCACCATTATTGTTGTTGTTGTTATTGAGGGGGAAGGGAGATTCTGTGCCCCCCGCCCCGCAGCCTCCTAAGCAAAGATCCCTCTCTAACCCTGAGCTGAAATGCTAAAATGAACTCTCTTTAGATAGACAATTAGGTCCTTGCCCTGTTTCACACACTTTCCGCTCGCAGCCCAGCCCGGTCATTCAGCCAGCCTCTCTCATCTATCACCAATAGCCCAGCCAGTTAACCAGTTTCCACCTCGGCATGTTTTCTCCTTTGGGTTTTCCTAGTGACCTCCCAGATCCATCTCACATCTCCACGTAGATTCCCCTGCTAGATCAGATTCCCGCCCCCCCCCAACCAACGTCTACCTCATTCCCACTCCCCGAGACTACTTCTGATTTCTCTGTACCAGCCCGGTCTCCCCGCGGTTCTGTTTTTGTTTCTTCTTTGCTTTTCTCTACCGTCAAAAGGTTGCAGGTTTGATCCCCATATGGGGCAGCTGCATATTCCAGCATTGCAAGCGGTGCTGAAAGCACCCACACACCGGTTTGATTTTTTAAAATCATGGTTCCCACACACTTCCCATGGAGGAAGTGCAAAAAGGTACTCTAGGGTGGAGGAGAAAACAGATCCCACCTCAGAAGAGGGGTTGGTCCCATTGCCCCAGCAGAGCTTCTTCAGTTAAGTTTCTGGACAGCACAGAAATGTGTCGGGGGCCCATCTGGCTGTGTTAGATCAGGGTCCCTTATATATACACACACAACTCTCCACATCCCCCTGGATCCTACCCTTTCCCCTTAATTATTTATTGTGGATGAGTAGAGGTTGGCAAGTGTGATTGTGAGAGTGCATGGAGGGGGGTGGAACTTGGTGTACATGAGCTCCACTCAGAATGGAGTGTTTTTAAAGGGGGGAAGAGGGTTGACTGGCTTCCTTTTGGATATTTTAAAAGCTTGCAATTTAGTTTTTAACAGCTTTTCCCCCTCGCAAACCCGGTTTACTGATAGCTGTTGGGCCTTAGAGGCGAAGGACTGTAGCTTGAACCTGTGTGTGGAGGTGGGGTTAGTAAGTTGAACATGGGGTTTGGGAAACGAAGGGATGGGGGGGACATACACGTGGTTTGTTTTCGAGGGACATTCAGAGCCTCGATACCTCCTGGAACGACAGACTCGCACCATCAATTTCATGCGAAATTTTGCTAAGGCGTTTGCCTCCTGGACGGAGGGGCCGAGCAGCCCAAACCCTGTGCACCAGAATTGGAAGGGCCCAGCTCAGAGTTGTTTAAGAATGTGTGTGTGTGCGCACACACACACACAAACACACCCCACAGCTTCCTGTGACGAAAAGACTTCTCCTCCTCCTCCCCCACCCGCCCCAAATTTGGATCTTGGAAGGCCCCCTTTTTTACGATGTGTATTTCTGTGTATCTTGTTCGCGCCTCAAGGGTATTGTTCTGAGATAATGGGATTTGTGTTCTGTATTATTGGATGTTCCTATATATTTTTATTGTTTATTATTAGTGTCCGAGACGTTTTTTTCTCTCAATATGTAAAACTCACATTGTATACTGTGTACACAAAACAAAATGACAAAAAACACTTTTCTTTGCAAAAATCAAATGCCTGCTGTACAGCTTTATTCCTTGTTTTTGGGGTGGCAGGGGAGAGTGCAGTGAGCAGTTTGGACAGCGAGAGACACCCAGGAGACCTGGCTTCCTAATTCTAGAGCAGTTGCTGCCAGAGAGCAGGACCTTTGGCCAACTAGATGTTGCTGAACTACAACTCCCTGAAGCAGCTGAGAGTTGTAGCAACATCTGGAGGGCCGAAAATTTCCCATGTCCTAGAGGTTTGTCCCCCATCTTGGTTCGGTGTCTGCCTAACGAACGCACAACCTCTGGCTTAAATAAAGCAATCTAAGTCCGTTTAGACCAGCGTTTCCCAAACTCAGGTCTCTAGCTCTACAACTCGCCTCATCCCTAGCTAGCAGGACCAGTGGGAACTGTAGTCCAGAAACAGTTGGAGACCCAAGTTGGGGAACTGGTTTAGACTTTGGAAACCCCATTCCTTGCTCCAGATAGGTTTTTCCACCCCAAATCTCCAAAAGTCTAGTAATTGTGTCCCAGTATTCAGTTTTCTTAACTTCTGAAAGAAAGATCGCAACAAAGGACAGCATCACCAGTACCTGCCCAGAGTTTGATTTTATTTGCAGTACCTTTCTTTTCTTCAGGAATTAAATACAGAAGAAGTTGAGACTCAAAACACTGTTGCCTGAGGATATGGGTCAATCTTTCCATTAAGTTTTAAGTTACAGGTGTTTTAGGGCCCACCCAAGAATTTGTCCAATCCTCTCTTAAAGCCACCCAAATGCCATAGTTAAGTGGTGTGCCCTGTATGTCTGTCCTCCATCCCTCAGGTATAGGTTAATCATGGATAGATCACCTTGAGCACCTATGCTGGTCACTAAATTCCTGTTGACCCAAGCGCCCATCGCACCTCACTGTTAGCCATTTTTGCCACAGTTGGTGTGAGCTGGATCCAACGTGTTTGGCGGGCCACCAATTCCCCATTCCTGCTCCCCGGGCTACATCCTGAGACTCCTGAGGCAGCCTGTTCACCCTTTAAATGTGGATGGACCATATCCAAGGGGCCACACTGAATATCTACTCGAAAGAAAGTTCCACTGAGTTCAAGGAGAACTTGTTTCTCAGGTAAGTGTGTATCAGATTATAGCCTGAATGTCTCCATAGCCTACTCAGTTTCCTGACCTGCCCAATTTTGTGCCGCCATCACAAAGAGCAACACACACTGATTTGGGAATGACTCCCTTTTATTCAAAACCACTTCTGGGTACGTGAGAATTTCACAGCTTCCTACCCTGACATTTCATGGCCCTTTGGCCCCACTGTTTGCAAAAAAAAACCACCCCTCTGTACCGTGTGTGTGTAGATTGCATAGAATTGCCAACAGAGAAGACTTCCTACAGCTGAGAACGCGGACTCTATTCAAGGATGGCTTATGCCATAATAAATCTGGTCGTATTTAAAGTGCCACAAGATGATGATGCTTGAATAGGTGGTAACTCTTTGGTGTTTAACAAGCTGGAATGATCTGCAGCAGGATGGCAGGGGAATTGGCAGAAGTGACCTTCACACACATCCCTTAACTGCTTGCGGGGGGGGAGATGCCTTGCATTTGGGCAGGATTTAATTTCATTATGCCCATTTGCTCGTTAGGTGGCAGGTAGAAGATCTAAAACGGGTGGATAGCCCTTAGGGTTCATTCAACCCGCTGTCCCAGACGGTTTTTGTGGAGTGGGGGTCACCCTCCCCACAAAACTTGATTTTTTAAAAAAAGATTGCTTCTTTGGGTCCCCTACTGTAATGTGATGCTAACCTGTTTTTGTTTTGGACTACAACTCCCATCAGCCCCTGCTAGCACGAGTTCTGGCTGGGGCTCATGGGAGTTGTAGTCCAAAGCAGCTGGAGGGTTGCAAAAAATAAAATAAAATTCCTTGCTTAATTTGTAATGACTGTTCCTATTAATCATGTGCTGTGCATAATGACGGCTGTGATTTTTTAAAAAATAGATAACACCCCTATAGATGCATTTGTACAATACGGCTTTGAACATGTACATAAAACTGTGTATGTGCAAAAAGCTTGCTGGCTCTGTCTGCATTGAAGGGTCTGAGCCCCTCGTTTTCCTGCCCACTCTCTCACCCATCCTAAAACCAGACTATCCTATTCTTTCCAGATTTAAACCCATGAACGCACAGTTCTCAAATTGCTCTGCCTTCTACCACGGGCAGATTTAGAGAAGCATGACCGGTTCACCCACATTGGGGCGGGGGGCACAGCACCAAATTTTGGCATCTCTGAAAGCCCCAAGTCCGCCTCTGCTCCTACCGCCTGGTGTAGGAGAGTCCCCTTCTTGCCAGTTTTCTCTGAAGGCTTAACAGAGAAAGATGGGGGAACAGAATAGGAAGGCACTGAGCACTCTTCCCGCACCTTGTCCCAGGCTTCATGTCTATAACCTATTTCCTGTCTATTTAGTGGGTGTTGAAGGGGTACATGATTTATCTGCTTCCTGACCTGTTCCAGTTTGCAGGAACTCTCTGCGCCAGACGTATTGTAGTATTTGGACACAACTGCAGAATACACATTGCCAGCCCTTGATGCATAGGTGAGGGGGGTGAGAGGTGTGGGGAGGTGGAGATAAGAGAGAAATCCTGCCGCGTCCACTCCTTAGGAGGGAACCTGAGCAGTTGTTCTTCCCTTTCCGGGCTTTGTAGCTTGGTGTGGGAAGGCAGTTTACAGCAGGGAACAAGGACAGCCTTTGCTTTCTTTCTTCTTAGGGCTGACAGCCGGGGCAGGGGGCGATTCCAGCTCATGAAACCTCCTGCAAATCGAAAGAGGAAAGAGGTGGAAATTGGGACAGGAAGCAGAGAGAGAATACAGTGGTGCCTCTGGATGTTCACATCCAGAGCAGAACGCAACCCACATCTGTGCATGCACAGGCAGCAATTTGCCGCTTCTGCGCATGATGTCATTTTGAGTGTCTGCGCATGCGGCAAAACCCGAAAGTAACTCATTCCGTTACTTCCGGGTCATCACGGAACGCAACCTGAAAACGCTCAAGCTGAAGCAACTTCAACCCGAGGTATGACTATATAGCAAAAAAAAAAAAAAAAAAAAGGCAGCATAGCTCTTATCACCCGCTCAGATTTTCAGGAAAATGCAAGTTTTTCTCATAGGTTCTGAGACTGCATGGGTGTGTGGGATGGATACCCTTCCAACTCTACAATTTTACTCTCTGACTAGGTCACAGGCAGCCCTCCAGTTGTTGTTGGACTACAATTCCCATCAGTCCTAGCCACCATGGCTTTTGGTCAAGGTTGATGAGAGTTAGAGTCTAACAACTAAAATAACACTGTATTGGGTACCCCTGAACTTGGTGGCCAAATTTAGCAAGGCTCTATTTGTTGGATCTTGAGGAGCTCGTAAAAGTAGAAACCACAAGCCTCAAATCTGTTTACCCCTAGGCTTAGGGCATAGGGATAGATAGATAGATAGATAGATAGATAGATAGATAGATAGATAGTAAATCAACTTTCACCAAACTATGTTGGCTGGGGCTAATGGAAGCTGTAATCTAAATTATTATTATTATTATTATTATTATTATTATTATTATTATTATTATTATCAGCAGTAGTAGTAGTATTACATTTATTTATTAAATTTGTATACAGCCCTATACCCATAGATCTCAGGACTGTTCACAACATAAATTACAAAATAAAAACACAGGATCCATAATAAAAACAAAAACAAAGACAACCCAATAATCTGAAACTTCTGGAGGGCACCAGGTTGAAGTAAATAATGAAATACAGTACAAATAGCCACAAACGGCCTCCATATTGATGTTATTATCAAAGGAAACTGCTTCCCCCAGGCTTTGGGAAGCCAATTTTATTACATGGTACCTTGGGTTAAGTACTTAATTTGCTGCAGAGGTCCGTTCTTAACCTGAAACTGTTCTTAACCTGAAGCACCACTTTAGCTAATGGGGTCTCCTGCTGCTGCTGCGACGCCGGAGCACGATTTCTGTTCTCATCCTGAAGCAAAGTTCTTAACCTGAAGCACTATTTCTGGGTTAGCGGAGTCTGTAACCTGAAGCATATGTAACCTGAAGCGTATGTAACCCGAGGTACCACTGTATTTACTTGTTCATTATATAGTCGTACCTTGGATCCCAAACACCTTGAGAGTCGAACATTTTGGCTCCGAAACGCCACAAACCTGGAAGGGAGTGTTCCGGTTTGCAAACATCGTTTGGAACCCAAACGTCCGATGCAGCTTCCATGGCTTCCAATTGGCTGCAGGAGCTTCCTGCAGCCAATCGGAAGCCGCACCTTGGTTTCCGAACATTTTGGAAGTCAAACGGACTTCTGCAACTGATTCCATTCGACTTCCGAGGTACCTCTGTATTTGACACCCCTGCAAAAAAATGATTGTCTCAAAGCAACCAACTTAGTCGTGTTAAGACACAGCACGTCCAGCAAGTCACCTGTCCTCTTACCTGATGGCCCTGACCAGCTCATAGAAAGATTCATCCACATTGAGGCGGATTTTGGCAGAGGCTTCCATGTACGGGATCCGATTCTCCCGGGCAAAGCTGAGGGCCTCCTCCTTGGGTACCTGGATAAGAAAGCAGCGATAAGAAATAGCAATGGATACCGTTACATGGTGGAAGAGTGTAGCTGCGGTGGTGGGAGGGAGGGAGCAAAAGGAGAAAAACAAAATGGTGGCTGGCATTAGGTAGTTGTAAAGTTTGGTTGCACAGCATCCCACATCCAGCTAATTTGTGACCCCTGCCCCACATTTTTTAAGGGAACTGGAAATGTGGAGATACTGAAGGGGCATGTAAGGAGGCATAGGTGCCTCGTGGCAGCCAAATCTTCCCCACTCATTGCTGCTCACAAAAGATAAATTTTCTCTCAGCCAATCTCTCCTAATTTTGGAAACCAACTAGGTCAAATACAACACTCCTTGCTGCGTACCATATAAAACAGCCAGGGAATCGCAATTATTCAATTTTATTTATTGTCATTTACAGTGGTACCTCGGGTTAAAAACTTAATTCGTTCTGGAGGTCCGTTCTTAACCTGAGGTACCACTTTAGCTAATGGTGCCTCCCGCTGCTCCTGTGCAGTTTCTGTTCTCATCCTGAAGCAAAGTTCTTAACCCGAGGTACTATTTCTGGGTTAGCGGAGTTTGTAACCTGAAGCATCTGTAACTTGAAGCATCTGTAACCCGAGGTACCACTGTATTATATTTATTAGCTGTCCAGATTTGGATGACCTGCTAAGGAAAATCACAGCTCAGCTCAGGGCAACAGCAGAACGAGTGCCGGAGGAACAAAGTGGTCATTATTTCCCTGTAGAAGTCCACCCACCTGCACGTTCATCCTAAGCCATGGTTTGGCTTAGTATCATGTAGTCAGAACTTGCAGCAGAGCAAAAACAAATGTAGCAGCAGCAAAAGATGTTAAATCAAAGATGGCTTAACCTGTGGCCTTCCACATGTTATTGGACTCCAGTTCCCATCAGCCCCTGCCAGCATGGCCAATAGCTAGGGATGATGGGAGTTACAGTCCAACAACATATGGAGGGCTAACGGTTCCTTCCTATTGTCCATTACAACCGGCAACAACAAAACTGGGTGTGAAACACACACAAAATCCCCCATCAAAATAGAAGTGCATCCCATCTCTGACAAAACACAGAGGGAGCCTGATGAAATAAAATTGGGAAAGCATTCAGGAGTTGTGGCGCCACCACAAAGAAGGCCTCGTCTAGCAAGCTCATGCCTTGCCAAACCTCCCTAGACCAAGGCATTACACATTTATCTTAATTATTACCCAGGCCTATATGGGTTTCCCAAATTGAGACTGCAGAGAGAGGATTCAAAACATTATCGACTCATGTACCGCCGCGGAGTACCACCACACAGAGACTGATATCACAGTAAGTGATTGAATGCTATGGAAGGCTCACCTGCCGATAAAGGTCAAGGTCAGCCTTATTCCCCACAAGGATCATGGGAAAGTCGTCCCGGTCTTTCACTCGAAGTATCTGAGTGTGAAACTTGTGGATCTCATTGAAACTGTGGCAGAGAGGCAAAGAACACAGGTGAGAAAAAAACAAAGAAAACAGCATTTATTTATTTTGTTGCTATAAGAACCAGTATGAGGTTGACTTAAAAAAAACCTGACTTTTTTCCCTCTCCAAACCATGTACAAAAAATGGGCTTGTCAAAGGCTTGAGGGGAGGGGCAAGGGTAGCCATGTTTACAGACAGCTGGGGCTGCCCCTCTTTCCCCAGATACATGGGTATTTGGGACCAGAGGGCAACTTAAAAAAAAAGGGGAGGAGACATAGAGACAAAAAAGGAGGAAAAACAGCTGCAGGGATGGAATGGAAGTCACTCTGAAAGGGGTTCTGTATTTCCCCAATCCATGCCATCCCTACAGTCTTCTCCACCCTGACCCCCAAACACACACACACAGAAGAGGGCACAACTTGCATTTACAGTGCTGCCATGGGGAGGGGAGGGAAGTGGCCAGCATTGTGCGCAAGTCTGAATTGTTAGGGGAGGGTTAAAAAAGGAAGGGAAAACGTGGAAATTAAAAATTACATATATATATAAACACAGGTGAGACTTTTCAATAAGATACTCCCTAAAAAGGACACTGTTCTAAGTCTGGTTAAAAACTACCAAGGTTAGGGGAACTGGAAACATCAGGTGTGGCTAACCCAGGGCCAAATCCTTTCTTAACTGTAAGCTTACTGGACAGACTAGAATAGGTTACGGTGGTGCCCCGCAAGACGAATGCCTCGCAAAACGAAAAACGCGCAAGACGAAAGGGTTTTTCGGTTTTTGCATCGCTTCGCTAGACGAATTTCCCTATGGGTTTGCTTCGCAAGATGAAACTTCTTGCGAGAGTTTTTTTCCTTTTTCTTAAAGCCGCTAAGCCGTTAATAACCGCTAAGCCGCTAATAGCCGTGCTTTGCAAGACGAAAAAACCGCAAGACAAAGAGACTCGCTGAACAGATTAATTTCGTCTTGCGAGGCACCACTGTACTCTCAGTCTCAGTTTCCCCAGCTGTAAAATGGAAATTAGAACAGTCTGTTTTGATGTTGTGAGGATAAACAATATAGAATATTCTGCAGAGTATATGTGCAACGTAAGCTATTGGCAAAACTGTTTTATTTCAAAACTAGATCTTTGCATCTTTTAAAAATGATTAAATGCACCTCATTAATTGAGGTTTTATTAATGTTTTAAATTTCATAAAATAAAAAAATTCCTTCCAGTAGCACCTTAGAGACCAACTAAGTTCGTTATTGGTATGAGCTTTTGTGTGCGTGCACACTTCTTCAGAAAGCTCATACCAATAACTAACTTAGTTGGTCTCTAAGGTGCTACTGGAAGGAATTTTTTTTATTTTGTTTCGACTACGGCAGACTAACACGGCTACCTACCTGTAATTAAATTTCATATATTGTGTATTTTATTGCTGTAAGCAGCTTTTGAGATCTACGTGGTGAAATGCAGGATATCATGCTTTAAATATACAAATAAGAGTCCTGTTGAGCATTCTGGCAACAGTCAATTCATTTAAGTAAATGTAGATGTTTAATTAGGCACAGGGAGGTGTTCTGTTGTACCTGGCATTATCAAAACTTGCTGTCCTAGCAAAGCGCCAACCA
The DNA here is from genome assembly GCF_964234715.1 of Podarcis melisellensis. Classification (NCBI taxonomy): domain Eukaryota; kingdom Metazoa; phylum Chordata; class Lepidosauria; order Squamata; family Lacertidae; genus Podarcis; species Podarcis melisellensis. The sequence goes on along the minus strand of NC_138545.1, from coordinate 37,334,502 downwards.
TTCTAAACCAACTGCAAATTAAACACCTCCTCAGAAAAGCATCAGAAGAAAACACACCAACTCAACTCAGAACCCACAGAAAGTTCTTTCCCCTCCATCCTTTGACCACCGGACTGAGAGGACAGGACCTTCTACTGTAACCATGGGTCTTACCTGCCACGATCATTGATGGCATAGACGAGGAGGAAACCTTCCCCAGTACGCATATACTGCTCTCGCATGGCCCCAAACTCCTCCTGGCCAGCTGTGTCCAGAACTGAAATCATAAGGGAAGCAGTTTAGGTCTGAGTCATTCCAAACGTGATGGGTGTGAAACAAGAGACAGCCCCCTAGGACTGATTGGGTCCACCAAGCCTTCCCATTTGGTCTGCTATGATGCCTTGGCCCTAGTCATGCTCACCTATCCTACACCCAACGTCATGGATGATGCCAGGTGTGGGGCAGGTAAATATGATGGACTCCAATTCCCATCAGCCCCAGCCAGGAGGGCCAATGGCCAGAGGTGATGGGATCTGTTGTCCAACAAACATTTGGAAGGCACAATGTTGGCTATCCCTTCCCTACATTCATGTGCTCTCCCACATCAAAACAGACAGACAAAATATTCCCTGCAAGTAAGAGGCAACCAGCACCACCCCTTCCATCAGCTGAGGGAGAAACCACTAGTTTGTGGGGGTAATTTGCTATTTGCAGAGTGTAGGGCATGGGCAGGCAAACTAAGGCCCGGGGGCCGGATCTGGCCCAATTGCCTTCTAAATCCGGCCCACGGACAGTCCAGGAATCATTGTGCTTTTACATGAGTAGAATGTGTGCTTTTATTTAAAATGCATCTCTGGGTTATTTGTGGGGCATAGGAATTCGTTCATTCCCCCCAAAAAATATATATAATCTGGCCCCCCACAAGGTCTGAGGGACCCTGATGAAAAAGTTTGCTGACCCCTGGTTTAGGGTCATTGTCAGTGTGGTTTTAAGTGCAGAACTGGAACATTCACCTGGAGTTCAAAGTGGTACACTCCACTCTTATCACTTTATTACACTCCATTTGCAGAACAGGCCATAACCATTATGACATCATTATCTTTATTTTTTGTATATTGTATTGTTGTTTTGTTGCTATGGCTGGTGGCTGATGCAAATAAAGATTCATTCGTTCATTCCCATGTCCTTCTGATATTGACACGCACCCCTACTAAACATGTAACTCCTATTCACCTTTGGGAAAAAACATTTGTTCCAAATTCCTTTATGGTTCCCCCACACCCAGTAAGTGCTTCTAGATCTTTAACCCTCCATGTAGTAGCATGGGCTACCCTTCTGTCCAATCAGATGATGTCATCAGGAAGGGACAGCTTTCTTGCGAGTTTGTTGCAATAAAGCACTTGGGACATTATACCTGTCTGAGCTCTCTCAATATGGCACTTCACATCATATTGTTCCTGATCATCCCTTTGTCGTTGAGTGATTCTCCTCTCCCAATACTTTCTGTCTAATTTCCCCTCCTCAATTTGCTTCTAATGGAGCCGTTTTTCACACAAACTGAATGTCGTCCCCCCCCCACTCATTTGACCACTGATGGAGGACACTGGCGATGGGGAAAGCATAACAAAGTCCCCTCCCACAAAGCTGTGGTCATGATACACTCGACGTTCTTCCATCCCTTTATAAGCAATGCCAAGGAAGGATGCGGCCCATTGCAGAATGTAAGGATCACGTTCTCCCAAGCTTCTGTCTCCCTCATAACATTTGCATGCAGCCTCCATCCACATCACCCGAATAGGACGCCAGCCCAGTAATACTCACTATCCAGCCGTGTGGAGGTGCCATCGATGTTGCAGATTTTTGTGTACGAGTCCTCAATTGTGGGGTCATAGTCTGAGACAAAATATGACTGGGGGGGAATAATGGGCAAGGAAGAAAGGAAGGAAGGATGTTAAGGATGACAGAAAGAACTAAACTTGAAGACCCTTGCTACTCCATAAGAGTAAAAACAGGACACCCTACCCCCAGTATTGACCCTGTGTTCCCCATGAGAACCATAGTTTTCCAGCACAAGAGTTCCTTCAGGTCTCTTTGACATCAGATCAGTAATTTGGTCATCAGAGGCGACTAGGAATTCCATGCAGGCAAGTGAATAGGCTGGCTGAGGAGAATGTGATTGCTTTCTGTTACTCCCTGGCCAGCAAGGAGATAAAGCAGGATGCTGGAGGGATGGATCTGGCGAAAGGCCGTTTTTTAAACTATCCTGCTAGGAAGTTAGTAGTCTGGTCTCCGTCCCCATGTTGGCTACGAAGGAGAACTTCTCTCCTCCACTGTTGTCTTGGGATAGCTCAGCTGATAGAGAATGAGACTCTTAAACTCAGGGTTTAAAGCCCCACGTTGGGTGAAAGATTCCTGCATTGGAGGGGGCTGGACTAGATGATCCTTGTGATCCCTTCCAATTTTATGATTCTATACTCTCTTAAAGGTAAAGGTACCCCTGCCCGTACGGGCCAGTCGTGTCCGACTCTGGAGTTGCGGCGCTCATCTCACTTTATTGGCTGAGGGAGCCGGCATACAGCTTCCAGGTCATGTGGCCAGCATGACTAAGCCGCTTCTGGCGAACCAGAGCACGGAAACGCCGTTTACCTTCCCGCCGGAGCGGTACCTATTTATCTACTTGCACTTTGATGTGCTTTCGAACTGCTAGGTTGGCAGGAGCAGGGACAGAGCAACGGGAGCTTACCCCGTCACAGGGATTCGAACCGCTGGCCTTCTGATTGGCAAGTCCTAGGCTCTGTGGTTTAACCCACAGCGCCACCTGCGTCTCTTACTCTCTTAGCTGACCACTAAAATGAATCAGAAGCATGCTAATAACGTCCGTGGCTTTATTTGCAAGGATCTCTGCAGTCTGCTACACAAAACTTGGATTCTGGTCCTTCCCTTCCCTGCATTCTTAAAAAAATTATAAAAAGGTTTCCCTTTCTGGATCAGATCCAAATTTATAAAATAATGCAAGCTTTGCTTTTCTGCATCGGAGCCAAAGGTCATCTGATTATTTGAAACTGCCTGGTCCATCTAGCCTGGGCACATCAGCTTGAACAGTGGCTCTCCAGGATCTGAGCAGAGATCCCTTTCCCGCCTTCGCATGCAAGTTCCTTTAGCTGGAAATGCCATCCAGCCCAGCCCTTGTTTACAACAGGAGCCAGCTGCCTCTAGAAAGCTCACAAGCACAGTGTGATGCTGATGGTCCCAGTCCTGGGTACCTCCCTTTTTTCTCCACTTGATTTGGCCCTTTCCAATCCATGCCAAGGATAACTCCCCTTCCCCAACCTCCTGGGGGCCAAGGTCCTTTCGCCCCCAATAAAATATTTGAGGGCCCCCCAAAGTTGATTGGCATTGCCGTTCAGTGTGCATGTGCCGTGTCTTGTAAGTGGGATGGGGCTTACCTGCCTCCCTCCCCAATATTTTATTCAAGCTGGCACCCTTGCCCACCCTCATCACCTGGTTCCCAATAGGGGAGGTTCAGGAGGACCCGCAATCTCAGCCTCTCCAGAGGGAGAATTTGGGGCTGCTCAGCACTGAGCAGCAGCAAACCCCAATCGCCCTTCCCGGTCACCGGGAAACATCAAAGCCCTTTTCTCTCTCACCGTGGATCTTGGTTATTGGGTTTTTTTGGGGGGGTGGGCAGCGACGGGATCGGCTTAGAACAGGACTGAGAAACTTTGTGGGACTACAACTCCCATCAGCCCCAGCCAGCGTGGCCAACGGTCAGGGATGATGGGAGCTGGAGTCTATCAACATCTAGAGGTCCACCTTGGGAGAAATCCCTGCCTCCGCCGCTAGGGGAAAATAGGCGACTAGGTTCCTGCGCACGTTTAATCGGAGCCCCACCGAACTTCCACGGGGATTACTCCCGAGTAAACGTGCATACAGCGTCGGCAGTTGGGACTTGCTCAAGCCAGGCGGCTACGCGCTGAACGCTTCTCTTGGGGAGGGAAAACGTCCCAGCAAAGGCGGCAAAACCTCCTCCCAGTTAAAAAAAAAAACTCATCCTCATCAACAACACAGGATCTTGGCTCAGGTTTCGCTTTCACCACCGCCCTGTGTCACCTGAACGCGAACTTCGGCGCGGAAACATATGGTAAAGTTTGGGGAGGTTTTTAAATATATATTTTTGTCGCCATCTGCCCACCCGGCCCCGCTCTCCCGCCCTCGCCGCCTTGGGCTCTCCATACCTGGATGAATTGGATGGTGAGCGCGCTCTTGCCCACGCCGCCTCCGCCGACCACCACCAGCTTGTATTTCTCCAGCGGCGCCGCGCCTTCCTTGGGATTCATCATGGTCGGGGGGGTGGGGGATCGGCTGGGCGAACTCAGAAGCCCCCCAGCCCTGCCTCTGCCATCGCCGGCTACCGTCCCTGCCGCCCCTCGAAAGATGGCTGAGATCCGGGGTGGGCCCTCCTCCCTGCACTATACGAATCGGCGCTCCGAGAAGCGAAGCGCGGCGATTCCCGGCCGCTCCGCTTCCCTATTTGGCCAACGGGAGCCGCTGCGGGGCGGGTCCCACGTCCGGAACAAACTCCGCCGGCCCCCACACTCCGCCCCCGCCCCGGGGTGGTGGGCCCCGTCGCTAGTGGAGGAGGGAGGAGAGGAGGAGGAGGGCCGCTTCTCTCCGGTCGTGCGCTTTTCTCCCCAGGACGCACGGCGCGCCTTCGGAAGCGCTGCTTGCTACTCCCTTTCCGCCAAAGCGCAAAGCAAAAGCAAGATCGGGCCAAAACAACAACAACGACACGGTTACAACCCCGCGGTTTAACGATTCGCACTGACCCCGGAGTGACGGCACCCCGGGGAAAGAGCAGGGACTGTGCGCAACAGGAACTAGTAACTTGACTACTGCAGCTTCCCACGTGGCGGCCTCGCGCTGACTTTCTAGGCGCGCCCTGCGCGTCGCCTGCGGCTCGGCATTTTGCTTTGCGGGGTGGCGGAGAGGTTTGGTGTTGGAAGGGTATGGCCGGACTCCTGGGTCCTTTTTGGCGCTCCGGCGGTGGGAGGCGGGAAGTGGATGCTGATCCTTTGGGTGTCGATGATGATGATGATTCGAGGCGCATCACAATGTCGGAGATTAGTCCGTGAGACTTTATTCCCAAGGTGGCGCACATAGGATCGGTTGCAGCCATAGCTGTTTAGAATAGTTTGGGGCGGGGTGGGCTTAGGGCTGCCCCAAACCTTATAACACGCAGCGCGCATACATACCATTTGAATGGCAATACCCAGTGCTCCCCCCCCCAAAAAAAATGTTTAGCGGCACTCTCATTTTGACTCCAGAAAAATCACCATTTTATAGTTAAAAATCAGGGGAAATAAATACAGTAAATGGACAAAAGTACAAAGGTTCACGAGAAAATTGGTTTAGGAAAACTGCTAAAATTATATACACCGAAATTCAACCAAGGGGATCGCTTAACAATGTCACTAAGATTGGTTTAAATACGGTTGAGATTTATGTTTGTTAAAAATTTTTGGAAAATCAATAAAAAAAATTGGGGGGGGAGTACAAAGATTCACAAAATGTTTAGGGGTGTGCGTACCCCCAGAAAAAAGCAACTGCGTGGTTTGGGGGCTCAAATAATTTATGGGGCGGGGTGACGAATGGACCTCAGCCCCTAGGACTCGGAGTCAGGATTTCTGGGTCTTTGGAAGCGCAGGGAATGGGCCAGCTTTAAGGCTGGGTCCCCACCGCTCTTCTCGTTGGACTGAGCGCAGGGCGCTAGGACCCGGCGCGGGGCGGGGCGCGCGGGGCGAGGAGCCATGAGCTCACCACCACATTCCTTTCATGTGTTGTGCGAAGGAAGTCGAGGCACCACCCGCTGCTTTTTGCCTCCCTCCCTCCCTCCACCCGCCAGCTGCCTGCACAGGACCCTCCTTGCCATGCACTGAAGAGGAGAGAGCTCGGGGGATCGGTGGAATGCACTGGCTTTTCAACTTGGCACCTTCTTCTAGCGCACAGGCTGGGCTCAGATTCTGCAGATGTGGAAACAGCTGCGTTCATCTGGGAAGCAACAGCAAGAGTTCCACTGAGCATGGGCTGGTACTCAGGGAAGCACAGATCTATTTTAGAAATGTTTGTGCAAAACAAAGGGCCGCTTTACTGAGGCCCAGAATAAGTTTTTTTCATACTGCTTAGTGTTTGTCTATTATTGAAGAGAGGCGGGAAATCAGGAAATACAACAGTAAAGGTAAAGGAACCCCTGACCATTAGGTCAGTCGTGACCGACTCTGGGGTTGCGGCGCTCATCTCGCTTTACTGGCCAAGGGAGCAGGCGTTCATCTTCCAGGTCATGTGGCCAGCATGACTAAGCTGCTTCTGGCGAACCAGAGCAGCACACGGAAATGCCGTTTACCTTCCCGCTGGAGTGGTACCTGTTTATCTACTTGCACTTTGATGTGCTTTTGAACTGCTAGGTTGGCAGGATCAGGGACTGAGCAATGAGAACTCACCCCGTTGCTGGGATTCAAACCACCGACCTTCTGATCGGCAAGCCCTAGGCTCTGTGGTTCAACCTAACAGTACCAAGGTATAATTGGAGTGCACGTGGTTTGCACCATCCTTGGACATCCGTATCAAAGTGGATATCTTTGTTATCTTTTGTGATTTAGAAATACTTCTATAGATATATAATAAACCTGGCTCCCTGCAGATGTTTTGTACTGCAACTCCCATCAACCCAGCCAGCGCATGTCCAAAGTACCTGGAGGGCACCAGGTTAGTGAATTAAGGTTTACAGAGCCAAAGATCAAGCGTTCAGGACGTTGTAGGAAAACTCTGCACTCTCACCGTGTGCTACAGCAGGAGCAAAACTAGGCTTTATTTCACCCTGGTCAAAGACCAAGTTTGACACCCCTCGGGAGGCTTCATTCAGGGCAAAAAGCCTGGTTAGCCCTTGCCCCATAGCTCTGGCTACAAACAAGTGGCCAACTCCTCTGGATCAGCACCACCCAAGACTTAAGCAGGATCTAAGAGGCTTGAGTACGGGACGCGGGTGGCGCTGTGGGTAAAACCTCAGCGCCTAGGACTTGCAGATCACATGGTCGGCGGCGGGGTGAGCTCCCATCGTTCGGTCCCAGCTCCTGCCCACCTAGCAGTTCGAAAGCACCCCTAAGTGCAAGTAGATAAATAGGTACCGCTCCGGCAGGAAGGTAAATGGCATTTCCGTGTGCTGCTCTGGTTTGCCAGAAGCGGCTTAGTCATGCTGGCCACATGACCCGGAAGCTGTCTGCGGACAAATGCCGGCTCCCTCAGCCTATAGAACGAGATGAGCGCACAACCCCAGAGTCGTCCGCGACTGGACCTAACGGTCAGGGGTACCTTTACCTTTTAAGAGGCTTGATAGGCTACAATAGCTCTTGGTAATCTTCAGGTCAGGAGTGTGTTATCCATAGCCAGTATGTGGCCCTCAGGTTAATTTCATATGGCCCTCGCCAAGCTGTTGGTTCAGACCTCTTAAGAAGAGACATCTGCGCCTCTTCCTACATTCCACTGGATAAAGAGAGAGGGGGAGAAGAAGACTGAAAAGAGGGCACTGTTTAGCACCCTGCCCCCCCAACTTCCACCAGACCCCCCCCACATCTCATATTAACTAACAGGCAAACGGCTGCTCACCTATGCTTTTAATGGAGATGATCAACCAAGGACCATTGTGCAGAATGAAAGCAGAAAACTGATGGTACTTAGGAATATGTGAGACTGAGCGGAGGAGTTGACAGTGACACTTAATTCACTTTGACAAAAATGAGATGAATGAAACTCTGGGAGTTGGGTAGGGAAAACTGCACTCAGGTTACCTTATGGTAAGACCAGGGCCAAAAGGTCTATTTATTTATCTTATACCACTTCATAGTGGATCATATATCGCAGCAAGACTTAAGACAGGTGCCTAGCATCGTGAAGTTTAGGCACTGATGTGTGAGCTCTACTGAAGATAATTTGGTTTAAGAGTGTGACCCAGTCATTTATAGGATATTACTTGCTCATTTGGGTTTATTAACAAATTTTATTGATTTTCAGCATACAAGACATAAAAAAGAAAGAAGATTCTACAGATATACTGAATTCCTCCTTTTCCCAATCATCCCCCCTTAGTTCTGGTTTTATTGATTTCGTTTAGAGTTTGTAGGGAAAAGTTTTTATTGCTTTTAGAGCTTCTGTAAATGATTTCATTGTTTTTTATAATTTGTATATTTTTTGTATTTTATCTCAGGTTTATCTTAAAAGAAAAGGAATCCAATACTTATTATTTTATTTTAAAAAGCACCACATTGTAGGCTGCATTACCAGATTGCTTTAGGGCTACAGTTAATCTCTCAGCCCATATACATTCTGTTTATAATGTTTCCTGCTTGATGTAACAGCCATAGTAACACATCTGCGTTATTTATTGTACTGTATACTGCTTCAGTGCTCAGGCTACAAAGTGGTTTATCTTTTTTAAAAATAAATGAATTATATGAAAAATACAAAACAAATTCCACGTTCAAAATGAAACAATTTTTGACAATATTATTAAATAATAATAATTTCACATATCAAGTTACATAATTAGGCAGCAGTAAGTATCTCAAAAACTGCACGTACGTAAATTAAATAAGAACCGAAACAGCACATCGTATACAGAACTTCAGCATACATGAAGGTACAACATCAAAATGCAACATAATTACGGTGTATGTCATCCTGACAACCTCATAAACATAGCAAAAGCTACATATAAAATGGTACAATCACCAAAATAATTCACTTACACGTTCACACAACACAAAGTGAATCGAAATGCACAACTCCACTCAACAATCACACTTCCCTTACACCCACCACTGCAGTATAGTCACTCAGGTTCTCACTTCAGTAAAGCACTCCTTCAGCTAACGCACTAATCCTGCACAGAAAAATATTTCTGCTCAAGAAATACAATCCAATAACAGCAGCAAAAAAATAAAATTCATTATGTATGATTGTGTGGCGTCCGACTCATTATATGTTCTGTACTCAGAACATATATATGTTCTGAGTACAACAGAACATTATATGTTCTGTTGGTAGAACATTATATGTTCTGTTGGTTGTAATTCTTACAACTCAAAAATGTATGAAAACGTTTTGTTTAAAAAGGCTCCTCTGTTGCAAACTGTTGTACTTGAGTTACAGTATATATCGTCTCAGATTCTAGTAAACTGCAAGGCTGTATACTTGAGATGCAGCATACAAATAAACAATATTTTAAAAAGCAAACTTTAAATTGATTAAAAAGGCACCCAAAACCAGGCAGATTTTTTTTTTAAAGTTGCCTTAAGGAGGTAGAAGTAATTAAAAACTGTCGGTCCTCTTTACCATACAGGAAGAAAGGGCATCGCAGCGGGCAGGATGTGTCTCAGTGTGGCTTTGGGCTGACTGTGACACTGTGGTCAGCAACTACATAGTTCTATGAGTGGACTTCATTGAAGTGGATGACAATAGGCCCAGACTTGACTTAGCTTCCCTAAACGGACTCCCAGCAAGTTCTCTTGCTACTGCTGTTGCACTTTGCACAAACACAGAAAACCCTCTTGCTTTAAGTCTAGCGCCGAAGGCTTGCGGTTCATTTATCTTGCCATAGCCTTCCTGCAGTAGCTTTCAAGGTAGGGCAACTAATCCAGATAGGCCAGCGGTTATGGGAGGAAGCTGCGCACCCTGAGAATCCATGTGAATGGATTCATCTGCACATGTGCTGGAATCCAAGACTTGGGTAGGAAGAGGTGCTGAAATGGGAAGGAATCTAGTTCATTAGTACACAGGGCAACACCTTTTTAAAAGGACATTCCCTTCATCACCACCAAAGGCCGAAGAATGTGGAGCAATGTTTCATCAATGATACAATAAAACGGACTGTTGTTGATGTATAAGGACAGCTGGAAAGTATGCATCTGTTGTGTCTATAAAGCAGCTAGCTACAAACCGAACCTCAATTCAGTAGCTGCGGCAGCCAGAAACAGAAGACATGTCGAAAAGCCAAGAATTGCCAACGTCTGAAGCCTTCTCAGTCATGGCATCCTGGCAGTGGAATAAGCTTTTCTACGGTGGCTTGCCTAATGACTCCTCCATGGACTTTTTTTGCTACCAGCTTTACCATTTTATTCACCCAGGCCTTTCTACATCCTGCATAATTTAAAGAAAGCTTTCAAGGTCTGAAATTAAGTATCACTTTGATAATCCGAGCTGCTAACTGGCTTCATTGATTCTTTTCTTATCTTTTTTTTTTTTTTGCTGTGAGAAATGAAAGGGTTTTTTGTTTTGTTTTTAAAGCTGCATTTTAATCTTTGTACAGTAGTACCTTGGATGCAGGTGGCGCTGTGGGTTAAACCACAGAGCCTAAGACTTGCCGATCAGAAGGTTGGTGGTTTGAATCCCCGCGACTGGGTGAGCTCCCGTTGCTCGGTCCCTGCTCCTGCCAACCTAGCAGTTTGAAAGCACGTCAAAGTGCAAGTAGATAAATAGGTACCGCTTCAGCGGGAAGGTAAACGGCATTTCTGTGCGCTGCTCTGGTTCGCCAGAAGCGGCTTTGTCATGCTGGCCACATGACCCGGCAGCGGCCAATAAAGAGAGATGAGCGCCGCAACCCCAGAGTCGGCCACGACTGGACCTAATGGTCAGGGGTCCCTTTACCTTTACCTTACCTTCGGTTAAGAATTTAATTCATTCTGGAGGTCCGTTCTTAACCTGAAACTGTTCCTAACCTGAAGCACCACTTTAGCTAATGGGGCCTCCCGCTGCCGCCGTTGCGTGATTTCTGTTCTCATTCTGAAGCAAAGTCCTTAACCCGAGGTACTATTTCTAGGTAACCTGAAGCGTCTGTAATCTGAAGTGTCTGTAACCCGAGGTACCACTGTATTGTATTTTAAGATGGTATTTTTATTATTTGTTGTGAATCTCCCCGAGAATGTGCATTGACAGGAGGTCATACAAATATGGTTGGTAGATTAAACAACCTCCAGCACCATGTCAAACATTGCCCACAAATCATCTGGAGAAGACTACACTCGACAGGACTACTCGACAGGATATTGACAAGCTGGAACATGTGCAGAGGAGGGCGACTAAGATGACTAAGGGTCAGGAAATCAGGTTTCTACAACATGCAATGAGGATTCGTCATATAACATTTAACTTTAGTGTTATTTGCAGGTTTTGATGAGTGGTTTTATTGTACTGAACCCAATGGAATCCTGCATATGTGCCAATCAAGGTTTGAGAATTTGAATTTGGGTCTGGAAACCAAGCCTTATGAGGAGCAGTTGAGGGAGTGGTTGAGGGATGTTTAGCCTGAAAAAGAGGAGACTGTAAGGAGATAAGATAGCCATCTTCAAATACCTTGAAAGGGCTGTCATATGGAAGATGGAGCAAACTTGTTTTCTGCTGCTCTGGAGGGTAGCTTCAAGTTACAAGGAAGGGGATTACATCTAAGTAATGGGAAACTTTCTGACTGCAAATGGAATGGACTCCCTCAGGAGGAGTGACTCCCCTTCCTTGGAGCTTTTTAAGCAGAGGTTGGTTGGCCATCTGTCATGGCTGCTTTAGCATCCATACACTGTAGGTGGTTGGACTCGATGACCTTTGATGATGATGATGATGATGATTATTATTATTATGCATTTTAATTTAATAAGAATAAGCGTATTATTACCACTAGAGCAAAAGCAGGTGGAATTACACCAAGTTCAAAAGTGACCAACACGTGTGCACTGCAACAGCTGTGCTTGGACCCAGATTTATCCCCCCCCCTTTTTTTAACTAGTTGCTACATCTCTCAATTCTAACCCTTAACTGTCAAAACAAAAACAAAACAGGTCTGTTCCAGGGACGCTTCGCCATTTCCTTCTCAACCACGTTAGTCTTGCAATTCAAGCATATGAGCACAAGTTTTAAAACACATCAGCTTCTGTCTGGGATCGTTTGATGGCCTAGGATCACTTGATCCTGGGATCATTTGATCCTGATTGGGAACCCATCATTAGAACATGTCAAAAATTCCTCCTTTATTTTGTGATGCCAACATCCTGAATTCAGCATTGCTGTGTGTCCCTTGGTGTTTGCCATGTCTACGATGTACAGTGGTACCTTGGGTTAAGTACTTAATTCGTTCCAGAGGTCTGTACTTAACCTGGAACTGTTCTTAACCTGAAGCACCAATTTAGCTAATGGGGCCTCCTGCTGCTGCCGCGCTGCTGGAGCACGATTTCTGTTCTCATCCTGAAGCAAAGTTCTTAACCCGAGGTACTATTTCTGGGTTAGCGGAGTCTGTAACCTGAAGCATATGTAACTTCAAGCATATGTAATCCGAGGTACCACTGTACTGGTCTCCTTTTACACACTCCATTACAGGAAAGCCATCTCTGTCAAGGACTTTGGCTTGGGAGTAGCCTGCAACAACAAGGATGACATCCCCTGTGCTACTATACTGCAGAGACTTGATCTGGTGGTATTCACATGGTTGCAAAGATCGAAAAGCTTGAAGAGAGGCATCCATTCCAGCAAAATCCCAAAATCTAACACCATAGTTGTAGCTTCCAGTTATCAAATGGGCACTCGAGGGATCCAGCCCTAAAGCAGAGAGTGTTTTTGTCCCATGATGCAGTGTAATTTCATGTGAGTCAGGAATCTTCTTGACAGGTTCCTGGAGGTGCCTGGGATTGAACCTGGGTTATTTGCTAGTGAAATACAGCCCTTTCTCATAAAGGTAAAGGGACCCCTGAACATTAGGTCCAGTCGTGACCGACTCTGGGGCTGTGGCGCTCATCTTGCTTTATTGGCTGAGGGAGCCGGCGTACAGCTTGCGGGTCATGTGGCCAGCATGACTAAGCCGCTTCTGGCGAACCAGAGCAGTGCACGGAAATGCCGTTTACCTTCCCCCCAGAGTGGTACCTATTTATCTACTTGCACTTTGACGTGCTTTTGAATGCTAGGTTGGCAGGAGCAGGGATCGAGCAACAGGAGCTCAACCTGTTGTGGGGATTCGAACTGCCAACCTTCTGATTGGCAAGCCCTAGGCTCTGTGGTTTAACCCACAGCGCCACCCACGTCCCTAGCCCTTTCTCATATCTGTCCCTTAAAAAAGCTCTTATTTCCACTTCCCTCCCTAACAGCCCAATCCCTCCAACTGCATGACCCTTGATTCTATGACCCTTGATTCGATGTTGCTTGCAAGAGCTGCCTGCATGTGGTTATTTTGCATGTGACTTTTGATTATTATTTTTTTAATGTGGTTTTTCAGCAAGATCCCACCGCTTTCTGCGTGTGCATGTGTGTTTAATTACCGTATTTTTCGCTCCATAGGACGCACTTTTTCCCCTCCAAAAATGAAGGGGAAATGTGTGTGCGTCCTATGGAGCGAATGCAGGCTCCCTGGCTTCAGCGATAGCAAGGCAAAGCCTCGAAGCCTGCGCTCCGGAGGCTTCCCGTTGCTTCCGCTGAAGCCAGGAGAGTCTGCTCTTTGAGGCTGGCGGGGGGAAAGCAGCGCTTCCCCCATCGCCAGCCCCAGAGGATGGGGGGCAGCAGGAAGGCGCGCAATGCCTTCCCGCACCTCCCCAACCTGCCTTTGAGGCTGGCGGGGGGAAAGCAGCGCTCCCCCCATCGCCAGCCCCAGAGGATGGGGGGCAGCAGGAAGGCGCGCAATGCCTTCCCGCACCTCCCCAACCTGCCTTTGAGGCTGGCGGGGGGAAAGCAGCGCTCCCCCCATCGCCAGCCCCAGAGGATGGGGAGCAGCAGGAAGGCGCGCAATGCCTTCCCGCACCTCCCCAACCTGCCTTTGAGGCTGGCGGGGGGAAAGCAGCGCTTCCCCCATCGCCAGCCCCAGAGGATGGGGGGCAGCAGGAAGGCGCGCGACGCCTTCCCGCTACTCTCCAACCCTCCTGCAGGCTTTTGCGGGAGATGGGGGAATTCCCCCACCTCCCGCAAAAGCAGGCAAAAGCCGTGCGCTCTTTAAAGAGGCTGCACGGCTTTGCTGGCTTTTGCGGGAGGTGGGGGAATTCCCCCACCTCGCAGAAAAGCCTGCAAGAGCCCCGCAGCCTTTAAAGAGCGCACGGCTCTTGGGGGCTTTTCCCCAAGGAGGGAGAAGGGACTGACTGGCCGAGTCAGTCCCTTCTCCCTCCTGCAGGCTTTTGCGGGAGATGGGGGAATTCCCCCACCTCCCGCAAAAGCAGGCAAAAGCCGTGCGCTCTTTAAAGAAGCTCCGTGGCTTCTGCTGGCTTTTCTAGGAGGTGGGGGAATTCCCCCACCTCGCAGAAAAGCCTGCAAGAGCCCCGCAGCCTTTAAAGAGCGCACGGCTCTTGGGGGCTTTTCCCCAAGGAGGGAGAAGGGACTGACTGCCGTTTCAGTCCCTTCTCCCTCCTGATCGAAAAGCCCGCAGGAGTCAAGCGGGGCTCCTGTGGGCTTTTGCGGGAGGTGGGGGAATTCCCCCACCTCGCGCAAAAGCAGGGAGGTCTTGGAGTAGCGCACAGCTGCGTGCAGCCTGTCCACTGCTCCCAGAGCGGGGGGGGGGGGAATCATATTTTTTCCTTGATTTCCCCCCCTGAAAACTAGGTGCGTCCTATGGTCCGGTGCGTCCAATCGTGCGAAAAATACGGTACATATAAACACATCTCTAGCGATACGCCCACAGCACTCGGTGAATCGCGGGTCAAACCCCATCTCTCAGCGCGCCCCTGATGTCATCAAGGAGTGGCGTTTCCCTCCTATGACGACATGCCCTTATCTCTGGATACGACATTGCTGCTGCGAACGGGACTTGCCCCACCCAGAAAGATTCCATCTCCCGCAACTCCCCAAGGAAGAGCCCGCCGCAAAGCATTATGGGACAGGGCAGGGGCGCCTGGAACTCCTGCTCCGAAGTCCCGTTGCGAGTCGAGCTCGAAAACGGGCTGGTCCAGTGCCGGAAGTCCAACCCCCTCATGCCTACGTTTGAGGAAGTGAGGCGTCTCACCCTAAGAGATATAGAAAAGGCAAAGCGCCTCAGGCAGCTCTCACTTCCGGCTCCCGTTAGATTTTCCCTCCATGTGCGGGGTGGGGGCAAAGGATGCAGGACACTATATCGGAGCCGATGCAAACAAACGGAACCGAGCTCCCTTTTCCTTGCAGTGCTTTGAGATACCCATGCCCTGAGACACCTTCCATCCTCCACCCTTGCGGGAGGGGAAAAAAAAGGCTTATTTTGGGCCCCAAAGGAACATGCATGCTGTCCCCTTGATGGTTGGAATTTTTTTGATTTTTTTTTTCCAGTGAAATGCTAAAAGTTAGGAAGATAACAGAGGTCATCAAAGCTGGCACACCAAGTGTGGGCGTTAAATCCGATTCGTGCCACGAAGATCACGCGCGTTGTGTGTTGTTTTTTTGTAAATCGATGAGTTCCCGTGTCTTTTTTGCCCTGGGATCATTTCAAGCGGACAGAACACTGATTTTATTCTGAGCCCTGTTTTGCTTTCGGTCGCTTTTCTGGGTGCAGAACAGATGCTTGCAAAGCCCTGCAACGAAACTTAAGGCGGTGGGGCAGAAAAGCGGCGCAAGCGTGGAAATGCATCCCCGCGTCGGGGGGACTGCTGCCTGTCAGGGAGAGGCGTCTGGAGAAGCGCCGACCGTGATCAAAAGTGCAGATCATGCCGCCTTAAGCCCCTTTCCTTCACTTCCGATTCACCGAGTGCTGTGGGCGTATCACTAGAGATGTGTTTATATGTAATTAAGCACACATGCACACGCAGAAAGCAGTGGCATCTTGTTGAAAAACCACATTTTAAGAAAAATAATAATCAAAAGTCACATGCAAAATAATCACATGCAGGCAGATCTTGCAAGCAACATAGAATGAAGGGTCAGGCAGTTGGTGGGATTGGGCTGTTAGTGAAGGAAGTGGAAATAAGAGCTTTTTTAAAGGGACAGATATGAGAAAGGGCTGTACTGTATTTCACTAGCAAATAACCCAGGTTCAATCCCAGGCACCTCCAGGATCCTGTCAAGAAGATTCCTGACTCACATGAAATTGCACTGCATCATGGGACAAAAACAGTCTCTCCCACCCACGTCCCCGCTCAGCTAAGACTGCAGCCCCTCGGCCCTCGCACAGAGGGGAGCGGCCTCCGCTCCATACAAGGCCCCGTCAGCGGCGCGGCTCGCAAACTACATCCCCCATCACGCCCTGCGCGCTCCCCACCCACCCCGCCCCCTTTCCCCGTGCCGCCTCGAGGCATTCTGGTCGTTGAAGTCCTGGGCTCCGCCGCCTTCTACGAGGGGCTCTCCGGGAGCGGACTTCATCTCCCAGAATGCCACGGGGGCCGCCCTCTCTCGGAGGCCCCGCCCTCCCCGCCGCGGAGCCGAGCGGAGTAAAATGGCTGCCGCAGAGGCCGGGCCCGGACAGTGTCGGCGGCGGCGGCGGCGGCAGCAGCGGCCGCGCCTCCTCCTCTTCCTCCGCCTCCTCCACCTCTTGTGTTGAAGTGGGCGGGCGGAAAGGCCTAGCTTCCCGGTGGAGCTGGGTAATTATGGCAATGGCTCGGGAGGGGCTGCCGGCCAAAGGGTCTTTCGCGGGGCTGGTGTGCGAGCGCGCGTGTATGTATGTGTGCAAAAAAAAAAAAAGTGTGTTTGTATACATATATTTATTTATTTTATTTGCGCCGGGCGTCTGTTTGTGTGCGGGGGGGGGGCGAAAATTAAGTGTACGCAATGCAGGGGCGAGGGCTTAAAAGAATAATACAATAATAATAATAATAATAATAATAATAATAATAATGGGGGTGTTCGGTTGTTTTAAAGTAGCGGTGACGGGCGGAGAAGGCCTCGGAGCGCGCCCGTTAAGGGCGTGATGTAGGGTCGGGGGATCCGGGGGGCGGCGGGTTGATCGGGGTGTGGGGTGGGTTCATTTTGGCTTGGAGGCCATTCCCGTAAGCCTTAAAGGAGGGGCAGCTGTCGGGGGGGGGGGCGGCCCCGAGCCCCGTGCCTTGTCTTGTTTCGGTATTAAAACAGTATGGGGGGGTCGTATTGTGAGGAGCTCTGTGGGGAAGCGATGCTTGTGGGGCGGCATCCATCCTGCGCCCACCTAACCTGAGGAGAAGCGCTGCTGGGGTCAGTGGGGCTTGGCGCTCCCCCCCCCATCCCCACTATACAGGCAGCGGATAGGGCTTTGTTTGCACCCCCTGGGAAAGGGGGAAGAGGGCATTCAAGGGGGTGTGTGCCTGCTTCTGGGGCTGTACATGGAGGGAAATGGTGGGGCAGAGGGGTTTGCGGCATGTGGAAGAAGATGGGTGGGGGGGTTGTTTTAGTATGGCTTAGAGACGGATGGGGGTTCATTTGGGGTTGGTGGCAGTCAAGGTCCTTTCTTGTGTCACTTTGGTAAGGAGGAGCTGATTTGACCCTGGGAAAGGGAACTGGGTAGCATCAGTTAGACTAAATAGAATTTATCTCGCCATTCCGGGACAAAATGTTTGGACACCTGACATAGCGTTGTCTACTCTTGAGAGAGTCTCTCGAATCGCAGGCAGGGATTTTTTTCTCTCTCATTGTCCGTTACTTTTGGACTGGAGTTGCCGAGGACTGAAGCCTAGGACCTTTTGCACGGAAAACATAGCCTCTTTATCCCTGAGCTCCAACAGTTGATGGTCAGGTAAATTCTATACTGGGAGTTGTGGACCTGAGATGCGGCTATGGTTAAGGGTGCTTTTTGTGGCTGAAGATGGCACAGAAAGCTCGTGGATTGCCCCAAATGTGGTGTCATCAATGGGCTGTGGGATCTTGGTTGGTAAGCTGATGGAATGGCATGTCCAGGGTGAAGTGACAGGAGAATTGTGAGGTTCCAAATGGGAAAATAAGAGAATGGGAAGGTTTTTCAGTGCCATGTGGTGAGAAGGTGGGTGGCAGAGGATTGATGGAAGGTTTTTAAGGAAATGTTGGATAAGCAACTTAATAGCAATTTTTAGACGTAGAATGTCTGAAGCAGAGGATTGGGCAGATGATCTGAAAGGTTGCTTCTAACTCTCTATGCTTAAAACTTTACCTGTCTTTTGGGTCTGTTAGTATTTAGAATCCAGCACAAAATTGTGCAATTTAACCAAATAATTGTTTAGGTAAATAGGGGATTGAGGATTAACAGGTCTTTTTAAGTCTCATTTATCCATACCTACTCAAGACTAGAAAATACGGTTGTACATACCTTCACACACGCCACATATCTAGGATTTGCAGATCTCCCAAAGAAACCAACATTCTATTAGTTTCGAACCTGGATCCTGGTCATTCTACCAAAGTTTCTATGTCTTGGACTGCCTCAACATCTGATGCTGTTCAAGTTCATTCTTATTAGAAAGGAAATTAGAAAGGAAATTATTTAAGATTAGGAATGGTGGGGAAGGCACTAGTGTTCTGAGCTGAGAAGATAAGATAAGGATCAGGGTTTATAAAACTTAGAGAGTCAGCTCTTGTGAAAGAATGGTGCAGCAGAGAAGAATTATTTATGTGTGGGTGGGTAGTCTGTGATGATTAGAAAGTGGGGGAATTTACTGGGTGAAAGTCAGACTCAGGGATGGGAAATATGTGGACTTTCAGATATTGGTGAACTACAGCTCCCATCATCATTGACCTCTCGCCATGCTGGTTGGGTCTGCGTGAGTTGGCGTCCATCAATAACTGGACGGCCACCCCATTCTTGGTGTAGGTGGAAAGGAACTTGGAATACTGGGCTCCTAACAGGCTACACGTATAATGACAACTTTATTTTAAAATAAGCTTAAATGTATTGAACTATAAATCAGCTAATCAGCGGGCTTCTAGCACATTATCATTGTCGATCTTAAGGACACTGCAATCACTGTATTCGCTTCTCCCACTATCTTCACTTAAGAGCATACTGCTCCACATAAACAAAAGTAATTTTAGATATGCCCGCGTACACTCTTCTTTTAGTATTATGTTTATTACCTATTTGGTTCACAAAACAGGGTATGAAACCGAGCTGCTTTCTTGGTGTTGAAGCTGGCTCAGAAAATAACCTGGAACATTTCCCTTCTCGAAGGGAGTGCTGACAGGAGACTGTGATCTGTCTGTGCGGTAGGAAGCCTTTCCTCTGGCTGAGCCTGACTTAGGTGCTGTCTTACTGATTTAAATATGCACCCTCAGGTGAGGCAAATAGCTTATATGCTGCCATGGTGTTTTAGCTACTTCCATTGGGCAACAATTAGAAAAGCATAACTGGAACACTGAAATACCGTATTTTTCGCCCTATAGGACGCACCTTTTCCCTCTCGCTCTCCAGGCTTCAGGAGAGCCCCACCGCCAGCCCGACAAGCTCGGGAGACAGCGGGGAGGCGGAACGCCGCCATCCCGCTGTCCCCCAACTTGGTTAGAAGGCTGGCGGGGGGGAGAGAAGCCTGCTTCTCCCCGTCGCCAGCCCCGCAAACTCGGGGGACAGCGGGGAGGCACAGCGTACCATCCCGCTGTCTCCCGACCTGGTTTGGAGGCTGGCGGAGGGCTTCCCCCTCCCCCAGCCCCGCAAGCTCCCAGAATGATGCCAAAGCTGCACGCAGCTTCAGCATGGCTCTGGGTCGCGTTCTGGGGGCTGGGGGAGGGGGAAGCTCGGGCTTCCCCCACCCCAGCCCCGTGCCTGGGGGGGCAATTCCTTTATCCCCCCCCCCAAATCTAGGTGCGTCCTATGGTCCGGTGCATCCTATAGGGCGAAAAATACGGTAGTTTTTACGGAAAGCCAGTTGCTACCTGCTCAATCCCAGCCCCTCTTCCCTTTGTTGTTTAGCTGAATTATGGACAGTAGAGACCTAGATCCTGTGTGGCAGCAGTGGGAGCAGGCAGAGTTTTCTGTGAAAGATGCAGGGCTCTGGCGGATCAAAACATGGGCTGGCAGTCTTTGCAAATCCTGAATTCTCTTGGAGAAGCATGAGGTATTGAGAGGGTGGGATGGGGACTTGTTGCGGACTGGGTGTCTGGATTTCAGAGTTCTATGCAAAGGGACTGTATTTCATCTAGTCTAGTTGAACAAGCTGTATCTGAAGAGGATAGGTAGGTGAGAAACTGGATTGTCAGTCGCTAATTCTTCACTCCGTCAATATCTAGGATTTGCAGCTCCTGCAAACATGGAAGAGGAGGAGAATCGACGCCCCCCAGTAAGGGAGGATCCTGCACGAGGTGGCGAGAAGCCAGCCAGTGAACCTTCTCTCGATGCAGATTGGGACCAATCGGGTGCCCTCTGTGCTGGCCAAGTTATCATTCTGGTAATGACTGCTCAGTTTCTCAAGGGGTTGTGGGCTGGAGTGATGGGCATAGGCATTGCTTAATACTTATGTTTCGAATGAGTAGTTCTTGCTGGGAAGCCTGTGGTTCCTTGAGGTTGAGCACAAATAATAGGTCCATTTTGAGCCATTAGTGGTGGTTTTGCTCAGAGGATTAATTTGTATTTCCGCATTGTGCTGCTTTGTAGATACAGACGAGTTTACGAAAGCAGGACAGTTAAGTTAACATATGCAAAGTAAGCAGTTGGGTATTTGGAGATGCTCTCCCCTGCTTCTTTCTTACAAAAGTTTGTCCAGTGTATTTTCCAGTTCAACCCCTTTATGGGCATGTAGCAAGTACTGAAATGATGTATTGATTAAATATGTACATGGCACGTTACTGAAATACACCAAGAAGGGGTTGTGGCAATCTGGAAGAGGTGACACAGTTGGCATTGGACTGAGTGGCTTCCTGCCATTGGATCAGGAATGGGCAGTGAGAAGGACCCCAGCTCCCATCAGCCCTAGCCCGTATGGCCAGTGCTCAAGCATGATGGGAATTGTAGTCCCAACGGCGTATGGAGGGCCCTTCCCTATTCTGCACAGTCAACTACAGCCACAGGACTCTGAAAATGAAGTTCGGAGAATGTGGGACTAACATCCTCCTAAAAAGCAAGAGCTTTCACTCAACCTGTTCACACTCTTTTTTTGACAGCTGCCAAACAGCCATTTGTTAAAGATACTGGACAAATAGCAAGGCTGGAGATCTTGAATGATGTGTTTTTATTCAGAAAACAAGTTTAATGGACATTGTGAACGGGCTCGCTGCAGATAAATGAGAATCATTATCATGCAGAATCATAATTCATATCGTTACCCCCCCTTCCTCTACCGTTTTCAAGGTGCTGTATAGGAGTCCCGTCCCCAAATTTTTATGACCACAACGTATCTCAGCACAAAATAGTTTCCATGTGAAATAAGTCTGCTGGGCAATAGTAAAGAGAGAGTGGATACTGAAAAACGAGGCAGCCTCACAATGAGAAGATTCACCTTCCCTAAGAAAGCAGTCTCTTAAGTTGACTCTTGCTTTCATAATATGGAAAGAGTTTCATAGATCTACTTGCATGTATTTGGATACATTGCTAGACTTGCTTAGTTTTTTAACCTGAAAATAAAACTTTTCGTTTACTTTTGTGTCAATTCCTAAACATGAAAATTCATCATATGGGCTGAGATCCAAAAGGACCGTGCACACACTTGCGTTTTTGGGAGACTTCCTTTCCCATTGCAGCCTCCTGTGTAACCCAAACACCAAATTCCAAAGGGTTGTCATACAATTGCCCGATTCAAATGATAAACAGCGGTATATAGTTATGTTTATGGGTTTATGCTTTTTCTGCTACACCTCTCTTCACTGGTGCAGACACAAGGAGGAAATTGGAAGCTTATGTGTTCGATTGCAGTTAGCCACAGTTCAGGATTGTGTCTTGAGTGTTAGGTTAAGTTTAAATGTGGCTAGTTAAAGCAAGGTAGCTTCATAAGCTATGAAGCTGGCTTATTTCAACAGATCGTAGTTAATATTAACCCCCGTTTAGTGTCATGGCCAAACCCTAAACTGGGCTTATTTGCCATTGAAAGCAGTTCAGTTTCCTCCTGCTGGGGTTGTGTGTAGAGTGTGCGAAGTGCGATTTAAAGCTTATTGCAGCTCATTCCTGCCATGATAAAACCATGGTTTACTGTGGTATCCAAACGAAGCTAATATAGGCAGTGACCATTTTGCATGGGGGTTCTGTATAAGCCCACTCTGCCCCGTTCTCCCCTCTTCTGGTTCCAAAAAGACCTGCACGTCAGGACAATCGAACATGGCTAAAATGGTCACTGCCTGTATACGTGTATCAGGATTATTATTTTTTCTATCCATACGTGAAGTGTGTTTCTGGTTGCACATTGTTTTTTTGTATGTGTGTCACAGTCATTGCTTCCTCCCGACAGTATTATAAATCAATAATTAGGTTTTCCTTGCAGAAATACGTTTAGGCTGCTATGTTTTTGTTTTTTTAAAGTACACATCACTGCCATGTAGAGTTTACTTGAAGTAAATATATTTTTTCTTTCATTCCGTCCTACATTTGACTTCAGAAACCGTAATTTCTTCGTTTTCTTTTCCACCTCTCCCTCACTTGCGCATTGTTGTTCTTTTAACTTCTCTCTTGGTGCTTGCCAATTGTTCTGTGGAACTGTTTGTTTAGTTCTGCCAGCTGGTGTGGCGTTCCAGAAAGAAGGAAAAATCTGTAGAAGAGCATTAAAAAAAAAATTGGCCTTGCAGATAAGGATACAGAGATTGTAAAACTCGCCAGCCCACACATGTGGCTTCTTGCTTAACCAGCTTTCAGCAAAACAGGCTCCGCTTAGTCTTAGAGCTTGAAAAATAACGGTTCAGAAAACAACTGTTTTGGGCTTGGAGGGTAGAAGGAGTTGAAAAGCAGAGAAATACTGGATAGGGTTTGGAGGGTAGAAGGAGTTGAAAAGCAGAGAAATACTGTCCTTCAAGAAGGACACTGACAAACTGGAACGTGTCCAGAGGAGGGCAACCAAAATGGTCAAAGGCCTGGAAACGATGCCCTATGAGGAACGGCTAAGGGAGCTGGGCATGTTTAGCCTGGAGAAGAGGAGGATAAGGGGTGATATGATAGCCATGTTCAAATATATAAAAGGATGTCACATAGAGGAGGGAGAAAGGTTGTTTTCTGCTGCTCCAGAGAAGCAGACACAGAGCAATGGATCCAAACTACAAGAAAAAAGATTCCACCTAAACATTAGTAAGAACTTCCTGACAGTAAGAGCTGTTTGACAGTGGAATTTGCTGCCAAGGAGTGTGGTGGAGTCTCCTTCTTTGGAGGTCTTTAAGCAGAGGCTTGACAACCATATGTCAGGAGTGCTCTGATGGTGTTTCCTGCTTGGCAGGGGGTTGGACTCGATGGCCCTTGTGGTCTCTTCCAACTCTATGATTCTATTTCCCCATCAATGTAATAAGCAGCTCTTGCCAACAATGAATAATTTTTTTTTGCCCAGACATTATATGTGCAACCCAATCTTGTATACGATTGAAAGGAAGTCTGAACCATTTTCATTGGTGCTTACCCCAGAAAAGTGCGTATAGCAGGGCATTCATATATTATTTTAGTGTCCAAATGGAAACTTGGACAAAGATCTTGGATGTGTGACATTCACAAAGTGGTATGACCTTTTTAATGAAATTAAATAGTATCAGTAGAACACAGCAGTATATCACACACTAATTCTTAGGTTCTTCACAAGCAGTAGCATTTGTGGAAAACATCTGAACAAAATCTTTCAATATGTAGTGTGATAATATTTTCTTCGTAAGAATTCTGCTGCGGTTAATTTCCCCTCTCCAGGAGTCTCACTTTTGTCAGAACAGAAGTTAGTAGAAAAAGAGATTCATTTAAAGCATTGGGGGCTCTACATACAAAATGTAGTAGACTATTAATATTTACATTAGTAATAGGATAATAATATCAAATTTATAAACTAATGTGTGGGTCAGGGTATTTTTCATATATATTCATATAATGCTCTCTCCCCCCCCCCTTACACAATTTTGTGGCTTTTTTTCTTTTGGAATCACTTAAATGTTTTATAGTTGAAAATTGTTCAATAAAATATCACTTTTTAAAAAAGCATCAGGGCTTCATTTTTTGGAAGACTTGCTTGCAGACATGTTTAAGTTCATGTAGTTAGATTTTTATCCTCTGTGCACTTACTTGGAAATAAGCCTCATCTTGAAACTTGGTGAGATTTCCTCTTTTATCAGCCACCCATTGTGCATTTAATACGTTTAATTAATAACTACTTCTAAAAGAAACGTCCTAGGGACAGGGACGTCTGGAACGAACATGCATTCAGGAAGCGTCTTTTGAAGCCTTTCCTCCTAAGAGATAAAGAGCAAACATTAAAAGATGCTTGGCCTTGGGGCATGCAGAAGAATGTAGCTGGAAGGGGAAAAACAGCCTACAGCTGCAAAGTTGCACAACTAATTGAGCTGAGACCGTGATCTTGGATCATTGGGTAGGCACAAGATAAATGAGACAGGTGACGGTGACAACCAAGCAGAAGGCTTCGGGTTCAAACTTCAAGGTATTGGCTCAGCCTTGGGTGCTGAAAGCACATTTGAGTGCAGAGAAGACCACATGCAATGGATTTTGGTTAATTTTTTAAAGTCCTAGCTACAAAGGAGAAATTCTGGATCAACACTGGCTTCTTAGGGGTGGTTTCTACTTGCCCCACATTTGTGGCAATTTGCAGGTCTGGTTTTAATAAAAATCATCTATCTCCGTCAGGTTCAATTTTTGGGTTAGGTTTTTATTATAATGTATATAAAACAGAGAACAGGGATAACTACGGGCAAAAATTAAAAGACAAAAAACAAAATTATAAAATAGGCACTTGAAAGAGTTGAAATAATAAAGTCCAAGTGAAGACAATCAACGTTATCAGATCATCACGTGTAATTCCAGATTTGCCAGGCTTGTGACCTGTTGTCTTGAAAGTGGTGGTTCCATTGTGTATGTCATAAAGGAATGTCAAATTGTATAAAAACTGAATGTTGTAGTCCTTGTCATAATTTGCAGCTGGTGATACCAAGCATCCAGTGTAGGATGATTCCATTGAATTGCAGTTACTATTCTTACTGCCGAGATCATATATATAAATCATTTTTAAACAATATATTTACATTGGTGTCATCAAAAATACTCAGTAACATTAATTCTGGGCAACGAAAGATTTATTTTTGACAACCTGCACTGTTTCTAGCAAATCGTTCTTTTTTAATTATGAGCCATTCATCACTCAATGTGTATATTTAACTACATGCTTAATGTGAGCTTTACGTCCAGTATTGCAGTGTAATAGCTTGCTTGCTATCATTGTTCTGATGTTTCTTAAAGTGGCGCTTAGGCTGGAAACAAGATCTCCAAAGTTCTTGGGCAGTTTTTGTTTTATTTTGCAAGGTTCTCATGTATAAGATTTCTGTCTTGGTTTCATGTCAGCCTTTGAGTCTTGCCCCATTGATTGTCCCTGTGCAAACCCATCCAATGACCGCCATGAAAGCTAGCTAGTCACATTCATTTGGGCTTCTGGCAGTTGCAGTACTGGATGTTTCTCAGCAAGAGCTGAGGTGTGTTTTTTTTTTCCTTGCAGAAAGCTTTGCAGCAAGCTGTGGGCAGTGGCCTGCCGGGTGAACTGCAAGATCCAGCCAGTGAGAAAGGTAACTCAAAATCAAGAGGCAAACCAAGGAGCGAAGGGACCAATAAGTTCGTCGGGTGGATTAGTTGCACTTTCAGCAATAGGTGCCTCTGCTGTGAACATCACAATTCAACATGAACATAGCAGATCTCAGACCAGACTTGAGGGATGTGAGCTTTTTGTGGGGAGGAGCGGTGGAGAACGAGAAGTTGCCTTTTACCAAGTCGCATCAGTTGCCCATTTACCTCAGTGTTGTCTGCTCTGATTGGTAGAGTTTCAGACAAGGGTCCCTCCCAGCCCTACCTGGAGACACCAGGGGTTGAATCCAGGGACTTCCAGCATCCAACAGGTGTATTCTTTCACTGAGCTATTCACATTCGCCTTAAGTTGAAGCCACATGTTTCTTTTATTTACTAAAAAAAAGTCTATCCACAAGGTGCCTAATGTTCACCAATAAAAAACCTGAACTAAATTATAGGTGCTTAATGCGCCTAATAATAATAATAACAACAATATATTATTTTTACTCCACCCATCTGGCTGGGCAGCTCCCAACAGAATATTAAAAACACGATCAAACATTTAAAACTTCCCTAAACAGGGCTGCCTTCAGATATCTTCTAAGAGGCAGATCATTGTTTATTTCCTTGACATCTGGTGGGAGAGCGTTCCACAGGGAGGGAGCCACAGCTGAGAAGGCCCTCTGCCATCATCCCTAGCTAACAGGACCAGTCGTCAGGGATGATGGGAATTGTAGTCCCAAAACAGCTGGAGGGCCAAGTTTGGCCATCACTGGTCTAGAGGAAGTTTCATGTGATCTTAGTGGTCCTTGTTAATGCTTTTCACTAAATGCTCAAAGTCCTCCTCATACCAACCGTTACTGATTTATCTCAGGCTACCCAGCAAGTTCTAGGGACGCGGGTGGCGCTGTGGGTTAAACCACAGAGCCTACGACTTGCCGATCAGAAGGTCGGCGGTTCGAATCCCCACGACGGGGTGAGCTCCCATTGCTTGGTCCCTGCTCCTGCCAACCTAGCAGTTCAAAAGCATGTTAAAGTGCAAGTAGATAAATAGGTACCACTCCAGCGGGAAGGTAAACGGCGTTTCCGTGTGCTGCTCTGGTTCGCCAGAAGCGGCTTATTCATGCTGTCTGCATGACCCGGAAGCTGTACGCTGCCTCCCTTGGCCAGTAAAGCGAGATGAGCACTGCAACCTCAGAGTCGGTCACGACTAGACCTAATGGTCAGGGGTCCCTTTACCCTTTACTTTACCCAGCAAGTTCATGACCGAGCTGAGATCTAAGGATTCCCAGGGCATGACTCTTTAGTACTGAGGTAGAAGTTTGATTGTGGCCTTCAGGTGAGCCACTATACCATTTCTGGTGGATCTCGTGGACAGGATCTTGATTTGATCTAGCAAGGCGTTTCATGTGCTCATAAGCAAAGAGTGCATCCTCTAAGATTTGTGGTCGTTCACTATTTGTAATAAGCAGTCTGGGTATGGACTCTTTTTTTAAATGAGAATTTGCAAAGCAAAAGAAAGAATGAAGTCATCCAGTCTTTGGGCTGTGTAATGGCAAGAGTTCAGCTACCTGTATAGTTCATGTGCAGGTGCTTTTTAGAGCAGTATATCCCTGCAAAGCAGGCATGTCATACCTTTCTAGTGGATTCCTTCTTGCTCTCATTGCCTCTCTTTTTTTCAGATGCTGAATGCAAGCACACAAGTCGGAGGAAATGGTGCAAGAGCTCCAGATCCGAAGGACTCGGAGGTACCTGGCTGGGAACTGGGGACCCTGCACTGGCCTGTGATAGGAATGCCACAATGGGTGAGGTATGTTGCCAGTTTCATACTGTAAACACTGCATCCCTATTATAATGTGTTAACACTGGAAAGTTTGCATGTTCCGTTGCAGATCTGTGCAAGGTCAAACAGTGTGACTGCTAGAGATTCCTAATGCACTGGGGTCAACTACACATGGGTTTGGTCTTACAGGGCAAATAAATTCTGGTGAATGGTGTGCTCACCTCCTTTCTTCGGTGATGGGGCCTGCTGAGGGCCTGAAGGGCCTCACCCTTGCCTCTTTCCGCCTGGCTTGGGGCAGGGCCTGACAGGCTCTTAAGGACTGCCGCTGCTTAGCACCGAGGGCTCCTCTTTTAAATTGTTTTTAATTTTTATCTGTGTTGTTTTAAATGAGACCATCTTGGCTGTGAGCCCTGGATGACCTGCACCCTGACTTACTGGCCCGTTCCCATGTGGCCTGGGAGAGTGGAGTGCTGACTGACTCCAGCTACAAAAGCTGAGGCTGTTGAACAGATTCTTGAGCTGGAGTATTGTTTACGGGGGTTGAGAGAGCTGATGCTGTTATGGATATTGTTGTATCTTTAGTTTTAGATCTTACAATTTATCTGGAAATTGTTTCCATTAGGTTGTGTACTTTTTGATGTGTTTTATTTGTTTATGTTTTCTGTTATGTTTGTAATTATGTAAATCTTGTCATGTTGTAAGCCGCCTTGAGCATAGTTTCAACTGTGGAAAGGCAGCATACAAATACTGTAAAATGGTGATGATGATGATGATTCATTTGTGAACAGCTGTGGGTTTTCTGTTGTGA
The DNA here is from genome assembly GCF_964234715.1 of Podarcis melisellensis. Classification (NCBI taxonomy): domain Eukaryota; kingdom Metazoa; phylum Chordata; class Lepidosauria; order Squamata; family Lacertidae; genus Podarcis; species Podarcis melisellensis. Next base: position 37,306,362 of record NC_138545.1, on the reverse strand, counting down.
ATGTGGGCCTGTCATGGTGTTCTTTCCCCAGCATTCTTTAGAGGAGGAATTTAAGGTCTTGGCCTGTGTAGTGATACCAGCTTTTGTTACCTTCTAGGCTCTTCTTCTAATTATCATCATCATCATCATTATCCAAGAATACAAAAAAATAAAAAATAAAAAATTATGTTAAAAAGAGAAAATATTACAAAGTGGGAATATGATTTGACTACAAAGTATAGTTGTTAAACTCAGTAGATTTTGAGTTCATAGAATTGTACAGAGTTGGAAGGGACCCTGAGGGTCTTCTAGTCCAACCCTCTGCAATGCAGGAATATGGCAGATGTCCCATACAGGGATCAAACCTGCAACCTTGGCATTACCAGCCCCATGTCCAGTTACAATTGTTATATTTGGTAAATTGGTATTTTCTCTGGAGATAAGACACACATGATTCCTGTTAATTTACTCTTTATCATATAATTCATACCATTCAAAAGGACATAAAATATGTGGATGATAAGTAACATTATTCATTTTCAAAGTAGACCCATTAGGTCAGTGAACTTAAAACAACTTGCACCCACTGTTTTTTTAGCAATATAAGTCTGCTCTGAAAATGACTTTGTTGGCTATCACCCCACGACAATTCCCAGCATTGCCTAATTCTTCCTTAGCATATATAACCAGAGGGTCCCAGTTATTCAGCACTTGTTTATTTTCCTGTTCCTTCCTCCAGGTCCTTGAGGCTCCTTCTTCTGGTGTGGTGCCTGACTTGGCTGGAGTCTGTGACTACCTGGAGTGGACTTACCATTTGCCGCAGGGAGTAGAGAGCTCCGTAGGAACTCAGGCAGTTTAGTAAGTGGGACTCCTATAGGGCAACTATCTACATCTCAGGGAGGGCAAGTGCCCATTCTTGTGGCTGCAGTCTGGAGCTTCACAGTAAAAGCTCTGAAATTCTGCCATTCAGTAGAAGTTCTGTAAAACATCGGAGCTGCACAGCTGGCAGGATAACGGTAACAACGAGGCTTTTAGAAACATAAGCCTGTTGGCAAATTAAATTCAGAAGTGCGTCAAGCAGTAAAATGCACGTATCAAAGTATCCTTTTTAGGAACTTGGGAATTAAATCTGAGTGCAGTTGCAGAAGGAAGGGAAATTGCAGAAGCCAAATGGCTTTGTAGCAGAAAAGGGGCTTTCATGAGCTACTGCCCTGGCAAATAGAATAGTATTGACTGCTACTTCTATGCAGTCCGCTGTGGAAAGGGAGCTCAACTAAGGGGGAGAAGCTGTTGGATCATGACCCAGGTCCCCTCAAGGATTTAGACACTGCCAAGCAGAGCTTAGGGATCACACTGGACCAGAGGGAACGAGACAAATTTCTAAGGTACGTGGGACCACAATGCCTTGAATTATGCCTGCAAGTCAGTGGAGTTTAGTGCAGACCACAATAATACTTCCCTTATTTCTGATCAGTGCCCATGCTGGCAGGAACTGGAGTCCAATATCTAGGGGGCAACAGGTTGGGAAAAGGCTGGCTTAGAATGCCGTGCTGGAAATTGGGATCTCTGGGTCGCCGGTGCGAGATCCGCTTCCTAATTCTGTTTTTTGCCTCTTTCGACAGCGGGGATGAAGATATGGAAGAAGTGGAGCTGGTGGCTGAGGTGCGGCTGGGGGATGTGGGCGCCTTGTCTGGCATCTTGAGAAGAAATCTGTCTTGGAGGATGCAGAAGTCTGGTGGGTGTCTGCACATATGCGAGAAAAAATGAGACAGATGAGGAAAGGGATGCAGGCGTGACTCTCTAGGATGGAAACTACATTATATGGTAAACCATAGAGAGGGGGTCAGGCAGGATGTAGTAGCAAGATCCAGGGTGGCGGTGCCATTCAGCAAGTTCCGTGTCTTGCACATCCAGAGCCTGCCATCTTATACATAGCAGGGGGAAATGAATGGGCTGCCGTACTTGGTGGTAGGGTAGTAAAACGGTTTCTTTTCAGTGTTGGGTCTCTTCCCCCAGCCCATTCATAATTGCGTATGTGCTGATAGAAGAGCTTCTATTTCAAGTGCTCCAACCCAGTTTCTCTTAGGCCCAGGACCCACAAAGATACTCATATTTCAGGGGACCCCCACCCCTGCTGCTCAATCCTGCCCCAATATGACCTGCTGGCAGTCCCCTGCAATGGCACCTCTCCCTTTCTGCTGACCTTGGACCTTGAGCCCAGATATGGTGAGGATAGGTCCTGCAGTTGGTGGAAACGCAGGTCTCTGTAGCTTAAGATTTGGACTGAGACTCTGAAGTTGCTGGCTACAGCTTTAGGCAGCTCCAGGGCTGGATGCCTGTACTGGCTAATGGAGTACTGTATGCTATCTGAGGCTTACACCCATATCGATAGCAGCAGAATTGGAAATATCGGAACCCTGACTCCTGTGAAGCACCAGTTGTGGAATGTGATACGGGGCCTTTATGTATTTTTTAAAAATTCCCATCTTCTTCCAATTTGGATGCACGCCTAACCATTTCCGTTTTTGCTCCCTGCAGCCTGCCTTGGATTATCTGCACCTTGCTGGAGAGGAAGTAACTCATGTCCCCTTGGGCACCGTTCCCTTTCGGAGCAGCCTTATCCTCTGGACTCACACAGAACTCTGCCTGTAATGGACCTGGCTCCTTGGACTTCTCTTTTAGCCAGGAGCCAAGTTCCGCAGTCCCCTAAAGCAGACAGGACTTCTCCTTCACCTTGCTTGGGCATGACTCTGGGTACTGGCATGGGGGTATCCAGCGGGGGGCAGCAGCGCCCACAGAGCGCCGCCAACCGGGAATCTGAATCCCAGCAGCGTTCCCAGCCACCTCCCGCCAACTCCTTGGACAAGGCCGATTCCAGCACCTCTTCTTCATCATCCTGCTCTTCGTCGTCATCCTCAATCTCCTGCCACCAGGGCCTGCCGGGCGAAGGTGGCGGCGACTCTTCAAACCCCTGCCCCCCAATGCGCTCCCCGGACTTAGATATTTATGATCCCTTCCACCCGACCGATGAGGATAACCTCAATGGTGATTTTGCCTTCGGCGACTCCCCCCACAAAGAGGCAGAGGGTGGGCGGCATGACCAGAAGTACGACCCCTTTGACCCCACGGGCTCTAACCCCAGTTCCTCCATCAGCACCCCTTCGCACGAGGAGGATGACGAAGATGAGGACGACGATGAAGACGACAACGACCAACACCCTCCGGACATGTCCCACAGCATCAGTCGCATCTCAGAAACATTGGCTGGGATCTACGACGAAAACAGCCTGAGCCAAGATTTCCCCAGCTCGGACAAAGGGCAGGAAGATTCTGAGCCAGAGGTGGAAGCCGGCAGGGATTACGAAACGGAGGCAGCCTGCTCTGCTGAGCTACCCGAGGGCAAAGAGCCCCCTGGCGCCGATTCCACTCTTCCTGAGGAGCTTCCTTCAGAGCAGGCGGAAGCTAAAGCCCCTGAGCCACGCCGCCGGGTCTTTGTGGTAGACTTGGCCCCCAAAGGACGCTTGGATGCTGAAACCAAGCCGCAGCTGGAAGGGAAAGTGTCCCTGGAGGTGGTGACTGTTGGAAACGCCAAGCTGAGGAGTGGCGAGAAGACATCCAAAGGAGGCGGGCATCATCGGGCCGGACGCCGGTCATCCATGGAGTGGGACGGGAGTGGTGGTGGCGACTCGGAAATTGAGGAAGGCGAGATTGTCCAGCCAGAGGATGAGCGCTATAGCCCCATTCGACTTTTCCGGAGCAGGTGCCGGCCTGCCGAACAGCGCACCCTGCGGGTGGTCGAAGGAGACGACTTCCTGTCGCTGCACGCCGACTCGGATGACGAGGGAGCCCTACAGATCGACTTCAGCGAGAGCCAGCCTGACCCCCGTTGGAAGGGCGTGGACTTGAGGAGAAAGATTCTGACCCAGCGACGAGAGCGCTATCATCGGGCCCCCTCGCCCCTGCCTCCACCACCGCCGCCTCCGCCAGCCCCCAAGCGCCCTGCCTCCAAGTCTCACTCCGGCTCGAGCTCCGGCTCCTGCAAGAAATCGAAAAGGGAGCGCAAAAGGTCTCGCGAGCGCAAGGCCTCGAAAACCAAGGAGGCCTACGTCTCCCCGTGGAACCCCAAGAAGAAATCCAAATCGCGCTCGAAATCCAAGGAGCGCCGGCATTCGCACCACAGGGCTTCGCGGTCCCGCTCACATCACCGAGCCTCCCGGTCCTGGTCGCCGTCGATCAGCACCAGCTTGTCTGCGGTTGGCTCCTCCCATACCTCCGCCGAGCGGCGCAAGAGCAGGAGATCAAAGTCAAAGGAGAAGCGCCGCGGCCGGCGCTCTCGGTCACGCAGCAGCAGCCGTGCCCATCGCAGCAGGCACAAAGAGAAACATCGGGGGGATGGCGGCAGAAAGAAGAAGAAACGCTCCCGGTCTCACTCGCGAGAGAAGCACCCTTCCCATCGGTTGTCCAAGGACAAGGAACGGGAGGTGCACCTGCAGGAGGAGCCCAAGTCTGAGAAGGTCCTGATGGAACGCCGTAGAGATGCACGGACTGTGGTGCCCCCATCGATCCAGGACCTCAACGACAACGACCTCTTCACCATCAAGAGGACCATCACGGTCAACCAGCAGGAGAAAATGGAAGGGCTCTTGGAGACGCCGGAGAGAGCTAAGCGGGAAGTCCTTTACGATTCCGAAGGGCTGAGCTTCGATGCTTGCTTCTCGGACCGCGAGCCCGCGGAGGAATCCAAATCGGGCGGGGGACGGCTAGCGTCCAAGGAGGACGTGGTCCCGTCCCGCAAGGACAAGCGGCCGGAGGAGGACATCAAGCAGAAGGTTCCTAAGGAGAAAGAGCGCAAGAGGGCCTACTTGGAGGAGCGCCCTGGTGCCCGCGATAAGTACAAAAAAAAGTTGAAGGAGGGACCGCCCTGTTCTGAACAGCAGGAGTTGCCCAAAGTGGAGAAAAAGGCCCGGCCGGATCGGGACAAGACTGGGAAAAAGATCAAAGCTGGAAGCCACAAGGAAAGTGGCAAGTTGGGATCAGGCCGGAAGGTGAAGCTCCAGTCCAAGGTGGCTGTTTTGATCCGCGAAGGGGTCAGCAGCACCACGTCGGTCAAGGAGGTGGGTTCCATCGGTGTGAAGTTCAGCCGCGACAAGGAGAGCCGCTCGCCTTTCCTCAAGTCGGAGGAGAAGGTGCTGATGGTTGGGGCCTCGGCAGCCGGCCAAGGAGAGATGGCCGACGTCAAGGAGCCAGGCTTCAAACCCAAGAAAGTCAAAGGGCTGAAGGCCAAGATGGGCGTGAAGAAGCTGAAGGGCATCAAGCCCAAGGGTGCCTCCGAGCCCAAGAAGAAGAAGAAGCTCAAGGTGAAGACTGGGCTGAAGAAATCCAAAGCCGACAGCTGCAGTCAAGGCGCGAGCAGCCCCTTGAGGGTCAAGGAGGAGCCCTCGTGGTCTGGTTCGGAGAAATCGGAGGTCACCGCCAAACCACCCAGCCCGCAGCCCTTGGCCCCAGGCCAGGAGCTCACGCCCGACTCCCAGACGGTGGACAGCAGCTGCAAGACGCCCGATGTCTCCTTCCTTCCTGAAGAGCCCCCCGTCGAGCCCCCCAGGGTGCCAGCAGACGAGCCGGAAGCCGACAGTTTGTCCGAGACCAAAGAGGAACAGCCGCTGCAGCCACCCCCTCACCCACCTCGCAGCTTGCCCCAGCCACCGGCCCCCATGTCATGGAACCTGCAGGGTGGGGTAGACTGCACCAGTGGCGTGTTGGCATGTAGGTATTGGGATGGGGCCAGGGAAGTGGGGAGGGAGTGCTGTCGTGGAGCCCTACTCATTGGTCTTTTTTAACGCATTGCTCCATTGCTTAATACTAAAACAGTTTCCAAGCAGGTTACAAAAATAACTTGCGTTTGTGTATGTGCGCGCGCGGACACACACACACACAGAGTGAAACTGAAAAACTAAAGCAAAGCTAAAACACAACACAATGCAAAACAACAAAATCCTAATGAAGCAGAAACATATCAGCACATTTTGAAAATGTCTCGAGGGCCAGGTATCCCTTCCCTCTTCTCCCTTTTACCAAAGCACAGCCATTGGTGGTTTTAGTATGAATCTGAAATACGGCTGCAGACCCCCTGTATTGCTTGCGTGCCATAATGGCATTGCTTTTTTCCCTTGATGGATCTTTGCCATATGGAAGCTGTTCCCGTCCTTGCCTAGAAGGTAGAGCCTCCTTTGTGTGCCCATACAATTGGAAGAGGTCTCAGAGTTCACCTCTTCCGCCACTGTGCTCAGCGCACGATGCAAGTACAGCATCCCTGGCAGGTGCCCACCAAGAGCTGCTTAAATGCTTCCACCAAAGGAGTGTTTGCTGCCTCCCAAGGCAAGCCTTTTCCCATTTTTTTTTAAAAAGAATTTTCATTTTCCAAACAAATTTTATACAATCAACAAATTATTTTGCAACCGTTCTTCAATTTTTGACTTCCCTCAGTTTCTCTGTCAATCTTTCGTAAAATTTCTATTTATTGACGCATTTCTAAACATGATATTGCCTTTCCCAACTCCTTTTCCTCTTACTCTCTTTTTTTGCACTATTTCTTATTATCTCACAGAGTCTCTTCAAAACCAACAAGCGTTGTCTGTACATCACATATATTTTTTAGATATTCTGTAAATTTCCCCCAGTCCTCGATAAACTTTTGGTCTTTCTGATATCGCATCTTCCCAGTCAATTTGTCCAATTCTGCATATTCAGTCAATTTAGCCTTTTCCCATTTTGGACCGCTATCAGCATAACGTCCAGCTGATAGCTGCTTCCCTCCCAGTTCTCCCCTGTTGGTTCTGATCCTCTGGAGCGACCAAGGGCCTAAGTCTGCTCTGTTTACTGCATGACAGACCTCCAGATATTCAAAGACTGCTGCGTCTTGAAGGATTAAACCAGTGTTAAATCCAGGTCACCACAAGACTTCACTGTCCACGCACAAAATATTGAACGCAGCCACAGTCTTCACAACCTTTTTGTTATGTTTCTTGGGGCTGTCGATAAAAGTCTGAAATTCTGCACTGCTCATCCAGTGAAGGGTAAAAATTCAGAGGACTGGGTGGTGGTATGAAGTGTTTCTCTTCAGCCATAACTTGTGTGACCAAAAGTTCCCAAGTCATTAAAAGCCTGAACCTTACCAGCAGGAGAAATCACATAAGGAAAGTACATGCCTCTGAGTGTGTGTCATTTTGCCCTAAAGGCACCTGGAACTTGTGTTCCTTGGAGCAGAACCTTCCGAGCTCTGCTAACAGTTGGAGCCAAGGAGCACAGCCCTTTTCATAGATCCGCTTTCATTTTTCAGTGCATCTGTGTTTTTAAACTCTGCAGAGCAGTGTTAAAGCCTTAACTATAGATGTTGTAGGAGATCCGCATATTTTAAAGAGCACCTAGGGGTGGGATTGAATTTGGGCAGTGATAGGATGTTTAACCCCATCTCAGTTACAAGTTTATTTCTCCCCCCACCCCGGTGCTGTTTTTCCATGCTGAGTGGGCAGAGAGGGGAGAGAGAATGAAAGAATAGAGCAGACCACCCCCCTCTTTGATAAGGGAAAACCCAGGACTTGAGCGCCTGTATATCGGGTGAGGAACCTCTTAATTGTCCGCCTGCACTCCCTTCTCCACCCCCACCCCATGCCTGTTTGGGAAACCGTTTCTGAGCCTCTTGTTTCTTAACCTAGTGACTGCCCTGCTTTTCAAGATGGAAGAGGCCAACCTTGCAAGCAGGGCAAAAGCCCAGGAGCTTATTCAAGCAACCAATCAGGTACGGAGCAGGTTTGAAATGGTTAAAACCGCTGTTGCAATTCATTTTCATTGTGTAGATAACGGAGATTGGTCTACCCAAAAATCACAGGGTGTTGGCAATGGGGTTACAGCCACAAGTAGCATTTTCAGTACAAAAACCTCAAATTCAGCCAAGAGATCTGGCTGCGGCAACTGTTATTTCTGGGAATGCGTGTGAAACTCCTTTCTAGCCATAATGTGGGAGGGGAGGGCAGGAGGTGGAAGGTTGTGGGGCTGACTTGATAACACAAACGGGACGAAGTGCAAACCTCTTGGAAGGCAATACAAAGATGACCATTGTATACTTAAGGGTTGTGTCAAAGCCCAGAGCACTGTGTATTCTCGTGAAAGCAAGGTGTGCTGTCTAGCACAGAAGCTGGCACTTGTAAGAGTTGCAGCTCTTCCTTTTAAAAATAAAATTATTATTATTAGATTCCTGGTTCTCATAGTAGCAGGGACAAGCTTAGATGTACTGTATTTTTCGCCCTATAGGACGCACTTTTCCCCCTCCAAAAATGAAGGGGAAATGTGTGTGCGTCCTATGGGGCAAATACAGGCTTTCAGTGAAGCCTGGAGAGCGAGAGGGGTCGGTGCACACCGACCCCTCTCGCTCTCCAGGCTTCGCGGACCTCTCAGCAAGCAGTGGGAGCACTCCCGCTGCTTGCGGAGAGTGGCCTGCATGCTGAAGCCTGCGTGCGCTAAGCTCAGCACGTCCAGGCTTCGCGGACCTCTCCGCAAGCAGCGGGAGCCAGCACTGGGCTCCCACGGCTTGCAGAGAGCTGCCTGTTTGGGGGCTGGGGTCAGGGGAAGCTCGGACGGGCCTCCCCAGCCCCGCGCCTGGGGGGGAAATAATTTTTTTCCCTTTATTTCCCCCCCAAAAAACTAGGTGCGCCTTATGGGACGGTGTGTCCTATAGGGCAAAAAATACGGTATATGGGTGTTTTCTGGTAAAGGACTTGCATACAGTGAGGGCTTTATCTTCCCCAGTGCGAAGAGATGGGGGCTTCATCTCTCCCAGGACAACAACTGGTTCTCCATCTCCCAAGCTGGCTGCCATGTCCTTCCTGGCCTCCCTCTGCCCCTCTACTCTTTGACAGACTAGTTCCCAAATTTAATGCGAACCGAAACAAACCTCAGCAAGCAAAGTTGGGTTTGCTTTCAGAATACACTCGGGCAACTGAGTTGTAAATTCTGTCCAATCTCAGAATGTGTTGTTTGGGGTTCCTGTCCCATCCACAGCCAGGTATACCCATCTAGTTACCTGATTGCTTCTGGGTGGCATCCCAACATCTAGCTCTTGAGTTTGGAGAAATGGAAGGCCAATGACATGCCGTCTTAACCATCTCCTCCTCCCTTCCCCTGCCAGATCCTGACCCACAGCAAGCCCGCTGCCTCCTTGGGCCCCCCTCAGCCTCCAGCACCACCGGCCCACCCGCCTGCCTCGCACTTGGCTGTACCGCCCGTCTCCTACCTGCTCCAGAGCTCCCTGCCTCTCGGAGGCTGTGGCTCCACCCCCACCACTCCCACTGGAGTCTTGCCTGGGACGTTGAGCCAGGCTTCGTCAGGCCCTCCCTCGGCGGCCATATTTGCCTCTTCCTCGGGCACCGATCTGGGGAGCACCAGCTCTGAAGGGCGCGGAGACAGCGACAAGGTAAGAGCTGGGGTTGTTTTTGGAACGAAGCAGCTGGTGCTTTAAGGCAAGCCTTCCCCAGCCTAGTGCCTTCCAGAAGCTGCTGGGCTTCAGCTCCCATCAGCCCTAACTACCATTGTCCATGCCAGCTGGGTTTGTGTCATGGACTGGCTGGACACAGAAGAAGGATGGGATGTACAAGCTGGGGAAGCCCCAAGGGAAGAAGGCTCAGAGCCCAGGGAGTGGTGGTGCCACGCCAATGAGCAGCCAGAGGGAGAAGACTGGGAAGAGGAGGGTTCAAAAGCTGAAGGGGTAACGGTTTAGTGAGCAGGGAGAGTCTGTGACAGAAAGAAGTCCAGAAACAGAGGCAGAAACAGGAGAGGAGGAAGGGCAGAGATTAGTCAGACTGGTGAAGAAGCCAGGGTGTCTCCCTCTCCTGCTTTGACAGGAGAGGCAAAAAGTGGGAGGAGCAAAGGCAGACGCATTGGTGTAGTCTCAGATTGGGAAGGACCTTGGAGAGGAGGAGACTTAGGCAGCTGTGGGAAGGTGCAGGTTTCTTCAGTCTCCAAAACTGCCTCCTGGGGTAAGACCTACCAGAGATGAGTTGCTGTGCTAATTAGGCCCGATACTCCTGTGCAGCTCCTGTTTTGCTAAAAGTTAACTCTGAGTGATTTCTTGCTGGCCAACTTACTTACAGAATGTCGGAAGTTTGAGAGTCCTGAAACATCAGGAGGGCCACAGGCTCCTCGCTTCTGCGCCAAGCAGCACAGATTGAGGCCAGTTGCCCAGCACTAAAATCAACAGGCACGCTGGTGGCGCTGTGGGTTAAGCCACAGAGCCTAGGACTTGCCAATCAGAAGATTGGTGGTTCGAATCCCTGTGCCGGGGTGAGCTCCTGTTGCTCGGTCCCTGCTCCTGCCAACCTAGCAGTTCAAAAACACCTCAAAGTGCTCCGGTGGGAAGGTAAACGGCGTTTTCGTGCGCTGCTCTGGTTCGCCAGAAGCGGCTTAGTCATGCTGGCCACATGACCTGGAAGCTGTACACCGGCTCCCTCGGCCAATAAAGCGAGATTAGCGCCGCAACCCCAGAGTCTGCCATGACTGGACCTAATGGTCAGGGGTCCCTTTACCTAACATCACCAGGGATGTGAGGATCTGCCTTAGACCAAGTCAGACCATTGGCTCATCTCGTTCAGGATTGGCAGCAGAGATCTCTCACAGCCTTACCTGGAGGTGACAGGGCTTGAACCCCGGGACCTTCTGCATGCATTGAAAGCGGGTGCTGCACCACTGAGCTAAAGCCCTCTCCTAGATATTCAGCAGTGGACCATGGTCCATAATCCTGGTATTGGGACAGGTGCTTTAAACCATCTATGGAGGGGGTCAAACAGTTTCCTGGGGGAAGAGAAAGGACGTTCTTACAGAGGTATCTCTTTTGGCTAATGAACCGTTGCTTGCAAGCAACAGAGGAGCAGGGCTTGATCAGCCCACTCTCACACCTATGCCATGCCATCGACATACCTTAAAGATAAAGGGACCCCTGACCATTAGGTCCAGTCGTGGCCGACTCTGGGGTTGCAGCGCTCATCTCACTTTATTGGCCAAGGGAGCCGGCATACAGCTTCTGGGTCATGTGGCCAGCATGACTAAACCGCTTCTGGCGAACCAGAGCAGAACACGGAAATGGCGTTTACCTTCCCACTGGACCTATTTATCTACTTGCATTTTGACATGCTTTCAAACTGCTAGGTTGGCAGGAGCAAGGACCGAGCAACGGGAGCTCACCTCGTCGCAGGGATTCGAACCGCCAACCTTCTGATTGGCAAGCCCTAGGCTCTGGTTTAACCCACACCGCCACCCGCGTCCCACTCAACATACCTTAGAACTAGCTTTACTTCACCTTGCGCCCCCCCCCCCCCGGCTTCAGCTGACTCTCCTGCCTCTGCTCCACTGCAGTACCTGAAAAAGCTCCACACACAGGAACGGGCAGTGGAGGAAGTGAAGTTGGCCATCAAGCCCTATTACCAGAAGAAGGAGATCACCAAGGAAGAATACAAGGACATCCTGCGTAAAGCCGTCCACAAGGTGAAAGAGGCTCCTGGGGTCACGTGGGAGACTTGGAAGTGGGGAGAGGGGGAAAGGTATTGACTCTTTGTTTTGTCCTCCTCCAATTCTCCTCTAGATCTGCCACAGCAAGAGCGGCGAAATCAACCCCGTCAAAGTGAACAACCTAGTGAAGGCGTACGTCCAGCGATACAAGTACTTTCGAAAACACGGGCGCAAGATGGATGAGGAGCCAGGCCCCCCCAAGGAGATAGCGGGGCTGGACAAGTCTGGCTTGCCCATGCCCCCGCTCTGATTTCCCCCCCTCTTGACCACCAGGGGGGAGAAAACAAATCAAAAAGAATGGCCCTTCTTTATGCAAATAGGCTTGGCTGGGCCCCCCTCCCCCAGCCCCCTTTCCTGTGTGTGGGGCGTGTGGAAGGGAGGGGTTGGGGCGACCCGCTTTGTTTGGGGAGGGGTGGCATTTGGAGAGTGCGGTTCTTCTGCGTCTTCTACCTGCCCCTCAACACTCAACAGTTTTAGCCACAAAGCGACTTGTGTTTTACCCTGTAAATACAGATGAGAGGATGGGAAACTAATTTTTAGTTTCATCACTCTCCAGACCCCACTACCCCCCATGATAAAATGGGTGGATGTTATTCCCCCCCACCCCACCCACTCCACCTTAGTTTTTACTCATTTAGCATGTTTTTAATTTGACGGTTTTATTCTCGCCCTCCCTCCCTCCCGTCAGGAGTCATGAAAGAGCAGTACTGTGGCCGGCCTGTAGATGGCAGCTTCCTGCCACACTGGGCGGGTAGCACATCCCTCATCCTCCCCCCGGTTGTAAGTTCGTCTGCCATACTCTTCCCCACCCCTTTCTCTTCATAAAACTGCATTTAGCCATCTAAACCGAGCTCTGTCTCTGTGGTCCTTTAGTGAGGGGTGTGTGCGTGTCTCTGTACTTTTTGGGGGGCGGTGCACTCCCCCAGAACACAGATGGATCACATTTGTTGCTACAACTACCTTGTGGAAGAACTGCTTTGGTTTTTTTATTCTTTAAAGGGTGCTTGAGGCATCGGGCAAAATCTTGCTTTACAGATGGCAACCCTCTCTCCCTGTCCTATTCTGAGGGGCAACTGCATCTCTGGACCCCTATATAAGCAGTCACGTTAGAGGAGGCCTAGCAGTCTGGATCAGCTCTTCAGCCTTTTTTTTCTTCTTCTGGAGTTCCCGTTTTCTGAATTCTTCCTCCAGGCCCGAATGTTGATTCTTTGGGCTCATCCCTATCTCACAACTACCCATGAAATCAATATGACACATCGCCTAGGGCTGGGGCGATGCCAGCTTTTCAACATTGTGATGCAATGCCAGCCAAACATCATGATACAGTGATACACTTTGCGGTGTTGCAAAGCAGAGGAAGGAATGAGTTGCATCGGCCACATCCTTGCGATGAAACTGCTGCCTCTCCCTCTGAGGGAGCTGAGGCAGCTTCACCCCAGCGCCTTGTGGGGCTGCGGCCGTCGCAGCTTATTCTTCCGCATGGCGGAGGAGCTCAGGAATGGCAGAGGTTTCACCTGCGATATACTGCTGGGTGAAAGCACCGTCGCGGTCTGGCCCTGGGCGATGTATCAATGCATCACCCAGGCCTAGTGTTGCCTGGTACTTAGTTGAACCCGATCACATTGTATAGTAATGGGGGCTGTGGCCCTCCAGTTGTTGCTGGACTCCAAATTCCATCCGTCCCTGCCGGCATGGTCAGAGATGGGAGGTGTCCGGCAAATTCTGGAGGGCCACAGCTTCGCTTTCCCCTTCCCCTTGCTGTAGTTGGTCGACTGTACCCTTTTGGTCATTGATGTTGCCATCCCCTGAGGATGCCCAGAGTCAGGTTGCCCAAGAAACACCTGAGAGGTGGGGTAATACAGGGGTAGCCAATGTAGTAGAGGTATTGGGAGAACTACAGTTCCCAATATCCCCTACCAGTGTGACAAATGGCTGAGGATGAAGAGAGTAAGTAGGAGAGCACTACATTGGCTATCCCTGGAGGAAGTGTATAAACCAGGGTTTCCCAAACCAGGGTCTCCAGCTGTTTTTTGTGTGTTTTTTGGGACAACAATTCCCATCACCACTGACCATTGGTCCTGCTAGCTAGGGATGATGGGAGTTGTAGTATATATAACCACTGGTGGATCAGACTGCTGCTGAAAAGGGGTAGGAGGAGAATGTAAGGAAGAAACTTGCGAGGTACTGCGCGGAGAAGGAAGTCTACGTAACAGTCCTTCTGAGAATCCAGTATAATCCAGTATAACATTGCTAAAGGAGCCTTCTAAACAACCCCCACAAACAGCTGCTGGCAAACAAATTTCTCATTTTGAAGAAGGTGGGACAGTTTTCTAAGATTATGTTGTTGCTGCTGCTGCTGTCACTTTGACTTCCTGCCCCAGGCTATGAATTGGAAAAGTTGAGAGTAAGAATGGGGCGGCAGCCTTGAGCCCAGAGAACCTGAGTTAATTTGCTCAGCGAGGTTCTTGCCCAAAGGGCTGCAGGAGCAGCCGTGTTGGTAGGATGGATGCTTCAGCTAACCCTGGAGGGGCTGACACCAATTAGTGGGAAAGGTGCTATGGTAAGAGAGCAAAAATGGGAAATGTTGTCAGGGACAGATGTGGACTTTGTCTGAACTCACACCCCTTGGACACTCGGGACTCCAGCTCAGATTAGCTGCAGTACCTTCTCTGTAAGAGCGCAACACAAATGTTTGGTGCATTTCAGTTTAGGAAAAAACGTAATCAGCTGGGGGTGAAGAGACCTAATAGAGGCTTACTGCATCAAGCATATTGCAGAGAAAGCAGGTTGAAGTTTTTCTCCCAAACGAAATAGTCAAATTTTGATAATCCAGTGAAACGAACTGGCAGGTTGTTTCAGAGCAGATGAGAGAAAGTGCCACACAGTGTATAACGATTCATGGGATTCGCTGCCACAAGATGAGACAGCCGCTGGCTTAGATGGCTTTACAAGGGGGATTAGAAGGATCAGTCTGTCAATGGTAACTGATCGTGATGGCTGCATGGCGTTTCCAGGTTCAGAGGCAAGATAGTTCCTTCCCAGTACTAGTTGCTAGACCTCTGATCCGATCCTGTGGGGCTTTTCTTGTATTGAATCCTTCAACTCTTTGCTGCTCTTGCCTTCAAAGTCATGGCAGTTTAGGGGTTGAAATGGTGTGTACATATTCTTCTGAGTTTTATTTATGAAGTGCCTAAAATTACTATGTACTGCACATTTTCGAAAAACCATTCTCTGCTTCGCAGGGTCACGCTTTGAAATCTAACCAGCATCATTAGGAAGTGAAGGGAGGGAAGAAACCGAGAGGAAGTACTGTATAGCCTGTATAAATACTATACTGTACTATACTGTATAAATACTGTATGGCCTGTTGAAAGAAAATGCAGTCCAGAATAAATTGGCTTTCTAAAAGAAGAAACCAGAGAGGCAGAGGTAGGGAGTTCCATGCAGAGTTAGAAGCCAGTGGCCTGGTTCACACATAATGCTGAGCCATGGTTTGCTCAGCATACTTAGCTTGAACATCCAAACCCAACCCAGCAGACTAACCATGGTTTGTTTTCTGGCAACCATAAGGCAAAGCAATTTGGGGATTTTGTTGGCTTACAAACTGGTTTGTTCAAACTATGGTTTGGCATAATACCTGCACCCAGCAGCCTTAACTATGGTTTGTTTGGCAGCTCCACCCTAGAGAATACCACCCAGCTATAGAAAAACAAGGCAAAAACAGCTGGAAAACAAGCCAGCACTTTGAGGAAACCAGTTGTTGCTTGTTTGCTTGTCTGTAAAACTACTCTTGTGTTTATTGAACAAACCATGGTTTAGAGGCGTGTGAACATAACCAGAACAAACGACTGCAGACAAGAGGAAAAAGGGAGGGGACATAACCAGAAGATGATATTTTTAATTAAATCTTGTTCTACTAAAAGTACTCAGATCAATGAGTGCGTGGACTAAGGAGTGCATAACCAATGAAATCATGTAAGGAGAAATGGAGAGAAAGGAATAAGATCAAGGGGAGGGAGGAGACTTTAAAATAAGTTTATAACAAGATGATTAGCAGAGCTGAGGACTGGAATAAGGAAAAAGGCAGGAGACCAATTGGAGTTATATTAGGGCAAACAGGGTGAGAATTGGCAAAAACTTGCTAACATCTTAGCACCATCAAAAGGACTGGATGCATCTAATGATTTTTAAGAAAAACAGCAAGCCTGCATCAGAATTACTGTGGATTAAAAAGTGAGATAAAAAAACACACTAAGATTGCCAACAATAAGCAGTAAAAAGTAACATTAAATCTTAAGCATAATTGGGACACTCAGAGATGATAAATCCAGTTTTTGCCATTGTTATTATTTCTTAAATTTATATACCAGCTTTCACCTAAAGATCACATGGTGGTTTACAACATAAAAACACAAAGTGCATAACATAATAATAAAGAAAAAACCCTCACATTTTAAAAGCCAGAGAGTGTTTAACAGCCAAAGACCTAGTTAAAGAGGCGTGTTTTCGCCATGTTCAGCTGCTGGTTGTGGTTGTGACGCCTACGACGAAACCAGCGAATGATATGAACAAGAACGGATGAAGCAAAAAACAAACGAAAACCCCCCACAAACTCTTGAATATCCTCTGCATGCAGGGATGCTAATAGAAACCGACAACGGCTGCCAGCTGTCTCAGTGGAAGGTTTGTGCAAGTGTGCAGTGACCAAAGGGGCTGCCGGAATGCCCCTTTCTCAGGAGTGGCAAAGAGGAGTGTCGATTCTGCTGCGTAAGAGAAACCCCGAAAGCTGTCTGAGGAAGAGGACCCAAATCTGCAGCTATCTGAAGGGGAGAAAAGTTTTGCACGGCTAATTAAACTGCACCTCCATCTTCTCTCTCCATTCTCTCAGTTGGTCCAGAAAGGATCCTTGCAGCGAATCCGATATCCTTAGGTCCGGCTCTGCTCCCTTTAATGATGAAGCCCCGCTGGACTGGCTCAACTCGTAGAGAGCTTCCAGGGTCTTGGGGATGACCTGTAAAAAGGGAAGTGGGGAGAGAACGAGAACAAAACAGTTGCTGCTACTTGTGTTCCGTTCATTTAGTTCTTAGAACTGCCTACCGTGTGTGGCAGGGCAGAGACTATAGCATTTTCCCACTTTATCCCCAGGGCTACATAAAAGGAGGGAGGGCTAGGCTACCTTAGAGGGAACCGCTCTGCCCACTGCAATGAAAACAGACTTTGGCTACAGAGTTTTGCTGATTAATGGACATACAGTGGTACCTTGGGTTACAGACGCTTTGGGTTACAGACACTGCTCCAGGTTAAGAACTTTGCCCCAGGATAAAAACGGAAATCGCATGCCAGCGGTAGCAGGAGGCCCCATTAGCTAACGTGGTGCTTCAGGTTAAGAACCGTTTCAGGTTAAGAACGGACCACTGGAACGAATTAAGTTCTTAACCCGAGGTACCACTGTATATATACAGTGGTATACAGTGGGAGGTTTATGAACTTAATCTGCTCTGGAAGTCCATTCTTAAACCAAAACCATTCTTAAACAAAGACACGCTTTCCCTAATGAGGCCTTCCACCGTTCGGATTCCATTCTTAGACTGAGGTAAAGTTCTGAAACCAAGACATTATTTCCGGTTTTGCGGAGCTTGTGAAGCAAATCGTTCTTAAACCGAGGTACCACTGTACATATTTATCAGCTAAAGAAGTACCCACAGTTGATCAGGTATCCAATTTTGCAAAAAGGTAAGTCCCTATGAAAGCTATAGATGATGTAAACTATATCTGTGGTCTTTCGCATGTTTGTTAGGACTCCCAATTCCAGTTCTCCCACACCCCCAAGCTGGTTTGTATGACATCACTGCTTTTACCCTTACCACTAAATAATCTTATTCTCTAGCTTAAGCACAGGGAGTCTGAGGCTTTGATTTTTAAGATACTTACAAGACTTAAAGGACCTGTTACTCAATTCAAAAAATCACGGTCAGTCAATCTTAGTTTTACATAATCCCGCCTGTGTATAAAACAGTTGTAAAGATTTTCTTATGTGCTTTGATTCAAAAATGATGCATGTGTCACCTTAGCCAATATCCTATTTCCCTCTTCTCTCAGTCCTCCAGATGTTGCTGGACTACAAATCCTATCATCCCTGACTACTGGCCTTTGCTGCCTGTGGCTGATGGGGACTGTAGTCAAACAACATCTGGAGGTCCACAGGTCCCACAGTGAATCCTCAGACAAAGGAACCTTCACTGCTCAAGTCAACATTGATCAAAGTGGTAAAACAGGCTTCCTCAACCTCGGCCCTCCAGATGTTTTGAGACTACAATTCCCATCATCCCTGACCACTGGTCCTGCTAGCTAGGGAACATGGGAGTTGTAGGCCAAAAACATCTGGAGGGCAGAGGTTGAGGAAGCCTGTGGTAAAGCTTCTCTTTTTTTTCTTTTTTTTCCGCCTCCAAATATAATATTTATTGAAAATTTTAAGTTACAATATAAAAAACAAAGTTATTACATAACATGACATATTTTCTTATCTCCTTAGGACCTCCTCACATCTCCCGCTCCTACCTTCCACGTTATAAAATTAAGCCAGCAATTTATCACCTTACTTCCATCCTTACTGTCCGATTTTCCATGTTATATCTCAAATTTTAGATACTTTAGTTATACTCCTTGAAAAATTAAATTTAGCCAAATAATTATCCAAAAATTTGTTTTTTCTTACATTTTAACTTATCTTCCTAATTCACTTCATCTATTTTAATGATGCCAAATTGTTTATAATCAAGCATCCTGTGGTAAAGCTTCTCAAGGTGCGTTAGCAATATCTGCTTTAGTTATCTTTATGCCTGGGTCAAAGTATGATGGGCTAGCCTTTTTGTGAGTACCTCAGATCCACACCAGGTTTGGAATAAACAGGAGGAAGATGATGCAGGAGGACATGTTCCAAGCAATGACTGTGGCAGAATTAATCTCCAGGTCTTCCATCCCAGCTCATAGATGCCCCTTCAATAACAGGCTAAAAGTATACCCCATTTTTCAAACCATGCATGAGCAACCCTGGTTGCAGCTGTGTTAAATCAGTTGGAGGCAGCACTTGTAGATGTTTGCTTCTGAGCTGTGGAAAAGAGAGCAACGTATTGGATGGTGCTTAAGCAAAGCATGGAAAGGGACAGAAGTACTTACTTCCACCATGATCAGTTTTTTCTTCCAGGGCCGCCGGGTGTCTGGCCAATCTTCCCCAAAGCATAACCACAAGGTGTATTTAGGAGATCCCTGTTTGCCTTCCATATATCCAACCAGGTCTGGGGAGGCAGAGACAGAAAGGGAGGAGAGCGTTTCCTTCATATTCTAAAGCCCTATCAGTTCCTCAACTGGTAGCTGCATGCTGATTACTATCTCTGTGGCCTTTAACTCCGTACGAGGGCTGTGGAGGGGTATCAAATGCTGCCAAGGTCCACCAAAAAGGCTGCATGTTAGATCACCCTGGTAAAGATGCTAAAACAGTACAGGGGAGAGGACGGAACCCTGCAGCCCAAGTGCCATGGGGCTGAGGAGCGTTCACCCGGTGCCACTCTTGGAACACAACCCTGAAGGTAA
The DNA here is from genome assembly GCF_964234715.1 of Podarcis melisellensis. Lineage (NCBI taxonomy): Eukaryota > Metazoa > Chordata > Lepidosauria > Squamata > Lacertidae > Podarcis > Podarcis melisellensis. Next base: position 37,287,240 of record NC_138545.1, on the reverse strand, counting down.
GAACAGGACCACTGTAAAAAGGTAAAGGACCCCTGGACGGTTAAGTCCAGTCAAAGGCGACTATGGGGTTGCGGCACTCATCTCGCTTTTCAGACCGAGGGAGCCGGCATCTGTCCGCAGACAGCTTTCCAGGTCATGTGGCCAGCATGACTAAACCGCTTCTGGCACAACAGGACACCGTGATGGAAACCAGAGCGCACAGGAACGCCGTTTACCTTCCTGTCACACTGGTACCTATTTATCTACTTGCACTGGCGTGCTTTCGAACTGCTAAGTTGGCAGGAGCTGAGACCGAGCAGCGGGAGCTGACCCTGTCACGGGGATCCGAACGGCTGGCCTTCTGACCAGCAAGCCCAAGAGGCTCAGTGGTTTAGACCACAGCGCCACCCGCGTCCCAGAACCACTGTAATAAGTTGCTTTCAATGATTCCCCACTACATCAGCCCAGGAGGACTAGGAGTCTATGAACATCCGGGGAGCCACAGATTCCCCATTGCTGTCCTGAAGGCACTTGTATTTCAGTTGGCATGTGAGTTGAGTACCTGTCCCTCTTGCAGTGGTGGAAAGAGAATCGAAACTTGTTGCAAAAGTTCTCTTAACAGTGAGGGTGAGCCCTTAAGACACCAACCCTTACCCAGGAGCCCTTATGGGACAGGCAACATAGCCCTTGCGTACCTTGCACAAACTGATGCAGGCTGTAAATGGGACCCAACTGTTCCTTCAGTAGAGCACCGTGAGGCGTCTCGTCTTCAGGCATCTCTGACTGGCTCCAGGACACATGGCAACAGCCTTGGCGCATGCCACACAGAGTCATGCCCTCGATACGGAGAACCACCCCCGGAGCCACGCCTCGCAGAAGGCGCTGAGTGTAGGTCACTTGCAGACTGTCGCTCAAGCAGACTGGGTCAGGCAGGACCACGTCTGCCAAATCAGGGTAGCGGCCCTGGGAGCCTGGAGGCACGAAGCACAGGCCTCGCACGTTCTTGAACACGTCGGCGAGGACCAGCCGACCCCGATAGTAGACTCGGACCTCGAAATCTGATTCTGTGGAGGAGAGAGGGATAGTTTGGGGGAGCCAGCTGCAAAATACCACCCACTCTTCCTGTCTCCCAGCGGCAGGAGACACAGCCTTTGCTGTTCCCCGGGACGAGGGCGACTTCTTCCTCTGCTCGTGCAGCAGCCAGTATCATTTTGGAACGACCGCTGAAAACAGAGAGCAGCAAATTGCCGCTTAATTGCCAAACCTCTTCCAGAGAAACCACCCATTCAATGTAACAGCACAGTCTTATACGGAAGTCCTCCAAAGTACAGTGGTACCTCTGGTTGAGCAGAACACAACCCGCGTCTGTGTGTGTGTGGGTCGCAATTCGCCACTTCTGCGCATGTGAGTGACGTCATTTTGAGCGTCTGTGCATGCGCGAGCGGCGAAACCCGGAAGTAACCCTTTCTGGTACTTCCGGGTCGCCGCGGGACGCAACCTGAAAAGATTAAACCTGAAGCAAACGTGACAAGAGTTATGACTGTATGTGGCACTGCATTCACTCCCAGCTATGTGCAATAGGGACTGCAGACTATCTTCCCCAACTGATATTGTTCATTCATTATTGCATTTATATCCCACCTTTCCTTCAAAGAGCACAAGGTGGTCTACATAGCTCCCCACTCCTATAATCCTCACAACAGCTCTGTGAGGTTGGGCACTTCTGCCCCAGGAAGGTCACTTTGGTGATGCCAATGCAGCAAAAACAACATGGGAGGGAAAGGTTTTGGGTTATAAGCTCAACCTGATTGGCGAAATATATGAGTGCTAAGGGTTTCCTTCATCAGGGGGAGAGATCATGAGCGAGACGGATGATGGCTGGTGGGTCAGCTCCAGCTTCCAAGCTATTTTCACTGGGCTAAATATATACAGTGGTACTTCGGGTTACATATGCTTCAGGTTATATACGCTTCAGGTTACAGACTCCGCTAACTCAGAAATAGTACCTCGGGCTAAGAACTTTGCTTCAGGATGAGAACAGAAATTGTGCTCTGGCAGCGTGGCAGCAGCAGGAGGCCCCATTAGCTAAAGTGGTGCTTCAGGTTAAGAACAGTTTCAGGTTAAGAACGGACCTCCGGAACGAATTAAGTACTTAACTCGAGGTACCACTGTTTTAAACAACAAGCCAATCGATTTTATTTTCACAACTTGTCAGATGGTTCCCACCTCCTGCCAATCATCTGATCTCAAAGTTGGCCTAGGAGGGAGGGTGGGTGGGTATAAAGATCTGGCCCACCGAGCCAAAGGAGTTCTCCACCTGCTACTTTACACCCTGATTTCTACTACTTAAAAGCACAGCAGCAGCAAGGGGACCAGATACTTCTTTTAGATTCAAGGCGCTCACCAAAAGTATCGCTACTCAAGAGGTTCTGCAGGGGAGATGCTGCAGTTGTGGGTGGAACTAGATTCAACTCGGATGGGGGCAGGTCTCCACAGAAAGCGGGATTCTCTGCTCCTAGTGCTAAACATGGTTGAAGAGAAAAAGACAAAGCAAGCACTTGATACCCAACACAGACACAAAAAAACAGAATCGAGAGAGAGGTAAAAAAAGCTAAAGGACCCCTGGATGGTTAAGTCCAGTCAAAGGCGACTCTGGGGTTGCGGCGCTCATCTTGCTTTATTGGCCGAGGGAGCCGGCATACAGCTTCCGGGTCATGTGGCCAGCATGACTAAGCCGCTTCTGGCGAAGCAGAGCAGCACACAGAAACGCCGTTTACCTTCCCGCCGGAGTGGTACCTATTTATCTACTTGCATTGGCATGCATTTGAACTGCTAGGTTGGCAGAGAGAGGAAGCCTGTCAATGCCGCAATTCCCACCACTTTCAGAACAAAAATCTACTAGACTGTTCCTAAGGAGATGGGAACTGTTTTTTGTTGCTGTTCAGCAACTGGGAGTTGGGAAGCCTTGCCAATCTACCACAAAGCACACAGAAGATCTACCTTTGGTTCCTCCCACACTAGATGAAAGGGATAATGGTTGCAATCTCGGCTTGGCCCTGACAATATTTCCTCTAGATCCAAGCAGCTCACCAAACGTAGGAGCTCCCAGTATCTGATCCAGCTGTGGCTCTGCGATTACAGGTAGATTCGTATCCACGCTGAATGGGGACAGGCCTCCAATGCAAGCTAGATTCTCTGCTCCTGGCAGCAAAAACAATGTATTTCAGAACAACAACAAAAAAAGAAAATGTGATACCCGGCAGGCGCACACAGAAAGAGGTGGATCTAGAATGAGCACCTGAGAATGCCAAAATTCTGGGATTTCTGGGGAGTTAGGAATGCCTAGTGCATTAGGGCAGAAGCTGCTAATAGTCAAAGCTTCTTTGGTTGTGGTTTTGGAGGGAATGGGGCAATATAGGGCTGGAATGCAGGACTCCTCTTTCCAGATCTGGAAAGAAAACAGATTCTAGGGGTGGGATGGGAGGAGGAAAATAGAATTTCATTCACCAGCAGCACTCTCACAACTTTCTTCTCTACATCCCATCTGATACATGGAGCACAGGCTCGGGACAGCTGAATCAAAAAGAAAAAATACATATGCACAAAACTATGTAGTGAAAACCGATTAAAATGGTATGTGAAACCCCTAATTACTTGACTACAGAGTGGGGAACCTGTGGCCCTCTAGCAGTTGTTGGACTCCAGTTCCCACCAGCCCCTGCCAGCACGGCAATAGCTAAGCATGATGGGTATTATAGTCTAACTAGCTAAGCATGATGGGTGTTATAGTCTAGCAACCTTTGGAGGGGGGGGTACAGCTTACCATTCCCAGCTCCATCCCAGTGCTGACTCAAAAAGACAAAGTGTAACGCTGCTCAGCAGAAAGATGGAATACAATCTTACATGTTCTCTCTAATGATGGAGCTGTGTCAAAAGTTAATACGAGAGCAGCTGCAGAAGAAGGGTGCCAGGGTGTTGTTTTTTTTTAAGTGGGGGGGACAGACTACTTCCATGATGCATATGGTCACCAGCCCCCAAGATTCTCTGTTCGGATGTCTCCAAGAAAAGTGAGCATCTATATATAAAATAAGTAAACTAAGCTTGGTGGCCTGAGTGTTGAACGTGGCTTGATTTAGAATTTCCCCTTCATTTCTTCTCCATGCTTTTATTATATTTATTCATTTATTTGATGCATTTATACCTCACCTATTTCCTGCAGCATCCGAACAAATCCCTTTCCAGTATCCTGGATCACTCACCTTCTGTGGGGCTGCAATATTCCAGGGAACTCAACATGCTCTCCAGGATATCGCCCTGAAGGACAGGATAGAGAAGGTTCACAGACTGTTTATTCCTCTTTCCCTGTCCTCCTCCCACTGGCGTCTCCCCTACAGGCTGCTCCGCTTCTTCTTTCCACTTCCCCATCCCATGGCTGCAGGGACTGGGACAGGGAGGAAAGTAGAAGCACTGACCTGAGAAGAGGAAGAACTGTCTCCGCACAGTCCCGTGCTCCCAGACAGGGTAGGCGAAACATCACCGACTGCTGCCCCCTGGGCAGAGTCATTCAGATCTACAAGATTACAAACAGAGGAGATTCTCGGTCTGATCCTTGGCTCCTCCTCGCATCTTTTGCCTAGCGATCCCCATCGGAAGCCCTCTGCTCTGTCCGGTCTACCTACTTGGGGCATGCAGGATTTCAAACACCTTGTGGGGGTCTTCGGAGTCTGTGCTGTTATCCTGAAACATGCGGATCCCCTCCTTCCGGTTCAGGGCTGAGCGGAAGTTCCTTTTCCACTCAGAGGGTGTCCGCTGGTCAAAGCCTGGGCGATGGCGGCCTCTGGCAATGGCCCAATCCTGGAAAGAAAGCAGTTAGGTAGGGAGATTTCATAGGGATGCGGGTGGCGCTGTGGGTTAAACCACAGAGCCTAGGACCTGCCGATCAGAAGGTCGGCGGTTCGAATCCCCGCAATGGGTGAGCTCCCATTGCTCGGTCCCTGCTCCTGCCAACCTAGCAGTTCGAAAGCATGCCAGTGCAAGTAGATAAATAGGTACTGCTCCGGCGGGAAGGTAAACGGCGTTTCCGTGGGCTGCTGTGGTTCGCCAAAAGCGGCTTAGTCATGCTGGCCACATGACCCGGAAGCTGTACGCCGGCTCCCTCTGCCAACAAAGCGAAATGAGCGCCGCAACCCCAGAGTCGGTCACGAGTGGACCTAATGGTCAGGGGTCCCTTTACGGAGATTTCATACCCCCACACAGCAGACTTCTAAGCCCAGCTATAGCACCCTGCTCACCCATAAAGACAGTCTATCTGAAAGGCTCACGGTCAACTCTTTCCCTCCTTCAACCCTTGTATCATCTTGACAGATGGATTTAGGTCAGCTGCCCCCAGGACTCTCCGACCTGCCACAAAACTGGAGGTCCCTCCAGAATTTACTGCACATTCTGAGTGATTTGTGCTCAGGATGTGGCCCAGGGAAGTCACACACTGCTTCGTTTCCAATCAGTGTTTATCCCATAATTTCCTGCTGAAATCCCGCAACCTTTTACACCACAAATAATAATAATTATTATTTATTGAATTTATTTACCGCCCTTTACCCGGGGGTATCAAGGCGCTTCACAGAATAAAATCAAGATATAAAACCACAAAATACCTAATAAAAATAAAAACAACAATAGCGCCCCCCAGTTTTGTTTTGCTTTTTAAATCACATCAACCAAAGGTCTGGTTAAAATTAAATGTTTGTGCTTGATGCCTAAAGGTATATAATGAAGGCACCAGGCGAACTTCCCTGGGGAGAGCATTCCACAGAGGGAGAGCCACTGCAGAGAAGGCCCCGTTCTCGTGTTGCCACCCTCCGGACCTCTCAGGGAGGGGGCACACGAAGGAGGGCCACAGAAGATGATCTCAGGGTCTGGGTAGGTTCATATGGAAAGAGGTGGTCCTTGAGCCGTTTAAGGCTTTATAGGTTAAAAGCAGCACTTTGAATTGGGCCCAGAAACTACTGTATTTTTCACTCCATAGGATGCACTTTTTCCCTCTTAAAAACTAAGCCTGTCTGCTGCTCTTTGGATCTGGGGGGGAATGGAATAATTTTTTTTTTCTTGATTTCCCCCTCTAAAAACTAGGTGCGTCTTGTGGTCCAGTGCGTCCTATAGAGCGAAAAATACGCTAATTGATAGCCAGTGCAGTCGGACCAGGATCAGTATAATATGCTCAAACCGTCTTGCTCCAGTGAGCAACCTGAATTCTGCACTAGCTAAAGTTTCTGAATCGTCTTCAGAGGCAGCCCTACGTATAACGCATTGCGGTAATCTAACCCTGAGGTTACCAGAGCATAGACAACAGTAGTTAGGCTATCCCTGTCCAGGTAGGAGCGTAGCTGGGCCACCAGCCGAAGCTGACGGAAGGCACTCCGGGCCACTGAGGCCACTGGCAGCAAAGGATCCAGGAGTACCCGCAAGCTACGAACCTGCTCCTTCAGTGGAATTTGCTGCCAAGGAGTGTGGTGGAGTCTCCTTCTTTGGAGGTCTTTAAGCAGAGGCTTGACAACCATATGTCAGGAGTGCTCTGATGGTGTTTCCTGCTTGGCAGGGGGTTGGACTCGATGGCCCTTGTGGTCTCTTCCAACTCTATGATTCTATGATTCTAAATGCCCCAGTGCTGTGTTCAGTTCTGAGTGCCGCAATTTAAGGAGGATATTGATAAGCTGGAATGTGTGCAGAGGAGGGTGACCAATGTGATAAAGCGTCTGGAAAGCATTAGCATGACCCAATCACCAAATATTTTGAAAGTGAATCTTGGGAGGGATGCGAATGCCCCGGGGGATCCAGTATCCTATCTCTGTTTGTGGATGGTGCAAGGCAGAGGAGAAGCCAACGCAAGATCATTGGGGAAGGAAGGGCAGTGACCTTTGTTCTGTTGCTTTGTTCAGTAAATAATAATACAGTGGTACCTCGGATTAAGAACTTCGTTCTGGAGGTCCGTTCTTAACCTGAAACTGTTCTTAACCTGAGGTACCACTTTAGCTAATGGGGCCTCCCGCTGCCGCTGTGCCGCCAGAGCACGATTTCTGTTCTCATCCTGAAGCAAAGTTCTTAACCTGAGGTACTATTTCTGGGTTAGCGTAGTCGGTAACCTGAAGCGCCTGTAACCCGAGGTACCACTGTAATTCGTTTTGGTCTCCCTTGGACCCCATTCATCCCGCCCACCTCCCACAGCTATTCCAGAACGTTACAGTTAAAACACGAAGGAAACCTTTTCCCCAAGCTGACACCCTGAAGACATTTTGAACTCCCAGCAGTAGTTCAAAACTGCTGAAGGGCATCAGGTTGAGGAAGATGGGATGCGATGTGGGACACACACCGAAGGAAACACTACAAGATTACCTCAAAGAGCTGGAAATCCTCGTCGCAAATATTCTGCCGTGAGCCGTGTTTCCACGGCACTCGGAACAGGGTCCGTTCTGGGTTCAGCCATGACAGCCCCGGGTACCGCCGGGCGTCCAACTGTTCAATTAGCCAGGGCACGATGAGAGGTCTTTGAGTACCCATGGGGGAACTGTGGGAGCAGGAGAGTAAAGGGGAGGATGTCACAATGAAACCTGATGGGGAGAGAGAAGGGAGTGGCAGGGAAATGACTCACTGCAACACAGCTGCAAGGCTGTAGGGAGAGAAAAGCTGAGTGTGTGTGTGTGAGAGTGAGAGAGAGAGAGAGAGAGAGAGAGAGATTGTGCAGATTGCCCCTCCTCTGGCAATCTGCACAGAATTTTGCTTAATGGTTGCCATCAATTTGATTTTAATTAATTTTATAATGAATGTTTTTAGAATGTTGGATTATTTTGATTGTTGTTAGCTGCCCTGAGCCCAGCTTTGGCTGGGGAGGACGGGATATAAATAAAATTTACTATTATTTATTATTATTATTATTATTGATCGTGTGCTTTAGCATGGGACCCCAAACTCTAGTTTGCAGACCACCATGAGCTTCATGCCTGCAAAAACACAATTAAAAACCATACAGCCCCTAGCACTGCATACGACTGGCTACAACAGGCAGAAAAATCATGAAGTGGTCCGCTAAGTCCCTCAGCCATGTTCAAGCAGTCAGGTGGGGAGTTTGGGGACATGGGTGGTGCTGTGGGTTAAACCACAGAGCCTAGGGCTTGCCGGTCAGAAGGTCGGCGGTTCGAATCCCCGCGACGGGGTGAGCTCCCGTTGTTCGGTCCCTGCTCCTGCCAACCTAGCATTTCGGAAGCACGTCGAAGTGCAAGTAGATAAATAGGTACCGCTCCGGCGGGAAGGTAAACGGCGTTTCCATGCGCTGCTCTGGTTCGCCAGAAGCGGCTTAGTCATGCTGGCCACATGACCCGGAAGCTGTACGCCGGCTCCCTCGGCCAATAAAGCGAGATGAGCGCCACAACCCCAGAGTCGACAGCGACTGGACCTAACAGTCTGGGGTCCCTTTACCTTTATCTTAGAGCTTGTCCTTGATGGAGAGCGTTATGTATGGCTGACAGAGATTGTGTGTGTGTTTGAGACGGAGAAAGACAGCGCGTTACTCTGATCCTTGATCTTTTTAGAAGCCTTTTCAAAGTGCTTCCGATCTTCAGGAACACAAAGAGTCCCTTGCTGGATCAGGCCAGAAACAAACCCAGCAACGCCTCCTCCCAGGAGTCCGGAGCTGGATTAAGCTCAAAGATCCCTTCATTGCAGGGGGCTGGACTAGATGACCCTCGTGGTCCCATGTCTACAAATTCTATGATTCGATAAGCAAGAAGAAAGGAAGACCGCAAAAGCCCCGCGCAACGGGCCTGTTTGCCTGGTTTGGCTGTAACCCAATAATATAGCAACTAGAGGCCGGTCCCACCGAAACCGGCGTTGCTGAATTCCGTGCAGTCCTGCATTTACTTCCAAGTAAACGCGCCTCAACGGGGATTGAGCTGCCGTTTCGGGATCCCTGCGAAACGGGGTTTGCAGCGAGGCCAGCTTGAAAAGTCTCCCGCTTGGGATCTGGAATGCGGAAGTCCAGGAAGGATCTCCTTTCGGAGGGAGCCCCTCGTTGCACCCCGCAACCAAGCACCCACCTGTTAGGATCGCTTTTGTTCCGAGACCCCCGTCCAGACTACTTCTTCCTCTCCGGCGAGCCGCAAAACGGAGCCTCTTCGCCCTTCTCCGCGGCGCCACGTGATTGCGAAAGTAGCTTTCGGTTTTCAGTCCCGAGAGCCATTTTCGCCTGATTCCCCTCCTCCCTCGGCGGCGCGCAGAAAAGAGGGGATTTTCTTGTGGATTTCCCTGCGTTTTCGATTCGTTCGTTTCAAAAGAGAGAAAACGCCTTCAGGTGCAGGATAGGTTTTAATAGGAGATGATATACTAATTGCAGTCTATCCCCCCCAGGCTCACACGTGTGTGACAAGTTGTGCAGAGTTCCAAAGTCCTACCCCTGACAACAAAATTAAAAGCACAGGAATTAGGTTTTTGATCTGGCTTCCTCCTCCTCCTCCTCACCCCACTTCAGAAAGACTCAGGCAACAACTTCAAAAAATCTCTACAAAACACAAAATCTGTATTCCTACACAGTACTGAGCCCATAACCTTTGTGGGATGGGTTTTAATGGGCAGGAGAGGATATAATAAAATAATAATAATAATAATAATAATAATAATAATAATAATAATAATAATAATAATAATAATAATAAAAAAATAATACTATTATTTATACCCCGCCCATCTGGCTGGGCCTCCCCGGCCACTCTGGGCGGCTTCCATAGAAACCAAAAATACAGTAAAATATCACACGTTAAAAACTTCCCTGAACAGGGCTGCCTTAAGATGTCTTCTGAATGTCAGGTAGCTGTTTATCGCTTTGACATCTGATGGGAGGGCGTTCCACAGGGCGGGCGCCACTACCGAGAAGGCCCTCTGCCTGGTTCCCTGTAGCCTTGCTTCTCGCAATGAGGGAACCGCCAGAAGGCCCTCGGCGCTGGACCTCAGCGTCCGGGCAGAATGATGGGGGTGGAGACGCTCCTTCAGGTATACTGGACCGAGGCCGTTTAGGGCTTTAAAGGTCAGCACCAACACTTTGAATTGTGCTCGGAAACGTATTAATTGCAATATATCCCTCCAACCCATTAAAACCCATCCTGCTTCAGGAATTGAGATGGTTTTGGTTGCCAGTATGTTCTCCCCCCTTTTTTTGTACATGGTGACAATTCCAAAGCTATGGATGCGTTCCTCTGCTGCATTGTGTGTGTGGGCATTATTTATCAGAGCAGCTTGCAAATATCTGTGATTTACCTCTCTCAACGTATGAGAATATTCCTGGTGTAAGAGTATCACTGGTTGGAGAACATCTGTATATACAGGTGTCCAACCACCTTCATCTAAAAGGAAAGGTTTGAGACAGATGATACTTAAAAGACTTCCTCCAAACCAGAAGGCAACTTATTTTGTTTATTTATTTAAATTATTTTTATTTCACTTTTCAGCCAGAAAAGGCTTCCAGTGACTAACCACTAAAAAAAGGACAGCCCCTGTCCTTGAGCTTATAATTTTTAAAAGTCTTGACACAAAAGGAAAATGGATTGGGAGAGAGGAGGAAATAAGCAAACTCGGGTTCATGTTCTTTCTGTTACAAGTGGTTTTAATGACCACCTTCTGGTTTGTATGTGTGTACATATGTGTCTATGTCTATGCATTTTGCATTAGGTGCTTGCTTTACTACAATTTGTGTGAATTACTAGAGTTTTTATTCTTCTGGTCTCTAACTATTTAGTCTCTGAGTAGGAGGACAGCTGCACAGGGGAACAATCACCTTGGACACCACTTGGTGGAAAGGTAAGATACATATCTCACAGAACAAATCCACCATATCTCTAGTTGACACATGGCTAAATTACTATACATGGACAATACCTTGCCACGTAGTACATAGCTTGTCATATTCCATCCTGCAGCTGCTGAAATACATTTCTGGAGGAACTTCAAATGGAAATTCCAGGATGAAACTGCAAAATTACAACTCCAGCTTCTCAATAAGTTGAATAATTTAGATCTGAATACAGACAACGGTTTCATGTTCCACTGAATTTACTCAGCAGCGCTGATTGTTTTAACACCAATTCCTGTTTTGAAATGTCGTGTTCGTTTTGCATACATTTAAGATCTGAATTGTCAGTGGCAATACTCTTTATTGACATTTGTAAAGTAGTTTATGACATAAGAGTTTTGTTGAGGCTTTAAGGATCTGCAAGACTTGGGTTGATTTTTGCAAGAATATATTTAACCTAAAGAGCAAACGCTGAGGTTTATTAAATCAACAGAGGACAGATTATTGAAGTGATCTCATCTGGAATACTGCCTTCAATTCTGAGTGCAACACTTTAAGGTTGTAGACAACTTAAGAGAATGTGGTCAGAAGCACACAACACACAGTTAGGAAAGGGTGAATAAAAACTGGGTGCATTTGGTCTGGAGCAGAGAATGGCTGTCACATAGAATAAGTCAAACCTGTACTCTGCCGACCCAGAGCTGGGAGCACTTACTCTAATGGGCTTAAATTACAGGAGGGTAGATTTTGGCTGACACTTTGGGAAAACTGATTGTGCACATCATAGGTCGAGTCTGCTATGTTCAGCAAGGTTCCCCTTTACAGACATTCCTCGCCCCCACCCACAGGGCAGTGGGAGATGCAACAGCAGGGGTCAGGGGCAGGGATGCACCCCAAATCTCTCCCTCAATGTGATTGTGCGGAAGACATAAAGGGGGAAAGGCTTCAGACTCTTAGGAAAGAACATGGGAAGCCGCCTTGTACCTAAGTCAGATCATCAGTCCATCTAGCTTAGTATGGTTGATACTGACAGGGAGTAGCTTCTCCAGGATTTAAGACAGGGCTCTCTCCCAACCTCACAGGGACCTTCTGTATGTATATCAAGCAGCTGCTCTATCACTGAGCCACAGCTCTCCTCAAACTTTTAAATGTTGGAGGGTATGTAGAAACATTTGCTCTCTGCACAAAGCAGTAAGAGCAAGAACTGCAATAAGCTCTGTTCACTTTTCTGGGAACCTTAACTTCCATGAGATCTCTTTAATTCTATGGATTCTTCTTCGCTGTTGTTTTGCCATGCCCTGTCATTCGAATGAAATTAGAATTTCCTCCTTCAAGTCTGCTGACAATACACGAAAGTGCCCGGCTGGGTCATTGTGCTGACAGAGCAGGAAGCTGTTTGCCTTTGCTCCACTCTGTGCCTTGTTTTCAGAGAAAGGCAAAAATTTGTTCTTTTAAAATGGATGGTGGTGGGAGGGGACAGTTAGAATAGCCAGAAGAAGGGCCACAATTTGCTTTGTGAGATTTCACAGTAAAGCAGAAAGCTGGCACCAGAAACCAGAAGCGGTTTTGATCCAGTGACCTCTGGGTTGGGAGAATAACACAGTTGTACTGTCCCACTCTTGGCAGAGTAGTAGTTCAGCTTCTTTCTTGATGGAGCTGTTGCCCTGGGCACTCCCAGGGCACACGCAATGACCCAGAGAAGCAGGCTGCTGTCAACAGCACAGTAGCTAGTATTTGTTTTCAGAGCAGAAAACCCTGTTGTTGTTTTTGTCCTGTTGTCAGGGGTAGGTGGGCTGAGCAGCCCTTGATTCTAAGAGGGCAGTAATCTCTTATGGGAAGCGGAATCCTTTACCCTTACCCACCTTTTGCCTAAAAAACAAACAAAAACAAACAGAGCCAGTGTGGTGTAAAGTGTCAATCTAGGCTAGGGTTTGAGAGACTGGGGTTCAAATCCCTGTTCAGCCATGACCTTGGGCCAATCTTTGAGCTCCTTAGAGGAAAGTTGGTCTATAAATGTAAGAGAATAAATAAATTAAATTACAAAGAACACTAAGCTTGTAAGAACAAAAGCAAAATACCCATCCTACTAATAAATAAGTTTTTGGCTGGATAGCAGATAAACATTTTATGGAGATGTGTTTCGGAGGAAATATTTTTTTATCCTGGAGCCAAAAGATTGTGGGTACGCCCACATTACACACACACTGTGTGTGTGTGTGTGTGTGTGTGTGTGTGTGCATGTCTTGAAAACAGTTCAAAATTGGAACTGAGAACAGAGGGAACTGCTTCTGTAAAACACATAAAGGAGAGGAAGTAATAGCCATAGGAGAAGACGTCCCCAAACACCCACCCTTGAAATTTCAGCAGCAGATACAACCTACGCATTTCCAAGCTTTTCTCTACTGTCATGAGGTCTAGAAACTTTGCCTTAAATGAAAAGTTACATTATTTGTTTTCTGATACCTGTTGAAGGTGCAAAGACTAAACACAGTGCTGAGTGAATAGCCATTACGATGGGGAACACATGTAGGGATCTAAGCATATTACTTTTAGTGGCAGGTAAAAACACACTAGCCAAATCCCTTCCTGCCGTACAGCTGTTAAAAACCCAGAAACACACCTTAAGGCTACAGTGATATCATGCACACTTATTTGAGAGTAAACAATGTTAAAGCCACTGAATCTAGTGCAGTAGATAGCATGTGAGACTAGAACTGGGAAGGCCCAGGTACAAAACCCTGTTTAGCAATGAAGCTCACTGGGTGATCCTGGGCCATGCATTGTATTTTGGCGTAACCTACACCATAGGTTTGTTTTGTGAGTATATGGTGGGAATAACCATGTGTACTGCCTTGAACTCCTTAAGAGGGGATGGAATACAGTGGTACCTCAGGTTAAGAACTTAATTTGTTCCGGAGGTCCGTTCTTAACCTGAAACTGTTCTTAACCTGGGGCACACTTTCGCTAATGGGGCCTCCTGCTGCTGCCACGCTGCCGGAGCATGATTTCTGTTCTCATCCTGAAGCAAAGTTCTTAACCCGAAGTACTATTTCTGGGTTAGCAGAGTCTGTAACCTGAAGCGTCTGTAACCTGAAGCGTATGTAACCCAAGGTACCACTGTATAAATGTAAATGTAAGGAATAATAGTATAACACACACAGGACTGTATTGTACGACTGGGAAACCTAGGTCTGTTTGGAGACTGGGGATGGAAGAAGTACAAAATGATTTGACATAGCAGATGCCTTCCTTCTCCAGGAAAGACTTCTATTATTTGTTTTTATGTGTAAAAACAGTATGTTGTTGCTAAAGATGTTTCACAACCACAAATATTTCTTTTGACGTTACCAAGATGTAACACCAGAGGGTGCTAATGTCCAACATTTGCTGATGGCATCATATGTTTTGTATTATTGATTGTAAATTATTGGGTGGTTTAATTTCTTTAAGCAAAAACCCCCAAGATGGATCCAGTACACAACCAACTGGCTAGAGAATCTTCCTAACAGTCTTTTTCCATTTGTGATTCCAGGCGTCTATGCTTTCATGTCAAGAGGCACTGAAGTGGATTTGGAAACACTTGCACAGTAAAACTAAACTGGAACTCAGGGTCAACCTAGTTATAGCTTGGCTCCAGATCTGTGCTTCTAAGTGCAAGTTTTGCTGAACACAAATTGTTACTGTAGGGTCCCAAATTCAGATCCTAATGAGGAAACCTAACATAGAAGGCTTGTTTCAAGCCTAATAATGGGTGTGTGATGTGGACATTTACAGGGGAGGAGGCATAGATGGGAAGAGGTTATAATAATCTCCATGTACTGAGATTCCTGGAATATGCCCCCTACTTACCATAATTAGAGTGGTTTTTTCCTTTTCTTTTGGAGCCAACCTTCTACTGAAGTCATGTTTTCTGTAGTAGGTGAAGACAGCCAGTTCAATTCACGGTTGCTCACATGAGTGTTTACAGCCCTAAATGACTTAGACCACATATATCTGGAAGACTGCTTCCCTAAAGAACCTCTTCAGTGCTAAGATTGGCAGATGGGGCCCTCTTGGTAGTTCCACTGCCCTAGGACTTTTGGGGGGTGGGTAACCCAGAAGATGGTTCTGCATCAGTTCCTAAGTTGTAAAATTCCTTCCCTACAGAGGTACATCTGGCACATTTATGAATAGCTTTCCTCATATGCTAAAGAACTGCCTCTTAACTCTGACCTTTGACAGCTGAGATATATTGATAGGACCCTCCTCTTATTTCTCTGCTGTGAACTGTTTTAACTGATTTTAATATGGTTTTATTATATTATTGTAAACCCACTCTGGAACGCTAATGGTGAAGAATCCCCTATGAGGAAAGTTGGCAGCATTTGGGGCTTTATAGTTCATAGAAATTTATGAATTGATGCATGGCATGGAAAAAGCAGGTGGAGAAAAAACTTTTTCTTCCTCTCTCATAATACTAGAACTCACGGACATCCAAGGAGGCTGAACGTTGGAAGATTCGTGAAGGATAAAAGAAAGTACTTCTTCATGCAGCAAATACCGTATTTTTTGCTCTATAAGACTCACTTTTTCCCTCTTAAAAAGTAAGGGGAAATGTGTGTGCGTCTTATGGAGCGAATGCAGGCTGCGCAGCTATCACAGAAGCCAGAACAGCAAGAGGGATTGCTGCTTTCACTGTGCAGCAATCCCTCTTGCTGTTCTGGCTTCTGAGATTCAAAGTATTTTTTTTCTTGTTTTCCTCCTCCAAAAACTAGGTGCGTCTTGTGGTCTGGTGCGTCTTATAGAGCAAAAAATACGGCAATTAAATGATGCAGCTTGCTCCCACAGCAGGCAGTGATGGCTACCAACTTGGATGGCTTTAAAAGAGGGCTAGACAAACTCATGGAGGAAAAGGCTCTCAATAAATAGCTGTTAGTCCTGATGGCTCTGCTCTGTCTCCAAGGTCAGTGGCAGTACTCCTCTGAACAGCAGTTGCTGGAAACCACTGGAGGGGAGTGTTTTCCTGTGCTTGGGTCCTACTCACAGGTTTCCCACAGGCAGTGAGAACAGGATGCTGGACTAGATGGGTCATCGGCCTGATTCAGCAGGACTCTTCTTATGTTCTTAAGAGTGAGTAAGAGGAAATGGAATAAATAAATAAATACACCCCTTCTTGCTTAGATAAGCCATTAGCCCGATTATTTCGTTGCTATTGGATTGGTAGCTCTGGTCTTAGTAGTTTAGCCAATGATTTCCCCTGCACTTTCTTGTACATCTTTTGTACATTTTTAATTATATTGTAATTTTATGTTTTGTTGTTTTTAGTTGCCTCGGACACCTAGTGTAGATAGACCTTTAAACACATTAATAATTAAACCATGTGGAGCAGTAATGCTTTCAAGAAATATTGATAGGACAGGAAAAGGGGAGATAAAAGATTTGCAAACTCCATATATTGGAACACTGGTGACAGACAGAAAGTTCAACACTAAATTAAAAATAAATTGCAAAAGACATCCCAACTGTATTGAAAAGACACGATTCATTTAATATTAGAGAATTGTAGAACTAGAGGTTCACTTTTCTGGGCTTGTCCTGCCCACTTTTCTTGCTCTGTGGTTCTTCCTTCCCCAGCAAAACTATGATCCCACAAGTAAGAAGGGGCAGTCTGGGTGGTAGAAGGTGGGCTGCAACTCTCCCTTTTCTTTATTAACTTACTTACAACTGGTTTTCCCGAAATGGAACTCACCCCTCTGGCCAATGTTGGGGTGGTGCCTAGCCCCTTCTACCCACCCTGTCTTCCAGGGTGCCTGCCCACAAAGGAATATGCCCTCACTAATTCATTGCAATGCAAAATTACATCAGGTGATTGTGAGGTGGCTATGCTCACCTACCTATCAAAGTTTGCCCCTAGGTGTGTGTGGGGGGGATATATTTACCAAGCAGGGAAAGCAGCATATCTCTGCCAGCCCCATACCTGGATGTTGGGCCATAGGTTCCTCACCTCTGATCTAAAAGGATTTTAGGAGTGTGAAAGCCCTCAGGCTCAGACTATGGAGAGTCACAGCAGACAACACAGGGGCCCACTGACAACGACATCAGCATCATCATAATCTTATTTATACCCAGCCACTCTGGGCGGCTTATAGCATATCTAGAAACATAATAAAAACATCAAGCCTTAAAAACCTCCCTATACAGGGCTGCCTTCAGATGTCTTCTAAAGCAGTGTTTTTCAAACTTTTTTGGGCAAAGGCACACTTGTTTCATGAAAAAAATCACGAGGCACACCACCATTAGAAAATGTTACAAAATTTAACTCTGTGCCTATATTGACTATATATAAAGTAATTCTCTTGAATAGGAATCAAATAAACACAAAGAAAGTATTTTATAATTACTTTATTATGAAATAGTAAGTAAACAGAAATATGAAAAATTATAAAATACTTCATTTTTTAATTTTTTTGATTTTTCAATTTTTCCCACGGCACACCAGGCAACATCTCGAGGCACACTAGTGTGCCGCGGAACACTGTTCTAAAGGTTGTATGGTTACTTATTTCCTTGACATCTGATGGGAGGGCATTCCACAGGAAAGGAGCCACTACCAAGAAGGCCCTCTGCCTGATTCCCCGTAACTTCACTTCTCGCAGGGAGGGAACCACCAGAAGACGCTTGGAGCTGGACCTCAAGTGTCTGGGCTGAATGATGGGAGTGGAGACGCTCCTTCAGGTATCTTTCTTTGGCGATCACTCGTAGCCAAGTAAGATTGTCTTCCATAAACATGGTATAATGTGCGTTGGTCAGCGTGCACTGAACTACACACATAAAACCAATTCACGCACAGGCGTCTTCCGTCTTGTCAATTCAGGAATACTGGGCTGAGGACATGTGCCAGCCTTGAGAAATACAGGCTGCACTGGCAACATTTCTTGCGTTTCCAGAAAGCTGCACAACAGGCAGGCATTCAACAGGTGCAGACTTTCCTATTGCTTACTTGTTAACGTTTTGGCATCTTGTATCCCCCTGCTCAGCGCGTTCCCAGGGCAACTTACTGAGCAAGTCCAGAATAAAATGACCTAGTCAAACATAGCCTTTCTTCTCTTCTCTTCTCTCTCCCCTGCTTTTAAAAGCCCTGGGCAGACAGCAGCAACTCAAGACGACAGGCGGCCATTTCAACAGGTATAGCATGTCCCGCAAAGTAACACCTGCTGGAAATTCATCTCCGACCTTCTTCTTCAGGGCAGGAAAGTGAGAAAGGTAGAGATCGATGTCGTGAAGGCCGCCAGGGAAAAGAGGCGCGGTGGTGGTGGTGGTAGGAAGCAGAGAGCAGACCATTATTTCAAAAACGTTGCCACCACAGAGAAACAAGCGCCCGACTCCGCCTGAGGGTGTGTTTGGCCGTATTTCACCTTGTACAGCCTAGCGCCCTAGGCATGTTTTACTCGGGAGTAAGCCCGCACTGCGCACATTGGGCGGACGACCACAGACCCGACCTTTTGACAGGCGCTACATCCTATAGGCCATTTCTCCTCAGGAGCCATGAGTCCCGCGCAGCTTACTTGGCGGCGGGAAAGAGGAAGAAGACACGACTCAATAAAGTCCTGACGACATGGAATTAAGATTTAATTCTCCAAAGAGCCTGGCTGTGGTGGGGAACCATAAGGAGATTGGGGGGGGGGGAGAGACACCACCGTCATCCCCCCCGCCGCCGCCGCCGCCACCCCCACATAAGCTTCTGACAGACATTAGCCTCCTTTTCGGGTTATTCCTCCCTCTCGCGACTCGCCGCCCGCCCGCCTTTTTTCCCCCTCTGTGTTCGTTTAGTCTGGCCGTTGCTTCAGGCCACTCACGCACGCGCCGCAACCCCGCGCGCCATTCCCTCGCCGCCCCCACGGTTGGCTGGTGCGCGCGCGCGCGCGCGCGCGCGACGAGGGCGGAGGCGCGTGAGGGAGCGACTGACTGACTGACTGGGCTGGCTGGCTGGCCGCGCCCCTCCCCTCAGTCGTTTCCAGCCGTTGCCGAGGCGGCTTCTTTTCCTTCCTCTCTCTCTCTCTTTCCCTCACGCCCTCTTCCTCCTCCCGCTCGCTCCTGCGTTACAAGCCTCGCCACGGGCGCAGTTTTCCAGGCAGCCGGGGCCAACTCCCACCGCCGCCGCCGCCTTCCCCGGGGGTCTCTCTCTCTCTCTCTCCCCTCACCCCTATTATTTTTTTTCCTGGTTCCCTCCCTTCCTCACACGCGCAGGCATTTCTCTCCCCTCCCTCCACACACACACACACACGCTTTCCTCCTCGCCTCGGCCGCCATGAACCCCAGCTGTGCCCGCTGCGGCAAGATCGTGTACCCGACCGAGAAGGTGAACTGCCTCGACAAGGTGGGTGCTGCTGCCGGGTGAGGAGAGGGCGGCGACGGCGGCGGCGACCGTTGAGCGGGCGGGGCTGCGAGTCAACGGAGGGGCTGAGGGCAAACTGAACTGGGGGTGCGGGTTTCCTTCCCCCCCCCACTTGCGTTTGTGGGGCGGGCTTGGGGGGGTTTAAATCAGGCTCTTGGGGCGTGTCTCAAGCTGAGCTGGGGAAGGGGAGAGCAGGAGCAGTGGGGAAACAGGGAGGGGGGTGGGTGAGGCGGAAGAGGGGAAACGACCCCAGCAAAAAAGAGGGGGGGGAATCTAGGGGTGTGGTGGGTCGCGGGGAGCCTGTAGGCGTATGTCAGGGAGTGTAGAGGTCTCTTGGGGAAGACTGTCGAGTGGGCAGTCCCCGAAGTGAGGAATTGGTGGGAGGGGAGAGTCTATGGTCTGGGGGGGGGGGCGGGAGGAGGGTGTAAGGCACAAAAGGAAGGGGGGCGGTTTATGAATGGCTAGAGCGGAGGGGGGGTCAGAGGGGTTGGGAATGGGAGACTTAAGGGGCAGAATAAAAAGAGAGAAAGGGGGGGAGTTGCTATTTGGCGGGTGGGGGGTTGGTGATTGGAGTGTAGGCCAAAGGGCATGGCAGATAAGCAGAGAGCCTGGAGGAAAGGGGTGTGTGTGTATACAGTATATGTATGTAATACACGCTCACTCACACGCACACACCCAACCCAGAAGGGTGGCAATAACAGGTTGTTCACTGAAAGGAACGAGTGCAAGGCTTTCCCCCTGGTTTAGGGATCAGATCCCCTTCTCTTCCCTCCTCCCCACCCATCCCGAGAATGAGTTTCTTGGCTGGTGAATTGGAGGAGGTTTTCTGTGGATGCCCAGAGGGTGCTAGTAATGACAAGGAGGCAACTTTGAAAGGTGTTGAGGAGGATATAAAAGGTATTAGAGAGTGTGGTGTGTTTCCTGCAAGGTGTGATGAGGAGCAACCTGGTTTTAGCAGCTGCTAAAATTCAAATGTTTTATGCCATGGGGTGCACAGTAGTAATGGATTGCAGCTTTGCAGGGAGACAGTATGGGGAATGTTTAAGGAGGGCTGTGATCTGTGGCAGCAGATTCACCCCACCCCCCTCCGGGGTTGCTGGTAGTAGATAAAGCTTGAAATAACTTGAGGAATGCAGAGATTTGGTCAGATATGGTGGTTAAGATATAGTTTGGGAGTGATTAGGTTAAGGTTACCAGACGTCCCTGTTTCCCGGGGACAGTCCCCGGATTTACAAAATCAGTCCTCATGCGAAATCCATTGAAGTTGAAAAGTGCCCCCCCCCCATTCATTGAAAAAAATCTGGTAAGCTTAGATTAGGTATGTGTATGAGAGTGTGTGTGTGTACACAAGAGAGCAAGTAAGTAGTCTCACTCCTAGTCTTGGTAGGCTTGACAGCTCCCATTTCCTAAAACAATGGAATAAGACTGTGGATATTTAGATACCAGTAGATAGCTTGAATCACAACAGTCTGCCTTTTGAGAAAGAATCTGGCTTTAGGGGACACATATGGGAAAAGGCAAAGAGCATGTGCTGTCAACACAGCAAATCACCAAAGGAGATGCATTCTTAGATCATTCATCTGGCACTCTCTTAGATTGCTTTTCTCCCTATCAGTAGTGACTGTTAGTACTCCCCAAGCCCTCTCCCTAAAATACTAGTCTTCCCCTTTAGCTGAAGGGTGTGAGCATTGAGTTTACCTAAACAAATCTGCGGTCTATCTTTCCCCTTGTTTCCCTTTTTCCTTATTTGATGGTGAATTAGATTGCTATATAGCTTATAGCATTTCTACCAAGTCTTCTGTCCAAGAAGAGGTGGTTGTGTGACAATATTTGAGAAAAGCACCTTCTCAATTTCTCCATTAAAAAAATCTATGGAACAACTGAATGTGGTGTTGGAGGTATTCCAGTTTTGACTGCTAAGGTTAAAAGACAGGAATTTCTGAGCTGTTCTCAGCTGCTTGTGTGAACCCCATTTTAAGAAGCAGTGTAAGTGCCACATCACCTCAACTTTTCCCCCTGTAATGTTCTCAAACTAGTTTCTGATAAAGCCAGTAACAAAGAGAACTTCCAGTGCTTTTTATTTTCCACAGTTACAAACACAGCTGGGTGTCTCAACAGACAAAATGAAAAGGGACTAACAAGCTATCATCTGCTTCACATTTAGATTCTGTTCCCTTGCCTCCTCCCTCCAGATGGATCGTTCAGCAGTGTTTCAGAGTTTAAAAACTTAGAATTGGTTTTATAGATTTATTTAAAGGGCAGACTTACTCCTTTTTGCTGCTGCTGTTTGTGTTGGTTTAAGTTTTTAAATCTTTTATGCCATATTCCAAGATTGAAGAGAGATCAGATTTAGTTTTGCGAATGATTGTCAATACCAGAATAATTAGTACAGTAGTTCTTAATAAGTGTAATTAGTCTTAGTTACACTAATTATTTCTCCAACAAAATTTTGTAAGACTTAGAAAAATGTGTCTGAAAAATGCAAATATCTCAATCACATCACTCCAAATTCAAGAAATTCAACTTCCTCCTCCCCATTCCTTGTTCCCAGTCTAAAGTGAACTTAGCTGTGTAACCGCATCCATTTTCTCTTCAGAGTGGTAGGTAGGGGCAAAACTAGGCTTTATTTCAGCCAGGTCAAAAACCCAGTTTGGCACACACACAGGCTGGTAGCCTCAATGGTGCCCCTCTGGAGCCTTCACCCTGGCAAAAAAATGTGACTAGCCAGCCCACCTGCCCTGTAACTACAGCTCTGTGGTAGGCATATCCCACCATCACTTTGCAGCAGTCTGTCAGTATACCTTTTAATTCACTTTAAACTAGATTCATTTAAATCCTAATCTGGTTTGGATATTTAAAGCAAAAAGGGCATGTGGATGAAGGAAACTTGAATTCTCACAAAAGTGCACCACTTACCTTCTTATATCCTCTGAACCCAGGTGCTTTTTGCCAAGCCATGTTCTCTAGTATCAGACCTTAAAGGGTGTGTGTGTCAGGATAGTAAATTACATGCAGAAGAGGGTTTATATCACCTGCGTTCCTTTCTTCTCTGTTTAAAGAAAATATCACATCCACTCCCTGCTTTATCAAGGAATGCTGCAGGCATAGGTTGAAAGAAATAAGCCTGCTGACTGTCCTATAAAAATGTGTGTTTTTTTAACTAGATTAATACAAAATGCAGATGGGGTGATGCAAAATATTCCTACAGTCTTAAAGATGGATGTTTTGAGAAGAAGGGGTTGTTTTTAAAAGGGAGAGAAAGAATCAGAAGTCCTGGGTTATAGGCACTGCTATGTGTGTCTTGTATATTTCCAAATTGTACAGCACATGGTTTGTTTACAGGTTCATCAGGATTATATTGTACCCGCTCACCTCCATACACATTCTGGACTTTTAAAAATTTCATATTCCTAGGTGCCTTAGTGAGGCATTTGGAGTTTTCCAGCTCCACACATTGTGCCTCTTTTGGAAAGAGCGGACAATATTTCCACAAGCTATAGCTACTGATTAGATATTTGTGTTCTGAGGTGGTAGAGGAGTGTCTTTTAATCCAACTGTGTGTTGCTGAAGTTCCTGCTGAGTTTCCTGGTGTGAACAATAGAAAGCAAAAAACCCCTTTTATTGAATGCAGTGAAGGGGTATAATTTGACATGCAGAATAGTCACTGGTCTAGTTTTCATTCAGAGCAAGTTGTACTAGTGCTTGCTGATAATAATAATTGAGCCAGTGTTTCAGAGAAGAATGTTTATGGGGAAATAAGAGGAGGAAAGAAACTGTCCCACCTTCACAAAAGAAGAGATTTTATCCCCCCACATACATCACTGCCCACTGTTCGGTAGTGTTTATCTCATAGTGGGGATTTGCATGGCTTTGACAAAATGCTGATAGAACTGGTGTGGAATTGAGCCTGAACACTAAGTTCAGAACTGCTGTTTTAGATCTCTGTGCTTCAGCAAATGCAAAAACTGGCACACTGGCTCCCTTGGTCAGCATCAGAACTCAAGGCATACATCTGTGTGTTCTAATTTCAAAGCAGTAGGTCATAGGAGTTACATTGCATATAAGATGAGTGTCAGGCTGTCTTTAAGGAGACCATAGCTGTCAACCTTTCCTTTTTCTTGCAAGGAATCCTATTCGGAATAAGGGGATTTCCCTTAAAAAAAGGGGGAACATTGCCAGATATGTAAGGAGACAGCATTTCTGAAGAGTTAAGTTTAACTTCCATATAACCATATATGGATTCAAATGGCAGGTGATGTTGAAATGTAGATTTGTCTTAGGTTTACTGGTTTTCCTTAGTGTGCAGACCGCTGTCATATCAACTTTCCAGATATTGTCTCAAGTAGCTTCAACTTACAGTACTGGTATTCCACACAAGTCTTCTGTGATCTTGGTGACTTAATTTTGGGTATAATTTCCAAGTTTCAAAAAGGTGAGGGTGAGAGGAACATTTTAATGCTGACTAGCTGTATTTCTTCAAGTATTTGCTTCCTCTGTGACTGGGGGTGGTGGTTGAATTTTAAACTTTGTATGCAGACAGAAGCTGTTGAGGATTTAAAGCATCTCTGTTAAGCTGAAGTAATGTGCGAGCACGGCCCCACACTACACTAGTTTCAGTTTCCCATTTTATGTTTAAGGTAAAGTTTAAGCCACATAGCTTTACCCAGGGATAAGCTTGTACGTGATTGCAAACTATGAGTACATACTTGACAGAATGCTAATGTTGAAGGTTGAGTAGCTTTTTGTCTTGGGGCAGTATTGGAGTTGCATGCTCCTTGGTTATGTGCTTGAGATGCAGTTTTTAGACAGCCTGAAGTCTGCATACATACTGAAGGTGGAAATGCTGTGGTTTAGAAAAGTTATTTAAGGCTCTCTGCAACCCTGCATCCTTTTGGTAATGAAAGACTTGTTATTGCCCAAAGTCTGAATTGTTGCAATAGACTACAAAAATAAATAAATGGGTACAGCTGATTTTGTCAAATCTTAAACTATTTACTTATACAGTACTAAAAAGTCTGCCAGTCTGGGGTACAAAACTTGGCAGACATTCCAGGAATGCAGTGACCCTTGCTCTCTATTGCTAATGCAGTTTTAAATATGTGTAAACATAAATGAGTCTGAAAATCTTAAGGTTTCATATATGTGCATTAGAAACGGCTAGAGGTTACATAACAGAAAGAGTTAATAACAAGTTTTGCCTGTTAGCAACCAGAGGGGCCTGTTGAGCACAATACAGAAATTCATTTCTGCAAGAGGAATTGGCCATCAGCCATAGGTGAAGGTGCAAATCTATTGCCCTGGGCGATCAAAGTGAGACAGGCTTGCTTTGCTCGAATACTGAGTCATCTCATGCTAGGTTGTGGGCATGTTTAAGTATTGGGTGTGGTACTCTCTCATTCACACCATACCGTATTTTCAATATAATGCAGCCACCACTAAATGTTGGTTTTACAAGACTAGCAAACCTAGCTGTAGATCTTGGTCATTAAATAGAATTTTGGCATTTGCTTATTATAATATTTCTTTTAAAAGCTGAAATTTTTGCACATGAAGGAAGCACAGGTCAGCTGGTAGAACCTGTGGACAGAGCAACTTAACTAGGTACAATCACATCATAAAATATAAACTTCACTTTGCACGGTATCTGTTAGTTTCTACAGAAGTTTGTTCAAGTCAAGTTTTTTTAGCTCTTACAGATGAAAAGTAAAGCCAAAAAGGAGTCCCTGTGAAGTTTTTGATAGTGTGTTGGCTTAGAAGCCCCTTCTTTTACATACCCATGGACATATCTCTATTTTTCATGCTGCTAAGAAGGGGGCATAGAGAGGCATTATTGCCCAAACTTCTTGCTCTTCACCTTTAGAAATATGTTCCAACTTTTTTCTTCTTAATATCCCAGTCTGGGTTTTTAAAGATAATTTTATTTCTGAACCATTGACTTTTCTGCATGATCACAAACATTCACAAAATATGTTTTGGAAGGATATTGTAAAATACTTGTGATCTCGTACATTTTCTCAGAGCATGTGAACTTTTGAAAATAATTACATCCCTTTCATCATTTAGATGATGTGCCACTCCTGAACATGTGCATTATTTCCTACAATAGTCCACATATTCCCTTCCCCTAAGCGGTTAGTGCTGAATAATTTTCAGAACTGTCCAGAATGGTTTGTAGAATTTAGAATGTGTTTAAGATAAAACAAGTGACTTTCTGATCGTTTGCTTCGCTTGTTTGACAGAGGTGAGTAATTGCACTTCCAAGCTGTAGAAAGTAGGATAAATTAGCATAGATTTTCAAAATGTAGAGGCCTCTCTGCTCTTGCTCTCAAAATCCAGTATCTTGTAGTCAAACTGGCATGCTGCTTGGCTATAAGAGATCTCTAGCTCACCATGTGGTTGTGGAAATCTGTATTTCTACTTACTACCAGAATAGTTGCTGGTTGACAATTCTGTATTTCTACTTATTACCCAGAATAGTTGCTGATTGACAATTCTGTGTTACCTGTTCTCAGTGTGGAGCTTTTCTCCTAGTCTGCTTTTTATAAGACATAAAATATTTCATTTAGAGGAGCATCTGGGAATCAAGGCTGCTTTAGCATCAATCTTGCATGATGAGCTATCTTTCAAGACCATATGGAAAGCCTACTACAGTGGTTTCAGAGTTACTGTGAAAGGAGACCTTCCTCAGCGTATCAGGATTAGATTTCTGTGCTAAGGCCACATATGGCAACTTCCTGTTGGGGGAGGGTGGGGAGAGAACTCGCAGTCAGGTGATGAGTTGGAAATATTTCCTAAGGCTCATCATGTGCCAATATAATACAATTTTGGTTAGCGCTGACCACATTGTATAAACTGCTAATGCTTGTTTGTTGAAAAACAAATAGGTCATTGACTGAATACAAAGGAATGTTTTCCCTAGCCTGTCTTTAAACTTTAAACACAGTGTGTTTTTGGGTTGAGTAAATGCTGTTGAAAGGCTCTTTGGTCAAGCATATGTCTAAACAGACCTTCATAATGCAGCAGACCAGAGCTTTCCAAACTGTGTGTCATGACACGTTAGTGTGTCGGCTGCAGCATGTAGCTGTGTTGCATGAACGCTCCCAGGGCAGGAAAGGGGTTAGTTTAACCTCTGGTTTGCTAGTAAAACCTGTGTTTCTGTGTTGCAAAATGATGCATATCTAAAAAGTGTTTTACCTGAAGTTTGGAAAGCTCTGGAGGAGACAGTGCTGCAGGATACTAGAAAGAGTCTTCTTGCAGCATGCTTGATTGTAATTTCTAGAGGCTAATAGCCACTGCTGGGAAAAACATTTTCCAGCTAGGAAGAAGTAGCCCACTATAAAACTTTCTACATTAACACTTGTTTCTCATGTTTTCCCAGTTTTGGCATAAAGCATGTTTCCACTGCGAGGTCTGCAAGATGACTCTCAACATGAAAAACTACAAGGGCTATGAGAAGAAGCCGTATTGCAATGCGTAAGTTGCTGGTGTTCACATTATTTGCCCTTCTACTCTGTAATAGCTGCAAGTGAAAAGTATATTTCAAGGGGCTGTATGTATCTGGAAATCTCAATGCAATTTAGTTGTTGAATGTGGCAGGCAAGAGACACAAGGAAAGAAGCTGAGCTGATACCTGTGGAGGTATTAATCCTAATTAGTCCATCCTTTCAAAGTATCCTTCTAAACCCTTGTCAATGACTCTGAGAGAATGGAATTTGTTATTCATTAGCAAGCTAGTGCCAACAGCATGAAAGGTGACCTATTTTATTTTTCAAAAATTCTGAACTTTATCCTGACAAATTCCAGTGTGGTATACAATAATAAAAATACAGTAGTATAAACATCAAATCCCACATCCTTCATAACAAAATGAAACTATAGCACAGGGGAGGGGAGGGGAGTCTCCAGTCCAGATTTGGCCTGCAGTTGGACCTATTCTGGCCCTCTCTGTCCCCTCTCACCCATCACTTCTTCAGCTGGGAGATGCATTTCCTCCCCCATCAGCTGTTTCATGTTAAACAGCTGATCTGTGCAATCAGCTTAGCTGGGGGGAAAGGGGAAGAGGGAACCAAAAAGAGAGGGAGAGGGTACCATTGCATTGGGAGGTGGGGGAGAGACTTTCTTTGCAACCTCCTTTGCAAGATGTGAAATTGCAACTCCTTCCTGCGCAAGGAGATCTTCTGTAGGAAGTAAGAAACTCTAGCTACGTGAAGACTTGAGCTTGCACTTTGCTAATATGCAAAAAAGTTCTCCATACATTTTGCAGTTGTTTACATGCAATTTTTGGGATGCAATTTCATTTTGAAGTTTGAGACTTTGAATAGTTGTAAGGCAAGGTTTGCTATTCAGCTGTACATTGTATTCTTCTGGGATCGCTGAACTTTTTTGACAGGTAAAAGGAAAGCTTTCGTTCTTACAAGATTGGTTTTTTAAAAGTCTTTGGAGAAAGTGGAAGATGTAACCTGAGTGCAGTTACTAAGAATTTAACATATGTGTCTTTCCACGGGAAGTAGAATTTAATCTGTGTGAGATTGTCAGTGATGTATGATTATGTATGACTATTGAAATGTGGCCTCTGACAGCTTTTCACTGTGGCCCTCCATCCCAAAAAGTTCCTCTTTTCCTGCTATAAAGCAAGTAGAGGCAAGGCAATAAAACTAACTTAAGACCTGGGCAAATAAATATGTCTTAACATGGCACCGAAGGGATTGCAACAATGACACAGTCCACAAAGTGATGTGCTCAGTGCTAGAATGTTGGTAATTTTAAGCATAGATGGATAATGCAAAAGTCATGGGATAGCAAGAAGGATATATGGATTAACTAGTGGCCGTGATTCAAGAAAAACTCTGAAAGCAGCAAGTATTTCAGAAGAGGACATGAAAGGGAAAGATCAACAGTGCCAATAGCAAAAGAACAGGAAGATGAAAATCTTCAAAACTAAGTTTGCAGTGGAAAGTAATGGAGATCATAAAAAGAGATGGCATGGAAATATTTGGGTCAAGAAAGCTGCTTCAGAAGCTTTCTGAAAAGGCTTAGGGACGGGGAAGACTTGGGAGCAAGTCAGGGTTAGGAATTTTTGGTAAGGAGTAAAAGTTATACATAAGTGTAGGCGAAAGTATGTGGCAAGATTCTGTTCAGGAAAGTTGCCTCCAACCATTTTGAGGCTGCCCCCACACCACAGCCCATCCCGTTCAGCAAATTCCCTTGAGTCCCTGTGTTGCATGCGAGGGTAGCGGGGCCTGCCAGATGTAGGAGGTGGTGGGAAGTAGATTTCCACCAGTCCCATTAGCACACTTAACTCTGGATCCAGCCCAGAATAACTACATCATCTGGTCCAAAGATGAAAGCGAGATGAGAATATTGTTAAGAAGTGACAGATACATTTAAGAAACAAACAGAACATGTGATTAGCCACAGTGGTTTGCTATTATAAACATGGGTTTAAGTAAAGCCTGTGAAAATGGTGACTGCCCGCAACCCCTTGACCCATGTCTGTTACTTGGCATTCTCAAGAGGTGGAAAAATTAATTTCCCCCTTCAGCTTCTATAAGACCCACTCACTTGTAACAAACAGGATGAAGCTGTGCTTTACCAGTAGCTTATGGCTCATTTAAACAGATCTAAATGCTTGGGAAAGCCTCATTTCCAGTGTTTTTGCTTATGCTTCCAACCACCACTTCTGTCTGGAGATATGGAATACTTTAGTTCACAACTGGTCTCCTGATCAAGACAGATGCTGTCTTCCCCAGGACAATTGCCATGCTCCTGGTTGTGTCACTAATAGTCAAGATGGCTGCAAGGTGACCTCCTCTCCTCCAGTTCATCACCTCCAAACCTCGGTTTTCCATTCAGCTTGCTATGCCCATGAAGGTAGCTTAGACTATGGTAAAGCTTTGTTCTTGCCCCATTCTTCTTGTTGAAAACTTCAGCAGCACTGGGTGGGAAATTTGAGTATTTAGATAGAGCAGCAGAGTACGGAGTTGTCCCTTTATGGGCAGCAATTCAAGAAGTGTGTATGTGGGATAGAACTTCAAGAGAGGCTTTAAGGGCACCCAGAATCCATGTCCAGAGCAAGGATATTTTAGGAGGTGGGGTGCTACTGGGTTTTTCTGAGCTTAGTTGTACCACATGCCACATTCAGCATCCGTCAAGAGAGGTAACACGAATTGTTTATTTCTATGGTTCTAGATTTAGGTAGGTAGCCGTGTTGGTCTGACGCAGTCAAAATATATTTTAAAAAATGTCGAGTAGCACCCTACACACTGTTGCAGGAATTTATGTATAGGTTGGGGGGGGTTGCCCCTCCAGCACATATCATGCACATGCAGCCCACTACCAAAATCAGCACAATCACTTTTGTGACTTTTGTGATTTGTCCCCATGAAACACTTCATTACAATTTCTTCCTATCTATTCAAAGGGCCTTTGCTGCACAATACCAAATGTAACAATTCACTGACAAATGTATCTATGTACTGGCTCACTGGGAAAACTTCAGAAATTCATATAGACCTGTGAGCTCAGCTACTCATCAGCCCTCTGCCTGAGTGAAAATCGCTGGCATCCTGATACCTGAGTGCCAGACAGGTAGCCATTCCAGAAATAACAAACCCAGATGAAGACAAAAGGGTGTGATTAACTTGGATGGGAAACAAGGAAATGTAAATATCTTTTTTGTTACACTTGATGGGTGTTTGGTGGAGGGCAAGGAGAACCATGGGGCAGGGTCCAGGATGCTCAGATTACTGCCACCAGACCTCCCCTTTCATGATGTAACCGTGATGTATGAGTGATGTAGTTTGGGGTGTGTGACATGGGGATTAGCAGCTAATAAAGGTTTGGGGGCTCTTTTGTTTGGGGCTTCCATCTTGTTCCACCTTGTGGCAGGTGGGAGTCCTGTCACAATAGTCTTCAATAAAGACCAAGCCTACTAGCTGCTGTTTTGCTCTGGTATTCCTGGCTGGTGTCCTTGTTTTTTTTGTCCAAGAGAGCCCTCAGATTTCTCCGTTAACAAGACCCATTAATCAGGCAGCAGAATTAAAAGTATTATAATAGAAGTACTGAAAAAATATAGGTTGTAAATGCATCTTAGAAGAAATGACCCCTTTTTCTTCTCACAAGAAAAGATGGTGGCTCTTCTAAGATGGTTGCTGTTGTGACATGCATATACGCTATTTAAAACACTGTTTTTCTTAACTCTTTTTATGCATATACTTGTTTCTTCCTATTTAGTTAAACGGCATATGATTAACTTGGCTAGGATTTCTTTGACCATGTGTGTTCCTCAGGTATGTGAGGGCAAGATTGAAAATAGACAGATACTGTATATTCTCAAAAGTTTGAGATTCAGAGATAAAGAATTGCCCTTCTTTTAATTAGTGCTCATGTTTCCCTGTACTCATCTCCTCTTCAGACACACTGCTCCTTACCAAAGTGCAGAATTTTGCCAAATGTAAAACACTAGATTTTATATAAAGTGTGTAAAATAGCAGTTTGAGACCAAACCCCCAATTTATGTACTCTTTGGCATAATATTTTGGGGGTAGGGGGATTCCAACTATGGTCAGTTCTGACAGAGTCTTGTACAAGGCCCTCCTTTCTAAACATCCGCCATAAAAAGTGGAATTGTACAATGAATGTCCTATCATTTTCTGTGGAGTGGGGAGGGAAAAGGCCACGTTTATGCTGGCAGGAGTAAGCTTGCTTTTTCAAACATGTCTAATACAGGCTTTCTTCTGTCCATGCTCTGGCTTCCTGCCAGGCCGTAAGCTTATTTCTCAGTCAGAGCAGTAGGAAGAAGGCTGGGCTTCCTCTTTGCTGCCTTGATGCCATACGGCAATCTGAACATAACCTTCCAATGGCGCCTTTGCTGTGTGGTTTTGCCCTCTGAGGCTTTCCTTCATCGATGAGGTGGGGTGAACAGGGCATGTTTGCTCTGATCTCAAGGGCTTACTTCCTAGCATCTTCTGTCAATAGTGTCTTTGAAAAGCTAGATTGAATGATATACCCTGTTAGCCCCACTTTTACAGAGTTAGTGTAGCATATAAAGATAGAGCTATGAGTTAGTAAGCTCCTGATTTGACTGTTGCCACTTCTGTGAATTAATTAGTATTTCTCTGACCCCTATCTGTAATATAGGGATAATTCTGGCTTACTTTACTGGGTTAATGTAAGGATTACAACAAAAATTAAAATACACTGATCAAAAACTGTATAAGCTTGACTCGGGCTTCCAGTAATGGAATTTTGCATGGTTTTACATTGTTACCTCACTCTTTAAGTGAGCTCAGAGGTGGTAATGCATGGATGTGGGCTAGCCCCCCTTGTCTTCACAACTCTGTGAGGTAACTTAAGCTGCCTGTGTGTAACTGGCCCAAGGTTACCTAGTTAACTTCATGGCTGTGTGGGCATGTGAACTCCTTGGACAATGCTGACTCAGAACTCTTCCATCTCTAATTTTTCCATTTGAGAGATTGTATAATTCTCTCTCCTTCAGTTCAAGGATTCTTAATGTATGAAAAGAAACATCCTGCAGCAGCTCAGTTCCATTTGCCCGCCCCGCCTTCAAGCTAAGACTGATTCAAGTGTGAAGGGGAAACTTCCACAAGCTAACATTATATCTAGCTTCTCCTATTATGCTAGTACAGTCCTAGCATAAAATGAAAGCACCATGTCCAAAGTGTTGACTATTAAGACATAAAAATGCCATGCCCTCAGATTTTTTCAGTAATTGAGTTTTATGTGACTTCATGTATACAATACTTCAGCTTTCTAGCTGTTTTGGAAGTACCTTAACTTGGAATAAATGGCTCGGCCCAGTTTTGATTTCGAGACAAACAAATGTTCTGTTTTAGGTGTCATTTTACTAAGGGGTTTGGGTTACGTACATGCTGTATTGATTACATTTAAATATGCAAACTTCTGAAGGGCGTTGTCAGAGCCACCCGTCTGGTCCCAGCTCACAAGAGACCCAACTCCAATCCGGTTTATTTACAGAAAGTCTTTATTGAAGATCATGGTTGCGTTTACATTCCATCTTTGTGACTCTACGTCTGTAACGTTAGACCGCTGAAGTACCCTCTGAATCTGTACCGCCTCGGCACCAATTTAAGAGGCTTGTGCTGGACCACCTCTTCCTCTCTTTCCTTTTCCGCAGGGTCTTTCTGCCCCCCTGGGTTCCCCCTCGCCGGGACTCGCCCGAGGCTGAATCCTCTGACGCCTCCGCCCCCCTCCTTCTCGCTTTGGGGCCGGGCTCCTCCCCAGGGCTCTCCTCACTTCCGCGCGCCTCTACATTTGAACTTGGCGCGCGTACGTTGCTTCTGACCTTTCTCTCAACCGCTACACTGCTCCCGGTGCTACTCTCCACCCCTTCCGGCTGAGCGTCCTGCTCCGATCTCCTCCCCCTGTCTCCTTCTCGCTCTGCTCCCTCTGACACCCTGGTAACTCCACCCCCTTCACTCCGTTCCGGCTGAGAAGCCGGCTCCTGTGTCCAACTCCTACTGGGGCTTCTCCCTTCGCTCCCCTGCTCCTCCCTGCTTCCCCCTTGGCCTCCCTTTGGTCTGACCAGGGGGGCTCCCTTCTGGGAGTCCTCTGACTCACTGGACAGACTCATGGACGACCTTTGGTCATCGTCATCCTCCTCCTCATCTCTCTGGGATTCTTCCCCCTCGCTCTCTGTCTCCTCCCCCATCTGCTCTTCTCTCCCTGAAACCCTGACAGGCGTGTTAGTATAAAAGTTATTACTTGTGATGAAAGAAAACACCTCCTTTAAAACTTCTGTTTTTTGTGACCCAGAACTAAAGTAGCTTCTGCAAAAAGTGTGTTTATAATTCCATTGATCAAAATGAGCCTCTGCTGGTTTGCCAGAGGAGGCTGCAGGCTGGAGTCTGTTCCTGTTGCGATGCAGCTATGTCATAGGATCAAGTAGGCTAGGTTTTTGCGGTTTTGACTAGTTATAATATAGTAGTGGGGAGGGGTGTAAAATCTGGCTCTTCATTTCTCACATATACATTTACTTCAGAAACAAAACATACCTTGTCACTAATGAATGCCTCATGATATTCTACAGAGCAACAATGCACACTATTGCATAAAAGCACACTTCATTTTCTACATCTCCAGTTTACTAGTAAGAAGAGGAAAGTGCAGAACAGAACATGATTTTTCTGCACAGAAGCAGCAAAGTTTCCTAGAGTTCTGGAACAGGCTATTGTCCGTCCACACTAAAAGGAAGTGGGTGCTGGCAATGAATTGCTTGAGTGTGGTGAATCTGGAAGGCTTACTTATGTACACCCCGCTGAGCAGACCTCTTTATTTCTTGAAATGCTGTAGAATAGATGGCAGGAAGTGAGTGGCCTAGTTGCACAGTTATTTCCTCTTCCCCCTGCTTGGAAGGAAGATACAACACTCCTTTCTGCAGAACAGCTGCTTTAAAACGCTTTTTGTCTGTTTATTTGTTGCGACTTTTACTGGATGAATTAATACTATTGGATGACTACATTTCCGTGTTTCTTTCAGTAGCATCTATTTCTTGTTTCTCTGTTTTGGGAAACTAATGATATGTGGTTCCTTTTAGTAGACGCCATTTATTATCGCCATGGAGGGGGGGGGGAAATGCATGACTGGTTTGCCTCGTTGGTCTGTTTTGTTGATGTTCTGGTGGGTCAACACACCACCCATATACTTTCTCATCATTCTTAGACTCCATGTGGCTGTCCCCATGTCCTTCCCTCTGTTTTGCAGTTATAATTGCACATAGGAAGTCAAATGTTGTG
This sequence comes from Podarcis melisellensis, assembly GCF_964234715.1. Lineage (NCBI taxonomy): Eukaryota > Metazoa > Chordata > Lepidosauria > Squamata > Lacertidae > Podarcis > Podarcis melisellensis. The sequence goes on along the minus strand of NC_138545.1, from coordinate 37,253,282 downwards.
GTGCTCTGTAAGATCAGCACTTTTAGGTCTTTGCTCTCTTTGGGGGCATGTTCAAAGCATTTGTTTTATAATCCTCAACTGTCTAGTGCTATTTTTCTGATTTGAATATTGCAGCTTTTTTATTTGCATCCCTGTTGCTCTTAAAAATGGCACTGTACTGGGGAGATCTTATTACTCTGTTGTCCTGCTGGAGTGCTAATGTTGATCAATGCTATTGCTTGATGAATGAATAACTATTATTCAATTAGCCCCTGTCATTTGGAAGAAATCATCCCAGAAGTGATCTTCTCTTCAGTTCAGTACTAGCTTGGCTGAGAATCTAGGCTCTTCCTTCCATCAGTTATCGCTTGGCAGCAACCATTACATCAGACTGTAGTAGAGAGGGGATGCAGAGCTACTCTATCAGTACAGTAGACCCTCGGGTTACGTTACCTTCAGGTAATGTAACTTTCGGGTTGTGAACGCGGCAAACTTCCGGGTTTTGCCCTAAGCACAGAAGCGCTATATCGCACTGCACACATGCGCAGAAGTGGCACCTCTAGATGTGGACTTTTCGGGGTACGTACGGACCCCTGGAACAAATTACGGTAAGTTTGCATCCGGAGGGTCCACTGTACAGCTAAGAGACAAGCAGCTTTTGGCTTCTGTTCTCGAACTCTTCTAGTAAATAAGAACTTGAACATGGATTTGCTCCCCCACTCCAATCCATTTTATTTTTGTGTCAATTTTTATTATTTTTTATTTTAGATTGTAAGTCTGAGGATAGGCACTTTCTGTAGTAAACTGTAAGCTGCTCTGGGAGCTTTTTTGACTAAAGAGTGGGATGAAAATTCTTTAAATATATAAAATTGTCTTCCTCTTGGAATGATATTTTGGGAGTATCATCTCATCTTGAACCTTTCCTTTAGGTGAAGGTTGAGCCTGGATTAGTCACAAACAGCATGTATGACTTGAAATTGATTCTCACTAGAAATCAATATGGGAATTGTTCTGTTGCTGTTGGTGAATAAAGGATACTTTCATTTCTAACTCAGGAAGGAAATGAATGATTCCCAAACTGAATCAGAATCTATGATTGAATTGTATGAAACTTGCAGGATGTTAAGGTTGTCAAAGGCTGGCTCCTGAGCTGTATACGGGTCTTTCTGGAAAACTATGGCGTTTTAACACACACGTTTATTTAAGAGTGACTGTTTGAAATCTCTCCATTCATGAATCTGTGCTCCAAGTTAATCTGCTGTATTATTTATTGGATTTATATTCTACCCCCCTTCCAAATCAACCTCATAGCCTGCTTTTTCAGTTCTTGAAAGCTTTTTCTCAGAAATTGCAAGCCTTCATACAAATGTCACATTTTGCAATGCATGATGCTAATGATTTGCTTTCAGTAGAGTAGGAAGATTTTAAATAGCTGTCACTTACCTATTGTGTCTGCTTCTAGGTAACTGTAAAAAACTTGTCATATTTTCCAGTTTTGTTTTCCCTTTTAAATATAGAACTTCCAGTATACAACCCAATGTCATATCTACACCTCCAAAGTATTATAGGATGTGTGGTGTCAGGTATTTGGTCAGCAATCAGCATGCTTCCCACCTGTTACAGTGGTGCCTCGCAAGATGAAAAGAATCCGTTCTGCGAGTCTCTTCGTCTTGCGGTTTTTTCGTCTTGCGAAGCAAGCCCATTAGCGGATTAGCGATATTAGCAGCTTAGCGGGCTTAGCGGATCAGCTGATAAGCGGCTTAGCGGCTTGGGAAAAAGGGGGGGGAACCCCCGCAGGAACTCGCAAGACATTTTCGTCTTGCGAAGCAAGCCCATAGGAAATTCGTTTTGCGAAGCGCCTCCAAAACGGAAAACCCTTTCGTCTAGCGGGTTTTCCGTCTTGCGAGGCATTCGTCTTGCGGGGCACCACTGTACTTTGTTTTCTTTCAACCCCTGCTTTGGAGCCTGCCTTCAAGAACTTAGGACAATGGATGATATTATTATTTATTTGACTTATTAGTTGCTTTTTTGCAACTTACAAAGGAGTTGCTGGTAGCACAGTATTATATGAGCTAAGACTGATCACATGCACCTGCAGTAAATATAAAGGTGGAAATGGAAGAACTTTCATATTTAATTTTTCATCTAAAAGCTTTCTAAAGTTTCATGTGGAAATACATTTTAGTAAATGAGGGTTGAAGTGCATCACATTTTTAGAAAAGGCCTTGAACTTTTTGCATTGTTGTTAAGCCCCTCTACCCAGCTTAACATATTTTCCCCAAATTTTGCACGCTCTCAGATTAATTTTTTCCATTAAAGAGTTCCTCCTCAGTGTTCTGAAATGTGTGCAAGCCAGTTTTTGACTTAGGGAATTAATACAGTACAGTGGTACCTCGGGTTAAGTACTTAATTCGTTCCGGAGGTCCGTTCTTAAACTGAAACTGTTCTTAACCTGAACCACCACTTTAGCTAATGGGGCCTCCTGCTGCTGCCGTGCCGCTGGAGCACGATTTCTGTTCTCATCCTGAAGTAAAGTTCTTAACCTGAAGCACTATTTCTGGGTTAGCGGAGTCTGTAACCTGAAGCATATGTAACCTGAAGCCTATGTAACCCGAGGTACCACTGTACTGGGAAATTTCTCTTTACTACCTTTTGATACATTATAAAAGTGTGCCAGTTTCATCTCTTTATCTTGTGGTGGGGGAAAATGTAGGTATACTTTCATAACTAGCTTACTCAGTAGAAAGTGAGCAATACAAATCCCCTCCCCCCGCCCCTTGCTATGAGGTAGCAAGAAGTAGAATCTACAAAGGCTGAAGGTGGACATTTGCTAAGTGATAGCAGATGATAGGGGAGGGTTTTGGGTTTTTTAGGAATGGCTTAAGTATGGAAGTGAAGGCCACGTTTGTTTGGTAGAACTAAGAGGTAGGAGCCACAAAAATGGCTTATGTTATTGGAGATCACGTCACTTGCTAATTAAAACATTTAAAATAACTGCAGTGCTTTTACTGCAGTTCTTGTGTCTTGAGTTCTTGTGCAGATGAGATTTGCTTCTGCCTTATTCTAAGCAATTGTATTTATGCTAGCTATTCAAGAGTTACATGGCCACTCTTATTCATATTATGAAGGAGAATCCAAACTTTTCCTCCTTTACATTTGGACTCATTTTCTGTCTCTTGCTTAGTAATTATGGTAGCAATATACATTTTCCACAGAGCAGATTTCAACAACAGGTTCTGCCAAAATAACTTGCTGCTGTTCACTTGGGCCTCTTACTGTGGCTGGTTTTGGGTTTCCCCCCAAATATTTAGTCTTCTGGTCCTGATTCCAAAAATTCATTGCTAATGCCAGTACTTAAGTATCTTTTGAGAAACTGAAATTTATGTGGACATGCTGCATTTAGTAAGAAAGTATCTTTGCTCTAGTCTAGCTCATAGGTAGACAAACTAAGGCCCAGGGGCCGGATCCAGCCCAATCGCCTTCTCAATCCAGCCTGAGGATGGTCCGGGAATCAGTGTGTTTTTACATGAGTAGAATGTGTTCTTTTATTTAAAATGCATCTCTGGGTTATTTGTGGGCCTACCTGGTGTTTTTACATGAGTAGAATGTGTGCTTTTGTTTAAAATGCATCTCTGGGTTATTTGTGGGGCATAGTAATTCGTTCCCCCCCTTCAAAATATAGTCTGGCCCCCCACAAGGTCTGAGGGACAGTGGACCAGCCCCCTGCTGAAAAAGTTGGCTGACCCTTGCTCTAGCTGTTAGGTCAACCACTGACAATGTTCCTACTGCAAAGATGAATTTCCACAGTGACTGTTCACTGTTAAATCCATTACGCTGCCACGTGGATTCAAGTAGTGATTCCAAACAACCCTGCAATATGTGAAACATTTAGCATTCAGAATATTTTTTTAAACTATGAGCTAGTATCAGACCCTTACCCTTATTGTTTCCTTCAGTAGTTTATGGGCCTATGCCAACCTGATATGTACAGGAAACAATTAAATACTGGTGAAACTGGGTGTTTTTGATGCAGAAGTTATTTAGAGAATAGAAAACTAAGTTTAAACATGAATGTTTTAATTCCTGATTCTGATAAGCCAAGTCTGTGGTTGTGAGATTTTCCCTTGCATTACACTGCAAATACTCTTGAACTGCAATTATTGGCAGCGATACTAGGATTTCAAGTACCAACTCCCAGAACTGAATTGTACATCTCTTTAGAATGCTAACAGATCTCTTTGGGGAGTTTGTGTGTTTGCCTGTTTGTTTGTTTTTTAAAAAAATTCTTCTGCACCAAAACATGTGGCCACTACTGGGAACCCCCTTCTGGAACACAAGCACTGGAAGTGGTTGCCATGGCAAGCTAAGAAATTTGGCTCTTCATAGCAGCAACATAAAGCTTACTGCACAACCATAAATGTTCCAGTGTGTCTGTCTATAGTCTGTATCTTTGGTAAGTTGTTTTTTTTTTAAAAAAAAACAGGTTTGAATGAACATCTGGTAGCTGCCTTCCATAGAATCTTTTCTCATTGACAAGCAAATACTGACAGTTAAAATGTCCTGATGAAACCTATATTTCCTCTCTTATTTGTCCCTTTTACTCTGTTATTGCTGGCTTCTGCTGTATCTTGCTACCCAACAAACAATGAATGGTAGCTAGACTGCAGCAGCCACCCTTCTACCTACCCCACAAATAATATTTAATTTTAAAGTACAAAAATGCATATTGAGGATAACCAGATGAATATAAAAAATAAAATACACTTTAACCATATCCACCACTTAGACTTGTTAATTATAAATACACTGTGTATGATCAGGACTTCTCTCAACCTATAAATGCATTTGCACCAAGGTTGGAATATGTTGATATATAGACCAGCTGTGGCCATAAGCTTTAATATAAGAGCCCGCACCACCCAAAATGTATATCCCTGCCTGCTCCCAGGAAAAGCTACTTGGATTAACTACTGCCAATTAGACAGGGACTAAAAGGTTACCTTAATTTTATCTAACTGAAATATAAACCAAATATAACCTAAAATATACATGGCCAGAAGATGGGTGTGTGTGACAGCTTTGATTGTTTCTTGCAGAATTGATGTTTGTGGTGCAGTACACTATTCAAAGTCAGTATCATACCACCTGGCCCAGTCAAGACACATGTTCAGATTTAGGCTTGGAATTGGTTCAAGAGGAGCAGTTTCTCAAGCCTCCCACTTAGAATCTTAATACTGTACTAGAGACCCTGCATGTTGCTCTAACTGCTGGCAATTTTTTAAAAAAAAATTCAGATGTCTTTCTTCCACCTTCCCCTCTGTCACATCTGAAGCAGGATATGAATGCAAGAGCACTCTCTCTACTTGCATTCCTCAGCAACTAGCACTCCCATATGCCACCTCCAATCCTAGTGGTAGTACACAGCATTACAACATAGAAGAGTTCTGCTGCAGATTCACGAAAAGGGAGAGCTAGACATCTGGCTGTTTTTGGCAGCAGATGCAGGTTTAACTTCAAATTTGGCCCTAAGCTAATTGGAGCAGAGAAGTGACAAGAATTCAAAATGGCAGCCTTCTGTCCACATGATCCTGCTCTTCAGGGATTTCAGCTTGGGTTCCTAGCAATCTCGTTACACTGTTATTACAAGATTGCCTTGAAAGGGATTCAGAATTGCAAAATCACTTAGCATTTTTATGCTCTCATTAATCGAAAAGGAAAAGTGAAAACCATATCTAACTCTAATCCACATACTGTATTGAGATGCTATCTTAATTTCATTCATTGGCAATTATTCTTTGAAATACTATTTCTGTTCCATACTACATATTGGGGCACTGAGTGAGAGTGGTTTGCTACAAGGCTGTAGCTGAAGAACTAAAACCTAAATCTTCAAGGTCTAATGCTCTTATGTGGGCTCAAGCTAGCTATCCCTCCTGTTCTGTGACGATACTGTGTGTGTACGCAGAATATCTCGCTGCTCTAAGCGGGTTAACCTGAATTGGGATTAAGGGGAATTTTGGGGGTTTATATTTTAGGGCAAACATAGGAACTGCATAATTCTTGCTCATGCATTAGACTTGTCAGGTTTGCAGGCTAGGAGATGGTCTTCAAGCAGGCAAGCTGCTTTCTGCTTCACCAGTACTCAAAATTGTGGTGCATTGTCAGACAGCCCTTAAATTAAAACACATTTTCCACTTTTTTAAAAAAGGGTGGTTTTCTGTTCCTCTTCCTATTTTCTCCCTTCAGGATTAGACCTCTCCATAGATCTTATTGAATAGCATTTAGCTGCCACAATTTCACTTCTTTTCTCTCTTCCTCCTTCACTTTTTAATATGTGGGATGTAATACCCTTAGCTAGGTGGTCCCTTCTGTGTCATGTCACCCAGTGTAATCTACCGCTGATGTCCTTAAATTGCACAAGAGGGGGCCATTCCCCTCTCCTTCCCAGAAATAACAGCATGGCCTGGAATTGTATACTTTGTACCCCGTAACTTGTGGGGAGGGGAATGCTGGTACTGAGCATGCAGTTGCCTGCTGCTTGCTTATTTTGTAAGCACAGTTAAACATATACTCATTCATAATTGGTCTTTCTGAGTAGTCGGTTCTATTTTTAACCCTGAATTTCCTGCGTTTCTGCTACATTGTGCTCACAGGTTATTTTTCATCCTTGCTGTGGCTAGTGGCTTATCTTTGTGTGGTATCGGTGGATAATACTGTGATGTTCTGCAGCTTTGCAAAGGTGTGGTATAGAGGTCTGCCTGTGCATAAACTTGAATGTAATAAAATCCAGTGGGTGCTTTGAAATCAGAAAGGGCAGGGGGCTCTCTGCTCCTGGAGTATTTAACTTCTAATGGGTTCATCCAGAGTGTTAAAAGTGGAGGTTATCCAATGAGCGGAGGCTAATTCTCGTCACAAGAATATAGTGGAACTTTATATGCCAAGAAAGCAAAACTGGCAGTGTTCATGAAGGGGATGGGAAAAGCAATTGGCTGTTTCATCGGTGTGGCCCAAGGACAGATGAGATTCACAGAGCCAAACAGTTCTATGTAGACTGCATTTTAAAATGCCTCTGAATTTTGCATCAAGGTAACCCAAATGTTGTGGTGCAAAAGAATTGTGAATATTTGCAGATCCTTGCTTGTTTTATTTTGCTAGCTGTAAAGAAGGGTGCTAAAACCTCCACTTCTTAGCAACTGGAATCGTGTTCATGCGATCATAAATTCACCAATCACTGGCCGCATTTTCAAACTTTACACATAAGGGCTAGAAATTTGCTTTTAAAGAAAATGAGCCCTGAGCTAAAGATTCTGCACCAAATAACTGCATTTCTGCAGGCATATTCTTCTAAGTGGTTTTGATTGGCTACAATGCCCTCTAGGTTGGAGAACCTTTATTTTTGTGCAATGAAGGCACAAAAAATGTCCAACTATGTAGATGTAGGCCAAATAACAACCATTAATTTCCCCAAATTATTGCAGTTGCAAGATCTCGCTATTTTTTTATTTTTTTTGCGGTTGTGTGCTCATTTAAGTCAAGGTTGTGGGGCATTAAGTATGCAGAAACAACCACTGTATACCCACATGTAACATCCTTCTACTTTCTGAATATTTAGCAGACTGATGCTGTGTCAGGGAACTGACATCTAAAGCGCCGCAGGTGCAAAGGCTCCCTGAGGTTGAGAGAGCAGTAGCAGCGGAAGAGGGAACCAGTAGAGGGCGAGCAAGAACTCCAAGGGAAAGTGAGTCGGAGGGATGGCTCAGAGACGCTTCAAGCGAAACCAGTGGGGAGGTCTCAGGACCTCCTATAGGGACACCCACACCTCGACGGAAACTGTCACGCCGGGAGGCCAGACGACGTGTTTCCGTTAAGGAGCTTTTATGTTGGAAACGTTTCCGAAAGCAGCCACTTTCGGATTCTACTAGTGATTGACGCAGCCATGCTGGAGGGGCTCCGTCACAGGCAGAGGTTTGAAAACCTGATCAAACTCTGAGGGACTTGCATTTTACGCACAAGCAGCTCATCGTCCCATCACAGCAATCCGAAAGTCACCGAAAGCCAGCTTGTGCAGAGAGAAGCATCATGAGCAACCCAGCCGGAACCGGGGGTGCAGGAGCAGCTGGAGGGGGTCCAAGCCTGGAAGAAAGGTACAGAGCGTTGGAGATCCAGTTGGCGCTGCAAACGGCGAGGCTTGAGGAGAGGAGGGCTCAGGATGCAGAAAAGGGAAAGGAGAAAACCACCCCGCTCGCCAGAAAGGTACCAGGATTGGTGCAGAAATTCGGGGGGGATCCCAGGAACTATCATGCCTTTAGAACAGAGATGCAATACGCTCTAAACTTGCAGTTTGATGACTTCCCCGACGAGGAATCGCGAGTGGCGTATGTGATTGGCCATCTCGAATCCGGGGCGAAAGATTGGGTTAGACCCCTGATGGCAGCGAATAATGAGATCTTAAAGGACACGAGGAAGTTTTTTCGTGCCATGGACCTGATGTTTTCCAGCGATATTGAGCAGGGGGTGGTGCGAAGGCAGTTAATGGCTTGCCAGCAAGGAAGCAGATCTGTCCGTGAGTACTGGACTGAATTTACTATGCTGATTCATAAATTGGGGTGGGACCTATCGGCGGAGCCCATCCAAATGCTTTTCGAAGAGGGGCTTTCTTCAACCGTCAAAGATGAGCTTTCCCGGGGGCCCAGGGCGGAGTCTATGGACCAATTAACCAAATCTGCGCTGGCCATAGGAGCGCGCCAGGAGGCGAGGGCTTTGGAAAGGCGGGAAGGGAAAGGAGACCGTTGGAGGGAGTTCCGCATTCCAGACATTCCAGAGCCATCTTTCCCGCCGGCAGAGCCGATGGAAGTTGGAACAGCGCGGGCGCGCGCAGTTTCAAATCCCAGTGAAGGGCGGAAGAAGGAGGGAAAGAGCGCCAAGAGATGTTATCTCTGCCAACAGCCAGGGCACTTTGCCAGAGTCTGCCCACAAAGAAAGGAATGGCAAGGGATGGCAGGAGCTGTTGGGGGAAAGGAAGAGGAAAGCAAGGAGCAAGTAAAAGCCAACGCCTGGCTGCCACCGTCGGGGCACAGCAGCCAGGCCAAAGAGCAATGAAAGTGCCCATGCCAGAACCTCCCAGACCTGCTTTAGTGATAGAGGTGTTACTAGAACTGCCAAACGGACACCCACTAAAGGTCAAGGCGCTTTTGGATTCAGGCAGCTCCTGTAATTTCATGAGTAAGGAGTTTGCAGCTGAGCACCAGATACAGACCATCCCTTTAAGTAACCCCTTGCAGGTGACTACGATTGACGGCAGAGAGCTGTTGGGGGGAGAAGTTAGCCAACAGACTGTCCCGATGATAATGAGAGTGGCAAGGCACACCGAACAGATAGCGTTTAATGTGGCCATCCTGGGAGGAGCGCCCATCATTTTGGGGATGAGCTGGCTGGCGCTACACGATCCGCTAGTGGGCTGGCATCAGAGGGTGGTCTCCTTTGGGTCAGCGCATTGCCTAGAACACTGCAAGGAGGGGAAGGTCTCGGGAGGAGACAGAGTCACCCTAGCGGGGATGGAAGTGATGGGCAAAGGGAAGGTGCCCCCGCAATACGCAGATCTGAGCAACGTATTCAGCGAAAGGGAAGCAGACAAACTGCCACCGCATAGACCCTTTGACTGTCAAATCAACCTACTCCCAGGGGCCCAACTCCCAGTAGGCAAGCTGTACGCCATGTCAGACAGGGAGATGCAGGAGCTGAGGGAGTTCATTGACAAAAACTTGAAGCGAGGTTTCATCAGAGAGTCCCGAGCGGTGGGGGGCAGCCCAGTGTTTTTTGTGGACAAAAAGAACACAGACAAACCGAGACTGGTGTGTGACTTTAGGGCCCTCAATGCAGTGTCGGAGCCCCTGGCTTTCCCTATGCCCCGAATTGACGACATTTTGACCAGAGTAAGGAAGGGAAAGATTTTTACAAAACTGGACCTGCGGGGGGCGTACAATCTGATACGCATAAGGAAGGGAGATGAATGGAAGACCACCATGTTTACCCCTTTGGGAGCCTTTGAATACCTCGTTATGCCCTTCGGTCTACAAGGGGGCTCCGCCTGTTTTCAAGCTTTTATAAACCACGTTCTGGGACCTTTGCTCTACAAGAACTGTGTGGCCTTTTTAGACGACGTGTTGGTGTATTCGGAAGATGAGGAACAGCATGTGAGGGACGTTCGAGAAGTGTTGGGCAGGCTGCAAGCCAACCAGCTGTGGGTGAAACTGGAGAAGTGCCAGTTTCATACCAAGGAGGTGGAATTCCTGGGGTACCGCTTGTCAGACAAGGGATTGGCCATGGATCCAGGCAAGGTTCAAGCGGTACTGGAATGGAAGACACCGAAGACCAAGAAGGACGTGCAAAGATTCTTGGGGTTTGGGAACTTTTATCGGAAGTTCATCAAGAACTTTGCCCACTTGACGGCGCCCATCACCGACTGCCTCAGCAGCAAGAAGAAATTTGTTTGGACGGTGGAGGCGGATCGAGCCTTTGAAGAACTGAAAAGGGCTTTCGCCTCGGAAGAACAACTTCTGCATGTGGATTTACAAAAACCCATGAGAGTGGAAACAGATGCATCCGACCGGGCTATAGGGGCGGTCCTTCTTCAACCGGGGAGGAGTGCGTCGGAGTGGAGACCGTGTGCATTCTTCTCGCGGAAACTGAATAAGTCCGAGAGGAATTACACGGTGTATGACAGGGAACTACTTGCCATTCACGAAGCATTCCGGAGGTGGAGACATTTATTAATTGGGGCACAACACAAGGTGCAAGTGTGCACCGACCACAAAAATTTAGAGTATTGGAGAACAGCTCGAGTGCTCAACCAACGACAAGTGAGATGGGCACAGGAATTCTCCAAATTTAACTTTGAGATTTGTTATGTGCCAGGCCCAGAAAACGTCAGGGCGGATGCGCTCTCACGCAAACCAGAATATTGGGAAGGGGAGGAGGTGATCGAAGAGAGACATGTCATCCCGGAGGACCGCTGGGTGTGTGGGGCGGCGCTGGTGGGGCAACGGGAACTGGTGGAGGAAACGGAAAATGATGAATATGCCCAGGATAAGCTCAGAGGTCTCAGGGGGGAGGGCGAGAGCCCCGGAGGTTTTGAGGAAAGAAATGGGGCATTGTATTACAAAGGGGCACTGTATATACCCGAAGGTGAATTGAGGGGGAGAGTACTCAAGCAGTTGCATGATAGCCCCACGGCGGGACATTTTGGGCAACACAAAACCATGTGGTTGGTTACCAGGGAATTTTGGTGGCCTAAGGTGAGGGAAGATGTAAGGGAGTATGTAAGAGGGTGTGACCAATGTCAGCGAGCCAAAGGGGAAAGAAGGGCGCCGGCAGGGTTATTAGAACCTTTACCCACACCAGAACGGCCTTGGGAAGCGATATCAATAGATTTTATGACGGATCTGCCAAGGTCCAAGGGGAAAACAGCCATCATGGTAGTAGTAGACCTGTTAACTAAGATGTGCCATTTTGTAGCATGCTCACATGCAGTCACAGCGGAAGAAACGGCGAAGTTGTTTGTGGAACATATCTTTAGGTTGCACGGGGCTCCCTCGAGGGTGATCTCAGATCGAGGCAAACAATTTACTTCCAGGTTCTGGAGGAAGCTCATGAGCTTGCTACACGTGGAAGTTAATTTTTCAACTGCCCGGCACCCTGAAACCAACGGGCAGGCGGAAAGGGCAAATGGCATTCTTCAACAATATCTTAGGTGTTATGTCAATGACAGAGAGAACGATTGGGTCGAAAAGTTGGCGTTGGCAGAATTTGCCTACAATAATGCGGAGAATGTGTCCACAGGGATGAGTCCCTTTTTGGCTAATTACGGGTGTCACCCCAGGGCATTTCCAGGGGAAGGAGGGGAGAGATGGAGCGTTCCAGCGGCTGAACATTTTGTAGAAGAGATGGAAGCCATCCATCAGCAGCTCCAGCTCAACTTAGAAAGGGCCAAGGCACAATATAAGAAGCAGGCAGACAAGAACAGAAGGGAAGGTGAAACCATAAGGGTGGGGGATCAAGTGTGGTTGTCAACCCAAGGGTTGCCGTTCAAAGGGGGTTGTAAGAAACTGAGGCCCAGAAGATTGGGACCCTTTGAGGTGATTCAGCAGGTCAACCCGGTAGCTTTCAAACTCCGATTACCCAACCACATGAAATTGCACCCAGTGTTCCACAGGTCGTTACTGTCACCATACAGGGGGGGACGTGAAGGGGAGCACGTCAGGGGACCAGCCTTGGAAGAGAGGGAACGCCGCAACCATGTAGCGGAAATCCTCGATTCCAGGTGGAAGGGTAATCAGGTGGAGTATTTGGTGGCGTGGGAAGGGGAACCGGAGTCAGAAAACACCTGGGTAAGTGCAGAGGAAGTCAATGACGAGGTTTTAACAGAAACGTTCCACCAAAGGTTCCCGAGGAAACCTCAGCCTATAGCAAGGTTTAGGAGGGAGTATTTCGGCACCACCGATGAGGAAGAGGAAATGGAAGGGTTCGCGGAGTCGGAGTTGGAAGATGGAGTGGACTCTGATGACGAAGAGTACCTAGAGAGTAGGAACAGCAACAAGTGGAAGGAAGTGTTCGCGACGTCGGAAGATGAGGGAGGTTCTTTCAGGGGTTTTACCTCCTCACCGCCAGTAGGAGAGGAGACGGGAGGGGGTGAAGGGGGCCCTGGAGGGGAGGTGGATGTCAGGGAACTGACATCTAAAGCGCCGCAGGTGCAAAGGCTCCCTGAGGTTGAGAGAGCAGTAGCAGCGGAAGAGGGAACCAGTAGAGGGCGAGCAAGAACTCCAAGGGAAAGTGAGTCGGAGGGATGGCTCAGAGACGCTTCAAGCGAAACCAGTGGGGAGGTCTCAGGACCTCCTATAGGGACACCCACACCTCGACGGAAACTGTCACGCCGGGAGGCCAGACGACGTGTTTCCGTTAAGGAGCTTTTATGTTGGAAACGTTTCCGAAAGCAGCCACTTTCGGATTCTACTAGTGATTGACGCAGCCATGCTGGAGGGGCTCCGTCACAGGCAGAGGTTTGAAAACCTGATCAAACTCTGAGGGACTTGCATTTTACGCACAAGCAGCTCATCGTCCCATCACATGCTGACTTTGCAATCATGGCTAAATGTTCTGCATAAGACAGCTAGGTTCCCCAGAAGAAAACAACAATTAGAAGTCAAACCAGAAATAATTTTATTAAATATATTTAAAGATAACAATCTGGATTTACATAATAAAGCATTAACATGCCAGTTACTAAAAGCTGTGAGACACAACATAACCAGACACTGGAAACACCTTTCTGGCACAGTGATAGACAGTTGATACAAAGCATTTTGGGAAACAGCCCTCCTTGAAAGATTAACAAATAAACTACAGTTGACTTGTGGGCAGATCAAGAAAAATGGTGTAATTTCATAACATATCCCAGTATTCCAGAAAATAAACAACCCATCAGCATTTGGCTTAGTCTGGTTTATCTAAATTTTAACTTAAATATAAATTATTACCTTCTGTTTGAACCCCCTTCCCACATTCATCAAAATACCAATGCTTTATATTGTTTCATTGGTAACATAAGAGGAAAAACACAACCACAAGGGCTCCTGATTAGGGGTTTAGCTATGTAATGTTGAATGTTATCTGTTACCTCTGTTGTATCCTGTTTCCCTTTTGATTTTGTTTAATCAATTCATGAACCAAGAACCTATACATTGACCACTAATAATGAACCATACATTGTAGATATTACTGCAGATTTATTGTGCTATTTTTGTGATATACAGATAACATGAGAAGACTTGGTCTATTCATTTGTATTATTTATCATTCCTATGATCCTTTTAAATAAAATCCAATAAAAAGTTGTTCTAGAAAATCTAGGTTCCTCACAGTACAGTGGCACAAATGTGTGCCCCCCTGCTAATAAGGAGGGAAATGCTATGAAAGCGAAATTTATGGATTAAAGTTTGAAATGTATCCCTTATTCGCCAAGCACCTTAGATGTATGTGAAACAGGTCCCCTGTTGAGCTCTCTGATTTGTTGGCTCTTCTGGAGGAAGAATCATGTGATAGTTTTATGCTCACGGAAGCTAAATTCATGATACTGTACTAGGTTAGCCTTATGCACATCTTCAGTGGTTTTGCACATAGAGCCCCCTCTGAATTCATGGACCAATGCTTAATTTAGCTACCAGACAGCAGGGATTAGGGAAGCATTACACGTTGTTTGACAAATTTTGACTGGCCTGATTTGTCTCAGTTGCGCCCAGCTGCTTTTACACTTGCCTCTTAAGGTAGGCAATGGATAATTGCATCTAAATTTGGATATACTTGCCAACTAAGAGTATAGTTTTCACAAGGTATCTGTGCAGGAATATATTTTATCTGCTCTTCCTTCCTTCCCTACTCCCTGGATTTTGGTACACTGTAGCTGAGCCAATTCAGTGATGTCACAGACGCTACGTCAAAATTTTCCTTTAGGGTTTTGCGTTATTCCTATCAATCTTCCACAATACTAAAGACAGTTGCAGTATAGCAGCATCCATTATATTAGGTGGACAGAGGCACCTTGAACAGCTGAGTAAAATCCACAATTGGTCTGTTTAGGAGCAAGATCATAGTTCACAAACGGGGTGGGGGTGTGTGTAGATGATATGTATAGAGACTGTGCTGGTGTTGGTTTCATCTAATCTGGCCAAACCAGATTAAGAATGATTCCTTTTTAACACAGCCTATTTTTTCCCCCCTTTTTGCAGACACTACCCAAAGCAGTCCTTCACTATGGTGGCAGACACTCCAGAAAACCTGCGCCTTAAACAGCAGAGCGAGCTTCAGAGTCAAGTAAGGCTATTAAAGTTTCTTCACGTGTTGCCTACTGCTATATTCTCTCAGTTACAGTATTTTCCTCAGTGGTCTTCTGGAAACAGCACCCAAAGAGGATGTGTGTATATTCAACCTCTTTTAAAAATAGAACTCTCTCCTTAGCTGTCAGAAAGGAAAACTACTAAAATATTGCCTGAGGAAATGAAATTATCAAAGCTGAAATGAAATTAACAAGCTCTGACAAGCATCCCCCCTACAAACAGATGATATTTATGATACAATAATTGATGGACAAGAATTTGAACCACCAAAAAAAGAAGAAGCAGCAGCAGCAGCAGCTGAGGAATCTGGAGAAATGGAAGGAGTTGCAAATTAAAATGTACCCAATAAAGCTGCTCAGTGAAAAGTGCAGGCTGAAAGTGCGCAGTAATTAGGTGAGCAAATAAGTTGTGGTGGAGCACACAAGCACACAAGCCAAGCATTCTAGAATATTATAGTCAAGATGGGGATAAGATGAAGGCGGAGAAGTATGGCCAGAAATTAAGTGGCATTGGGGGATGAAATCAGTGAGTTTCATATGCTGAACAAAGTACTGACTGCCATAGTCAACTCTGAGGACTACAGGACACAAATTATTTTTCACATAGCACTCTCTATCATGATCATAATGGCACCTCAGGATGCATCTCATCCTTTAGCCTGTTTCTTCACTGTAAGTGGGTAGACAAATAATCTGCTGCACAGGTTTGTTGGAAGGCTGGGCAAATGACTGGAAAGCTCTTTGCCTGCTAGAAATGCCAGAGAAGGTTACCAGTGCAAGAATAGAATATGGGATGTTGTACATTGTGTATAACATCAGTGAGGAACCTTTAACTCATGGGCTTAATTAGTGCTAATTTGGCCCATGAAGCCGCTTCCCCCAAACTGCACGTACCTGATGTTATATGTGACGTCAGGTGTGGGGCAGGTAAGTATGCATCTACAAAGGAACTATCAAGAGCATACTTTCAGTTTCCGATGGTTCTTTGGCAAAGCAGAAAACCCTGATTGATCAACTGGTCAATGCTCACAGTGAGCCCCATTTGCAGATACAGTTTGAATTCAAACCATGCCTGCAAACGGTTTTCTCTGTGGATCAGTTTTGAAGCCATCTTTGTAAATCTGCAGAGCAAAATGTCCATTTGTAGGCATACTTTGAATCTCAACCACACCTGAAAAGGACAAAGCAGTGCTTGCTGTCGGTGGCAGTCGACTAATTGTCTGGATAGTGAGCCTAGTTTCCTGGTGCATAGTATGCTTAGTGACCTTTAGTCGAGGAGGAGTGGGCAGGGTGCATAGAGTACCTACTTAGTAGAGGAGGGAAACATTTCTTCCCTGTGAGTGGGTGACAACAACCGCCTAAAAGAAAAGTTATCCTGGAATGTCCAACTAGAGGATGCTGCTTGGTGCTTTAAAAATTATTAGTGACAGTTTATTATCGGTATCTCTCCCTCTGAGGGGTGTGATAATTTATTCTGTCCCATGCCCTAGATACACCTGCACACAAATACATCTTCCTTGTTTATAATTGTTTTAATGCTGGGTTTTGTTTTGTTTTGGTCCAGATTGCTTGGTATTTGGGAATTCATATGCTACTCTAACTTAGGGTTTAGTCAACCATTAGGGCAGTGATTGCCAACCAGTTGTCATGTGAATAGCTTTGGAGGGGGGTGGTTGAAATGGCAGGCACTTCTTCACTGGTAAAGAGGCCTTTTAGAGGGGGTGCACGGTGTGTGATTAAGAGAGATGGACAAAGAAAGAGATTCGTGTGGCTTGTGTGGTTTGTATGAGTAACTGAGAAGGCGGTATACCGTATATGGTCTGTGAGAGGGAGAGAGGCACTTGGAAGAGAGAGGAAGAGGTGCATATGTGAAGTGCATTAATGCATGAGAGAGAAATACATGTGTGTGGTGTGGTCAACATGTATCCTGGTACAGTCAAACCTCGGTTCCTGAACGGCTCTGTTTTGGAACATTTCAGCTCCCGAACGCCGAAAACCTGGAAGTACAGTGGTACCTCGGGTTACATACGCTTCAGGTTACAGACTCTGCTAACCCCAAAATATTACCTCGAGTTAAGAACTTTGCTTCAGGATGAGAACAGAAATTGTTCTCCGGCGGTGCTGCAGCAGCGGGAGGCCCCATTAGCTAAAGCAGTGCTTCAGGTTAAGAACAGTTTCAGGTTAAGAGCAGACCTCCAGAGCGAATTAAGTTCTTAACCCGAGGTACCACTGTAAATGCTCTGGTTTTCGAGCATTTTTCGGAAGCCAAACGTCTGACGCAGCTTCCACTTGACTGCAGGAAGCTCTTGCAACCAATTGGTAGCCATGCCTCGGTTGTTGAGCATTTCGGAAGCCGAACGGGCTTCCAGAACGGTTTGACAAGCAAGGTTTGACAGTACAGTCGTACCTTGGATCCTGAATGCCTTGGTACTCGGATGTTTTGGCTCCCAAATGCCGCAAACCTGGAAGTGGGTGTTGCGGTTTGCGAACATTCTTTGGAACCCGAACATCCAGCGGGGCTTCCGCGGCTTCCAATTGGCTGCAGGAGTTTCCTGCAGCTAATCAGAAGCTGCACTTTGGTTTCCAAACATTTTGGAAGTCAAACGGACTTCCGGAATGGATTCCATTCGACGTCCAAGGTACAACTGTACTAAAGAAAGCTCCCTGTTAGATGGCAACTGTGTGTATTTATGTAATGTATGATCCCCACAGTCAGGACCAACAGGCCATAGGTGACTTCCCACAGCAATCATGATATTTTCTGGGGCAGTGGAGTAATCAAGCACCTATGGCTTTTGCTCTTAAGTTGTGTTATGCCACATCCCCATGGCAGCCATTTTGTGACCAGTGTCCACAGCACTGCCTCAAAATTCAGAACATATCTACTGCTTCAAAAAGGACGGCAGACCCTTTATTAGGCTAAATTAAATACAGTGGTGCCTCGCAAGACGAAATTAATCCGTTCCGTGAGGCTCTTCGTATAGCGGTTTTTTCGTCTTGCGAAGCAAGCCCATTGACAGCTTAGCGGATTAGCGCTACAGCTGTCAAGCGGCTTCCAGCGATCAGCTGTTAAGCGGCTTATCAGCGGAACAGCTGATAAGCGGCTTAGCGGCTTAAGAAAAGGGCGGAAAAAGCGGAAAAAACCCGCGGGGGGATGCAAGATTTTTTCCGTCTTGCGAAGCAACCCCATAGGGGAATTCGTTTTACGAAGTGCCTCCAAAACGGAAAACCCTTTCGTCTAGCGGGTTTTTCGTCTTGCGAGGCGTTCGTCTTGCGGGGCACCACTGTAAATAGGGTTCCACAATGGTTTAGGTAGGTTGTTTTTCTTCAGCTGCTTAATCTCTCCCTTGTCATTTTCAATCCCTGACTGGATTTCTTTCCCCAAAATCACTGTTTTTCTTATCTTAACCTTGATCTCAAAGTCCTCTGAAAGAGGGTCACACAGTGCCATGTTTAGCAGACATTCTACCTAAATGCTATTGATTGTGGATTGCAATCAGGAGGTCTTTCAGCAGTTTGTGTGTGTTTTAATGCTGAAGTTCTTGAGGTGTTACTTTTTGTGCAGCTGTACTTTTTGGAATGGTCTTGCTCTGGGTTCCTCTAGTTAGAAATCCTCTTTGCTGAGGCCACATTTTTGTACTGAGGCAGGTAATCTGACTTCTAAGGTGGGAATGTTGATGTTTCTTATACCACTTACTTGCTAAAATGGTTTCTAAGCAGTTATAAAAATATATCAGCACACAATCAAAATATGCAATAAAACCATTTTATTAAAGCATTGAAAACATTCATAATAAGCCCACACAGAGATATAAATAAGACTGTTTCTTTCAATCCACTTGTGGAGAGAACTCGGAGGTAACTGAAAAGGAAAATGAGTAACGACAAAAAGTTGAGAAGATGGGACTGAAAACATCATTGTAAACAGGAAAGCAGCAGAAATATGGATGATTGGACTCCTGACGATCGCGAAGCATGGGTACCCCACAAAAAATTTTAATTTGGAAAACATTTGGACTTTATAATGTGTATTGATACAATTTGGACTAATTGGTATGATATGTTTAATTTGGTAAATGGAAACTTAATATAAATTTTTTTTTTTAAAGAAACCATTCATAATAAAATGCACAATAAAACCTGTTAAAATAGCAATTAAAATAATTAGATCAGGGTGTTCAGGTCAGGAGATCAGGGGAATGCACTTTAGAAGACACGCCTGTGTAGTTTTTTTGCAAGGCAGCTTGTGAGAGGGAGGCCATCAAGGAATGGTACTTTTTCTCCTCTGCATGCCATGTGAGAGACGAGGAGGCTGCCAGCTTGATTGCATGCTGCCAGTTAACTGCTCTCTGAATTTGTAGCCTCATCTAGATGGGAGTGCTGTGTTTCTCTAGGAAGTCTGATGTGCCCCCTTTCTGTTTTAATCTGCCACCTGGAGAGGCTAGGTTTTGATTTCATCATCTGTACCCAATTGTAGTGGCTTCAGGGAATGAAGGATGCACAGCTAAGTGCCAAGATGTTCTCTTAGAGGAGAGCTTTGTATAGCTTAACAAAGTGACCCAGAAGTTTCTGTCCCGGATGCCCAGAGCCCAAGGCCTAGTGAGGAGTGACTCAGTACTTGAATCTGCTGTGTGGTGCCTGTTCTTAGTGTTGCAATCTCTTATCTAAAAGCAACTAAACTATTAGAAAATTCATGGGAAGTTTTACATTTTTTCCCCTTTTGGACAGCAGTGTGAAGGTTGTTAAAACATTTCAGCAGAGCACATACTCTTCTTCCCCACTCCCCACAACACGTATATCTTCTCTAACTGTAGTAGAACTCACTGTTTTTGTTTTTTATTTCTTCTACAAAATACAATGTTATTGAATAGGATCTGGGGACAATATACTTAGTCCATATACAATTATAGATCACTGTTTAACAAATATAAAATAAAACCAAAATTAACAAACCACAGGTATGTGAATGTGTGGAAGGTAGCAAATTATAGTGACTATTATGTCTATGTTATAAATCAGTGATGGCCAAACTTGGCCCTCCAGCTGTTTTGGGACCACAACTCCCATCATCCCTAGCTAACAAGACCAGTGGTCAGGGATGATGGTTGTAGTTGCTATTTCTACACATTCACATACATGTGGCTGCACTTTTCTTACATTTTTAGTTTTATATTACTATTCCTCAGTACATGGTCCTTGCACACATTAGGCCTTCTGAGCCTTTTATTCCTTTTCATTTTCTGTGTTCCCTATATTTTGCTGCTTGAGGTAGTAGTAAAACCCTGTCTCCTTCACATTATTTTCTTCTAATGGCATTATGTGTGAGCATATTGGAGAACACAAAACCACTGTGAGTTGGAGTGGACACAGGGGAGGTGGTAGCCCTGAAGTGTTAGGTCAGGAGGTGGACTGAGCTGCCCCACAGGTGAAATAGCGTTGTGTTGTAAGTTTGCTGGCTGAGGCAGATAGCTCTAGGTTTGCTTTTTGTGTGAGAGGAATTCTAGAAACCCCTGGATGCAAAAGTGGCTTAGTTCTTGCCAGAGGGTTTAGACTTTTTTGTCCACTTGTCCATCTGGTGGCTGCTACTAGACCTCCCCCAAGGGCATCTAGGGCAGAAATAACCACACTGAAGGCCCTCCCACATACCTCTCTGAGTTCTGTGTACCGTATTTTTCGTCCCATAGGACGCTCCGTCCCATAGGACGCACCAGGTTTTTTTGGGGGGAAATAAAGGGGGGAAATTTCCTTTATTTCCCCCCCAAAACCAGGTTGGGGAAACCGAACCAGGTCGAGGAACAGCGGGATGGCGGCGCTGCGCCTCCCTGCTGTCCCCCGAGCTTGTGGGGCTGGCCGATGTCTGCCCGGCGCGCGGGGCGCTCTGCTTCAGCGCGCCCCGCCCGCCGGGTGGCAGGTTGCTATCCGCAGCGTGGGGAGCTCTGTGGGGAAGTCCTGCAGGGCTGCCTAGGCTGCGGATGTGTTCCCGAAGCACCGGGCGCTCTGCTTTCAGCGCGCCTGGCGCTCCGGGAAGCAGGCTGCTATACGCAGCCTAGACAACCCTGCCGGAACTCCCACAGGGCTACCTAGGCTGCGGATGTCTTCCTGAAACCTGGAGAGCGAGAGGGATCGGTGCGCACCAAGCTTCAGCGAAAGCCTGCATTTGCCCCATAGGATGCACCCAGATTTCCCCTTCATTTTTGGAGGGGAAAAAGTGCGTCCTATAGGGCGAAAAATACAGTATTTATTTTAAGTAGTCAAGAAGGCGTAGCTAGTTCCGATAGCTAGCCAGAAGCACACAATTACTTTCTGTGAGAGTAAACAAGTCCACCAGTTGGACTAATTTTAACGCCTTCAGCCCACATATGACCATGAAATAAGAGGGCTTATTTCCTGTGGCTTGGCTTTCTCATGTGTTGAAAATAGTATCTTGCGGGGAGTGGGGAATACTTTGAGGCAAAATAGTGCCTGGGACTTAAGAGTCCTTTCTGCTCAAATGTTGGATGGCTTATTTTAATCATGCATGAAAGATGGTTGTCCAATCTTTCCCATGGCGGGTGTGAGGCAGCTTCATATTGTACCTGACCAGCTTTCTTCATACAGTAAATTTGCACGGGCTTGTTATTAGCATGTTTCCTTCAATGTCACCAAAAGTGAGGTCTTAACCATGAACTATTGGTACTTGTGAATGAGCATAAGGTCCACTCCTTCATACGGTACCCATCTCCACCATAGAGAGTGCCAGTTCCTCCCTGGAAGATAAGAACTTTGGGATAGAATTGCTTAATGGAGTACAATCCTTCTTGAGGGGTAAATGTTTCTGTAAAAATGAGAGCATGTGAAGTAGGGGATATTCTCTGTAAGAGAATTAAGGCAGTTTGCCTTTGTTCAGGTGAAGGCAGCCATTAATATATTTTGACTTTCCTAGTCTTTAGTACAGACTTTGGGTTTTTTTTATGAAAAGATAAACCTGTATTGTGTTATTTAGAGCAGAAGAACAGAAAAGCAGAATGGCTTACTGCTTGTTAAACTCTTTTTTCCTTTTTGCATATTGTCAGTGTAGTATCGGAACAGCCCTGTCAGTATACTCTGCGCGACTAAAAAACACACACAAATCTGTACCAGGGAAAGCTGGAGGCTACACCCAGTGATAGAAACTCAGCTACACAATTTAGGTGCCAAATGGCTCTTTAAACCAGGGTTACAGACACCAAAACGGAATGCCTAGTTGTAATTTTTGGGTCCAACAGCTGGAAGGTCCTATTTTTCAATACAGTGGTACCTCAGGTTAAGAACTTAATTCATTCTGGAGGTCCGTTCTTAACCTGAAACTGTTGTAAACCTGAGGTACCACTTTAGCTAATGGGGCCTCCCGCTGCCGTCGCGTGATTTCTTTTCTCATCCTGAAGCAAAGTTCTTAGCCTGAGGTACTATTTCTGGGTTAGCGGAGTCTGTAACCTGAAGCGTCTGTAACCCGAGGTACCACTGTACAACTTTTTGCTTCCTGAAATTCAGTGTGATTGTGCAGATAAAATATAACGGATAGAATTCTACAGGATGTGTAACTACTGTGTGAAAACAGTCATGGTCCATGGATCCCCAGGCATGCACTTCCAGACAGTGGAGACATCAGGTGCCATCAGGTGCCCAGGCATCTTCACATGGTTGCAAGTGGCCAGGTGCAAAATGTGCCTGGCACCTGGTGAATTTCAAACGCTGGCTGCAATCTTTGTGAACCTTGGAAACTTAGACGTGTGTTCATTTTGCAGGGTTCATTCTGCTTGTTCTAGGGAAATATTCAGACCACCCAACTTAGTTTGATACTTCCCAAAATTTCAAGCATGTTATTTAATTAAGAGCTAGAAGCTTGATTTTCTTTTTTTTTTTTAATGAGATTGTCAAGATGGTGATTTGCGTCCAGTACCCAGTTATGAACTGGTGGAGACAATTGAAGATGGCCACTTATTCTGGAGCTGACGGGGGCTAATTTTAGAACTGTTCTGGGGCAAAGGGACTGTAGTCATGGCTTGGTTAAACTTCCATAGCTCTTTAACTGGTGTGACTAACTGAGCGGAAAACACATACTTTTTGATCTGGTGAATAGAATCGCTTCTTTACTGAGGCTGGTTGATGACTTCTGGTCCTCTCTTCTTCTGGCTGCCCCATTGTGTTCCTGCTTTCTTGTTGTCTTCCACCCTCACAGTCCTTTTTAGCAACTCATAATAGCCCAGCATTGAGCAGGACATGGGAAAAAGCTAACCAGTTTGCCTGACTCACTCATGTCTGGCCTTCCGTAAGCATCAGAACTGAGTTGATTCCAGCTGAGTGCCCATAAAAGGACAGAAAAAACTGAAAGCCTGCCTTGTCTGAGCACTTCCTCTGCATGTAGCACTCTGTTGCTTCACTCTCTGGTGTGCAAAAGAAATGTCTCCCTCTGCGCACAGTCTGCAAAACTTCAGCAGGGATCACACTTCTATGTTGAATTCTCAGTTATAATTGATACAGTAGCCCTTTTACAAGGCACATTTTAATCCTTTCTCTAATTCTCACAACTCTGGGAGATGTGATTTCTGATTTTACAGATAGAGTCAGGAACTCATTGTATTATTTGCCTTATGTCAGTGAGTTTGTGCCTGAGCTGCAATGTGATGACCAAGGTGCAAGGTCAAGATAAGGGGGAATTCTTTGCTTCCATCCCCGGCCCTTCATGGTGAAAATAGACGTTAATGGAATAAAATAGTGGGATGGAATTCTTAAGCAGTACCTACCAATACATTCACTAAGTGGCAGAAGCGGATGGTGGGCTGGCTGGCTACCAAGCCAGTTCAAACCACTTTGCAGTCCTCTTTCCTCCTCATTTTCAGATATATCACGACAGTGTATCACAATGTTTCGCTGGTGATACATCATGATGTTGAAAAGCAGATATTGCCCAGCCCTAGCAGGTGAGACTCAGGTCACCTTGCAGAAGAGAAGTTGGCAATTGTTTTACATCATACTGGAATGTTGAATTGTTATTCCTAGATAACTGTGTTCTGTGTTAACCCAGGCGAGGTTGAGCCCAAGTGGCAGCTGGAAGTCTTCTGATGTTTGGAAATAGTTATCTTGGTAACTTTGGATTAACATGGGCCAGTGTAGCAGTAAGCAACCCTGTAAGGTTTTTCCCCCAAAAATGCTCGGCCACAGGCAGAATTCAAAGGAGCCAAATTTCAGAATTCTGCAGAGCAACTGGCTACTGCACCAGTACATAACTGAACATGGTAACTGATGTTCGCACTGTGCAAATATACTTGTAAGGCAGCATGCTCTACATATATTGGCTCCTTATGTGTATTGTCAAAACTTTGCATATTGTACCAACCTAAGGCATCATATTTTCATTTTGCCTACACCACATAGCCCGCCTTTGGGGCCAATGTGGCAGCCATCACCTACAGAATTTTTAACACTTGGTACAATTGCAAACAAACAAGTGGGTTTTTTAGACTTCCTGCACTGGCAAGTAGTTCTCCTGAAGCAGCTCTTACATTGCTACTAGGCTATGCACGACTTGGCACACCCCTGAAAATGATCCCTCATGGCTTGCTAAAATTGCAGTCATTTATGTCTCTGTCCCTGTTAACCCCACACTACTCTTCTGTATTGGCATGCTCTATTTATTTGAAGTTTCTCAACCATTTGAGATCTAGGAAGCTGCTTGCAGCTGTGGCTGTCTCTCCACAGCCTATGAGAACAAGGCTCCCTCTCTTCTTTTCCATTCTGGCTCCCATTGGGACTGCCAGTGAAGCTGTTCGCATCCACCAAGCAGATGATTTTAGGGTTTTTGTCCTTGCTTGGAGGACAGAGTTGAGTTATTGGGTAAAGAATTATATTGTATCTTTATTTTTGAGTTTCACGGAAAGTGTCATCAGGCAGAAGCATTCAAGAAAATCAAACTTAGGGGATGGACAAAATTGAGTCCATAAAATTCATTCTAATTATTTTGTAACTCTTGTCTGTTGTGGGGCCAACATGGCAACCACTGTGACACATGCATATATTGGCCCGATTAAGAAATATTTTAAGTGAAGAGAGTTTTAAAACTTCATTATCTTACATATACTGTATGTGGAGCAGTCTGTCTGTAGGCATTATTCAGGCTTATGTTATGACAATCAATTGTTTGATCAGTTAGTGGGTAGAAATGAGGAGGAATTTTATTTAAAATATATCACATAGGCCAGTCAGCTGCTTTGAAACAAAATATTTGTTTTTGCTTGGGGGTTTTTTGTATCCAGATTGCCTCCACTATGGTACTTGTTGCCACAGGAGGCAGCAATGCCCACCACCTTGGATAGTTTTAAAAGAAGATGGGACCAATTCATTGAGGAGAGGGCTATTAATGGTCACTAGCCACAATGGCTATGCTCTGCCACCATAGTTTGAGGCTGCAATGTTTCTGAATACCAGTTGCTGGAAACCACAGGAGGAGAGAATGCTCTTGTGCTCAAATCCTTCTTGTTGGTTTCACTCAGGCATTTGATTGGCCACTGTGAGAGCAGGATGCTGGTCTAGATGAGCCATTGGCCTGATCCAGCAGGCTCTTCTTACATGCCTCTGGTTTTCCCATAAAACCTGTTTCATATGATCATATGGTTCAAATTGAAACCTCCCAGCAATCTTTGATCAGCATTTGTGAGTTGCAAACGTTTTGAGAAGTGTTCTGTGTGAGCCCAGGGTATCAACAACTATTATTTCAAGCAAACCTAAAGGGGAGAAAACTTTCCAGATGTCTCCATACTGGAACTTGAACTGAGCCTCTGCACTCCTGTTGGGTAGCTTGAGATTAGAGTTCATGAAATGCTGTTTTTTAGGGAGGTTTAAACCACGAAGAAGCTTGCTGGATAAAATACCCTCTGCATTTGCCTTTGCATGTCTATTTTTAGATAGCCGAAGCACATATTAGACAGTTTTGGGGGGCCTGATGTCCTGATAGCTGTAAATTTCTATCAGTCTTGATGGCATTGGAAGATGATACAGAACACCATTGTACCAGATGTCTGTATTAGAGACTCACAGGATAGTTGAACTGTGATGTTGACATATTCGAGAAGCATAGAACAGAATTTGTTGTGCTCATATTGCCAAATCATTTGGAGGTAGGTGGTAAATGTATATCCATTTAATGATCTGAGCCTAGGTATGTTTAGATAGTGGGGGGGGCAGTAGTCTACAAGTCTACAAATTCCAATGCCTTGCTGGACAACCTATTCTTTCCTTTGTCTATGTTGAGAGTCTCAGTTCTTTAAAGAGTGAAGATGGGGAATTCTTCCCACAGTTGTGTTGTGGTTCTGAGGTGCTCAGTGCACCTTGGGAGCAGTGCAGCTGTAGTGACAGTCATCCTTCCCTCTTCACATCCAAGCTTCCCTTCTGTTGTACTGCCTTTAGGAAGTTTTCTGAACACCTAAAAAATGCACTGTGAGATGGATTAACTCCATCCTTCCTCCTGAGGTTGGATGACTCTATGCTATACTTTCAGAGACAAAACCCTGCAAGGTCTTGAAACCCTGAGTTTTGGCTGACTGTTAGGTTTTCTTGCCATGGAGGTGTCCCACTTGCTGCCCCTGCAAGTCAGGGATTGTATTTTTTAAAAGAAATTGCTAATAGTAGGAGAGTACTGTAATACATATATATGCTTCCTCATTCACATACACAGGTCCGCTACAAGGAGGAGTTCGAAAAGAATAAAGGGAAGGGCTTCAGCGTGGTGGCTGACACCCCGGAATTGCAGCGAATCAAGAAGACCCAGGATCAGATCAGTAACGTAAGCCACGCTGCATATTCTGTTTTCTCTGTGCATATTTTATACTGTTCAGCTTTGGTTTCCCCCTTGGCAGGTACTACTGCAGCACAGTTTCCGCTTTCAAAATCCCTGCTGCAAACCTCCCAAATTCTATAGTTGTTTTGAAACTGGGCAGTGTTGCAGAATTTTTCTTGCAGCCTTAGCCTTACTTGTTCTGTACAGCACAGAAGACAATACAGTTAAAGGTATTATCAAAAGTTTCAAATGCTGACAGTGAGTTTGTGTGTTACACAGAAGTGTCTTTTCTCTCTTTATTGCAAATAGTATAAAAATACTTGAGCTTTATCTTGTTGGAATATAATATAAAAACAGGAAGTATATACACTATTTCAACAATATTTCTTAAGACCATTCAGCATCTTAATTTATATTCTAGAAAAGCTTGGTGCTTTAGAAAATCTAGATTGTACCTATTTCTCAGAACTTAAAAAAAGAAGACCACTTTATGCAAAAAGTCTTAATTGTTAACAGCATGTGTTGGTTTTTCCTAAGGAAAAATAAAATACCCACGCTGGTGATCGCTCACTACATTAAATTTTTCTTTGAAACAAAGGAATAGGAAGTGGGTGGGTTTAAGCAGGAACTGTGGACTCAGGTTACTAAATTTCCAATGTTGCTGAAGAACTGGGTTACATAACTGTTTCCTCCCACATACAACTTAGTAAACAATTTCACCAAGGCATAGAAAGAAAATATCTGGCAAGAAATATAAACTAATTTTTGGATATTGACTACTTTCTTTTCCTGCAGGCAGAGTAGAATTTGAACTTGTAGTATACAAATGATAGGAATCTTGGAGGCAGTCAATTCTACCCATGAGAAGAAATGAAGTACTTTTTCTGAGTCAGGTACCATTCTCTGAATAGCCCTAATGTCTCCCAGACCTCTTTCCCTTGCATTTGCCTGTAAATTATTTACCAGCCTCCAGGGTTTTTTTTGGCCAGGAGGGCTTGAAATGCCCCCCCCCCCCTCCTGAGGGCTGAACCTTGCTGAACCAACTGCATAGCCTGGAACATTTTTACTGTTTGAGCTCTCACTTCTCCTCCCCTGTGCTATGAGTGATTTGCGAAATGAGGAAACAGTAGCAGAACTTGACCTGCTTCTCAGAAAAACACCGTCCATGAGACCTTGAACTAAACATCTTGTGACTGTATAGGATATAGTAATCAACCATATGTAGCTGCAGAATCAGACTACAGGGATCCATGAATCCAAATTCTCCCATAAGCAAACTGAGTAGCTGTGGCTTAACCCTTCTGTATTGTGTCTCTAGCCAATGCAGGGGTGCCTTCTCGCGCTCAGGATTGTGGGTGCCTGTCACTGCAACGTAGCCGCCTGCTGCCTTTTCTCATTGACTTTGTGGGTACCTGGCCCCCACAGTTATATCATTGTGGGTGCCCAGGCACCCACGGCTCCCTGGAGTTGGCTCCTATGAGCCATTTCAGGCACATTTCTCCCTCCCACTCTGAGACTGCCTGCGTACTGTCATCTTTGGCTGTTTTCCCTCTTGACCTCTGTTCCACCCCCAGCTGCACACAGAGGGCTTCAGCAGTGCAGGCACTAGAGGATTCGAACCAGCTGCTAGCTTTCTTCCATTATGTATTCCTTCCATATGTGTTGGAAGGACATGGGCCCAGCCTTCCCAGCACCTGCTCTTGCTGGAAGCTGTGATGGAATGGGACAGAGACAGCCTGACGCCTTGTAGAGAGCCAGTGGGAAGAGGTGACCAGCTTGATTTCCTCTTTCAGGAAAACAGCAAAAATAGTCTTATCTTCTTCCATGGATAATTTATATAGTTTTTAGTACATGGTGTGGTCTACAACTCCTACCACACAACAGTTTTGAGGTTGGTGGGAAATGTTAACCCTAACTACACAGAGCTTCCAAATGGGGTGGAAGAAAATGTTCCAGTTTCTGAATGCACCAATTAACAATGTGACCAGGCACCTGTGACTCTTTATACAGTCAAACCTCGCTTGTCGAACCTAATCCATTCTGGAAGCCCGTTTGGCTTCCGAAATGTTCGACAACCAAGGTGTGTTTGGCTGCAGGAGCTTCCTGCACTCAAATGGAAGCTGCATCGGAGGTTTGGCTTCCAAAAAACGTTCGAAAACCGGAACACTTACTTCCAGGTTTTCAGTGTTTGGGAGCCGAAAAGTTCCAAAACAGAGGCATCTGGGATCCGAGGTTTGACTGTAGTAGTTACTTATTATTCTCAAAGCCCAGTAAGAGGTTTTATTTCCATTTTACTAAGTGGGTAATGGTGGACAAAGCATGCAATTTTCTGAAGGCCACCCAGTAATTATTTTAAGATGGGAGTTGAACCCATGTTCCCCAGTACCAAGCTGTGAGACCATTTTTCACACTGATTTGGATGGGTGAGACTGCACTAGGTGACTAAACCGATGGGAGCAGGGTCCTCCCTACAAGGAATTTACATACAGTAGGCGTAAAGAGTTCTGAAGATCAAAAACAAGGAAGTGACAAATGGCATAAAGCAAGCAAGGAGAATGTGAAATGTCAAGACTTCCATGGTTAAAATTAGTGTGTGGTGATTTCTTCTGTTTAATCCTAGCTGCAAAATACTTTTTTTTTTAGGTCTGTTGACTAATCTGGCCTTAATAATTTGCTTTGGCCATCTGGCGTGAGCTGGCGCTCTGGGGGTTAATTCGGGGGGGGGGGGGAGCCCTGCAGGATGAGTTTAATCCCACAGGAATTCCCTTCCCAGGCCCTCTGCTCCACAGTCTCTTTCGCCAGACACACTTTGAGCTTTTAAGTACAGTAATTGCCCTTTTCTGCTTTTTTCCTCTTCGGTTGCAGACTCAGTTCTGTCCCCTCTTGGCTGCAAACCTCCCAGGTTTGCAATTGGATGTGTGTCTTGGGAAAGGGCTTATCTGATGCCTATAGCGAAACCCAGTTTGGCGCACACTCCTTAGAGAAACCCGTGGAATCAACAAAACCACATGTGGGGCTGTCTCTGTAGATTCCAGCTTTTTTGCAAGGTTTGCATGATCCTTAGGAGAGCCAGATACCTTGGAAAGGCTTTTTCCATCCTGTTAGGAGGATTTTTTATATTTTTTTAAAAAGGAGGCAGTGGGCCACTGCTATATAAAGAGAAGTTAAAGTTTGGCTGTGTATATTCCTATAATGGCAGCAAAGATAATCTTTAATAAAATGTGAGTGGTGCCTGGCTAATACCTCTGAACCCCAAAAGGTGTGGGAAGTATATATCCACATGATGGGATGAGGTTTTGATCCTTATGCTCCCTAATCAAGCAGAGGATGCTCACCCAAATAAAGGCTCAGATCTATCCCTGCACAAAATGTGCCCTTATTCCACCTCCTTTACTCTTACCGCTTCAGGTACCGTGTTGCTATGGAGGAAGATGAGGTATAACATGTAATGGTGGAAGAATACCTAGGCTTGTTAGAGTTGTGACCGCAGATATGATCACATGTAGGGAATTTGCAGCCAGACTTTGCCCTTGCTAAACACAACTGGAGATAGAGGACTGTTACCAATAGCAACCTTTCTTCGGCAGTGCAGGGTTTTCCCCGACGTTTATGATAGCTAGCTTCCTGTACGGCTGTGGGCATGCCGTAGACTGTAATGAGCATATCTTTAAACATACACAGAGAACCAAACCCTCATCAATGAGTATTGTGTTTTGTGCTGGGCTGCTCTGAGGTTGTGTTGGCGTTTGCTATAGCAGGCCTTGCCAGCAGACCAAAGAGGCCATTTCCCTCCAGCCATGCCCACATGTCAATCAGCTGACATCATTGAGTGATCATGCTGGGTGCTGCTTCAGCAGCATATTTCCTGAAGGGAAATATCCTTGCCCCCCCCCCATCAGCATTGACACCCACCTGTCAAAGTGTGCTTGCGGGTTGGGGGAGAGGGAGCGATCTGGTCCACCAGGCCACAAAAGTTCCCCATGTCTGAAGTAGAGGGTTGGTAGAGGGGTGCTTTGACTTTTAAACATTTATTGAAAACTCTGTTATTCAGACAGGCCTTTGAAACATTAGTTTCTTTTTCCCAACCAGTTTTTTTTAATGCTTTATCAATGTTACTGCAGTTTTATATGCTGTGTACCACCTTGCTGCATTTTATACATATTTAAATAAAAACACTCACAAGGGCTTCTTCCCAGGTAGAAAACTCAAGTTCCTCACTGCTTTAGGGCCCAACTTTTCTCACTTTAGAAATTGGGGACTGACCTTAATTATTGAAAAAGTTGTGATTTTATGTTGGACAGAGTGCCTCAGATTTTGAGTGGGCAACATGTGCTCTGGTGTTGCCCCTTGCTTTGTCGGTAGGCTCTGGCAGGTTTGCCTGGTGGTGGTGATGGTGGTGGTAGCCATGCTGCAATTTACACTAGATGGCTGGGTTTACTGTATTGGCCCGAATATAAGCTGCACCGGCATATAAGCTGCACCCTTTAAATTCAAGGCTTATTTGCAGGTGCGGCCACCAAGCTGGTGCCGATGCTCAGCATCCCGCTCTCCAAGCTGGTGCCCCCTGCCCCTGTTCAGGGTGGTAGTGCTGGGAGGCGGGCGCAGAGTGAGCTTGGAGTCGAGCACTGGCTGTTTGGTGGTGTGCATGCTCCCTAGCTGGTTGGCCTGCGCATGCTTCCCCACTCCCCACCGCCAAGCAGCTAGGAGGTGGGCACCGCTTCCCCCTCCACCAAGCAGATAGGGAGTGCACACACTCCGCAGCTGCTTTCAGCAGCATATGGTAAAAAGTCGCAAATATAAGCCACACTTTAACTTTTCAGGGTCCGAAACTGGAAAAAAGTGTGGCTTATATTCAGGCCAATACGGTACCTATTTTAATATCCCACAGTGCCCTAGACTCTAGGGGTGAGGAACTTCTGACCCTTTAAGCTGTCAGACATGGCCCACAAAGCCATTTTTTAAAAATGCCCATCTGCCACCAGCTGACGTCACTCAATCCAGATGATATCATTGGGAGGGGGCACAGGATTTTATTCTGAATTCACTATGTACACCAGTTCCCTTGCTGGGAACAGTAATGCACAGCTAAAGCATCAAGATTTAACTTCGGTTTATAAGCTGATGAGCAGGGGTTAAAGCAGGGGTAGGCAACCTAAGGCCCGTGGGCTGGATCCGGCCCAATCGCCTTCTCAATCAGGCCCGTGGACGGTCCGGGATTCAGCGTGTTTCTACATGAGTAGAATGTGTGCTTTTATTTAAAATGCATCTCTGGGTCATTTGTGGGGCATAGGAATTCATTTCCCCCACTAAATATAGTCCAGCCCACCACATGGTCTGAGGGATGGTGGACCGGCCCACAGCTGAAAAAAGTTGCTGACCCCTGGGTTAAAGCTTGCTCAGATTTTGGCTGTGTGCCACTATTCCCCTGCTGGAGTTTGGTGCATGTACCCAAAGCTCATGATGGGGTCGCTTGAAAGCCCTTTTCAGACTGTCCTGCTCTTTTAAACCTCTGGTTTTCAGACATTTAAGAGCAGTGCCGGGCTGTTTGCAAAAGACCTTTCAAGCAGCCTGATGCCGCATTTTGAAGTCATGACTGTCGGGGCTTCAAAGTACAGTATTGCCTGATGTCACTATGACATCAGGTGGTTGTCAGAAGGACAGTGGAGAGATAAAGATCTGACCTACCAGCCAAAAATGGGTCCCCAGGCCTGCTGTAAAGTGACACTACATTGGGGAAAATGTAAATGGTGGCTAGACACTATAGTGCTGTTTGAAGTGCTGGGCCTGTAAAATTAAATGGAGGGCCAGGGGCAGGCGTGGGTCGCAGGCCCTGGACATTGTCCAAGGATGTTGACGCTGGCCCTGGCTCTGCATCTTCAGCTGACAGATGTTTAATGTCTGTACATCAGTAGCAGCTAAGATGCAGGAGCAAGTAACCAACAGTAGTGATGCTTTGGTATTCCTGACTGTAGAATTTCTGTCTTGCATCTACTGAATAAAAAGGCAGCTGAAATGTCTGGAGGGAGAGCCTAGCACTGAGCTTGGCGGTATGTGCCAAGCCATTCCTTTGCTTGTACTCTCCAGCCACAGGAGAAGGGGGAGGTAGCAGTTAACAGTACGTGAAGTGCTAGTTGTCCACTGCCACCTTCTGGTTTATATGCAGTGCTGCAGTGACTTCTCAGATGGGGAGGGAGGTTGAAGGGGGTGTTTCCGAAGAGAGAATGATAGGACTATATTACTGAGCCGTCCACCCTTGGGATTATCAGTTCATTCACTTACAGCTGCCAGTTTACCATTCACAACCACTGAGTTTTATCTGGAATACTAGAGAGAGGGCTGAAAGCAGTGGAGACTGGGGCGGGGGCCTTGCATTGTAAGAACTTTATAGACCAGGCAGAAAAGCACCTTCTGATTGTGTGGGGAATACAGTGGTGCCTCGCAAGACGAAATTAATTCGTTCCGCAAGTCTCTTCGTCTTGCGAGTTTTTCGTCTTGCGATGCACGGTTTTCCATAGGAATGCATTTAAAATCAATTAATGCGTTCCTATGGAAAACTCCTTCCCCCGACCTCTTCTGGCCAGCGGCATTTTAAAATCACCCGGGACAGCGGAGGACTTCTCCGCTGTCCGGGGCGATTTAAAAGCCCCTGGGAAGGCAGGCAGGGGGGACAAAGGCTTTCTCGCCCCGCCGCTCGGCTTCGGGACATCGTTCCGATGCCGGCAGCGGGGGGAGGCTTTCTCGCCCGGCCGCCCGGCTTCGGGACATCGTTCCGATGCCGGGCGGCTGGGGGAGGCGTTCCTGCCCCACCGCCCGGCATCGGGACGATGCCCCGAAGCCGGGCGGCTGGGGGAGGCGTTCCTGCCCCACCGCCCGGCATCGGGACGATGCCCCGAAGCCGGGCGGCTGGGGGAGGCGTTCCTGCCCCACCGCCCGGCATCGGGACGATGCCCCGAAGCCGGGCGGCTGGGGGAGGCGTTCCTGCCCCACCGCCCGGCATCGGGACGATGCCCCGAAGCCGGGCGGCTGGGGGAGGCGTTCCTGCCCCACCGCCCGGCATCGGGACGATGCCCCGAAGCCGGGCGGCTGGGGGAGGCGTTCCTGCCCCACCGCCCGGCATCGGGACGATGCCCCGAAGCCGGGCGGCTGGGGGAGGCGTTCCTGCCCCACCGCCCGGCATCGGGACGATGCCCCGAAGCCGGGCGGCTGGGGGAGGCTTTCCCGCCCCGTCGCCCGGCATCGGGACATGGTTCCGATGCCGGGCGGCGGGGGGAGGCTTTCCCGCCCCGTCGCCCGGCATCGGGACATGGTTCCGATGCCAGGCGGCGGGGGGAGGCTTTCCCGCCCCGTCGCCCGGCATCGGGACATGGTTCCGATGCCGGGCGGCGGGGGGAGGCTTTCCCGCCCCGTCGCCCGGCATCGGGACATGGTTCCGATGCCGGGCGGCGGGGGGAGGCTTTCTCGCCCCGTCGCCCGGCATCGGGACGATGCCCCGAAGCCGGGCGGCGGGGGGAGGCTTTCCCGCCCCGTCGCCCGGCATCGGGACATGGTTCCGATGCCAGGCGGCGGAGGGAGGCTTTCTCGCCCCGTCGCCCGGCATCGGGACGATGCCCCGAAGCCGGGCGGCGGGGGGAGGCTTTCTCGCCCCGTCGCCCGGCATCGGGACATGGTTCCGATGCCAGGCGGCGGGGGGAGGCGTTCCTGCCCCGCCGCCCGGCATCGGGACGATGCCCCGATGCCGGGCGGCGGGGGGAGGCTTCAAAAGCCGTCCGGGGGCTTTTAAATCGCCCCGGACAGTCCGGGGCGATTTAAAAGCCCCCGGTTAGGCAGGCAGGGGGGGCAAAGACTTTTGCCCCCCGCCCGCCTTGGGAAGAGGTCCAGGACCTCTTCCCAAGGCGGGCGGGGGGGCAAAAGTCTTTGCCCCCCCTGCCTGCCTTCAAAAGCCGTCCGGGATAGCGGGAAGCGCTTCCCTGCTATCCCGGACCGCTTTTAAAATGCTGGCGGTGGGGAGCAAAGCCTTTCGCCCCCGCCGGCCTTCCTGGACCTCTTCTGAAGTCCGGAGGGGGGAAAAAGGCTTTGCTCCCCACCGCCAGCATTTAAAAAAAGGTCCCCGAGATTTCCCTATGGGCTTTCGTCTTGCGATGCAAGCCCATAGGGAAAATCGTCTAGCGAAGCGTCGCAAAACCCGAAAAACCCTTTCGTCTTGCGGGTTTTTCGTCTTGCGAGGCATTCGTCTTGCGGGGCACCACTGTATATTAAACAACACAAAAACTTTCACACTATGTGTGTTATTGGTGCTGCTCTAATATTTTCTTCCCCTTCCTCTGCAGATAAAGTACCATGAAGAGTTTGAGAAGAGCAGGATGGGTGCACCTGGTGGAGAGGGAGGCGAGTCAGAACGCCAGAACTCCCAGGAGGGCGCCAACTACAGGAGGCCAGTGGAGCAGCAGCCACCACCACACCAGCAACCTCATCATGTCCAACCAAGTACCCCTGGTAATAAGTTGTGCTGGAGAAAAGGGGGTGGGGAGAATACCAACAACCCACCCTACATACCTGAATGAATGGGTCTTCCTGTGGCATTTAGCAACCCCACCACCCCAAAAAAGGAGGGAAATCAGTTTGACTGTTCACTGTGTGATAAGGTAGTGCCTTTGTAAGGATCTATTAGAATGATTGAATTGCTTTTCTGATCAGGAAAATTCCATGGCAGTTAAGGAGATGGAGGGTGGGGCTTAAGCTGAAGGTAGAGTCTACCAGAAAGAGAATATTCCAAGTCATGCCGGGTATTGCAGCTATCCACCTGCAGCTTCTTCAAATGTACTATGCATCTGTGGATTGTAGTCCTAGCCAAATATGGACAGCTGACAGAGTGAGGGCTGAGAGTCTGAAATGAAGGAAACCACTTTAGACTAGGTCTGTCAGTACTGTGTGAGAGCTCTGGGTTAGGTGTATCTGCAGATGTATGGGAAAGTATTAGGAGAAACCATGAGTTCAAGACACCACAGAAGAATGTGGAAGTGCTGAAAGTAACAAATTACAAGTGGAAATTGTTTGGTCTCCTTTCCTTTATTTAATTTATAGTTAGGTTATTTTATGATCATTCATTTAACAGCATGTTTTATGAGCTGTTAGAATTTAGTATTTATTAAAATTCAATCAAGGTTTGTTAGAGAATAACTTGATTGAATTTGATAG
The DNA here is from genome assembly GCF_964234715.1 of Podarcis melisellensis. Classification (NCBI taxonomy): domain Eukaryota; kingdom Metazoa; phylum Chordata; class Lepidosauria; order Squamata; family Lacertidae; genus Podarcis; species Podarcis melisellensis. The sequence continues at coordinate 37,217,430 of NC_138545.1, read as the reverse complement.
CATTTTGTTCAAGGAACAGGCAGGCTAAGATAGCTGCTTGAACATTTTCTGGACCTTAGCAGCAAAATACAGAGTTCCATGTTCCAAAGGTAAACTAAAAAAGGGGCAACACTGTGTGCTTTGCAAAGATAAAACAGTGATTTCTGCAACAAAAAGATGCCAAACTGCAGTCACTTCCAAACAAGGTGTAGAAAGTTCTTGAGTGAAAAGGAACCCAACTAGTTGAGTCTTTTCCACCAAAGCTAGTAAAGGCCTATGGGGGGTGGAGCTCTTATGTTGTACCAGATTTATGTCTGGACGGTGGCTGTCAAATATTTCTACCTGTAACATTTAGTCACTGCAGATTTACTCACCTGCAAAAATTCTGCATTGTTTCCTAAGGGCCTGAGGCAGGTTCTGCAGTTTCAGTCTGATCAATAGACAATTAACAGTAATCTTTGTGTCCCACAGTTTACCACCACCAGCCACCTGCACAACCAGCCTCTCAGTCTTACAGCTACAAGGAACCAGCAGCACCTGTCTCAATACAGCGTAACGCCCCATCTGGCGGAGGGGTAAGTGTGATCTAGGAAGAAGGAAAGTAGCCAGTCATTAGCTGACAGTTGTGGGAGGAAGGAAGAAATGAAACTGAAATGTTAATTAAACCTGGCCTTTTGCAGAAGTCTGCCTGTCTGCCTGCATAGACATAGACACACAGACACATGCAAGGATGCAAAAGGTTCGACTATGTACTCTGAAATACGTAGCCTGGCTCTTCCCTGTGAAATGTTCCATCTCTAGGGTTGAGTAGTGGGAAAGGCAGGAAAAAGTGTGCAAGCGTGTATATAGCAGATATAATCTGATTGGAAGTGAACAAAGTGCTTTACAGGTGCATTTGTGGGAAACCATGTAAAGCAGGCCAAGAGATGGCAATACAGTGGTGCCTCGCAAGACGAAATTAATTCGTTCCGCAAGTCTTTTCGTCTTGCGAGTTTTTCGTCTTGCGAAGCACGGTTTCCAGGACCTCTTCTGAAGGCGGGCGGGGGGCAAAAGTCTTTGCTCCCCCCCCCCCGCCTGCCTTCAAAAGCCATCCGGGATAGCGGGAAGCGCTTCCCTGCTATCCCGGACTGCTTTTAAAATGCTGGCGGTGGGGAGAAAAGCCTTTCGGCCCCCGCCGGCCTTCCTGGACCTCTTCTGAAGGCCGGAGGGGGGGGGAAAGGCTTTGCTCCCCACCGCTAGCATTTAAAAGAGGTCCCCGGAGATTTCCCTATGGGCTTTCTTCTTGCGAAGCAAGCCCATAGGGAAATTCGTTTTGCGAAGCGCCTCCAAAACGAAAAACCCTTTCGTCTAGTGGGTTTTCCATCTTGCGAGGTGTTCGTCTTGCGGGGCACCACTGTATCCTGCCCTGAGCTGCCTGTTGGCTCTATGACTCTGTCCTTTAGATACTGATCTGAAGCCACTGTCACACCTCAGTTTCCAGCTTTTGAAACATTGTTCACATTAGTGATGTGGCTGGAAAGGATCCTAAGATAAGTTTTAAGTCCAGCCCTGTGTGTCAAGGTAGATCCTTTGACCAAATCCCATCATACATTGCAGATCAACTCACAGAACAGCATTCCATAAACCTAACCTGTGGAACAGATGGTTCCCGACCTTCCTTCAGTCTTACTACGTATTGCATGTAATTAGTTTTATGTCCCATTCTGGAAATGCCAGTTGACCACTGAAGGGGAACGGTATAAATTTTAGAAATAAACTTGTAAAGCAGCAGCTTGGTGTTAACTCTGGTTTGATGCATGTGGCACAATCCAAGTTTTTGTTGCCATATGTGTGTGTGTGTGTGTGTGTGTGTGTGTGTGTGTGTGTGTTTGCATACATGCATGCAAAAGATCATAAAGCATGTCTGCTGGAGCACTCTAGGCTACTACCAGCAGCTTGGAACAGTGATTAAGAGATCAGGCCTGCAAGATGCCTGCTAAAAAAATAAGGTGGGATGTACCTTTCTGTTGGGATTCGGGAGCCACATGTTTTGGAGGTCCAATGTACTTAAAGGGTGGGTGAGGAGCCCCCAAAGTCACTGAACCCTAATCCATCCCTGCTCTTTTTGTCCCCACTCCAGAAGCGGTTCCGTGCAGTCTACGATTACAACGCAGCCGATGAGGACGAGGTCTCCTTCCAGGACGGTGACACCATAATCAATGTGCAGCAGATTGATGACGGCTGGATGTATGGCACCGTTGAGCGGACCGGTGACACAGGCATGCTTCCAGCCAACTATGTGGAGGCTATATGAGCTCCACTCGGGTGCCACCCTGAAAGCAAGCAGGGGGAGGGCTCTTGTGTGCTTCTTGTTCCATTATCCCTTCTCTGCTGTCTTGTCACACATCAGTTATTTTGTTCCGAACCTCTGACATGGCCATTTAAAAAAAAATCTTCTGCCAACATAGCCTTGTTTTGGAGGCATTTGAACTTGGGGTGGGTGTCTTTTTTACTATCAAAGATCAATTGTCTTTCCATCCTCTCCCGCGGCTTTCATGAAGCATGGCACTGTGCCCTCCTCCATCCCAAGGGACCTGCCCTTTTGGGAATTGATTTTGATGCTGATTGAAATGTGCACAGCTTAACCAAACTGCTACGTGGAACCAGAATTGGTGTAGGGAGGCCCAGGGGCAGGAACCACTGCCATGTTTCCTTTTGGGAGAGTGGAGCTTTGAGTAACTTGCGCAAGTCTCTGATCATTCCCATTGAAAAAAAATGTCCAAGGCCTCTGTTTGCATGTCGACTCTTGCTCATTAATTTTCCTTTCTATAAATCTTTATCAGCTGGAAATAAGTCAAACCATTTGTTAAAAGCAGGAGAGCTTTTGGAGTCAAAAGGAACCAGCACATCTGTCATAACTAGAAGGGAGATGCAGTAGCTGGTGCAGAGGTACAGAAGGGGAGGTTTGGGAGAAAAATAATAATTCTATCCAGGACTCTTGGATGCCATGTCTTAATAAGAGTGTACATTTACTTTAGGCTTAATATTATAGGGCATGAGGAAAACATGCACCCTGCATTCCTGGGGGAAATTAGTTTGGAGTAGAATGTGCACAGGACCTAAACAGTTGCCCAAGTTTCTGCAGCTAAGGGATACTACTCTGCACAGCTTAATTTGGTGCTACCCCCTTGAGTTGAGAGTATTTGAGGAGGAAGAGAAGCATATTCCAGATGCTTCTGACCATTCCTGCTGCCCTCCTCACCACCCCAAAAGTAGCTTCAAGTAAACTTTTGAACTGGCCTATGCAACACTCCCCTAGCTTAATGCCTGCAAATAGTCATTTCTCGCAGATTCCTGGTGTTTATCAATGCCCTTCCCGCTCTGTTTTTGTAGAATTCCAAATTCTGTTGACACCTAACCTGTAGAGAGGCAGGTGGGCACTCCTCTGAATAACCTTGACAACAGCAGCCTTGGGCAAGAAGAATCCCAGTTACTGTGGAGATGTAAGCATAGGGACCAATTGCTCCTTGCTTTAGGGAGTATTCATGGGGCTCTTACTGGAGGCAGATCCGTATGTGGAGCTTTTCTCCTGAACCCACATTCCTGTCAGCCCAAAGGCAGACTTGCAGAAAGCATCATCTCCCTTTCTTGTACTTTTTGAGCCAAGCAATGTTTACAATCCTTCCTCCTCTTTCTACTGCCCCCCAAGCCAGCCTGGCAATTGGATGAAGGGATCAGGGGAACTACTGCCTTGCACTAGAAACATACCTCTTCCTCCCCCTCAATATGCTGTTGCTGGCTTGGGATAGTCTCATGGACCAAAAGCAAATTCTTTGGAGTGTTGCTGTCATTATAGCAGGGAACTACGATATAACTGGAAATTTATAGGGCTGTGCTGGTGTAATGAAAGAGCAAAGGCTGAGCTGCTCTAAGCAGCAGTAAGATTCTTGAAAGTCATCCTTCTCTGCATATTGAATGCTGCTGCTCCTGTTACTTTTAAAGAAGTGCAGTGACTCCCCAAGGTCACTTCTGTGTTGGGACAGAAGGCAAATCCAGTTAAATAATAAACAACTAGCAGCCATGCAGTGCAAAAAACCCTTAAAAGTAGGTCTTAGAGCCTGTGTCTAATAACTCATTTAGCTGTGATGTGATTGCAAAGCTCTACCTATGGAAGAGGCCTCTGGAAAACATCTAGTGTCTTTAAATCTAACATGAGAGAAGTGGCTCTAAACCACTTTATTTGGTAGTTGTCTCTTACTGGGATAACTGAAATGGTTGGCAAGTGGACCTCTGGAGGCACACTTACCTTTTCGTTTTTAAGCACGCCCGTCAGAGGCACATACAGAGAGAGATGTGCTCAGTCCACTGAATCCTCTGGTGGTTTTTAGTCGTCGCCTCTCAAGCACCTGGAAAGTATAAGGACCAAGTTAAAAGACACGTGTCGCCCTCACACATTCCCCCATTCCAGTGCTGTTTGCATGTATGTGCTCTTCCTTTCCCCTTTCCTCCCCTTCTGTGCATAGAGGCATATCAGGACCTTACCTTTCCCTCACATTGCATCCCCTCTTGCCTGTGGACTTTGTGGTACAGAGAGAACATACATATGCAACATTAAAAGCACGAGCTTAGTCTCTTTACAAGAGGTGTGAAATAGGCTTACGTTAAGCAAGAGTTAAGGAGAACTTGCCTGCTCAATGTTTAGGCCCCTGACGTTTGAAAGCAAAGGGATGCTACATGTCGTCATTCCCAAAGTACTCTTGCATATCTTTGTGACTGGTGGAGTACCGCACACTAGTGATTTGTAGCTAAATCTCTCAGGAGGGTTTTAAATCCCTTTGGGGCTCCCTATCCAAGTTTAAAATGATGAAGTTCCTGCACACCCCTCAGATCAGTGGCAGAAATAATGACCAAATCATTCTTTTCATAAAGTCATAGAAGCACAAACATTTTAGCATATTTTCTCAAAAATAAAAAGCCCTACTAGTCCCTACTTTTCCTTTGCACTAGTGATTAAAGGGAGGAGGGTTTTGGTCTCCTCTTACCATATCCATGTCCCAGAGAGATCCATTTGTAGAAATGAAAAGGTCAACAAGAATGGTGACAGGTTTTTCTATAACGCAATCATTTTTAGAGGAATACAGGTGTCTAGGGACCACCCAATCTTAGGGTGAACTTTCTTAAGGTGCCAACGAGAATGACTGATGGGTGAAGAGAAATCACATTCTTCTTGGTGCTAAGACAGAAGCACAACCTTAGTACTGGCTGATTTCCTAACTGAAAAAGACAAAATCATGTATAGACAATCCTTAAGAGGACAGCTTTTTGTGAGGAAGATACAAAAATAACGTAATGTGAATAAATATTTTTAGAGGACCAAATAAAGTTACAATAAAATACTCTCTCATTATTTTATAAATCTCCTAGTCTTTTCAACCCTGCCCTGGGAGAAATGGTTTCTCACTGCTTGATTTATTTTTTTTCTGCCTTCTTTATGCACTTTTGCCTTTTCCCCCAATAGCACCTAAACCTGTATTTAAATAAAATGTTAAAAAAAGAAAGAAAAACAGCTAACTTGCATCTGTGTAGCCATTTTTATTCATGTCAAGTCTCTTGTACATTGTAGCTTTTCAAATAAGATTTCAGTGTCTGAACTTAGAATGATTTTTTTTCTTTGGAGTATATTTTGGGGTTTTCATCTGTTCTTTGTGTATTTCTTCTTTGTGGGCTTGCACGCCCTCTCCAAAAGTCATTTGGCCTTTTTCAATGGCACCATAGAATCAAATGTAGTACCAGTTCTCTTCTGGTTGACGCCAATTTGAAAATAAAAGTATAATTTTTACTGCTGACTGATTTTTGGTGGTCTTTGATAGTTTTCTCTTTCCTTTGGTAGAAATGGGAAATAAACTTACATTCAGAATGCTGTAAGAAGCTACCTGCTTTCAAAATGTAAAGCAACCTATCTATACGGCATGTAGTCGTATAAACAGACCGAAGTTGGGTAGATTTCCCTGTACAGAGAGTGACCAAACCATGATTTAGCTGTCCTTTGAAGGGTTTGGCCCCTCTCACATCCTCATCTTGTGCACTTGCTCCCACCTGCACTTCCTGGTACAGACAAACCATAGTTTGCCTACAGAAGAGAATTGGAATCCCAATTCACATCATGGCGATCGCTTGATAGCCTAAGTCAAGATGTTGCAATGATAACCTTTTTGCTCACTGTCCTGTTGTTCCCCGATATAATTTATTTCTACAATGTAGCCACATGTGTAGTCCACAGGACTGTGGGTTTTACCCCCCAGATGAAGAAAGTCTGCTTAATAAACTCTCCCCCCCACCCAAGGATGGCTTAAGAGGGAGGATGTGCTGGTCATCCCAAAATCCCACTCTGAAAGTAATGAGTGAGGGATAGCTTGAAGCCTGGTGTAAAGGGACTGTGCCTTATCCTGCAGCTAAAGTACTTGGTAGCGCTGACCAAAGAGAGGTGGAACAGGTCTGGGAACCAAAGAAAGAGCAAAAAGCAAGGAAGATGGAGGATCAAACTGACTACACTGAATGTATGCAAAAACAGCTGAAGTAAAAAAGCATTAAAATAGTATTTCCACCTATACACATTTAAATTTAAAATGTACATTCCCATATCCAAATCATTGAGTAATTTTAATCTACATTGCATCTAGGGTGTTTGCTTTTCCCAATTTCTAGTTCCTTTTCTCTGAATTTTTTAAAGAGAGTTTTCAGATTATATTTCTGTAGCATCATAAACTTCGTTGCTTACGCCACAGGAACTCCAAGGGGCTAAACACTAGGCACCCTTTCTCCTGTTATGTTAGAGAATCTAAAACAATCAACCTTGACCACCAAAAGCCAGGGATTCTGATGCTGAAAAGCAGGTTGGGGGAGAGAAGCATAGAGTTAGCACTGGAAGACGGGTACTGTATGTGGGTGGGTGGGAGGCCAGTGGGATTACTGAAATCGGACCCCATTTTTGGTACTGGAGGTCTGGATGCAAATGCCATAATATAGGTAAGGGCTTAAATACAAGCTCTTGCCTCTAACATGGCCTAGCACTGGCAAAAGAGAGTGGCCAGGACTTGGGAGACAAAAGCCAAGCAATTAAAGCAATAATAAATTACTTCAGCAGGGCAAGTCTGCTGCCTTTAGCCAAAAGCACAGGAAAAGATAAGCAGATTCAGGCTTGATCAATGTTTGAAGTCCAGTGAAAACCCAGTATAAGTGGGATATAATCCTCATATTTTCCATAGAACTGTAACTTTCCTCTGTGTGCATTAACTGCCAATTCAGGTTCATAGGAAAGCATACGTGGTTGTGTTTTCCTTCAGGTTACCAGGACGGCACAATTTTCATACAAATGGCGCTATGGCCCTACGTCTTCCCTGCCATATAAAGAACCCCTTCTTGGCTCAGACATGTTTTCACCTGTCCCACACCTAACATCAAGCCAGTAAGATGAAAGGCAATAAAATACAGGAGGTGCAGACTGTAAGAAGACCAATCTCTACAATTAATATTCCATAAAATGACTGTCGTACATCATACAAAGCCTTCTTAACCAAAAGCATCTTCAGTAGCCATTGTGACACAAGGAGCCTGTTAAATTTCAGCTTGTAACTGAATCCAGAGGGCTGCAGCTGCCATACTAAAGGCTTATTTCCTAGTACATAAAGTGCAGCCCTTAGCAGTGCCCTATCTGTGGAGCACAGGTGCCAGGCAGGGGTATATGGAGGAAGGTGGTCTCTTAGGTCATCTGGAAGTTGTTTAGGGCAGTGTTTCCCAACCTTGGGCCTCCAGCTGTTTTTGAACTACAATTCCCATCATCCCTGACCACTGGTCTTGCTAGCTAGGGATGATGGGAGTTGTAGGCCAAAAACATCTGGAGGCACAAGGTTGGGAAACACTGGTTTAGGGCTTTAAATGCTACAAGCAAAACTTTGAGGTGTACCCGATAGCATACTGAGAGCCAAGGTAGTCCCTGCAGCAGAGGTGCTACATCAGGCATCCCCAACCTGTGGCCCTCCAGATGTTTTGGCCTACAACTCCCATGATCCCTAGCTAACAGGACCAGTGATCAGGGATGATGGGAATTGCAGTCCAAAACATCTGGAGGGCCGAAGGTTTGGGATGCCTGTGCTACATGATGTCAACAGAATGCCCCAGTCAACAACCTAGCAGCTGCATTCTGAATCAGATACAACTTCTGGATAGAGCTCCACATGGAGTCCATTGCAGTAATCCAGTAATGAGGTTACCCAGTCACAGGACCTCACTGGTGAAGTGATCTCAGGAAAAGGCACCCATAGCTGTTTTACCAACCAAAGCTGGTAAAAGGCACTTCCAGCAACAGAGGTCACCTCCAAGGGCACCCCGAAACTATGTACCCGTTCCTTCAGAGGGAATACATCCCTGCCTTGAAACAGGTATCTAACCTGTCTCCCAGCACAGGAACCACTCACAAAGTCAGGGTTTAAATTAAATTTATTGGCCCTTACCCAGTGAACCACTGTGCCCAGACAGTGGTCCACACCAGAATCTGAGGACCATTGCTGCAAATCCCCTAATGACCACTCCTGATGGCTTCATGAAGTTGTTAAATAGCACTGGGGGCAAAAGACCCCATAACAGACATGCCAAGGGTCCGAAAAGCATTTCCCCCAGTGCTGCTCTCTGGATCCCAAACTCCAGGAAGGACCAGAACCACTACAGAGTCCCAGCATCCATCCTAAAGAGCCCAGTGGTATCAAAGCAGCAGAGAGATCAAGCAGAAAGGCAAGGCCATGTTCCTCTTGTATTTTCTGCTTGCATGCTATTGCCTGATTTCTGATCCTTTAGACCAGGAGTGGGGAACCACTGGTCTATGGGCCAGTCTCAGCCAACCAAAGGGCCCAATTTGGCCCACAAAGCCATTTCCCCCCACCCACACCCACCTGACAAACAGCTGACATCACCAGTGATGGGAAGAGACAAGGTAAAACAATCCTGGGTTCTCTTTTGCCATGTGAGGGAGACTTCAGCCTCATGTAGCCAATGCTTGAAGAAGCACTTTGCCAGCTCTGTGCCTGAGCCTTCACAAATTTACTGAATCCAGGCAACACCACTTTTAAGTTCCCATATGTCTGGCAATCAGCAAAGGTTTTTGACAGGTGGTGAGACAACTTGCCTGTCACCCATGTGGCATTCTAATGATGCCATGTGATCGACAGGTGGATAGTCCCGTCCACCTGTGAAAGTTAGCCCACAAGGTGGGGACAAACGAAAGGTTTCTTATCCCTGTTTTAGCTCAGCTGCCACCAATGTTCTGCAGGCTTTCAGACTTGACAGGCACTTGCTAGGCCATTTGGCATTTTTGATTTCCCTCCCTACTTTTATCTCCACAAACTTCTGCACACTTATCAAGTGCCCTAATTATATAGAAACCACTCTCTTATCTTTTGGGAGGGGACCATTTTGCTTCCAAAGAGTTCACTGTTAAGAGGGAATTATATTCAAAGTTGTTATTTCTAGAGTATATTCAGCCAGCATTTTAAAATTCCGCCCACTTAAAAAAATAACAGCAATCCAGTGCCTTCTGGGAGGGGAAACAGAGAAACGACTTAGATGACCTGTCAGTCAAAAAGATCGCTGTTTTAAAAGACCACTAAATCTTAGTAATGGTGGATCAATAAAGCACCAAGAACCATCTCTTCTGCACCCTTGTCAAGTAGAGCCCTCCAGCCATCAACCGTTCTGTGGCATCCTGAACGCTGCACCACGAGGACAGAAAAGTTGCTAATACCGTCTTGATAAACGGAAATGTTACCTTGGAAAGCAACAAAATTAAAGACCACTTTCCAGGGTCATCATCAATATCCGATCTGGGAGATCATGCCTTCCCAGTTCCAGACCTCAAGATCCCATCCAGCTGTTTTTTGCCATCTAACATCAACAAAAATAGGGGTTAAATTCTGGAGGGCATTAGAATACAAATCTAGATTCTTTGTCTGTGCACGTACACGCAGAGCGAGTTGACTGCAACGGGGATTTAACTATGCTTCATTTTCTCTGCATTGTGGCTGGCAATCCTGCCAGATTCCTGATATTTTGAATAAATCTGTGGTGAATAGATATCAGTGAATCCTTGCTGTTAGGCACAAGAAGCTGGCATCTTGGTTACGTTCTCATAGATTCCACAAACACCCCATTTTTTCTTTTTCTCCATCTTCCTCCCCTGAAGAAAAAGACAGCTCTGTTTCATCTGGCATCACCATTCTGTCCTGTTAGATGCTGATAGGCAGGCAGGCAGGCACCCCTGCAATTACCTTGCCTCAGTCTAAACCCCTCCCTTCCTCTGCACCAGCTGTCTGTCTCTCTCCATCTCCCTCTCTCCCTCCCCTCCAGCCTCCGAATCCAGGCTGCACCATTGCTGTCCCCATTTCCCCCTCCATCACCATGTTGGACATTTTCATCCTCATGTTTTTTGCCATTATCGGCCTGGTTGTTTTATCCTACATCATCTATATGTTGTAGAATCTCCAGCCACGCCACCGGCAAAGCCTATGGAGGGCGACCAAGCAGGGAGACTGCTTTTCTCGCTTTACGCTGTTCTCTCAGCAATACTGCAGGTGGGAATTCTGATTTATGGTTAGCAAAGCTCTGTCGTATTTGAAAGCCACACTGTTAAATCTGTGCTGCGGGGGTAGGTGGTGGGTGGAAGGCAGTAGACTGCATAGAGGAATAAATGGTGTGTGTTTGTGTGTGTATGAAAACTCTTCTGCCATCACTAAATAATACCCATCATCTGATCTTTCTGCAGATAGAAAGCTGTGTGCCTTCTGCATTTTGCTGAGCAAAATGCATTAAAAAATAATCATGCCTGGGCTATTACTGTACTATTAATGCCCTTTCTCTGATTAAGAATCATTTCTGGGTCTTTATAGCTGCTCAGTGTGATGTTTGTGATAAGGGCTCTGGGCTGAAGGAAGTACAGAGGCATTGGTAATACCTCTTGTGACATTTACTCTGCTTTTAAGAAGCAACGGGTAGCACTGAGTGTTTTGGAATTGCGTTTGGTAAATAAGGTGCCTGCTTGCTACCAGTCCATGTGTATTTATATCCACATCCTTTTTTCTTCCTTCCTTTTCTTGCCTTAATGGGGATTTTCTACAGATGGGAGACCTCACCTTGGAGGAGATCCATGTTTACATCTCAGCGGGGTGGTCCTCTAGAGTTCTTCCAGAGCATTCTGGAGAAAGGTTAACCCTTTGCACGGCCAACTGGCAAAGAGAAGAATGATTCAGCCCAACGCCCTGAAGATGCCCCTTGAGATTTCAAAGGATTTGGGCTGGAATTGCAACGGGAACAACAAGGGAACAAGGCCAGGGGTGGACAAAAATTCTCAGCAAGAGAAAGGTGACTGAAAGGTTCTAAGAGGAAAAAGGGGTGAAGCTATTGCTTGGACTACCCTACTGTTGTTCGTTTTTTAAAAAAGAGGTTTTCTATATGTGAAAATATACAGGATTTGAATGGAAAAAATAGTATTTTCTTTTATTTGCATGTTCTGGGTTTGTTTGTTTTTTTAGTAAAAAGGAATCTGGGAAAATATGGATTTCTAAAGGCCAAATGGAGGCAGGGCTGGGGGGAGAGAGACAGATGGATAACCAAACATATTCTAGCTAATGTTTGTCATGCTAAGGTCCCAATATGGACAACACAGTCTCTGTGCAGAAATGGGTTTTGGCACGGACATCACCTATCGGGTGGAGAATGGATGGGGCAGCACTCCCAGCAGCTCAGTAGTATATTCAAAACACCCCACATTTCCCTGTGTGGAACCTTGTACATGAAGCACTATGTCTCTGAGAGGTGTGGCTTTGTGCTGCTATTGCTGTTCAGGGGATCAGAATGCTTATTTTTGCCCAGTGTTTTTTTTTTAAAGAAACTTTTTCAGAAAATATTTTTTATACATAGTTGCTTTCTCCCCTATATCTTTCTAAGCTGGTCAGATTTTTGCACAGGGACATGAAAGCCACATGCGAAATACATAGAAAGGAGTGTGTCTTTTGGGTTGATATGAAAGCTTGGGGATTCTCTTTCTCCAAGATGTCACATGTTCATAATTTCTATGAATATGAGAGAAACGTGAAAATGAAGTATTGTTTGAAAGCTGTCGGATGGACTTATCTCCCTCCCTCCCTCTCCAAAGGAAAATGTTTCTGCGATGACTTCAGAGCACTAAAACGCCAGAATGTTGGCTCAGTACAGTTACTAATACAGATAAAAAAATTGACATAGTGCAAATTCTTGTGTGAAAATAATGTCCTTGCAAACTGTTGCAGGTTGTAACTTTTTGCCTCCATATCCAAACTGATACTCTCAGCTAGGCAAGGAGGAGAGATTTGAAGTAACATTTAAAGGTGAATTTACCCAATCTGTACTTTCTGAAACAATAAGCGAACTGGAACACAGCCATCCTTTGAAATGTGCACTTCTCCAAATTTTGCAATGCCGTTTGCCAGCCAAGTGATGCGTAGAAAAATGTATGTGCCAGGGTTGTAAAGTGTGCATCAAAATACATGTATTAGTGAAAATATCTTACAGAAATGTATATGATGAGAAGTGTGCTTTGCAAAGCAAGTATTCAGCAAAATGGCATGTCAATGTATTAGGAGAAATTTGCACTGAAAGGCTGATGAGTTTCCTTGGACTTTTTAAAAACAAAACAAAACCAAGAATCATAAATTGATATGGAAATGTGGAGAGCTGAATTTAAGATTGGAAGAAGCAGAAGGAGACTGAAACTGACAAATTCACCCCATTCCTACTTTCAGACTGGAAACAAAACTATCTCTAATGTGCAGGGCCCAATATATAAGATCCATGGTTTGTGGTTTTTTGTTTCCTTGTATTTTTGGAATGTGTAAAATGACACAAGAGGCAGAACCAAACATATTCCCTCACACAAACAGTAGTTTTTGGAAGGTTTGAAATGTAAAAATTAACAATTTAATGTGAATAAACTTCAAGGCACCTTGCATTCTTGAGTGCTCATTAAAAAAAGAGAGACAAAAGCGTGGCTAAAGGATGGTTTGGTTTTGAGGTGTTAAATGGAAAGTTAGTAAAAACTCAGTTGTAATCTGTTCAATGGTTTAGCTCAACTACCAAAAAGGTGTTGGCCCTTCATTTATAGGCAAGGAGGTAATTTTGCTTCCCTTTGAGGAAAAGGACACAACATTTGGGGTTTTGTAGTCTAGAAGGAAAAAAGGTGGGGACATGATAAACTTTTTAAACTTATCCATGGTTTGCAGAAAGTGGATAAAGAAACGTTTCCCTCCCTCAGTGCCATCCAACCTAAGCCAACTGTTGGAAGAATCAGGACCGGGGGTGGGGGGAGTACTTCTTCGCACCCACAAGATACAGTGATGGTGAACAAATTGGGTGCCAGAATTTAGGGGTGTCCGGATTTAGTAAGTTTTAGAATTTAATCCCTGCTCAAATAGTTAAACCCTTCATAGCTGGGCTCAGCTTTCCCACGTCCAAGCCACCCAATAATGGCCAAGCCTTTCAGCAAACAAAGGGGGCAGGAAGATGGGCAATTAATAAAGCAAAGATTCTGTGCCAGTGGGAAAATGGGTGAAGCCCTTCCTTGAGCTCAGAGTTGGGTACAGGAACAAAGCGCAGTAGTAGAGTTTCAGGATTGCAGTTTTCCTGGTGTGCTCAAGGGGGAAAGGTTTATCAGTCAGTAAACAGCAATGGAACAGAGAAGCAAACTAGGCAGCTGCCTAGAGCAAAGTTAGGAGTTGTGCGCCCTGAAGCCTTGGCTTACCTGGCAGCAAGTCAGTATGCAAAGTCCAAGGGTGAGTCCACACATGCAAAGTCCAGGAAATGCAGTTCAGGGTCAATCCACATCGCCAAGCCTGAAGTCCAGCAGTCAGGATACAGTCCAGGGTCAAACACAAAGCATAATCCCATAAACTTGAAGGAGTATCCAAGTCAAGGTCTATCAACATGGGCAGTTGAGCAAACATAGCACCTCAGCTCTGCTTCCCTTTTGAATGCTGATTGCAGCATCTGGGCTTGATGAAGCATACGACCCTCACCTGTTCCAAGCTTACTCCAGCCGAGGAATCACAAACCTTCTGCCAGAGCTAGCGAGCCTCACCTGGCTAGCTAGGGAACTGGGCTGTGGGCTCTTGTCTTCCTCAGCCTCCTAAAGAGCATGGGTAGGCAAACTAAGGCCCAGGGGCCGGATCCAGTCCAATCGCCTTCTAAATCCGGCCTGGGAATCAGCATGTTTTTACATGAGTATCCTTTTATTTAAACTGCATCTCTGGGTTATTTGTGGGGCCTGCCTGGTGTTTTTACATGAGAAGAATGTGTGCTTTTATTTAAAATGCATCACTGGGTCATTTGTGGAGCATCCTTCATTTCTCTCCCCCCCCCCAAATATAGTCTGGCCCCCCACAAGGTCTGAGGGACAGTGAACCGGCCCCCAGTTTGCTGACCCCTGTCCTGGAGCACCCCTCTCGCTTCTCCCTACACCTCAGAGCCTGCTGTGTTCTTGAAGACAGGAGACCCTCTAGTTCTGGTCATGGGTCCTGCTGCTCTAGTTCCTGTGGATTGACCCCCATCCCCTCGCCACCGTCCATCACCCTGTGAGTACTTCCTTTCCCATCCCTTGCTTGTCCCAGCCCCAAACACACCCCTCAGGATCCCTCCTCCCTGTCATTCTGCCAGTTTTATGACATTTATGTTAGTAGGAGAGCAAGGCAAGCATGGCTGATGTCTACTTGGACACAGAACTGCACCTATGGGAGAAGCAAGACCCTCTTGGAGTATAAAGCTGGGAGCCCTTCCATTGTAGGATCAGGTTGTAAAGGTAAAGGGACCCCTGACCATTAAGTCCAGTCGTGGCCAACTCTGGGGTTGTGGCGCTCATCTTGCTTTATTGGCTGAGGGAGCTGGTGTACAGCTTCCGGGTCGTGTGGCCAGCGTGACTAAGCCACCTCTGGCAACCCAGAGCAGCACACGGAAACGCCATTTACCTTCCCGCTGGAGTGGTACCTATATATCTACTTGCACTTCGACATGCTTTTGAACTGCTAGGTTGGCAGGAGCAGGGACCGAACAACGGGAGCTCACCCCGTCACAGGAATTCGAACCACCGACCTTCTGATCGGCAAGTCCTAGGCTCTGTGGTTTAACCCACAGTGCCACCTGCCTCTCCAGGAACAGGTTGTATATATATGTAAATAAACCACATATCATAAAGACACCACAGTCTCTGCTGTGCCTCATTTCCAAAGGAAACTCAAGCCCTGGAACTCCCAGGAATCTCACACTGCTGTGGAGATTGAGGGTGGGGTGCAATAACATTCTTCTGTCAAAGAATGAGAACTGAAAGTGGGGTGTTACTGCACTCAGATTTTGCTTGCTGTCTTCCCCTAAGTATCTGGTTGGCAATTGTGAGAACAGGATGCTGGTCTAGAGGGTCATTTGGTATGATCCAGCAAACTCTTATATTTTTAGTTCTAAGTTAACAATCAAGCATGCTTTTGTCAAAAACAGACCTTCAAGAAACAAATAAATTACATCAAATAAATGTCAGTTGAGCTATAAATGCTTTTAAAAGTGTGTGTCTGGGCACCACAATTTAAGAAGGATAATGACAAGCTGGAAAGTGTGCCGATGACGGCAATAAATACGATAAAGGGGTCTGGAAACCAAGCCTTATGAGGAACGGTTGAGGGAGTTGGGTATGTTTAGCATGGATAAGAGGAGACTGAGAAAAATCATGCTAGCCATCTCCAAGCATCTAAAGAGCTGTCACGTGGAATGTTCTTTCTTTCTTTCTTTCTTTCTTTCTTTCTTTCTTTCTTTCTTTCTTTCTTTCTTTCTTTCTTTCTTTCTTTCACCTTTATTGAAATTAAAGAATTAAGAGTGTTTATAGCAGTTCGAAAACACATCAAAAGCTCTCTCCCTGCGGCCTGCAGCGGTAACAAGATGGCCAAACGAACCAAGAAGGTTGGGATTGTGGGTAAATATGGTACCCGATACGGAGCTTCCCTGAGGAAAATGGTGAAGAAGATTGAAATTAGCCCGTATGCTTAATATACTTGCTACTTCTGTGGCAAGACCAAAATGAAGAGGAAAGCTGTGGGTATCTGGCACTGTGGCTCTTGTATGAAAACAGTAGCTGGCGGCGCCTGGACATACAACACCACTTTAGCGGTGACGGTGAACTCTGCCATCACTGAAGGATTTAAAAGACCAGTAGAAGCATATTTTTGTTCCACTGTTACACTTTTTCTACAGTTCATGTCCTTATTGTCAATTAAAGGTGGTTATGAACATTTGGCGGGAGGAGGGGAGAAAAAGAAAAAGAAAGCACATCAAAAGTTTTAGGAAGCGGTATATACACAACATTGGGACGCAGATGGCGCTGTGGGTTAAACCACAGAGCCTAGGACTTGCCGATCAGAAGGTCGGTGGTTCGAATCCCCGCGATGGGGTGAACTCCTGTTGCTCGGTCCCAGCTCCTGCCAACCTAGCAGTTTGAAAGCATGTCAAAGTTCAAGTAGATAAATAGGTACCGCTCTGGCGGGAAGGTAAACGGCGTTTCCAGGCGCTGCTCTGGTTCGCCAGAAGCGGCTTAGTCATGCTGGCCACATGACCCGGAAGCTGTATGCCAGCTCCCTTGGCCAATAAAGCGAGATGAAAGCCCCAATCCCAGAGTCGTCCGTGACTGGACCTAATGGTCAGGGGTCCCTTTACCTTTATAGATTTTCAATAACTTAGAATCTCTTGCAAAACCTTTATAATCTAAATTCCAATTGACTTTTTATCTTCTGTGAATAGAAATAATGCACATAAAAACAAACCACCTTCAGTACATGCTCATCATTTCTTGTTATTTAATGTAATGTCCAATAAATAGAAACATAATTTAGATAAGATATATACATATATATTCATACATTTTAAAAAATGTTCTTATAGTTGGGCATTCAATATATTATTTCAATTTCACTGAGAGTTTAAAAAAAACTGACAGTAGTTTAAAGTCATAAGTATATTCAGGAATTTCTTTTCTTTAACTGAAAAAGGCATTTTTTCCAGTTATAACAGAGAAGCAGCAAAAGTTTTTTTTAGAAAACCAGCAGAGGGAAAGATAAATACTGCTGCTCACATCACCTTCTTGTCTCTCTCATCACAATACATAAGCATAAAGGTGTAACGCCGCTTAACCCAACATGGAAGCTTAACTTTTTAAATTTGTCCTACTCCCACACCAAATTCAGAACAAATCCATTACAACTTCAGAGTGCATTTTGCCAAGTCCTTTTTGGGAGTCATTCATTCTGTACATAAACACAAAAACAGCATGGCTTATTTCTGAATGAATAAATCAACCAAGGTAGCTTTAAAATAACTCCATTTGCATTACTGATTTTACTACAGATAATGGATGGGAGCAAAGGAGTATCAACGATCAACGTCTGCTTTGTTCCTTCAGTATGCAAAAAGTTAATCAGCCCAATCCATTAAATGCAGTCCACATTTAGGTACCATAGTACAAAGTCCACAAAAAATGTCTTTCACTGGGGCCAACATAATGCACTTTGCAATGTGCTAACTTTCTACATGCTCTGCTATGTGGAGATCCTTCTGCTACTCCTCCAATTCTGGGGAAATGTCTATTTTAAACCTTCTTTCCGGTGAAATTACATACAGTTAACAACTTTAAATTATCCACAGCAGAGTTCTCTGTTTTAAAGGTTAATAGCATAATAGGGACTGGATATAAAACTGATTGGGCCTCTTTAATTATGCTTCCTTCATTTTAATGAAATCCCAAAGGGAAACCAGAACTAAAAGTTACTTCTCTCGGTGTCAGAGTGACTTAAAAATGAAAGAAGAAGCAGTTGCACTACCTGAAGTATTTAATGTGACTGTTTTGTGCTCCTCTGCCCAGTTTTTCCAAAGCATAGCTCGTTTCTCATTTCTGCAAACCGATATCCACCTCCTGCTAATGCAACGGGTTTTCCAACACAGCTAGTATAAATATGTATAATCAATATATAGATATATAGTTTGCATATAAATATATAAATATCCAACAACACACTTCAGAAGCTGCAAAAAAATATTTTTACAGCTATAATGCAGTTGCCCATGAGCACTGAGGTGTGAATCTTGAAGGCCGGTTAAGATATTGGCAACCACATGGGAAAGAGGAAACACTCCTCATGGTGGTATCTTCTCCAAAATGCTGAGAATTTTATATGCTGTTGCTCATGGCCAGATAAAGGATTTCCTTATGAAAATTTGCCTGTGCATTTACCAGATGAAACAGATTAAGAAAGCTGCTGTCTTCCTCATCGTGCTCCCCTAAGTGAAATAAACAAGAGGTAAAAAAAAAAAGACATACTTTTATGGAAACAGATTTTGCAGAATCTGCTTAAAATGTGCAAGCCTGTGGACTATTCTTAGTGGCCACCCTAACTGTGCTATATTAGTGATGTGTGACAGCATTGATTGCATTGTTATAAACATTTAGTGGCAAGTGGCAAGCCAATAGCTCACGCTGCTACATATTCATAGTGATTGGGTAGCAGATATTAAGTTTTAATTTATTTTTCACTTCTGCAGTGTGAAGCCATTTAGAGAATTACACATTTATAAGGACACTCAACTCTGGGTGCTCACAGAGCTTAATTTGAGCTAGGACTAGAAACTGGGTTGTTCCTTTTTTTTTTTTAAACACAGGTTGAAAACTGCAGGAGTCCAACTTCAATATTTTGAATAAAAACCCAATGATGATCAAGGGTGAATTTGTTTTTCAAAAAGACAAGGAAGTAGAACAGAAGAGAATACAATCACAAATCCGAAGCACAAAAACAAATATATGTTCTGTTAGCTGCCCTGAGGGCCAGACAACACAATGTATGAAACACATTGCTGTGGGTCTGCCCCCCACTCCCAGTAAAGTAATAACTATGAGCTCAGGATTGGGAACACTGAAGGTGCAGAGAGGGTTTTAGATTTTCACAATGCAGCCCTGATAAAAATCACTCCCTGGAGATTGTTCGCTATTTGCCCTTGCTATTGTCTCTCCATGACAGCGCTGCACACAAGTCAAATAGCAGCCTCACTAATGTGGTCCAAAGGAAAGCAGAGCAAGATGTTTGGCACCAGCTTGGCTGCAGGAGTTGCCAGAAGGAGGCGTACAAAAACATTACAATTATTATCATTAATTGCGTAATTAAGAACATAAAAACGACTTTAAATGATATTTTGGAGTATGCTAAAGAGGAACCCTAAACTCAGGAAGACGTTTTATCAGAATATAGAATCACAGAGTTAGAGAGTTGAGGAAGATTTTGAAGGGCAAAAAAAAAATCCCTGGAAATTTGTAGCTACAGCATCCCTTATAGGGGACCATCCAACCTCTGCTCTAGGGCTGCCATATGTCCTGATTACTGGGTTTTCCTATAAAACAATTAACAATTTTGGGGTCTTCCTAAGAAAAGAAAAGAAAAGAAAAAGCTCAACAACCTTCAGTGTGTCCTGGTTTTTACTTTTGGCAACCCTAAAAACCTCTTATGTCTATGATCTAGCAAAGCTGCTACGTGTGCTATCTGTCTAACAGAGCTCTCACTTCAGAGCTCAGCCAAGCAGCCTTGAGACAATGCATTAAGTGAAACTATTTCCTGCACCTAGACTACCTAATTTGTGTGAAAGGCTATCGGGCATTTGTGAATTTACATGGAGCAGAGGCACCCAGTGAAACTAGCTGACAGGGACAAGCAGTAATTAAAGAAATGAGCAGGTGACAACGGTTCTGCTACCTGTAGGATTTCTTACCCGATATCACTGACTGCAGTGCGTCCATGATAATGTGTGCAAAAGAATTCTCCACGCCTTGCAGGAAGTTGTTCCTTTCACCCGGAGTACTGAAAACCTTGCAGACTTTCTGCATCATTTTAACAGCCCAATCCATGCAGTAGTGGTCCTTCTCACATACCTAGCACAAGAACAGAAAATATTAATGACCGTTCCATTGATGGGACGGACAGCAGTTGTTGATCTTTGCTTCCTCCCTTTTCACTTCAAAACATCAGTGATGGGGAATCTATGGCCTGCAGATTGGCCCATCAGCCTGTTTTGCGAAACCATGTCCACCTTTCCTGTGCTTGACGTCATATATGACATCAGGCACAGGAAAGTTCAAGCCATGGCTAAAAGGAAGATGTGTTCTCTAAGTGTACTGCCAATTCTTCCTTTGCAGCCAAAGGTCAGCACTTTCTGTAAATTTAATAATATTATACCCAGCATTGCTACAGTGCTTTCAAATGTTCAAAGTGATTTACATAATCTTTACAACAACCCTGTGAGGTAGACTGATATGATTATCTTCATGTCGTAGAATAAAGGGCCACTGAGTGAGGTCACGACAGAAGTGAGACCAAGAGCTTTCCGATTCATAGCCCAGTTTTTTAGCCACTGTACCATGCTAGCTCTCAGCAGGGATTGGTTTGCTCAGTCTTGCATGAAAAGCGGTATCTACCCTCTTCTTCTGTGCAACAATTGAAGGTACAGAAGTCTGTCATCCCCACACCCCGCTGCATTTGCTTGCCTGACAGAAAAAAGCAGAAAGATGCACTTGTTATCTGTACTAATTTGCCAGACATCACAGTGTAGCTCTGACACATATTGTAATGCAGGCAAAATGTGTTAGATGCAGGGCATTTTGACACATTTTTCATGTGTGTGTGTGTGTGTTGGTTGTGTGTGTGTCTGGTGTGCAGATTCCAACTAACCTAAATGGGAACCAGGCTATTAAGAGAGTAAAATGTAGCTGCAAAACCCAAATGAATTATTTCTCCAAAGTGTGTTGTACAAAACAAATGCTTTCCCTACTTAAGAGCAAAATCGTGCAGTGGGCAATACGCAAAGCGACATACTTGCGATGCTGCCATAGAAACACCCTAAGGCAGGATAATTAGCCTTGCAGTATTCACAGAGATAATATTAAACTGTCTCTTTCAAAACTTTGCTGCAATTTTGTTAATTTTGGCAAGTAGCCTGAACACTGTAATAGAAAAGCTGGTGCAAAAGGGCCAAATTAAGATGACATTAAACGTCTCTAGTTTTGTCTTCTTCTAAATAACAGGCAACAGAGAGGGAGAAGATAGTAATTAGGATCAATACTGTAGGTCATAAGGAAGAAGTTATCCCACCTGCTGTGGTCTTAATAGAAATCTCTCTCTCTCACACACACCCACACCCACACACACCCACACACACGAGCTATTGGGCCTGGGAGGCAGCTTCCTTTGAGGCCATTTTCTTCCCATGCCAAACAACAGTTTCAAGGAGGAGGTGTTTAATCAAGACTGTGGTGGAGTGGGAAGTGTTGGCTCCTCCCCCCCCAATGCTATTGTGTCAATCATTTCTCCCCATCCCTGGCCATTCATAGCGGCCAGCTCCTAGGATCCAAGGTCCCTTCGCTCACCCCCCCTAAAAGATTTGAGGGGGTCGCCCCTCCAAAGTTGATGGCCATTGCCATTAAAATTGTGTGTGTGTGTTGCATCATGTGATTGATTGTGTGGGGTAGGGCTTACCTGCTGCCCCCCCAATATTTTATTCAAGTTGGCACCCCTGGCACCCATTATTTTAAAGAAAAAGTAGCCATTAAATGCAATAGTGCAGTTAACACCATGATTAACAACTGCAGCTCAGAGGTAGAGCATATGTTTTGCACACAGAAGTTTCTCCCACTCCAGGTTCAATCTCTGGTGTCTTGAGGAAGGACTGGGTAAAAAAAAAAAAAACCAAAACAGCCTGGAACTCTGGAGAACTTCTGCCAGCCACTGCCAACGATACCGGGGTATGTGAATGTTCTGACTTGGTATAAGGCAGCTTGCTGTCATGTTTCTATGGACAATGAGTCTGGCTCTTTTTGATATGCCTTAATTTTTGAAAAAGGTACTACGAGAGAAGGAAAGTTGCCTGTTCATTGCTACTCACCAAAGCCAGGAAAACCACCAGCCTTGCCAGTTCGATAGCTCGACCGTTCACAGCTTTACTAGCCATAAAAGTGAAGCAGATATTGTTTCCGCACAAGATAAGGAGCCGGGCACTGTTTTCCAGAAGCCAGTCACGGGGAACCACTGTTATAAAAGTAAGATTATTATTTTTAAGACAAAGTATTTTAAAAATACGTCTTCAACTTTTTTTAAAAAACTGCCTTTGTTAGTTGTATTTCCTCAAGATACAATACAGCACCAATAAAGTACATCTAACCAACAAATCAGATAATAAAAAATATGAGCTACAAAACCAACCAGCTTCTCAGCCAAGCAAGAAAATGCCAAAATCCCAAAAAAACCTGGAACAATCTACTGCAGAGAGTAAATAGAATCTAGCACCTCTCTGTCTCCTTTTACAGTTGTACTTCAGGTTGAGCGCTTTTGAGAAAGCATTACTTCTGGGTTTCACCGCTTGGGCATACGGTCAAAAGGACGTCACGTGCATGCGCGGAACCAGTGAAGACTCAGATTGCATTCGCTTCAGGATGTGAATGGGGCTCTGGAACGGATCCCGTTCGTATCCAGAGGTACCACTGTACTATTAAATAAGGCAGACTTCATCAAACTGGTGTTCTCTAGATGCTTTCCTACATCTTCCAGCCAGCATCTCCTACTTTATCTGTGTCCAGATCCCCATCTCCCCCTGTGAATGGAGAAAACACATGATGGCCCCGCTGCACCCAGTTTGGCCCTCGGAGCCAATCTGCGTAGTCAGCGAGTCATTCCGAATTGCGAGTAGCATGTATCTTGGCTGAGTGGGTGCACATTGCAAGACGGCTGTGTTATTGCTTCACCTTGTGCCGACATTTTAAGTTTCCCAGTTTGTGGCCACAGCTTATTGAACCACTGCCAAGTAATTGGGGGGCATGCCAAACTATAGGTCTGGGCACATACTGAAATGTCATGTTCAGTGAAATTATCCTGCCATCCAAGCAAAACACTCAGTCTAGACAGAGTCAATTCACAATTCATCACCAGCCCTGAGTCATGTGAACTGGCTCTGAATGTGGCTACGTCATAATCTTCCGGATTCTTAGGAGAATGAGTAGAAGAAAGGCAGTACTGTACCTGAAAGTTCATCCAACAAACTGATGACATCATCTGCCGTCCACTCTTTTGCTTCTGTGTCATACAGTAGTTTAATGGCATCTGCCAACCCTTTCAAACTGGTTTCGTCTGCTGGACCGTCAGTCGTTTTCTGCCAAACCACATGCCCTGAATTACATTAAGGACAACAGTAACTCAGTAGAGGTGACTGCACAGCACCCTAAACACAGACACACATCAACATTGTGGGGTTAGGACTGTGGCAAAATTACCACAACTCTTTTAAAAGTTAAGTAGTATTATAACTAATATTTTAATCCCCCCCTAAAATGGATTGGAAATATAGAAGATAAATGTTGAATTAGGGTGAGGTACCATATGTGGGTTACGCGGGTGGCGTGTGGTCTAAACCATTGAGCCTAAGGCTTGCCAATTGGAGTGAGCTCCCACTGCTCAGTCCCAGCTCCTGCCAACCTAGCAGTTCGAAAGCACGTCAAAGTGCAAGTAGATAAATAGGAACCACTCCGGTGGGAAGGTACCGTATTTTTCGCACCATAGGACGCACTTTTCCCCCTCCAAAAAATGGGAAATGTGTGTGCGTCCTATGGTGCGAATGCAGGCTTTCGCTGAAGCCTGGAGAGTGAGACTTTCCTGTTGGTTTCTGCTTTCTTCTCTGTGCAGCGAAGTGCTTGTCACGAGACAGGTTGTTTACATTCCACAGAGTCTGTACTGTTGGGTTTCTCACGGGAATGGAGACTGGATGTGACGTACACTGGTTTCCTGTTTTTCACTGCTCTTTGCAGTTTCAGTTCGTGATTCTCTCCGTGCTTTAGAGGAGAGATGACGCTTTCTCTGCTCCGGCAGAGGGAAAATGTTTTTCTGTAACTTACCAGCTTTGAACTGTAAATAAAGTAGTATAGAGCATGTTGGCTCATACTTCTCATCATTCCGCTGTGCACTGGACACTGCTTATCTCCAACATTTGGTTCCGGGCCCAGAAAAATGCAGTGTTTTGAGAATGGACTTCAGAAGTCGGGCTCCTGGCAAAGGAACAAAGGAGCAAAGAGGATCGGAATGCAGAGAGACGGAACGCACGGTATCTGCTCTGCGCGTCAAAATGATTGATGAAGGTATGTGCTACTGCTCCGGGCAGCCTGCCAGCTTCTAATTAATGGCTTTAAGGCTGGACTTTGAACTTTTAAAGCCGTTTTCCACGGCACAAGCGTAGTGGCTTGGATGGCTGGGAAAGTGAAAGTAACTTTGAATTTGCCTTTGGAATGAGGTTTGAAGCAGCTGTACACAGACACAGCTTGTATAAAGCAGTCTGATTTAAAGCAGCAGAGATGACGCAGAAGGCGAATGCCAGAGTCATGATGGCCCTTCAGGATGCTTTTGGGATTCCTAAGCTCAATAAGAAAAACTATGCGGACTGGGTTTTGTATGCAGAGGCAATTCTGCGGAAAGAGGGTCTGTTTGAGGTGATTACAGACAACCCCCCAGCTCCAGTTACAAATGCATGGGAAGCTAAGGATTCCAAAGCAAGGGGAACTCTTACGTTGATAGTATCCCCAGAAGAGCTCTGTCTATTGCATGATAAGACCTCAGCCAGAGAAATTTGGGACGCTCTGAGAGAGGCTCACTTGAGGACAGAAGCTGGATCCACTATGTTTTACTTTAACAAGCTGCATAATATGGCTCTTGCTGAAGGTGGAGATGTGCGTATACATCTGATGGAGATGCAGAATCTGAGACATGAGCTGCAACAGAGAGGACTCAACTTTCCAGAGGCTGTGTATTCCTTCATGATACTACAATCTTTGGGTTCAGGTTGGGAGTCTGTTGCGACTCAGATTGCTGTACAGCCAACTGCTCAGCTGACAGTGGACTATGTTACTGCCGTGATATTGAATGAAGCGGATCGCCGCGGTGCTAGCTGCATCAACAAGGGGGAGACTTCACAGTCGTCATCCCATAGTGCAGTGGAACCACCAGATGGCGCCAAAGCTTTGAAGGCAGTGAAATGCTACTCGTGTGGACGTCTAGGCCATATGAAGAGGGAATGCAAATATCCCAGGGCCAAGACAGAGCAGCGCAGCGAAAGCTCATCGCGTGGAAAAGGCCAGAGCAAAGGCAAAGGTCCGGTGTCCAGGACAACGCAGCACAAGGCAATGGTCTCACGCTACGCTCCAAAGGTTGCAGAGGTTGCGGAGGTTGCAGAGGTCCAGAAGACGTCTAGATCTTTCTTCGTTGTTGATTCAGCTGCAACGCATCACATGTGCAACGATAAGCGACTGTTCGTGTCTTTTACACCGCAGGAAGGTGCGATTCACCAGGCGGATGACCACACAATCCCCAGTAAAGGCTACGGAACTGTTGTTCTTCACAGTTTGGACTTATCGATACAGGATGTGCTTTATGTGCCGGATGCGAAACATAATCTGCTCAGCGTTGGACAGCTGATTGAGAAGAAAATTGACGTTTCCTTTAAGAACAAGAGATGCATCATCACTAAGAAAAATGATTATCAATTGTATGCTGAATTTGTTGATCGTTTGTTTCTTTTGTATTATGATGATGTTGTGCAGGATGACACTTGTTGCATTGCAGGTTCTAACAAAAGTTTGCATGCAGAATGTATTCACGATTTTCATCGAAAATTTGGTCATTTGCATTTTGAGGCAGTATCTAAAATGCCTGCCTTGGTTGAAGGTATGACTATTAAACCCTGCAGGTACCATATGAAGTGCAAGGCATGCGCAGCAAACAAGGTGAAAATGGCTGCGAAAGGTAAGGTGTCTAGTAGGCAAGCTACAGAACCATACCAAATTATTCATGCTGATTTGGTTGGACCACTAGCGCCCTCTTTGGGTGGAAATAGGTACTTCATGGTTCTTATTGATGCATTTTCCAGGTATATTTTTGTGTATAATCTCAAGCAGAAATCAGAGGCTTTTCCTAGGTTCAAGGAATTCTGTGCTTGGTTGGGAAATGTGCATGGTAAGAAGATGAAAATTCTTTTCACTGACCGGGGGGGAGAATTCACTTCTCAGCAGTTTGAAGCTTTTCTGGCTGAGAAAGGAATTCAACACGATTTGTCTAGTCCTCGCTCGCCATGGCAGAATGGACTTGCGGAACGAGCAAATCAGACATTGCTTCAAGGGTTAAAAACCTTGCTGCATGATGCAAGTCTTCCAGAGAGTTATTGGGCCGAAGCTCTCTCATGTTTCACTTACAGTTATAATCGCAGGTTATCTTCAGCGATTGGTTGTACCCCCTATGAGAAGATGTTTGGCAAGAAGCCATACATCAAACACATGAAAATTTTTGGTTCGGACATGTGGGTTCACTCACCACAAAACTCCAAGTTAGACAAGCGTGGATTGCATGGTATCTTTCTAGGTTATCAGAAAGGGTCTTACAGAATAATGATGACTGACTCTAAGGAAATTAAGCTCACAAGAAGTGTTGAGTACAATGCCAAGTGGGGGGAGAATGTGGGAATTTTCCAATGTTATCCTGATGACAGTGATGAGACTGAGGATAGTCAAAAGCAACCGCAACAACCCACACCCACTGATGAAGGTTCTGATTCTGAGTCTGAAACTGAATCAGATGATTCAGAGGATTTCAAGAGTGCGAAAGCCTCTATGCGACCCTCTGAAAGCTCTGATCAAGAATTGGAGGAACCATTGTTCACAATAGGTCGTTTTTCTCCTAAGAAGGAAGAGGAGAGTGTTGAAGACTTAAGGCTAATTCGTAGGTCACAGAGAGCCACAAAAGGCAGACCTCCAAAGAGATTTGCTGATGAGTTTGCTAAGATTGCAGTAACAGCTGTTAAAAGCTCCAAGAAGGTTTTTGAACCTTCAAGTTTCCAAGAAATCCAGGATTTGGATTCAAAGGAAGCTGAGCCGTGGTTAAATGCCATGAAGGCTGAGCTTGATTCCTTGGAAAGGAACAAAACATGGGAGCTTGTTCCAGTAGTTCCAGGAATGAAACTGCTTGGAAGCAAATGGGTCTTCAAAGCGAAGACTGATCAAAATGGCAAGATAGTCAGACACAAAGCTAGATTGGTAGCCAGAGGATTTGCTCAGGTACCAGGTGAAGACTATCATGAGACCTACTCACCTACTGTGAGGTATGAGAGCATTAGGCTTATGCTCAAGCTAGCTGCAGAAGAAAATCTACACATTAGTCACCATGATGTGAATACAGCTTTTCTGTACGGATCTCTAAATGAACAACTTTATATGCTTCCACCTGATGGCGTACAGGTAAAACAGGGATTTGTTTGTGCTCTGAAAAAGTCCCTTTATGGTCTCAAACAAAGTGCACGGTGTTGGCACACAAAACTCACTGAAGTATTGTTTTCTCTAGGTTTTAAGCAAGGGAAATCTGATCCATGTGTATTTGTCAAAGAGGAGGGGCAAAAGAAACTGTATTGTTTGTTTTATGTTGATGATCTTTTATTCTTTTGGAAAGATGTCACAATGTACAATAACGCCCTAGCTCAATTGAAAGAGCACTTTGACATGAAAGATCTTGGTGAGGTAAACAACTACCTATCTCTGGAAATAGAGAGAGATCAAGATGGTAACATTCTAGTACACCAGTCACGGAAAATTGCTGATGTGTTAAGCAAACTAAACCTGATGGATGCTAACCCTGTAGACACACCGATGACAACAGGTTATCAGGTAGATGACACTGAAGAAGCATTTTCTGACACTACACTGTACAGAAGTGTGCTAGGCAAGCTAAACTTCATTGCCAGATGTTCAAGACCAGACATTGCTGTTAGCTGTAATTTGCTAAGCAGACAAGTCAACAATCCTACTGTTAAGGATTGGAAAGCTCTGAAACGCATAGCGCGGTATTTGAAAGGCACTATGCATTACAGACTGAGATTTAACAATCAGAAGTCTGGTGGTCTTGAGATATTTGCAGATGCAAGTTTTGGGAGTGACACTACAGACAGGAAAAGTACGTCTGGAGTTTGCTATAAGTACAATCAGGGTCTATTTGATTGGTCATGCAAGAAGCAAACAACAGTTAGCTTAAGTACTTGTGAAGCTGAACTGAATGCACTGTCTTATTCACTTAAAGATTGTGAATGGTTGTTACAATTGTGCAAAGATATAAAAATTCCTGTCAAATGTCCAATCCAGGTTTACCAGGACAACAAAGCATGTTTGGCTTTGCTAAATTCTGAAGGTTGTAAGCAAAGCACGAAGCACTTGCAATTGAAGTTGCAACATGCTAGGGAACGTATTCAGAAGGGACTCGTAACAGTGTCCTATATGCCAGGTAATGAAATTCCTGCTGATGTATTGTCCAAGATTGTATCAAGGGATCAACACTGTACCTATGTGCAGAAGTTGGGTTTGTACTGATATTGTACGAACACGCTGCCCAGAGATGTTCACAGAAAGGGGGAGGATGTTGGTTTCTGCTTTCTTCTCTGTGCAGCGAAGTGCTTGTCACGAGACAGGTTGTTTACATTCCACAGAGTCTGTACTGTTGGGTTTCTCACGGGAATGGAGACTGGATGTGACGTACACTGGTTTCCTGTTTTTCACTGCTCTTTGCAGTTTCAGTTCGTGATTCTCTCCGTGCTTTAGAGGAGAGATGACGCTTTCTCTGCTCCGGCAGAGGGAAAATGTTTTTCTGTAACTTACCAGCTTTGAACTGTAAATAAAGTAGTATAGAGCATGTTGGCTCATACTTCTCATCATTCCGCTGTGCACTGGACACTGCTTATCTCCAACATTTCCTGCATGTTGAAGCCTGGCTTCGCGGACCTCTCCGCAAGCAGCGGGAGTGCTCCCACGGCTTGCAGAGAGCTGCCTGTTTGGGGGCTGGGGTCGGGGAAAGCTCGAGCTTCCCCCGCCCCAGCCCCCTGCGCCTGGGGGAAAAATAATTTCCCCCCCTTTATTTCCCCCCCAAAAAACTGGGTGCGCCCTATGGTCCGGTGCGCCCTATGGTGCGAAAAATACGGTAACCGGTGTTTCCATGCACTGCTCTGGTTCACCAGAAGCGGCTTAATCATGCTGGCCACATGACCCGGAAAAACTTTCTGCGGACATTGCCTACCAATGCTTTGGTGTCAGGTACAATTGACAGCACTTGCTTTTTGACGCGAGGTGACTTTGTTAAGTTTCCTGCAAAACTGACATGAGGGAGCAGTAGTCTATGGGCATGGAGAAGCACTGCTGTAAACTAGACACTGTATTTTGGAAAAAAGAAACATAGCTGTGTAAGAAGACACAGATGGGAAATAATATGGTGGAGGGGTGAAATGACAGAAAAACTAATCTTTCCTCACACTAAACTGTGAAAATCTGTCAAGCACTTTCTTTACTAGCTGAGGCAGGCCAAGTCTGGGGGCAATGTGTAAGATGGTGCCTTCCTTGCAAATGCCAAGGTTCATCAATCAAATTGTGCCTTTCTCTTCTCCTAAGGAGAGGGCATGAAACAATTACAATGCCTGTCTACTGCAGCATAAAAGGTTAGAAGCTGGTTCCACACCTAACAAGGGCAGTCTCTTCAACAAGAATGATGTAAATCAGAATACTTTCATGATGCTTTCCCTAATACAGTGGTAACCTCAGGTTACATACGCTTCAGGTTACAGACTCTGCTAACCCAGAAATAGTACCTCAAGTTAAGAACTTTGCTCCAGGATGAGAACAGAAATTGCACGGCGGCAGCAGGAGGCCCCATTAGCTAAAGTGGTGCTTCAGATTAAGAACAGTTTCAGGTTAAGAACGGACCTCCAGAACAAATTAAGTACGTAACCAGAAGTACCACTGTACACTCAGGACTTCTTGCAATTGCTATAAAATTTTAGGGTGCGCGCACACACACACAGAGCTGACACACAATCCACAGAAAACCAATCCTTCTCCCTCCAAAATTTAGGAAATATTCCCTGAAAAAAATTATACATTGTTTTAGCACACAGAACAATCTTGGTTCTCCTAATGACTCTAAATATTTCCTCTGCAGAAGAGAAACCTTTCCCAATAATTCTTTCTCTTCTAAATACTTCAAATCCTGCCTTACGGGCATATTTTGTATATGAATAGGGTGGTCCGGTGACCTGGGTTCAAGAACTAAAGTATTTACCATCTCAAAAGAATGGCCAGACTGCCCAGGTAATGCAATCACTAAAACATTATCAGGTATCCTGGCAGACAGGAGAGAAGCCACACACTCAAATTTCTCTGGTAGACCTACCTCTTTCTGTGATGCATGCATGATGCTTTTTGGGTGGTCTTTGGCTAAGGGATTGGACAATGTCTAATGTCTTAAAAGGGGCTTGCACATCTTTGTTCTGGGTCTTTCACCTCCTTGCAAGGGGGGGGGGAGGGACTTTGTTGCAACAGAAAAATAAAGATCTGCCTTGCTTTCCCTGAATCCTGCCTCCAGCCATTCTTCTCTGACCCATCATGGACTTAGGGGAATCAAAGTCCCTTGGGGAGTTGGACAGCAAAAGCCAACCCCAATTCTTTCTGCAACAAAACATTTGGAATTGCATAGGCAGAATTTACAGATAGCCTACCCATATATTTCTACCTATGTTATAGATTCTGTGCCTTATTACTTAAAACAGCTTACCATCCAAGTTAGAAGCAGGCCCAAACAGTATATATAGTAACCGGGCTTGATTTACCATAGGCCATGGCTTTAAAATACGCGTCAGCCAAAATGCCGAATCACTCCGATGAATCCAATGGTTCAAAAGAACACTGCGGCAAAAGATCCTTATCCTCAGCTCCAGTTTTCGGGCACTTCCTAAGACATTAAATCAACATGTTGGAATCAGCCTTGGTACAGAATAGCCTGGTTTTACATTGCTGCAAATAATAGCAGAAAGTGAATTCTACAGACTCAGGCTGCAAGAACATTACTGGCTTAAAACACAGCTAGCT
Source organism: Podarcis melisellensis (assembly GCF_964234715.1). NCBI lineage: Eukaryota > Metazoa > Chordata > Lepidosauria > Squamata > Lacertidae > Podarcis > Podarcis melisellensis. The sequence continues at coordinate 37,186,406 of NC_138545.1, read as the reverse complement.
CACAAAATCATAGAATCGTAGAGTAGGAAGGGATCGCAAGGGTCATCCAGTCCACCCCCCTGCAACGCAACCTCAGTTTCGATTGAAGCTGGCTTGGGGGAAATGCAGGAAAAGGCATCATTCTGTAAGAAGCAACAGGGCTAATGCAGATAGATATGGTTTGTGGCTAATGTTGTGTATATAAGGTAAAGGGACCCTTAACCATTAGGTCCAGTCGTGACTGACTCTGGGGTTGCAGCGCTGATCTCGCTTTATTGGCCAAGGGAGCCGGTGTACAGCTTCCGGGTCATGTGGCCAGCATGACTAAGCTGCTTCTGGCGAACCAGAGCAATGACGGAAACGCCATTTACCTTCCCGCCAGAGTAGTACCTATTTATCTACTTGAACTTTGACATGCTTTCAAACTGCTAGGTTGGCAGGAGCTGGGACCGAGCAACAGGAGCTCACCCCATCGCGGGGATTCGAACCACCGACCTTCTGATTGGCAAGTCCTAGGCTCTGTGGTTTAACCCACAGCGCCATCCACGTCCCAATGTTGTGTATATACCGCTTCCTAAAACAGGGGGGGGGGCACACTGGATGCAAAATAAATGGGAGTGTGTACAAAGTCTCAGAATCAAGGATCTTGCCCTTGCCTCGATGCCTTCTGAATTCAGAGGAAGAGGGTTGTAGGACACCATTCTCCCTCACACGGTGTATTTACCAGGTTTGCTGCCGACAACTGTCTGTACTCTCCGGGGTAAATTGCTCAACTCACAGAGGAAGTTATAAACCCGATGACATTCTAATTCATCCCAACCTGCTGTTAAAGTCTGAAAACGTTACAGAGAAAAACAAAAGTAGATACATAAAGATCACCAAATCACTTTGATAGGTCCAACATCTCTTAGCTATGTATATATTTTTTGTGTACAGTATTCTAATATGACTCAGTACTGAGCTCTAGTTGCCTGACTCTACTGTCTTTGGGAGGGAGGCAATGAAATTAATGCAAGCAGCCAGGGGGAAGTAGCAGAAGTAGAGGGCTGACAGGGGAGACAGATACTAATCCTCCAAAGATGAAGAGCTGCATCAAATACCTGGGAGGCAGTGAAAGAGTTATAGCTCTGCCTTTACCAACAACAGGAAGAGAATGAAACCTCAGACAGTAAAAGTATAAAGCCATAGAGCGAACTCTTTGTTGCAGAGAGAATATCACACCTTCAAAAGGGAGTTGAGGCTCCTACAAGTAATTTGAGAGCTGGGAACAAGGTAAAAAGGTAAAGGGACCCCTGACCATTAGGTCCAGTCGTGGCCGACTCTGGGGTTGTGGCGCTCATCTCGCTTTATTGGCCGAGGGTGCAGGTGTACAGCTTCTGGGTCATGTGGCCAGCATGTGGCCAGCATTCTGGCGAACCAGAGCAGCTCACGGAAACGCCATTTAGCTTCCCACCAGAGTGGTACCTATTTATCTACTCGCACTTTGACGTGCTTTCCAACTGCTAAGTTGGCAGGAGCAGGGACTGAGCAACGGGACCTCACCCCATCGCAGGGATTCAAACCGCCGACCTTCTGATCGGCAAGTCCTAGGCTCTGTGGTTTAACCCACAGAGCCACCCACCTCCCGCGGGAACAGGGTAGGGGGGCCGTATATCCACATAGTAATGCCAGTGGTAAAATTAAGATTCCCAGGACAGATGGAGGCATATTTTTTGTCCATTCCAGAACCTCACAGTCACAAATTCAGGTCAGAAGGATTTTGGAATTCTGCCTGGGTCAGAGGAATGTGCCACAACGTAGGCACCGGCAGATATTCCTTGTCGACCTCCCCGCTGCTACTCCCAGCAGATAAGCAGGCGAGGTCTCGGCGATTCTTCCCAGATGTGAGAAGAACACACCGTTCCTTCTCTCTCCCCTTTGGTATCCCCAGGGAGGGGAAAGAAGCAGACAGAAATCTATTTACATCCTTTATTTCTGTCTCTTACATCAGTACAGAGAAACATGTCTGCACTCAACAGCAGTAAGAATCAAACTCCACCCATGTACTTCCAGTACGATCATATGACACACACACTGAGCTAACATCCAGTGCTCAGTACAGAATGGACTGCTCCTTTGTTCCCATGGCAACAGTCACAAACATCCTGTTTGGCTTTCCACCCACAAGCAGCTGACTGAGCTGCTAGAGCCTTTGCTTGCTGCTGCATTGGTGCTTTATGGTAACAAAGGATTCCCTCGTGACACTCATTTAAAGCAAATTTTACAGTGTGCACCAATATTTCCAAATTACTTCTTGAAAAATGAAGTATTGGGTATTTTCCCCATGGGAGCACCCTCAGTGATATCTAACAATCCAGTTCTCCCTCTTTCTGTCACACAGTGATTCGGAGAAATGAATGGAATAACACTGACTTCTGCTTATGATTTCTATGACACATCAGTGCAATTAACATTTTGGAAAATAACAGACAACCTCTCTGCTAACTCATATTTTTATCTGTGATGACCAAAAATAGGAACTACAGGTGAAAACCAAGTCCCCAAAACTTTGTTTAGTTTCAAAGCAACCACGGAACCCAAATGCTTTTCTCCCTTAAAGTATCCTTTACCTGTAAAAATACTCCGTAACACTGTAGTCCTAAACAATGAAATGGATCTGAGCAGCCACTAAATTTAAAACAGGAAATCTATAAAGATAAAAGAGGGGTGGAACCTTCAATTTACTAGGCATTTTAGGAAGCATAAGGCAATTTGCATGTGCAGATGTACAAAGGTGGGTTTTTAAAAAAGCTGTTATGCTTACTTCTGAAAGTATCTTGTGTATGTACTTCAATCTCTCCTTTGTAGGTAGCAATAAAGTACACCTTTTTAACAACAGGCCTGCAAAGAAAGAAAAAAGCACACAAGAATATTTTGAAATATTGCTGTTAGGAGCCAGAAGCCCGTTTATTTAATAAACTAAATAATAGGCTACACACTGTTAATAGACAGCTAGTTAGGATAGTCAGATGACAATGACTTTTCTTCTTCTGTTTCCAGTAAATTATTTCCTGAACTACCCTTCCCACTCTAAGCTTCCTTGCTTTTCTGCTGTCACTATACTTCCTTCTTTCTTTCTGATCCTCCTACTCACTCAATTTTTTCTAATCCTACTACTCACTCAGAACTGTGTCCTTCTTTCAGGATTGAAGTTTTTGAGCTTTTTTTAGTATTTACGTTTTTGAGCTTTTTTGGGGATTGAACTGCCACAGGGTGGGCCAGATTAGGCCCCGAAAAGGACTTTGGACATGCCTGACTTAGGCCCTCTGAGCAGGACAGCACTGACTGCTCCATACAGCCTCTCTGGCACACAACAGGTATTACACAAATGTTTATTATTAGCATTGCTAGTTGTAAATTGATTTAGTTTCATTTACTTAAAATGACTGTTTGGACTTAAAGCCACATCAGCTGGATAAAATGAAAGTGTTCCAGATTAATTGGTTTATAGATCAGTCTATAAAGCTGAAATCCTTTGAGGCCTCTGCCAACTTTGGCTCCTTGTGTTGAGACTTGCACATCAAAGCACCTCAGAAACGGTTGTTGTTTTTAAAAGGTCATGTAAATAGCATTTCAAGCCTTGCAAGAGAGGTTGTGTCTACTGTAAAGTGACAGCTACTAAAAATATTTACATTAAAAAGAAATACAATAGAATCTGAAAGTACACTGTGGGGAACTCAGCTACCCTTGTCCATCATGGAAAGAAGAGCTTTTGACTTTCTTCCAAGCCATGTTAGAGGATATATTATTCTGAATTATTATGGCATAGCACACAAGGAAGCAACAACAGAGTTGTTTTTTGATGTAGAATTTGGAACAGCTTGTTTGTAGTAGAGGGAAAATATTTCTCAGCCAGTGGAAACTTATGGTTTAAATTTTTATTTTAAAAAACTAGGTCAACAGTGTATTGTTCAGGAAAACTGGTAGCGAATTCTGAGTGGGAATGCTGGAAATATATTTGGGGGACAGACAAAGAAGGCTGAGGGATGAAAGTGTAAAAGAGCTTTTTTGCTCATTCAGCTGCTGAAACAGAGAACTAATGCCACGTAAGGGCTAAGGACTTGGAACATAGTCCTTTGTCCTGTGTTCATATCCCTGCTTAGCTATAAAACTCACTTGGTGACCATTTTGCTATTCCAGAAGGAGCAAATTTTGATCATTTTGTAGTGCTGTTTCCCCTGGCCGCCAGCCATGTGCCTGGGGCTGATGGGATTTGGAGTCCAACAACATCTGGAGGGCCCAGATAATTGTAACTTTTTGTGTACAGTTCTAGTTGCCTTATCTGAAAAAGGGTATTGTAGAGCTGCAAAGGTTTCAGAAAACAGCAATGAAAAGAACACCTAGGGCGTTTTCCTTATTATTTTTTTTAAGACAAGAGAGGACATGATAAAGGTGTATAATATTATGCATATTGTGGAGAAAATAGCTAGAAACTCTTCTATCTCTAACATAGTACTGGAACCCAGGGCCATTCAGTGAAGTTGAATGTTGGAAGATTCTGGGCAGACAAAAGAAAGTACACCACACATTGTAAAGTATGGAAATTGCTCCCACAAGTTATAGTGGTGGTCACCAACTTGGAGGGCTTTAAGAGATGATTAGCGAATTCATGTTGTATGAGGCTATGTTCTACCTCCACTGGGACTCATAAACAAGGGAGAGCGCCATTATATTCATGCCCTGCTTATGGGCTTCTCATATAGGCATCTGGTCAGTCACAGTGAGAACAGATTGCAGAACTAGACGGGCCTTGGGCTTGATCCAGCAAGGCTCTTCTTGTGTTCCTTTTGTAGAAGCCATCTTTCAAAAGTGGGAAACTTGGGTTGCTGTGACCATCACAGACTTGCTGAACTACATGGGCATTATTCAATTCCTAACTTGTACATGGAACTGATTCCGTTTTTGCAGGATGCAGCAAGTGTATGTTACTACTAATGATGTAGAGGCCATATTGACTCTGGTCCTGGAAACCTGCTCCTAGCCTTCCAGGCCTTTCCCCAACTAGACTGGGAGAGTGGGGCCCTGACTGACTCCAGCTACAAAAGCTGAGGCTGCGGAAAATATTCTTGGACTGGGGTGTTGTTGCATGGGTGCTGTTGCAGGAGGGCAGGGGGAAGTTGTTGCTTTTACTGAATTTTTTTTGTATCTTTATTTTAGATCTCATGATTCATGTGGAAATTGTTCGATTTGATGTTTTATTTATTGTTTATGACTACTTTTGTTACGTTGTCATTATCTATTTTTTCATGTTATAAGCCACCTTGAGCTTGGCTTGAAGTATGGAAAAATAAAATTATGTATGTATGCATGTATTGTATGCAGTAGAAAGTATTAAAAAGAACTACTGTCCTCCTTTTTTGGGTCTTTCATTGTAAACCAAAGAAATTTCCAGCAAAAGTCTTTGAGACTTGAGATTTATGCTCATCCGTTGAGAAACGAACCCTTGTTCACTATATGACTGAAACTGGATCTGGATTACTTGCCATAGAGAAATTACCCTCCTATCCTGCTCAATAATATTTCCCTGTTATTTTAAAAGGATTCAATTTGTATCTATGTTCTTATTCTCCAGTTAACCAGGATCTTGAATCCTGGCTTCTTTTTATTTGATTGAAATCTATTTTTGTGTCCCTGGAATAAAAATAAAATAAAAAATATGATTGTTGTCACCTAAGGATTTGTAGTGTTCTAGCATGGAGGATCCTTTCCTACAGCCAGATAGCTCAGGATTATGAAAGTCCTGCCGCAAAAGTCTTCGGTTTCCTGTAGGAGTTGAGATGTAATTAATAAGGCGGCTGCTGATAGTCTTTGATACCATGCTTAGCATGCTGATATCCTTCACTGAATAAAAGGAGGAAAAGGAAAAGAAAAAACACACACAACCATGAGCCCTTATTCTCTAGAAAAACATTGTTGCTTATCAAGTCAATAATTCACTTTATCTTAGACAAAGGTTGGCCTGAGGATTCATTGTGGCCTCCAGTGACTTAGTATCAGACCTTTAGAGCTCAGCTAATTTTCCCCATCACAAGACACAGGCAAATAGCTCTTTTGCCCTTTCCTCTCACCCATATGAGGTTCAACAGAAACATTTTCCCAGAATGCTTATTATGAACTTCAGGATGCTGACTATTCCAAGATTACTGTTGCTCTTACAAATTAGTTGACAAGCTGGGCTCACAAGGTGCTTTGCTCCCCTTGTTGCTGCACTGCTGGGAAAGAAGCCCTGAGGAGCAAGCCAAGGAAAAACTTTTGCTTGTTTCCTGGCAGTTCAGCAGGAGCAAGGAATGAGTGAAGCACCTGCAACTAGCATGCCACTCGCTCACATTAAAACACAGTTTATTTTAACTATGTTTTAATGTGATATGTGAACTAGGTCAATGAGAATACACAATTTAATCATGTGACTAAATAAGTCCTTCTGTTTCCATTGTTCAGGCTGTGAGTGCTACTGCTTATATATAGTCAAAATGGCGCAAGAATAAAAGGGACACAGGGGACCCACAGCAAGTGGGGAGGCAAGTAATTGTTTCTGACCTTGCACAACCCTGAGTACTTTTCAACTCCATAAAAGCCCCTTCTGCGCACTGCATAAGATACCGGTATATATGTACAGCAGGCAGGGGTGGGGACATTTTTCATCCCAAGGGCCACATTCTTTTGTGGGCAAGTTTCTGGGGGCCACATACCGGGGGTGGCCAGGACCAGATGCAAGAGTGGGCAGAGCAATGGGCACACCTCTTACCTTTGTACAGTAGGTTACATTCCGGCCATGCAAAAGTCAGAGATTTCTATACCCACATATACCACACACCTCCCCATTCTCTTTCCAGGTAAGCAAGCGGCATTGCCACAGCTAAAGGCACATTCCAGCCAGGCAAAAGGAGTCAAAGAGGATGTGGGAAAGAGTTCCTAGGGCTGAACCAAGAAACTGAAGGACCACATTTGGTTCCAAGGCCTGAGGTTCCCCTGATGTATAGGCCAGGAGTTTACAGTATAAACTAGGAGTTAACATTTTTTAAAAAACAATGTAGGCACTCTATACTGAGAGGTAAAAACACATACAGTGGTACATTGGTTTACGAACTTAATCCGTTCTGGAAGTCCGTTCTTAAACCAAAGCGTTCTTAAACCATAGCAGCGGGGGACTCAATTTACAAATGGAACACACACAACAGGAAGCGGAACACGTTCTGCTTCCAAGGCAAAGTTCACAAACCAAAACACCTACTTCTGGGTTTGCCGCGTTCTTAATCCAAGTTGTTCATAAACTAAGCTGTTCTTAAACCAAGGTACCACTGTATTAGTCCCAAAAACTTGAACAGCAGCATAGGGGCAATGAGTCCCGAACTAAAACAAGCCAAAGAAGTATACCACAGGACCACTGGTACAAAATATTCTGCATCTCAATAAATAACATATCGCCACTGTCAATTATAAATGAGCAGCCTCGCCTGATAAACCAGACATAGTGGCTTGCCACATAGGAACTGGAAGCTAATGTGGTATGCTACATTTGGCAAGTGGGGTAGAGCTTTTGTAGCAGATACATCACAAAGCCTCAAATTCTCACCTGGCAGATATTCTAAAACCATCTGAAAGATTTCTAAGGGGAGTGCTTTGAAATCCCCAAGGGTTGACAGAGATGGAGAATCTGCATCCAGGGTGCTGCTAAACCTGCTGGAACGACGGTAGCTTCGTCGATATTTCTGGTTTGGAATCAAGGTATAGCTGGTTCTTGCAGGATATGTCATCCTTCTTCCTTGGTTCATTAATCTAGCCTGAAAAGCGGGAGGGAAATCCACAGTATAGAGATAAGGAAAATGAAATCCACAGGAAAATTGAAAGGAACAATGAGCTCAAGGACTATAAAATGGCATGATTGGTATATATTACACAAACAGGGTAAATGTTGAATTTTATAAGTATAATATACAACACATCAATCATCCTTCCAAATCTATGAGTCGTTTTCTAACATCTACTGTTGTCATACATAAATGTGACGTCTCTGAAGTACTGGCAGTTCTTTGTTTTATAGCCAGAAGCTTTTACATTTATTTCCTCTAATCTGGAGAATCACAAGAGCAGCAAATATGTAGCAATAAGCTCACTTCTACACTTACAGGCATGGAGTGGGCCATTCCATGTCAAGCGATCCAAAGACTTTTACATTACCATTTTATTTTGCTTTCAGTTTCAGTTTCCTAAAAGTAGTACTGTATAAGAGAAGGTCCCAGATCTCAGTTTATTTTTTATCTCATCCCGTTACGAGGGTTTGAAATGTCAAAAAATTGACAATTTTGGCCTTGTTGGACTACACGAAAACCTTAAAAGCTCAGCCCAGAATTGAGATATTTCAAAATTAAAAATACAAATCTCTTCAGAACTTCATGGGCTTTAATATGATATGGCACGTGATGGACTTACTTTAAATTTTAAAGTTACATAATTTAAAATTTTAAAAAGTGTTTTAAAAAGTGATGTGATTAAACATTTTCATGAGCTTCCTGCAAAATTTCATCTTTGGGATATCAGTGGAATCACATTAAAATACATCTATTTTTTACATACATGTTGGCCTTATTGGGTTCTATTTAGGATAAATGGCTCTTCCTGGAGTAAAATATAACAGAATAAACAAGACTTCAAACCTATGACCAATATGGATTTACCATCATTATACTCTAGGCCTCTAGAAAACCTGCTTAGTCAAGACAGGAGTCTAGAAAAATGTTTTGCACAACATTTCAATCATCATAATAAATGATGTTGTTTGTGCATATATCTGATTTATTCATAGAAAAGAAACCATAAACATTCAATATTTCTGACTTCTTTTCTGTCTCTAAATGACTTGTAAATTCTCACAGCTTGAGAACCTATATTTGTTCCAGTAACAGTGCACAGATAATTTTTGAGCCCTTGCACTTTTTGTTTTCTTCTTCTTTTGCAAAATATGCCTCAACAGAAGTACAATATTTGACGGCAGCGTCATTTTTTTTTGGCAGATCTTTTTCTCTAGGTATTTTCTTTTCTTTTCTTTTTTCCAACAGGGTATTTTGGATTCAAATGATCCAATTTCCCTCCAAATAAAGGCTAAAACCTCCAAAGGTAGTCGGGTAGTGGCATCTCAGTAAGAATACCCAAACTTGGCAAAAGCCGTGATTCGAATCCCCTTGATGGGGTGAGCTCCTGTTCCTTTGTCCCAGCTTCTGCCATCCTAGCAGTTTGAAAGCATACCAGTGCAAGTAGATAAATAGGTACCACTACGGCAGGAAGGTAAACGGCATTTCTGTGTGCTCTGGCACTAATCACGCTCCTCTGTGTGCCAGTAGCGGTTTAGTCATGCTGGCCACATGACCAGGAAAGCTGTCTCTGGATAAAAGCTGGCTCCCTCGGCCTGAAGCAAGATGAGCGCTGCAACCCCATAGTCGCCTTTGACTGGACTTAACCATCCAGGGGTCCTTTACCTTTACATATTCCAGAAAGGCACTCAGTCTGCATGATTTATTTACTGTGTTAAAGCAGAAATCCCATCTATGGAAGTTTACTCCGATTGAACTTAGTGTGATTTAACATGTGCCATCCTAAAAACACTTGATAAAAAATATTGACCTGAGTAAACTTGCTGGAATTCGGCAGGTAGGCTGTATAAAGGAACTTCAAAATAAGGAATACAAAAGTTAACTTCTTAACTCACAGCCTTGGGAATAACTGGAGAAACTCCAAAGTTTATCTTTGGATTAGAAGATACATACCACCACCTAGCTCCAACAACACCATATTTGCCCAAGTAATAAAATGTTGTTGTTTTTTAAAGATTGCTATGCTGCTTCCTAGTTAAACACTCTCAAAGAAGGTTACAACCAATTAAATATAGCATACAAAATATAAATGCAGCCTAAAACAACCTATCTTTAAAACACAAACAAAGCAACTAGAAAAGAACAATCAATACTCCTTGATTTTGGAGTGAACACTCCTTTAAAGAGCTCTTTCCCCCAGCCCAGCTTCCTGGATGAGAGGTGAGGTGTCCAGGACAGCTTTACTGACCAGGGATTTCAGAGGTATGGTGTCACTGTTAAGAAGACCCCGTCCTGTTCACTGCTAACCATACCTCATTAGGGATGGTATACTCAACAAAGTCTCCACTAATGACTTTGATGAAAAGAGGAAGGTAGAAAATTAGGAGAGAAGGTGCCCCTTCGTATTACCCTGACCAAGACTGTTTAAGGCTTTAAAAGTCAACAACAGTACTTTGAATTGTGCCAAGAAATATACTGGCAGCAGACATACGAAGATTGGTCTCTGAGGCCATTCCTCAACAGTAACCTGGGTGCTACATTTTAGATCGGTTAAAGTTTCTGGACAGTCTTCAAAGGCAGACCCACGTCAAATGCATTACGGAAATAAAATTTTGACGTTATTATATAATTTAGAAGGTATGTTAGATGGTGACACAAGCATTATAATATGGGAAAGAGAACAGTTGATGCACCAAACTTAACAAGAAAAAAGCACTCTGGACAGAAACTGTCAAGCTATAACGCTGGATCCATGAACACTGAAGTGCTGTAAGAACAGGTTGCCCACTCACACTCAAATTGACAGGTTCACCTACCGTTAACTGGTTCACCTACCGTCAACAGCTCAGTCTTAGCTGGATAGAACTGCTTTTTATTGGCCTTTATCCAGCTCATTATTAACTCCAGACAACTTGTTCAGGGATTCCAGCACCACCTTGCGAAGAACTGAGGAAGAAATAACAGATTATCATCAGCCTATTGCTGGCAATGAACTCCAAATCCTCAAATTGCATTTCTCAACACCTTCATGTACATGTTGAATAAGGTGGAAGAAAATACGAAACCTTGCAGCAACACAAGGGTCATCTCCCATAGGGCCGAGCAACTGTCTCCAGTCACCTTGTGGAATCTACCTGGCAGATAAGAGTAGAATCATGGTCAAATTTAGACAAGTAATTCAGAAAGATATAATAGATTATACTGAAAACTGTCAATACAGCAGTCCAGAACAATAAAAATGGAGACAACAATAAAGATTCTATTATAGACTGTAAATACATGTGAGAAGCAAGGTATAATATTTCATTTTTGTAAATGTTTAAGATCTGTCACTCTGTTGATTTTTTTAAAAATTGCTGCCTTCCTGTTCTCAACACATTCTAGTTTTAAGTCTGTATTTCTGTATCCAAAAGTAGAGCCCTTGGCCCACATTAAATACTATCAGAACCTGTGGCAATTCTTCGTTTTGACACAAACCCGCGATAATGTTTGCCTTCTCTGAAGTGAGGCACACACACACACACACCTCAGCCCTCTGTAGCATCCCATGAAGCCCTTGCAACAGAACCTGTCAGATCGCGAAGACAGATTTACGACACCTGAAAATAAACGTACATACCAATGTTCAGTGAGTCTCAGTTTAATGCTGTGTTGTGCACAGAGCAGCAATTTGAACCGGCATCTCTCATATTCAAATCCCACCCTCTTGGCCCTCACAGGTGGATAAAATGAGATGAGGATATGCCAAATTCAGTTACAATAAGATACAAAGAGAGAGAGAGAGATAAACCTGCTTTAGCTACTTTAACCCTATTTTAGCTGCGTCTCACCCAGTGTGGCTAAAGATAAAAACCTTCAGTTTTGTGTGAGGCAAAGCATATAGACATGCCATAGTAGCGGGGGAGGGGACACCTAGGCCTACTGCCTCAATTTAAAATTGCAGCAATCTATTTTGGGCTATTTTTAAAAAAAAGAATTAGTATTTCACTTTGCAGAGTATTAATGACGGTATTATGGGAGTTTAGGTTTTCTCCGCATATGTCGTTTATCTTAGGGAAAAAATCGAAGGGTGCTCTGTTAAAATATGGCATCTGCCTGCCTGTCAGAATTGTCAGAGTAATAAAACGCTTGTATTCAGAATTAATGAAGTGTTATGAGGAATAACAGCAGCTGTGTTGGTTCCACAGAGCAATAAACAGAGTGAGCGAGAGGCTGCTTTTTATAATTCATGCATTTCCGAGCTTCTTTTTTTCCTTGATTTTGAACATTCCCTCATGGATTTTATTTTTATTTTAATTTTTATAAGTGAACCACTAGCGAATTTGAAATACCCAAATTTCCACTAATAGATAGATTGCTGTGGGATGAAATATCCTCCCATCCGCCAAAGCATCCATTTTCCAGGCATATTTGAATCAGACTCATTTAAATACGATTTAGCATCCATAACGTTTTACTTCTCCTCATTCTGAGAATGCTCTGTACATAACTTTTTGTTTGTTTGTTTCCACCCCCCACTTCCCTCCCCCCCAAGGTGTTCCTACATACAAAAAGGTGGTCCTGTCAAAAGATAACACAACTGTGTGCGCCTGCGTTTATAAAAGCATGGCACGCCCTCATTTACCACAGGAATGTCCTTTCTCTCAGTAGCAGAGCCGAATTAGTTAAGCCCCTTTATAACATCTTTTCAAACTTCCCGCTTTCCCGCCACATACGGGGAATCAGAGATCTCCCGCCTTCCTGTCTGATCACGCCCCCTAACCCTGAATACTTTGTTTTGCAGCGTTTTATATAATGTTAATTAAACACACACCTTCCCCTTCGGCTTGGGACTCCTTCCCCGCCCTCCTTCCTCCCAAGCCGTGCGTGAATTTGGCGCGCTCATTTGTATGCATGCCGCCGGGGGAACACCTGTGTCGCTTCCCTACAGGAGTAATTCACGAGGAGCGGGCTCGGCTCTTTGCAAAAAGGGCGCCAAAAGCGACGGCGGCCTCCTCCTTCCCTTGAGATATGTGAGACTGGGAAGGAGTGACAGGAGTTTAAAGTCCTGCCTTAGCGACACTTTCCCGTGTCAGGTTATCTCAGCCTCGCCTCTCACATATTTGAGGCGAGAAGGGATGAATCCTGATTCCTGACACATAAAGGCGTGGGAGAAAGGACTTCTCCAGAGCAGAGGGCTGCGTTTCCTGACGGGTCGAGAATCTCGTTTTTCCTTTGTTTTCTATTAAAAAACGTACACATATTGCATATATTATATTGCATATATTGCATGCATGCATGGGTATACATACACACACACAAACACACATATTGCATATATAGTGCTTTTTTCTGGGGGTTCACAGGGGTATGCATACCCCCAAACATTTTGCGAGTCTTTGTACTTTTGTCCATTTACTGTATTTCTTTTTCCCAATTTGAACTATAAAATGGTGGTTTTCTTGAGTCAAAATGAGAGTACCCCATAACATATACATACATACATACATACATATATATATATATATATATGCACAATGTGTGTGCGTGCACACACACACAATATATGCGCATATATATATGAGTATGAGTGGCAAGTGAGCAGGGCAGGATGTTGAAAGTCCCTCATGCTACCTGTTAGTGTAAAAGGGTCTCTTCCAACAGCAGCAGCAGCAAAAAGTCCTCTGCATTTCTATTGCTGGCTGGCTGTGCACGGGTGACAACTTGAATAAAATATCAGGGCTGGTGAGCCCCACACCACTTAATCACATGTCACGGTGCATGCACGCTACAGTGGTACCTCAGGTTACATACGCTTCAGGTTGCAGACTCCGCTAACCCAGAAATAGTACCTCGGGTTAAGAACTTTGCTTCAGGATGAGAACAGAAATCGTGCTCCCGCGGCGCGGCAGCAGCGGGAGGCCCCATTAGCTAAAGTGGTGCTTCAGGTTAAGAACAGTTTCAGGTTAAGAACGGACCTCCGGAACGAATTAAGTACTTAACCCGAGGTACCACTGTATTTGAATGACATTGCCCATTTAACGGGGGGGGGGGCCTGCTGGTCCCCTCAAATAGCTTTTTTTTTTTTTTTTTTGCAGGGGTGAAGGGACCTCAGCCCCTAGGAGTTAGTTCCTATGGGCTGTAGTCTCTCTCTCTCTCTCTCTCTGTGTGTGTGTGTGTTTGTGGGGATTGGGATTGCACCGACTGTTGCCACACCATTTGCCAGCAGTCCAAAAAGAGTCTGTGTAAATCAGTGGCGTAGCGTGGGGGGTGCATGGGGGCCGGTCGCACCGGGCGCAACATCTGGGGGTTAGGGTTAGGGGGCGCAAATCCACGGGTTAGGCGGCGCAAATTACTTGCCTTGCCCCGGGTGCTGACAACCCACGCTACGCCACTGGTGTAAATAGCTTGTACACACTTTATTGTGCAGGATTCATATACGCGTATAACTTCACTCATCTGGAGGCACCCTCAAGTGACTTTCTAGGAATCATATAGGAACCAACTCCTATGAGATTAGGTCCATTTGGCCCTACCCTAAATAATTTTCAGGTGGGCTGGAAGGCCCCCAAGTTGTTGAGCATTGTCATTCAAACAGTGTGCATCATGTGACCAGTTATGTGAGGTCGGGCTTACCCCCCCCCCGCAATATTTTATTTAATTTGGCTCCCCGATAGGAAAAAAGTGCAAAAGACGCTAACAGCACCAATGCAACAATACAAATACTGAATACTAAGCTTTCCTGCAAAGACAAAAAATAATCTGAAACAGCACATGGTATCAACCCTTTCCGCACAGGATAAACACCAGTAGTCACCCCAAGCCTGGCCTTAAGTGCTTTCCAAATGTTTATTTTTTTTGTAGGAGAGAAGGCACTCCTTGATACAGTTGGCTAGGATGTTCTGGGACTGGGATGGAAAACCTGTGGCCCTCATATTGATTTTATGCAGCCCTTGGTCTAATTTCATGCGGGTGGCAAGGAGAGAGGAAATGGGAAGGATTGGAGAGGTTGGCAGAGAGAAAGAGGCAACTGAGTGGCCAGTGGATCACTCTTTAAAGAACTTCACTTCCTGTGATGCCTTGGAGACAGGCAAGTCATGAGAGTTAGAACATTTTTTTCTGTGGCATAGATTTGGAGAATGTTCATAATACTTCATCTACCCAACAATTTGCATTACAGTTTAAAGTGGGTGTCTTAAAAAAACACCACTAGAGGTCTCTTCTAACTCAGAATTATGTTAGATCCAGCGGAGGGGAAGTCAAGTAGCCAAATACAAGCCTAACTTTTGCAGATGAAAGTATTTACATAAGCAAGACTGGATATCCCCTTTCACTTTATGTTCAGCAAACAACCCCTGCCTAAAATTTCCCAGCTGGTCTTCTGGGGAGGGGGGGAAATGGATGCACCACATACTAAACTCTCCAAAATACTTCACTTACTATCTTGGTGTCAGAAATTGCCTTTTGAAAAAATATGTTTATATATTTTGTTACTGTTTTTGCAAACAATCCAGGGAAATTACTCCTCTGATCTTCCAGGAGAAATAGGGTACAGTATACATAAACTGACCTAGAACTGGGCCAGGGTAAACCTCTGTTGCAGTTGCCAAGTGACAGTTTGTTATATCTCATTGGCTCACTGCTTTCAGCCACTACTTCAAAAAAAGAAGAAGTGGAATTTGACCATATTATTTAATTTTGTAAACAAGTTCCGCAGATGTTTCCATCTTTCACTTATGAAAATTGGAAGAATGTGACTTGGGTTCTTACATTAGATCATGTATTAAATAAATGCCAACCTTTACTGATGTATTGGGAGTTCCTGCTTTCTAACTCATGTTGTGCCCCTCAAGTGATAAGACCATTCCTGCTGTTGCTAGGAGTTAGGGACTTTGGTCTGCACTGAAGATTCTGTGGCTAGTTTTTTTGAGGGGGTGTTGGTCTATGTTTACAGTGTTTTTGACTTTTGATTATATTCTCTATCTGGTCCCCCCTTACATGAGAAGTTGGGTGATTCTGGGGCAACTGAGCCGGCCACTGAATTTGTCCTTCCCAACGCCGATTTCTGTTTGTTTGGAGAAACATAACACAGATGCCTGAAATTGGCAAAGGAGCATAGGAGACTATTAGCACACACATGCCTTATTTCTGGCTAGCAGTAACGGGAAGGGTCCAGCTAGCCAACTCTCTGTGTGATTGTTTATTTCACTGCAAGCTCACTAACTGTGAAGCCATTGCATGCAATAAATACCCAGCACACTTCCTACATGGTGACATGCATTCGTTTTCCTTACTTTTATTTATTATTTTTAGATCCATAATAATAATAATAATAATAACAACAACAACAAATTATTATTTATTTATACCCCGCCCATCTGGCTGGGCTTCCCCAGCCACTCTGGGCGGCTTCCAAAAGAATATTAAAATACTGTGATACATCAAACATTAAAAGCTTCCCCAAACAGGGCTGCCTTCAGATGTCTTCTAAAAGTCTGATAATTGTTGTTCTCTTTGACATCTGGTGGGAGGGTGTTCCACAGGGCGGGTGCCACTACTGAGAAGGCCCTCTGCTTGGTTCCCTGTAACTTGGCTTCTCGCAGTGAGGGAATCGCCAGAAGGCCCTCGGAGCTGGACCTCAGTGTCCGGGTAGAACAATGGAGGTGGAGACGCTCCTTCAGGTATACTGGACCGAGGCCGTTTAGGGCTTTAAAGGTCACCACCAACACTTTGAATTGTGCTCGGAAACGTACTGGGAGGCCAATAGCTGAAGCCCTCCTGGGCACGTGGACATGGCCACTCCCCCTGGAACTCTTTAACAGGATACCCCCAGCGTTTGGAGGGGCAAGTGGAGACTACAACCTCCCCTCCATCCAAAACAAGGGACTGTCCCAATGCTCAACCAGTTGTGACGAATTGCTATGAGGTAGGCAAAACCATCAGGTCAGTGCCGATTAGCCCAGTGGGCAAATTCCTACCCGGCCCCATAAAGAACGGCGACCACCATAGTCACAACAAAGTCATTGCCTATCAGTGTAAACCGTGGGTGGGTGGGATGGGGGGAAAACCTGGCACAGGAATAAACAGGCTGTGCCCCAGGTGTGGGCTGCTTAAATGGGCAGGGGGCGGATCCGAGGGAAGCCCACCGTGGGCTCCATTGGCTCCGCCCCTGGCTCTGCCCACATCCCAGCCTGTATCCCCATTCGCCAATGCAGGGTGCGGGCTAAGATCCAGTTCCTGATGGGCGGCAGGGGCATATGGCCTCTCTGCCTATCAGGAAGGGCACTGCCATTTGAATTCCACCATCGGGGCGCCAGTGAAGCCTCTTCCATCCAGCAACGCTGCCCCACCTAGAGAGGTGAGCGGACTTCCAAAAATCCCAGGTGGTCTCCATCTGGGTACTGGCCAGATCGTGACCTGCTTAACTTCAGTAAATTTGCTGCAGCATGGACCTTCAAACCATTAACTGGGGATAAAGCATATATAGGTAGGTAGAAAGCCTGTCAATGTAGAATTTGGGGAGCTGGGGGGACTTTGTCCCACCACTATCCTATGCATGTTTATTGAATTCAGTGGGACTTACTCCCAGCTAGAAATATGCTAGGATTGCACAGCCTTCAATTAAGCGAATCTTTCAGGTTTTTGAATGCAATTCTTAGACTTTGGACCTTTCCTTTAGCATCTGCAGGTGTGGCAGTGGTAGTGCTGGATCATTGCCTTACCTCGGTAATGGACTGGATGAGAACCAACCAAGTTCAATTCAGATAAGAATGAAGTTCTTAGTGGGTGGTTCCCTAGACCACAGGGATAGGACCTGCGTGCTCTGAAGGAGCAGGTACACAGCTTTGGAGTATTTCTGTCGCTTGAGGCTCAGGCGGCCTTGGTGGCATGGAGTATCTTCCATCAGCTTCAGCTATTGGCCAAGGGATAGCCTAGTCTGGCTCAGCCGCTAGACTAGGGCTGCCATTACTGGGATTTCAAAGACGGAACTGACGTCTTGGGGGGGGATTTCCAAAAGGTGGTGCTTTGTCCTGGATCGTAGGCAAGTCAATCAAAAAAATCACAGTTTTGGGCGTTGTTGGCTCAGCAACTTTGTGGGTTGTCTTTAAAAAGCTCAACAACTTTTGGGGGTTTCCTAAAAAACGCTCAACAACTTTTGGGGTGTCCTGGTTACTTTTTGAAATACAGCAATCCTACGCTAGACCCAAGTCTGCCCAGTGCTGGTTTTGACCTATAAAGCCTTAGATGGCTTAGGACAACAAGACCTCAAGGACCGTCTCTCCCCATGTGAACTGACCTGCACCTTGCACTCATCATGTGAGGTCCTACTGTGTGCCTGCTCTTTAAGACATCCTGAGAATGGCAACTTGAGAGCAAGGCTTTTCTGTAGTCCTTCCCCACTTGTGGAGCGCTCTCCCCAAGGAGGCTCACCTGGTGTCTTTGTTACAAACCGTTAGGTACCAGGCAAGAACAACCCTCTTCTCCCAGGTCTTTGGCTAATTACACAACCTATGGCCTTTTAAACTGTATGGAGGGTGTCTATTATTTTTGTTTGTTACTATGCTATGTATTTTGGTGTTTTTACATTTTAAACCATCCTGTGATCCTCAGCTATAGGTTGATATATACCATATCTATCTCCACAGCACTTCAATTTTTAGGATTAAGTACATTCTTTCAGCTCTTCTGATCATCCCAGTCCTGATGGAGTTCTTTTTGATGTTGTCAGGGTTTCAGGGAGAGAAGAGCAGATGGGGGAGGAGACAGAGAGCGAGGGGGAAGAATCCCAGAGAGATGAGGAGGAGGATGACGATGCCCAAAGGTTCTCCATGAGTCTGACCAGTGAGTCAGAGGATTCCCAAAAGGGGGCTCCCCTGGTCAGACCGAAAGGGGGACAAGGGGGAAACAGTGAGGAGCAGGGGAGAGAAGGGGGAAGCCCCAGTGGGGGTCGGAGGCAGGAGCCGGCTGCTCAGCCGGAACGGAGTGAAGGGGGTGGAGTTACAAGTGTGTCAGAGGGAGCAGAGCAGGAGAGAGACAGGGGAAGGAGATCGGAGCAGGGCGCTCAGCCGGAAGGGGTGGAGAGCAGCACCGAGAGCAGTGTAGCGGTCAAGAGAAAGGTCAGGAGCAACGTACGCGCGCCAAGTTCAAAGGTAGAGGCGCGCGGAAGTGAGGAGAGCCCTGGGGAGGAGCCCGGCCCTAAAGCGAGAAGGAGGGGGGCAGAGGCGTCAGAGGATTCAGCCTCGGGCGAGTCCCGGAGAGGGGGAACTCAGGGGGGCAGAAAGACCCTGCGGAAAAGGAAGGAGAGGAAGAGGTGGTCCAGGGCTAGCCTCTTAAATTGGTGCCGAGGCGGGACAGATTCAGAGGGGACTTCAACGATCTAACGGTACAGATGTAGAGTCACAGAGATGGGGTGTAAATGCAACCATGATCTTCAATAAAGACTTTCTGTAAATAAACCGGATCGGAGTTGGGTCTCTTGTGAGCTGGGACCAAACGGGTGACTCTGACAGTAAGTCCCCTCTCCAGAACGCAAATTTTTTTTTTTTTTTTGCAAAGCTCACCACCGGGAGCAGCCATGAGCGCGGAGGAACAGCTGATCACGCTGCGGAATCAAGTTACCGAGCTCACAGCTGCAGTCATTGCATCGCAGAAGAAGAATGACGAACTGGACAAGGCTTGCCAGGACCTGCGAACAAGGTGGGAGCAAGCGGCCAGGGCAGGGGTCCCGGGGTCCAGATCGGAGGGCGTTGCACTTGGACGGCGGGGGGGGGGCGCCCTAGTTACGCACTTTAATGGCAACCTTCAAGATTACCCTAACTTCAGGGCGGACATCGTGTATGCACTGCATTTACTCCGTCATGATTTTAAGGATGAGGAGGAGAGAGTGGGGTTCATAATTTCGCATCTGCATGGGGAGGCCAGAGCTTGGCTGCGCAATTTGTGGCGCGAAGATGGCCCTGCCCGCCGCAGTTCTGATGAATTTATTAAAGCGATGGATGCTTGTTTCCAGTCCTCGGTGGATGTGGATATTGCACGGAGACAGATGCACGGACTGTGACAAGGCAAAGCCACTGTGCGTCAATATCACTCCAAGTTCTTTGCATTGCTAACTGCGTTGGGCTGGGAGAAGGATAGTAAACCAGTCAGAGATCTTTTCTGGGAGGGGCTTAGCCCCCCCCCGTCAAGGATGAGATCGCCAGGGGGGATAGACCCCAGACCCTGGAAGACGTCGTGCATCGGGCTTTGGCTATTGGAATCCGACATGAGGGACGCCCGTGGCACGAGGGGGAGGGACCCCAGGCGCGTGCACCAGCGAGAACCCCCCCTTTTGTCCCCAGGGACTTCAACCAGTCGCACCCCTCGCCTTTGGGGAGGCAAGGTGAAGAGCCGATGGAAATAGGTGGTGCTAGGGCTCAGACACCATCCAGAGCCCCTGTTTCCGGTGCAGTGAAGGCGAAGCCGCCTAGAGGGACCAGGAAATGTTACATCTGTGACAGTGCACACCATATGGCGAAAGAGTGCCCCCAGAGGCTCCAGAAGCACACTGCAGCTCTAGCAACAGTGTCAGCGGAAGTGGTGCAAACGGAGCAGCCTCAGGGAAACGACAGTGCCTGGCTGGAGGCGGAGCTACTGGGGCTCAGCCAGGCGGATCTGTAGAACAGTCCCCAGCACCCTTGCAACGCACAGACCCTTTACCCCCCAAGCCAGCAGTGCAACTCACTGCAACCCTTCAGCTGCCAAATGGACATTCCCTGGAAGTTCCGATCACGGTTGATTCAGGAAGCAACGCGGATTTTGTGGGAATGCAATTTGTCAAGCAGCATGGCATAGCGCTCCTGCCTGCGACGACCCCCCTGAACGTGGTCACAGTGGACGGCAGGAAATTGCTGGGAGGGCAAGTTGTGCAGCAGACGCCTCCCATGGTGATGCAGATTGGAAATCATCGGGAAGTCATTAGCTTCAATGTCACCCACCTGTCAGACACACCCATTGTGTTAGGCATGAGTTGGCTGGAGAGACATAGTCCCGCTGTAGCGTGGTACCAGCGGCAGATCACCTTCTGCTCATCGTATTGTGCTCAGCATTGCATCCAACCCAATCAGGAGGAAGGAGCTGAGCAGCAACTGCACCTGGGCATGGTGCAGGCAGTGCCTCACAAGTACGAGGGATTCTTGGAGGTTTTCTGCGAGAAAGAAGCTGACAAGTTGCCGCCTCACAGGCCTTACGACTGTGCGATCGACCTGGTGCCAGGGGCGCAGCTGCCAACTGCAAAGCTGTATTCCATGTCTGAGGACGAGATGCAAGAGCTCAGAGAGTTCATAGAGCATAATCTAAAGCGCGGGTTCATCCAGGAATCCAAGGCAGTGGGAGGCAGTCCTGTTTTCTTTGTGAAGAAAAAAGACACGCCCCAAAAAAGACTCGTGGTGGATTACAGGTTCATAAACAGACTGACTAAGCCCAAGGCCTTTCCCATGCCCAAGATTGACGACCTCCTAGCGACCGTTAGGAAGGGTAAGATCTTCACCAAGTTGGATTTGTGTGGAGCGTACAATCTCATCCGCATCCGGAAGGGCGATGAGTGGAAGACTGCCATGTTCACGCCTCTAGGCACGTATGAATACAGAGTTATGCCGTTTGGTCTCCAAAATGGCAGCCACGTTTTCCAAGCATTTATGCATCACGTGCTGGCGGGACTCCTCTACAAGAAGTGTGTGTGTTTTCTCGACGATATCCTGATTTTCTCGGAATCGCCAGAAGCTCACGAGAAGGATGTAAAGGAGGTCCTACAGAGGTTGAAGGAGCACAGGCTGTACGCCAAGTTGGAGAAGTGCCAGTTTGATGTGACGGAGGTGGATTTTCTTGGCTACAAGCTTTCCGACGAGGGGCTGGCCATGGACAGAATCAAGGTACAAGCGGTGTTGGACTGGAAGAGCCCACGCAATCGGAAGGAGGTCCAGAGATTCATCGGATTTGCCAATTTTTATCGCAAATTCATCAAAGGTTTTGCCAATGAGACGGCAGCAATCACGGACACCCTCAGTTCCAAAAAGAAGAGGTTCGCTTGGACGGAACAGGCAGAGCGCTCTTTTCGGAAGCTTAAAAGCCTCTTCGCCTCCGAGGAACAGCTACTGCACGTGAATCCCGGCAGACCCATGCGAGTGGAAACCGATGCGTCCGACAGAGCGGTTGGAGCCGTCCTTCTGCAGGAGGATCCGCAAGGCAATTGGAGGCCGGGTGCCTTCTACTCACGGAAGCTCAGCAAGACGGAGCGGAACTACACCATATGGGACAGGGAGCTGTTGGCCATTCATGCAGCTTTCAAAGCGTGGCGGCACTTCCTCATAGGAGCCAAGCACACAGTGCAAGTCCACACGGATCACAAGAACTTAGAGTATTGGCGAACGGCAAAGCTGCAGACCCAAAGACACATGCGCTGGGCAGAATTCTTTGCAGATTTCGACTTCAAGATAGAATACATCCCGGGGGACTCCAATGTTATAGCAGACGCACTCTCCAGGAAACCGCAATACCTGGAGGAGACGACACCAATTGCAGCGAAGCACATTTTCGCACCGCAGGCGTGGGCGTGCGCGGCTATCGCAGTCGACCTGGACGCGGTGCGACGAGCGTTGCAAGCGGATCAATTTGCACAGTCCAAGATGGAGGAGCTCCGCAGCGGGTCGCAAAGAGACGATGAGTTCCAGTTGCGGGACGGACTCTTAACTCGCAAGGGTGCCCTCTACGTGCCTAATGACGAACTTCGCGCAAAGGTTCTGCAGCAATTGCACGACGCTCCCAGTGCGGGACATTTCGGCAAGGAGAAGACGATAGAACTAGTGGCCAGGGACTTTTGGTGGCCCCAGATGCGGGGAGAGGTGGCGGATTACGTCGCCAGGTGTGACACCTGTCAGAGGTCCAAACCAGTACACCAGAAACCGGCGGGATTGTTGGAACCGCTGGAAACGCCGCAGCAACCGTGGGAAAGGGTAGCACTGGACTTTGTTACTGACCTGCCCAGCTCCAGGGGCAAGACGGCGGTGCTGGTGGTTGTGGACTTGTTCACCAAGATGGCGCACTTCATTCCTTGTGCCAAGGTGGCGACGGCAGAACAGACCGCCAAACTCTTCATCGACCACGTGTTCAGAGTGCATGGACTACCGCAGTCCGTCCTGTCCGACAGGGGGCGCCAATTTGTTTCCAACTTCTGGAAGAAGCTTCTGGGTATCCTGCACGTCAAGATCGACCTAGCGTCGGCGAGACATCCGCAGACCAACGGCCAAGCAGAGAGGGTCAACGCGATCATGCAGCAGTACCTGAGGTGTTACGCCAATCAGCAACCAGCAGCGTGGGTGGACTACCTGCCGATGGCTGAGTTTGCCTACAACAACACGAAGCACGCATCGACCGGGGTGACACCGTTCTTCGCGAACAATGGCCGTCATCCCAGAACCTTTCCGAGGCTTATAGCGCCAGGAGAGGGGGTGCCTCAAGAAGCCGACCAGTTCGCAGCAGAGTTGCAAGAGGTGCACGAGGAGCTGCGGAGACATTTAGAGCTGGCCAAGCAGGCCTATAAGGTGCAGGCGGACAAGCACAGAAGGGCGGGAGAAGACATCCAGGTGGGGGACTGGGTATGGTTAGCAGCCCAAGCTATGCCAGCCAAATCGTTAGCCAAGAAGAAGCTAGGACACAGGCAGCTAGGACCATACCAAGTTGAGGCTAGGATCAATCCAGTAGCATTTCGCCTGGCCCTTCCGGAAGGCTCCAGAGTGCACCCGGTCTTTCATAGGTCGGTGCTCACTCCCTACAAGGCCCCGCACAGGTTTCAGGAGTCAGAAACAGTACCAGACCCACGCAAGGGGGCACCAAAGAAGGGGAGGTCGCCTAGAGCCGAACCCCTTAACGAGGTCACAGAGATACTGGACTCGAGATGGGGGGAGGAGGGGGTTGAATACTTTCTCGCCAGGGAGGGCACACCAGCCACTGCTAATAGTTGGGTGCCAGGCTACGAGTTAGACGAACCCCTTTTGAAAGAAGAGTTCCATGCACTTTTCCCACATAGACCCATGCCAGCTGAGTACTTTGATGACTGGCTTTTCACACCCACATTGTCAGATAGCACGTTCAGGGGTTTCTCTTCCCCCGAGGAAAGAACACCAGAATCAAGCCCGCCCAGGGGATCGTGCTCGGGGGTGGACACGGAAACCCCTTATTGGTGGGAGGAGCAGCCAGAGGAGGAATGGCGTAAGAGGTGGCTGATAGGTCCTTGGCGGGCAGCACCGGAGGAAGTAGCGATGGAAGCAGAGACTGAGAAGCATTTGGGGGAAGAACCCGAGTTCGAATACACATACACAGAACTGCCAGCAGAGAACATTGACGTAGACGACCTGTATCCTGAGCCTACCCCCGAAGAGCCGCAGTTTCCACAACCGGCCCCCGGCGAGCGGGAGGGGGGAAGGGGGGGCTTCGAGGGGGGGATGGATGTCAGGGTTTCAGGGAGAGAAGAGCAGATGGGGGAGGAGACAGAGAGCGAGGGGGAAGAATCCCAGAGAGATGAGGAGGAGGATGACGATGCCCAAAGGTTCTCCATGAGTCTGACCAGTGAGTCAGAGGATTCCCAAAAGGGGGCTCCCCTGGTCAGACCGAAAGGGGGACAAGGGGGAAACAGTGAGGAGCAGGGGAGAAAAGGGGGAAGCCCCAGTGGGGGTCGGAGGCAGGAGCCGGCTGCTCAGCCGGAACGGAGTGAAGGGGGTGGAGTTACAAGTGTGTCAGAGGGAGCAGAGCAGGAGAGAGACAGGGGAAGGAGATCGGAGCAGGGCGCTCAGCCGGAAGGGGTGGAGAGCAGCACCGAGAGCAGTGTAGCGGTCAAGAGAAAGGTCAGGAGCAACGTACGCGCGCCAAGTTCAAAGGTAGAGGCGCGCGGAAGTGAGGAGAGCCCTGGGGAGGAGCCCGGCCCTAAAGCGAGAAGGAGGGGGGCAGAGGCGTCAGAGGATTCAGCCTCGGGCGAGTCCCGGAGAGGGGGAACTCAGGGGGGCAGAAAGACCCTGCGGAAAAGGAAGGAGAGGAAGAGGTGGTCCAGGGCTAGCCTCTTAAATTGGTGCCGAGGCGGGACAGATTCAGAGGGGACTTCAACGATCTAACGGTACAGATGTAGAGTCACAGAGATGGGGTGTAAATGCAACCATGATCTTCAATAAAGACTTTCTGTAAATAAACCGGATCGGAGTTGGGTCTCTTGTGAGCTGGGACCAAACGGGTGACTCTGACAGATGTGCTTGGCTCCTTTGGAAGAGCAGCATAATTAATTAATTAATTAATCAATCAATCAATTAATTACATGTTTAAAAATTGCTCCATTGATTTTTTTTGTTCCTTTGACTGTACTTCTTGGCTTGTATCTGTAATAAAATTCCTGCAAGGTTGTTTTTTTGTTTAAGCCTTCTTGCAACAAGTATGGGCTTATCCAAACTTAACTTTTGCCATTTTTCCCAGGCAGATGTTGATGCTTTAATGCTCCATGTCTGTATGTCTGTTTGCCCTGAACATTTATCGCAAAACCTACTCTTTAAAGCTGAACTGGTGCAAATGTCAATTTGGGTTTCACGTTGGCACCCTTGAGCTTTAAAGAGCAGGTTTTCACAGAGAGAGCTCCGGGGAGGACAGACCTTCGGATACAGAGCTTTAAATTGTGGGGCATGCCTGGAAAGACTGCCCTATATTGATGTCCATGAAAACAGGTATCTGTCTGGAACTCTTTGGAAACCCTGAGCGCCTAATTGCCGTTTCAATGTTTATGGTTCTGCATACCTGAAATAGCGCCAACATCCCCGTCGTTCAGCCCAGGCACTGAGATCCAGCTCTGAGGGCCTTCTGGCTGTTTCCTCACTGCAAGAAGTTACAGGAAACCAGGGCCTTCTCGGTAGTGGCACCCTCCCTGTGGAACACCCTCCCGTCAGATGTCAAAGAGATAAACAACTATCTGACTTTTAGAAAACATCTGAAGACAGCCCTGTATAGGGAAGTTTTTTTAGGTTTGATGTCTTACTGTATTTTAATTTGTTGGAAGCTGCCCAGAGTGGCTGAGGCAACGCAGTAAGATGGGTGGCATATAAATAATACATTATTATCCTCCTCCTCCTCATCATCATTGTTAAGTTGTGGGTGAACATATCAGACAACACAGCGATTCTTCAAACAGCTCTTGTTTATTCACAGGCCAGAACAGAACTGAACTGAAGGGTTCAGCCAGCCTGCTAATATAGAGCTGCACTAGAACACAACAGTAACCATTTTCTGTAACTAGCCAATCACTGAACGTCACTTTCGATCCCTTATTTGCATATGTGGACCTGAGTGAAAACTATCTACAGTATCCCCCTGCTGGCCCCGGGTGAGAACTTCAGTACATAACAATCATCATCATTATTTACTTTATCTTTGCAATATACAGTAGGATTGTGGCCTGTTTTCCAGATTTTTGTTCACTGCTTCCTGTGCCAAAGCCTCTTTAAGTCAGAGTCCTTTGAACAGAAGATTAAAATATGGACGGTGTTAGCAATGGCACGCTTCCTGCAGGGTTTCCTTATCACTACACAAATCTATAAAACCAACAGAGTAACAAACGCTCTGCACAGCTAGGCAAGAATCAGAGGCATATTGGCATACAACCCTGTCCAAGAGGATGAAACCCAGGAGCTGGCCTGAAACTAATAATATCAGTTTTGTTTTGGGAGATAAGAATTTCCCCATTTATTGTAGTTTCCCCTTATCTAAACAACCCAGGGATGAGTTTTTGTATATCTATGTCCATGTGCACGAGTAACCAGATGTGAGGAGGAGGGGAGAAAAATGAGTATGATAGCACATTACGGCACCTATCTTTTAAAGAACAATAGTCGCTGTCTCTTGAGACTTACGACTTTGAGTTCCTGTTTTGAGGACAACATGGAGTTCTCCCTCAACCCACCCCCCCCACCGCCCTTGCAGGCCTCCAGCCATTCCCCCATGAAGCCAGCTTTCTCCTAGCTAGGCTCCAAGAATGGAAATAAACTCAGGAGGAAAATAACCGAGGGAGAAAGAAGATTGGATGTATGGAACCTGGTGGGTAGTTCAGCAACCTTCTGTCTTGCATTTTGCTTTTACAGTTGAAATTATCCCTACCTCCACCCCCCCCCCTTTACCAGGTGTTCACAGAGGTGACCTGTATTTAAAGACACAGTCTTTTGCTGCTGGGTCTCATTCTGCTCCCTATCAGCCACACAGCAAAGGAAAAGATTCCTCGCCATTTACCGATGTGACCTGAATGAATGAATCTTTACTTGCGTCAGCCATCGGCTATAGCAACAAAACAACAATACGATATACAAAGAATAGACATAAAAAGTCAATTATATAAAATACATTTTAGGGTTTTGAATCAATAGTCAAATAGTGGATCTTATTCTGATTCACTGGCAGTATCTGAATACACTTTCACAATTTCATTTGAGTAACAGATAATTTCAGAGAAAGGATAAGGGATTTTATTTTTGTGTAGGAAAAGCAGGATACGATAAATAAAACTAAATAACTCAGCAGAGGGGGAGTTGAGGCAAGTCCAGAGGAGGGGAGGGAGAATAATTGTAAATAACGTGATGAATGAGATTTGTATCATTTCATTATTTGTTATAAAATTCAATAAATATTCAAAAACAAAAAACCTTGCTGACTTTGCTGTCACCTGCTCATTTTGATCTGCCAAGAGAAAGGACACTGTGGCAGTGGTTGGGCGACCCCGGAATGGACAATAAAAGAGGGGTAATGATCTCATTCCTTAGGTCTTTGTAAAGAGCAAGCCAGAAGGGCATGCGCCACTGATTCGGCACTGCCATCTCCTCAGGGACATACGGTAAGCGTTTTTTGTGTGGAATCTGTTGGAATCGTCCCTCAAGTACAGCCAAGGGCAATACATTCAATCTTGTGAGAGTAAAAACGCGTCTATATTTTAGAATTGCTAGGTTATGCAGATAGGGTGCCAGAGAGTCAAAATGGGAAGGTGGAAAATAGTCATACCATGGGCAAACTTTCCACATTGTGGCCAAGTTGTTCTGACGTTCGATATCATTTAGGCGCTGACAAATTAGACTGTTTGCTTTATCCAAAGTGAGTAGCTGTTGTGGTGATAAACCACAAGAGTGAAGTTTTGATGTGACCTATGAAACAATCAGGGGTTACAAAAGGCAAAACCAAAACAGAGAAAACACACAGCTTTAAAAAATTGTGAAATTGGTCTATTGTCCCAGCCTTTCCCCACTCTTTTTTTTGATGGAGTGAATGAGATATGAGAGAATGCCTCTATGGAGCGATGTAGATAACAGAAGCTTGATTTGATGCACACATGCACAACTACAAGTGTGAAATGTGGACCATTTATAAATACACCATCTCCAACTCCTTGAAAGATTCCATCAATGGTGTCTCCGAAAAAAATTACACATTACTTGGGAAGACAGGCGAACTAATGCCAGTGTACTGGAAGAAGCAAAGATCACCAGTGCTGAAGCAATGATTCTTCAACATCAACTTCGTTGGACTAGTCATGTTGTGCGGATGCCTGATTATCGTCTTCCAAAGCAACTACGCTTTTCCGAACTTAAAAATGGAAAGCGTGATGCTGATGGTCAACAAAAGAGGTTTAAAGACTCATTAAAGGCAAATCTTAAAAAATGTAGTATAAACAACTGGGAAACACTGGCCTGTGAGCACTCCAATTGGAGAAAAGCCTTTACCAAAGGTGTTGTGGACTTTGAAGACGCTCGAACTCAGAACAAAAGGGAGAAACGTGCTAGCTTGACAAACCCTCACCTTGATCAACTCCTGCCTGGAAACCTATGTCCCAGTGGCGTAGCGTGGGGGGTGCAGGGGGAGTCCGTCCGCACCGGGCGCAACATCTGGGGGTTAGGGTTAGGGGGCGCAAATCCACGGGTTAGGGGGCATAAATTACTTGCCTTGCCCCGGGTGCTGACAACCCATGCTACGCCACTGCTATGTCCCCACTGTGGAAGGACGTGTGGATCCAGAATTGGCCTCCATGGTCACTTACAGACTCACTGTTAAAACCTTGTTTATGGAAGACAATCTTACTCGCCTAAGAAGAAGAGGAAGGAGAGGAAGCCACATGTGTGTCCTCAAGGTGTAGACTGCATGGCCAGCAGTGGCGTAGCATGGGGGGTACAGGGGGGGCCGGCCGCACCGGGCGCAACATCTGCGGGTTAGGATTAGGGGGCGCAATCCACGGGTTAGGGGGCGCAAATCCACGGGTTAGGGGGTGCAAATTACTTGCCTTGCCCCGGGTGCTGACAACCCACGCTACGCCACTGATGGCCAGGGTTCCACTAACAGTTGCCACAGAAGGTGCTGTGTGTGAGACTAGGGGATTCCTAATGAAATCTACATTTTAGCTTAATTACAGCCTCCCCTTTATAGCCTTCCAAAAATGGTAGCTAAGGGGGCTGTCAACGACAACAAACAAAAAGTTTGAGAGGCTGGGTCCCTTCTGTTCCCCTGTAATTTGAGCACTGCAGCAGGCAGGTGATGGGTGAGACAAGGAATTAACTTAGAAATCACTCTCCAAAGTGGACTGTGGTGAGCAGGTGTGCAATGGATACATGTATTGTTTTGCTTTTAAAAACCACCATATGGGCGAATCTTAACTATGAAAATTCTGCAATTTAACACACATCAGTCGTGATCTTTGCTCTTTTTTTATTCTGAAAACCAAAGCAATCCCCAAAAGTACAAGTAATTAATATTTTATATTATATATTAGTATCAACACTGCATTCCATGCAGACAATCCGTACCAAACATCTTGCCACAAGCTTTTCCACCCCATGCTCCTCAACATTGAATTATGTTGTAAATTCAAGTATACAAGAAAGAAAAGTAGGCTTTGCATTGTTATGAGAGATAATGAATTTGGTGCTCAGATCTTATTTGCTGTGGACATGAACTGAATGGGTCATTTGACTTATAGGAAGCTCTTGCATGGTTTTTATTTTATTTTACAGAATTAGATGTGGTCAACACATCTAAAACCTGCAATTCCACATGTAGATTCTTTACCCAGCCATGAACTTCCAACAGGTACATGGAGACAGAAGAGATTCTCAGGCCAGCATTGAGACCTGAAATGTCAGCCCAGGACACACAGTGTCTGTTTTTATAGTTCTAATGCAGTACTGAAATGCCCCGGAAATGCTTTGTTAAAACTCCTATGAAAGCATGTCTATATTGGAGAGTGGAAGAACTACATCTCAAGTTGTGCTTCTCTTTATTAAATCCTTTCCCCCTACTCTTTGGCTACTTCTACACTGGGAATTATATCTGCGGAAAAGCTACACTTTCTTCACTGCCTTTTACAGGGCATCTGTACGACACTATGAACCAACTAAACAACCACCTCTCATGTTCAGCTTCCTTCCCCCACTCAGAGCTCAGAAAACTCAACTTTTTAAAATTCAGTGGAACAGTTGCACAATTTCCCCAGGTGTACATAGCTTGTCACACCGCTATTCTGGCCAACTATGGTCTGTATAGATGGCTTCAGCCATTTTCTTCTCTAGGGTCTGTTTCTACTTTCTTGAAATCAACCCTTATCACTTTTTCTTCTTCTTGCCCTAAATTGCAGCAGGGGAGGGAATCATGATCATGAAAGGAGAAGGGTTTATTTAATCCTTCCCTCACCCACAGACTGTGTACACACTCTCATTTACCCTGCTTCCATTGTACACAAGACATTATCCGCAATCCATATCCTATCCTGTCTCAATCCTGCCATTTCTTATGAAATACTGCGTTTTGATCTGTTTCGCTCCAAACCAGCTTTCATCCAAATTGAGGAAAAGAAAGAGCCAGCTGTGTTTTAAGCTGGCAATCTGTACGTGGCCGCAATGGACCTGGTGAATATGCACACACTCACATATCTGAGGCTGAGAAAAGGGACTACAGAGTTTGAGAAGTCATAGCTCTGAAAGCACAATGCCATTCCACTTACAGCTTGAAACAGAACACCGGTGGTTGTCTGCTACTAAAAACTGTCCACGTCCGGAAGAAGAAGCCTTTATGACTGTGGTCCACCTTTTGCATAAGAGTGCTTGGTGAACAAATATAAGATCCTCTTTCTTTCTTTCTTTCTTTCTTTCTTTCTTTCTTTCTTTCTTTCTTTCTTTCTTTCTTTCTTTCTTTCATCTCTTCTTCGCCGCCACCTCACTCTCCATACAGCACACCAGTGGTTGTGATAAACAGGCTAGCATATACCGTATTTTTTGCTCTATAAGACTCACTTTTTCCCTCCTAAAAAGTAAGGGGAAATGTGTGTGCGTCTTATGGAGTGAATGCAGGCTGCACAGCTATCACAGAAGCCAGAACAGCAAGAGGGATTGCTGCTTTCGCTGCTCAGCGATCCCTCTTGCTGTTCTGGCTTCTGGGATTCAGAATATTTTTTTTCTTGTTTTCCTCCTCCAAAAACTAGGTGCGTCTTGTGGTCTGGTGCATCTTATAGAGCGAAAAATGCGGTACATGCTATCCTGAAAAAGTTCCACTGGGATGCACTGCTGGACTGTGTTGCATCTTATGCATGCGTTTTTACTTTTCTTAAAATAAAAATAAAAAGTCAGGTCAGGGAGAAAACGCCACAACCCTGGTAATAGCCCCATTTATACTCTGCCTGCATCTATATCTCTACACGGTTATAGAATTATACAAAATCAATTACGTACTATACGTTAGATAATTAGCTCCTGAGGAAACCCCTGGGACAGATAGGCTCAGCCTGGATACGGAATGAAGCTACAACACCCATAGATGCATAAGTTTAGGAGACATGTCTAATAATAATAATAATAATAATAATAATAATAATTCCTCTCAGTGCTTTTTCTCTCTTTCTCCAACCAAGGCAGCCCGGCTGCTGTGGTGCTGTTTGTGCCTGTTTTTATTACTTTTAATTTTACTCCAGACCATAGGCAGAAATGGCAAAGTACAACGTTTTTTGTTTTAAACCAGCCTTCGCCCTCCAGATGTTTGGGACGCCGCCTCCTATCAGCCCCAGCTGTGCTGCCTGCGAGGTCTGACCCAGCACACCTGGAAGGTAGGAGAAGCCTGCTTTGAACTCTCAGAGCCAAACTCCTTGTTACCTTCTGCACGGCAGTTTACCGACACACATCTCTTCCCTGAGTTTCCCGGTAATTTTAAAGCAGGCGTATCATGCAGTGAGTGTCAACATGCTGCCAGTACTTTCCCGCCTCCCTGCACAGGGCAGTCAATATATGCCGGGAGAGCAGCAAACACAGAATGTGACGAAGTCACATCGCTTGTCCTCAAAATATTACCTGAAGAAATGGGGTAAGAAGTGTGGGTCATCGCGGTCACCCTGCATTGCCGTAACAGGTGAGCTAGCCCTTAGGATATGTGCAAATTTTGCTCAGGCACATATTTCTCTTGTGGCCATACAGATATGCTCGCAATAACTTCAACATCAAAATATTTGTTACAGTCTGACTTTAAATGTGGATTTTTTTTTTCCTGCGAGGGAGCTGGAGCTAGTGGGAAAATCTGGGACTGGCAACCATGCGTCCCATCACATTGTGTTGTATCCAAATTAGATTGGGTGGGGGGAATTGTCCAGTAGCAGCACTTTCAGGAATGTGTACCAGAATTTTACAAGTACATTTTATGACCCTAACCCACTGGGAAAACATATGGGGTAACTATCATACAACATAAAGAGGACAGAACAGGAACGTCACCGTTTCCAAGAAAAAATAAGCTCTATATGTGCCACGAGACTCCCTTGAAAAAGACCCAGTCTTGATTCCTAACTAAAATCTGATTGTTAGTAGGATCAGACAGAGTGGGCAAAGAGAATCCACTTTAATTCCCTCTGTTCCCTTCATTGAGATAAGGTAGACCTTTCTCCTTCACACTGAGAGCCAGTGTGGTGTAGTGGTTAAGAGACTCGTAATCTGGGGAACTGGGTTCGCTTCCCCGTTCCTCCACATGCAGCTGCAGGGTGAGCTTGGGCTAGTCACACTTCTCTGAAGTCTCTCAGCCCCACTCACCTCACAGAGTGTTTGTTGTGGGGGAGGAAGGGAAAGGAGAATGTTACCCGCTTTGAGACTCCTTCAGGTAGTGATAAAGTAGGATATCAAATCCAAACCTCCTCCTCCTCCTCCTCTTCTTCTTCTCATTGATAAAGTACTAATGAAACCAATGACTAGAACTCGTTCTTAAAAAAACACCCAGAAAAGGAAAGCTAAGTCATATAACCAATTGTGAAGTGGAGTTGGTAATTCACAGCAGAAATAAGACAAACCATATTATTGTTTTCAGGGTCTGAGGCCAAGTTTGATACGTATTTTATCCTCTGTCAATTGCAAGGCCTCCTTAATTAATACTTTCTTGTGGCTCAAATTTATACCGCCATTACTGATAAATATGAAGGTGGCATTTCAGGCCCAGATTAAGCTCCTCACAAGCCACAAATGCCAGGCGCTGCATCCAGCAAGTGCTGCAATGACACTGAGATATTTGAGTCAGACCAACTTGTTCCGTGTTAACTGTAATCCGTAAGCATATCTCTAGGGTTTATTCAGAAGGCAAACTTCAATCTCTCCCACCAGAAGCCTAGCTTTCCCCCTATCCTAACTTTTCTTTGGACAGTTTAATGTATTTGCTTTCCCACCGTTTGGGGGCTTAAAAAAATTATGCGTAATACCCTCCATAACACACAGAGGCAAAAAAAGCATCTTCTTTACCATACGGCTCAGGTGCCTGAGAAAAGCAGGAAGAGTGCAGACTTAGACTTCTTTTCCCTGGCACTGAAATCAGCCGTGGATGGCTACACCTGAAAACAACCTATATGAAGTGGGCTTCTCTGCAATAAAAGCTTCAACTCCATTGTAACTTTCCCCGCTAAACCACCCAGAGCCACACGCTAAACCTGCATGCCTTTTGGGTCCTCCTGTATCCATTTCAATTCTTTTGGGGGGGGCTCTTTAGGTGTTTACTTTCCCCTTTTTGCTATTTCTTCAGTTGTGCTCATCATGAAACAAACAGGAAACGGGAGGTGACGCTTTAAAGGTGCGAGAGCAATTAAAAAAAGAAGAAGACACATTCTTCAGCATTGATCCGCTTCGACGAAACCCTCCTTCTCGTGGCCAGATGGCTCCACTTCCGTGTACATCGAGTGGTTTCTGAATTTCATGGCAGGCCACTGGTGCGGTCTCTGCTGTGGCGTGGAGAAAAGAAGGGCGTCAGTATGTGAAAAGGCTGTCAACAATTTGCACACATACACACTTTACATCAGCCTTTGCATGTTTCTGGACCCCAGTTCCCATCAGTCCCCACTAAGCATACCAGCGATCAGGGATGATGGGAGATACAGTCTAAAACATCTGGAGTGTAATGACCTCTGGCAGTCTATCAAGCCACGATAAGAAGTAATGACTCTCCAGCAGTTTTAGGTACATTTATTTACAAAAAGACACATCCAGAGCACAGCTTCTCGCCTGCTCGCATTTACGATAGTTGGTCAGTCTGAATTTTTGCCCCTCCCACAGCAGGAAGGATGGCAAACTCCCGCCTTTCCCCTCTTGCCCTTCCGTTGCCCTCTGATCCTATGCTGATCTAAGGACTGAGAGGCTGGCCTGCCCCCTCCCCACTTCCACTTCCACTCAACACAGACTCAGACCTCTGCTTATCTGCTGATTGCCTAGCAATGCTCTGGCTGTCTTCCAACTCTCCCTCTTCTTGAAAGCTAACAGAGTCTTCCCCGGGAAAGGGGGTTGAACTGCCCTTCCTTGACTCTGTCAGCCAGGTCTCATCTGCAGAGTCAATCTCTGGTTCACTTAGTTCAATTTCTGAGTCTAATTCTTTCCCTGAGCTTTTGGGGGGCCATGTTCCTGACATGGAGGACCCCAGGTTGGAGAAAGCTGCTATACATTCTCAAACCGATCTAGCGATTTCTGATGTGTGCATGAGTTGTTGTGCACAGAGCTGTCCTTCGTAAAGATGAGGCCCACAGTTCAGTGGAAAAACTTATGCTTTTGCATACAGAAAGTCCCAGGTTCAATCTTTTGCGTCTACAGATTGGGTAAGCTGGTGATGAGAAGGACTTCGACCAGAGACCCTAGAAAAGTCTCTGCCAATCCGTTTGGGGCTGGGTGGACAAATAGGCTTGCCCACTATAAGGCAGCTTCCTGATCTCCAGACAGATCAAAAGGAAGGACATGGCAGCATGCACAGGCCCTGCAGAGAACTATCCCCTCTGCTTGAAAAATAAAAATAAAACAGGGCAGTTTGGCCACACAGAAGCTCTTTGTGTACATATCAAACTGCATAAAGGGCTCTGGATTGCAGTGATTATCAGAAAGTAAGTTTTATTCGTTTTGTAGAAATACCGTGTGTATTTGGGAGAGTTCCTTCCCCCTCCCCCTTTCTAATTCTGCCAGGTGCATAAATATATTTGTAGAAGTAATATCATGAAAATTGCAGCCTCAAAGGTAAAGCCATCACCATTTTATATTCTATATTTTAGTGTCTTCTTCTTGAATAGCATCTGCAAAGATTGCTCAGGTATAGGGCCTTAGGTACACTTCAGAGCATTAGAACTGCTGCTGAGGACCCCAAATGGAACGCGGAAAATATAGAAGAAGAAGAGAAGAGTTTGGATTTGATATCCCACTTTATCACTACCCAAAGGAGTCTCAAAGCGGCTAACATTCTCCTTTCCCTTCCTCCCCCACAACAAACACTCTGTGAGGTGAGGGGGCTGAGAGACTTCAAGAAGTGTGACTAGCCCAAGGTCACCCAGCAGCTGCACGTGGAGGAGCGGGGAAGCAAACCCAGTTCACCAGATTACGAGACTACTGCTCTTAACCACTACACCACACATACAAATCTGTGAAGCAGTATTCAGCAAGTACTGAATCTGGTGCTCAAAACTTTATTTTCAAAACATTATGGGGGCGGGAATTCTGATGCTATTTGGAGTAACGTATCAAATTAAGATGGTGCCAAAGATGGAGGGAACGGGTGAAGGCCAGCCCGGAAAGAAGATTGAGGAGATGGGAACCTAAAGGTTTGTCATATTCTTTCTCAATGCCCAACCATTTTTCAAGTTGATTATCTCCAGGGAGAATTGCACTCTACAGCAGGGAAAACACTTGGCTAGGGATCAAGAGGCGGATTTGGGTCACAGTTTTATTTTACTGGCAAACCTCTCGAGTGCTGAGAGAGAAGTGGCTCTTGGGTAGCAATTTAACACCCACTCACCTGGAAGCAAGCCTCAATGGGGCTTACTACGCTGTTACACTCACCTTAATGAAGAACAAAGCAGCGTGGGACGTAGGGTTGCTTCTGATGTAGATCCCAGCAAGAATAATGGCTGCTATGAGCAGGACTGCCAGCACAATTCCAACGATGGTTCCTGTATGGAGCTGGGATTCTACTTTTTCTGCAGGGAAGTCGTCTCTCAAACCTTCAGGGGAAGTTTTTACAAGGGTTGGGGAGATAATGTGCAAATTACTCCAATACAGCCACAATAAAAAGAAAAAAGAAAAACCCACAAGGATCAGCCAGGCGAGCTTTGTTTGTTCAGTTATCAAAAAGAGGCTGAAAGGTGCACCATTTGTGGGTACCATTACCCACAGTGCCTTTAAAGATAAAGGGACCTGTCAGGGAACTGCCATCAGGGCCGGAGGGAGAGTGCAAAATCCAGAGGGATTCCAGAGAGCGTCCCGGGATTGGGAGAGGCAGCCCATCTTCTGGGGAAGAGAATCAGCGTAGCACCAGTGGAGAAGGGGGGCATATGGGGGAAGCGGCGAGGCGGTCCCATGACTCCTTTCCAGGGACCAGCGGGGAGAGTAGGGGTCCTCCGCTGCCTACGCCCTCCTTGCGCAGAAGGCTTTCGTGCAGAGAGAGTAGGAGGAGACTAGGTGTCAAAGAGCTTCTTTGCTGGAAGAAGTTTAAGAAACGCCCACTGACGGATTCTGCCAGCGATTGAGATAGCCACGGGTGACTGGCTGTCCGGACAGAAAAGGTTCACTCAGGCAACCCAGCCAGGTGTTTGCACCGGCTTACGCATGAGCAACCCCTAGAACAATTACAGGACCCCTGACCATTAGGTCCAGTCATGATCGACTCTGGGGTTGCGGCGCTCATCTCACTTTATTGGCCGAGGGAGCCAGCGTCATGTGGCCAGCATGACTAAGCCACTTCTGGCGAACTAAGCTGCTTCTGCCACATGACCCAGAAAGCTGTCTGCGGACAAACGTCGGCTCCCTCGGCCTGAAAGCGAGATGAGCTCCGCAACCCCATAGTCGCCTTTGACTGGACTTACTGTATTTTTCGCCCCATAGGGCTCACGGGCTCATAGGGTGCACCTAGTTTTTTGGGGGGAAATAAAGAAGAAAAAAAAATATTTTTCCCCCCCAGGCGCCGAGCTTGCCCCGACCCCAGCCCCCAGAACAGGCTGCTATCCGCAAGCCGTGGGAGAGCTGTGCGACTTCGCGCAGCCCTCCCACGGCTTGCGGAGAGCTGCACGAAGCCCGAAGCCTGGGGGGCGCTGACCTCAGCGCGCCCCAGGCTTTGGGGTGCAGGCAGCTCTCCGCAAGCCGTGGGAGAGCTGCTCGAAGTCGCACAGCTCTCCCACGGCTTGCGGATAGCTTCCTGAAGCCTGGAGAGCAAGAGGGGTCGGTGCACACCGACCCCTCTCGCTCTCCAGGCTTCAGCAAAAGCCTGCATTCACCCCATAGGATGCACACACATTTCCCCTTCATTTTTGGAGGGGAAAAAGTGCGTTCTATAGGGCGAAAAATACGGTAACCGTCCATGGGTCCTTTACCTTTAGCTTTAGTTATATGGCCATCCCAGGTGAAACAGCAGTTCAGGGCACACCTCACATCCCCAGAACATGGACATTCCCACACATTTGCATATCCACTAGGCCAAGAAATAATTAGGCACTTACCGTCTTCTGGATTTTGGTTCAACTTTGTATCATCTATAAGAAAGAAAAAAAGGATATAGGCTGGTTTGGAAAAGTCTTTCGGGGAGTTCAGATTCCTAAGTCTGGCTGGTAATCCTGAAAACAAGGTACTTTCCAAAAACATCATGGTTTAAATGTGGTATTGAATTAATGAATGGCTTATAGGCCTGGCTGTGGAGGACTGTGGTTTTCTTTTAAATGTGGCATTTAATTGCTCCATCCATCTAACTGCTCAATACATTTTGTTTGTTATTGCTGTTATGCTGTGTATGTGTTTTGTTAATGAATGAATGAATAAATGAATGGTTAAAAATTACAAGGGGAACTTTGTTGCTTCCAGATGTTGAAGAATACATTTAAGAGCATCCAGTGGTTGCTATTCTGCTTTATGCAGATAGGGAATAGCAACTCTGTTTGCAGACAATTTCAGCCAGGTGTTCACTCACGAAATATTGTGGAGGAGGCTGTGGTGTGTGTGTGGAGGAAAGGGTTAAATAATGCACTGTGGATCATGAACCCCCAACACCAACTTGCAATTTAAGAAAGGTGGAGGAAGAAACAGATATAAAGGCAATACTATTTGGAAAATGAAGGGTTAATGTGGTTGAGCTGGTTCCTAAAGAGGAGAAAGAACCACAGAGAAAGAAATATTCTGCACATTAATTGCAGATTTGCTGTGTTATGGGTTGCTGAAATGTTAAGCAGCAACAGGATGAAATGGAAACGAAGCTGGACAGCTCAGTCGGTAGAGCATGAGATTCTTAATCTCAGTCACACGTTGGGCAAAATATTCCTGCATGGCAGAGGATTGGACTAGATCAGGGGTAGGCAACCTAAGGCCTGGGGGCCAGATGTGGCCCAATCGCCTTCTCAATCCGGCCCACGGACGGTCAGGGAACCAGCATGTTTTTACATGAGTAGAATGTGTCCTTTTATTTAAAATGCATCTCTGGGTTATTTGTGGGCCATAGGAATTTGTTCATATATTTTATCAAAATATAGTCCGGTCCCCCACAAGGTCTGATGGACTGTGGACCGGCTCACAGCTGAAAAAGTTTGCTGACCCCTGCTGACTAACCCACTGCACCATTCCTCAAAGTGGAGATTGTGGGCAGGATTCACCTAACAAGTCTTGTGTAGAGGCCCTGCACAAGATCTTCTGCTTGCACAATGGGGCTTTCCAACCCCCACCCTGTGAACCCCCTGAAACTGGCAAACTAAAATGTGTGCACTGATGGAGCATTCAACATAGCACGACACTCAATTATTTCCTTCACTTCTATCGTGGCCGTTAAGTGTATGACGCCCCTCTCTTCCGGCCCACGGCTGAAAAAGGTTGCTGACCCCTGAACTAGATGGTCCTTGTGGTCCCTTCCAACTCTCTATACCTTTCCACGAACAGAACCTGACTGGACTCGTGGGTGAATCTTATTTCAATACCAGCAATGGGAAAGAAACCTTCATCACACTTGAGAGCAGCTGGCTAGTTACAGGGATGTAGGCCAGACCAAAAGATATGCACAGCTCTGTCCTCTCCAACAGAAGGGTATAGCCAGAAGAATCAGGAGAAACAGCCAGGGGGCTACCATCCCAGCATCTGCTGCATGAGGCAGTCATCTCACTCTGTCTAATGGTAGGGCTGGCCCCACAATGGTTTCTTATATCACTATATAAGGGACGCGAGTGGCGCTGTGGTCTAAACCACAGAGCCTCTTGGGCTTGCTGATCAGAAGGTTGGCGGTTAGAATCCCCGCAACGGGGTGAGCTCCTGTCGCTCGGTCCCTGCTCCTGCCAACCTAGCAGTTCGAAAGCACGTCAAAGTGCAAGTAGATAAATAGGTACCACTCTGGCGGGAAGGTAAACGGTGTTTCCGTGCGCTGCTCTGGTTCGCCAGAAGCGGCTTAGTCATGCTGGCCACATGACCTGGAAGCTGTACACTGGCTCCCTCGACCAATAAAGCAAGATGAGCGCCGCAACCCCAGATTCGATCACGACTGGACCTAATGATCAGGGGTCCCTTTACCTTTACATCCCTATACAGTGGTACCTCAGGTTAAGTACTTAATTCGTTCTGGAGGTCCGTTCTTAACCTGAAACTGTTCTTAACCTGAAACACCACTTTAGCTAATGGGGCCTCTTGCTGCTGCCGCCGGAGCACAATTTCTGTTCTCATCCTGATGCAAAGTTCTTAACCTTGAAGCACTATTTCTGGGTTAGAAATAGTCTAACCTGAAGCGTATGTAATCCGAGGTACCACTGTATGGAATTAGCACTATCTGCATGTTATAAAAGATTAGTATTTATTCCAAAGAATAATACTTTTTAAAAAACCAAACTCTCTCTTTCTCTCTCTCATATGCTTGTGAAGACAGGATTTCTAGCGAGAACATCTGCTCATCCACTTGTCTGCTTACACAGCTTATTCAGAAATGCATGAAGCGTTTACTTGGAGAGGTCATTTGAGCAAGGACATAACTCTCCTGTTTTACCACTGCTCAGCTTCTTTGGAAGGAATGAGTAAGAAAGAAGGAAACATCTTCTCTCCTCTTGTCACTTAACAGCACCCCCTGGAAGAAATTATTTGGGCTCTGCTTTTATAGGCAAAAGGGGAAGGCATCCAAATAACTAGGATGTCAGCCACATTCATAAATATCATCTCCATTAGCTGGCTCCAAGGAGCTGGACTGTAAGGATAAAAGATAGGCTTCTATGATGCCTTCGCAGCTGGCCTAGATTTATTTCATGTTTCAATTTCACCACCAGAAAAACATTCCTATTATAAACATACAAGTCTCATCATTTTATCAGTCTCACACCATCATACATACATATGTGATCATCTTTTTTGATAACCTTTTCAGAGGGTAAGAGTCCCAGGAAGACTTGAGGCCCAGTAGCATGGTGATGGCTGTTGTGCACACGTTTGTTTTGTCTCTAAGAAATTAACCTAATGCTTTAATACGCTGTTATAAAAATAAAACTATTTCCCTGCTCGGATTTAGAAAGTCAACTGGAAACTATCAGTGTGGCTCTTCCCTCATATTTTATTAGCTCTTTTCAAAGTCAACTCAGTCACAAAAGAATTCTTTCCTCTCTTTCCTTCACTGCTGAAGGGCAACTACTAATGTTCTTTTCTATTTATTTTAATTAGCAGCTTGCGACAGGGACTATTAAACAGCAAAATTGAACTGGTACCTGCTGCTAACCACAGAGGAGAATAGTGGTTTTGATGCTAACCCAGGCAAATTATGCACAAGATCCTGGGGAATATGACATAATTTCTCATACTGGAGGAAACTTAATTAGTCTGGGGTGATGTTCTGTTTTACACAGTCACCATGACACACTGATCTCCACAAGTTAATTTCAAAAACGAAAGGTCTCTGGTCTCTCTCTGGAAGCGATGCCTCCAGCCAACCTAGAATGAGGGTTTGGAGCAAGAAGTCCACACTTTTCTATCAGTCTTTTCCCACTCATCCAAATCTTAAATTTAGACATTCAGCGCAATGGGTCTTTCAAACTGTGTTTGCACATGTATAGCCAATGCAATTCTAATTCATAACTGTGTGAATAGCCTAGATCAACTTCTAACTGATTAGTTTAGCTATTTGTTATGTACGGAGTTGAATAGGATCCAAACTGCAGCAGTCTGATTGGTCCTAGAACAATAGGATTCAGAATGCAGCAGTCTGATTGGTCCTAGAACAATGCAGCAGTATGATTGGTTGGCAGGAGCCACCCAATCCAGCTCCAGATAGAAGTGAATCCACAACCTGATTATCCTACAGGAGAATTCCGGAATTAGCCAACCACTTGTCACGTGCAGCCCATTGTGTAAATAATGTATATAAAGCAGATACTTTGAGGGGACTTCCATTCCCTCCTCACCACTATGAGCTGAATAAAGAGCATGAAATCCACTCTCGATTCTGAGTATATTTCACTATTACTGCTCACCTCAAGCAAATTCGGTTTTCTCAAGGTGCTGAAAATTAAATAACCTTGTTCATGGATCTGAGAGAATACACGATAATCTACAGTAGGGTTTCCCAAACTTAGTCTCTAGCTGTTTTCAGACTACAGTTTCCATCATCCCTGACCACTGGTCTTGCTAGATAGGTATGATGGGAATTGTAGTTCAGAAACAGCTGGAGACCCAAGTTTGGGAAACACAGGGGGAACATCCTCCTGAGGCCTCCCTTTCCCGCTCCAACCATAGCATTTGACTCTGGCTGGTACCTTCTGTAGTCAGGCTGTCGACAAAGTGGGAAGAAGAAGTGGTGATGTCTTCTCTGAGTGGTGTGAAGGGACTGTCGCTGGGAGGTGTTGAGTAGTAATGTTCATCGTCTTCAAAGTCAGCACAGGTCTTCTCTTCTAACTAAAACGACAAGCCCGAGCCAGTCATTCTGGTGGTGGTGGTGCTTGTTTGTGGATGTATTCTGCCACATGCCATTGACGCAATCATAGTGCATTAGTGGCAGACTTATTTATACTGGCCTCATATGCACATCTTTCAATTTTATTAGTTATTCTGCAATGCTTCCTCAGTGTTGCCACATTACAACACTGCTTTATGGAGGGGCACTCTTGCACAATAGCTCAGCTAAAAGCTCAACAAAAAAACAACAACCAACCAACCAACCCTCGGAATATTTCTGGTTTGAAAAGTTAAGAGGATTTCAGAAGGAGGCCACAGAATGTCCACCAAGTCTGTTTTAAGCTTAAAAATAATAATCTTAAACCGATGCAAAGACTGTTCTTAAGAACAGAACCATGAGAAATGGAGAGACACTAAAATGGGCAGATTCACCCATCCCTATTATTTAGAATTGCTTGGCTGCCATTTTTTTGAAAGTGCATGTCCAAAGTCCGTTTTGGGGGTGTAATCTGGCCCGCTAGTCGGTTTAATCCAGCCCCTGTGGCAGTTTATTCCTGGGGTAAAATCCTAAAAAAACCTCAACAACTTTGGTTGACCCTTTGGTCGGCCCCCACAGCCCTTCACTTCATCAAATCTGGCCCTCTTTGAAAAAAGTTTGGACACCGCTAAACACTTGTCCATCCAACCGTCTCCTTTCCAGTGTTCTGTTTTTTGCACTAAACTTCCTTGCCGTAATTTTGCCTGTGCTTTTGTTTTCATCCTTTACTCCCCACACTGTGGACATCGTTTATCCCCCTCCCCCTGCATATGTTCCCATGTGCAAGGGGAGGTATTTCCTAAAAATATTTAGGAATGGTTTGGGGTCAGGTTGGGGGGGCATGCTCCCAAAACAACCCAATGAGGACTGAACATGCTCAGCCAGCATGGAATGCTGACGGATTGTTGGCAGGAAAACATGGAAAACTGTGTGGAAGCAGGAACAGAATGTGAACAGAACACTTTGCTGCAAAATTTTGCAGGCTCCTTTGTGTTCTTTCTTTCCTTTAATCTGCAGACACTTTGGGTTATTATTACGGATCATGGCCCTGTGTTAATAAGGGCGAATCGACTGAATCTCATTCCACCATTATAATGGATGTTATGGCTATGTAGAAGTGGAATGCAGCCCTTTGGCTGAAAAAAGATTGCCCAGCTAGGACTTTCAGCCTTATAGGAAATGGGGGTATCAATAGTTTGAAACTCAGAGGTGGGAGACACTGGTTGAGCACTGAGCCAGGGTTGCATACGTTCATACTTTTAAGTACTTTGACCATAACTTTACCTCTTGGTCACAGCCATACTCCAACCACTCTTCACGGTGTCGGTCAAACCCACTGGAACACCTACAGAAAATAGAAGCGTGTAACCAAGTATGCATCTAACCTACAAATATAGACCTGCTTGGTGACATTTTCACTGCCATGGCTTTCCCAAGGAATAAGTGTGTGCTGTGTGTATTGGGATGATCTGGTATCTTTTTGCTTCCCTGCACATATGTTACTTTAGCAAAAAGTAGAAATGCAGAAGAACGGTACACAAGACAGACGACAGTGTTTTGTTCCCCATGGGAGATGCAAAACGTTCGATACCTGACAGCTGTCATTTGGGCAAGGGGCCACCACAGGATTTGAATGTGAGTGGTTTAACTTAGGAAACAGGAGGGCCACGTTGAATAAAATATTGGGGGGGGGCAGGTCCATATAGCTAAAGCTATGGTTTTCCCAGTCATGATGTATGGAAGTGAGAGCTGGACCATAAAGAAGGCTGATCGCTGAAGAATTGATG
Source organism: Podarcis melisellensis (assembly GCF_964234715.1). Lineage (NCBI taxonomy): Eukaryota > Metazoa > Chordata > Lepidosauria > Squamata > Lacertidae > Podarcis > Podarcis melisellensis. The sequence continues at coordinate 37,142,374 of NC_138545.1, read as the reverse complement.
CTTTTGAATTATGGTGCTGGAGGAGACTCTTGAGAGTCCCATGGACTGCAAGAAGATCAAACCTCTACATTCTGAAGGAAATCAGCCCTGAGTGCTCACTGGAAGGGCAGATCCTGAAGCTGAGGCTCCAGTACTTTGGCCACCTCATGAGAAGTGAAGGCTCCATGGAAAAGACCCTGATGTTGGGAAAGATGGAGGGCACAAGGAGAAGGGGACGACAGAGGACGAGATGGCTGGACAGTGTTCTCGAAGCTACCAGCATGAGTTTGACCAAACTGCAGGAGGCAGTGGAAGACAGGAGTGCCTGGCGTGCTCTGGTCCATGGGGGTCACGAAGAGTCGGACACGACTAAACAACAACAACAGGTAAGCCACATCCCACATAATTGATCACATGATGTGGTGCACACACACCATTTTGCGGGCGACCCTCAAATATTTTATGGGGGAGGCAAATACCCCCTCAGCCCCTAGGAGTTGGCTCCTATGCTAGGAAGAAACCAGGCCTGAGACGCACCATAGCTCAGTGGTAGAACGTCAGGTTTACATGCAGAAAATCCCAGGTTGAATCTTCAGCATTCCTAGGTAGGCCTTCAAGAGAGTCTATGCAAGTTTGTGTAGAAAGCAGCTTCCTGTGTTTCTATGGGTTAGCAATCAAGGCTTCTTTCAAGTACCCATAAAAACATCGCTTCCTGGAGATATTAAGGAACACAGCCTAGTCCCTTCCCCTAAACACAACACCACCCTGGCTCCTTGGGTCGCTAAAGCTTTTTGCGGCTTTTATGGCCTCCTGTTCTCTGTAAGGAGTGCACTCCTTTCAAAATGCCTACAGAACTAGCAGTAGAAAGCTAGCAATATGAGCATCTGGCCTCAATTCTGTGTGGGAGGGCTAGGTTATTTTTAAGTATATGGTTTTATAATCGGAATCCCCAGATGGGTGTACTGTACCAGATACACGAACAAGCAAATGTAACAAACAGGGAGACCAAAAGGGCTTTCCCTGAGGAACTGGGCGACTCCATGCCAACACAGCTGGGCCGGAAGACTCTGAAATGTTCCTTCTTGCTGATGGGATTTTCTGTCTCTGCTGCAGAAGAGCTTAACCTTATTCTTCAGGAGAGATGGAAAGCTTGGCAAACCGCATTCTTCCATTTGCATCTGCATAGGCTGATTTTGGATTTCAGTACACTGGATGCACAGTAAGGCAGCGCCCAAAAAGATGCAGCTTGTTGGTTTCCAAACGTTTTGGAAGTTGAACGGACTTTCGGAACGGATTCCGTTCGACTTCCAAAGTACGACTGTACTGCAAACCATATCGCAAGTCATCTTGGATATTAAAGACTCAAACTGGGCAGGTTTGAACAATTTGGGGCAATTAAAATGTTAAAAGTTAAATAAACCTTGCGGAGGGAGGAGTGTTAAGGCATATAGAATTGTATATATGGTTGATTTGAATATGCTATTATTGATTATGTATACCCAATGTATCAGCCACCTGGGGGTTTTCACTGTTTTTGTTTTGGTTGTTGGTAAAAAAATAAAAACAATAAAAACAAATAAAAAATAAAGACTCAAACTGTAAAGACTAGCCACACATCTTGGGCAGCTGGTCACATATCAAATATCGGGGCGCTTTGGGCAGGCTAAGCTGCAGGCAAATGTTGTTGTTGTTGTTGTTTAGTCATTTAGTTGTGTCTGACTCTTTGTGACCCCATGGACCAGAGCACGCCAGGCACTCCTGTCTTCCACTGTCTTGAGGTATTATGGTCCTGAGCAGTTTAAGGCTTTACAGGTCAAAACCAGCACTTTGAATTGGGCCCGGAAACTAATTGGTAGCCAGTGCATACTTTCCTAAATTTGCTTTTGAAAAAGCTTGTAACTGAACTGCCCTCCCCACAAAGAAAATATTTGCTACCGGTACATCTTTATTCTGTCATAGCCCTACATAAGTGTCGTGCAGGGCAAACAAGGCAGGACTTTGGGGCGGAAATACCTACAACTCAGTCGAATGAGTGCAAGTGTCCCAAGCGCTATAGGGATGCCTTGCCACATTTTGAAGTAAGGGACATTGCCATCTAAAGAGGGAGGATCCTTCTTCCCACCCACCCCCCACCCTGAGTTCATTAAGTCCCAGGGTCTAAAATTACCTAGCTGCACCATAAATGCACCATAAATAGGACGAGACTAGAGGGAGCTAATTTGACTCTCGAGGTGCGAATGTGCATCCCCTCCCACATTTGTGTGCCTTACCTCTGCAGGACATGACACCAGCTGCAGTTGAAGGTTAGGTCAGATGTCGTGCAAACTTCGCAGCTCTGGTGCTGGAGGCAAGCTGCAAGGGAAAGAGGAAAAGAATCAGAGCTCCAAAACTTGCTTTCCAAAATGAGAGGAGCCAATGCAGAAGCCAGCCTGGAAGATGTGCTTTCTGAGTGTTGGATGGCTGGCTACCTGGGAGTCAAAAAGGTAAAGGGACCCCTGACCATTAGGTCCAGTCGTGGTTGACTCTGGGGTTGCAGCGCTCATCTCGCTTTATTGGCCAAGGGAGCCGGCGTACAGCTTCCGGGTCATGTGGCCAGCATGACTAAGCCGCTTCTGGCGAACCAGAGCAGCGCACGGAAACGCTGTTTACCTTCCTGCCGGAGTGGTACCTATTTATCTACTTGCACTTTGACGTGCTTTCGAACTGCTAGGTTGGCAGGAGCAGGGACCGAGCAACGGGAGCTCGCCCCGGCACGGGGATTCGAACCGCCGACCTTCTGAATGGCAAGTCCTAGGCTCTGTGGTTTGATCCACAGCGCCACCCACATTGACTACATGGGAGACCAGGGTTCAAATTCCCACTCAGCCACGAAGCTGACTGTGTGACTTTGGGCCACTGACTGTCTCTCAGCCTAACCTACCACACAGGGTTGTTGTGAAGGATTAAATGAGGAGGGGGAGATAATTATGTCTGGCACTTTGAGCTCCTGGGGTGAGGGGCAGCTGGCATATAATGTGCAATAAATAAAGTTAGTGCGTGCGATTTTTATGCAAATCCGCCCCTCTTTTTTGGTGCTAAGTGGCCACTCGGTGCCGAAACCTCTTCCCTTGACTGCTGAGAAAGTTTGTGTGTTAATCTGAAACCATTTTCCTCACCCCACCCTGCAAATCTGACCCTACTCTCAAGGTCTTGGCCAGGGACACCCTCCCAGAATTCAAGAGAAATGAGGGAAAGCTGAGATGTTTCCTAACTTAAAAGTAAAAAACCTTTTGTTCCTCTTTTCTTGGAACAAACTGGTACGGAGCAATCTCTCAGAGTCGCAGCAAAAAGCTGGAAGCACTTGTGATTCTATTCATAACAGCAAAACGGGGGTGTGGGGGGATGTATCCCAATCTCCTTCCATTGTGTTGGCAGCGGATTTTAACAAGCCTTTTTCCCTCAGGGAGAAGCATTCGGCATGTCACCGAAGAAAATAGTTTCACGCTGATTTCATCGATCACCCCTCGCTTGTGCTTGGATCCGGAATTTTCTGGCAAGTGTCTCAACATGACTTCCATTCCGTCTCAAGCTCTTAAGGCCAAACTGGGCGGTCGCACGGAAGCCACAGACAGGTTAGTGGTGCCATCAAGGCAGGATTTGGGCGGCAGAGGTCTAGGGCCCCGCTCAGCGTAATGCGCAGGAGGGCTCCCACATTTTGACATGATGTGCCTTGTCATCTAAAGCACACTGCCACCTACCAATACCTTGCGGCCCCACTGCAACAACTTTTTGTTTTATGTATATGAAAAAATCTGGTTTTTGTGTGGTTATTATGGAGGCGGTGAGAAAGATGTATACTGTCTAGAGCAGGCACCCCCAACTTGCGGCCCTCCAGACATATTGGCCTACAACTCCCATGATCCCTAGCTAACAGGACCAGTGGTCAGGGATGATGGGAATTGTAGTCCCAAAACATCTGCAGGACCAAAGGTTAGGGGTGCCTAGTTTAGAGATCTCTGGACGTAAGGTGGGGTATGAAATGCAACATGTAAGAAAATCGTTTCCCCGTTCCATTTTTAATAGTTACAAGTTTACATATCCACACTTTGTTTTTTTTAATATTTCAGGGTCAGCGGTACTCCCTGCCACTAGAGCTCATTAGCACTCTTTTCTGCTGTCATGCATTCCTTTGGAATACCTTTAACACTTCATCATAGTAGTAGTAGTATAGGCTACTTAAACATTGTCGAAAGAAAGAAAGAAAGAAAGAAAGAAAGAAAGAAAGAAAGAAAGAAAGAAAGAAAGAAAGAAAGAAAGAGGGGAAATTGCAGTACATATCTCTATGAAAATTTGCCTATGCTAACTTATAGGTTTATGTGCAAATTTACAGATAGAGACTCTAATTTAAATCAGGGTGGGGCAAGAGTTAAAAGCAGGTGTACCAGGCAATAATTTTTTTTACCCTTGTACAGGAGACTAGTTTCTACGCACAGAGTTCTCTGCCCTGCAACCAGAGAGTCATTATCCAAGTTCAAGCACGCAATTCCAGCTGGGTGAAAAGACCTGAAGTGTGAAGCAGGGCCGGTGAAGCATGTGCCCTGAAGAGAGATCTGAGGGCCACAGAGAGGCCTGGGGGCCACATCCGTGCCATAGACGCTTTTCATCTGATTTTTGGTCCTCATTCCAAAGTGGTCATAAAAGACTTTGTGTGTGTGTGTGTGTGTTTTTAACACAACAACGGGTTATTTTCTTCTCCCCCCCTTTTTTACACCATTTCAGAGCGCTTATTTATAGCCTGTGCTGCAGCAGACTGAGCCTGCTGTTTGGGTTGTCATAAAACACCCAACAGATATGGCTTAAGCGCATAACCTTGGCATTTCCCGGACAGGTTTATCCTCCACTGGGTATTTATGGAGGCAAGCAGGACGTTTTTGTTTTCCCTGGCATTGTCCTCGTGGGCTAAATGCTATCTCTTTAACCATCTCCTTTGTGATGCATCTCAAGGAGTGGAAGGTACAGAACGTGCTGCTGCGAAGAGTGCTTAGTGGATTATTATTATTATTATTATTTCCCCTTTTTACTTTTTCATTTCATTTTTCATTCTACCCCTTCTTCGTCACAAATGGGGTTACAATAAACCAAGTCCACGAAAAGCCATTGAGATGTTAGAGAATGTGTCTTTTTAAAAAATAAAAATAAACAAAAAACCAGCTGTTGGTTGAATACATAATTGTTGGGGTGCTTTCCCCACTTTAATCAATGGGATTTTGCTTCCTAGCTAGCTTCCAGTTTTTTAATGTTTGCAAAGCAGTGACAAGCAACCAGAAGCCTCTGGTCACACCCACGTAATACATTTAAAGTGCATGGCTCCCCCCCAACCCCCCTCCAATGCTGGGAGTTGTAGCTTGTTAAGAGTGCTGGGAATTATAGTTCTGTGAGAGGTAAACTACACTGCCCAGGATTCTTTAGAGAAGCGGAGCCATGCGTTTTAAATGTATGATGTGGATGTGACCCTTGTCAAAAATCCACCTTGCAGTCAGCCCCTACTTTGGTCTCCCTGTCACATTCGTCTGGCCAAACGTCTGGAGTTGCCACATGCTGAGTAAGATCAGGGAAGATCTCCCACAGCTCAGTGGCAGATCACATGTTTTGAGTGCAGAAGGACCCAAGATCAGTCCCCGGCATCTTCAGGTACAACTGCGGAAGCCTCTTGCCTGTAAAGGTAAAGGACCCCTGGACAGTTAAGTCCACTCAAAGGCGACTATAGGGTTGCGGCGCTCATCTTGCTTTCAGGCCGAGGGAGCTGGCATTTGTCCACACACAGCTTTCTGGGTCATGAGGCCAGCATGACTAAACCGCTTCTGCCGCAACAGAACACCGTGACAGAAGCCAGAGCACACGGAAACGCCGTTTACCTTCCTGCCACAGCGGTACCTGTTTATCTACTTGCACTGGCGTGCTTTCGAACTGCTAGGTTGGCAGGAACTGGGACAGAGCAATGGGAACTCACCCCATTGCGGTGATTTGAACTGCCGACCTTCCAATCGGCAAGCCCAAGAGATTCAGCGGTTTAGACCACAGTGCCACCCGTGTTCCTGTACACCTGGACAAGTGCGTCCACTCAGTGCAGCGGTCTAAGTCAGTATGGAGCATCTCCTTCTCTTCCTGTGTCCATGCAGCTCAGCATGGTCTCCTTTGATGGAGGGCAGATTTCTTTTATAAAAAATCCTCCAATGTGGCTACAAGCCATAACACTACTGTAATGTGGAGTTAGGCCACAAGACTTCAGCAGGGAGAAGAATCTATGCACGCATTTCCAGCCATCTTCCCTCAGATTTAAAGGTTACTGCTTTACTCAGCTATGGCTGCAAGTGGGGAAGTGGGAGAAGGCAAGAGCAAACTGAGGGATGCCCTTAGTCACAAAGAAGGAGTATGAACAGCTCCCTTCTCTCCAAAACCCCCTGCTAAATGCATCTTCGTATTGTCATCATTACGGCCAGGAAGGCTTTCCTCACACACACCCTTATCTAACTCATGACAACAGTGCTTGAGACTCCGTGTGCTAGAGGCATGCTTCATAATGTGCTTCCGACTCACTGGGCAAGGGCACAAACTCCACAGCCGATGCGCTAGTGATCTTGCTGGTGTCCAGCTCCACTCGGTGATATTCGTAGATGGTCCGACGGTGAGCTTCTAAAAAAAAAGGCAAAGATGGGAGTATTCAATTAAAGCGGGTCTCTGCCCTCTTTGAGACTCTTTGAGCAATATGAGACTGTGGGGCGCAGTCTCATATTGCAGTCATACAGATCTCTGCACGGTTAAATATGATGGTGCAGCTCGTGAGCAGTTTTGGAGCACCTCTGGCATTTTATAAAATAATAATAATATATTTTTATTTATACCCCGCCCTTCCCAGTTCAAAAAACCGGGCACAGGGCAGCTAACAACCAATTTAAAACACTTAATTGATGCAACAAAAAACAGCATAAAATACAGTAGAAAACGTGAATAACAATAAATTCAGAATTCAAAAATCAATTTAGGGGGAAATCCATCCAATAAACATTAGATGATCACCAGGGCTAGCTGGCTAAATTAGTCCTATTTGGGCCAGCGAGGAGACCAGGGGAGAATTAGCTGTGGGATCCCAGAGCGGGTAATCTTCATAAAAAGGGAAGGGGGGGGAAGGAAGGGGAATAAAAGATCAGGCTAAGTTCAAGTTGAAAGCCAGGTGGAATAGCTCTGTCTTGCAGGCCCTGTGGAAGGAAGTTAGATCCTGCAGGGCCCTGGTCTCGTGGGACAGAGCATTCCACCAGCTCGGAGCCATCACTGAGACGGCCCTGGCCCTGGCGGAGGATAATCTGACTTCCTTAGGGCCTGGGACCACTAAACTATTATTATTCATGGACCTTAAGGTCCTTTGTGAGGCATACCAGGAGAAGTGTTCCAGTAAATATCTGTAAAAAAAATTAGAGGCTGGAAGAAAGCTTTTTGGCCCTCCAACATCCTATATAGCAGAAGATCCCTGGAGAATGTAGAATCCAGCTCCTCCCTTCTTTGGGTGTTTATTTACTTGGCCAATAACCAGTTGAGCTCTCTTCTTTGGAATGCGTATTTCCTTTTGCTTACTGCGCAAGAGTAGGAGAATATGGCTGGAGGTTGTTGGCTTATGGTGGTAGGCATGTCACTCAGCCCTGGCACTGTCTGTCTAAGATAAGAACCCATCAGAAAAACCTCAGAGGAACCTCAGATGAGCCCTGCTGGAGGAGAGCAACGATCTATCTAGTCAAGCATCCTCTTTTCCACAGTGGCCAAGCAGATGCCTATGGGAAGCCCGCAAGCAGGACAGGAGGACAAGAGCTATCACCCTCTGCGGCTCTTCAGCAACTGGTCCTCTGAACTTGGAGCTCTCCAGCCAATAGGTCTACCTGTCTAGGGATCCACTCCCATCCTTCTCCTCTTCCAAATAGCCCAGACTCACCAGGCACGCCAGGGGAGGAGTTACGGATCATGAAAGCGTCTGAGAGTCCAGCTTTGACGGGATGTTGTGTAGAACTAATCTCCAGGACAGACATGGGGATCTGGAGCCAGGAAAGGGGAAAGAAGGCTTAGAAAATCCCATCCATGGAGTTAAAGAAAGGTAATTCCACACCCACTCTTAGTGTGTCTCTGCTCCTAAATGGCTAAGACTTTGATGAACTTCTTAGCAGAGGAAACAATAAAGAACTGGAGACTCACCCCATCTTTTAGTTCTGTACTGTCGTGGGTAGGCAAACTAAGGCCTGTGGGCTGGATCCGGCCTAATCACCTTCTAAATCCGGTCCACGGACGGTCCAGGAATCAGCATGTTTTTACATGAGTAGAATGTGTCCTTTTATTTAAAATGCATCTCTGGGTTATATGTGGGGCATAGGAATTCATTCTCTCCCCCCTTTCAAAATATAATCCGGCCCCCCACAAGGTCTGAGGGACAGTGGACCGGTCCCCTGCTGAAAAAGTTTGCTGACCCCTGAGTCTATATTTTATCTTTTAACCAAAAGATAAAAGAACATTCACTGACTAAAAGTGCTCAACCTGCAATGGCGAAAAAAAGAAGAACAAATTCTATCCCACCCTACTAAAAGATGAACACCAATACAGGCTAGGGCATCTTCAAACCATATTATTCCAATAAAGAGCCAAATGCCTAGGTGAAGAGGAACGTCTTTACTTAGTTCCAAATGATGGTTCCAGACACATCACTCTGGGAAGAGCATTCTACAACCAGGAGCCACCACCCATAAGGCCTATATTCATATTGCCACCGCCACCCCGCACCTCCCCGGAGGGATGGGGACGGACACACACACGAAGAAGGGCCTCAGATAATGAGCCTGGTTTAGGTAGATTCATGCAAGGAGAGGTGGTCTCTAAGGTATTGGTGTCTCAAGCTGCCTAAGGTGTTATAGGACAAAACCAGCACTTTGAATTGAGCCCAGAAACTAACTCCCCTCACCTCTTTGTAGCCAAAGACTATTCTGCCATCACTGTGCAAAGCTGCCTGGAAGTCAAAAGAGCCTCTGTCTTCTTTTCCTTCCAGGTACACTTGGTCCCACTGAACCACAAAGACTGTCCCTGAAGAGGAAGAAGAGCAGGAGAAGGGGTGATATGAGAAGGCCATTGGTTTACCCTAACAGCTGGCATGGGGACTAGGAACTTGAAACTTCTGCTATCATCCACAGATTCAAGGAAGGAACTCAGAAGCCAACTAGCCATGCTCTCCGCCAAGAACAAGGCAGGGCCACCCACTTGCCCATAGATTAACCCAACCCAGACTTTTCCATCTTGGTGCCTGTGGACATTGCTGAACTACAATTCCCATCATCCCTGAACAGTGGCCTGAACAGTCTAGGGCTAATGGGAGTTATCAATATCATAAGTGTGAAATAAAGGCAAATTGAGTTGGTACTATAGTCAGAGGCGCCAGCTTCTCAACATGATTGAGGGGGCTTGACACAACATTCTGACATCACGTATGCGAAGTCGTAAGGAGTCAGGGGGCGGAGCTGAACATCCTCTGAATATTGATGGGACCTGGTCCCCTAAAAAAAAGGGGGGCTCCTATGTCTATAGTCCAGCTATACCTCTCAATTGCAAAACAAACAGACCTGTGTGAAAAGCACCTAAGCAGAGAATTTTGGGTTTTCACATTTTGCTTTGCAAAGTAAAGGCTGGTTCTAGCGTTAAACAAAAAGGGAGATACTAAGCGCTCCCAAGGATTTTTTTCCAAGTCTGCATGTGAGGAGGACTCACCATTGTCAAAGTATTTGACGGTGGAATTTCGAGAGTAGCTGGGGTTGAAGTTTGCCATGAGAGGAGCAACATACTGCGTGGCTGTCAGCATCCGATGAATGACGTCCCCCATGAAGATGAAGCCTGGCAAAGAGACCGAGGGAGGGAGGGAGACAAGCTATTTTATGTCACCATCTACAATCCTGTTGCCTTCTTCCCCAGAGACTCCTAGGAACCCCAGGGTCACTTTCTAGAGAGCCAGAGTGCTGCCGTGACACCAGTGGAAGCAGATTCAGAACTGCAGGGGCTCTTCAGGATAGCCACAGCTACACACCCTCACAGCCGCAACCCCTTCTAAGAGTACACAACCTTCTAAGCTTCTACAATAATCTTACAATTATACAATAATAATAGTTAGGGATGTGTTGCAACAATCAGTGCAGATCTCCATGTCCTGCCTTTCAGCTAGGTCTACTATTTTCTGTACACATACATGGACAAATGATTTGGAGAGTGGCAATAACTTCTTTCAGAGTGAAAGAAAGAAAAGAAAAAAATAATTGGTTTTTCAAACAAATACAAATACAATAACCATTAACAAATACGAATACAATAACACTTATCCAGCAGTACAGCTAATGATGTTTGCTTTATCCAATGTCTCTAGACCTACACTTACACATCTGACATTCAAACATATTATTTAACGTAACCCCTCCCCTGAGAATATTAAGTGGTTGGTATAGCAAGCTCTGATCACTGCAGATGGTGACAGCAGTCACAAAATTAAAAGACGCCTGCTTCTTGGGAGAAAAGCAATGACAAACCTAGACAGCATCTTAAAAAGCAGAGACATCACCTTGCCGACAAAGGTCCGTATAGCTAAAGCTATAGTTTTCCCAGTAGTGATGTATGGAAGTGAGAGCTGGACCATAAAGAAGGCTGATCGCCAAAGAATTGATGCTTTTGAATTATGGTGCTGGAGGAGACTCTTGAGAGTCCCATGGACTGCAAGAAGATCAAACCTCTCCATTCTGAAGGAAATCAGCCCTGAGTGCTCACTGGAAGGACAGATCCTGAAGCTGAGGCTCCAATACTTTGGGCACCTCATGAGAAGAGAAGACTCCCTGGAAAAGACCCTGATGTTGGGAAAGATGGAGGGCACAAGGAGAAGGGGGCGACAGAGGACGAGATGGTTGGACAGTGTTCTCGAAGCTACCAGCATGAGTTTGACCAAACTACGGGAGTCAGTGGAAGACAGGAGTGCCTGGCATGCTCTGGTCCACGGGGTCATGTAGAGTCAGACATGACTAAATGACTAAACAACAACATAACAAGGTCTACCTTTTTTGGGAAGATGTCTCTCTTTGCTGTGCCTTTAATTGCCCTTCTGTGTCTGGTGTGACGCCCAGACGTTGCTGCATCTCATATACTCTTTCCCCAAATGTTCAGGGGCAGTAACTTGTGTTTCCCTTGATGTTCCATTGCACACCATTCCGTGGAAAGAGATGCACCTTGCGGCATTTCTGTATTCCTAAAGGCTTAGCATGCAGAACCACTCCTCCTCAACGTTCTGGGGGCAAAAAGATTCCTGCATCGCGAAGAGTTGGACTAGATGACCCTTCTGGTCCCTTCCAGCTCTACAACTCTATGATTCCCATGTGTTTTCTCCAGAGCGACCCTAGGAGCCAATCCTCAGTGGCTGACTCATCTCCTGATTGGCTCCAATGGGCACAAAGGGGGGAAAGACTTCTTCTCAGCGGCTAAAAAGGCTCCCCTTTCATACTGCTGATTGGATGGCTCTAGGACAGTGGAAACAGGAACCCTGCGCTGGATGGGTGCAGACACACAACTAACTCAGGACCACTCTATTAGACTGGTCTCAACTAGGGCCAGGTCCTTTTCAGTACTGGCCCCAACTTGGTGGAACGCTCTGTCACAAGAGACCAGGGCCCTGCGGGACTTGACATCTTTCCGCAGGGCCTGCAAGACAGAGCTGTTCTGCCTGGCCTTTGTTTGGGTTCAGTCTGACCCTTATGGTCTTGATTTATCAGCTACTTTTAAAATGAGGCTGCATTTTAAACTGCATTTTAACCTGTATTTTAAATTGGTCCCCCCCCCCCCCGCATTATGTTTTTTACTGTGATTTTATTGGTGTTAGCCACCCTGAGAAAGGCTCTGGCCGGGGAGGGCAGGGTATAAATTATTATTATTGTTGTTGTTGTTGTTGTTGTTGTTGTTGTTATTATTATTCATTCCCATTCAGTTATGAAGCTCACTAGGCCAGTCACCATCTCTCAGCCCCTAACCTCCCTCACAGGGTCGTTGTGGAGAGCGAGGGGAGAGGAACATGTATCCACTTTCGCATGCCGCAGAGGACGGGCAGGTTAAACATGCAATGCTTAGACATGCAAAGACATCATTGCTCTGGTGGGAGAAGGGGAGGGGAGGTGGGTTTTGCTTCAGTGGCAGTGTGGAGACATAAAATCATCAAGCCGACCGCCTTGCTCAGCTACGAGGCAAACCTTTCAAGGCTCGCTGCTGTGCTGAAAACCTACAGACTGCAGGATTTCAGAGCAGAATGGGCAAGCCATTCCGGTCCTCAGAGCTAGGCTAGCAGCACAGCTGCTGCCAGCTGGGCGGCGGAGGTGACGGCAAGGAAGGTGGAGAAACGAGAAGTTCCAGTAAACACCACAGATAGATTCCAGATGTCACGACAAGTGGGAGCGCAGGAGGTCTAGAGAGGTCAGGAGGGGCAGAAGGATGAGTTGAGGCAGAACAGATTTTCAGAAGAAGCGATGGGGGTTGTGACTCACACTTGCTCTGCGATCCGCCCGGTCTCGTGAACACAGAAACGTACGGAGCTGAAGCTATCTTATACCAAATCAAACAATTGGTCAATCTAGCTCAGTATTATTTCCACTCTCCAAAAGGGAACATTCCCAGCCATTCCTGGAAATGTTGGAGACTGAAACTGTGACCTTCTGTGTGTGTAAAGCAAGTGTTGTTCTGCTTGACTGTGGGCAGCCCACAAAGTGACTTGGACATCAGGGGTGCCCTCTGGCCGCCATTTGCCTGCCTTCTCTTTCAGCCCCTCATTCCAGAGCTTCTTGAAGCATCTCAGAATCATGGAATTGTAGAGTTGGAAGGGACCACAAGGGTCATCTAGTACAACCCCTTAGTATGCAGGAATCTTTCACTCAAAATTGAGGCTCAAACCTACGATCCTGAGATGAAGAGCCCTGTGTTCTATTGGCTGAGCTTGGTAGTAGAGCGGTCACTTTTGCATTGTGAGTGAGGAGCTGGGCATACAGAACTTGCACACAATTTGCATGTGCTATTTTTTATGAATAGATGTGTTATGTATTGAGTTGAATAGGATCCAAATGCAGCAGTCTGATTGGTCCTAGAACAATAGGATGCAAAATGCAGCAGTCTGATTGGTCCTAGAACAATAGGATTCAGAATGCAGCAGTCTGATGGGTCCTAGAAAAATGCAGCAGTATGATTGGTCGCAGCAGCCACCCAATCCAGCTCCAGGTGGAAGTGAATCCGCAACCTGATTGGCCTACAGGAGAATCCAGGAATTAGCCAATCATGTGCAGCCCATTGTGTAAATAATGTATATAAAGCAGATATTTTGGGGGAACTTTCATTCCTCACTACTACGAGCTGAATAAAGAGCATGAAATCCACACTCGACTCCGAGTATATTTCAAGATGCAAGAGCAGAAATTATTGCTATGGTTTAAATAGAAATAAAGTCACATCTCTCCGTAGAATGTGACCAGGTGACCTGGGTGCCCACTAAGTCTGTTGTCCGGGTTGCTGGTGAGCAACGTTAATGCCCCTCCTGTCCTTCCTTCTCATGGTTCTTTATCTCTAAGCTGGACTTGGACTGGCCAGCTTTTCAAATAGAGGGCTGTCCTTGGGAAAAAATAGGACACACAGACACCCTACTTGGAAGGAGGGAGAGCATACGAATGAGAATAATTTCTGGTAATTATCAATTTGCTTTCCTTCTAGGCCAGGAGAGTGGAGCCTTCCAGCTGCTGTTGGACTCCACCTCCCATCAGCCCCAAACACCGCAGACCAGTGACTAGGGATGATGGGAGTTGTAGTCTGGAGGGTCACAGGTTCCCCAATGATGTTATGTGGAAAATCCAGGCCAGGGCACATGAGTAAGAGAAATAAATTATCGTATTGCAGGTTCACTTCAGAGTCCCCCTCAATCAACGCTTTCCCCCCATTTCAGGAAGCAGAAATATAGAGCCTAGTCTTGCTGGAAAGGCAACAGTGAGATTGGCCGGAGTGGGGCAAAACCAGGCCCACACTTCCCACCCAAAGTGGCTGCAGTCCAAGCACTTAGGGTAAAGGAACAGGGATATCACAAAGGACGTGGCCATGTTGCTTCTAGTACCTTTGCTACAGGCACTCCTCACCCCCCCCTCAGTATTCTGAAAATCTTTGCAAAAAAAATCATCCCTTAAACCCAATGTGGTACCCAGTGAAGCTCACCTCCGGTTGCTATGGTGACTTGCCGCAGGTAATGCCCATAGAAGGGGAAGTCAAATGATAGGATGACTCTCTGTAGGAGGATAGATGGGAATAACAGCGTTAAGACAGAAGGCTTGTTGGGTGATAGGTTGAGCATGTTCACGACCCCAAATTTCCACAGGGTTCAAGATCAAATGGAGGAACTTGTAAGCGTACAAATATAGCCTTGAGCATTAAGGAATGGTGGGGACGGAATCCAGATTCTGTGCCAAGGAAAGCCAGTAATTAAACTAAATGCTTGCAAATTAAGCAGATGTGCATGTATTTACCTACTGGCATAATTTATTCTGTTTCCGCTCGTCACAGAGAGGGGCAAGGAGCTTTGCAAAATACGGGGGTTGCACCCCATCCCCTCCTCTGGCTTCTGAGAATTTGTCAAAAACTGCAGGTATATTTTCCAGCCCATCTTTGCTGCCATTTATTATGTATATAAAACGAGGCTGAGATTCTTAAGGTGCTGAATCCTACTACACTTGTGTGAGGCTTTACTTGAAGTACAGCTCACATTCCTGGGGTACAGATTTCGTTGGTGGAGGGCAAGATGTTGGCACAAATGGGCTCCCCTTCTCAAGATGAAACCCTTGATGGAGGAGTGCAACCCTTGTGTGAATTCATTCGTGCAAATAATAACTGATCCAACAAATTCATAAAACTATTCCCCCTAACTTGCAACACTTTATTCTCCGTGTATTCCCCTATAATAAAAAGGCTCTATTGTTATGTGCAGTCTCCACCTCCCTCCCCTTGGAAGTTCATTTAATTTTAAGGCTTCACTCAAAATATTGGAGAAAATATGATCCGTTTGGGTGGAGGGGGAAAGGACAACACAGCCAAGATATTGGTGTATGTCTGTGTTTATGTAAATGTCCCAGACAAGTAACACATGGTGTTAACCCCAACAATACCTGCACAACATATGCTAACGCTACAGTGAAGATAAGCAATCTTTCTGTATTTTTATTTTCTTTTCAGTACCTCTCTGGGATGTGAAGGTATTTTGTTAATTAACCTTTCAGTTAAGGTTTATGTCCGCGCTACGTTGTAGTAATACAATTTGTATCGGATTATTATGGTTCCTCTACTTCTATCGCATTTTAGACTGTTTTCAGTAAACTGCTTTGAGCACAAATGTATTTGTAGGAAATGCGGTAATTAAATAAACTGGCTATGGCTGTGACTAAGAGTTTATGAGTTTAGAAAAATCAATGGCCAAGGCTTTAGAATGCTGTGAGATGCCTGCACAGAGAAGAATAGGCTGACAACACAATTGCTGATTTATGTTGCTGCTGCAGTTATAAGATAAGCAGATGTTTTAGTATTGATTTGCTGGTCACACCTTGTAGGAGCTCAGGAACGGCTAGTTAGCAGCATAGTGCTAAACCATGGTTTGTTCAAGTTGTTTATTCAACAAACCATGAGTTAATCACAAGTTGTCCTACAGGCAATCAAAGAAACCATGGCTTGTTTCCAACATGTTACTCTGTTTTCCAGCTCCTCCCCCCTTGTGCTTTTGTAGTTAGACGAGTGTCTGGGTGGCACCATCAAACAAACCATGGTTAGGAAAGGGTCTGGTTTTACACGTAATACTACACCATGATTAAAACTAACCAAAGCTCATAAACCAACAACAAATCACACTTAAACTTCCAGTCAGGTCTCACACCTGCTAAACTATAGCTTAACAAACCACAGTTTAGTGTTTTGTGTTATGTGCAGAAATACCTGCTTCTCCCTATGCTGATACAGCAGTTAAAATAAGGAGATGTTGGCATTTCAGCCCTCATTTTTTTTTTTTAACATAGGTAGAGGGAAGCCAAAATATGACAAGATGAAATGTTTTCTAGTCAGCTTTCCCCTGCGCCGTAAAACTTTATCTATTTTCTATCAAAATCTTGGACACTAATCACGGTTTGGAGGGAAAGGACAACCAAAGAAAAGTGGCTGGAAAAGCAATGGCAGGTTGTTGGTAGCAATGGATACATAGACAGGTGAGCACATAGCCAACAGGTGAAAAGAGATGCTCACCGAGGCTTGCCTATGCGTATTGGAGAGGATTCCATGGACTTTGACTTGGCTCCTGTTGGCTGCTGTAACTTCTACCCATAGTTCCTTGGCTCGTGCTTCACTTGGACCGTACATTCGAGATATATAGTAGTTGTGGTTGTCTTCCTGAGTAGAGAGAAACAGTTGTGGTAACTACAGGCATAAGGCGCACCCGTTGCCAAAGCAGTTCATCTCCCATTGAAACATCCAGATGTGTGTGCGAGGGTGGGCAGATGAAGAAGAAGGCGAAGAAGAAGAAGAGGAGGAATTTGGACTTGATATCCCGCCTTTCACTCCCCTTAAGGAGTCTCAAAGCAGCTAACAACCTCCTTTCCCTTCCTCCCCCACAACAAACACTCTGTGAGGTGAGTGGGGCTGAGAGACTTCAGAGAAGTGTGACTAGCCCAAGGTCACCCAGCAGCTGTGTGTGGAGGAGCGGGGAAGCGAACCCAGTTCACCAGATTACGAGTCCACCGCTCTTAACCACTACACCACACTGGATGAAAAAGAGGTCAGGGCTCCTGCACAGCTGTGTAGAACTCCAGCAGCTGCAGATTGCATTAAGGATTTGTCTTGTCTTCTTCTGCATCAGGCTACCCTAGTGCTGCACTCTTCTAACCACCTCTCATATTCCCCGGAAATATATTCAATGTATTTCTAATTATTCTATGTAGTTCTCTATTTTATCCTCAGGAATATCTCTGCTGGGTTAGGGAGAATCTTCTCTGTGTCCAAGGGGAAACTGTTGTGCATGCCTATGCGGAAGCTGAGTTCCATAATAATAATAATAATAATAATAATAATAATAATAATAATAATAATAATTCCATGAGACTTACTCCCAGACAAGTGTGCATAGGGTTACAGGGTTAGTTCTGCATCGCACCAGTCCAAGATCAACTCATACCAGCTGCTATTAAACAACATTTTATGAAGCCCTTTATGGGAATTCTATGGTGCAGTCGCCAATGACTATAAATATTCTGACATGGTTTACGTAAACGTTTTCTGTGGTTGAATTGTAAAACTTTAAAAAATAATAATCCAGCAGAGGTTCCAGCTGGTTCATGTGTTAATTGACCTGGCAGGCCCTAGGAAAGTTTGCTGCCCGAGACCAAGTTCCCCAGTCCATGCAATGGAATCCAACCAGGCTGGCAGCTGTTACCTTATTTCAACATTGGTGGTTGGGACAGCACTCCACAGTGTACCTCAGGGCATCAGGCTAGCTCAGGGAGAATGGAAGAATGCCCCACTCTGCCTAATGGTAGGGCTGGCCCTACAATCAGAGCATCAGAGTAGAACTGAGGCCTGACCCATACATGCAGACGCATCATTTAATCACCATACACTTTGATGTCCGGCAGGTGGAAATGTGTGAAATGATTTCATTATAAAAAAAGGGGTGGGGGGAGGTTGTACCCAATGGTAATCCTACTCAGAGTAGACCTACTGAAGCTAATGAACATGACCAACTCCGATTCATTTGTTTCAATGGGTATGCTCTGAGCAGGACTATCATTGGATGCAACCCACTTTGTTTAAGGTGTTGAGAAAAGAAAGGGAAGTTTTTATCTGTGTGGTGCAACTCATAGCTTGATGTTGCCTTTGTCCAGTGGTGAAGACCTAGAGGTGCGGCCTGGTGGTTAGCAGGACAAAGGGTGTTCGCTGGGGCTGATGGGAGTTGTAGTCCCAAGTACCTGGAAGGCACCAGACGGAGGACAGCTGGCCTACAACTATGAACAGAGACTGCCACATGGTGCCTCCACTGTTTGACGTTGCTCCTTTAAACGGCTTGGGGGCAGAGAATGAGAGGGAGAAAAACAGAAAATAGCTTCCATTTGTGTGATCTAGTTATATCTCCCAAAGAGACCACTTTTTTTCAAACCTGGTGATGGGGAAAAGGATAGGAATTCTATTTATAGAGAAGCATTTAATGTGGCAAGAGGTTCTCCCCTCCCCCCCCCTATTTTTTTTCCAGCAAATCGCTCTCTTTCCCTGTAATGTTTGGTGGAGGAGGAATCCTAATTTTCTTGTTCTTGGAGGGAGGGTGGAAGGACCAGGCCCTTTCCTTTTGAAACAGACCTTCAGTTGCTCCATGATCAACCTCTGCCACTTGGGACTGAATTGCTGGGATGCTTTGGTTAACTCTTTCACTGCTCTACAAAGCTGAATGGATAGCTCTATTTGAGGATGCAGGAAAAAAGAGCCATACTGGGTTGAAGGCAGCAGGTGTAGCATTCATCCAAAATGGGCAGCTCTCTACTCCCGGCCCATTGCCTCTCCTCCCTATTAGATTCCATCCATGTGACACCTGTGTTACAAAGAAGTAGACCAGGTGTTTGGACGCTGTGGCCCTCCAGATGTTGCCTGACTCCAACTCCCATCAGCCCCAACAAGCATGGTTGATGGCCAGGTGAGATGGATGTCACAGTTTAGCAACATCTGGAGGGCCAAGTGTTCCCCTCAACTGACCTGGATGGTGACCCCACTCCCATTTATTTCTTAACATTTGTATTCCACCCTTTCTCCATCAAGCTCAGGGTGGCATAAGTTGATGGGACTGGCACTATCTCCAGCGTAGGTTAAGCGAAGGCAGTGATTTGTCCTAATGGGCTTCATGGCTGATCAATGTGGTATCACTGAATTGCAGAGTTGGAAGGGATCCCCAAGGGTCATCTAGTCCAACCCGCAGCAATGCAGGAATCCTGCCCACAGTCATCCCTGGGTGGGCTCAAACAGCCAGACGCAATAACCCATGGGTAGGCAAATTAAGGCCCGGGGACCAGATCCAGCTCAATCGCCTTCTAAATCCGGCCAGCAGACGGTCCGAGAATCAGCGTGTTTTTACGTGAGTAGAATGTGTCCTTTTATTTAAAATGCATCTCTGGGTTATTTGTGGGGCCTGCCTAGTGTTTTTGCATGAGTAGAATATGTGCTTTTATTTAAAATGCATCTCTGGGTTATTTGTGGGGCATAGGAATTCGTTCATATATTTTATCAAAATATAGTCCGGTCCCCCACAAGGTCTGATGGACTGTGGACCGGCTCACAGCTGAAAAAGTTTGCTGACCCCTGCTGACTAACCCACTGCACCATTCCTCAAAGTGAATATTGTGGGCAGGATTCACCTAACAAGTCTTGTGCAGAGGCCCTGCACAAGATCTTCTGCTTGCACAATGGGGCTTTCCAACCCCCACCCTGTGCACCCCCTGAAACTGGCAAACTAAAATGTGTGCACTGATGGAGCATTCAACACAGCACGACACTCAATTATTTCCTTCACTTCTATGATGGCCATTAAGTGTATGACGCCCCTCTCTTCCAAGTTTTCATTAAAAGCAATTTATGTTTGCAGCAAGCACAATTTTCTGTGCAAGTGAATTTCCTGGGTTAACAGCACATGACCTCAAGAAGTTCTGCTTTTGTTTCCGTTCAACTTGCTTGTTGTTAAAGATTTCAGGAGCTAAACCCAAGATTATTAGGTTGTTAAGTGTGGGGTTGTTATTATTTTGAGTCAGAACGACTCCCTTCTCTCTTCTTTCTTCTAAACATCTATTATGATTCCCCTCTTTCCAAACAGGGATTTCGGACCCACACTTTCACGCTGGGTCATCATAACCCACTTTGACTCCATGTTGCAAAGAGGTCCTGCGGCTGAGCTTCGGCTGAAATGAAGCACCATCCCAGCCAAACTTTGTCTTGGAATGCCACCAACAGATTCATGTGGCCTTCACAGCAGGGGCTGATCTGCCATGAAGGACTTCAGCAGTTTGGCTGCTGTTTCTTTAGCCTGATTCCAATCTTGTTGGGAAAGGGTGTGAATTTCGGAATCTGCCTTGCCAGTGCTTCAAGGCAAGAGGGTTAACTTGGAGGACTTGATCCAGAAAGCCCTCTTGAAAAAAGAAGAAGAAAAACAATTGCTTCTCTGAAGCGGGGAGGTAAGGATTCACAGTGCTTAATTTGCAAATAATAAAAAAATGGTGGACCTCCCTACTAGCCTGGAAGCCCCTTAATTTCCAAATTGCAAGGCTGTGGAGGAGACTGATGGACCCTGCCACACACCCCAGAGCAGATATATCAGGCTTCCTTGTCCTCTTGCTTTGGTCTGCCTGAATAGCCCTCCCAAAATCCTTGCCTTGCAGCTCACTTGCGGCAATAAGCTTAATTCACTTGCAGGATTCAGCAAAACATCCATTTCTGACCCTCAAGGAACTACTGGGCTAGTTTTCCTCCAGACGCTTCACCTCCCGCCCCCCGTGAGCATTCAGCCTGTAGGTTTAGGGCAGGGGTCAGCCCAATAATTTTTTCCACCTGAGGCAAAGATGGTGCCGGCCCCTCTCATCCCACATGGAGAAGCTGACCAGCCTGGGAACTCAACCTCATTTCTATACTGGGGACGGGACAGCATTTCCCATCACATCTGAGGGCAGCAAGCTGGCTTTGAGGGCACAGGGCACATACATGGCTCCTCATCTCCCTGAAGCAGCCACCTTGCAACAAAACCAGCTCTGTTTGGGGCTGGGAGTGAATTTGGCAACATCCCCCGTCTCTTAGAGTGTGCTGATGGGCAGTGCGCTTCCTACCCAACTAATGGGGAACCTCCATGGTGGCTGCCGTTAATCACTGGTGCAGGAAAGGTACTCTGCACAAACCCAGAGGCACTCTCTTCTTTGCTACTACTTCACACATTCAAAGCTAAGTCCTAGCACACACACACACACACACACACACACACACACACACACACACACTGCAAATTCTGGGGGTTAAGATCTGGGAAGAGCCTCTGTTCAGATGAATAGCTTGAGGTATGCCTGGTGTTATAAGAATTTTAAGATCTCATATATATATATATATGATGTTCATAAATGTACCAAGTAAACACATACAAATATGTGAACCACATGTAAACCACATGTTTGAAACCCCACAGAAAAGTCCTGAAACAATTTTCTCAAAATGACCTCAAATATTTCTCTGTAACTTTGAAGGAAATGGGAAATCTTAAGGGCACATTTAAGGTGTGAATAGGGTGAGCCTGTGACCTGGATTTAGGAATTAAGTAGTTATAATAACAAAAGAGTGGCCAAAACCCAGATATCTGAAGGCAGCCCTGTTTAGTGAAGCTTTTAATGTTTAATAGACTATTGTCTATTAAACATTAAAAGCCACAAATAACCCAGAGATGCATTTTAAATAAAAGCACACATTCTACTCATGTAAAAACACCAGGCAGGCCCTACAAATAACCCAGAGATGCAGTTTAAATAAAAGGACACATTCTACTCATGTAAAAGCACGTTGATTCCTGGACCGTCCGTGGGCCAGATTTAGAAGGCGATTGGGCCGGATCCGGCCCCCGGGCCTTAGTTTCCCTACCCGTGCCATAAGGGAAAAGGAGCAGTTTTTTCTCATAACCCTGGTCTGTGAGGTGGGAAATGAGCATTGCTTCAGCATCTGTGAGATGTCAAAAAGGGTGCTTGGACAGTCGTCCTCGCCACCCATAGTGACCCATTTGCTCCTTTGTGCGCACAAACACGCACTCACACGCTACAAAGCTCCCAAATGTGTTCT
Source organism: Podarcis melisellensis (assembly GCF_964234715.1). Classification (NCBI taxonomy): domain Eukaryota; kingdom Metazoa; phylum Chordata; class Lepidosauria; order Squamata; family Lacertidae; genus Podarcis; species Podarcis melisellensis. The sequence goes on along the minus strand of NC_138545.1, from coordinate 37,120,471 downwards.
CAATAAAATAAGTGAGGGGAAAACAAATGAAAACAGCAAATGCCGGGGATGGGTGGACTTGGCTGCTTTCACACTGAAGCATGCGGTCCATCATGACCTCATCCCTGGATCACGACTATGTCCCAATCCGCCACCTTGACTTGGTTACAGCAGGAATTAAGAAGAGGAGAGAGAAAGAAAACAAGCAGAGGGGAGGGAGAGGAAATTGAGGGAAAGCAAGATCGTTAAGGGGAAATAAAGTAAAGTCTAGTTACGGTTTTTTTAGCTGAAAAACAATCATCAGTTCTTTCCCCCTGCAAGGCGTCACTTAACCGGAATCCTCCAAGAAACCAGTGGCGTAGCGTGGGTTGTCAGCACCCGGGGCAAGGCAAGTAATTTGTGCCCCCTAACCCGTGGATTTGCGCCCCCTAACCCTAACCCCCAGATGTTGCGCCCGGTGCGGCCAGCCCCCCCTGCACCCCCCCCCCCCGCTATGCCACTGCAAGAAACGCAAGGAGATTAGGTTTTCTATTCTGGTCAAAAGACAGGAGCTACAAAACAAGTTAAAATAACCTCTTATCACAAAAAAAAGAACGGAAGGTTCAGCTGATGCAGAGGCATGCAGAGTTTCTGCTCCCAGGCCTGACAAAGAGTTCTGTGAAAGGCAAAAGCTTGCATAGACCGTATCGAGCCGATTCAGCAAAGGACATAACTTGATACCTGTGCAAAGTAAAGATGGGTTATTTGTTATTCCATTAACATACATTTAGCTCAGATGGTTAGAGCACGGCACTGATGATGCCAAGGTTGCAGGTTCCATGCAGCTGCATTGCAGGGGGGTGGACTAGATCAGCCATAGGCAAAAAACGGCCCTCCAGATGTTTTGGGACAACAAGTCGCATCATCCCTGACCACTAGTCCTGTTAGCTAGGGATGATGGGAGTTGTAGTCCCAAAATATCTGGAGGGCCGAGTTTGCCTATGCCTGGACTAAATGATCCTCTGTGTCCCTTCCAACTCCACAATTCTGGGATTCTGGGATTCCTCATTATCCCCTCCCCCCCCCCCCCGTTCCTTTGTTTTAAAGAGCATTCACCTCTGCCAGGTTAATATCAATACAGTGGTACCTCAGGTTAAGTACTTAATTCGTTCCGGAGGTCCGTTCTTAACCTGAAACTGTTCTTAACCTGAAGCACCATTTTAGCTAATGGGGCCTCCTGCTGCCGCTGTGCCGCCGGAGCACGATCTGTGTTCTCATCCTGAAGCAAAGTTCTTAACCTGAAGCACTATTTCTGGGTTAGCGGAGTCTGTAACCTGAAGCGTATGTAACCTGAAGCATATGTAACCTGAGGTACCACCACTGTACGTGTACACATCGTACAATTAAAGCACATTCCCCGCTCCCAAAGAATCCTGGGTATTGTGGTTTAAGCCTCACAGACAGTGCTATTCTTCTAGAATAAGAGATGCCGGAACTCACCATGATGTCTTATAATGGCAATAGTGTGCAGCCCACCTGAGAGGTGCCGGAGCTCAGTTCCTGCGAGTTTGGGCTGGGGGGAGGAAGCTCTGTTCACAGAGCTTCGACTTCCTTGACAAGCTACAGTTCCTAGGATTCTTGAGCATTGGGGATGAACTTAAGTGCACTTTTTAAATGTCTGGACGCGGGTGGCGCTGTGGTCTAAACCACAGAGCCTAGGGCTTGCGATCAGAAGGTCGGCAGTTTGAATCCCTGTGATGGAGTGAGCTCCCGTTGCTCGCTCCCTGCCCCTGCCAACCTAGCAGTTTGAAAGCACGCCAAAAGTGCAAGTAGATAAATAGGTACCACTGTGGCGGGAAGGTAAACGGCGTTTCCGTGCGCTGCTCTGGTTCGCCAGAAGCGGCTTAGTTATGCTGGCCACATGACCCGGAAGCTGTACACCGGCTCCCTCGGCCAGTAAAGCAAGATGAGCACTGCAACCCCAGAGTCGGCCACAGCTGGACCTAATGGTCAGGGGTCCCTTTACCTTTATATACAGTGGTACCTCGGGTTACAGACGCTTCAGGTTACAGACTCTGCTAACCCAGAAATAGTACCTCGGGTTAAGAACTTTGCTTCAGGATGAGAACAGAAATCATGCTCCGGCGGCGCAGCAGCAGCAGGAGGCCCCATTAGCTAAAGTGGTACCTCAGGTTAAGAACAGTTTCAGGTTAAGGACGGACCTCTGGAACGAATTAATTTCTTAACCCGAGGTACCACTGTATACAGTATGCATCCAGTGTTTATAAGAAGCAGTGTCAGTGATGAGGGTGAAAGATGAGTGGTTTGCCAAATGGCTCGACCTTCTCTTTGCTCCAGGGGCACCTCAAAAAGGACCCATGGCAGGTCCTTCCTCAAGCCTGAGTTTTCATTTCACTACATTCAAAGGGCTGCATCATTCCAAAAAGCGACAACGTACAGGAAAGGGAGATTGGGGTAAATCAGGAGAGAAAAGGAGCGGAGCGCTGAAACGGCAACAGGACTGCGAGTGCAGCAGAGCAGGACCCAAATTTAGTAATGGAATAAGAGGCCCTGGTTTCCCCCAAAGAAGCTATAATCAGGGTTTTACCAATGTCACACCCATGATCAGGCACATGACACACACCATACATGACCTACTCCGTTCTGGGGAGACACCCATTCGCTTCTCAAAACCACCCATCACTGAGTTCCACTTGGCAATGCCTCCTTGGGAGATGCTGGCATGCTGCCTCTGCCAATGTCTCAGCAAAGCCTGCTGAATTCTGCTCTGAGCCAATACCCTCAACCAGCAACCAAGGCCTCCTGGGTGCCGTTGCCTCCAGCATAAATTCCCTCCTCCTGTTTTTTCTCCCAGATCTAGCATAAGGAAGGTAGGTTTCGTTTTTTAAACATCAGGGCAGATTTCTTAATCCTAAATAGAGTTCAGCTACGGTGACAAGCTACCTAGGACATCTATGGAGTTTGTTCCTGGTAGTTTTAAAAGGACCAGGGGGGAAAAGGTCCACCAGGCATTTATTAGAGATGTTTTAAGTTTAGGACATAATAAAATTATGTGCAGAATGCTATCACTTATTCCACTTTGGGGACTCCAATTAGAATAGATTAGAGATATCTTCTAGGGCTGCCAACTTTTAAACTGTCAGCTGTAGCTTGAGTTGCAAGAATGAGCAGAGGACAATCTTCATCTCCATGAACCTGCCCTTCAATTTATGCTATCTTCAAAGGCCCTGTTCTGCATTCCGTCACCCAGGCAGGTGTGATTTGTGCAAACGCGGGACAGGGCCTTTTTGGTGGCAGCCCTAATTGCAGAATTCCCTCCCAAAGGAATATAAGATGGCCTTTCTCTGCAGGTAGGAGAATAATAACTTTTTTGCCCTGCCAGGCTTTACATAGGTTGAATTCAGACTAAGTTAGTTGCACAAGGTCACATCCACACCTTACATTTGAAGCACTTAATTTCTCCAAAGAATCCTGGGAACTGTAATTTGATCAGGGTGCTGGGAATTGTAGCTCTGTGAGGGGTAAACTACAGTACCCCATTCACTGGGGGGATGCCATGTACTTCAATTGCGCTGTACAGGGACAGGGGTGGCACTGTGGTCTAAACCAGTGTTTCCCAACCTTTTATCTCCAGCTGTTTTCAGACTACAATTCCCATCACCCCTGACCACTGGTCTTGCTAGCTAGGGATCATGGGAGTTGTGGTCCAAAAACAGCTGGAGACCCAAGGCTGGGAAACACTGGTCTAAACCACTGAGCCTCTTGGGCTTGCCGATCAGAAGGTCAGCAGTTCGAATCTCCAGGACGGTAGTAAGCTCCCATTGCTCTGTCCCAGCTCCTGCCAACCTAGCAGTTCGAAAGCACACCAATGCAAGTAGATAAATAGGGACCACTGCGGTGGGAAAGTAAACAGTGAGGGCAGGGATGTCTTCACCTAATGCACATTACCTGATTTGTTTCCCCAAACTTACAATGCCCCTCCCCATGCCAGCTAAAGTAAGCTGTCATCTGAACACGTGCAATGACTGTCTCAAATGTACGCAACTCAGCTTGACTGTGGCTTATGTTTCCAGACTAGATGGAAACCGGTTTGAGGGAGAATGCCTCAAACAGCAATTATTTCTCAAGAAACTACAAGATGGCAGCAACACAGGAGAGCATGCTGGAGCACGCAGCCATCATCACAAATGCATGGGGTGGGCTAGTCATTAGTTCCCAATGAAATCAATGCAACGTGACTACATTGTCCCATTGTTTTGAATGGGAACGAAACCCAAAAACACAGACTGGGTCTCTAGCCCAATGCTTTTCAATGCTGTGGTTTTGCTTATCTTATCTTCTTCTTCTTGGTGGGTTGAACGTTCTTTTCAAATGTATTGTTGCTTTATTTGTTTATTTATTCATTCATTCAATCAATCAATCAATCAATCATGCCTTGGAGCAGGGGTCAGCAAACTTTTTCAGCAGGGGGCCTGTCCACTGTCCCTCAGACTTTGTGAGGGGCCAGATTATATTTTGAAGGGAGGGGGGGAGAATGAATTCCTATGCCCCACAAATAACCCAGAGATGCATTTTAAATAATAGCACACATTCTACTCATGTAAAAACACGTTGATTTCTGGACCATCCGCGGGCCGGATTTAGAAGGCGATTGGGCCTGATCCTGCCCTCGGTCCTTATTTTGCCTACCCATGCCTTGGAGGAACTCTTCCCAGAGCCAGAAGAAGTACTGAATTTTCATTTATAAAAAGCGCTTTTAAAGGGCGGCCTTGTTTCCATCTTTCTGCTAATTTCCACTGATCCAGCAGCTCCTGCTCAAGGCACAGCTGCAGAGGCTGGTTGAAAAGGACCAGCAATCCTTTTTCCCCATGCGGAAGACCCATTGCTGTGCCTGAGCTTGAAATCCTAGCTGTGCAGGCATGTCAACACTTCAAGCCCCCCACATCTCTGCGCCCCACAGCAAGCGATAATGGCTTGAAATCAGGCTGAGCCTCTCCCTTTCTGCTCCAGCTGCTGACAGCTAAGAGAGCGCAAACTTTGCGGCTATAATTGCTGGCGCCACACCACTGAAGTGTGCGTCGCGGGTCTTCCCCCCACCCCACCCACCGCGCTTCTGTATTGATTTCAACTCATTAGAATTCGCTCCCCTTTCATCTAGACACGGCTCACGCTCTTAATTCCAAAGCGCAGAAGCAATGCGCCATTGATCTGAGCCACTCGGGGGAATTCTCTGCTGCTACAATCAAGCCTCCTGAGCTCTTCCATTTCCCAACGCATCACAGAGGTGCATGAACCTTCCCACAACCGGTCTGAGCAGAAGTTTTCCACACTGCCTCTTCTTGTCAGCCATCAGACCATTACAGAATTCTTAGTTAAAGACAGCACATAGTTAAATGGTGGAACTCACTTCCACAGGAGGAATGGCTTTGGGTGGCTTTAAAAGAGGAGCGATACTTCTGAATCCCATTTCAGGTGGGGCCAAATTAGGCTGAGAAAATGACAGCCGTTTATTTACTTTTATCCTGCCTTTACCCACAAGTGCTTTCAGGGCAGCTAATACAGTGGTACCTCAGGTTAAGTTCTTAATTCGTTCCGGAGGTCCGTTCTTAACCTGAAACTTTTCTTAACCTGAAGCACCACTTTAGCTAATGGGGCCTCCCGCTGCTGCGGCAGCGCCAGAGCACAATTTCTGTTCTCACCCTGAAGCAAAGTTCTTAACCCGAGGTACTATTTCTGGGTTAGCAGAGTCTGTAACCTGAAGCGTATGTAACCCGAGGTACCACTGTATAACCTTCCACACAGTTTGGTTATTTTTTATATATATAAATGTAAAGATTTCCAATGACTCATCTAAGTTGTCCCTTAGGACCAGAACAGCAGAGAACAAAACCAAGTTTTATGTTCAATGAAATGTGACCAAAAATATCCTTGGCGTAGAGTTTTCAGTGGGCTTACATAACAAAGGGAAGTGTTTGGCATAATCATTTTAGGAAACACTGGATAAAATGTGGCCTTTGCAGTAACTGTACATCAGGGAAGTTCAAATCAGGAAAAATAAATACAGTAAATGGACAAAAGGACAAAGATGTTATGGGGTAGACGTACTCCTGCATCCCCCCTGAAAAAAAGCACTGGACATATCTATTAAAGGTACTCCAGTCTCTGCTGACCTTCATCCTTAAGGAAACCAAGTCCTGGGAAGGTGCTTGGAATTAATGGAGCCTCTCACTGCTCAAAGATTGGGGTGACGTGCAGAAATCTCTTCCTCAGTGCTACCTCTCCTCTGCTTTTCCTACCAATATTTGCTGCACTTTGTTTAGCGACACAGCATCAAAACAAGGAACATTCCTGTGCGTATATGCGGGGGGTTCACAACAACGCCTCTTGTGAGTGACAAAAGACGTTTCCTTTTTTCCTGGCTGTTGTGCTGCCACCTCCGTCTGCCAGCAATTTTGGGGGAACAGAGAGAGGCAGGAGAGACAGAACTGCTTACTCAGGTGGTGGGGGAGAAAACTAGTTAAGAGTGGGTTTCTGGTCAGCCTTTTGAGCAAAAAAAAGGGGGGGCCCCGAGGTAGCTCACAAAGCAAATACAAAACGCAAGCAATAAAATGCAACTTCAATTCTTGCAAGGCAGCGAACTCCCAACATCTTTAAAACACACACACACAAAATAAAATAAAAGTCCAAGTGACACCACACTTTGGTTCAGAATTGACCTGGGGGGCTGCCAGTGGCTGATCCCTGCCCTATCTGATCCAAACATGTTTTTCACAAAGTAAACAAGGCTTACTCGAGTCAGAAAACTTTCTGCCCAACTGACACATCCTTGGCTTGTGTGCTGTTCCCTATATGTGACACTCACCACAATCTGTGTTTCATTGTCCGTCAAAGTGTCAATAGCCAGGCTCCCGCCAATTAAATCTTCGCTGATCCGAGTCCTCGAGTCTCTTGGCAAGGTTTCCCGAGTCTTTCGCTCCCAGGAATGAGGTTCTATCCCAACTGTGGAGACATCTCTCTGGGTCCAAGCTGTAGGGAGAGGAAGAAAAGCGAAGAATGATTTCTTAGCGTACGACGATGGCTCCGAGAAGCCAAGGCCACATTCCACACCAGCCTTGCTTCACGTGCTCTGTGAGTGCTTCTGCCTATCTGAATTGTGCCGAAGAAGAAGAAGAAGAAGAAGAAGAAGAAGAAGAAGAAGAAGAAGAAGAGGAGGAGGAGGAGGAGGAGGAGGAGGAGGAGGAGTTTGGATTTGATATCCCGCTTTATCACTACCCAGTGGCGTAGCGTGGGTTGTCAGCACCCGGGGCAAGGCAAGTAATTTGCACCCCCTAACCCGTGGATTTGCACCCCCTAACCCTAACCCCCAGATGTTGCACCCGGTGCGGCCGGCCCCCCCTGCACCCCCCACGCAACGCCACTGTCACTACCCGAAGGAGTCTCAAAGCGGCTAACATTCTCCTTTCCCTTCCTCCCCCACAACAAACACTCTGTGAGGTAAGTGGGGCTGAGAGACTTCAGAGAATTGTGACTAGCCCCAGGTCACCCAGCAGCTGCCTGTGGAGGAACGGGGAATCAAACCTGGTTCCCCAGATTACGAGACCACAGCTCTTAACCACTACACCACACTGGCTCCCTTAAACTCTGATACTGACTCTCGGTTGCCTGGACGGAAAACAGAGAGAGGGATGTGATCTTGTCTGCAGGAATGACCCTGCTACAAACCTTCCTTCCCTGCCAGCCAAACCTGGGTGCATTAAATGCCCTTCATTGTCAAAAGGACCCTCACTGATCCACAAGAGATTTACAGGGGCAGATGCCTCATCCATCCCCAAAAAAGCTGCTGCTTTGTTCTTTAGGTCTTCCTTTGTGCATGGCTTTGTGGGGTGGTTTCTTGCAGAGATATAATTCCTTCTGTTTCCAAACTTCGAAGGAGAGCGCTGGGCCTTATGTAGCCTAAACAGGACCAACAATGGGCAAGAGGGAGGTATCAGGAGGGGAGATCCCAAAGCTTGCAGAAGTACAAAGCCGCCCAATGAGGAGTGAGCATGCTCAGTGGGCATGGAATGCCAGGGTGCTTCCAGGCTGTCAATATTTTTCAGTGGGATTCAATCACATACCGGAAAATCCAGGTTGTGCAATTGCAGTTGGATTGGGAGCTCCAGCACAACACACTCTCTTCCCCCAAAGTTATGACTTTTTGCAAAAATGAAAATGGTGGAGAAATGCAACGGAAAGTGTGGGACGACACTTGCTTTGACACAACGTCGTCTAACCTCCCTGCGAAGAAATCAGAGCGAATGCATAATAAAGTGGAGCTGTGGGTTAATCCACAGAGCCTAGGACTTGCTGATTAGAAGGTCGGCGGTTCGAATCCCCGCGACGGGGTGAGCTCCCGTAGCTCGGTCCCTGCTCCTGCCAACCTAGCAGTTTGAAAGCAAGTCAAAGTGCAAGTAGATACAGTGGTACCTTAGGTTAAGTACTTAATTTGTTCCGGAGGTCCGTTCTTAACCTGAAACTGTTCTTAACCTGAAGCACCACTTTAGCTGATGGGGCCTCCTGCTGCCGCCGTGCCGCCGGAGCACAATTTCTCTTCTTATCCTGAAGCAAAGTTCTTAACCTGAAGCACTATTTCTGGGTTAGCGGAGTCTGTAATCTGAAGCGTATGTAACCTGAAGCATATGTAACCCGAGGTACCACTGTAAATAGGTACCGCTCTGGCGGGAAGGTAAACGGCGTTTCCGTGCGCTGCTCTGGTTTGCCAGAAGCGGCTTAGTCATGCTGGCCACATGACCCGGAAGCTGTACGCCGGCTCCCTCGGTCAATAAAGCGAGAGGAGCGCCGCAAACCCAGAGTCGGCCACAACTGGACCTAATGGTCAGGGGTCCCTTTACCTTTACCTTACCTCCATGGAAACGAACCGGGATGAACACGCAATAAACAAGTTGTCTGGAAGCACCTTGGCTGTTTTGGCAGAGGAGAGGACATGGAAAACTGGGTAGAAGAAGGATTGGCATGGGAAATTGTTAAGGAGGGCGGGGCTAGGGGTTGGCCAGGATGGTCCCCCACCAATGGTGCAGGCCGGGGTGGTGGTGCAAAAATCATGCCTCTCCACTCTGGCTCGGCTCCTCTGTCAAGGGCTCAAGGGACATTGGGGGGGGGGGGGACCGAGAAAGCTCCTTGCCAAAGGAACCCAGGTATGCCTCTGGTGATGACCCATTGGAACTTGGCACTGCAACATTATGTTGCAGGTCTCGCTCATCCTATTTCTGTTCCTTTCCTAAAGCCAGGGGTTGGGATTGACTCTCGTGCGCGGCAACAGCAGACCGGATGCCAATATTTCAGATGTTCAGAACATTTGATGCTGGGATGGGTGGAGGAGAGCTGAAAATGAAGCAATGGAGCCCAAGTCCATAGCCTTCGGAAATAACTGGCATAGTCAGTCCCTGACCCCCTGGCATATGGATTTGCAGCAAAGGCATGTATTTGACACACACACACACACACACACCAACCACACACACCAACCTCTTTCGGGCTTTTTATAAAATGCTTTTGGCGCCTGTCAAAGGGGTTTTGTCTCTCTCGTGCGTCACTGGGGCGCCTTAGGCAGCTCCAACTTGGCCTCAGTCACCCATCTGTAAAACGGGAATAGCAGTAACCCACACCAGAAGGTTACTAAAAGGAACAAACCTAATCAGGCCTATGCAGTACTTTGCAAATTAAAAAACGTTATATAAATGGCAATTAGTAGTTGCAAAGCATCTTGTTTATGAAATGCAGCATATAGATGATTCACGGTATAATAATAGCTTACAAAATGAAGGTTTTTCTTGGCACAGGATTTTGAAGGCTTTCATTGGTCTAAAATAAATACGCTCGGTGATAACTTTAATACTCAGTTTTTGGTGCCAGGCGTTACTCCTAGAACATGCAAAACAACCAGACAGGCAACAGTGCCTCTGAGAAAGTACAGATGGCCTTTCTCACTCCCACCCCATATATTTGTGACAAGCAGGTTGTCTGAAGGTACATTTTGAGTTAAGAACATTAGAAGATGCCTCTTGAGAAGGCTGCAAGCGGGGCGATGAATTGCCTCTACTGAGTTGAGCATCTCTCCTTACGGTACTAAAACTCTGGCTACAACAAGAGATAGGGCAATAACCAGCCCACATGTATTCAGCCATTACCAGATACTAAACATTCTAAATGAAACTGGTGTACAAGCAATTCATCCTACTCTTCCGAGCAAATAAGGGCCCATTCCAAGGCATGAAGTTCTGGTTTGCCACCTTTTGAAATAAGAAAAGTCACATTACGATCTAAAGAGCACCCTCTCACTATTTCTAGCACACCATTTGACACTAGAATGACAGTGAGAGAATAATCACAATGATTAGTGTGTCAGTGACCAGGATTTGAACCTCCTTTTTGTATTATCCTTTTTAAAATTAAATTTCCAAAATTTCACGACTTCAAATTGAATAATTACATTGTTTCATAAACTGACTTCCTGCTCACAGTTCCACAGTGTGTTTTCATTCAAACCCTTTTCTACTGCGTTATATATCAAACTCTATTACAGAAATCCCTCTAATACAGTTACTTAATAGTTTTTCTACGGCTGCTCCATCTCAAATCCGGCCCGCAATTTCACCTGACTATAATACTTTCTCACATAGTCCATGAAAGGCAGAATTTTGAATCTCCACTGAGTCACAAAACATAGGTCACTTCTAGACTGCCTTTTCAGGTAGGATTCAACCATAACACCATCCAATTTGTGTTGCACAATTATAGCTGATTTCACAATTGCAGTGGTACCTTGGTTTAAGAACAGATTGGTTTATGAACAACTTGGATTAAGAACGCTGCAAACCCAGAAGTAGGTGTTTTGGTTTGTGAACTTTGCCTTGGAAGCAGAACATGTTGAGTGTGTTCCACTTATAAATTGAGTCCCCCACTGCTATGGGAAAGCACACCTTGGTTTAAGAACGCTTTGGTTTAAGAACGGACTTCCAGAACGGATTAAGTTCATAAACCAAGGCACCACTGTATAACAATCCCCAAAAGGTCAGATTTTTATTTTTATTTTGCAATAGGGAAAGTGACAGGAAAATGCCCTGGAAAGAATGGGATAACACCGCTCTGGCACAACGTCATCTAACCTCCTAGCAAACGAATCACCACAAATGCTGAGTAAACACCCCGGTTGCCTGGAAGCACCTTGATTGAATGACCTTTAGTTCGTCATACACTCTCAGCCTAGCCTACCTCAAAGGGTTGTTGTTATAAGAAGATTGTAGCGCACGGTGAGGGGTCCATGTAAGCTGTTAAGTGGTGGGTGAACATATCAGACGACACAGCGATTCTTCAAATAGCTCTTGTTTATTCACAGGGCAGAAAAGAACTGAAGTGAAGGGTTCAACCAGCCTGCTTATATAGAGCTCCACTAGAACACAACACACACACACACAAAAAGTAGAGACATCACCTTGCCAACAAAGGTCCGTATAGTAAAAGCTATGGTTTTCCCAGTAGTGATGTATGGAAGTGAGAGCTGGACCATAAAGAAGGCTGATCGCTGAAGAATTGATGCTTTTGAATTATGGTGCTGGAGGAGACTCTTGAGAGTCCCATGGACTGCAAGAAGAACAAACCTATCCATTCTTAAGGAAATCAGCCCTGAGTCCTCACTGGAAGGACAGATTGTGAAGCTTAGGCTCCAATACTTTGGCTACCTCATGAGAAGAGAAGACTCCCTGGAAAAGACCCTGAAAGATGGAGGGCACAAGGAGAAGGGGATGACAGAGGACGAGATGGTTGGATAGTGTTCTTGAAGCTACCAGCATGAGTTTGACCAAACTGCGGGAGGCAGTGGAAGACAGGAGTGCCTGGCGTGCTCTGGTTCATGGGGTCACGAAGAGTCGGACACGACTAAACGACTAAACAACAACAACAAGAACACAACAGTAACCATTTTCTGTAACTATCCAATCACTGAACGTCATTTTCAATCCCTTATTTGCATATGTGGACCTGAGTGAAAACTATCTACAGTATCCCCCTGCTGGCCCAGGGTGAGAACTTCAGTACATAGCATAAGCTACCCTTAAATTCCTTGGAGAACGGTTGGGATCGAAAGATGCCTTCAGTAAACACACTGTGAGCTCGCTTTTAAAACTTCATGCATGCGCGTCACCTGTTCAAATCCTTGTAACAGACAGGCTTCTTCTGTGGCCTGCCAATTTAAATCAAGGCGTTGGCCACCATATCTGCCCACTAGAAATAAGGAACCAATGTCACACAGCAGACACGTTATTCTGGTCTTCCTCTCCGGAACCGCTCCTTTTTATGAGGGCTGCCGTGGCATATATTCATCCTAGCCCTGCTTCCTTCCACAAAGCTGCATTTAGGCTGTGGCTTCCAGGAGGGGCCTGGGAATCCAGATGTTTTGCACTGACGCAAAGAGTGGTATGGCGATGGAAACAGGCCCTGGACACTTGCTTTTGGCAAGGGATGGTGGGGTGGGAGGAAAAATAGGCCGCCGTAATGGGAAGGAAACCTTTTCTTTTTCTTTTTTGTAGATCAGACTTTCAGAGGCCTAGCTGGTTTTAAAAAGCATAGAGCCCACGAATTGATCCTGGATTATACTGGGCCATCAAATGTTGAGAAGGCTGGAAGCGTCAGCTTTTGATTTCTAAAACGTGAAATGAATATTATAGTCACGTATAGATTGTGTTCCATGTCCTGTCTGATGTGAAGGAATGGTTGGAAGAGCTGGGTATGTTTAGCCTGGATAAGACTCAGACTGAGAGGAGATGTGATAACCATCTTCAAATACCTAAAAGGGCTGCCACATGGAGGATGGGAGCAAGCTTGTTTTCTCGTGCTCCAAAGGCAAGGACACAAACCAACGGCAAGAAAGTGGATTGTGACTAAACACCAGGAAAAACTTTCTGACAGTAAGAGCTGTTCAACAGTGGGACGGTCTCCCTCAGGATGTTGAGGACTCTCCTTCTGTTATGTACTGAGTTGAATAGGATCCAAAAGGCAGCAGTCTGATTGGTCCTAGAACAATAGGATTCAGAATACAGCAGTCTGATTGGTCCTAGAACAATAGGGTCCAGAATGCAGCAGTCTGATTGGTCCACAGGAGCCACCCAATCCAGCTCCAGTTGGAAGTGAATTCGCAACCTGACTGGCCTACAGGTGAATCCCAGAATTAGCCAATCACATGGGGCCCATTGTGTAAATAATGTATATAAAGCAGATATTCTGGGAGAACTTCCATTCCTCCTCACCACTATGAGCTGAATAAAGAGCATGAAATCCATGCTCGACTCTGAGTATATTTCACCTTCTTTGGAGGTTTTTAAGCAGAGGTTGGGTGGCCCTTTTTCATGGGCGCTTTAGCTGAGATTCCTGCATTGCGGAGGGTTGGACTAGAAGACCCTTGTAACTCTACAATTCTAGGATTATAAGTGTGCAAGCCTGAGCCTGTGCATACACTATACCGTGGACCCTCTAGATACAAATTAAATTCATTCCGGGGGCACGTCTGCAACCCAAAAAGTCCGTAGGCAGAGGCGCCGCTTCTGTGCATGCTGCAAAACCCGGAGGTATACACTTCTGGGTTTGCCGTGTTCGTAACCTGAAAGTTACGTATCCAGAGAGGTACATAACTAGAGGCTCCACTGTACCTTTGCAGCACTTTCAAAGGACATTCTTTCCCTTAAAGAATTCTGGGCGCTGTAGTTTACCCCTTACCGAGTTAGCAACCCTCAACAAACTACAGTGCCCATAATTCTTTGGGGGAAAGAATGTGCTTTAACGATATAGTGTGTATACAGCCTGAGAGTAAAAGAGTAGATTTTTATCTTTTTTTAAGAGTTATTGTAACTGGGTGGGAAATTGTTTGACCTGACCGGAGCACCTTGTACACCAGAGCTGTCCTCTCCAACTGCAAAAATGCATCTCAAGAAGAGTTTTGTACCATTGCTTCTGCCATTTTGAACATCAGCATAACATCATTTCCTATTTATTTATTATATTTACACCCCGTCCTACCTTCAAGGAGCTTGCCGCAACAGACACGGTTCTCCACCCCTCACAAAATCACTGCCTACACAACCATATATATTTTTACTCATGGAACCGCATTCCTGCAGAATACCACAGAGCGGCAAACGGCAAGACGAGAAAACAACAACAAAATATTCTGTTTTCCTTGGTAACATCTCATGAAAGAAATGCATGATGCGACAAAAGTGACGTCATTTGCATTCAGAATTTTGCCAACCCTGCCTCACTTCATTGGCTGCTGTTTGAGGGGGGCAGAATTCTGAGTATGATGATGTCACAACCTATCTTTCGTTTCCCAATCAGGCCATTTGGCTAAGTCAGACTCTATGGTTTGGCTGCTTTCCCTCTCATTTCCTGGCGTGAAAATATTAAGCTGAGACAGACTTTATGAAACAGGCAAACGCTGAAAGGACCACGAGACTCATTCCTGCTGCCACGCATTGCTGACTTTTCCTGTTTACACGGTTTTCCAGCTGAAATTGGGCTGCAGGCAAAGGATCTGGGCGAACTTGGGATGTTTTAAAGTGACGCGGCATGCCAAGTTGTTTTTGACTCAGATAACCTTTGCTGTCTATGAAAGGATGTTCTGGCCTTGTTGACTTGCAGACAGATGTACTAAAATTGTTCAGGTGCTTTCCAAGAAAGAGGGGCCCTGAAATTTCGCATACACCTGGACAAAGAAACTCTGCTTACAGAAGGATATGAAGATGAGATACTTTTGCAGAGCTCCCTCAAAAGTCCTGTTCATTCATTGCTCCTTAGGTGATGAACCATTATATGATAGTCGTCCCCCTAGTAACATTTATTTAGTCTTAATCTCTGCCTATCAGCAATACAGCTCTGTGGTCAGTTGACCCTAAGCTTACTAACCAGCAAGAATATGCCTTGTTGGATTTGACTGCAATCTGCCACACAGAAGCTGAAAACAGACTCACTAACCCATCTGCAGCCGAAAAATGTAGTTTTTTTCTCAATCCGGAATCATTAGATCCTGCCAGCCACAATGCCGGGTGTGGTTAATTAATATGCATTTGAAAGTCCGCCCCTTGATTAGGTTATCCACACCTTTTCCTCTCCCTAGGTGAACAAAGGAGAAAGTGGTGTTTTGAAATGGACACACTGCAGGTTAATGTGGGAATCCACCTACAATGGACTTTTATTTTCAGATTGAAACCAGTTTCTCCAGAAGCACTTTTCAGGGGCAAAAAAATTGCAATAGATTTCTTCTTCTTCTTCTTCTTCTTCTTCTTCTTCTTCTTCTTCTTCTTCTTCTTCTCCTCCTCCTCCTCCTCCTCCTCCTCCTCCTCCTCCTCCTCCTCCTCCTCCTCCTCCTCCTCCTCTATACTGCCCTTCATCCGAGGACCACAGGGCGGTTCACAGCGTAAAAACACAAAAATACATTACACCTAGATTGCATGTGGACCACGTAGGAAAAAACAAGTGCTCAGCATCCATTGATTGTAGGATAAGATGGCATGTGTACACAATGGCTGAAGCTGACTGGATTGGCAGCTGTATCTTGCTTTGTGACTGGCAATGGGATAGCAGCATCATGCACTGAACCTCAGGCTGAGAGCACACCATACCTTCAAAGTGCCTTCAAAGGATATCACCCAGCCCCAAGAGAATCCTGGGAGCTGCAGTTTGTTAAGGGAGCTGAGAATTGTAGCTCTGTGAGGGGGTAAACTACAGTTCCCAGGATCCTTTGGGAGGGGGCTGCTTTGAGTGTGCTTGCAGTGTGTATAAAAGGGACGTGCGTGGCACTGTGGTCTAAACCACTGAGCCTCTTGGGCTTGCCGATCGGAAGGTCAGCGGTTCAAATCCGCGTGACAGGGTGAGCTCCAGTTGCTCTGTCTCAGCTCCTGCCAACATAGCAGTTCGAGAGCACGCCTGTGCAAGTAGATAAATAGATACCGCTGTGGCAGGAAGGTAATCGGAGTTTCCGTGCGATCTGGTTTCTGACCCGGTGTCCCGTTGCACCAGAAGCAGTTTAATCATGCTGGCCACATGACTCGGAAAGCTGTCTGTGGACAAACACTGGCTCCCTCAGCCTGAAAGCAAGATGGGTGCTGCAACCCCACCATCGCCTTTGACTGGACTTAACCGTCCAGGGGTCTTTTACCTTTACTGTCTGGGAACTGCCATCAGCTCAGAGGTGAGAGGTGGAAGAGCAGTTGTGTTACAGGGAGCCTCCAAAGAGCTTGCGAAGCAGTTCTTCCTCTGGCAAGGAGAGAAGCCCCGCCTCCAGTGGGGAAGGGGCACAGGGATCAGAAGATGCTAGGAAGAGCCTCAGCACCGAGCCTGAGCAAAGGGGATGGGAGGCAAGTCCCCCTTTGCCAGCGCCCACGTTGCTCAGTAGGTCTGCATGCAGAGAGAGGAGGAGAAGGATGGGGTCACATGTTACTGTTATGCTGGGGAAGGTATAAGGACCGCCCACTCCCAGATTCTGTTAGCGACTGAGCAGACATGGACTTGTGACGCTCTGCACTGTAAGATAGTTTGTACAGATAATAAAGCCTGGAAACGACAGGTTGGAGTCTTGCCTGTTTGCTCTCAAACAACCACACCATCACCTGACATTTACCTTTTACCTTGCAGTGTGTATGCAGCCTCGGTGAAGCCTAGTGGATACCTTCTTTCAGGACAGCTTACCAGAAACCACCCAAAATGTGGGTGAGTGATGGTGTACCGAGAAGAGGATTAAACTTAGTGCAAGCTGAAACAACAGGTAGTCAGTAGGAATCAGGCTGTCCAGGTTTTCAGCCCTTGCAGAGGCTGGGGACCTGTGGAGGCCTCTTCCTTCTTAAGACTATGTGAGTTCCCTCTCCTTGAATTCTCAGCTTTCATATCAAGGCAGTGAGTCTCCACGCTTTTAATTTACAGGGTCATAAAGAAAAGCCCACAGACAGTATTCTCCTCAATTGCTCACTAAGAAGTGATAGAATTAAATAACAGTAAAACACATCTTTCTGTTTGTTGTTCTGGCTGCTCTGCATTGATTTCCATCCCTGTTAGATCCTCTTCAGCTACAGGCCCGAGGCTGCCACTCAAAGAAATGAATGTGTGACTCAACCACAAGGCATCAGAAGGGAAAAAAAATGACAAAGAAATTGTCTTCCTAGCTATATCTAGCTTTGTCTTGAACCCAGCGAGGTCCATTTTTCCGAGAGCTGTCTCATGGGGCAGGCTCTGACACTTCTAATAGCTGAAAATCTTAAAAATAAAGGCAGAGCTAGAAGGATGATTCATCTGGTTTGCCTATTTCAGAGCGAAGATGCAAGTAGGGGATGTCATCCATGAGCTGTTCCAAAGTTTCCATGGGTATGAACGCATTGCCGCTTTCTCCCGTATGTTCCCACGACTAGCTTTTGAAGCAGCATACACACACCATTAGCCCCAATCCTGTAGTTTCTTGAGAAATGTGAGAAACCAGCTTCCACTGGCCTAGAAAACTTAAGATTTGTTCGCTTTGTATTTAAGCCTTTGTGCACATATGAACAGAAGGCAGCTTCGTGAATATGAGTTCAGCATGGAATTGCAGAGACAGGGAAATAATCCAAGTTATGTGCGTCAGGTGAAAACATCTCCTCCTCTATGTACAACAATACTGTGCAAATGTGACTTGAAATGCAGGCGGGGACAACCTCACTGTGTTTTAAGCCCCTAATGTGAACATATCCTAAAAGTTATACAGTAGAACCATGGAACTGTAGAATTGGAAGGGACCCCAATTCCCAGCAAAGAATCTAAAGAATTCCTAGCAAGTCAGGCACGAATTCCCTAGATCAGTGGTTTTCAACCAGTGCACCGTGGCACCCTGGGGTGCCTTGAATGATGGTCAGAGGTGCCATGGGCAACACTGGCTCCTGTCCCTCTTTCCTTCCCTCCCTCTTCTGATGCCCTCTTGCATCTCTGCCTCCCCAAAGCTTGCACAGCTGTTTGATGCAGCAGTCCTGGCTACAGGCTCCGCAGGCAAATTGTGCCTCTGGAGCTGGCCAGGGGGTGCTGGTTGCCAGGAGCTGAAGGAAGCAGGTGAGGGTGCCCAACCAGCCAGTCCACCAGCCTTTGCTGTTGGGGATGGACAGACAAGTCCCAGGCCCCTGTGGGGCAGTGTGAGGAAGCACCTGTCTTTGGGGTGGGCAGCTCAGAGACAGGGGTGGCTGCCTGGGGGACTCTCAAGGAGAGGGGAGAGGAGGCTGAGGGAAGACTCCACAAGGGAGGGTGATGGAGAAAGGGTGAGAGGCTGCCAGCTCTGCAGGCAAGGATTGACATAACTGGGCTCCTGAGCCCCACAGGGGTGCTGCAGAAAGAATGTAGTTGGTCAAGGCAGCAGTGGACTCAAAAAGGTTGAAAATCTCTGCCCTAGATGAAGGCAGGCCTAGAAAATAAAGTGACAGTGTGTGGCCTGTTGTCCCCTAAAGCTATGGTCTCTAAATGAAGGGTGGCATATAAATTTAATAAGAAATAATAATAAGCTTCCAGCTAAAACTATTCCACTGTATCATCAATTGTGTCTGTAGCTCATTCACAGGAAAATGACGTTTCTCTCACACAGTCCTTGAATGGTGAGTCTGCTCTTCAGTTAAAGGCAACTCTCCTAATCTAAACTGGTTATTAATTCACTAACCGCAACAAAACACCTAGCAGAGATACAAATTCAGGGGCAAAGCTATGCAATTAACCCAGATGCCAGCGCTATTTCAGGAGCTAATAACATCCTCCATACCATCAGGGTCTCATTCGCCCTTTCATCCCAAAACAGGAAAAATGGCCTCACCAGCCAAGAGTGCCTTTCTGCTGTCTATGTCAGACAAACAGGTCTGTCTCTGTGCAAATAAAGAAATAAATAGACACAGATCTTTCATTTCCAAGGGTAACATTCATATAGGAGGGCATTTCAGCATCTCAGGACATCCTGCTGCTGACCTCAAAGTCCTCATTCTTCAACCCAAGAAGCATATCAGCAAATTTGATTAGACTCAGTCGGGACCTAATCAGAACTGTGGGCTTCTTTCCTTCTACTCGTGTGAAACTAGTATAACAAAGCATAGCTAAATTACAATGGCTTCTGTGAATAGTTTCTGTTCTGTGAATTACAATCCGTTCTTACATTATATCAGACCTTCCCAGTGTCACTAGTTTCCAGGGACAGTCCCAGATTTACAGAACCTGTCCCGATTTCTGATTTGATCCTGGAATGTCCCGCTTTTCCTTAAGATGTCCCTATTTTTATTGGAGAATTTTTTTTGAATGGTATGGAGTTATGCAACACCCCTCCCCACCCAGCCAAGGAGATAAGTAACTATACAACTTTTAGGAGACATCTGAAGACAGCCCTGCATAGGGAAGGTTTTAAATGCTTAATGTTTAATTATGTTTTTATATATGTTGGAAGCCACCCAGACTGGCTGGGGCAACCCAGTCAGAGGGGCAGGGTACAACAACAACAACAACAACAACAACAACAACAACAACAACAACAACAACAAAACTCCCTATTTTCATCTGAGAAATGTTGGGAGGGCATGTTATATATATCTTGGTTCTGCATATGGCAAGTCACAAATTTCCCCCTTGTATTTCACTGCCTTTTGGCCCTACTGCTCATACACACTGACTGAGAACAGCGCTTTATGCATCAGATCAAGTGGACTCTAGTCCTCAAAACAGTATGTCACAATGAATCAGTCTTTAAGGTGCCACAAGACTCCTTTTTTTTGGAGGGCTGTGTGTTCAAAAATGTGTGTATCTTTTCTCCAAATCGCACCTTGTGAATGCAACATAGGGAGTCTACGACACCTTTCCGCTCTATGACTGCTCAGTTCAATACATCCATAGGAGCTCCCACATTTGAGAAGATAAGGAGAGCCTTCCTGGATCAGTCCAAGAACCCATGCAGCCTTACATCCTGTTTCCAATAGTGATCACTCAGATGCCTCTGCAAAGCAGAGCTTGGAGGCAATTTCCCACTGCTACGGGTTGCCTTTCACTCCCCTAATCCTGTGGCACAATGGGTTAGTGTGCCTGGCTGCTAACCAGAAGGTTGGTGGTTCAAGCCCACCCAGGGACAGCTGTGGGCAGCATTCCTGCACTGCAGGGTTCAGCCTTTCTCAACCTGTGGGTCCCCAGATGTTGTTGAACTACAACTCCCATTACCCCTAGCTAGCAAGGCCAGAGCTCAGGGATGATGGGAGTTGTAGTCCAACAACATCTGGGGACCCGCAGGTTGAGAACCGCTGGACTAGATAGTGCTTAAGGGCCCTTCCAACTTGATGAGTCTATGAGCCTAACACCCACGCAGCAACTGGTATTCAAGGGACTACTGCCTCTGAACCTTGAGGGTCCCATTTAGTTATCCTGCACTTGAATCCCTTTTCTGCTCTTGGAGCAGTTCACAATTAAAGCACAAAAACAGCCATTTAAAAAAACGCCCAGATACAACCAACAGGTGAAACAGTAAGGACTATAAACCCACTGATAGACCTGCCTTCCACAACCCCATTTT
Organism: Podarcis melisellensis; assembly: GCF_964234715.1. NCBI lineage: Eukaryota > Metazoa > Chordata > Lepidosauria > Squamata > Lacertidae > Podarcis > Podarcis melisellensis. The sequence continues at coordinate 37,099,905 of NC_138545.1, read as the reverse complement.
AAAGCCATCTACACCTCTTGGCTGTCACAGTACATCTCAAGGCAGTGAATTCACACTTCTTGTCACCGTGTGCACAGTGCAAACCTGTTTACTGCCACACACGCACACAGGAGGAAACAGATGCACCATCTCTGTCGCTGCACCGACATGCCTGAATCCTGCTTTCATGCACAGAGGAACTGGTTCCCATTCACACCTGCTGAAAAGTGCCCAAGTAGACGCTTCTGCACTTTTGCTTCTGTACACACGCAAAAGCAGCGAGGAAACCGGTGTGTTCTCCTCAGGGCAGCCAGCACGACTCTTGCATTTGAGGCCAGCAACTTTGCCTTTAGCCCAAACTGTGGTCTTAATGAACCACTCATCTGAGTGATTCATTACAGGCGCTGGCTGCCATTTCTCACCACCCACAGCGAATTTAGCTGGGCAGTTTTGTAACATCGATCTGAAATGCCACATAGATGGGAGTTGGTGGTTGCCATCGTTGTCACACACAACGGCACCTGGTTCTTTGCATAAACTCACTAGGCTGACAGAAGTACACAAACGTACATATAACGGGATCACTGGCACACACACGCATGGACTTTTATATTCTGCTATACATACAAGTGCAAGACATCCTGGCAAACGTCAGGATAGAAGAACATAAAAATAAGTCTCCCTACAATGCTTATCATTGAATCAGGTGGGCTGCCTGCCTTTTAGAAATAATATATTGTATGTGTCTTAAATCTCTGCATGGATCTGATATATATTCTGCTCCAGTGGAGATGGGCTTGTCATTTAAGCCCCCAGCCAATCAGTGTAGTGCACAGCCAGCCTCTACCCCAAATACACAAAACCACTTTCTTCCAATGGGTATCCTGGGGCAAAGGCTGTAAGCAGGAGCACCATTTGCCAAGGGGTGAGTCTGTGCAGCAGCTCTGCAGATGAAACATTTGGAGGCAACCTCCCTGCCACATGCTTGTTCAAAAGGGTGATTCACACGGCGAAGCCAATCCCAGTGGGCTCCTGCTGCGGGTTTAAGCACGGCATGCTGGATTTCCAACGCATGTGGACAGCGCAACCCAAAACAACCTGAAGAAAAGGAAACCTTTACAATATTGGCTGAACCTGGCAAACCACGTCAAACTGTTTACAAAAACCGGTGCAAAATTGCCAGAAGCACAATTTGATGTGCACAGTGCTACGCAGGAACATTGCAAGGCTGTGTGCACAAGAACTGTGCAGAATTGTGGTGCACAGCCGCGACCAAGTGCACACACAGGCACCAGCACACCTGCTCACACTCATTGCTGCGAGCACTACCATCTGAATGCACACGCATTTGTTTTTGCACGGATGGAGGACTTTCATATGCCTCTCTGGCATGTACTTACTCTAAACCCTTTCTGTTCGCAGGTCCAAATAATTTCGGTACACTTGTGCACGCACTGAATCATGTACTCCCTCACCTCTATGCCCACCCAGCACTTCTGCATCCATCATGCTCGTAAATGTTAACAGGCTTGCACATCACCTTATCACATTTGATCCTGATTTCGCACACCTGTCTACGAACAGATCTGCTCCCTATTCACCATTGCCTCCCCTTGCACGCTCACAACACCTCCTCTCAAGCTGCCTGAGCATGCCCGGATCCCTGTTCCACTCACAGCTACACCCCCCCACGCATGCTCTCTGCCATACACATCCCTGGCATTCACCCCACTTCTGTCCACACTTTGCACACAGTGTCACACGAGGGTGGCAGTGTCCCCGGAAGATGTGGGTGGTACCTGCTGCTCGCCTCTCCTTTGCTGACCCCACAGCCTCCTCCTGCAGCAGCCAGAGAAGGATGAGGGCTCCCCACGAAATCTTCAGCGATTCAGGGTGCATCCCTGTGACCCTCCAAAGCACCACCTTTTCTTGGCAACAACTTTCCGCTCTGCCTCCCCAAGCAGTTTCTCCCCTCGGCTGCCGGGCTCCCTCTCTCTCAGCAGTTGCCACCTCCGGGCTCGTGGCGAGGAATGAGCAGATCCCGCAAGATTCCTCCTGGTCTGTGACGGAATTCGACTGGCAGAAAACCCAGCATTTGGGGGCTGCAGCAAGAAACTGTCAAAGCTCAGCTGAGCAGGGCTTGGAATGGGAGGGAGGGGGAGAGACAGAGAAGCAAAGGAGGTGGATGAAACAGGGGGAGCGCCTGCCCTCTGGTGGCCAATTGGGAGCATAGCCATGCAATGCTGTTCAGTGAGAAATGAATGCAAAAATAGAAAAGGAAGTCTTGAGGCATTTTCGCATATTTGGCTTAAACCAATTTGCGCCTAATCCGGCCTGCAACACCTGCGTTTCGCAGTTGCTGTCCCATGTGATACGTGTTGGAAAAATGCTCATATCCATGTTTGTCATGTGTGAAACTGGTTTTTGGGTTGGATCCAGCACCTTAAATGGGCAGGATCAACACTTGTGCTTTAAAAAACAGGGGTGGGGAGGAAATGCTCTCCTTAGCAGACAACTTGGATCAAAAGGCATCAACAGGGTGCTGTAAAATTAGAGTTTCCTTTTTGCAAGGCCTTTACGGTGTATTTGGCCCCAGACTCTTTCATTTCCCTGAGACTCAAAAGGGGAACACTGTCACTTCCTTAATCTGTTCTTTATTTCTGGCCAAGCTAGCAATAAATAATAAAGCGTGGTTCTGGAGTTGGTTACAAGTTCCCCATTCCATAATAATAATATTAAATACCCTGCCCATCTGGCTGGGTTTCCCCAGCCACTCTGGGCGGCTCCCAACAGAATATTAAAAACACAATAAAACATCAAGCATTAAAAACTTCCCTAAACAGGGCTGCCTTCAGATGTCTTCTAAAAGTCAGGTAGTTGTTTATTTTCTTGACATCTGATGGGAGGGCATTCCACAGGGTGGGCGCCACTACCAAGAAGGCCCTCTGCCTGGTTCTCTGTAACCTTGCTTCTCACAGTGAGGGAAGAGCCAGAAGGCCCTCGGTGCAGTGGCGTAGCGTGGGTTGTCAGCACCTGGGGCAAGGCAAGTAATTTGCACCCCCTAACCCGTGGATTTGCGCCCCGTAACCCTAACCCCCAGATGTTGCGCCCGGTGCAGCCGCCCCCCCCTGCACCCCCCATGCTACGCCACTGCCTCGGTGCCGGACCTCAGTGTCCGGGTGAATGATGGGGGTGGAGAAGCTCCTTCAGGTATACTGGGCCAAGGCCGTTTAGGGCTTTAAAGGTCAGCACCAACACTTGGAATTGTGCTTGGAAACATACTGGGAGCCAATATAGGCCAAAGCACTAAAAATGAAGGCACACACCCCTCAACTCAAAAGCTTACATGTCCCTGAACTCTCAAATGTATTGCATTTTATATTGTATATCTCCACGACTGGGGACTCAACCCTTCAAATCACAACGATAAAGTTATTCAGTCATGGTCATTTGGCTTGCAGAATGCTCCTAAATGATGATGACATCGTGAAATTATTTTTGAAAATGGAATAAGTGGGGTTGCTCACCACAAAATCTGCTCTGGGCCAGGACAAATCATACAGCCAAGTAAGCAGGTGAGTGACACCTGCAAGATGCATCCTGCCTTGACCAGAGCTTCCTGTGGATGCATGGCCTGGAGAAGAGCATCTATGCACAACAAAAACGGCAGGAGTAAATACGAAACCACAAGTAACAAAACCACCACAAAATGTGCTTTCAACTGCATGAATGCAGCGGGAGCCTTTTGATGTAATCTTTCAATGTTTGCTGAAGACTTTTCTGTGCCACTAGGCTTATGCAGGCAACTAAGAAAATATTTCATAGTTAATGTTCTCTGGTATTTGTGGGTTTTTTTAAACCTGGATGTTATTGTTTTTTGTATGTGTGTCCATATTTGTGTACAGTTGTTGGAAACTGCTTTGATATTTTTTATGATATTACAAATATTGTTATAAAGAAATACCGGTAAATGCATAAAACGTCTTGCCCTTTGCCATGTAGAATTTCTGCCAGCATGCAGTTGCAAAATGTTCTGGAGCCCTACCAGGAAAAAAAAAACATTGTCATTTCACCATAGAGGCTTAATGAGGATTTGTAGTCTTGAATAACAACTCCTAACCCCTCCGTTGTAATGCCATTTAGAAGATGGGTGTGGAAGAAAACGTTAAGGAAAAGCTTTGCGGCACCTTAAAGATCAGCACATGGCAGGTGCTTTTGTGAACTCAGGTCATAATAAATGTCCCAGTCTGTAAGATGCCACAACACTCTTTGCTGTTTCTCCTGCAAAACAAACCGTCTCTGGAAGTTGTTACCATGGGTGCAGAAGTGGCTCATTCACCTATTTGATGTTTTCTGCGACACAATTAGTCACAGCGTGGGGATGTTTTGGTTAGTTCTCTTCACAAAGTGAAGCGAAGAGAAGGAGGAGGCGGAAGAAGAAGAATTGAATGACTAGGACATGAATGAACTGTAGCACGGGGCCTAGCAAGTAACAGGAGCTAATCCTCAAGAAGAAAAGCTGGAGCACAACAGCTCACCAGGAAGCTACAGCCTCCATCTCCTAATCCAGGAATGGTAGGGCAAGCAGCAGATAACTACTGTTTTGATACATGCATACAAGACTTCGACATGGGAACATGGGGAGAGAAGGCCTGGTCTTTGCACAAAGAAGGATGAGCACAAAGGACACATCCACACCAAACGTTTAAAACCAATGCCTTCCCCCAAAGAATTCTGGGAGCTGTAGTTTGTTACGGGTTTTGGGAATGAAGTTCACTACAATTTTTGCTCCCATCACACCACACAGATGGAATAGGATGCCCCTATTTTCATTGGAAACAGATGGCCTTCTCCATAGTGGTGCCTGCCCTGAGGAGGGCTGGGTTTAGGTTTGATGAGGCCCTAAGCTACTGACGGTAATGGGGCCCTTTATATGCCCAGCTGTCCTTTGTCAACAACAAATTGTCGCTGTTTTTTGTGTTGAATATACGCTATATGGTAATTTATGGACCTAATAGGTAACCAGTCCATGCAGAATGTAGGCACCCTATATATAGAAAGGAGCAAATCAGTGATATTTTAGGGAGCAGGCTAGCAGGTGCGGCCCATGACTTACATCATAGGAGCCTGCACAACACAAACCACTGTTGCTGTATGTAGGTTTTATTTTATTTGTTATCTTATATTTGTCTTATATAAATATGTTTATCTTATATTTTGGAAATGTACATCCAGGGTTTTCTTCCTTAAATTTTTTTGGGGGGCCCCAAGAGAGTGGGGCCCTAAGCTATAGCTTGTTTAGCATATACGTAAATCCGGCCCTGGCCCTGAAGAATGCTTCCCCCCAGTCCAATGTGAACTATTTGACTTTTAGAAGACACCTGAAGGCAGCCCTGTTCAGAGAAGTTTTCAATGGCTGATGTTTTATTGTGTTTTTAATTTTTTGTTGTGAGCTGCTCAGAATGGCTGGGGCAACCCAGTCAGATGACTTGTCATATATATATACTGTAATAAAATTGTTGTTGTTGTTGGAGAAATATTGGAGGGGATGCTGTCGGGCTCTCTGAAGGCTTCCTCACGACCCCCACTTGCCACGAAAGCGATGAAGAGAACTGCATGGCTCTAAGTTTCTAAATAAATATACTTCTATATACATCTACTTGTAGCGTCCATTCTGCCTTTTCCTTCAGAGACAGATCACGGAAGGTCAAATACCTGAGTTTATGCTGTGACATCCGCCCACCCATTTGTACACATGATACAGATATTTTTAATCATAAATTATGGCAGAGAAGCCATAACTGCCATTACTGTGAGGCCTAGGGAGGTTGTGCGATGGCTCCCTAGCTGTTGTCATTAGCTACAGGCTGCCTCCGAAGTCTCAAACGGACATAGCGGCTGAGGAAAAAGAGGGGTTATTAGTTGGGAGGTGGGGAGTTGTAGAGCAAGTGGTTGCAGCTCAGAGCTGGAAGACGCGCCAGAACATAAATATCAACAAGTGGTGCAAAAAAAATATTTTAAAAATAGCCATGTGCTATTTTAGAGGGGGAAATAACACAAAAACTGACGGCAGCCAGGGGACAAAAGATAAAAGGACTCATTTGAGGAAACACGGAAAGCATTTATTTATTTATACCATGTGCACTAGACTATAGACATTTGGAGCTCTTTCTTTCTCTTGAAACCCTGAAAATACTGTGAAGGAAATATATGCAGGAGAAAGGAAACTGTACAGGCGACATTCCACTTACGCCATCTAAAAAGCCTGCAAACAACCTCTTAAGTCTCTGGAAACCCCGGGGGGGGGGGGAGGAGAACCAGCAGCACTTACCAGACAGGCATGAATGGTGGCAGTGGTGGCTGTCAGTGAAACTCTGCCAAAAGAACCCCAAATTCCACCACAAACGTTCCCTCCAAACCTCTTTTCCCAACCTTCAAAATTCTCCCCAGACCTCAATGGTTGCTGCAAAGGGTTCTGGGATTGCAGTTGCAAAGGCTCCTGGGATTGCTAGCTGCTTTCCTTGCTCTTTTCGCATCCTTTTCGTGGTTTAAATCTAATTATTTATTTCCCTGCGCCATGCCTATACGCAGTCATGCGCCTAAGTGGGGAGTCACCTATAGTTACTGAGGTGGCTTGAGCCTGTTAGTGACTCTTGTTCTTTGCATCTTATTGCTTTTATTATTTATTTATTTTTAGTTTTTACAATGAGAGGAAATTTAAGAAAGATTCTTTTGAAAAGTAAAGGGGGGGGAACCACCAAACTATAGAGCAGTTCACAACAAGCATATGTTGCAAATACCTCTGCACTTCCTTTTCAGGTGCTGAACTGTGGTAAATGTGTCATGCTTAATGATATCACCAGGGTCCATCCCTAGGTCTCAGGTTTGGGACCTTAAGCCTTGGGGTCTGGGATACTCCTGACCTGACAACCCTATATATTGCTTAATTCTGCCACACCTGCACCTCAAACCGCAATCCCAGCAAAATCCACGACTTCTTTAAACAATAAAGGTAAAGGTAAAGGTACCCCTGCCCGTACGGGCCAGTCTTGACAGACTCTGGGGTTGTGCGCCCATCTCACTTAAGAGGCCAGGGGCCAGCGCTGTCCGAAGACACTTCCGGGTCACGTGGCCAGCGTGACATCGCTGCTCTGGCGAGCCAGAGCCGCACACGGAAACGCCGTTTACCTTCCCGCTGGTAAGCGGTCCCTATTTATCTACTTGCACCCGGAGGTGCTTTCGAACTGCTAGGTTGGCAGGCGCTGGGACCGAGCAGCGGGAGCGCACTCCGCCGCAGGGATTCGAACCGCCGACCTTTCGATCGGCAAGTCCTAGGCGCTGAGGCTTTAACCCACAGCGCCACCTGCGTCCCTCTTTAAACAATACTGAGAGCTGAATCTTATGCTCTGCTTAGAGACCTGAACCATTGTTATTATTAATAATTTTTTACAAAGCTTCCAGGCCTGCAGACATTTCTCAGTTGGTAGACTCAGGGATTTTTTTTTTAGCCAGAACTCACTGGAACTCACTTTCAGCATCTCTCAGGTGGGCGCCATCGTCATTATAAGAGAACAAGGGAGGCGTTCATGGTGAATTTCAGCACCTCTTTTTCTGTATATAAAAAAATAGCACTGTGTAGACTGACAAGCTAAACACACATTATGAGAGAAAACATCCCATTATCATTTTATAAAACCTTTTTGCACTACTACGAGTGAGATAAAAGTGGGGTTTTGCTCCACAACACCCAAGATGGTAGCCGGACAGTAAAAATGTCATGTAGTTCCTAGTCCAAAAATGCAGGAACAGGCAAGGTGTGAAGCGAGATTTGTGATGGTGCAGATGAGCCCTGGGTCAGGCCAAGAGCCTCTTGGCAACTCAAAAAGTACTTTCTAATTATAGCAGAGCAGCCAAGACACAAAAGGAAGAAGGTAGTCAGTGTTCTGTGTTAATATTTGTTTTCCACATGTTTTTCCTATTGTGAGGCTTTGATATTGACTCAAAATAACCTGCCAAATATTTGATTACAAATCCCCCACTGTAAAAGATCTGAGCGGCCGAAATGTCTTGGGCCAGCCCTGCCTGTTACATGACCGGGGTTGAGATTAACCACAATGAAGGGAAGGGAAGAACTTCAGCTTTGCATGATGCAAAACTACACAGCAGAATTCCTTCCTAATAAGTGGTATGCAAAGTTACAGCATTGCAGGACCCCCTATGAATTCTTAGTGGCCTGAGAGAGATTTGGGGTGGGCTGGTGGGCTGGAGAGACTTTTCCTACCAACAGGTCGTCTTTCTGCATAGCTCTTTCTCCACAAAATGAACACAAGACTGACTGAAGCCCCTAAAGTACCCTATATGCCAGCCTTACAAGCCCCAGTGATGTTTTGGACTACAACTCCCATCACCCTTACTAGATCCAGACTCTTTTGGATGAGATCAAGTTCCTAGATCCATTTCAATTGGGATCCAGGTCTGGCTTTGGAAAAGGACACTACTACTTTGGTTGCCTTTGTCAGGAGAGAGATGGGGAATGTGAACCCTGTTAATTCTACTTGATCCCTTCAAAACCATCAACCCTGGGATCCTTCTAGAGTGGCTAGAGAGTTGGAAGGGACCCCAAGGATCATCTAGTCCAACCCCATTATGAGGATGGAACCTGCAACCTTGGCTTTATCGCCACCATGCTCTAACCAACTGAGCTATCCATCTGAATTGGGAGTAGGTCATCCTGCCTTACTTTGCAGATGGGTGTCTCCTGAGGGTGGGTCTTGGTCAGCCCAATGAGTCCTCTAAGGCGGGCTATCACAGGGGTTGATTTTATCCCCCATGCTAAGTTATAATTAAAATTCTGGTTGGGGTCCTCTGGCGAAGTTGGACTGCATTGTCATCAATGTGCATGCAGCACGGGCGGCCCTGTGGTCTAAACCACTGAGCCTCTTGGGCTTGCTGGTCAAAAGGTCAGTGGTTCAAATCCCATGATGGGGTGAGCTCCCGTTGCTCTGTCCCAGCTCCTGCCAACCTAGCAGTTCAAAAGCATGCCAGTGCAAGTAGACAAATAGGTACCGCTGCGGCGGGAAGGTAAACGGCGTTTCTGTGTGCTCTGGTTTCCGTCACGGTGTCCCATTGCGCCAGAAGCAGTTTAGTCCTGCTGGCCACATGACCCGGAAAGCTTTCTGTGGACAAACGGTGGCTCCCTCGGCCTGAAAGCGAGATGAGCTCCACAACCCCATAGTTGCCTTTGAGTGGACTTAACCATCCAGGGGTCCTTTACCCTTTACTTACCATTACTTCTCCTTTACATCCCCAGGTGTGACAATGGATGTGCTATACTGGCGTCATGCTCAGTAATGGACTGAATGAAAACCAATAAACTGAAACTCGATCCAGGACTGCCTCTGGAAGCTGTGCAGAAATTGCAGCTAGTGCAGAATTCAGCAGCCAGATAGCTGACCAGGTCCAGGAGAGGACCTCCGAGCAGAGGTTCATAATGTATACAAGGGAAATAAAAGGCAGGCTATCCACCTGCCAGAGAACTGGCATGATCAGAGATGCTCTAGATGACACTATTAGCCTGCTCAGAAAATACGGTTTGCCACAAGCCAGTTTTAAGATTTGATGCACCAACCCGAGTTATGTGCTTCGGATGAGGCTTACCAACCGCAGCACCTGTACGGTTCCAGGCAAGGAATGACTGCGGTGCCACTCTGCAGCTGCTAACATCTGCAGGTGCAAAGTTGCATAGGACCTTGATAAGTCATATGATACTGCGGTGGGGCAGGAAGTCACACGTAGTTGTGGCCTGGGTTGACATGGGACAAAGGTTTTGCTTGCAGGAAGATCTGGCAGTAAGTAGCAAGTCATGAATGTGCAAAATATAAGGACACATTTAATAAAGAAATGTTTTAATTAAAAAACCCCCCTCCAAACAGATCATGTCTGGAAATATTAAAAAGAAAACCCACAATGGGAGAACGCTTAAAATGTGTGAGCGGGAAATCTTTCTCTGTTAAAACACAGCAGAACTTTCCAGTTACAGACTACATAATTCCTGTACCTTTATAAAGAATATTGTACAGCCTCCAAAGCTGGGTGCCATTTTTCACGCTGGAGAAACCGAGGCACTACATGTTAGTTTCTTTGTCTTGGCCCACACGTGCAGCAGCATGTGGTGGTCACACAGTTGAGTTGCCTGCACCATTCGAGACTGCATCCTGAAATGACACTTCTGAATGTATTATAGTTGTAAAACTCTACACAAATGGAAAACTAGCTTAGCAGGCAAAAGGGCTGTGCCAGAATATTCTCTCTCATATGTGAGTTTTCTTTAGGGGGGCAGGAAAAGTATTTTTAAAAAAACACGAGGGATGCCACTTTTGAATACCCCCTCATCTGCAGTCCAAATGGTCCTGTTTCCTGTACTGCCTCATTCTGCTACATGTGTAAAGCACATTCACAAAAACTGCATATTAATTGCAAACGAAAACAATTGTTTACAAGGCGTACAGTCGCCAGCGGGTTGTGGCCGACGAAATTCAACGGAGCAGTCCCGTTGAAATGACAAACCTAAGCAAATTATGTGCATTCGTTTCAATGGGTCTCCTCTGAGTAGGAGTAACATTGGGTACAACCAGCCATGCCTAGGTCTGGCCCCAACCTCTGTGGCTTGCAGCAGGGGTTTTGTAGACTCTCAGGACCGGGCAGTGATGGGGCTGAGTCACATGTGAACTCTTGTTCCCCATTCCTCCAAACTCTCCTGGTGTTTGCACAAAGGTTTAAAAATAAGCTTGTCATGCCAACTTAGCAAGTTTTTCTTCCTTGCTTAGCTTATGGTGGTAGCGGTTGACCTTTCTCCCCCCACACGAAAATTCTGCCACTCTTACTGGAACTGCTTTCTGTGTACACCACGGCTTCCTACAGATTTCATGTCCCAGACTTGCCTTGGCACGCCAAGAGAAATCCCCCTCAGAAGATGCAGCTGAGACAGCTCTTTCTCAATCTCAGCAAGCCAGGTTCGCATGCAAAAGGAAGGAGGTCAGGACTCTAGCAAAAATGGATTGGAAAAGAAGCACCAAAGAGCAACTCAGTGCCCAGATTGTTCTGTCATCTACTTATCCACAGTGAAATGGGAACAACCCTTTGGGAACACAAAGAATCGGCTCCAGAAGTCTCCTCCGCATCTTCTCAATGTGGGAAGCCCAGCCCAGGTATGTCAGAGCCCCGAGCGAAAGGTCAAGGCATACGGTTTGTGTTGATCCCACAATCATAAAGCAAAGCATGTTTCTTTTTCAGGAAGGCTGAAGGCACTGTTTGCTTTTTTGATGCTTAGCTCTTTCATAACCTTTCCCCGCCCCAAACAAGGCTGACATTTTGAAAAAGTGTGCTTGAGCAAAGCCGTTAAGTTTTCTCCCTTCTGCCGTGCCGTGGTCCCTTTTCGTAAGGCAAAGTCGGTCCAAGAAGCAGCTCCCCTCCCCCATCTCTGCAGGCACAATTCATAATCGCTTTCTATAATGGTCCATGTTTTAAGAAATGTATAAAATCAAGTTCTGGTGGCTTTGGGAAGAAAAGTGGGGGAGGGAAGTGTCAAGGTCCAGTAAGTCCTGAGTGTTTGTAAAAAACACCCAAATGGAAATAAATACACGGACAAGTTTGTTTTTCCTCTTCCCAAAAGCAGCTTTGGCTGACGTCACTTGGCTGCAACTCTAGAAATCATCCATTCTAAACCAGCTGGAAGGCTGCAGGGAGCAGAGAGGAAGAGTTAGTGCTGGGGAAATCATAAAGCACAGCTCCTAGTAACCAACCCATATTATCACTGCTGTCTGCCAAGGGACAAGTACCTTGTCTTCCTCCTAATTTGTTCTTCTCATCATAAAGGTAAAGGGACCCCTGACCATTAGGTCCAGTCGTGACCGACTCTGGGGTTGCGGCGCTCATTTCGCTTTATTGGCCGAGGGAGCCGGCGTACAGCTTCCGAGTCATGTGGCCAGCATGACTAAGCTGCTTCTGGCGAACCAGAGCAGCACATGGAAATGCCATTTACCTTCCCACCGGAGCGATTTATCAACTTGCACTTTGACGTGCTTTCGAACTGCTAGGTTGGCAAGAGCAGGGACCGAACAACGGGAGCTCACCCCGTCGCGGGGATTCGAACAGCCAACCTTCTGATCAGCAAGTCCTAGGCTCTGTGGTTTAACCCACAGCGCCACCCACGTCCCTTCTTCTCATTCTATCTCCATTCTAAACCCAGACTGAGGGCTCACCCACACTGTCCTCCTACTTTCCTTCGGGGAAACGTGCTGTTTACTCAACATCAATCAGTTTTTCTGCAGAATGACATTTGTTCCAATTCAGTGGCAAACTATAGAAAGCACGGAACAAGCGGAAAACCTCTCGGATTCTTACTTTCTAGGCCAACGACAAGCAGAACTGAGGATGACCCCCGAGTCAAAAATGGTGAAGCCACATTATCAGAAATAACAATAGTTGGCTAAAGTGGGGGACGGAATGGACAATATTTTTCAATTAGAAAAATATTAGGGCAGTCACCAGATTAGAGAAACCTCCAATCAGTTATATGAGTTTTCACTGATTACAGTAAACAAATTTATGTTCATAAGAAAGAAACAAGACTTTGTATAGCATTCCTCCTTCTGTCTCACCCTTTATGTCTCCTTTACATCCCACAATCAGGATGCAGATTTGAAAGAGATAAAAACACTGGTGCCTAAGACTTAAAGTCCCAGGATTCTTTAAAATAAATTCTGGGCAAAATTGGTGAAGTAGCAAAGGATTATTGAAAGAAAAGCATGGTTAACACGAGCTCTGTTAAATTTGCAAACCTTGTAAAAATCTATGCACCCTATTGTTCTACGGCAGTTGCTTAAAAACATCCTTTTAAAATGGCTAAGTTATGAATTGAGGTCTTTAGACCTGCAAAGCATTACTAAAAGCATCCTTAAAATTATTTTTTTTAAAACATGGAAATGCAACATATATCTCACAATATTTAAGATGGCAATTGTAACTTGCAATTTCTTTTATATATAAATACTTGTGGTTTTTTGTGTGTGTGTGTGTGTGTGTTGTTTTTTAAACAGCTGGTTTTGGACAATTAAAACAATTTTAATGCACAAATTAAGGGTTTTAGCACTAGAAAACACCAAAAAGCACCAGTTCTCGGATGTAGGAAGGTGCTTCGTTTATTTTGTTTTACCGTGACAGGAACAAACCGCCATGAGCCCTTGGATCACACATTCCTCCCTCCTCTAGTGTTGTTGCAATTAGCTACACCTTGTCATTTCATCCAGACCTGACAAACGTGGCTAATCATATTTTTTTGATTGTTTAAAACAAGCCCATTTCAAACCAGAGATTACGAAACTGGCCTAAACGGGTGGTACTCACCCCTCTCCTGTGAGCGCGCAACATCCCTGAATATGCCACGGGTGGTCTTTGATAGAGCTCAAGGTAAGAAAGTTTGAGATCTCAGAGGTAGACATGGAATTTTTGACATCCTGCTTGTTGGCATAAATCAACACAGCTGCATTACGCAGGTCCTGGGGAGAGGAAGGAGAAAATTCCCCGTTTACGTCCAGCTCTCTGACCCACACTACTGCCCACCCAAAACCACAGGACTGACCCATAAAACTAACAGCTTCAAGATATGGGAGTCACGCCATAAAAAAAAGCTCCTTAGACCACCAAATTAATATTTGTAGTAACCAAATGTAGGTCCATCTTAGGACACCAGAAGATAACGTGTGCAAGATACACATTTGAACTCTGTGTACCCGCAGCATTTGAATTATTTGTCTGACCATCTTCTCTAGTGCTTAGGGTGTCGAACCAAGATTAAAATCCCCACTCAGCCATGAAACTCACTGGGTGATTTTAGGCTGCTCATACCAGTTGTGAATTTACCTGAGGAGATTATTATCTAGCCAATTTACCTGAAGAGATTATTAACTAGCCAATTTGCCTTGAATTTATCTGAGGAGATTATTATCTAGCCAGTTTGCTAACCAATATATGTGGTGGGCCCTTTGCTGAATTCAAGATCAATTACATCCACAACATTCTCACAATCCACTAGCCTAGTAAACCAATTTTTTAAAGGAATAAGATTAATTTGATGGGATTCAGTCTTTACAAATTCATGTGAGCACCTAATCACTGCATTGTTATTAAAATGCTTACAATTAGACTTGCTTGAACATCAGTTCTAATATCTTTTTCCTGGTGTCAAAAGTCAGCCTGACTGGCCTGTAGTTTTCCAGATGTTCCTTTCCTCCATTTTTGAAGATTGGAACATTGTCTGCCTCCACTCCTGTGGCATCTTATCTTTTTCAGGATTTCTCAAAGATGATAGGAAAAGGTTCTGAGAGTACACCAACAAAATCCTTCAGTACAACTGATCTGCTCCTAAGACTTGGACTCGTTTAAAATAACTAGGTATTTCCTGGCCGCCTCAGGTGTGAGGAACCTTTGGCCCACCAGATGTTTCTGAACTACAACTCCCATCATCCCTTGTCATTGCTAGGTGAGTTGAAGTTTAGCAACATCTGGAGGGCCAAAGGTTCCTCACTTCTGATGGAGATGTATCATCAAGCACCTTAATGAATATTTGGCCTCTTCCCTGAGGCAATCTGTGCTCAACTGTCAAGCCTGGTCTAAACACGCAGGCAGCAGAATGAGATGGCAGAATGGAATGCGTTATTCCAGGGTGGGGAATGAATGAGCGAATCTTTATTGGCATGAGGAGAAGGCCACTGCTTTCCATGTGAAGAGGGGAGGGAAGGCTCTTGCACAACCTGCTGCTTGCTAAGCTAGCTTTCTACTTGTGGGGTGATTGTTCCAGGGCAGAACATTCAAAAATGAGATCCTCGCCCAGTCTGAAATAAAACAGTCCCTTCGGACCACCACAGAACTCTGCCACCTCAATGGCCATGTGCAAGTCAGGCCTTTAGGCAGCATTAGTCCAGCAACTTTGGTGGAGTTGCCCTATGTCCAGAATTTCCCGGACATGGCCGGAATACTACAGTCGGAAGCAGTGTCTGGGTGGAAATCGCTGAAGTGTCTGGGAAAATCTGGACATATGGCAGCCCATGTTGGTAGTGTAGATTTTGGCGAATACAGTGGTACCTCGGGTTAAGCACTTAATTCGTTCCGGAGGTCCGTTCTTAACCAGAAACTGTTCTTAACCTGAAGCATCACTTTAGCTAATGGAGCCTCCTGCTGCTGCCACCGCACTGCCGGAGCACAATTTCTGTTCTCATCCTGAAGCAAAGTTCTTAACCTGAAGCACTATTTCTGGGTTAGCGGAGTCTGTAACCTGAAGCGTATGTAACCTGAAGCGTAGGTAACCCGAGGTACCACTGTATAATTAAAAATAGCTCAAAAACTCCTCTCTCTTGCCAAATTGAGAGAGAAAGAAAGAGAAAGAAAGAAAGAAAGAAAGAAAGAAAGAAAGAAGATAGAGATAGATAGAGATGGATAGATAGATAGATAGATGATAGATAGATAGATAGATAGATAGATAGATAGATAGATAGATGATAGATAGATAGATAGATAGATAGATAGATAGATAGATATAGATATAGATATAGATATAGATATAGATAGATATATATAGATGATATAGATATAGATATAGATAGATAGATGATAGACAGATAGATAGACAGACAGATATAGATAGAAAGCTCAACAACTTTGCCCCCCCCAAAGCTCAACAAATTGTCCTGATTTTCATTTTTTGAAATATAAGAACCCTCAACTTTGGTTGTCATCAAGCATCATTGGCTCATGGTTAATATACAGCTTGCAAAACAGCCTCACCTCTGTATGTACGCTGTGTGGCAAGGCAGACTCACCTCATGAGCAAGCATCTTGTACAGTTCCTCTTTACTCACTGTCAGCCTCTCGCGGTCTGTGCTATCGATCACCAGAATGACAAACTACAAAGGAAGCAGAAAGCACCAAAAGCTATGAGCTCATCTCGGCAACAGAATCCAAAGCTACGGGGCTGAAACCTAAAACCTATTAAGGCTGGGTGCTGTTGTTTGATCCCTATCAGGAAGCTCTCCCCACCCCCCACCCCACAAGGTTCCACTTCTGTGGAAAGACCTCCCTCTCCTGAAGTTCTCCCAAGTCCAGCTTTTTAGTCTTTCAAATGGCATGTAAAAAACATGAGGCAATCTCCTCTTCTGCACGATGTTCTGGGGGCCCCTTCAAACCCCTCCTGGGCCAATTGGGGGGTGGGCGGGCTGGAGAGAGCCCCTTGTGGTAGCAGAAGACCTTGCGCCTCCAGTTTTTGTTTTCATATAGATTTGTTTGTGGGGGGGTTTTATTGTGCAGTCATACCTCGGGTTAAATGTGCTTCAGGTTGAGCACTTTGGGGTTGCGCTCCGTGGTGACCCGGAAGTAACGGTGTGCGTTACTTCCGGGTTTCGCCGCTCGCACATGCGCAGACGGTCAAAATGACATCACATGCATGCGCGGAAGCGGCAAATCGTGATCCACGCATGGGCAGACACGCAGTTGCGGGTTGCGTTCGCTTCTGGGTACAAATGGGGCTCTGGAACGGATCCCGTTCGTATCCAGAGGTACCACTGTACTGCATTATGAAAAAATAAAATTTTATGGAAGAGGGGGAAAGAAGAAGAAAAAACAGCATCAAAGTAAAGCTGGGCAAAACCTCAAAAAAGCCAAGGGGTGGATGGCAGAGGTCATGGCTGAGCAGGAATTTGGTTATAGGCTCTGTATAGCTCCTGGCTCTGCTGCTTAGGAACATTGGAATCTGCCCTATACAAAGTCAGAACACTGGGTCCATGTAGCCATGTCTACACAGGTTGGCAGCGGCTCTTGGGATGGGGGTTCAGATAGGAGTCTTTTCCCATCACAACTTGGAGATTTGGGGAACTGAACCTAAGACCTTCCACAATAGGGTTTCCCAGACTTGGGTCTCCAGCTATTTTTGGACTACCATTCCCATCACTCCTGACCACTGATCCTGGTACCGAAGAATGATGGGAGCTGTAGCCCCAAAACAGCTGGAAACATAAGTTTGGGAAACCCTGTTCTACATGCAAAGCAAATGTTTTACTCCTGAGCTACGGCCCTTCCCGGTCGCTTGCCATAAACAGCATCAAATTTATGCAACATACACGCACAGAAACAAAAACTGCTCAATTTATACATGCCAAGAAATTACGCATTTGAGTACCAAATTAAAATTTTTGTCGGAGGGGTAGAGAGAGAAAAAATACACAGGGCCATCGAGTTTTCTCAACTTCATAAGCGATACATAATTGATATGGAAAATGTTTTTAAAAGGGGTTTATTTTGGGTGAGTAGATTGTCTTGTTTTGTTGATCTGGTGTCTAGGCAAAAACTGAGAAAACACATAGACGGTGGTTGGGGGAAACGAAGGGGGCGGGAACATTCTGCTTCTAGAAATGTCAAGAATGTCCTCTTGGCAGTCAAACGGACGTGTCTCGGCCTGGCTTTGTTCTGCCAGAGCAGACGCGAGAGCTGCATGTGACGCAGACAGGGCTCAAGTCTCGTTCCTCCCAACAAAATATTATTTTAGCCTCATTCCCAACGACCTGGGAAGAAAGGCTAGCAAAGCCTAGCTAAGCACGGGTTAGGGAAGGTATTTTGCAGTGTAAATATGCCAAGAGGGATAAAATAGTAGACAGAACACGGCTATTTGGGTTTGAGACAACTGTGAATACTGTTAGAGGAACAAGGAAAACTGCCTTTGACTGAGTCAGACTGTGAGTCCATCTAGGTTCGTATTATTTATACAGCCTGTGTGTGACTCTCTGGGGGTTTAGGAAGGGTCTGTCTTTTCCCCTCTCTACCTGCAGATGCCAGAGGGAGACTATGGGGCTTTATGTATGCAGAGCATGTGCACAGTGACTGAGCTATGGTTTTTGCCAGAGGAATCTACCTCATACTGAGTCGATAGATATTTAATGCTTGAAACCACAGGCCACTACAAGTACAGTGGTACCTCTGGTTACGAACGGGATCCGTTCTGGAGCCCCGTTCACAACATGAACAGAAAGCAACCTGTCTGCATGTCTGTGCGGGTCGCGATTCGCCACTTCTGCGCATGTGCGTGACGTCATTTTGAGCGTCTGTGCATGCGTGAACAGCAAAACCTGGAAGTAACCCTTTCCGGTACTTCCGGGTTGCCGCGGGACGCAACCTGAAAATGCTCAACCCTAAGCAAACGCAACACGAGGTATGACTGTACAATAATATACGCAAGCATACAGCACAAGTAAATATAATCTTCCCTTAAAATCAGATCAAAGTTATAATCCACCTTGGAACTTCTGGGGGTTCACTCTTTTTAAAATTTCAGCTTGCTCAAATTAACACGTCGCCTCTGCAAACCACTGACACTTGGGTTCAAAATTACTGTGTGCATTTTCTACGCTGGAACTTCAAACAGCGCAAGTTGAGGGGACAGATATTTCTGTTCATCAGATAGCAGGTGAGTCACGATGTCCTGAACTGGCCACCAACTACATTGCAACGTGAGACAATTTCCAGGACAGGCAGTGCAGAACACAATGAACTAAACCCATGACACCAGCCTTCCAAACTTGCACTAGGTCAGAAATTGGTCCTTCCAGCCCAGTGTTGTCTGCAGCAAGTTGGGGAGAAACTCAAAGCTGAGCCACCTCATTTGGCCTAAAAGGAAATTTCGGCCAAGCCATGCCCACTAGCCCTACAGATGATGTCAGGTGTGGCGCAAGCTCCCTGCTGAAAGTCCATCAGCTGATGTGCCTTTGTAACTATGCAGGTGAAGGAAAACAGGTCACCTGATGTCATTGTGACATCAGGTACAGTGGTTCCTCTGGTTAATAACTTAATTTGTTCCGGAGGTCCGTTCTGAACCTGAAACTGTTCTTTACCTGAAGCACCACTTTAGCTAATGGGGCCTCCTGCTGCCGTCACGCCGCTGCCGCTCGATTTCTGTTCTCATCCTGAAGCAAAGTTCTTAACCCAAGGTACTATTTCTGGGTTAGCGGAGTCTGTAACCTGAAGCGTCTGTAACCTGAAGCGTCTGTAACCTGAGGTACCACTGTAATTGACAGGCAGGGGTATCATCTGTCTCATCTCTACCTGGTATACCAAACCTGAGATCTTCCACATGCAAAATATGTCCTTCACTGAGTTATGGCTCTTCTCCAGCCAGAATTGTTAAGCAGCCACTAACACCTAGATCTCACAAACAGCAGGCCAGGAAGCTGTGAATGGACAGCAGCACTTCAGGTTGGGAGTGGGAGCTCACAAGACTGAGTGCAGCACAACTAGCCTAAGGCAACTTAGTGAGCTCATGGTCAAAACATGATCTGTAGCTCAGTCTTAGTCACTGTTTCAAAGGCAGGGAACCTGGAGCACTAGTTTATATTGGGAAAGAATTGCCGCCCAG
Source organism: Podarcis melisellensis (assembly GCF_964234715.1). Classification (NCBI taxonomy): domain Eukaryota; kingdom Metazoa; phylum Chordata; class Lepidosauria; order Squamata; family Lacertidae; genus Podarcis; species Podarcis melisellensis. The sequence goes on along the minus strand of NC_138545.1, from coordinate 37,080,473 downwards.
GTCTAATTGGCCAGTGACCCTAGAAGGGCACTTGGAGTCTTCTTCTAAATGCACATGGCTCAAATAATCTGCATTTCTTTACAGGCACCTTTTTCTGTAAAACACCTAACCGTCTGCTAATCTCACCCCAATCTGGATGTAACAGGTTGCTTTGCAGAAGGTGAATGGGTTGAGAGGAGCATGCTTACATCCTGGTAGGTAATGTGTCAGGGAGATGTGATGTTTGCTAGTGCAGAGGGCCACTCATTCTGGATCTTCTCTACGCTGCAATATTTCTTTTCATGGAATCAGAACTGGGAAGTGCCTAAAAGGTCATCTAAGTCCAGCCCACTGCCAGTCCAGAAAATCCACTTCTGCTACAGCCTGCCTGATAATAGTTGGCCGCCCAGCCTCTGCTAATAAGGCAGAGCATCTTCCAAGGTTGTGCCATTCGGAAATTCTTCTAATGTTTAGTCTAACTCCCTAATTTAGGTAAAGGTACCCCTGACCATTAGGGCCAGCCGCGGACGACTCTGGGGTTGCGCGTTCATCTCACTCTATTGGCCAAGGGAGCGAGCCAGTGTTTGTCCGCAGACAGCTTCTGGATTGTGTGGCCAGCATGACTAAGCCGCTTCTGGAGAACCAGAGCAGCGCACAGAAACACCATTTGCCTTCCCGCCAGAGCAGTACCTATTTATCTACTTGCACTTCGTGCTTTCAAACTGCTAGGTTGGCAGGAGCTGGGACCGAACAACGGGAGCTCACCCCGTCGTGGGGATCTGAACCACCAACCTTCTGATCGGCAAGCCCTAGGTTCTGTGGTTTAGACCACAGCGCCACCCGCTTTCCAACCCCCTAATTTACTTTTGCCTTATTTGGCTGAACCCATGCAGCTCACCTCTGTGTTGGAATAGTAGGTGTGCCAAGTAGACCTCAAGGTTTCCTGCCCACCAATGTCCCACATCAGGAAGTGTGTCTTGCGCAGGACGATTTCCTCCACGTTGCTGCCGATCGTAGGAGATGTGTGCACGACCTCGTTCATTAGGCTGGAAGGAGATCAGAGAAGTAAGCTGCCTGAGCCCTCAACAGCTACCTCGCCACCCTCCAACCTGCAAAAATGAGTTGGGCTTATGAGACACGTTGGCCTTCCTCCCCTGGCTCCGATTAACAATCTACAACACCTTGGAGATGCTGGGAAGGCTTGTGACACAGGATTCCTCAACCCGAATCTCTATGGAAGTTGGCTAGACTACAACTCCCATCTTCCCTGGCGATTGGCCATGGTGGGTGAAGCTGATGGGAGGCCACCAACATTTGGAAGGGTCCAGACTGGAGGGTAAGGCTGATTTCCGGCAACAATAACCCTGCCTTGGCATTGGGGAGCTGTGCAATACACAGCTTTGTGCAATACACAAAGGCCAATGGGAAAAGGTTGTTGTGGTTGTTAAAATTTGTATACCGCCCTATACCTGCAGGTCTCAGGGCGGTTCACAAGATAAAATCACAATATAAAAATACAAAACACATTTTTTTAAAAAAACTCAAGAATTCGCCCCTCCCAAACACATTTTTTAAAGGGCATTGGATGTCAATCAGCCAAAGGCCTGGTTAAAGAGGAATGTTTTTGCCTGGCTCCTAGAGGTATACAGTATAATGAAGGTGCCAGAAGAATCTCCCTGGGGAGAACATTCCACATCACAGTGTTCAACCAAAAGGGCTGAGGGCTACATGTGGGCCACATGCTGGATAGGGGTGATGGGGGCTGGATGAAGAACATGTCGTCTCTCATGTCGTCTTGGAGACAACAGCAAAAGCATAAGCTATACACAAACCGAAGTTCCCAGCATACTGTGCTGGAATGTAAACAGACATGTGACATGCAACAATCTCACGCCTGTTCCTTAAGGTGGAATGGAAATGTCAACAGTGACGCCTACATCAGGGATGAAGGGCCTGTGGCGTTCCCAATGATGCTGAACAACAGTACCCATAAATCCTTTGGCCATGCTGGCTAGGGGTAATGGGGGCTGGAGCCCAGAAACCATTAGATGGCCAGAGGTTACCAATCCCTGACCTACATTAAACCAAAAGGGAGAGAGAATTACGGACTTCTAAAACAAGTGTAGGATGGGGAAGTCCTCCCAACAGAAAGCACTTTGTTGATTTCAGCTGAATCCCTATTAGGTCCTCTTAGATCCCAGAATGCAGATTCCTTGAGGTTTAGCTGATCTATCTTTCATTATATATTATATTATATTATATTATATTATATTATATTATATTATATTATATTATATTATATTATATTATATTATATTATATTATATTATTATATTATATTATTAATATTTCAGGTATTGTCTTTGGGTACAAAGAGTTGTATTCAGCTAAGTTCTAGCACCACCCATAGCGAGTGCTACCCATAAAATTGCACCAAAATTGCACCATTAAATTGCACCATTTAGGTACAAAAGGCCCATATCTGCACGTCACACAATATTGTGAACAAACAACATGCAAGTGTACACTGTCTGGTCACTTCTACTTTGCTCCTTTACTGGATGTGAACAAGAGAAACTAACCAGGAAGCCTTGGCTTCCTGTTATGTCCAAATCAGCAATTGTCTTCTCCTTATCAAGCAACGATTATTAGTCAGTTGTTGGCTGTTATCAGGAAGCCGGACAAACCATGAGTCCTGGTTCAGACATAACAGGAAGCAAAGGCGTCCTGGTTTGTTTCTCCCCATCTCGAGAGAAGCAAAGTGGGAGCAACTGGTCAATGCTCAGCAGACATTGTATGACGATAAGACTGGCTTTTTGCAATGTGCAGACATGGAAGCTCCCCTCCTGTATGAATTTCCCCATGTGTGAGGCACAGTTTAGCCCTGACATTTGAAACAGGCTCAGCCTTGCACCAAGTCCCAATGCAACCTGTGTATGCACCATACATCTAAAGCACATTTAAAGCAAACTTCCCCCTCAAAATTGGAGTTTACTCTTCACAAAGCTATCATTCCCAGCAGCCTTAAACTACAGTTCCCAGGATTCTTTGCGTGGTTGCGTTAAATGTATGGTGTGCATGCTTCACAGAACCCCTCATAGCTAACCAGTAAGCTGAACATAAATAAAAATTCAATGTGTGATGGAGGTACTCACAACTGGTAGAGGATGGTGGTTTTCCCAGCATTGTCCAAGCCAATTATTATTACTTTATGCTCTAGAGGGGAATAAAACACAACAGATGTTCAAGATTTTTATAAACAAGTTTCTAAGGAAAATACAGTTTGAGATTTATTTAACTGGTCCATACACTGAACTGTGATCGGGGAGTTGGAGAAAAAGTAAAGTTGAAGGGTAGCTTTTTGCCCAATATTACCAATGAAATCATGGCTGGGGGGTGGAGTGGGGAGCACAGCCTTATACTGTTTTTATGGACTCAGTGGGTAGCGCTGTGGTCTAAACCACAGAGCCTAGGGCTTGCTGATCAGAAGGTCAGCGGTTTGAATCCCCGTGACGGGGTGAGCTCCCGTTGCTTGGTCCCTGCTCCTGCCAACCTAGCAGTTCGAAAGCACATCAAAGTGCAAGTAGATAAATAGGTACCGCTCCGGAGGGAAGGTAAACAGCGTTTCCGTGCACTGCTCTGGTTCGCCAGAAGCGGCTTAGTCATGCTGGCCACATGACCCAGAAGCTGTCTGTGGATAAATGCCAGCTCCCTCAGCCTACAGAGAGCGCAACCCCAGAGTCGTCCGCGGCTGGACCTAACGGTCAGGGGTACCTTTACCTTCACCCTAGAATCATTTGCATGCACAACTTTAAACAACAACAACAACAACAAAACCTGTACAGTGGTACCTCGGGTTACATATGCTTCAGGTTACAGACTCCGCTAACCCAGAAATAGTGCTTCAGGTTAAGAACTTTGCTTCAGGATGAGAACAGTAATCGAGCTCTGGCGGCGCGGCGGCAGCGGGAGGCCCCATTAGCTAAAGTGGTGCTTCAGATTAAGAACAGTTTCAGGTTAAGAACGGACCTCCGGAACGAATTAAGTACTTAACCTGAGGTACCACTGTAGTTGATTAAGAGATTTCCAGGGGTGCCCCACTCCTCAGAAATGCCATGGGCCACTGCAGTAACACTATGCTCTTAATACCAAACTTAGACTCCACACATGTACCAAACATGCTCATTCACAGCTATTCTGAAAGTCCTACCAGTCTGAGTCAGTCATCCCAATCAGGTTTCGACTTTTGACTACTAGAAGGTGAATGTGACTTTTCTCAATCTCTTCCAAGGAACTCAGAACGGCATATGCAGTCCCACCATCTCTAAGGTGACCATGCGTCTTACTTCCTCACCCTCGGAAGGTATATTTCATTTGAAGGGTTGCCTATCTAAGTCCAGTTGAAATGTCAATCACCCCAAGAAGGCAGAAAGGGGGAGGGAGGGGAGCTGAACCTGCCCATCATCAATAGTTAGCAGCTAGAGAGTAGACCGAGCAGCGATGTTGGGTTCTCCTGATCAAAATCTTCCCCGTTCTGGCACAATAGACTGAATTTCTATTTAGGTTACAGTAATTCTTTCTAGATTTGCATCTATGCCATAAATGTGCATGTGTGAATATTGTGTGTGTGTGTGTGTGTGTGTGTGTGTGTGTGTGAGAGAGAGAGAGAGAGAGAGAGAGAGAGAGAGAGAGAGAGAGAGGGGGGGGAGGGAGGGAGGGAGGGAGGGAGAGAAAGATGTGTTTCCTAACCTTGCTTGAAGAAGTGCAAAGTGCCCCTTTTTCTGCACACTTTCAAAGCAGCAAACTGAAAAAGGAAGAGTTAGGAAAGGAAACTGCATGACCCAAACTCTCCTTGGCAGCAATGGCAGTAAAGCAGAAACCTAACATCCTCTAGCTAGCATACTCCCCTGTGCACAAGAAGACTACCGCCATGCTGCCCAAGTTTGAGCGACAAAGAGCAATTCAGCATTCTTATAAACAGAAAGAGAAAGTTACTTATGCAAAGACGCTTGGTTGTCATACATGCATAACCTTTTGCAGCTGAAACAGTGGCTATACATGAATAGTTTAACTGGAAGACAACAAACAACAGGCATAATATGTCCTGGAGCATCCCAAACTCAGCTTTTTCCCATGCCAGTGTGTTCCTCTTTAGACATCCTTGTGCAACTGCCAGGGCCCCATCAACCCAGCCTTGCAACCCCGCACAACCCAGTCTTGCATCCTCACACAACACCCCGCCCTCCCGCTGGGGAGCTGTCATTACAAATTACTGACAATGAATCAGACTCAAATAGCAACTGTTTGGCACAGATCAGAGGAGCACCAACACTGGAGAAACTGTACAAGTTCCTCTCTCTGTTTCTATGGGTCCGGCTCTGTTTCTATACTTCCAAAAGCTGTGGCATCCACATCGACCAAGCAATCTTTTGCTATCGCACATAACACCAAGCTATGGTTTACTTACTAAACCTTAGCTTAGTGTTGTGTGAATCCCGTCCAGCCTCTTTGAGTGTGGTGTCTTTACTGCCAACAAAGGACCCTTGTCATCCCTTCCAACTCTACAATTCTATGAAAACCGTGATCTGAAGCCATGGTTTGTTCTTGGGTTATGAACCTTGATTGTTTTAACTGTGGCATTATGTGTGTGACCCCAGTCGCCTTCCATAACCATGGTTTCTACGACCACCCCACCAAACCTTTCACCAAACTACAAAGGAATAAGGTAAGAAGAGCTGGGGGTGGGATCCAAATTTGGGGTAATAAAGCCATGGTTTGTTTGGTCACCTATAGGATGAGTTGTGGTTTGTTTCAAAAACAAACCATGGCTTAGTATTAGGAGCCAAGCAAACCAACACGTGGACTGCATGTGTGTACTCACTTTGTCATCCCCTTTTTTCATTACAGTGGTATCTTGGTTCTCAAACTTAATCCGTTCTGGAAGTCTGTTCCAAAACCAAAGTGTTCCAAAACCAAGGTGCACTTTCCCATAGAAAGTAATGCAAATTCGTTCCAGACTTTTAAAAACAACCCCTAAAACAGCAATTTAACATGAATTTTACTATCTAACGAGACCATTAATCCTTAAATGAAAGCCATAAACAATGTACTGCAGACACACAATCAATTAATCTATCAATAGCTGAACTGGGTTCCACACAGTCACAAAAACAAAAGAAAAAGAGCCTCAAAAACCAAAACACAAAATAAAAAGCAGACAGACCTCGACGTAACACTCAAAACGGAATTATGGCACTCAAATTGGAAGCCTAACACTCAAAACAGAGCATGTTCGGCTTATGAAAAAAGTTCGCAAACCGGAACACTTACTTCCGGGTTTGCAGTGTTTGGGTTCCAAGTTGTTTGAGTACCAAGGCGTTTGAGAACCAAGGCACCACTGTACTTGCCCCTTGCATTACCAAGAACCTTACAGAGCTCAAAGAGGAACCACAATTCGAACTTAAGCTACAAGAAAGCAAAGACTTGGAAGCAACCGTTGCATTTCCAGCAACCCCCAGCCAGTGTAGCAAAGGCATCAGAGCACACAATTGTAGAGTCCAAAGGATGCCTGGAGCAAGGGAAAAGTTTGGCACAAGCTGCATATAGCCTTTATACTTCTTTTTATTCATATCAGCAAAAAAATCAGGTACGAATGGAATTTCACTTTCCTCCGTTCCATCCCTTGGGCACTTTAGAAACCAACTATGTAGCAGAGTACACAGATGAAATTGGGACACAAAACAAACAGGTTGTACCTGGTTATGGCCGAGGTTAAAAGCCAAGACTTCAGTGAACAACTCCCCACCCGACAAGTGTTTTAGTTCATGAACATTTCAGGAAAAGTTTGTTTTACGCTGCAAGTTGTAGATGATAATCTGTCTCTCCCCATCTCCCACATACGGCTAGGGCAAAAATTCCATATATGGCCAGATTAGGTAACAAGAAAGGCTTTTTTGTGGTTTTTGGCCAAGAGCCATGTTTTAAAATATCAACTCCCTACCTATTAAGAAAGTGTTTGGTGGCTCCATCAGATAAACAGTTAAATTGCTTTCTGGAGAAGGAAGGAAATTCTACTGCAAGGTAAAGAATCAACACAATGGAAGAATTGGTTTTCTCCAGAGACATATCCCAAGACTGGCCTCACATCACAGACTCCATTAGTGGTTTTGTTATGTTCTGTGGTATTTTATGCATTGCTGTTACTTTAATTAAGTGTAGCTTAGTAATTCTTTGTTGCAACTGTCAAGTGCAAACTGTTCAATTATTATTTGCTGAAACTTAATTTTACTGATTGCTTTATTATATTCTAATGTATGATCGAATATTGCTTTATTCGATATACACTCGATATACATTCGATGATTTTATTATAACTTGTTTGCGTTGGCTCAGATTGTTATGAGGTGTGTGGTCTTTGCTGTGTATTTTGTTGTTTCTTCAGCTTATAAATTGCCTTGTATAGAAAGGCGGTATACAAATTAAAAGTGAATAAGTGAAGAATTAACTGCATGGCCTCAAACGTCAGAAATAACACATGAGGCATGTATTCACACACACACAAAATTGGAATTAAGGAATTTTTTTCAGCCAAGGGCCACATGTGTTCATAGAGCCCCCCCAGGGGCCAGATGCAAACTAGGTACAGTCACACCTTGGATCCTGAATGCCTTGGTACTTGGACGTTTTGGCTCCCAAATGTCGCAATTCCGGAAGTGAGTGTTCTGGTTTGCGAACGCTCTTTGGAACCCAAACATCTGTGCGGCTTCCAACTGGCTGTAGGAAGCCATGCCTTGGTTCTCAAACGTTTTGGAAGTCAAACGGATATTCCATTCGACTTCCAAGGTGCAACTGTAGTCTTTGTTGTTGGCATTGCAACACAAGCTAACACAGTGACTCCTGCATCAGGGATAAACGGCCTGTGGCGTTCACAATGATGCTGAACAACAGTACCCATAATTCCTTGGGCCATGCTGGCTAGGAGTGACATGGGCTGGAGCCCAGGAACCACTAGATGGCCAAAGGTTAGCCATCCCTGACCTGCATTAAACCAAAAGGGAGAGAGAATGACAGACTTCTAAAACAAGTGTAGGATGGGGATGTCCTCCCAACAGAAAGCACTTTGTTGATTTCAGCTGAATCCCTATTAGGTCCTCTTAGATCCCAGAATGCAGATTCCTTGAGGTTTAGCTGATCTATCTATCTATCTATCTATCTATCTATCTATCTATCTATCTAAAGCCGTGCTTTGGTTTTTGAATGTTTTGGAAGTTGAACAGACTTCCGGAACGGATTCCATTTGACTTCTGAGGTACGACTCAGAATGGATGAGACTCTTGCCTGCAGTAGGCTAAATTCCAGCTGTGCAGAAGCCAGAGGTTTCAACAAACAAATCTCTCCATCCATTGCAAGCAAGAGGCATCATCACACTTCAAAGACACATCTTGCTGAGGAAGAGCACCCAGAGAGGGTGAAGAGCAGGGCAAGAGAATGTCTAATTGCCGTTTTTGTTTTATTTTCCAAATGATGGACTGGCTGTGATTGATTCTCAGTTAAACATCCAGCTAGTTCAGATGACAACCTGGAGCTAGGTTAAGAGCTCTGAGATCTTCAAAGAAGAAAAGTTGCTTGATCCAGGAACAGCCCACATACAGTGGTACCTCGGGTTACATACGCTTCAGGTTACATACGCTTCAGGTTACACACTTCGCTAACCCAGAAATAGAGCTTCAGGTTAAGAACTTTGCTTCAGGATAAGAACAGAAATTGTGCTCTGGCGGCACGGCAGCAGCAGGAGGCCCCATTAGCTAAAGTGGTGCTTCAGGTTAAGAACAGTTTCAGGTTAAGTACGGACCTCCGAATGAATTAAGTACTTAACCCGAGGTACCACTGTATATATTTGGCTATTATTAATGGCGACTGCTCCTGCTCAGGCTGCACAGAAAAAGCATTTTGGTTCCAGAAATTCATTCCGATCGTGCAGATAACGGACAGAATTCTACAGGATGTGGTGTCAGTGGGTAAAAACAGTCCCGATCCAATGAACCCCAGGCATGCACCTCCAGATGGTGGAGATGTCAGGTGCAGAACACACCTGGCTAATTTCGAAGACTGACAGCCTCTTTCAACCTGGGGCTTGGGACTACAACCTCCATCAGCCATAACATGGCTTTGTTAGTGGAGGCTGCTGGGAGCTGTAGTTCTGCAGGACTCCAGGTTGGAAAAAGGCTGCATTCCCTGGCCCAGGACAGCTGTGTGTTCAATACATGCACAAACACCAGTTTGTAGCACTTTGAACGAGGTCTATATGCAAGTATGCGTGCGTCTTACATGCAGGTTTGTGCCTGCTTTGTGAAAATATTCACAGGAAAATATTCTCCTACTAACACATGCGGTCACAAGTGTTTCTGCAGGAGTGTAAAGTAACCTCTGCGTATAAACGTGTATTTAGAAGCGGAAATGCAAAACTTGCCAGCATGCAAGTGGTGTGCAAGACAAGAATCTCTCACAAAGAGGTCTTTATCACTTCCCACCCCCCAAGGTCTTAAAAGGCTCTGAGCAGAAGCGGGTTTCTTCATTGTCAGACAAAAGGGCCTCACCAACATGAAAGATGGTCTGAACAAAGGATGGAAAATCCTCTTGCCACCAAACACCTGCCTGAGCAAGCGAGCTGTACCAAACACAGACAACAAGAGGAGCTGTGCCATCCCCCCTCACACAAAAAGAAGACATCTGAACCTTCCACAGTTTCCTGTAGTCACCAGGAGGAGGGTGGTGGCTTCCTCCCACAGCCAACACACAACATTCCCCAAGGAAATGGATTTGTCTAGATCAGTGGTGTCCAAACTTTTTTCAAAGAGGGCCAGATTTGATGAAGTGAAGGGCCGTGAGGGCCGACCAAAGTTGTTAACCTTTTTTTAGGATTGAAATTGATGAGGTTTTTTTAGGATTTTACCTCAGGAAATAAACTACCGTATTTTTCGCTCTATAACACGCACCCGACCATAACACGCACATAGTTTTTAGAGGAGGAAAATCCGTAGGCATGCCACCCGTAGGCATTCCCTCCATAACACACACAGACATTTCCCCTTACTTTTTAGGAGGAAAAAAGTGAGTGTTATGGTGCAAAAAATACGGTATAAACTGTCACAGGGGCCGAATTAGGCCCCCGAAACGAACTTTGGACATGCCTGGTCTAGATCCACTTGCTCTATTGTCCGTCTGGATTCAAATGGAAAATGCACTGAGAGGTACAATAGCTATAGGTTTTCCTCCTCCCAATAACTTCACATTTAAACGCGGCTGTCAAAGGAAGCCTTTGCTCGTTCCCTTATCCCATCTGTTCCCCAACAGACTTTCTCCTCCTCCTCTGTATCTAAGACACACACACACACACCAGACACTTCACACACCCCAGCCTGCCCTCTTAATAACACAAATCCAGTCACTGTTTTTTGCCCTCACCAGACAGAAGTTATTTAACCTAGCAAGCGTGCCAGGCACATATTGAGTTATGCATACGTCAGCTGGCTCTATACACCGCAGCCCACAAGGAAACATGAAAGATGCTAATTGCTTCAGAGAAAATGCTGCATTATAGATGATCAACAGCAACGTCCCTCCAAGCTTTCAGGATCAGTCACCCTGTAGAGTTGGAGGGGACCTCAGGGGCCATCTAGTCCAGCCCCCTGCAATGCAGGAATCTCAAGTAGCCCGTTGGATGGCAGATGCCCACACAGGTGTCATTCTGCCACCTGCCGCTTCGTAACATGGCAATCTCTTTCCACCGATAACACAATTTAGGCACCCCACACCCCACAGAAGGCCCCCATCTGCATGGTGCATTTAAAGCAGCATCATACCACTTTAAACAGCCCCCACCCAAAGAACCCTGGGAGTTGTAGTTTGCTATGGGTGCTGAGCAATGTCCCTACTATATTTGCTTCACAAAGCTATGAAATGGTCCACCCCACCCCACCCCCTTTAACAGGGAACTCTGGGAATTGCAGATTTGTCAGAGGAACTGGGCACCCTTATGGAACTACAGCTCCCAGAATTCTTTGGGGGAATCCAAGGCCGTTTAAGGTGGTATCATAGTGCTTTATATGTACAATGCAAACGAGGCCAACTCTCTCGCACCCAACTCGCAGCAAAAGCCATTCTTTCCACAGCAGCCCAAGGCTCCTTCTGGTGTGTGGAAAAGGTCAGGGCTCGCCTCCCCCTCCCCTCCATTTCACCCTCCCAGATGGCCTTAAATTCCTTGAAAGGGGACGAGGAGGGGAGAGAAAGTGACTGAAGAAAGGACACAAAAACAAAACAAGCGCGGAGAGAAGACGGGGAGGGGAAGAGAGATGAAGGCGAAACTGGCGAGAGGGGAAGAGAAGCAGCAAAACAGAGAGGAGCAACTCTAGAGAGAAACGAAGGCAGCCTAGGAAGAAACCAAAAGAGGGAGCGAAAGAAAAGGAGGAATGGAAGCCGGGGGGGGGGGAATCCCGCCAGGGAAGGAGAAAAATCACACAAAGGAATGGAAACCAGAGCGAAGTCCATAAAAAGAGAAAGGAGGATGGATGCAAAGTTTGCAACGAAAGAGAGGAAAGCAGGGGACGGGAGGAGAGGAAGGGGGGACGAGGCAAGGGGCGACGAGAAAGCGTGGGAAGGCGCAGGGGGTTCCTACCGCGGCTTCCGAAAACGCTCAGCAGCTTCGCGAAGAGCTGCCCCATATCGGAGCCCCGCAGCCGCCTAAGCGAGCCTTTGCCCCAGCCCCACTTTATAGCCTCGGCCGGTGACGCGGCCAGGGGAGAGGCGCGCCCGCGCTCCGGCTCCTCCTCCTCCTGCGCGCCTCCCTCTCTGGAGGGATTGTATTATTATTTTTCCCAAAGTGGGGGAACTCCTCCGGCGCGAGGGAACCCCGGGCAAGGGCAGCTGTCTGAGGATGAGAATGGCAAATACTGGGGGGAACGGCGCACAGGAAGGGCAAAGTTTTTTTCCGGGTGGGAGGAGAGCATGAAGTGCTTTTGCTCCGGGCAAAGCGCCGGGCTCGCCTCCTGTAACCCCCCCCTCTCTGTCCTAGGAACCAACTGCTAGGTTTGCGCCCCCATAAAATAGTTGACAGCATCTTAAAAAGCAGAGACATCACCTTGCCAACAAAGGTCCGTATAGTTAAAGCTATGGTTTTCCCAATAGTGATGTATGGAAGTGAGAGCTGGGCCATAAAGAAGGCTGATCGCCGAAGAATTCTTTTTAATTACTTTTTTATTCAAAATTAAAACAAAACATATTATCCAGAAACATATCATCCATATTTCCCCCCTTTTTTCCTCCCTCCCCCTCCCTCCCGCCACAGAACACCCCCACCCCCCACTTCCCTCCGTTCCAGTCCTTGATTTCTCTAAAAATGCTATTTTCTGCATGTTACACAGTTGTATAGATCTTCAAACTATTTAAGTAATAATTATCAATAAAAAGTTTGTGAATATTTATTCAAAACCAGCCAAGGAGTCCAGTTCGCTTTGTTGCATCTTCAAATACTTTGTAAAGGGTTCCCATTCATCTTTAAAGTCATAGTTATCCTTGTCCCATAGCTTGTATGACAGTTTTGCCAGTTCTGCATATTCCATCAATTTTTCTTGCCATGTTTCTTTAGTTGGGGTTTCTTCAATCTTCCATCCTTGTGCTATTAAAACTCTTGCGGCTGTTGTCGCATACATGAAGATGTTTTCCAGCTTTTTTGGCAGATCTTTCCCTACAATCCCTAATAAAAATGCTTCAGGTTTTTTAACAAATGTTAAATGGGACATTTTCTTCAATTCATTATATATCATTTCCCAAAAAAAATTAATTACCTTAAATCCCACCACCTATGATAAAATGTCCCCTCCTTTTCTTTGATCGCCAAAGAATTTATGCTTTTGAATTATGGTGCTGGAGGAGACTCTTGAGAGTCCCATGGACTGCAAGAATATCAAACCTATCCATTCTTAAGGAAATCAGCCCTGAGTGCTCACTGGAAGGACAGATCCTGAAGCTGAGGCTCCAATACTTTGGCCACCTCATGAGAAGAGAAGACTCCCTGGAAAAGGCCTTGATGTTGGGAAAGATTGAGGGCACAAGGAGAAGGGGATGACAGAGGATGAGATGGTTGGATAGTGTTCTCGAAGCTACCAGCATGAGTTTGACCAAACTGCGGGAGGCAGTGGAAGACAGGAGTGCCTGGCGTGCTCTGGTCCATGGGGTCATGGAGAGTCGGACAGGACTAAACAACAACAACAAAATAGTTGAGGGACCCAGTTCCATAGCTGTCAACTTTTCCCTTTTCTTGCGAGGAATCCTATTCGGAATAAGGGAATTTCCCTTAAAAGAAGGGAACAGTTGACAGCTATGCCTGGGTCCCCACCCTCCAAAGTTGATGGGCATTGGCATTCAAATAGCATGTGTGATTGATTATGTGAGGCGGGGCTTATCCCCACCCACCCAAATATTTTATTCAGGTTGGCTCCCTTGCTGTCTTTAGTGCTACAAAATTATTGGAACAGAAGGAGACCCCTAGGGATTTCTTACCCTTCCCATCAAAGGAATAAGTCTGGTATTTAAAGCAGGTGGAGGGGTATTGGCTTTCTATCGCATTGGGTTTTTCTTCCTCCTCATCCCTCCCAATCACTTTTCCTTTTCTGCTGTACCTTTTAGATTCTAAGCCTTAGGCCAGGGAGTGTTTTATCACTGATGCTGGTAAGCCAATTTGGAAACCTCTCTTTGCTTTTATTTGGCTGAAGAAAATACCGGTATATATATTTTTAAGTGTGTTAGTGTTCTGTGTAGTATAATTCATGCTGCTCATGCAGCACACTGAAGACTCTAAATATTTCAACTTGTGCAACGTGCATTGGCCAATAATGAGCTGCACACATACCAGGGTTGAGCATTGTGTGTTTCCCGGCACAATCCAAAGTGCTGGTATTGTTGACCTTTACAACTCTTTGCTCATGATCCTTCTGGGTTTTGGGGTTTTAAAGCGGGAGGTTATCGGCCTTTCAGGGCAAATCGGAGGAACTGTCATAGGCACCACACAAATGCTACAACTGTTCCCTCCCCATCTGTACAACCCCCATCAGGAAAAAGAAAGCAATCGCTGTTATTCCAAGATTTGGCGGGGGGGGGGGAGACTTATATTGGCTAATGGAACCTGATTTCAGTAGGGGAAACACTGGCAAACCATTACTTTTTTTAATATCATTTTTTATTGATTTTCCAATAAAAACAGCCAATCAACATATCCGAATCATAATCCAATTAAAAATAGCAAATTAAAATAAACTAATTGTAATCCAAATTGTAATTTTTAATTTTTCCATCGTCTGGGCAAGCCATGACTTTAAGTTGCCGCAAGACTCATATTTGGTTTCGATATGAAAGCTGACTAGCAGCATAGAATCATGGAATCGTAGAATTGTAGAGTTGGAAGGGAACCCAAGGGTCATCTAGCCCAACCTGCTACAGTGCAAAAGTCCTGCTCATGGTAATGTGTGCATTAAAGTGCCACAGGGAGACATCTGGCAGCTGACATCTCCTTACGCTAGAGTAAAGGTAAAAAGGTAAAGAACCCCTGGATGGTTAAGTCCAGTAAAAGGGGACTATGGGGTTGCGGCACTCATCTTGCTTTCAGGCCGAGGAAGCCGGAGTTTGTCCACATACAGCTTTCCCGGTCATGTGGCCAGCAGGACTAAACTGCTTCTGGCGCAATGGGACACCGTGACGGAAACTAGAGTGCACAGAAACGCCGTTTACCTTCCCGCCGCAGCGGTACCTATTTATCTACTTGCACTGGTGTGCTTTCAAACTGCTAGGTTGGCAGGAGCTAGGACAGAGCAATGGAAGCTCACCTCGTCACGGGGATTCAAACCACCAATGTTCTGATCGGCAAGCCCAAGAGGCTCAGTGGTTTAGACCACAACACCACCCACGTCCAGAGTGGCCCTGTGAACTGAAAAGCAATACTAAATAAATGAACTATAACAATACACTGTGGTTTACTCTCAGAGAGAGAAGTTCAGAGAGGCCTGGGTCACTTCCTGTTTTTGAGGCCCCCCGAGCAGTCATAAAAAATAAAAAAAGATGAAACACAAAACACAAAATCTGAATTGTTTCTTAAAAACAAAAAACTCCCCCCCCCATGCTTTTTCTGTGCATATGCACTAATTACACTGGTCAACAACAAATTTGTTGTCTGTGTTTTTTCAGTTGATTTAGGATGAATCTGATGCGCTGAATCCCAAAATCACATTGGTTTTGCTCAATCAGGTCAAGTTTTTGAGCTATGGCCACATGTCTTTTTTTTTACGTTTTTGTTCACATGTACACTTGTGTGGAGCATTTTAGAAGAAGTTGGTGGGGGTAAAATGTCATGTCGAATAATTGTTTTGATTGGAAATGATTGTTTTAATGACAAGAAGTATTCAGGTCCAATAGTTCTGGGTGATTATGTCGAAAAGGGATCAGTTTGAAGTCATAAAACCTCGAAATCTTCCATAAATTGGTGCGGCAAAGCATAAAGTTGCTTACCATGCTTATTTTGGTATTAAACTAGGTGACCAGGATAAAGCTTGGGCACCACACATGGTGCGCAAGGCATGCACCGAGACTCTACGTGGGTGGACCATTGGCAAGAGGAGTCTGAACTTTGGAATTCCCATGGTTTGGAGGGAGCTGACAAACCATGTCACTGACTGCTACTTCTGCGCTGTTGATGTGACTGGGATCAACAGAAAGAACCAGAGCAGCCTCAAGTATCCTGATCTTCAATCAGCAAGTCGTCCTGTAGCTCATTGTGATGAAATTCCTGACATTAGTGACGAAGATGCCTCCAGTGTTGAAGGACATGAAGAAGAAGTGGTTCTTGAAGATGATGCTCCACATCCATTTTCCCAAAAGGAGTTGAATTATCTAGTTCATGCCCTCAGCTTGTCAAAGGACTCTGCCGAACTGTTGGCATCCAGATTGAAGGGAAAAAACCTCCTCTCTGACAGTGCTCGCATCAGCTTCTTCCGCAACAGGCATCAAGAGTACCTCCGTTTTTTCACAGAAGAGAAGGACTTGGTGTACTGTGCAGATATTGCGCAGCTTCTGCTCAAGCTTGGAGTGCCACAGTACGAACCCAAAGATTGGAAACTGTTCATTGACAGCAGCAAGCGATCACTGAAATGTGTTCTGCTACACAACGGCAACCAGTTTGCCTCTATACCCCTGGCTCACTCGACTACACTGAAGGAGAACTATGAAGCTGTGAAGTATGTGCTGGAGAGAATTGGTTATGATCAGCATAAATGATTTATTATGTTGACCTGAAGATGGTAAACTTTTTGTTGGGACAACAGTCTGGCTTCACCAAGTACCCATGTTTTCTGTGCATGTGGGATAGTAGGGACCGTGCTCAGCATAACACGATGAAGGACTGGCCTGTGCGGGAATAATTGGTGCCTTGCAAAGAAAGGAACGTCATCAACGACCCTCTGGTGGACAGAGATAGAATACTCTTCCTTCCCACCGCTGCACATCAAGCTTGGCTTAATCAAGCAGTTCACCAAGGCTCTGGACAAGGATGGTGACTGCTTCACTTACTTGTGCCAGGCTTTTCCAGGATTGATCATGGAGAAGTTGAAAGCTGGCATCTTTGACAGTCCTCAGATCCGTCAGCTCATCAGAGATCCAGAGTTCGGAAACTCAATGAACGAAGTGGAACTGGAAGCGTGGAAGGCATTTGTTCTGGTAGTGAAGAACTTTCTTGGCAACAATAAGGCCAGAAACTACGCAGAACTTGCCAACAACATGCTGACTGCTTTCAGAAACCTGGGCTGCAACATGAGCGTCAAGATGCACCATATTTTCACATATGGACCGGTTTCCTGAGAACCTGGGTTCAATGAGTGACGAGCAGGGGGAGAGATTCCATCAGGACATGAAAGAGATGGAGACCAGGTATCAGGGTCGCTGGGATGCAGTCATGATGGCTGACTACTGTTGGACTCTGAAGAGAGACCTCCCTGCCGCTGAGCATTCCAGGAGTTCCAAGAAACGGAAGTTCAAGCCCTGAAGTTTGAAAAATGGTGAAGCAACATGCAATTTAAGTGTACTTACCTTTATCAATACCCACCATTCAGTTTACAGTAATCAATGTTTCTATCAGGTAATCAATATATGTTGTTGGAAAAACATTTTTTTCTCTTAAAAACATATTTAGGACGATATGTGTTGACAAAAATCAGCTAATGCCACAAAAATGTAATCGATTTTGTCACAAGATCTGATTTTTTTCAAATCAACATAGCACAAAAACCTGACCTGATGGAGAGAAACGGATGCCATTTCCTGATTCAGCAGTGCAAAAATACCCTAAAGCAGTTATAGAAATCTAGATAACATTCAAAAAGCAAAAAATTGTTGCCCAGTGTTATTGGTCTGATGGGACATGTTTGGCTCAGTCTAACCTTGAGGCAGCAGAACTGTTTTCTTTTTAATATTGATGGACCTTTCAAATGCTTCAAAAATGACAAAATTTGTATCAGTTGACCAAAAAGAAGGTCTCTTACTAAAACTTATCTCTTATTTACTTAAATGTGAAGCTCTAAACATGAGAGCACGCTTAAAAACATATTGTCTAAATTTGAGGCTCCCTCTGTACTTGAGGCCTAGGTCAAATCTGTCCCCTGGTTGGCCATGCTCCCATATACATACAGTAGGTGGATTTAAAATAAAAATAAATAAACCTTCCTGGTTATTTTGTACCCTTTGGGACCAAGGCAACAATTGCTGCTTACTTCCTGAACAATAATCAAAGATACAATTATGATTATTTTTAAAAAAATCCTGGAATCTGGAAGGTGACCATGCAGAAAACCTTTTTCAAAACCATAAACCTGGTTTATTTTCTGCATGTTCTTTGTGGAGTGAAACAGCTTGTCACGCTTTTGTGGTGGTACGATTTTTACAAAGCAGGAAGTGGGCATTTCCTCTGCTCAAGAACATATTAAGCTTCTATTTCCCCCGCAGTCCTGTGGAAAGTAGAGAGCATATAAAATGCACACTAAGAAAATAAATACAAACCCACTTAAAAAAAAAATATTTCCTCCAATAAAATTGAAGTGGTCTGCATTGTTCTCCCCTTCCCCATGGTTCCCCTCACAACAACCCTCCAGCTTGGAGAAGGCCCAAGGTCACCCAGTAAGCTTCATAGCTGAGGGAGGATTTGAACACAGGGCATCTCACCACACTGAGTCTTTCCCTTCCTGTCTCTTGGAATTTGATAACGATCACAGGGCCTGGCTCCTGCACGCACACCTGACACTAACCTTCTGCTCCTGCCTTAAATGAAGTGGGTGCAGTGTGAGGGGGTGACTTCTTGGTTCCCCCCTCCCTTCTGTTGGTTTCCCAGCTTCTTCCTTCATGGCACACTCCCGCCTGTATTTAATACAAATCAGGGTCTGTCATTGTGCATCTGCGCTTGATTCACAGTCGCGCTGCATGGTGGGCTTTGTAATCCTACAGCTGTCGGTGTTGTTCTTTGGAAGCCTAGGTCCAGGTCTTCAACAAAGGGCTTTTTGTGGGTTCCGTCTGGTGGTGGCAGTACGGATATAAGTGAACACGACTAAATAGAACTCCCATGTTCAATTATTATATCACTGAAAACTCAATTCTGGGAGGCGGACAATAGCAGCAAGGGAGCTGCTGCCTTCAGGCCCTTGGAGGCATCTTGTCAATCATGACTGGATCCCCAGCCTTTGTAGAGTTATGTGTGTGTTTGAGGTTGAATCCTGACAAGACAGAAGTACTGTTTTGGGGGGACAGGAGGCGGGTAGGTGTGGAGGACTCCCTGGTCCTGAATGGGGTAACTGTGCCCCTGAAGGACCAGGTGCACAGCCTGGGAGTCATTTTGGACTCACAGCTGTCCATGGAGGCGCAGGTCCATTCTGTGTCCAGGGCAGCTGTTTACCAGCTCCATCTGGGACACAGGCTGAGACCCTACCTGACCGCAGACTGTCTCACCAGAGTGGTGCATGCTCTGGTTATCTCCTGCTTGAACTACTGCAATGCGCTCTATGTGGGGCTACCTTTGAAGGTGACTTGGAAACTCTAACTAATCCAGAATGCGGCAGCTAGACTGATGACTGAGAGCAGCTGCCGAGACCACATAACACTGGTCCTGGAAGACCTACATTGGCTCCCAGTATGTTTCCGAGCACAATTCAAAGTGTTGGTGCTGACCTTTAAAGCCCTAAATGGCCTCGGTCCAGTATACCTGAAGGAGCGTCTCCACCTCCATCGTTCTGCCCGGACACTGAGGTCCAGCTCCGAGGGCCTTCTGGCGGTTCCCTCACTGCGAGAAGCCAAGTTACAGTGAACCAGTCGGAGGGCCTTCTTGGTAGTGGCACTCATCCTATGGAACACCCTCCCATCAGATATCAAAGAGAAAAACAACCACCAGACTTTTAGAAGACATCTGAAGGCAGCCCTGCTTAGGGAAGCTTTTAATGTTTAACAGAACACTGTATTTTAATACTTTGTTGGAAGCCGCCCAGAGTGGCTGGGGAAGCCCAGTCAGATGGACGGGGTATAAATATATTATTATTATTATTATTATTATTATTATTATTATTATTATTATTATTATTATTATTATTATTATTATTATCCCTCATTCCTTCCCTCCCTCCTCTGATGCCCTCTCACGTCTCTGCCTCCCAAAGCAGTTTGTTGCAGCAGCCCTGGCTATATGTTCCCCAGGCAAATGATGTCTCTGGGGCTGGCCAGGGAGTGCTGATGCCAGGAGCTGAGACGGCCTCGGAGCAGCATGCAGGCAAGTGGGTGAGGAAGTCCAGCCAGCCAGTCTGCCAGCCCTTGCTGTTGGGAAATGGACAGACAAGTGGGAGGCTGGGCAGGCAGGCAGGCAGGTACTGCACCGGCCTTTCTTGTGCTCCCTGTGTACAAGGCCCGCCTGGGAGCTGAGTGTCCGGTGCCGAAGGAGAGCCTTTCCGCCATGCAGGCCTTTTGCTGCCAGATCCTAGCCGCTCCAGTGTCACTGCAAACAGTTACAGCTTGCCACCAACTGCTCCAACGCACAGCCACCGGCTCCATACACCACCAGGACTCACCTGCTCCCTGCTGAGATGCTTTCAGTCGTTTTGCACTCTGCACATGCTCAGAAACACTGGGCCCATAACCTGTCAGTGTTTGTAAAAAGCAAAAGGAAAGGGTTCCCACCTCCCTTTGTCGCCTCAGCCTTGTCAGCATAAAAGAGTCCACAAGAAAAGTATCCTTGCAGAGTACTTTCTGCTTTTATTCTTAAAAGTCTTTCTGCAAAAGCAACTGACACACAACAACACTACCAGCTTTCACCAACCAACCAAACCAACACCAAACATTTCTCACTCTATATATACAACCCGGTGTAGGCCGCTGACTCATGCTGACCCAGCTTTTTAAGCATTAAAAAAACAGCAGCCATTTTAGCCATGACATAAACTACAGTTCCCAGGACTGAGTGTGTGTGTGTGTGTTTGTGTGTGCTTTAAGTGTGCTTTTTGATTACCTCCCCCCACCCCCGCAGCCACACAGGTAGTCCTGTCTCTTCCCATTTTTGTCCTTTTAAACTCCTGACCTTTGCGACAGACCAAGTGATTTTGATATGATTGCTGCCCGGTAAAATTTTGCAGATAAGCCAGGTTTTAAATCTCCCCATAAGGCTCTTGAAGCAGAATCGTGATCAGTAAATAGCCCTGGATCTCAAATGCTCTGTCAGAGTTATATCTCAAAAGCCAGCAAATAAATCCTGCATGAGTCAATTAACATTAGAATTTACAGAGCTGAAAAATTAATATTTGCATCTCTTCTTTTGACTTCCCACCCTTCCTGTAACCAGCTGAACAGAAATCTTTAATTTCTTGCACTACACAGATTATGAGATTTAACAAATCGCTATTAAACTGCGTCATGGGAACAACAAACAGCGCCCCCTCCCCCAATAATTAGAAAAGAACGTACTGTAGTCTGGAGCAGCGTATTTGTGTTCTTTTGCAGAGACAGAACATGCTTTTTTTTTTAACTGAAAAACGAAGCTCCTGGATTAGACAGAAAAAGAGGGGGCACCTGGATTTGAACCAGGGACCTCTTGATCTGCAGTCAAATGCTCTACCACTGAGCTATACCCCCAGCTGCCCAGAAGGATTGCTTGTACTGTTTTTCTGCCTCAGAGTAAACACCCACATTGCTTTTAAAGTACACACAACTGGAAGATACTCGTGTGTGTTAAGGGTGTTTGCCTTTCCTGCTGTGACGAATAACCTTATAAAAATGGCTCTCTCTGCAAAGGGTAGCTAAGTGCTCACAAGTATTCAATTCATTCACCCTCCATCCTAAGATCTTTGAGAACTGACTAGAGTTTAAAGTACCAACAACCCACCAAAACCTATTTGACAGAATATTCATTAATTAAATAATTTTAAGTGTAATCCAGATGAATTAGATGTATACCTGGTAAAAACCCAAGTGCTAAATAAGTATTTCAAGAATAGAAAATATTCCAGATCACAATTTAATGGGCTTCCGGGGGAAGGAAGTTCTACAAATCATGGAGACACCATGATTGCGGATAGATCTGCATTTAAAGAGATGGAACTGTTGCACCTAATATAGCCCTAAGAATATCATTCTCTAGTCTAGACCAGGGATGGGGAAGTTGTGACTTTCCACATGTTGCTGGACTCCAACTCCCATCAGCCTAAAGCATGATGGGAGTTGGAGTCAAGCCAGATTGCAGGCAGGGCCAATGTTAATCACTGTTAATGATTAGATTAGCATAATGTAACTCAATACACGTTAACCCGTCAAACAGTTTTATGGGAAAGGGGGCTATGTTCCAAATACTTTGGAATAACAGATTTCAAGACGACGTACAACCTTATGATGCTTCCAGTTTATTGTAAATCTGCATATTCACGAAATTCAAGTACTATTTTCATGTACAAATTATTCATTAAATAAAAACAAAAATTACAGAGTGCGGGAGGGATTAATGACTTGGTCCTTGCATTACTTGGCGACAACTCAGATATTTTTTATTTACAAATGTCCAATAGAAAGAGGATGGCAAAAACAGTTTTATGTACAGTGTTATTTACATGGAATAAATACAGCTCTGTTTTGTTTTTTTAATCCACACTCCCTGCTTGCCTATTGTTTCTGGCATCTCCAGACAATTTTATCCGACCAGTATTCAAATGAAGCCCTGCAGGGGGGGAAAAAGAGAGAAAAATTTTATAGGAGTGTCTACTGTTGAAGCAGATTTTCATATCACACAGCATTCTTCGACAGGTAGCAAAAGGAGACAGAGCACATTAGCCTCTGGAGTTGGCTGTGGCTCAGATTAAAATAGGTTCTGTGATTAAGATGTAGGTTAGTGCGCACCCTAGCCAGGTGCGTATTACGTAATGTCAATGGAGCAGCATAATAATAATAATAATAATAATAATAATAATAATAATAATAATCGAGCACACCTAATGATCTAGTGCAGAGGAAGGCAGTGGCGTAGCATGGGTTGTCAGCACCCGGGGCAAGGCACGTAATTTGTGCCCCCTAACCCGTGGATTTGCGCCTCCTAACCCTAACCCCCAGATGTTGCGCCCGGTGCGGCCGGCCCCCCCTGCACCCCCACGCTACGCCACTGGAGGAAGGGAACACTTGCCAGGCTCAGGGCTCTGCAGGAACCGCTGATCAGCTGCCGATGCCAGCACTTGCAAAGCCTGTGCCTTTGCAAGGGCCGAAAATCAACTCATCTCATCATCAGCAAGTGCATTTGAAAGGTTTTTGAAAGAGTCAGCAATAATCTTAACAGCAGCGTCACAAAAACCCTGCTTTCTGCGAGGTGCTGCATGTTTTTTCCTGCCCTACCGCTGATATCATATATGATATCAGGGCTTGACCCCCCCAAAAAAAACACAGTGTGGTAGACCACGTGGGGAGATCTGGCAGGCCTGGTTAGGGCCATGAGGCTGAGATTTCCAACACATCCTTTTCATGAGAGATCTGCATTGGCTCCCAGTTCGTTTCCGAGCACAATTCAAAGCGTTGGTGCTGACCTTTAAAGCCTTAAACAGCCTCGGTCCTGTATACCTGAAGGAGCATCTCCACGCCCATCGTTCAGCCCGGACACTGAGGTCCAGTGTCAAGGGCCTTCTGGTGGTTCCCTCGCTGCGAGATTACAGGGAACCAGACAGAGGGCCTTCTCGGTAGTGGCGCCTGCCCTGTGGAACGCCCTCCCATCAGATGTCAAGGAAATAAGAAGCTATCACATTTTTAAAAGAAATCTGAAGGCATCCCCGTTTAGGGATTTTTAATATTTAATACTGTATTGTTTTTAACACTCGATTGGGAGCCGCCCAGAGTGGCTGGGGAAACTCAGCCAGATGGGCGGGGTATAAATAAATTATTATTATTATATTTGTGCTCACAATGTTTTCAGGGCTATCCCGCCCACGTTCCCATTTTCAACGCCATTCACGCCTGTGAAAAAGTGTTGGGGCAGCGTTGGCACTGCTTCTTTTCTATATATCCCTTAACTCCCCGCTGAAACCCCATCACCTTTTTTATGCCACAAATGTTTCGGTTAATTTTTGTCCCACTTTTATTGCACTCCTCCCGCTCGAGAGACAGCGACAGTGTGTGGAGGCACATTGCAGAACAAAGCAGGGATAAATCAACCATCGATGATGCCTTGTTATGGGTACGAAAAGCACGGTTGCAGAATGCACCAATCTGGGAGGAGCTCTCGTGCCACATTCTGCAAAGCAATTATTTGCTTAAGGGTGGAGGGGAAGCAATTTCACGATATGTTGCTAACCATACCCCCCCCCCTCCAGACCACATCAGTGTACTTACTCTCGGTTCGGGGACATCTTTTTGCACACGAGTCCGTCTAGGCAGGGGCACACCTGGTTCACGCTGAATGCAATCCCTCCTTCGGGAACGTAGCACCCTTCATCTAAAAGGAGCCTTTTCTTGCAGACTTTCTCCCCATGTTGGCGGGCGCAGCAGGCGTCGGGAGAGCAATCCTTATCGTGGTGGCAGCGGGCACCTCCAAGGGACAAGGAAAGGAGAGTAATTGAGAACCCAAATGCATTTGATACAGACCTCGAAACCTAGCACATTTTGCAAAGCCGAGATGCTTTGAAATCTTTGAAAATCCGGCATGATACTTTGCAAACCTGAGCTGCCCTTAATCATTAGCATCAAGCACATTTTTTGCAAACCTGAGATAGATAGATAGATGATAGATAGATAGATAGATAGATAGATAGATAGATGATAGAGATCTTTATTGTCATTGTCCCATACAGAACAATGAAATTGAAAAACTACATAAAACATTCAAAACCCCCTAAAAACTCTGAAACCCCATTTTAAAATACACTATACTATACTATAAAAGACACTATACCATAGAGACCCCTTATGCTGTGTTTAGAACCAGAATTGCATTTGTGTAGAAACTGTTTCTCAGGCATCTTAGACATCTAGCACACTTTGCTAATCTGTGATGTATTAATTTCCCTCCCCCGAATTAGTTTCAAAATGAAAGTACCTGAAAACATATGCATTTTTTAAAGGGGGAATAAATAAATGCTATAGGACTACAACTCCCAGCTTCCCTAACTATGGGCCTTGCTGTCTAGGGTTGATGGGAGATGGGAGTCCAACTTTGGGAGGGGGAGGAACGGACGGACCCACATTAAACTCTCCATTTCCTCCCAAGCCCTCAAGAACAAGATAAGGATACATAAATAATAGTTACAGTCAATGGTAACTTCTAACCCAAAATGTATTCACTCCATGGTTTACCCCTCTGCCTCAATTTCCCTTGCTTTTTTCTGTTGCCTCCCTTGTGTTGGATTTTAAATTGTAAGCTCCTTGGGGCAGAGACCTGTCCTTTCGGACTTTGCATAGCAGAGCGCAGATTTCTAGCTTGATGAACTACTGGGTCTTCATTCAGCCTGTTTGGAAACCAAGTCCTTCCATCTGAAAGCCCTGCCCCTCCTAATTCCAGAGAGAACACGATTTACTACATTCACTACATGCCTGTTCCCTGAGCTACTAGAGCTCCAATTAGACATTTAGGCTCCTTACTTTGAAAGGCCTAACCTTTGTTGCGAGGTGCAAAAGAAACGTTGCAAAACAGGCCGCCCCTTCCATGGCTTACCTTCCTGGCCGCCAGGCAAAGTCTCCTGGCATTTGCCAAACATGCAGCTAAGTCCCAGGGCGCAGTGGGCATCCCGTCGGCAGAATTCGCCTTCTTGCCTGAAGGGCAGGCAGAGCCCAAAGTGGTGGTCGCAGAAGAATCCACGGGGGCAGTTTATTTTGTGGCTGCACACCTGCAGTGAGAATGGAGAAAAATGGGGGTCAGATGCAGGATTTAGCAGTGCCAATTGCTAAACTTGGGGGTCAGCAAACTTTTTCGGCAGGGGGCCGGTCCACTGTCCCTCAGACCTTGTGGGGGGCCGGACTATTTTTTGGGGGAGGGCAATGAACAAATTCCTATGCCCCACAAATAACCCAGAGATGCATTTTAAATACAGTACAATGGTACCTCGGGTTACATACGCTTCAGGTTACATATGCTTCAGGTTACAGACTCCGCTAACCCAGAAATAGTACCTCGGGTTAAGAACTTTGCTTCAGGGTGAGAACAGAAATCACACAATGGCGGCGTGGCAGCAGTGGGAGGCCCCATTAGCTAAAGTGGTGCTTCAGGTTAAGAACAGTTTCAGGTTAAAAACGGATCTCCAGAACGAATTAAGTTCTTAACCCGAGGTACCACTGTAAAAGCACACATTCTACTCATGGAAAAACACCAGGCAGGCCCCACAAATAACCCAGAGATGCATTTTAAATAAAAGGACACCTTCTACTCATGTAAAAACATGCTGATTCGCGGGCCGGATTTAGAAGGCGATTGGGCTGGATGCAGGCCCCGGGCCTTAGTTTGCCTACCCATGCTTTAAAAAATGGCGGCAGCTGCTGGCAAAGGATTTCCAGCAGCCCGATAGAGTCAATGGCAGAAAAGCTACTCAGAACTATCAGTTTGAAGCTTGCTGAAATTTGCACAGAGGCTGGGTCCTTTGGAGAGAGATTCCAGCTCTTAGGGAGCACCAACTAACAGCCACAAAAAAAATGGCATCCACACTGGACTTTGTAGATGCATGTGGGTAGGGCTGCCATATGTCCTGATTTTCCAGGACATGTCCTTGAATTTGCTTCCGAAAATGGCGTCCTGGATTATTTTTCGGAAATTAGGCAAATGTCCTGGAAAACCCCCCAGTGACGGGGGTTAAATGGTGCTGAAAATGCCTTTTAAAAAGTTCCAAAACTCAAGTTTTACAAAAAAAGCTCAACTGTGTCCTGATTTTCACTTTTGGAGACAGGGCAAGCCTTCATGTGGAGGTGTAAGATAGATTTGCTTAGCAACGTCTGGTCATTTCAGAGAACTGGTCCTCACTCCCCGTTAGGGTGGCTGCTTGCGTTTGCCAAAAAAGAGAGAGGACAAAACAGGTAACATATTTGCAAAAAAGAAGAAGCATATGCTTATCTACACAGATGCAAATTTAGAAATAATTGCTATAATTCAAACAAAAAAAATACAATGCATCTCTTTTTAGTGAGAAAATCTGTGACCAGGTGGCCTCTGTGTCTACAAATCTCTCACTCCAGAGCAACTAAAACCAGCACCCTGCTTATGTGGGTTCAACAAGAGGGCTTCTAGGGCAGAAAGTATAGCTTCCAGGTGGACCTGAACTCAGAACCTTCTTTTTTAAAAAATTATCAGAGCTAATTTATTACTCAGTGCAATCTAGTCTTCCTCTTCATTCCTGCACACTCTCTCCCTATGATTCCACCTCTCCTCTTGCACCCCCCCCTTCTATAATAATAAAGTCTGGCACTCTGAACATGCTCAGAAGCACTCTCTGCTTTATAACTACACTGGAAGTGCCTGGGTGAGGGCTGGAGCTGGAAACAGATTTGTGGGAGTCAAGTCGCTGCCAGATTAATGGTGTGGCCCTGCCAATGCTGTTGGATCCCATCAGATCCCATCAGACCCACCCAAAGTGGCCAAATGGTCGGGGGGGGGGGAGGAATTGGAGGCCAGCGACACCCAGAAAGCCACAGGTTCCCTATCCCAGGATTAATAGGACAGATTCCCCACTCCCTCCTCATTGCTAGAAGCTAGAGAGCCCACATGATGAAAAGGCAAAGATGACCTGTTTTCTAAGGTTGGGGAAAGATGCTTACCTTCAGCTCCTGGCCGGATGATGACCCAGGGTCCCTGCGAGGTGGCACCCCATTGGCAGCGTGTGGCAGAGAGTGCATCCATGCCCAGATGGAGCCTTGCACCGCAGACAAACGGCAGAGGAGGAAGACGAGAAGGCAAAGCTGGTTCCTCATCATGACCACAATGGATGGATGACCGATGGCTCTGGCTGAAGGACAGTTGGCAAAGGAGATTGGTCCAGGGAGGATGCCTGGGAAAGTTTATATAGCCAGGCCTATCTCGGCTCCTGCTGCTTAAGCTGTTTGCCAATCTAATGGGGAGGAGGAGGCAATCAGGTTTTAGGGGCTTAGCCTAATGATTACGAGCGCCTGACCGCTCACCCCCTCAGGAGAGTAAACGAATAACCCCAGAAGTCTGGCTCCGTGGTGGCACAGCAATGCTCTCCTGTCTCCATTTTTGTAGACAACATTATTTGGGGGTGGGAGGGTGGGGAGTGGGTCACTGTTATGAAACCATGTATAGAGAGCATTCATATCATCTGGGGAAGCTTGTAATGTTTGATGCATTACGGTATTTTAATATTTTGTTGGAAGCCGCCCAGAGTGGCTGGGGAAGCCCAGCCAAGATGGACCGGGTATAAATAAATTATTATTATTATTATTATTATTATTATTATTATTATTATTATTTACCCTTTTATAGGATAATACTAATGCTTGCTCATTAGTTTCTTTTTTTTTATAAATAAGGTGTATGATGCCTCTTACTTGAGTCCCACTTCGCAGTCCAAACTGATTCGCAAAGGAGCTTTCCAGTTAAAATCCGTTTGATAGTTAGACAGCACCCAGGGCAGATTACAGACAAGATACTACTGCTGTCGTCAATGCCCTGCTTCTGAGCTTCCCAGCAGCACCCAAGTGCTATACAGTGACCAATCTTTGGTGTGATTCCCACCCCCAACAATTCTTACATGTTCTTAACATGTGTGTGCATGTGTTTGGAGCGTTGATACCCACCAGCCAATGTAGGCCGCTCAGTTTAAATGGGTTTGGCGCTGTTGGGAAACATGCACGCTTGCCTCCCACCCCACACAAAAGGTGTTGGGAAAATAGCACCGGAAACTGTAGGATAACAGGAAGGTTGGTTAGATGCTAGCATATAACCCTCACGCAAACTGAATTAATGCTCAGCAAAGAGCAATGGTGTATAACCTCCAGGCAGATAAGTTGGGATGGATGCTGAGCTGGAAATGTTAGAAGCTGAATATAATACTGAGCTGTATTCAGGTAATTTTTGGTGGGCAGAGAACAGTCAAGTCAATAAAATTATTATTATTATTATTATTATTATTATTATTATTATTATTATTATTATTATCATCCCGCCCATCTGGCTGGGTTTCCTCAGCCACTCTGGGCGGCTCCCAACAGAATATTAAAAACACAATAAAACATCAAACATTAAAACTTCCCTAAACAGGGCTGCCTTCAGATATCTTTTAAAAATAAGATAGCTGCTTATTTCCTTGGCATCTGATGGGAGGGCCTTCCACAGGGTGGGCACCACTACCGAGAAGGCCTTCCGCCTGGTTCCCTGTAACTTGGCTTCTCGCAGTGAGGGAACCGCCAGAAGGCCCTCAGCGCTGGACCTCAGTGTGAACGATGGGGGTGGAGACGCTCTTTCAGGTATACTGGACCGAGGCCGTTTAGGAATTTCATGGTCAGTACCAGCACTTTGAATTGTGCTCGGAAACATACTGGGAGCCAATGTAGGTCTTTCAGGACCGGTGTTATATGGTCTTGGCGGCTGCTCCCAGTCACCAGTCTAGCTGTTGTATTCTAGATTAGTTGTAGTTTCCGGGTCTCCTTCAAAGGTAGCCCCACATAGTAGTCCAAGCGAGAGATAACCAGAGCATGTACCACTCTAGCGAGACAGTCCGCAGGCAGGTAGGGTCTTAATCTGCGTACCAGATGGAGCTGGTAGACAGCTGTCCTGGACACAGAATTGACCTGCGCCTCCATGGACAGCTGTGAGGGGCCTAGAGGGGGTATAGAGTATTTCATCGTGCCTCTGTAAGACTGCCTTGGTTTCTGTGCTAGCTCTTCTCTTTGCTGGCTTCTCTTTGCAGCTAGCATAGAAAATGGGGGGCGGGGGGCGACCGGAGAGAAAGGACTAACTTACATGGACTTCAGGCAGAGGGCCTTCTCGGTAGTGGCACCCGCCCTGTGGAACGCCCTCCCACCAGATGTCAAAGAGAAAAATAACTACCAAACATTTAGAAGACATCTGAAGGCAGCCCTGTTTAGGGAAATTTTAATGTTTAATAGGTTATTGTATTTTAGTGTCCTGTTGGAAGCCGCCCAGAGTGGCTGGGGAAACCCAGCCAGATGGGTGGGGTATAAATAATAAATTATTATTATTATTATTAGCCTTTCAAACGATTAAAAAAAACGGTTGGTTGGTTAGCTGGTTGGTCTTAGCTAGGCTGCCGAGAGGCTCAACCCTAGCTTACATTTTCCATTCTCGTTAGTTAAATGCAGCTCACTGTACATAATGCATATTCTTCATCACTAAACTTTGAATACCCAACCTGCAAAAAGCAGAATACATCTCAGGATGATGTTCGGTCCTTAACATCAACAATTAAAAAGGATTCCCTGTTTCAGGATTCAAGGGGGCCGACCCTCATCCATAACTTCTGGAAATAAACTTCTGGTCAGAGCAAATAAGGAAAAAGTGAGAGGGTTCATAGTTTTTCTTTGTGTAGAGCAGTGTAAAGTACATCTGGCCATGGCATAGCCTTGTGGGGGGCAGGAAGGGTATTTTCCTCACTTGCAAAGCTGTGTACATCTAAGGAACCCTCCTGCTGAATTAGGTGATATCTTGAGAGGTGGCCAAACACATAGGAAACAAATGGACCAACCATTATATTGATTACCTTTTGGCTGACCAGTTTCCTGAGATCACTGCCAAGGTAGCTGGTTTTTTTGTGTGGCAGCAATACCTTGTCATTGCAGGATCTTGTCTTAATTTTAGAATTATTAACACCTGACCTTGCTTTTTCTTTTTCTTAAAGCCATTTTAATATAATTGTTTTCTATTTCTCGTTGCCTTTTAATATCTCCCATTGTTTTTAATCAGCACATGTAATAGTTTACGTAATGTATTTCACTGTGTTTTGTTTTCTTCTTATCTTCTTATCTGTATATAAAAACAGCGTTTCCGTGCACTCTGGCTTCCGTCACGGTGTCTCGTTGCGCCAGAAGCAGTTTAGTCATGCTGGCCACAGGATCTGGAAAGCTGTATGTGGACAAACGCTGGCTCCCTCGGCCTCAAAGCGAAATGAGCGCCGCAACCCCAGAGTCAAAGTAAGCCAAACTTACTATTTATGTGAGGAAACACAAGGCCCAAGCGGTTTAGCCAATGCCCCACATTAACTGACACACCATACTTTTAAAACATTCTTACTCCTTTTCAGCAGTCATGAAGAATCCCAGAAACTGAACTTTGATAAGGGAGCTGGAAATGGTAGCTCTGTGAAGTCAGCACCCTCAGAAAATTACAGTTCCTATGATTCACTGGGGGAAGGGGGAAACCATGACTGTTAAAGTGGCATAAGTGTGCTTTAAATCTATGCAAAGGATGCGTCAGACAGAATGCCCCAGAATCCTTTGCAGCACACAGGGGATGTGAGGCAGACACTGGAGATGGCAAGCACCCAGCAAATGCAAGAAGTCTGGAAATGTTTTAAAATGTTGCACAGGCCCTCCTTGTGTGGACAGGCACCCATCCTTTCAGGAAATGAATTGTGTAACACAGAAGGAGACACTTTTAAGCTGCGCTACTGGGCAGTTCAAATCCCCACGACGGGGTGAGCTCCGTTGCTCTGTCCCTGCTCCTGCCAACCTATCATGTCCAAAGTGCAAGTAGATAAATAGGTACCACTCCGGGGGGAAGGTAAATGGCTTTTCCGTGCGCTGCTCTGGTTTGCCAGAAGTGGCTTAGTCATGCTGGCCACATGACCCGGAAGCTGTACGCCGGCTCCCTCGGCCAGTAAAAGAGATGAGCGCCGCAACCCCAGAGTCGTCCGCAACTGGACCTAATGGTCAGGGGTCCCTTTACCTTTACCTTTACTCATCATAAACATCATCTGCTAGAGGCCCTTCAGCAATTGTTCTAGAGTCTAGGAGTTTCAAGGTTTTTTCCCCCAGGATACCCAAGACATGTATGCAAGCTGTCAAGTCGAAAAGAACACTTCATCGGTCAAAACGCATCCCTCATTGCCTGCTTTTACCATAGTGTCGTGTTATCAACCAAGTCGTCCCCTTATTGCCTTATCCTACTGATTCCTTCTGTGATCTTCATATGCTGCTATCTTGCTGCAGTAAATGACATGTTGTCATCTGTAGTGCCTTATTGTTTTTGGATATAATTTTTATTAAGTTTTCTGTTTTACAGTTTAAAATACTCATTTTACATCCTTAAGATATCAATGACGTCCCTTCTCCTCTTTCCATGGTTCATGTCACATATCATAAATCGCTGCATATTTTACAAAAACTATACCATTCAGTACTCCATTACTGCATCCATCAAAACTTGCTTACACTGTTGAATTGATCTTAATGCTGCCAGCGTTTTCAGCTGTACACAGATTATTTCCCATATATTCAATAAACGTTTTCCAATCTGCTTTAAACTTATGTTCTTCTTGTTATTCTATATCGGCAAGTTGTCCATATTCCGTCAAATTAAGTTGCCATTCTTCTTTGGTTGGGACTTTGCTGGTTTTCCATTTTTGAACTAACAAAACACGGGCCGCAGTAGTGGCATACATAAATAACCTTTTTTTGAATTTCAGTCTGAATTATCCCCAACAGAAAGGACTCTGGGTTTTTTTTTTGGGGGGGGTACTTTTTAACATTTATTTCAATTCATTATGGACCATTTCCCGATAATCTTTTACCCTTTAACAAATCCACCACATATCAAATAATGTTCCCTCCACCTCTTTGAATCTCCAGGACTTATAAGTGCTGTAATGCCTTTTTGTTAATTGAGCTATGTGGTGCTTATTATGCCAGGTATCTGTCAGTAGCTGTTTTTATGGGGTATGTGTGTGTTGTTGTTGTTGTTGTGTGTGTATTTTTATCTAAAATGATCTCCCCACACATCTCATCACCACCCTCAGCTCATCTCCTCCCAGTGATGGTTTTAGCACTTTTCTTAATGGGGTTGCAAATGACATGTTTACTTTCCTGCTATCTTTAACACCTTCTTCCCTGGACAGATTGACCCAGCAGGGAAGGGAATTAGAAGTTATTTGGATAAACATCAGCTTCCAGAGGCTTTGGGGTTACTCCTGAGTGGATTCCTCAGTGACCTCTCGCTTGATTCCACCAATATTTTTTGAGAAACTAAAAGCTAAGTTCTGCAGGATCAGGCCAGACCAGAGGTCCATTCTAACCAGCATCCAATGGCCAACCAAATACTTGTGGGAGGTCTGCAAGCAAGACATGAGTGCAAAAGCACTTTTCCACACGTGTAATTCTGAGCAACCGATACTCAACGTTAATCAGTGCGCAGGCATGCACTCAAATTCTCAGACACATTAACCAAAAGAAAAGCCAGAGAAAATCACAGGATGTACACACCAAGTTACAAAAGCAAATTTATTTCTTTATTTGCTCAGTGAAAGCAGAGCTTCTGTAAGTGGCGTGTTCAGCTTTCGGGGAGGCAGTTTTGGTGTTAAGCCCCATGTTTTCCTCAGCGGAAAAATCAGCTGGCGTTAGACCTGCAGACTCTACCGATTAATGAGGTGCAATTAATTAAGATGAGGGTTTGCAAGCGCGCACCTCAACATAAAAAGAGGAGTTCGTTATTGCAGTAAGTTTGGGTTCAATACCTCGAGGAACGGCTTAACGTATTGGCTTTATTAAAAAGCAGTTACAACAACTAGTTTTGTGCGCTAGGCCATAATAGCTCAGTTGGTACAGCATGAGACTCTTAGGGTTGTGGGTTCAAGCCCCACAATGGACCAAAAGATTCCTGCATTGCAGGGGGTTGGTCTAGATGACACCCAGGGTCCCTTCCAATGCTACGATTTAGCTGGTCGGGCTGCACTTCCCCACTCTACTCTCCAAGAATAATCTTTTTGTGTGTGTGTGTAATATTTATTAAGTTTTCTCTTTTACAATTTATAATATTCATTGAACAACCTTAAAATGTCAATGACTTCCCTCCTTCTCTTTCCATGGTTCATTTTGCATATCATAAATCCCTGCATATTTTACATAAACTAAACCATTCAGTATTCCACTAATATATCCATCAACATTTGTTTACACTGTTGAATTTATCTTAATGCTGTCAACGTTTTCAAGTGTACACAACCCCCCCCCATATATTCAATAAACATTTCCCAGTCTTCTTTAAACGTATGTTCTCCTTGTTCTCTTATTCTATATGTTAGGTCCACAAGCTGCACATAATTCCACGAGTTGCCATTCCTCTTTAGTTGGGACCTTGCTCGTTTTCCATTTTGGGGTTAACAAAACACGGGCTGCCGTGGTGGCATACATAAA
Source organism: Podarcis melisellensis (assembly GCF_964234715.1). Taxonomy (NCBI): domain Eukaryota; kingdom Metazoa; phylum Chordata; class Lepidosauria; order Squamata; family Lacertidae; genus Podarcis; species Podarcis melisellensis. The sequence goes on along the minus strand of NC_138545.1, from coordinate 37,046,603 downwards.
TAGCCTTTTTTGACATCTTGGAATTTCTATCTGAATTATCCCCAACAAAAAGGGTTTGGGGGGTTGTTGTTGTTTTTTGGAAAAGTACATCTAAACATTTTTTTCAATTAATTATAAATTGTTTCCCAATACTCTTAGCCTTTTACAAGTCCACCACATATGAGTCCACTTCTAACTAATGGCTTCTGCTGCCTTATTTATTTCACCATACAAATGGAAAACGACTCTCTGATGAGACTGGTTTTTAAACTTTCTGTTTTTACATTGTATTATATTGTAACAACTTCAAAAAAAAAATCGTTCTCCTCAGCCAGAGGACTTTGATCATGGAATGGTTCTTAACATATGTAATTTTTATTGTATTATAATTTATAGAATTGTGCAAACAGGATTCAATGAGTAAAGTCAGGGTGACTGTAGTGTTTCCTGGTCATGTAATTGAAAAACAAAACAAAACAAAAACTCCTGCCTGGAAACCTATTTCCCCACTGTGGACAGAGGTATGGATTCAGAATTGGCTTCCACAGTCACTTAAGGACACACCATATTTATGTAAAATACCAGTAATCTTAATCAGCTATGAGTGATCACCAAAGAATAAACTTCAAATCATCCATAATAATACAACAATAATACAACATTACACCATAAGAATTAACTCTAAAAATATCAGCAAATTATAATTTGGACAGAAATTGATCCTCTCTCAACCATTACAATAACTCCACCAAGAAAAAGCTCCAAACTGGGAAAGAAAGGAGCCCTGCAACTTTAAGATCCGCCCCTTCAATCTCTTTTCCGTTTTGAAGTTTCCCAATTCTTTCTTCCTTTCTTTTCAAGCCCCGACACCCGGGATTCGTCACTGGCAGCAGGGAGGGAGGCGCGGACTCGCTGTGACCAATGACAAGCCACCTATTTAGCATATGAGCCATAAGGGGTTCAAAACCTCGTTTTTGAAGGGTAAATAAATAAATCCCGGCTTAAAATGTTACATTTTAAAATTAAAAAACCAAGGCTTCGCGTTTTACTGCCCCAAATGAGACAGAACGCATGCAGGGATTTTGCTCACTGTTACCTGCAAGTGCATCGCGCTGTTTGTGGGCAGACGTCGCGGCCAACTATTTTTTAGTGATTTCAGCTCTTTTTGTATTTGTCTAGCAGGTTTTCTGCAGTAGCGGAAAGCCGTCCCGGAATTGTGCAATGATAGATATATGAAAATAGTTATGATCGCGATACTAGTGTGCGCATAAAACTTGGGAGGAACCTTTGATTAATTTCCCTATTTTGATTTAACTTTATTTTCATGCACGGGTGCTTTCCCTGCTTTGTTAAAACACATGGAAGCTGAAAGCACAATATTAGCATAGATTTTGCACTCAAGGCATATTATTTAGAGCCCCTGGCTTGTGGTTCTTTGCTTTTGTCTCTGACATCTGCATATAATCTAGATATATTTTACATTTTTTTTATTTTTTACCCCTGTGTAAAGCACATTTTGAGAAACGCTATTCATTCTGAAAATAAAAATCCATTGCGGATTTATTTTGCGTCCCACTTGAAAACCCACTTGCAGGCGGTATATCTTTAAAATGTCCTTTAAAAAAAAAAAGCTATATTTTACACATTTCCCTAGAATTATAGAATTGGAAGGGAACCCTTGAGTCATCTAGTCCAGCCCCCACTTTTAAAAGGCAAAAGGAAAGAAAACTCAAGATGCTTTGCACTAATACCAGCAGAGGTTGTCTGGCTTTGCTTTTGGAATATAGAAAACTGGCTTGCCTGAACCTGTTATTCTTGCTCTCTTTAACCAGCCCAGTACTGAAGTCCTATCATCTGTTGCTGCCGGCAGCTTATTGGTTAAGAAGTTCTTCCTTCTCCAATTAGATTATTCCGACTGAGAGATCCCGCCTCCGCCCAGGGAATTGCGGCGTCGCAGCCACAAATGACGGTTAGTTAACCGTGCAAACCAGCAGAGGGGGTATAGCTCAGTGGTAGAGCATTTGACTGCAGATCAAGAGGTCCCTGGTTCAAATCCGGGTGCCCCCTCAACTAACTTTTTTCTATTTTAAAAACCATCATCATACTTAAGGCATAATTGGTTTTAATTAATTTTTCTGCAAGATTAATTAAAAAGGGAACGATGCTTTTTCTTTTAGCAAACAATATGGGACGTATATACGCCTGGCTTTAAAAGCAAAGACTTTTGCAACAGCACCACAGTTTTAACATTTGTCTCGTGTGGATGACAAGAAGATATGCTACGCACTGGCTACTCTGCACTTTGTATAGGCTGTGTATAAAATGGTAATTCCAGATCGTAGTCATGTGACTTTTTTTACATCCTGGAGGTGTATTGCTCTTAAACTCTTTTTTTGTGAGCATGCTTAAAAAGTGTGCGTTTTGTGTTCAAAAAAATAATAATGCACGGATAATCAGAGAGAGGGCTGTTTAATTTCAAAGCGGAGATTGAACGGATCGATTCGGATGTCAAGTCAAAAATTGCAAGATATTGAGGAGCTTTAAAGTTGCAATTCTCGCGGCCGCCCAGAGGAGGCGCTAGTTCGCCTTCGGACGGGAGAGGGAGAGATTTGGAGCAAAAAAACAGGCAGGAATCATCATCATCATCTCTATAAGCGGACCATAAGTAGAAAACTGCACTTTATGAGAGGGATCCTGTAGTTGCATCTGCAAAGACTTTAAAAACTCAGGGCCAAACTACTACAAAGGCGTCAGTGCAATGCATGCTTTTTTGTGATTAATAATAATAATAATAATATTTTTTATTTATACCCCGCCCTCCCCAGCCAAGGCCGGGCTCAGAGCGGCTTACAAGCAATAATAAAAACAAGATGAATGATTACAACTTAAAAACAAAAATAAAATACAACATTAAAATAATGGAACATTAAAATATTAAAATGTAGCCTCATCGCAGGAGGAGAAGGAAAAGAAAGAAATTATTAGCTAAATGGCAGTGGCGCTTTCATAAACCATAGTTCCAAAATTCTCCCACCACCATCCAAGTTGCTATTTGCCCTAAGAGGAGTAAAAAGCAGCTTTATTAGATAAAATTGAGGGCCCCTCTTGACTGACATTTTATAGCTGGTGTATCCTGCCACAACTTCATGATACCATTAATAGTGCATTTTGGGGGGGTCTACTTTTGGGGGGGGGTTGGTTGATACTTTTCTCACTTTATTTCAAATTTTCTGCTGGATTGTTAATTTAAATCCATAATAAAGTCTTGATTTAAAAAAAAATTGTCCAGGGCTTTTGTTTTTCAATTAAATAGCCCTAGCAAAATGTGCTTTCTGACATCCTGTGTGGAACAGAGTTTTCACAATATTATTTGCATAGCAAGATTTATATTTACAGCTTGATTGTAATAAAAACTCAAAGCATTTTCCCTGGCATTCTAACCAACCCCTAACCAGATTCCTTTCGGATCTCCGTCACTCACTTTCTGCAGGACTATAGAGACGCAGGAAAGGTAACTCAGGATATCACCCTGACGAGAAGACAAAGAGTTAGGTGAAGAGCAGAGGACATGAACTGAGGTGGAACTAAGAACCAGAGATTATAGTTATAGGTAACAGGTTGATTAGCTCTATGCCACAAATGGGAATAATATATATTAACTTCCCATAGTCTGGCATCAGATCTATAAGAGGCTGGGCAATCCAACACCTGTTGCATACCTACTGTACATTTAAAGCAAATTACTTCCCCTAAAGAATGCTGGGAACCATAGTATACCCCAACAGAGCTACAATTCGCAGCGCCCTTAACAAGCAAAAGTTCCCATGGTTCTTTGGCCAAAGTCATTTGCTTTAAAGGTATAATGCACAGGCATAGAATGTTATAACCCTTGTCAAGAGAGCAGGTGTGACGATGGGCTTGTCACGATTGCACAGTTATGTCTAATGTCTTCATATTTAATTTCTTAACAGGTTAGAGCCTCGCGCTTTTAGAAGATTAGCCCTGGGACCTTGACTGTGGAATGAATGAATGTGTGTGTGTTTTGACTTTGGAAGTCAAAAGACTGAAGACCTAGAAAGGGAGGAAGAACACTCGCAGGAAGATCTTGCAAATAAAAATGGAGAATATGGGAAGGTGGGAAATGTATCACCTAGGAGTCAGCTAACAAAATTCTGCCCTTCAGCTATGGAGGGGAACAAGGAGTGGCAGGAGAAAAAACAGACCGTCCCCAAAGAGGCAAGGCACAGAGACAAAAGGACCAAGCGGTCAGGATGCTGAGCTGAACATCATTAAGCGTCAATCTCAGGAACCATCTAGCTAAATGAACGCCAGTGTCTGACGTCGTCGGTGAGTATTTGAGGTTATTTCTGCTGGCTGTTTTAAGTCCAGGCTCTTGGAGGAGACTGGCCAGAAGCCTTAGTCTGGGGGTGGAGAGATTAGCTTGGCTATACAAATTCTCCAGCATATACGCATCTTCACTTTGGATAGATGAGCTTTGAATGATTTCCTTAGGGGAAGGACTTGACGCAGCCAAACTGCAACTTTCTTCTGCTCTCGTTGTGGCATCGATGTTCTGAGGAGGAGCCATGGAGGAGTCGGTCCACATCTGGAGCTTCACAGCAGCTGCGCTTTGTTTTTCCCTTCTGAATTTGGTCTGCGCTTTGGTAAGTCCATTCCAGCTTGTCTTCCTTGATCACAGCTCATACTTTTTTTAAAGCGAAGTCAAAAATGGTAGAGGTCTTGCCTTGCAGGCAGGCAGGTGCCTTGTTTAATCGCTGGCATTCCTAGGTAGGGCTGGAGGAGATTCCCTGTCTGTAACCCTGCCTGTCAGTGTTGACACCATGGAGCTACATGGACGCCATGATCTGACACAGAGCCCTTGCAGGTGGGTGTTTTATTGCATTAGTATCATTGTTGCAGAGACATCACCTTGCCAACAAAGGTCAGTATAGTTAAAGCTATGGTTTTCCCAGTCGTGATGTATGGAAGTGAGAGCTGGACCATAAAGAAGGCTGATCGCCGAAGAATTTATGCTTTTGAATTATGGTGCTGGAGGAGATTCTTGAGAGTCCCATGGACTGCAAGAAGATCAAACCTATCCATTCTGAAGGAAATCAGCCCTGAGTGCTCACTGGAAGGACAGATCGTGAAGCTGAGACTCCAATACTTTGGGCACCTCATGAGAAGAGAAGACTCCCTGGAAAAGACCCTGATGTTGGGAAAGATGGAGGGCACAAGGAGAAGGGGACGACAGAGGACGAGATGGTTGGACAGTGTTCTTTAAGCTACCAGCATGAGTTTGACCAAACTGCTGGAGGCAGTGGAAGACAGGAGTGCCTGGCATGTTCTGGTCCATGGGGTCACGAAGAGTAGGACACGACTAAACGACTAAACAACAAAAACAACATCATTAGTGCACCCGTGGCAGATTATTCCGTTTTAGTTTGTTTTGTGGGCGCTTCCCCTATGCTACCACTTGATCACATGATGGTCTCTGTGTGTGGTTTGGGAGCTGCACCGTCAGAGGAAAAACAATGCTGTCCAAGGTTGTAAAGATTGAGGAGAGAATAATTGGGTGCACTCTTCCCACCTTGGATCAAATCTATGCTTCCAGGTGCCATAAGAAAGCTGCAGAGATAGCGCAGGATAGTGCACACCGTGGAAATGATCTCTTTCAGCTTCTGCCTTCTGGAAGAAGGTACAAGGTTATAAAGACTAGGACTAGCCGCCTGAGAAACAGTTTCTATCCAAATGCGATTTTGGTTTTAAACACAGTGTAAGGAGTCTCTATGGGAGTATATTGTATTAAAAAATGGGGTATCAGAGTTTTTAGGAGGCTAACCAGGTTGGGATAGCTGGGATAGCAGGCTTATGTCTTATGTAGATTTTTTCAATTTTGTTGTTCTGTATGGGACAATGACAATAAAGATTATTGTATTGTATCGTATCACTGCCCGGAGGGGATATAGCACAACGAAAGTAGGACAACAACAAAACAGAACAGTTGCGGTGTGAAAAGTTACAGGATTTCGGTAGGAAGCTACAAAGGAGGCACTGACCGGAAATTAAGCAGTGTGACAACCCCAAAACTTTTGCAGGTGCCAACAGCATTGAAAGAGGGACCACCCCGGAGGCATAATCACAAATATACATGAATGCATGACAAAAAAGAACATCTGAAGGGGGAGAGCTTCCTGTGTCCCTCCTCTCATGGCCTTATGGCAAACATTTGGCTCAATGGCTAGGAACTTTCCTGCAACCCTCCCGTCCCAGCAACTGAAATGTGGCAACTTCTGTTCCCCCAGACTCAGACAGTAAGAGTTAGTCACAGTGGCGTAGCGTGGGTTGTCAGCACCCGGGGCAAGGCAAGTAATTTGCGCCCCCTAACCCGTGGATTTGCGCCCCCTAACCCTAACCCCCAGATGTTGCGCCCGGTGTGGCCGGCACCCCCTGCACCCCCCACGCTACGCCACTGGTTAGTCAACGAGGTCTTTTGGTGGGGCAAAGTGGTGTCACTATAAGATCAGGTTGTAATAATTGCTCAGTCCTGCTGTCTCTCCGAAATCAGGACGACTTACAAATATATATGCGAGAAAGGAAGTTGGAGGGGAACAGAGATGCAGTGAGGCTGTGTGCTCACCATGCATTAAAGCACATGCCCCGAGAATCTTGGGAACCGTAGTTTACCATTAGCAGAGCTATAATTCCCAGAACCTTTAACAAGCTACACTTCCCAATATTCTTTTTTTGGGGTGTGTGGAATGTGCTTTAAATTCATTGTGTGTATTCAGGCTTCGTTAGGGTCCTGATTTAGTAATCTTTATGATGACGTATATTACTTCTAACCAGTGCTTTTTTCCCCTGGAGGGATGCAGGAGTATGCATATCCCTAAAAATTTTGTGAATCTTTGTACTTTTGTTCATTTACTGTATTTATTTTTCCTGATTTGAACTATAAAATGGTGCTTTTATTGAGTCAAAATGAGAGTACTCCTAAACATTTTTTAATATATAGTGGTACCTCGGGTTAAGAACTTAATTCATTCCAGAGGTCCGTTCTTAACATGAAACTGTTCTTAACCTGAGGTACCACTTTAGCTAATGGGGCCTCCCACTGCTGCTGCGATTTCTGTTCTCAATCTGAAGCAAAGTTCTTAACCCGAGGTACTATTTCTGGGTTAGCGGAGTCTGTAACCTGAAGCGTCTGTAACCTGAAGCGTCTGTAACCCGAGGTACCACTGTATATAAGGGGGGAAAGCACTGGTTCTAACTGTTAATTTAATTTAATGGCCTTTAGATGATGGTGTATGTTACTTCTAAATGTTGTAAGCCGCCCGCTTTGCATTTGGGAAGGTGGGCTCCTGCACGTTCTGCTGAAGGCGGCCGTGGGCTTCTGCCCCAAACTTCCACCCTGATAGCAACAGAGCGGGAAAGGTATAATCTCCAGGCTATGCTGGCAGACTTGAACACAAAGCAAACTATGCTTGGTTCCATCAGTTCCCAACCGATTCCATGTTTCTGGTCTGCAGAGCTGTTCCTTGCTAACTTTAGCACGGTGCTGTCAAAAGGTGAACGAGACAAAAGACGTCTTGTTCTTGGCTGCGGTGTGTGGCACTGCAGCCCAAATCAGAGAAGACGAATGACGGCTTGTTAACAGGGTGACAGGTGTAACAGGATGGTGAAGGAATCCTCAAGGTCTGCACAAAAAATATTTCAGAGGTTCAAAGGGGATCTCTCTTTCAACCTTATGAAGAAACGCAGAACTCTCTCATATGCCTTCTTTCAGCCCAGCTTTTCCAGGCAGCACAATTATACCTCTCTGCAACTGTTTTGTTGTTGTTTAGTCGTTTGGTTGTGTCCGACTCTTCGTGACTCCATGGACCAGAGCACGCCAGGCACTTCTGTCTTCCACTGCCTCCCGCAGTTTAGTCAGACTCATGCTGGTAGCTTCGAGAACACTGTCCAACCATCTCATCCTTTGTCATCCCCTTCTCCTTGTGCCCTCAATCTTTCCCAACATCAGGGTCTTTTCCAGGGAGTCTTCTCTTCTCATGAGGTGCCCAAAGTATTGGAGCCTCAGCTTCAGGATCTGTCCTTCCAGTGAGCACTCAGGGCTGATTTCCTTAAGAATAGATAGGTTTGATCTTCTTGCAGTCCATGGGACTCTCAAGAGTCTCCTCCAGCACCATAATTCAAAAGCATCAATTCTTCGGCGATCAGCCTTCTTTATGGTCCAGCTCTAACTTCCATACATCACTACTGGGAAAACCATGGCTTTAACTATACGGACCTTTGTTGGCAAGGTGACGTCTCTGCTTTTTAAGATGCTGTCTAGGTTTGTCATTGCTTTTCTCCCAAGAAGCAGGCGTCTTTTAATTTCGTGGCTGCTGTTAGTTTTAACAATTATGCAATGCTGCATCACAAACTCTCACAGCCATTTCAACGCCCACTCCCCAAATAACAAAACCAAACTCTAAGTTTACAAATTCCCAAAAATACCATATGCGTACCCTCCACACCTCCAGCTGAAGCCTGGACTTTAGAGACGAAAAGTTGACAGCCTTCTCGAAATTAGCTCTAGCTCATATTTGCAGAGCCTCCAAAGGGAATGAAGACAGCCTTCCTCAACTTGGGGCCCAGCTGTGCTGACTGGGGCTGATGGGAGTTGAAGTCTAAAACATCTGGATTGGTGGGGAGAAAGGTTCAAGAAAGTTGCTTAAGGAATTATGTGGATGGGAGGATGCTTCCTGTTCCTCTCAGTCATTCTGGTGGAGCTGAGAAATGATGGGAAATTTGTGGACCAGTGCTGTTATAGGTCCATAAAGACAATGATTTTGCCATCTGATGATACGGTCTTGCAAGATGGACACGAGACTTGAAGACGACAATGAGGACACCCCAGACACACAGTGAACTCTGAAAAGACCTGTTACAGATAGGTAGCCGTGTTGGTCTGCCATAGTCAAAACAAAACAAAAAAATTCCTTCCAGTAGCACCTTAAAGACCAACTAAGTTAGTTCTTGGTATGAGCTTTCGTGTGCATGCACACAATTTTTTTTGTTTGTTTTGACTACGGCAGACCAACACGGCTACCTATCTGTAACTGGAACTATGGAAGGCACCACATTGAGCCACATGAAATGGAAGTCCATCAACCTGTGTATCTGAAGAAGTGTGCATGCACATGAAAAGACCTGTTAGGATGAAAAGACAATTGTCAGTCAACAAGTTGTAGGCAACTTTCCACTGCTGTGACTCTCTTTTCTTTTTTTAATTGTTAATATTTAACTTGCTTTTTTTGTAAATACCTTAAATAAAATGCTACTTTTTTGAGAAAAAAGAAAGACGATTTAATATAAATGAGAGCTCAAAGAGGAAGGTGTGACTTTAAAGAAGGCAACTGTTTTATCCCCACCTTGCCATCACGCTTGTGTTTTTTGTCCCATTGCGACATTTTGATCAATTACAAGATGTTGAAAAGGCCCGGCCTCTTATTTTATGACATAGATTTTGATCAGTTCAGATGTGGAAAGCCCAGCATATATTCATTTATGGGGTTTTTTAATCGTTTTCTGATTCTAAAGGTTTGGCTGTGTTGCCTTGATTCCATCTCCTCTTTTAACACCTGGGGCTATAGCAGGTCCTTGTTGCTGTTGTTGCTGCTGCTGTCTCTCCCTGTGTTTGTAGCAGCTCTGGAAATTTCATTATTGATAAGGTCCTTATCGGCCTTCTCAAAATGTCCTGAGCAGATGAGTGATTTAATTGTGGCAGTCACATTTGGGCCTGCTTTCATTGTCTCTCGCCGCCCACTTTTTATGTGGCACGGCTTCTCCATTTCCTGACAATATTGCAAAGGAAATGAACCGGTCCGTGGCAAATATGAAACAATCTCATAGCCCCTCGTCATAGCTTTTAATACATCCATGTATCCCAGGATGATCCATTAAGGGTTTGCCACTAATGGTCCAGCTCTGCTTTGACATTTCCTCTCGCTTCCCTCTCCAGTTGCATACCTGTTTCTTCCAACACATTTCTCCCTGTATTTTCTTACTTTTTAAAAAGTTTATTTGTTTATATTCTTCTAAGTTGATGGGATACCTGGACTCGCATCCTAATTCTGGGGTGCAAGACAGTGAATTTAGCATGCTAAAATGTTCAAGTCATTAAAAAAAAAAAAGCCAGGAGGCTGGCTTCCTGATGAAGTAATCGCTTGAAGATGTGGACCATTAAGAGAGCAAAAAGGCAGGGCGATGGCCCATCCTGGAAGCCATCAACAAGGAAAACACTCTCTGCCAGACCACTGAGGGGTGGCAACCCAGCCCTGGGCAAAAGACAATACAGAGTTAGAAGGGAGGAGAGTCAGAATCACAGTGGGCTGGCATAAGCAAGAGGAGAAATAGATGCGTTAGGGGAAAGCAGTTTGCAAGCTGTAGAAAAAGCAGTCATAGCTCAACATGGGCTGATAGTTTGAATCTAACATGGCAGCCATGGGAGAGACGAGACCCTCCTGGAGTGCCCCCCCCCGAGTGCCCCCCTAGGCTCAGGTTGTAAAGGTAAAGGGCCCCCTGACCGTCAGGTCTAGTCGAGGATGACTCTGGGGTTGCGGCGCTCATCTCGCTTTACTGGCTGAGAGAGCTAGCGTACAGCTTCCGGGTCATGTGGCCAGCATGACTAAGACGCTTCTGGCGAACCAGAGCAGCGCACGGAACGCTGTTTACCTTCCCGCCGCAGTGGTACCTATTTATCTATTTGCACTTGACATGCTTTCGAACTGCTAGGTTGGCAGGAGCTGGGACAGAGCAACGAGAGCTCACCCGGTCGTGGGGATTCGAACTGCCGACCTTCTGATTGACAAGTTTTAGGCTCTGTGGTTTAACCCACAGTGCCACCCGTTTCAGGCTGTATATATGTGTAAATGGGACGCGGGTGGTGCTGTGGTCTAAACCACTGAGCCCCTTTGGCTTGCCGATCAGGTTGGTGGTGCAAATCCGAATACATAAAATATTTACATATTTTATCCTTCGAAATGCGCCTTTCTCCAAATTTTGCACACCCAATATAAAAACGCATATATTGATGTGAATAACATTCAAAACCATATTACATTTGTGGAATTCTCTTGCAGAAATGCATATATTAGACAAATTGTGTACAAAAATGCATATATATATATATATATATATATATATATATGGATAAATCTGCATAAAAATGAACATGCATAAAAAAAAAAAAGATTGGAAAGGGGGCAAGCTGGATTTAAGTTGAGTAAGAATAGGAAACTAAAAGAAACCAATAATGTCAGATTTGGTCATCCCTAGCCCCAGCCAAGTCACTGGGAGAGGCTTTGCTGCCACATTCCTGTCTCTGATGTTGTCTGGTGCTGGAGGATCCAAACGGCAAGTGGTCCCAGGTGAGCCAATGGACCTCACAGCCTCATCTCTCCCTTCTTCATTTGTTTGGCAGGTGGACACCGATGATGTTCTAACCAAAGAAGAACAGATTTACTTGCTGAATGAAGCTAAAGAAAAATGTCACCAGCAGATAAATACCCAGAAGGAAACAGTCCAAGGTACCTGCTTTTTCTGCATTTCTAACTTTTGGTGCTGGGGCCCCAAGTGCATAAAAACATTTTTAAAAATGGTTGAGCCATATTATTGACATCAGACATCAAAGGAAAGCACTTGTTAAATGTTGCCTCCTAAAGGAGGAAGAAAGTCGGACTGGATCACTGGGGATGCCTGTTTTTTTTAATTACTCCTTATCATACCAATAACCTTAGCTTTGTTGTTGTTGTTTAGTCGTTTAGTCGTGTCTGACTCTTCGTGACCCCATGGACCAGAGCACGACAGGCACTTCTGTCTTCCACTGTCTCCCGCAGTTTGGTCAGACTCATGTTGGTAGCTTCAAGAACACTGTCCAACCATCTCATCCTCTGTCGTTCCCTTCTCCTTGTGCCCTCCATCTTTCCCAACATCAGGGTCTTTTCCAGGGAGTCTTCTCTTCTCATGAGGTGGCCAAAGTATTGGAGCCTCAGCTTCAGGATCTGTCCTTCCAGTGAGCACTCAGGGCTAATTTCCTTCAGAATGGATAGGTTTGATCTTCCTGCAGTCCAAAAATGGAAAATGAGAGGCAACTTAAACTGATGGAATATGCGCAGCTTGCGGACCTAACATATATGGATAAGAGAACAAGAAGAACATACATTTAAAGAAGATTGGAAAATGTTTATTGAATATGTGGAGGAAAATTGTGTATATCTGAAAACATGGGCACCGTTAAGAAAAATTCAACAGTGTAAATAAGTTTTGATGGATGTTATAATGGAATACAGATTGGTTTAGTTTATCTAAAATATGCAGGGATTTATGTTGTGCAAAATGAACCGTGGAAAGAGAGGAAGGGAAGTCACTGATATTTTAAGGTTGTTCAAGTGAATATTCTAAAATGTAAAACAGAAATTTAATAGAAATAATAATAATAATAAAAAGAAAATCCCTGTTCACAACAATTTGTTGTGGAGAGCTGTAGAAGAATAGCCAGTGCTCTTGAATATCTGTCCATCTTCTGCAAATAAATAAATATATATATATTTAGATACTATGCTATACTACACTGAAATGTTTACGTGCTTCTTTGATTGTGCTCGAGTCTTCCTGCCACGCTTGCCGTCCTCTCCTGCCACACCCTTTGAGATCCACTGACTTAACCCAAGAATGAAGGTTGCTCTCCTCTGCCCCCCTCAACGCTATCATGCAAAGTTGTGATTAATGTGCCATTTCCTCCTTAGATGGCAACTGTTTGCCTGAGTGGGATGGGATTATTTGCTGGCCCAAAAGCCTCCCCAGCAAAAAGGTGGCCGTCCGATGCCCTGACTACGTCTATGACTTCAACCATCAGGGTATGTACGCTTTCTCGGCCTTCACAGAAAGCTTCAGGTCTTTTGGTTGTTTAGGGCTGAAGCAGATGCTGAAATGCCTCTTTGCCATTTAACATGCTGGTTGTTGTTGTTGTTGTTTTGTGTGTGTGTTTAAATGTTTTTTATTAAACAATTCCAACATAACAAATTGTCAGTCCATATAATCACATACATTATCCCCCCCCCTTTCCCCCACTCCCCTTTAATCTTCCCCCCAGGACTTCCACTCTCTGATTTCTTAAGGAAATTGTCTACAAAATCTCTAAAAAGACAACAAAATGAACTGGTCTCCTTGGCAGGTTTTGAATAAACATGCACAAATTTATTGGTTGATTACATGACAGATAAGGCAAGGATATGTATAATTTTATAACATGCAAAGAATAATGTGTGTGTGTTTTTTAATGCAAACAGAACCAGCTTTTTGGCAGGGAGGGTGTCTCTTAATGACTGTGATTGCAGGAAGGGTGGAGGAGCATTTAATACTGAGGAAAATCCCTGAGGAAAATCCCTCCTCAAGAAGGTGCTGTTTGCTTTTGGAGAAAATCTTCTCGCCCTCCCAGGGTGTCAGTGAAGGATTCGGCTCCCAGCAAATACCATCTTTCCTCAGGACCTCAGCAGGGGAGCCAAAGGTTATATTCCCCCTCTAGGCCTGCTGCAATCTTGATAATAATCAGCCCATCTCCAGCTGATGTTATTTGCATAATTAAAAACAACAACACATCAGGTCAAGTTTGGCCCATAGCAGCAGGAGGCTGGTAAACAGGCCAGTTCCTTCTTAAGAACCATTAGGAAATAATAACAATTTAACTGGTTTTAGGAGATGATGTTTTGGAGTGTGTGGAGGTTCCTCTTGCTTGTTGAGAAGTCAGGGTGACCGTTCCTTCTTTTTTAAAAAAAGGAGATACTTTGCAAGAAAGTCACTGCTTGGACGCCTTGCACTCTGTCTTCCATGAACATGGTTTTGACAGTGGGTCCGTAAGTGATTGTGGAGGCCAATTCTGGATCCACACGTCCTTCCTCAGTGGGGACATAGGTTTTCATGTGGGAGTTGATCACGGTGAGGGTTTGCCAAGCGTGCCTTCCTCTTAGCACGTTTCTCCCTTGCGTCCTGAGTTTGAGCGTCTTCAAAGCCCACGACACCTTTGGTAAATGCTGTTCTCCAACTGGAGCGCTTGCAGGCCAGTGTTTCCCAATTGCTGGCGTTTATACAGTGGTACCTCGGATTAAGTACTTAATTCGTTCCGGAGGTCCGTTCTTAACCTGAAACTGTTCTTAACCTGAAGCACCACTGAAGCAGCCAGAGCACAATTTCTGTTCTCATCCTGAAGCAAAGTTCTTAACCCGAGGTAATATTTCTGGGTTAGCAGAGTCTGTAACCTGAAGCGTATGTAACCTGAAGCGTATGTAACCCGAGGTACCACTGTAAACAAAAGCCCCTAAGCGGTTTATTTCCTCTGGGGCCTCTGGCCTTTTAAAAAAATGTGCAACTGTTCAGCCTTGCTGGCATCTTCCCCTTCACACGTTCCGCTCCATCTCATTGGATGCTCTGCCTGTCCTTTATTTCAGGTCACGCCTACAGGCGCTGTGATGTTCACGGGAACTGGGAACTGGTGCCCAACATGAACAAGACTTGGGCCAATTACACAGAATGCGCCATATTCTTTGCCCCGGAACGGCAGAATCAAGAAAAGGTTTAATTCCTAAGCAGGGGGAAAAGGGTATCGGGAGGACACAGAGGCTTGTGGAATTGGCTACCACAGGCAGGATCTGAAGGACAGGGAAGGGAAGGGAGGAATCTATTGAGATTGGAAGTTCTCATAAAAATAGTGCCATAAAGCAGGGGTGACGAACCTGTGGCCCGGCAGGTGTTGAACTCCCATTATTCCTGACCAATAGCTACGCTGGTTGGCAATGATGGGAGTTGAGGTCCAACAACACTGATTTCTGAACTAGATTGGGACCTTTCCAGCTCTGTTATTGTTTAGTCGTTTAATCGTGTCCGACTCTTCGTGACCCCATGGACCAGAGCACGCCAGGCACTCCTGTCTTCCACTGCCTCCCGCAGTTTAGTCAAACTCATGCTGGTAGCTTTGAGAACATTGTCCAATCATCTCGTCCTCTGTCGTCCCCTTCTCCTTGTGCCCTTCATCTTTCCCAACATCAGGGTCTTTCCCAGGGAGTCTTCTCTTCTCATGAGGTGGCCAAAGTATTGGAGACTCAGCTTCAGGATCTGTCCTTCCAGTGAGCACTCAGGGCTGATTTCCTTCAGACTGGATAGGTTTGATCTTGCAGTCCATGGGACTCTCAAGAGTCTCCTCCAGCACCATAATTCAAAAGCTCTACAGCTCTGTAATTTCAACATCCGGATAGCCACAGGTTCTCCATCCTTTCCGTAAAGGCTGACAACGGATGAGCATATGGAAATCAAATTGCAGAAGGAAATGAGGATATTTGGCCTGGTTGGGGGGGGGGGCGGAACGGACCGAGGGAAAATAATCCGATCATTTCCAAAGATTTAAAAATAACCTCTCCAAAGGTGGTAGGGGTGGGAGGCAATTGCTCACCCCATTTGCTATATTATCTGATAATTACACATCTGAAATGTTATAATTATCTACCGCAAGCAGAGAAGTAGCGTGTGTGCTTTGAAATATCAATCAACAAAGCAAATCAGTGTTGCTCACCATAATTGTAGTCAACGTAATGAAACAAATATTGGAGAAAGAGAGAGACAGAGTGGTCAGACTGTTGTTTGGTTCCTAAACCATTAAAGCAGGTGTCAGCAAGCTTTTTCAGCAGGGGGCCGGTCCACTGTCCCTCAGACCTTGTGGGGGGCCGGACTATATTTTTTGGGGGGAAATGAACGAATTCCTATGCCCCACAAATAACCCAGAGATGCATTTTAAATAAAAGCACACATTCTACTAATGTAAAAACACTAGGCAGGCCCCACAAATAACCCAGAGATGCATTTTAAATAAAAGGACACATTCTACTAATGCAAAAACACGCTGATTCCCGGACCGTCTGCAGGTCGGATTGAGAAGGCGATTGGGCCGCATCTGGCCCCCAGGCCTTAGTTTGCCTACCCATGCATTAAAGGTTCAGGCTAGCACTTTGAAACTTACTGGGAGCCAGCGAAGCTGTCGCCCCTTGCCCAGTCCCTCTTTGCAACCTGGCCACAAAGCCAGGGGCGAGTTGCAGTTTTTGAACTGTCTTCAACGGCAGCCCCATGCAAATTTGCCACTGCTTTAAGAGCATACCTTCAACAAGGTACCAGCAACTGGGGGACATAATTAGGTGGCAGAATTGTCTTCTTCGGAAAGTTGCACAAGAAAATTGCGACAGCTGGAGGATATTCTGTTTTGGAAAAGGGAAAGTGCTTTAGATGGGGGTTCTTGACGTGGCGTAGCAAGTTGTGACAATGGCTCTGCAGTCCTTCTGTTCTGGAATGCCTCTCTTTTCCTCACGCAGGAAGTGTTTGACCGGCTGCGCATCATCTACACCGTTGGCTACTCCATCTCCCTTGCCTCCCTTGTGGTCGCCATGTGCATCCTTTGCTACTTCAAGTAAGGAGGGCAGTTCTTATTGATTCATTGCCCCATCCCACCCCCTGAACTCTAACCCATGGCCTTATTCTACAGTGGTACCTCGGGTTAAGAACTTAATTCGTTCCGCAGGTCCGTTCTTAACCTGAAACTGTTCTTAACCTGAGGTGCCACTTTAGCTAATGGGGCCTCCCACTGCTGTGCGATTTCTGTTCTCATCCTGAAGCAAAGTTCTTAACCCGAGGTAATATTTCTGGGTTAGCAGAGTCTGTAACCTGAAGCGTCTGTAACCTGAGGTACCACTGTACTAATCATGGCCAGCAAAACTAAGAGAAAAACTATCTTGGTTTGGTTTCCTATGTGTGGTGGGGTAGATTTGGCTTGGGGCGGGGCCTGACAGGCTCCATAAAGGACTGCTGCTGGGCTGAGAGGGCTCCGTTTTTGTTTCTTAAATTGCTTTTATTTTTTATCTATGTAATTTTAAATTGTGATTGATATTGTATTATTAGTTTCAGATTTTATGATTTATGTGGAAATTGTTTTCCATTTGGTTGTGCACTTTCTGATGTGCTTTATTTATTGCTTATGACTTTTGTTATGTTGGTAATTATGTAAATCTTGTTACAGATAGGTAGCCGTGTTGGTCTGCCATAGTCAAAACAAAACAAAAAAATTCATTCCAGTAGCACCTTAAAGACCAACTAAGTTAGTTCTTGGTATGAGCTTTCGTGTGCACGCACATTTCTTCAGATACACAGATATACACATCTGAAGAAGTGTGCATGCACACGAAAGCTCATACCAAGAACTAACTTAGTTGGTCTTTAAGGTGCTACTGGAATGATTTTTTTTTGTTTTGTTTTGACTATGTAAATCTTGTCATGCTGTAAGCTGCCTTGAGCATAGTTTTAACTATGGAAAGGCGGCGTACAAATAAAATGATAAGGTGGCGTACAAATAAAATATGGAAAGGCGGCGTACAAATAAAATCATAATGATGATGACTTTGCTTACAGAACCTCAGGTAACTACAGGTGGTGGCAAGATAGTTCTGTGCTCCCAAGGCACATAATAATAATAATAATAATAATAATAATAATAATAATAATAATAGCTTTTTCTGGGGAGAAGCAGGGGTATGCATACCCCTAAACATTTTGTGCATCTTTGTACTTTTGTACATATGCTGTATTTATTTCCCCCAATTTGAACTATAAAATGGTCATTTTCTTGAGTCAAAATGAGAGTACCCCTAAATCTTTTTTTTTTTTAAAAAACCCCACTTATTATCATTATCATTCTTAATTTATATACCACCCTTCATCATAAGATCTCAGGGTGGTCACAGAATAAAATAGAAGATAAAAACACAAGGAAAAACAGCAAAACAATAACCCTCCCTTCCCACAGGTACATTTAAAAGCCTGTAGAATATTAATCCGCCAAAGGCCTGATTGAAGAGGAATGTTTTTGCCTGGCACCTTCTCAATAGAAGGTTGCTGTTGTTGTTTAGTCGTTTGGTTGTGTCCGACTCTTCGTGACCCCATGGACCAGAGGACGCCAGGCACTCCTGTCTTCCACTGCCTCCCGCAATTTAGTCAAACTCATGCTGGTAGCTTCGAGAACACTGTCCAACCATCTCGTCCTCTGTCATCCCCTTCTCCTTGTGCCCTCCATCTTTCCCAACATCAGGGTCTTTTCCAGGGAGTCTTCTCTTCTCATGAGGTGGCCAAAGTACTGGAGCCTCAGCTTCAGGATCTGTCCTTCCAGTGAGCACTCAGGGCTGATTTCCTTCAGAATGGATAGGTTTGATCTTCTTGCAGTCCATGGGACTCTCAAGAGTCTCCTCCAGCACCACAATAGAAGGTGGAATCATGTAATAATAAGGAGCACAGCTGCTCATTATTTTGGTTATCTCATACTATTTTCTCCTGGCAGTGTCGTTTGGTGTTTAGAGTTCCAGACTAAGAATGGGGAGAGACCCAGGTTCAAAACCCTTCTCAGCCATAGATTGGGGTGTGTGTGTGATGAGGGCCAATCACACCCTCTTTCTCAGCCTAGCCTACCTCACAGTCATTGCTGGGATAAAAGGATGGTGTGGAAAATACGCATGGTACCTTGGAAGAGCGGGCAGGATTAAGACATAACATATAAATAAATTGAAATCCTCCGCTTATTAATGTGTGTTTAAGGCGGCTTCACTGCACCCGAAATTACATCCACCTCCATCTCTTTGCCTCCTTCGTCTGCCGAGCTGTGAGCATCTTTGTGAAGGATCTCGTGCTGTACTCAACCTTGCGACTTGAGGGGCTGCAAAAAACGCAGGACAGTGACTGGGATGCTGAAGATCTGAGCCTCGCCTTGGGATCCAGGACCCAGCTAGTAAGTCCCTAGTGTTTAGGTTTTGTTTCCCTCTTCTCGGTGTCTATTAAGAAGTGTGATTTGTGCCTTGGCTTAAAATCTTCCTGGAAGTTTTAGGGAACAAGGATACAGATTTCAGAACAGTCAGCTCAAGATGGTTTCCTTTGAAAGCACAGCAAAGTGCAAGTAGATAAATAGGTACCACTCCGGCGGGAAGGTAAACGGCGTTTCCGTGCGCTGCTCTGGTTCGCCAGAGGTGGCTTAGTCATGCTGGCCACATGACCCGGAAGCTGTACGCCGGCTCCCTCGGCCAATAAAGCGAGATGAGCGCCGCAACCCCAGAGTCGGCCACGACTGGACCTAATGGTCAGGGGTCCCTTTACCATATATATATATATATATATATATATATATATATATATATATATATATATTCTTATCTTATACAAAGTTTTGGACTTCCATCAACCACAGCTGGAGATTTTTCAATCTTTATCACTTTATCTACATTTCATTAATTTCCTTATTACTTTTAATAATCCTTAACCAATAATTCTCTTCTCAATCTTCTCTGCAATATTTCACATAATCCTCCTTGCAAAACTTCTTGCAATCCTACTAGCGTAATCTGTTTATTACAATTGATTTTCAAATAGTTCAAATATTTACTCCAGTCCTCTGAGAATCTCTGGTCCTGCAGGTTTCGAATCCTTCCTCTGTCATCTTATCTAATGGTTTCCTAATCAAAAATAATAATTAAAAAACCCAGCATTTTAAATTAATCAGCATTCCAGTTCTGAAAGAAAGAAAAAGTGAGATGGTGATCTCTTGGACTTGAATGTTGTTAATCTGCCTTTTCCTCCTATTAACCTCTAGTTAAGCAGCAGGAACAACTATTAACCAAAAAACCTTGCAAAAGATTTGAGTGTGACCAGTGGGGGTTGTCCAAAACTTGGTCCTAAAAAGAAAAAAGATATACCTTTTTATCAATGGAATGACAATATGACAAACATTCACAACTTATGAACGGACTGCTTACAGGCGCAGACTTTGCTTGGATAACTACAATAACATTTGGAATGAGTTTCTACAGAATGTTGCAGGCTATTAACTACATAAGTATTAGGATAATAACACTGTATTGATTTATATAAGAATGTACGGAAGTATCTTAGATTGCATTTTTGTATATGGGTTTTCCTTTCTTATAATCACCTTCGTTTTTTTATTCATCTTTTCTTCCGTTTTTTCTGTATCGCTTTATTTCTTTACAATTGAAATTATTTCAATAAAATACACCAAAGAAACACAAAATACTTTTTATTGGTCCTAACAACCACCACCACCAAAAAGGATGTTTGCTTCTCCGTTCTTTCAGGCAGGCTGCAAGGTAGCTGTGACCATCTTCCTCTATTTCTTGGCTACAAATCACTACTGGATCTTGGTGGAAGGTCTCTATCTCCACAGCTTGATCTTCATGGCTTTCCTCTCAAACAAAAGCTACTTGTGGGCTCTTACACTCATCGGGTGGGGTAAGCACAGTCCAGTTCAGTCTCTCGGCTCCTGCTCTGACTATGAACCTACACAGGGAAGCTCAAACAGGGCAAGTGAAGGTCACAAGAGGCTGCCCTTGTATTCCCCAGAGTGGCTGAGGAAACCCAGCCAGATGGGCAGGATATAAATAATAAATTATTATTATTTGAAAGGTCTCTCTCACCTCCTGTAACCACAGCTCTCTTTGACGATGCGTTTCCCTTCCCACCACCCATCATGTGCCACAGAGGATGCGGGTGGCGCTGTGGTCTAAACCACTGAGCCGCTTGGGTTTGCCAATCAGAAGGTGGGCGGTTCAAATCCCCGCAACGGAGTGAGCTCCCGCTGCTCTGTCCCAGCTCCTGCCAACCTAGCAGTTTGAAAGCACGCCAGTGCAAGTAGATAAATAGGTACTGCTGCGGCGGGAAGGTAAACGACGTTTCTGTGTGGTCTGGTTTCCGTCACGATCTCCCGTTGTGCCAGAAGCGGTTTAGTCATGCTGGCCACGTGACCCGGAAAGCTATCTGTGGACAAACGCCGGCTCCCATGGCCTGAAAGTGAGATGAGTGCCACAACCCTATAGTCGCCTTTGACTGGACTTAAACGTCCAGGGGTCCTTTAGCACAGAGGGTGAGGTACGGTGGCCCAATGGATAGGGCCTCTGCACCATTCATAGTTGTGTAGAAGTGGGAACTTGTATGGCACATACAAAGTCAGTGAATATAGAGTAGCAAGCATGGAGCCCTCCTGATGTTGTTGAACTCCACTTCCCATCAGCCTTGCCAGCCAGCAAGGCCATTGGTCAGGGATGACATCACAAGACTGGTTTGATGCAAAGGAATGGTGGGAGGATCTAGCTGGGGAAGAAGGGAAGGCGGCTCAGAGCCAGGGGAGTGGTGGTGGGAGGATGATGGGTAGTCACAGGGAGAATACTGGGAAGAAGAGGTGTCAGAAGCTGAAGAGGTCGCAGGGTTTAGTGAGCGGGGAGAATCTGTGGCAGATAGAAGCCCAGACTCAGAGGCAGAAGTTGAAGCAGGAGAGGAGGGAGGCCAAGAAATGGAGATGGGTGTAGCTGATGAAGAGGCAGGGGTGTCCTCCCCTCCTGCTGCAACAAGCACCTCTCCCCCTCGGTCTCTCAGACCCAGGAGAAGCATGAAGAGGGGGGAGGAGAGGTTAGCTTCAGCAGGCACAGTCTCAGATTGCTGGGGGGAAACCCTGGAGAGGAGGGGATTTGGGCAGCTGTGGGGAGGTGGGAACCTTCAGTCTCAGCAACTGCTTCATGGGGGCAAGACCTGCCAGAGAGGAGTAGGCCTGATACTCCTGTTTTTGCTCATGAAGACTTAACTCCAACTTGCTCAATGTGATTTATTGCTGGTTGGCTCCTGTCTTGATGATGGGAGTTGTTTTCCAACAACATCAGCAAGGTACTATGTAGCCGCCTCCTGGTGTATGCTATTGGCATCGCATTTTCTCCTACTGTCCTTTTAAGAGCTCACTGGAAACCCAGATCTCTTTCTGCTTGCTTTTGTTTTTCTTTTTCCTTCGAGGGGTACCTGCTATCATTGTGTCTGTTTGGGCCAGCGTCAGAGCATCCCTGGCTGATACACAGTATGTACTTTCTGCTTCTCTTAAATCACAATTTAGGGAGACTGGGCAGGATGAGTTAGTAAGGAGAGGGTAAATTAAATGCTTTAGCCACTACCTTATAGGAACAGATTTTTAGACCTAATTTGTTTTTTTTTTGTATCCCACATGTTATATGTGGACCTGATATGGAGAGCTATTTTTCCCCTGTGTTAAAGAATATAATCTTCACCCCCCCAAAAAAACCCCAACCCCACCCCTATATCTGGTCCATCTTTTATACAGGTACTAGCAAAATTTGTGCTATAGTTCATATATGGCCGAGTTTTGCAACAACAAAACAAATTTAATAACACAAACCTCATGTCCAATTTAGGAATCCCATAGTCTAGTGTATGTAATTCAGGCCGATGGTTTTACAGGGGTAATGCCTGAATCGGAACCTCTCTAGTTTGAATCTTACTTCTGTCACGGGTTCATTAGGTGCTATTTGGTAAGCCACTCTCTTGGCCTCAAATATCAAAACTGCCATATTGGGACAAGCAAACTTGACCTACCTTGTAGGGTTGGTGATAATGATCACAGTATTTACTGGTTTAAAATGTCGTGTAAATGATTTGAATTTTTTAAGGCTGAAAGAAGCCAAAATGTCCTGAAGCTCAGAAAATCAAAAGTTGACCGATTCCTATTCTCTTCAGTAGCATAAGCTATGTGCTATGCCATGTTTTTAATGCTGTGAACAACCCCGGGACCTTAGGGTGAAGGACAGGTAATGAAAAAATGAATAATAATAATGCAAAAAGGACTTGAGGCTCAAAGGTGTCGGGCGAGAGACTCAATATGGATCCATTTGTGCCTAACTTCAGCCTCTCTTCATCAGGTGCTGGGACCTCAGCGCTGGAAACATGAAATGGATCTACCAAGTTCCTATCTTGGCAGCAGTTGTGGTAAGATAAGAAGGGCACAAAAAGAGTACAAGACCACCAGCTTGCTGAAGCTAAGCAGGCCTGTGGGACTGTTCAGCAGCTGGATGGGCGACCACCTGGGAACCACGCTTCCTGCCATGGGCTCCATGATGGAGGGATTTGGAAAATGAATTTTAAAAATGCAAATTAGGGTGGGCTGGGAAGGAGGCAGTCAAGGTGTCCTTTGGGCCAGTTGCTGAACCACTTTGTAACAGATGAAAATTGGTTGAAAATTAAAAAACGAGAATGTCTTCTCCCATATAAATCCTGCACTTGAGTTTTAAGATCAGCCCACGTGGTCTTGTAAAGGGTAGCATCTTTTGTGGATGGTAGTTTAGCATCCATTAGACGCAGAGTATTTGCAGTTGCTGCCTTTGTGTTATGGAATACCTATCTGCAGAAACATCACTTCGTCCCTCCTCTTTTCAAAGGCGGGGGACCATGACCCCATTCTTATTATACTGGTATTCTGCAAATTGTGCCCTCAGTAGCTGAGGCAGTGGTCCAGAAGCTGAGGATGAGTTTGAGTTGGTGTTGGTTTGTTTATTACTGATTGTATTGGTTGTTGTTTGGTTTTTTAATGATTGCTGATCATCGCCACGTGATTTTATTGAGTTGTGTTCAATTCACTTTTATCCAGAGTTAGACCCATTAGAATTAATGACCACGAGTAGGTCGGCTACCAGCCATATGGGCCAACAGCAGAAATGCATTCTCTATAACACAGCAAATAAAAGGGAATTGAAGAATGGCATTTCACTGGGATGGAAAATGCCTGGCGCGACATGAAATGTCTTTTCATTGCCGGCAGGTGAATTTTTTCCTCTTCCTCAACATTGTGAGAGTCCTTGCATCGAAGTTGTGGGAGACAAATGCAGGGAAATTAGATCCCCGCCAACAGTACAGGTATGTAGCTTGGAGCAGTTGAAACAGACCTCCCAGTGTTGGCACTACAATGAATAAATACTTTCTTACTGAAATATGTCCCCCTTTATTAATGCTCTGCTAATTTCTGATTGCCTAGAATACTGAAACTTCTTCCATGCTGGATTTCTGTCCTGCTTTCTGTCCATCTTCATTTAACTGGTTCTTGCTGTTAATCAGATCATTTATCTGTGTTATTATAGTGGTTTCCTCTTATGCGCTGTCTTCTTCAAGCTTCTACCCTTTTAAGGTCTCCACCCATTGTTGCCTCCCTTATTCCCCATTACGGGCCCTTCAGCTCTCCTCTTGGACGATCCAAAAATGGAATGACTGCACAAAATCCCTTTCCTTCCAGGAAGTTACTAAAATCCACCCTTGTCCTGATGCCCCTCTTTGGTGTTCATTACGTGGTGTTTATGGCCATTCCTTACACAGCTGTGTCCAGTGTCGTCTGGCAAATACAGATGCACTACGAGATGCTCTTCAATTCTTTACAGGTGGGTCTTCATGGTGGGTGAAGCCTTTTGTGTTTGATCCATTCAGTCACAGCTATTTCTATCTATGGTTGTCTCTCTTTTTCTATTGACAGGGTTTCTTTGTGGCTCTCATTTACTGTTTCTGCAATGGCGAGGTAAGAAACATTTCTTCAGAGATGCACGAATATTTAGCTGCGATCCTCTCTTCATCGGGTGTATTCTGCACCTAGTGCACGGGGAGGAGTCAACCTCCTTCCCCATGCCCGGTATTTCTTCCGCCTGGAGAATGTGGTTGTGATGATTCCGTTTCCAAAATGGAAAATATTTCCCAACACCTATGCCCTTTGATGGGACGCGGGTGGCGCTATGAGGTAAACCACAGAGCCTAGGACTTGCCGATCAGAAGGTTGGCGGTTCGAATCCCCGCAACGGGGTGAGCTCCCGTTGTTTGGCCCCTGCTCCTGCCCACCTAGCAGTTCGAACGCACGTCAAAGTGCAAGTAGATAAATAGGTACCGCTCCGGCGGGAAGGTAAACGGCTCGTCATGCTGGCCACATGACCCGGAAGCTGTACGCTGGCTCCCTCGGCCAATAAAGTGAGATGAGCGCCACAACCCAAGAGTCGGCCACGACAGGACGTAATGGTCAGGGGTCCCTTTACCTTTATGCCCTTTGATATGGTATCCTCCTGATCTTTTATGTACAGGGGGCATTGGAGTTACTCAATGACCAAGAGCACTCTCTGAGTGGTCAGATACACAGCCTGGGACTTAATGGAATTAAGCACCCACTCCCCTTTCATAGAACAGTTCGGGAATGGGGGTAGCATCCCACCCATATGCTCTTAGCTGGTGCAAAACTGAAACATTTTCATACTGGAGAAGAGAGGGAAAGAAATTGGACTCTAGCAGGGATGGGCAATTAATAAGCCATTGTTCTGCTTTTACCAGCTGTCGAAGTACAGTGGATGCTCGGGTTTTGAACGTGATCAGTGCGGGATGCACATTCGCAACCCACAGCGGCACGTCTGTGCATGCGCAGGTTGCAATTCGGCGCTTCTGCGCATCCGCCGAAACCCAGAAGTAACCCGTTCCAGTACTTCTGGGTTTCGGTGGTCCGTAACCTGAAAAAACGGAACCTGAAGAGTCTATAACTCAAGGTATGACTGTACTGAGAATGAGCAGGCGGGCAATAGTCTTTTTCTAAGTTGCATTCCCTTGACAGTCTGCCTCTTCCACCAGGTGCAAGCAGAAATTAAAAAAGACCGTTTCCGGAGAAACCTGGTACTGGACATAAAGCAGAAGACCCGAGCGGCCAGCGCAGGCGGGAGCTACTCCTACGGCGGGCTTGTGTCCCATGCCACCAACAGCGTCAGCCTGAGTATGGCCAGCTGGGGGGTGTCTTCTGCAGCAGCCGTTGCCATGCCTCTTGGTGCCAAAAACTGGCTGATCCACCTTGCCCCCGCTGCCACTGCCCCAGAGTACACCCCGGCTTCCTCCACCTTGGATAATTCTCCAAGTCAGGAGATGATGCAGAAGGTCCTTGAGGAGAACATCGGTGCTACAGCCTTGGAGGGGAAGCACTCCAGCTTGAAAAAAGAGCTGGAGACCATGCTATGAAAGGGAACAGAGAAAATGTAATTATCCGCGGGACTAGGATCAGAGTAACTAGGCGAGTGAACTGTTTAAGTTTCAATCTTGAGCCAGGTACCACTGTAGCGAATAGGAAGTCTTCATTCTACGACCTACGTCAGTATGGAAAGAGGGTTCCAAGTATTTGCCATTTCATATTGGTTTAAGCTTTGCTCTGGATGCTGAAGGGTACTGAGGGAGGTAGTGGTTAGGTAGATTGCATTGTTCTGGTTAGTTTGATCTGCAAAGCACATGACATGCCTTTTCAAAAATTCCAATCCTCCAGAATATATCTATCTCCCCACCCTCACTTTCAGCCTCCTCAGCAGCAATAAGCAAGCAAGGGAACCATTCCTATTCCCATTTTCTGCTGTGTTGTGTTTCATTTGTGTTATAAGGCGGCTTTTGTTAGTTGATTGCAACCCCAATTTCAGTAAGTGTTAAGGGCAAAGGTGTTGTTTTTTAAAGCTATTTCGATGTAGTGCTAACGAGAAATAAAATATGAAAGCTGGTGTTTCCTTCTAACAACGAGCAGTACTTTTTGCTTAGTCCAAATTCTCTCAATAGCTCTAAAAGGCATCACTATCAAGACTGACAGAGGCAAGTTTATTTACGCAACCACCAATTCCTGCATATTAGGTGATAGCCCTGATTCTGTTTTACAGAATGGATTTTTTTTTAATATAAAAAAGGGTGTTCAAACAAGCTTGCAATTTTTCTGGAAATCATCCCCCCCCCAATATGAGAGGAAGTAACAGCTACTACTTTGCTGTCTCAGAACCAAAGCAACTGCTCTTGCAGTGAACAATTGTGCGGGATTAGATGAGACGTGAGAATTTCTCAAACATAGGCATACTTTGGTTCAGTATCTTGCAGAAATACCTGTCCAAGGCAACTATGGAATCACTTTTTCTTTACCATCCAACTTGCATTTTGAAACACACAGTTGTTGCTTTGGAATATAACAAAATGATGCTGAGAGAGACAATTTACAAGGAAAAGCAGTTGGTAGCAAGAGGCGTGCTTAACCTTGTGGGGTAACAGACTTGAGGAAACGTGGCAAGGAGTATGTTGCAGAAGGTGGCAAAAAAACTCTCAGGGTCCCCGGGCCAATTTGATGTGGGCAAGGAATAAAATCCCTTTCTGATTCCCTCCTCCCCAATTAGAGCAGTCAAAGATGGTGTTGTTTTTAAAGGCTATTTTCATGTAGTGCAAACATGAGAAATAAAATTATTAAAGCTGGTGTTTCCTTCTAACAACGAGTAGTACTTTTTGCCCACAAAACCAACTTATGAGTAAAAGAATATAGGCCAAAATACAGGCACATCCCAGGCAATTGTCCTTGTAATAAAACATTTACTAGAAGAGAAAGCAGAAAGTAAAGGGAACAGCATGTCACAGAATCCTGACAGTTTCAAGATACTTCTTCATAAAAATGAGAAGCAAGAAGTGAACTATTTTCAGCAAACAAGATTTTTCTACCACTCTGGCAAAAAAGAAAAAGAAAAAAATCTGATTAAAGAGCCCAAGAACACACTGTTAAAAAAACCCAAAACCCAAATATTTTTACATTTGCTTCTTTCCAGATGTGTGCGCGCAACAACCATTTCGGGGGAAAGCAGCACATTGTTTCAGACAAGTCCCGCTTCTAACATTGCTGCACAAAAATGCTTCTTCAGCAGCCAGTCTCAAACTTACAAAGTTTGAAATCTTCCTGGTTCAGCCCCCAATCACAATTAACTTGATGCTATATAAGAAAGATCTCCCTCCCCAAGCCTGTTTCACCCTTAGGTGGTGGGGGGGGAGGGGAAATAACTTCTGGAACATTCACAAAGCTATCTACACAAGATCCCACCCAAATGGACACTTTTCATCTTGCCAGCCGGTGGGCAAGCTATATCCTTGTGGCTCCATGGCCCATCTTTGTGTATCTTCTTCAGGCTTAATGTGGCTCCTGTTGCCCATACAGTACACATGTTCTGGGATCAAAATGAGTAGACACTAGGATCATCGTTGGAGGCAGAGGAGCTCCAGTCTAGGCAACCTGAGATTCTGCTAGTCTTTGCCAAGCGGTCTTTGTTCCCACAAGGACACATTCAGAACACAGAAGATGGTGAATTGTGTAAAAATGTAGACTGGCATGGGGAAGGTTAGCATTCATTCTGTCTCCATATGTGTGTGTGTGTACCACAGTACTCATGTATGCTGTTCTACTGGGCAGAAGGAATCCTTTAGCTCCAGCCAAACTCATCATACCTGGCTTAGGTATGGAGAAGAATGAGACAAATTTGCAGACTGCACCACCTGTATATTTACAGCCATCTCCCCACTACTCTTAGGAACAGAATCTCAAGCTCTCTCTATTGGCTATTGGCATGCTGATACTATCAAGGGAGGAGGAGGGATGAAATGATTTAAACTTTGGCCTGTCCTCTCTCTACCTGAACTGCGGACAACTTGACAAAACAGAGAGGCAGGAGTCAAGCCTGAGAACCTGCTCACCAATCCCCAAATAAGGAGGATTTAAGCTACTCAGCAGTGATGCATCAAATGATAAGGGTTAAAAAAAGATTACTTGCAGAAATGACACAAGTCATAATGAAACATTATGATTTCCATGCAGGGTTGTGTGTAGATGGGCAAGATCAATTGTGAGCCCTCCCCCCCACTTCTTCCCAAGAGACCATTATTTCTCATGAATCTGTTGCTTGCAATGGCCAACAGTGACCCAGTCGAAACTACTGTTTTCCTGTGATACTTTACACGTCTCATTGTACTGCTGGATACATGCAAAATCATATGAACAGGAACTTGGTGGTCGTGTCTGGGCACAGATGGCCATTGTGAGCGGCGAACGAAGGTGTAAAAGCATAATGACAATGGGGATGAAAAGAGGGCTATTGAATAGGGCTGATGTAGCAGGCATGCCACTTACTGGGAGATGGGTTAGTGTACAAGTTCACATTGATCTGAATAAAACAAACCTACCCAGTTCAAAGCCTCTTTCTGGAAACATTCAGTTAAAAAAGAAACACTCTCAAAGATCTTTTGCTCTTGGTGGGTGAAATCAATCTTTTGAAGTCCCTCGAGACGGACGGATTTTTAAAAGTCAGAGCGTTGAGGAATTCCAAGAAAGGGAACACTTTCCTTTTGATCAAAGCACAACACTGACGCGCCACTGAAGTGAAGCTGTCTGCAGACGCACCAGCCGAGGCTTGCTTTGGGGATCGTTGCTGTCCATTGCTATGCTTCTGAGTAGCCACACAGAAACGCCCTCTTGAGAGTGACCGAGAGGGGCACCTTGCCACTTTGCTGGGCTCTTAGCTGTCCCACCGACTCTTCTTGCGCTTTGGGGGCTCCGGAACGACAAAGCCATCTGTCTTGCTGTTGTCCCTACTACTGCCTCCATCTGCCTTGTTGTTCTCTCTGCTGTTGCCATCTTTCCTGCTCTCAGTGTTCCTATTCTCACTGCTTCTGCTTTCGCCGCTGTTCCGGCTGCTGTCCCCATTGTTCCGGTTTTCCCCGTGGCGACTGCTGCTGCTACTCCCACCGCCGGCATGTCGGCTTTCCCCGTGGCGATGGCTGTCTCCGTGGCGGTTGTCCCCGTGGCGATAGCCTTCCCCGTGGCGCTGGCCTTCACCATGGCGACCGCTCCCGTCGCCGTGGCGCTGGCCATCGCCGCCGTGGCGACCGCTGCCCCGGTTGTCGCCGTACCTTTCTCTACCTCCGCTGCTGCCCTCTCTGTTGCTGTTGCCGGCGTTCGGACTGTTGAACCCCTGAACGCCAGGACTCGGGAAGGTGGGGACGCTGTTTAGGTTTCCGGCGCTTGTGAAGCCTGTCATGCCCTTTGGCATGCCTGCCATGCCCATGGGACTGTCGGGTCTTGCCGAGTTCTGCTGTGCTGAGTTGCTTGGCACAGAGTTCAAGCTGCCAGCGCTGGTCCACCCACTGGCACCTGCTGAAGAGCTGCCCGTCTTCTGGTTGCTGAAGCTGGCAGCAACGAAATGGCTCTTATACTGGGACTACAGGAGAGAAAAACAAAAACCATAACCAATACAGTGGTAAAGGTAAAGGGACCCCTGACCATTAGGGTCCAGTCATGGCCGACTTTGGGGTTGCGGTGCTCATCTCGCTTTATTGGCCGAGGGAGCCGGCGTACAGCTTCCGGGTCATGTGGCTAGCATGACTAAGCCGCTTCTGGCCAACCAAAGCAGTGCATGGAAACGCCGTTTATCTTCCTGCTGGAGCAGTACCTATTTATCTACTTGCACTTTGACGTGCTTTCGAACTGCTAGGTTGGCAGGAGCAGGGACTGAGCAACGGGAGCTTACCCCTGTCGCAGGGATTCGAATCGCTGACCTTCTGATCAGCAAATCCTAAGCTCTGTGGTTTAACCCACAGCGCCACCTGCGTCCCTAATACAGTGGTACCTCGGGTTAAGTACTTAATTCGTGCTGGAGGTCCGTTCCTAACCAGAAACTGTTCTTAACCTGAAGCACTACTTTAGCTAATGGGGCCTCCCACTGCGCTGCCAGAGCACAATTTCTGTTCTCATCCTGAAGTAAAGTTCTTAACCCGAGGTACTATTTCTGGGCTAGTGGAGTCTGTAACCTGAAGCGTATGTAACCTGAAGCGTATGTAACCCGAGGTACCACTGTACGAGGATTCTTAAGCCTGTGTTTTCTGTCTCTTCTCAGTGATGCCAACCGCTATCCAAGACTGAAGGCTGAGTGCTGGATGGAATAGGCTTTTGGAAAGTGGGTGTATCTTACTGCTCAGAGATTTCTTCCCGTTAAGGGGAAAACCCAGCTATATTTTTAATGTGAGAATGGAATTTCAACTAGTAATGCTTTCTAATGTTAGGACATCTGCTGCAATGTATGGCTTGGTTTAGTTGCTGGAGTATTCAGGCCGATTTTACCAAACTTTTTTTTGCCTTCAGTTATCTCTGGCACTAAATACTGTCCTTCCTTCCACCCTGCCCATTCACTGGTATGGAGGAGGGCTGACTTGCAGTGCCAATAGGAGCAAGTTGGAGCTAAATGCTGGGCGAATGTTGATGGCTCCACCTCGGGTCAATGAAAACCTTGCTTGCTGTAGAACTTGTGATAGACACAAGGGAAATTCAGTTCACAGGCTGGGCAATGACCATACTGAAGCAGACAAAGCTGCTGGCAACCAACAGCTCCTTTCCCTTCTGAGCTGGTTTAAGGAGTTCACAGGCACAATGGCCACACTTGGCTAGAAGCCAAGAAAGCAGTAGCACAACAAGTGCCAGACAGAAAGGGGAGAGAATATGTAGCAGGACAGTTAGTCATACCGACCTGGAATGCTGCCTTCATTGCAGACAACCGGTCCCCCATTGCTCCTGAGGATGGTTTGTATGCCTCATAGTTAACCATGACACTGTTACTCCCACGGTCCTGCGACACAAAGACGTTGGCAGTTAGCGCTGTGAAACTCGGGCTGCAGTGCTATACCTACTTACTGGGGAGTACGGCTCAATGAAATAAACGGAACTTACTTCCAAGTAAACATATACGACACTGTTAGTCTATGTTAGTATACTGAATTTCAATGCTTACCACGCTCTCTGATCCTAGGCCAGGCCGCTCACGGTACCCCAGTCCACCGCCGCCAATATTTAACTTCTTGCCCTTCCCTCCCTTGAAACGTGATTTCCGGAACCAAGCATTCTGGAGAAAAAGGATAGTAACATTAATAGGAGATGAATTATGTGACTACCAGGCTATGGATTGCTTCAACTACTTTAGACTACAGAATTCTGGCTGGAAGCGCAAAAGCAATACCAAAAATTAAAAGTACACAAGCACATTACAGTCAATTTGTTGTACGCTATTTGCCAAATAAAGGAGAGTTAGTTTTTCTGTTTTGGAGGGTGGGGGGGGGGGAGGAACCCAGAGAAAGCCACTTGAACTACATACTGGGGTAAACAAAATATCACTTATTTGTAGAAAAACATAGTTCCCTGTTTTAAGTAGCTTCTTTGCAGATGCCTCCAAATTGCATGAGAGCAATTTGCACAAGATAGAGGTAAAATCTGCCATGACTCATTCCTTAGATTTAAAGACAGCTGTCTGTATACTGCTAATGCCCAGGGTTGTTTTTTCCCTAGATGCCAATCTAGCTCAAGCAGTGGAAATGCAGCAAAATCTATTTCAAGGTAAAACCCCTTTTTCTTTTTAAATATACCACATACTGTGTTATATTATTTGGTGTGGCTCATAATTACACACAGAAACGTTAAGTTTCAAGTTAAGGAAAGATTACAGTGCTTCTTCAGGTTCTGACAAAGTTACCTGCATGGCCAAGTCCAAGAGCTCTTTTGTGACGTGCTGATTGGCCCCTTCCAAATTCCGAACAAGATCTCCAGCGAAGTTGCTATCCTTGTGAGTCAGCAGGGTGTAGGCCACGCCCTTCTCTCCTGCTCTCCCCGTGCGACCAATTCGGTGGGTGTGGGTGTCAATATCACGGGCCACGTCATAATTGATCACAGTCTTAATTGAAGGAATATCCAGACCACGAGCTGGGCACAGGAGATGTCGGGGGTCAAGACAGTTTCACAGCAATTCTCACATGCGTTCTGCTTATATCACATCTTGTCAGCAACGGCTGAGCTTACTCTGCTCAAAACTCTTTCCCACTGCACCACCTTCAATTCTAGGAAAGCTTCAGTATACAGTTGAAAGCAATCAAGTTATCCTAGACACTTTCTGTCAATGCTGGCCTGTATTCTTAAGACTGTATCGCAATTCCAAAAGAGACAACTGTATTCTTCCCTGACTGAAAACAGGTTTGGTTGCACTGAACTCTGATTATACTATAAAGAATTTTAGCTCCTCCTAAGGGAAAAAAAATAGGAGGGAAATATTTAGTGGGGATTTAGAACAAATTAATGAGATAGTGAAGGAGGGCTATCTTTTTCAAAACATTGATCAACTAAAAGTCCGAAGAAGAAGAAGAGTAGTAGTAGTTTGGATTTGATATCATATCCCGCTTTCTCACTACCCAAAGGAGTCTCTAAGCGGCTAATATTTTCCTTTCCCTTCCTTCCCCACAAAAAACACTCTGTGGACTGAGTGGGGCTGAGGGACTTCAAAGAAGTGTGACTAGCCCAAAGTCACCTAGCAGCTGCATGTGGAGGAGTGGAGACACGAACCCAGTTCACCAGATTACAAGTCTACCGCTCTTAACCACTACACCACACTGGCTCTCTAAGGTTTATTTAATATCGTCAATACATAGTCCACATCTACCCAGCAGGCTGAGCACAACACTCTCTGAACCACGGTAGATGTAAAAAACATCAGGGTAGGTGGATGAAAACTGGCTTAAGAGATAACACAATGTGAAGAGAGAAAGGGGGTCAAGGATGTGGTTCGGAAATTGCTCCCAGGTTTTTAAAACTTCCAACTTGCACCCCTACCTGCCACATCAGTAGCAACCAGAACTGGGAAGGTCCCCTTCTTGAAATCCGAGATGACCTTGTTTCTTTCACTCTGGTCCATGTCACCGTGCAGCAGACCCAGGCTGTGCCCCTCCTGCTTAAGGTTGTTGGCCAGCTCCTCTGCATTTGCCTTCTTGGTAACAAAGAGGAGGACACTCCCCGAAGAGGTGAACTCCACTAGGCGGCTGGTCAGCCAGTTCCACTTGTTGGGGCCAGAGGTGAAGATCTCCACAATCTGAGTGATATCTTCATTTGCCTGTTGTGTGAGGAGGAGGAGTAAATAGAGGCAAAATGAGAATATCAGGATATATTTAACACGAGAGCAGAAATGGGGGAAGAACAGAGAAGCATTATACTATGCACACCCGTGGCTTCTCTCTTTGCTCTAGCCTATTTCAAACAGTGTTTTTTCCAAAAGGTATATTACCTCTCCGATATCTCCTTGCACCACTCGGATTGGATCAATTAGAATGTCTCTGGCCAGCTTCTCGATCTTCTTCCGGAAAGTTGCACTGAACAGTAGAGCTGTTAAGTCAGGAAAATAGTACTAATGTTATATACACAAAGGTGCAAAGGAGTGCAAGCTCACAAGGAAGCCACCCCACCCACCAGAATTGTACGAGAATCTACATAGGAATTGCCTGTGATGATTCACAGGTGAGTGACTATTGCAGGCATGTCCAAATTCTGTCTCGGGGGCCTAATCCAGCCCGCTGGTCGATTTAATTTGCCCCCTGTGGCAGTATATGTCCTGGGGTAGAACCCTAAAAAAAGCTCAATAACTTTGGTCGGCCCTAACGCATGTTCACTTCATCAAATCTAGCCCTCTTTGAAAAAAGTTTGGGCACCCCTGGATAGCATCACATTTGTCATGCATCGTTCCTTACTGCATACAGCAGTACCAGAAGGACACATTATGGCTAGGAGTAAGGCGAAAGATGCTATCCAAACAGCAGAGAAGCATGGAGGCAATGGGAGAGGGTAAATGACAAGGAGACGGTGGTTCTGTATGCCCAAAAACTACCTATATATGAACAAGATTTTAGAACACTCCAAATATCTGGGAAAGGTGAAAAATCTGTGAGTGGGTGGGTGGGAAGACAGCAGGCTGTCCTTGCTTAACGAGAACAAAATGTTTGCAAATCCATTAACTTAATTTCTTTCTGGTTTAAGTATGGGAATTGGAAACAGTTTTGGGACACAAATTAATGCCGCCCCGAAGGGCTAACCACATATATTTACAAGAATAAAACAGTTCTGTCTCACACAATACATATTTCAATATATTTTGTATTCAGGAAGTCCACACTCACTCTGCCTTTCAGGGCGCACGTGACTGGCAATTGATCTGACTTGGTATTCTGGATGAAAAGAAGAACAAAGTTCCAGTCAATGTACAGT
Organism: Podarcis melisellensis; assembly: GCF_964234715.1. Classification (NCBI taxonomy): domain Eukaryota; kingdom Metazoa; phylum Chordata; class Lepidosauria; order Squamata; family Lacertidae; genus Podarcis; species Podarcis melisellensis. The sequence goes on along the minus strand of NC_138545.1, from coordinate 37,011,811 downwards.
TTTCAGATGCTGAAAAGCAGCTGCCTTATAAACAGCCAGCTGGCTGCAGAGAGCATGGCATATAGTTCATGATGAAAAGTGCTCAATCTCTGCATTCTAAGACAACACCTTTTTATTTCATAAAATGCAGAATCATCCACAAGCTCAACTTCCAGTAGGTCTTGAATGAGATGTTGTTACATTTGAACATCAGGCTCAGAGTTTTTTGTTTACCAAAAAGCATGCCCCTTTAAAAAGACATTTATTTTAAAAAGGCCTTTCAAATCAATATATCATGCAACTAAGTGACAAATTTGACAACGAGCAAATATTTATCTGTGGGCTTGAATTTGTTTTTCAGCAAAGCATATTTTTGCAGCCATTCTGGTTCTTGTTTATTATTGTAATTAGAAATATTCTATGCCCCAGGAAAAAAAGAAATTAAGGAAGAAATCTGTGTTTCTTTCAAAGTCAACTAAAATTGAGGTTTGGGAAGTAAGCAAATACAGTGGTACCTCGGGTTAAGTACTTAATTCGTTCCAGAGGTCGGTTCTAAACCTGAAACTGTTCTTAACCGGAAGCACCACTTTAGCTAATGGGACCTCCTGCTGCTGCCGCGCCGCCAGAGAATAATTTCTGTTCTCATCCTGAAGCAAAGTTCTTAACCCGAGGTAATATTTCTGGATTAGGAGAGTCTGTAACCTGAAGCGTATGTAACCCGAGGTACCACTGTATATTTATATTTGAACACATCTTCAAGAGGCCAATGATTATTCCACTCAAATAATAGAGAGTTGCTTTGCAGGTGATTCACATAGCCTCTGTTTCATTAACACACACAGCACTATCTCTTAGGCACTCCTGGCCTAACCAAGAGAAAGAAAGAAAACAGTTTCTCCAGCAATGCCCAGCCTGCCCTTCATATAATATGGGTGAATAATATGGCTGCAGAACTGGGTGCTCCATGCCACTTCTACTACGAACTGTGCCCTACTTTGTACAATGAACATTGAGCAAATGAAAGAGGTAGACACTAAAAAAAAATTAAAAATGAAATTCCTTTGGCCACAAAATGCTTGCTGGAACGAAAGGGTGTTATGGAAGATATTTCTGCCCGTGCTTTGAGAGACTTCTGAAGAAAGGAAGTTCCAAAGGCTGGGAGTAGTCACTGAAACCTATCCTTGTGTGTGCTTTCACAGGGCCATCTGGAGCACAAGAGCGCCACTAAGAATTCCTTCTCAGCTAACCACAAAGTTCAGGACAGGACACGTAACACAGCTTGGTACCAATGTTAAACAGTCATAACAAGCACGTTTGCGTTTTATTTTTACTTCCCAAATTTGCACTATTCTTCACTGGGTCAAACCACTTTTCTTTCTCATATTCCTTCATATGAAAGCCTTCATTTTACACCACCACCCTCTTCTATTATCCAGAATGCCCTGTACTTTTCCGTAACACTGTTATTTAGTTGCTGCTGAGTGCGTAGCCCAAGAAATGCTTCAGCCTTTGCACTCTTTCACTAATGGATTCCTAAGACATAGAGGATGATATGAAGTTGTGGGGAACGTAGGCCACCGCTGTGACATATCCACACTGCAGCCAGTATTACTGGGTACGTACCAAAACCCATGTCAAACATTCTGTCGGCTTCATCAAACACAAGGTAAGTGACCCTCTGAAGGTTGGTTGCTTTCTTCTTCACGTGGTCAATCAAACGGCCCTGATTGGAAATATTTAACAGCACCAAGCTCGTCAGAAAAGCCAGTATCAATGTATCATTCAAACTATGTCACAGTAATTCCTTGGTCACAGTGGTTATACTGCTCCTACTTTCCCTGATATTGTTTGTGGTCCTTTTTGAACAACAGGGTCCTTAGTGATGGTCAATAGTAGCTGGCCAAGTGCCAAGGAAAGCTCTGATGGTAACCTGTAAAGGAAGACTCCCAACCAGAGTCCAGTGAGAGGGAAATGGTTTGGTTGTGTCAACAACAGACAAATCCCTCCAAAGCTGCTAACTGCCAAAGCAGTTCCTCTTGCTCTTAGGAATTCTACTCCAATTTGGATCCACATTTTCTGAATCCAGCAAGGGGGGAAAATGAGGTAGGTTCACATAAGTCACAAACCAAAGAACGAATCACAAGGTATTTCTTTTTATTTAGAACGAAAAGGAAACATATTGCAAGCCATTCTCAGGATCCCATATCCCTTAGGGCAGCCTTCCACAACCTAGGAATGTTTTGGACTACAACTCTAGCTCCAGCCAGCAACATCTGGAGGGCACTAGGTTGGGGAAAGATGCCTTACAGCAACACAAGTACCTGGAAGAAATACTCACTGGAGTGCAGACAACAATTTCTGCTCCTTCCTGCAGAGCCTTGGCCTGTTCCCACATGCTTCCTCCACCATACACTGCTACGGAGCGTAGATTGTAGGCCTTCCCAAAGCGTTTGCATTCAGCGTGGATCTGAAGGCACAGCAGTTCACAGAATATTGATACCACTACTTCAAAAACTAGAAAGACATTTCCATTACATCAAAGAAACAAAGGGACTGCAAAATGGACACTTTCCTGTGCAATGGGGCTACAAGAATACCAAGTAGATTTCTTCTTTGTTATTCTAACTCTCCTTTCCAGTGACTAAATTTTCTTCTGCCTTTTGTACATCAATCCGGCCATCTTTGTACCTGTGGCTCACCCCCAGAGCTTATCAGGATCCCTCTTTGCTGGCCTCAGACCTTGCTTTTTCTGTACCTACTCCTTCTTTTGTATCCATCACAAACGAATTTGCTAGAATAATCTCTATACATCACATCATTTCTTTTTTACTTTCTCTTTTCTTTTCTCTCTTTCTTCTCCACACTCCTTTTACCTTGTTGTATCAAAAAGTTTTAATAAAACAATTACGAGACAGAAGGGGCAGAATTTCAGGGCAGATTTCTAGCATCCCTGTTTTTTATGCTGAGTATATCCTATGAAAGCAACCAGAGGAAGTATTATTGTGACTGGAAATTGAGCCACTTGCCACTAGGCAACATTCCACTTTTAATAATGAAAATCTTAACAATGAAACAACTGAAGCACAGATGGACAAGCCTTACTCCCACACCCACTTGCAACAGGAAGGTGAAGCTGGTGGCGGCCTGACTTGTTTAGATACAACCAGCCCCCTTTAAAATCTTGATCTCAACACCGAGGGGTGAGCAGAAGCGGTGAATGCAGAGTTCCTCCTTCTCTATACCACCTATGTAAGAAGCCCTCTTTTGACACATAAAGCCTCCAAAATGGGTCTCTGGGACTTACAAAAGAGCAAGGTATTTGAAGTCCTGCATGCATCAAGTCCTGCACCACAATATCTCATTACAACTCCTTAGATCAAAGTAAGGGTGCCCTCATTAATGTGGCAAGCCAGAATGCCTTTCTGCTAAAGCATGGCAATTTTTCTGGAATTGCACCATAGTTCTGAACCTCTCTTTCCTTGTACAAGTGGTACCTCGGGTTAAGTACTTAATTCGTTCCGGAGGTCCGTTCTTAACCTGAAGCACCACTTTAGCTAATGGGGCCTCCTGCTGCCGCAAAGTCCTGAAGCAAAGTTCTTAACCTGAAGACTATTTCTGGGTTAGTAGAGTGTGTAACCTGAAGCGTATATAACCTGAAGTGTATGTAACTAGAGGTACCACTGTAAAGTTACCAAATAAATTTCAGAAGCTTTCTACCCAAGCTGCTCTTTGGTGACCAAGGTATGCAAGATGGGTTTCCCCTCCCAAAAAGTAAAAAATCCATTACCAACTCATTCCCCCATGAAAAACCCTTAATTTTAACTGGTCCCCCCCCTTTTTTGGTAAATCTCCACATACCATTACTCCCCTCAACCCAAATTAAAACAACAGCAGCAGCAGTAGCAGCAGCAGCATAATCTCCTCAGATGGATGATCTGTTCCAGGATTTATTTCCCCCCCATTTCTTTCCATGATGCTCCACACATTTCTTTACCTGCTGGCACAGCTCTCTGGTTGGACATACAATCACTGCGATGGGACCATCTCCTGGCTCCAGCTCCTTCTGATCCATGATGTGAACCAACATGGGCCAAATGAAGGCTGCAGTTTTCCCACTGCCAGTCTTTGCAATACCGATCATGTCTCTCCCACTCAGGGCCACTGGAACACCCTGAAGGAGGGGAAAAAACCCACCCACATTTTAAATCCAGCAGTTTCCCAAAACAGAGCTGGTGACTCTCAGCTCAGGGTATGGTTTTGAAAATATTAACCTTCATAAAGCCATAAGGATGTGGACCCCAGCAGCTGTAAAAAAAAAAGTCTCTAAAGTTTTTTTAGCATACCCTAATCATTTCATACTCCACGTGCTCCTCATACCCTAGTCACTTCATCACATCTCCACTTTTCAACGTTTAAGTGCTTGTGTTTAAGTGACAATGTTGTTAACTAAATAAACCAATATAAGAAACAGACATCTAAGCCCATTGTAAACCCAGCATAATATCCAAACAGGATAGGGAAAACAACATAGCATTTTGCGCGTTTCATAAATCCCATTTTTTAAATCAATACCCCACTTGAAAAGACCCGGAGTAGATTTTGTAGCAGTAGTACAAATATTTATGTACTGCCTATGTGTAAATAATCAGTATACCATCGTCACTTTTTTTTTTGGAGAAGTTGAGATGCCCTTGATGATGAAATTTCTTTTACCACCCACCAGTGCTCGATGGAAGGAGGATTCAGCTTGTGCCATAACTTGAACCCCCTACTGCCCACCTAGAATCCTGAAACACCCACTAGTGGGAGATGGGGACCAGGTTGACTACCCCTGGGCTACAGCTATTCACAGGACTCCTTCCAGTATTTTCCCAGTATTTCCCCCTAGGCATTTTAAGCACAGGGCACCCTCCGGATATGAACTTAATTCATTCCAGGGGTCTGTTTGCACCCCGAAAATTACGTAAATAGAGGCGCGCTTCTGTGCACAGCACAATTTGAGCCCTTCTACGCATGCCGTGGCCTTAACCCAAAGATTCCGTATCCAAAGGGACACGTAAGTAGAGGTACGATTGTTATCTACTTCGCTCTCTTCCATTTTTTCAAGGACTAACTGTAGCTCTAGAGGAGAAATAACAAGTTATCAAAGGATAAACCAAGGACCAATAGCCCTTCTGGATAGAGAAAACTTTTTACGCTTCTTAAGACAAAAAGGACATCCCTCTGAAATTTCAGGGCATCTTTATCTTTTTTTTTTTTTTAAAAAAAAAAGTTCATTTGGTAGTGATTCTATTGGAAGAAAATTCTTTAGGCTTTTTACACGTGGCGATTATAAATATTCAAATCAATTTTATGGCAAATTATTACTGCCTTTACTTCTAAATTAATTAGCCTGCTAACCAAGTTACAAACTGATAACGTTACAACATCTCCCCCGCCCCCCAAGAGAAACAGACATGAGAGAAATAACAAAACTATACCTCGTTGGATTACTGTGAACACTGCTATGCAGGACTCACCTGGCATTGGATAGGTGTGGGTTGAGTGTATTCTGATTTCCTAATTTGATGCATAAGTTGCTCATCAAAACCAAAATGAGCAAAACTGCTTCCTGGTCTTGGAGGAGCTGCTCCAGAGACCTAGGGGAAAAGTTTTTCATTAAAACCATGCCTTACACTTTTGAGAGAGATTACTCAATGCACATGCTGATGTAGAGTCTATATGAAAAGGAAGTTCGCTCAGTTCCGATCTCCAACAATGCTTATTGCGCTAAATCCACCTTATAGGGGTATACCATCCACCTCAAATGATTAGCTTTTCTTTTGTTGAACTGAATTCAACATTCAGCTGTGGTAAACACACTTGAAAAGCACAATGTTGAAGGGAATCTCCCAATCTAATTTAAATTAAATTAGATTGGCAGAATAAAATCTTAGAATATGCAGAGCTAGCAAGATTGGCAACAAGATTCCGAGACCATACAAGTCAAATATTCAATAGAGCGTGGAATATTTACAGAGAATACCTAAAAGAACATTGTCAAAATCTAAATTCTTTGGATTGGCCTCTGCATGAAATAAGAGAACTTTACAAAATTAACACAACCAAACAACCTAGGAGAGATACAAGTTAAGTGTGCAGTTAAAAAAAAATCACAATTAGGAATCACAATGGGGGGGATTTGAAGTCATGTTTGAATTCGTTACATGTGAATTTAAATCTTTTTTAAAAATGAGTGTTGATTTTGAATTGCCTTTTGTTGGTTGTTTCGTATTGTTTCATTCTCTATTTGTTTTGTTTTTAAAACCAATAAAATATTAAAAAAAAGAAGTGGGGAATGTCCCATGTTATCAGAAGCCCACATTTATTGGAGGATTGAGAGCATGCACATCTTATAAAATCCAGAAATTCACCAACTGGGCCTCTACAAATAGACCAAGGTTAGGTATTTTTGTATGCAAATCAGAGGGTAAATGGAACAAACGACCAGCAATATCTAGCTAGAAGCTTGATCAATCACAGAGGCCAGTGGAGTGAGGAGAATCCCAAGAAGGGAGCTGAAAGCCTGAATGACAACCAGAAGCCCTCCCTACTACCAATCCCCAACAGAATAAGCTAAGGGGGAAAGTGCCCAAACAGCTAACAAGTACTGAAGTACTCAAGGAAGCCTGAAGGTGTAAAAGGTAAAGGGACCCCTGACCATTAGGTCCAGTTGTGACCGACTCTGGGGTTGCGGCGCTCATCTCGCTTTATTGGCCAAGGGAGCCGGCGTTTGTCTGCAGATAGCTTCTGGGTCATGTGGCCAGCAGGACTAAGCCACTTCTGGCAAACCAGAGCAGTGCACGGAAAAGCCGTTTACCTTCCCACCAGAGCGGTACCTATTTATCTACTTGCAATTTGACGTGCTTTCAAACTGCTAGGTTGGCAGAAGCTGGGACCGAACAATGGGAGCTCACCCCGTTGCGGGGATTTGAACTGCCAACCTTCTGATCGGCAAGTCCTAGGCTCTGTGCTTTAACCCACAGCGCCACCCATGTCCAACTGTCAAAACCTGGTTAACAGTTTATGTCTGCTAACCACATGCCTTTTATGCCTGCTGCAAGTTTTCTTTTCCTTTTTATTGACTTAAGAAAATTATACAGACAGCAAATTGAAGAAGCCTAAATTAACATTGCCTTCTACCGATAAGAAATAGTAATAACTATTACAATAATGAAAATACTAAAAATACATTTACTTCCCCTTTTGAACTTCTCTCCTGGTTACAATATATTACTATTCTATAAGAATCTATTGTATCCTTTGCTGTCCCATATATTATTTTATTTCCCAGAGTCAACCTAACCCTCCCCTCCTCCCCTTCACCTGTGTGAGATCTTCCCATCATAATATTTTTTTCTAGTTGCTTTAATAAAATAGAATAACATGAAAACTATAATTATAATTACTTCTTTTGTCCTTGCACGCTTAACAATTGCCTATTAAGAGTGCCTGCTGCAAGTTTTCTATGGTACGTCTCCCTACACTGGATCAAACTTTTCCCTCCGTCAAGCCGCATTATTCTTGCAAACCCTCCTCAAGGTGCACTTTTACAAAGCAGCTACTGAACTGTAGCCATCCCCAATACAAATTAACTCTCCTCTGCGCCACTATCCTTGAAACTTAACATACTGGCTCTCTTACATCCTTTCTGCTCTCTTTATCTTACTTGGGTCATAACCTCACTCAGGAGGAACCATGGCACATCTTTGCAAAGGTTCTGTGTCTGTTTATTGCTCACCACACAGCTGTTATGATCATGTCTGAACAAGAGACAATCCTCAAAGCAGGACTCGTCTTACCCGGAGATTCAGCTTGTGGCGCAGCTCCACCACTTGCTGTGGGGTGAGGCTGGTGATTTCTTCATGCTCGTCGTGGAAATTTTTCTCAAACGGTGGGTATTCAATCTGCAGGCCAAACAGTTCATGGTTGACAGGGATACCACCTTATCAATTGAAAATTGGTTGCTGCCTCGGCCCTAGTAGCGGGCTGCCATGGAATGTTTATGAACATTCTTGCTATGTTAACAGTTGTAAGCATAAAGGTAAAGGGTAAAGGGACCCCTGACCATTAGGTCCAGTCATGAGAGACTCTGGGGTTGCGGCGCTCATCTCGCTTTATTGGCCGAGGGAGCTGGCGTACAGCTTTGGGTCATGTGGCCAGCATGACTAAGCCGCTTCTGGTAAACCAGAGCAGCACACGGAAACGCCGTTTACCTTTCCGCCGGAGTGGTACCTATTTATCTACTTGCACTTTGAGATGCTTTCGAACTGCTAGGTTGGCAGGAGCAGGGACCGAGCAACGGGAGCTCACCCCGTCGCGGGGATTCGAACCACTGACCTTCTGATCAGCAAGTCCTAGGCTCTGTGGTTTAACCCACAGCGCCACTCATGTCCCAGTTGTAAGCATAGCATCTGGCAAATGTGCAGCTTCTGTGAGACATTCAAAGAAGCACTTTGGTAGGGGGAAACTGACATAAGAATCATGTTCATTTGATTGTCTGGGCTTCTATGCAATGGAAGAATATAAGCACAGGAGCACATATAGTGAGGGTCTCTTCCTCACTTTGCTTTATTCAATGTATTACTATTGATTTTTAGATGAACTTCGAACTGGTGCTATGCTACTGATTGAAGACATTCCCTCACCTCTGAATGATCAATAGGAGGAAGAGGGTCAATGATTTTTTTGGATGGTGCTATTGGATTGCCATCACTGTCATACTCCAGGTTGTCCTCCTCCTCTTCTGGAACCACACCAGCAGTGGGATTTTCTGCCATGTAACGGAAATATGCTTCCTGCAGCAAAACAGAGAAATGTAACTGCATACACGTGCCAAAGAGGATGAAATGCTATTGTTGTTTTCAGTTAATTACTAGCTACATTTAGAGACGGTCACTTACCCATAAAGAACAAATAACTTTGTCTATTTTAGTAGTTCTCTTTTTATCACAGTAATTATTTGGTGAAACCATAATAAAGAACTAACAAATTGGCTGGTATATTTCGCTTTTCCAGGAAACAGTCAGAAGACCTGAGCTGACCATCTCAAATGTTCAGTGTTAAAGCCACAAAAGTGTTTTCTGCTATGTCAAAATGTCTGGCCGTCAACGCTTAATTTCCAAGACGGGTGGTGTGTGTGTATGTGTCACATTTGCCTGGACATTACAACCACTGACCTCCAAATCTTTTTCTCTAACACCGTATTTGTGAATAGGAATGATTGCAGTTACTCAGAAGTGATAGAAAAATACTCTGCACATGCTCAAAATTCTCTCTTTGTCTTTTTTACTTTGCATTTACTTCTGCTGACTTCTTGGCTAGATGTCTGCGGCAAGTTAGAAGTCTCCAGGCAACCAAACAAGAAAAAAAAATCTGAAAACTGGAAGTGTTTTCTTGTAGGTTGGTTGGTCACTTACAGTGCATTGAACAGATGTAGAACAGGTGCACAATGCATGGATGCCAATGCACAATCGGGAACCTTGACTGTAGACTGGCAAGGGAAAACAGGCTTTGGTTCTACCTCCCATCGGCTGATGGGCAACAGAGCCAAAATGTGCTGGAATGGCTGTCCTAGCAAGCTGCTTCCCCATAGAGAACTTGCTTAGGCAACTGATGCCTGCAAAAATGTGACGCCTCAGGTGCTTTAAAGCACCATGCAGGGCCCTTTCTGAAGTCCCATCTTTGGGACTGAAACATGTTGAATAGCTTGAAATCACTGTGATGTCAGTGATTGACAAGTGAGCAACCCTGCTCACCCATCAAATTTGGTCCATGAGGCTCAGATCTGACAAGGATTTGTCCTGCAGATCAAACAACAACAACAACAACAACAACAACAAAAAGGTTTTCCACCCTGATCTAGCAGACGTACATGATTGACCCTGCAGATATCTACTTTCTTGAACAGGAATTCCCCCAAAAAGTTCTCCTAACAATTATGCACTCCCTTACAGGACAGGATAGGGTTTTTGAAGCCATTTTAATATTTTACTATAACAGGGAATACCCTATATTCTCTAATTTGAAGATACAGAAAATAAGAAGCTCTTCCTTGTTTTAAAAAGTCAAATTCACATTCAAGAGAGACTCTCTCAAAAAAGGCACCTTCAGCATTTTCCCCCAAAGTGCAAATTTAACTGGTTAAAAAGTCACACTAATATTAAGTCTGATCAATACATTGCTACGACATTTTCAAGCTGTCCTTCCTCCAAGGAGCTCAGGGGAGTGTACATGGCTTTCCCCTCCATGTTATGCTCATTACAACTTTGTCAAGAGGACACAGATGATTGGAGGCTTAAGAAAAAGCCTAAATAAATAACATTGGGTTGAGAAAAGGACCAGCCAATCCTGAGAGCTTCATGGTCGAGCAGGGATTTGAACCCAAATCAACCACAATAGTTATTGGTGCAATTGGTTGGCATCCCTGTGCAGTATTAGAACATTGTGGCTATCTGGACACCCAGCCAAGAAGGGTTAAAGAGGGGTATTCATTGGGAAAATTCAGGATGTCCTGCAATAATCGGGGTGAGGTAGGAGTGGAAATAAATAAATAAATAAATAAATGAAGGAACGAAAGAAGACAGGAAGGGAAAGAAAGGAAGGAAGACACGACTTCATTTACAAATTAACAAGATTTCTATTTTCATTTATTTTTGCTGCACTGTAAATTTAAGCAATCCCTCTCCCCCATCGAGTGGGCTACACACTGTTTCTCAGCTATGTCTCAATCCTACCATGCACATCAAGAAGCACTTTAGATCTTCTTCAGAGTTAAGATGAATGCCTACCAAAGGATGTTACATTAAGCCATAAGTTTCTCTAACTCTATGGCTCATCAGTGGTTCTCAACCTGTGGGTCTCCAGATGTTGTTGGACTACAACTCCCATCATCCCTGAGCTCTGGCTTTGCTAGCTAGGGGTGATGGGAGTTGTAGTTCAACAACATATGGGAACCCACAATAGGGACAAGTCCAGAGCACTGATTCATGAAAAGTTGCAAAAGCGAGACTTTGCAGGGATTGGTAATTATGTATCACTGCACCACGAGGTGTTAAAATCAGTGCAGCTAACTTGTGGCCCTCTGGATGTTGCTAAACTACAATTCCCAGTAGCCCCAACCACCGAAGACAATGGTCAGGAATGATGAGAGTTGTAGTTCAGCAACACCTGGAGAGCCACAAGTTAACCATCCCTGGGCCACATGCTTCAGTCGTGGCTGATGAAGAAACAGGCAGAACTACTTGCTATGGAGGCTGATTAGGAGGCAAGGTCAGAGCAGTAACTCATGCAGACATGTAGTGGGCAGATAATTTACACTGCTCAGGAGACATCAATTAGCCATTCTGTCATGACACACTAGTATGCCCCAGAACACAGTTCAGAAATGACTGGGCTGGAAGTTCCAGATTTTGGATAACAGGTATGCTTTTTTATACAAGCATAATAAAGATGTTTGACTGCACCAATAGGAGACTCAAAGAAGCACAAGTCCGTGACAAGTTAAAAAAAAGTATGCAAAGTGGCATGGTGAGCTCTACAATACCTTATACCAGTGATGGCCAAACTTTGCCCTCCAGCTGTTCCTGGACTACAACTCCCATCATCCCTAGCTAACAGCACCAGTGGTCAGGGTTGATAGGAACTGTAGTCCCAAAACAGCTGGAGGGCAGAGTTTGGCCATCACTGCCTTATACAGTACTTCAATATGTTCAGCTGTTGCTTATATGGTCCACAGCAATAGCTGTCAACCTTTTTAGACCAGGACCCACTTTTATCATTAAACCTGCACAGGACCTACTTTTATTTTATTTTTATGTCTGTCTTTCTGCTTCCTTCTCCCTTTTTTCACTCCATGTCCCCCTTTAAAAAAAACAAAAGCCTAAAAAGCATTGGTTGTGCGTTGATGTGACTCACCTAAAGTTGACCTGCAAACCAGTTTGGGGTCCTAACTCTTTTATCAGCTGGGCTAATGGTCTGATGTATTTAGAAAGAACAGACTCCCCCCCCCCCGATCTTCTCAGCAAACAAAAATAGATCTGCTTTATTTCAAAGGATATCAGAAATGTGTGTCTGCACTCATTGATTACTGTTTTGTAATAGATAGAAAGGTTGCGTAGAAAACTCACTTGATCATCTTCCTCTTCAATATCATCGCGTATACCCCTGGAAAAATAAGCAGAGAAACAAAACTTCCCTGCAAATGTTCCACATACCCAGCTCCATACATTCAATCTGATTAGTGCCAATATAATGCAACACTGACAACATTCAACAGCAACCAAACAAAAAACAAAAGAACACGAACATCTTATGTTCCAACCCACCAGGACCTGCCAAATTATGAAGAGTAAAATTGATTGAATTTCAGATCTATGAAGTGTGACAGAAAAGCTGTTTCACAGAACTATATAGTTGAAGACAACGAGGGAGGTAACCTCAACACCCTGCTCCAAGGAAAAGTCATCTATACACCAGCCCCTCAGAAATCAACCCTCATAAATTCAGATCACAGCCTTCAGGGAGGATCAGAAAGGCTCAAAGATCTTAGCATGGCAAAATCTTCAAATATCCCAGCAGAAATAATGCAAGATGATCCCATGCTACTTCTCAGTCTCTCACTTGTTTCAATGGGGTTGTGATATAAAAAAATAACTTACTTTGTATTTTTTCTTTCCTTGTCTTTGTCTTCCAATCTCTTCATGTCTCTAGCAGCTTGATCCTAATGGGTCACAAAAGAAATGTAACACTGCAATGCAGCACTATTCTTCTTATCATTCTTCTTCTTATCCTATTCTTCTTATCATATTGTTTAAAGGGTTTTTCAGTGCATATCACTGTATCTCAATACAAAACCATAGGTTCAAGGTGCTGGTATTGTTGCACAAAGCCCTATATACTGGGATACCAAAACATCACCTCACCCCTTACATACCCTACTGATCAGTGTGCTGCAGGAGAGGCCATCCTGCAGATACCATACTATCAGGAGATCTGTTCTGCATGAAAGTCAGAATTGGGCCATTAGTGTAGTGGCACCTGCCATTTGGAATTCCCTTTCACTGTGCATATCTACTGGCTCTTCAGCACTTGCTAAAGAAATTCCCCTTTCCAAAACACTTCTAAAATCTTTGTCTCAGTGCTATCTGACCTAGATCTCAACTGATTTTATTTATGTGTTGTTGTTTTAAACTGTTTCTATTTTTATAGTTATTTTCAAAAAATGTTTTTATATACAACTGTTTCTAAACACGTTACTCTTTCGTATATGCCATTATATTGTAAATTGCTTTTAAAATACCTCACGGGAAGCAATTTGTAAATGAAACAAGTAACTAAATGGTAGCAGTAGTAATTTGAATCCCTCCCCAATTGTTACGAGCAGGAGTTCGACTTGTACTTCTCAGACTAAATTATGAATGTATGAAGTGGCGAAATCACCACTGCTGAATTCCCTCCTGAGAGGCACCTGAGAGGCACCTAATTGCTGTTGCTGCTTTTGTTGTTGTTTATTATTATTATTATTATTATTATTATTATTATTATTATTATTATTATTATTTATACCCCGCCCATCTGGCTGGTTTCCCCCAGCCACTCTGGCCGGCTTCCAACAGAACACTAAAATACAATAACCTATTAAACATTAAAAGCTTCCCTAAACAGCTTCCCTTGTTCTGTTCTGTTTGTCCTTGTCTTTACTTTCATGCTTGCTTATAGGGCAACAGCTGGCTATTATGGATTTTTTCACTGGTTTGCTATAAACTACCCCAGATACCCTACAATAGAAGACAGATTTAAAATATTTTAAATTAAAATAAATACAACTGATAACATTTTTGTCCCATCTTCAGAGGTGCTGACTGTTATTCTTCTCAACAGTCATTTTTGGTGCAACTCAAAGCCACAAAATATCGGCAAGGCATAAGGAGAAGGTAACTTACCTCCACCTCTGCCATGAATGCCTCCAATGGGTCATCTTCGCTGTCTGAGTCAGGTGGTTTGGAATGGAACTGCTGCCGAGTGGGGGAGTTCTCAGCGGGAATGTATGGCAAGTCAACGTTATTGGAATCTTCCTCCTCATCCTCAAAGTACCTGAAAATTCAGAGAGCGAGAAGGTGACACTGGGAAGAATCAAGTCAACACGTAAGCAGGCTTATAAGAAGGGGAAACCATTTGCTATCACACAGAGCCTAACACTGGACAATATTTTAGGAATTTTTTAAAAAAGTTTTTTTGGGGGGGGCACAGAACTAAAGAACAAACTCCATCTCTCAAATATCCACTCCAAGTTGTCTGGCAGCCTAATTTAGCTGTTGTCATGCAACTTTTATCTGGACTAGTCTTATGCTTGAGATGTCAGCTGTAAAACGGCTTAAGCCATGGGTAGGCAAACTAAGGCCCAGGGGCCAAATCTGGCCCAACTGCCTTCTCAATCCGGCCCGCAGACAGTCCGGGAATCAGCGTGTTTTTACATGAGTAGAATGTGTCCTTTTTTTTACACTGCATCTCTGGGTTATTTGTGGGGCCTGCCTGGTATTTTTACATGAGTAGAATGTGTGCTTTTATTTAAAATGCATCTCTGGGTTATTTGTGGGGCATAGGAATTCATTCTTTTCTCTCTCTTCAAAATATAGTCCAGCCCCCCACAAGGTATGAGGGACAGTGGACTGGCCCCCTGCTGAAAAGGTTTGCTGGCCCCTGGGCCTTATGCCATCCACTGCGACACTTCTTTTCACATATTATCAGGTAATACAACTACGTCTGCCCTATCAAAATGAATCATCGCAAAACAATGGGCAACTCATTTAATGAGGATACAAGTGTAAAAGAAGGGCAACTTACGCATTCTCCTCATCAAAGTTTGCTCGCTTTGATCCAATCTTGTAAAAAGAAGGCAGCTGTGGTGGTGGTGTCTTTCCAAACCCAGCTGAACCAGGGGCTCCGAAAGCACTGTGGGACTGTTGAGGGAGTTTTGGCTCTTCCTTCTTCCCAGTGGATATGGAGAAGCCACCGAAACCAAAGCCCCTCTTGGTGCCAGGGCCACCTTTGTTCCAATTCATGGTGTCAGCAATGCGTCTGAAAAAGATGAAATGACGTACTAAATATAAAGCCTCTGCCCATTTCAAAACAGTCCTCATATGAACAAAACCCCATAGGCAACTAGCATAGAATTAAATAGGAAAGTCTGACTTAGTATATGAATAAAATTCCAAGTTTACTCCAATGCAGATATTTTGTTTACTGATAGAAGCAGACTACCTTTTAAAGGCTTAATATCCAGTTCAGTTCAATTCTATTGTTTAGTCATTTCTGTTTACCAAGAAAAGATATAATCTGCATTCAGATGGCAAAGAGTCCTAAATACATTTAAATATATGTAATACAATCAGCTGCATCTTACTTAATATCTGTGTGGCTGACACTAATAAAATGTGGCAACTTTATGCATTAGAGGTTTTGTTTTTAACAATGAATTCAGGCTATCTTCTGGAATAAATATTTTTATTTAAAATGTCTGCAAGCTATTTATCCCTTAAAGGACAGTAGGCAATTGAAGTGCGAAAAAGAACCCCTGCTTTGTTAGCCCTGAGCTTACTAACAAGAACATTCACTGCTGTTCATCTTAAACCAAATAATAAATAATGTTATATAAATGCTTTTGGGGACATTTTACTACCCAAGAAAAATTCAAGTGTATCTCAAGGCAGTAAAATGTCCCAAAGCAAATCCATCTGCATAGCGTTTGAACAAAGACACTTAACAGAGCAATCCAAACCCACCTACTGGAAGGGGTATGAATGGACAGAGGTGTTCCTTGGCTCAGTTCTGCAGGTCACTGCTGTTGGAGGAGCTCCACTATTAAGAAGTGCCCCAATGCACCTGCCCAAAGAGTAGACAGGCAGAACCTTCTGGTGGTAGCATTCCTGCCCACAGTAATTCCCAAAATGGGGAATTTCAGGGAAAGAGGCTGACCTACTGCCATCATATGACAGTAATGTGTCCAATCTGGGCCTCTTTGCTACGGCAGCCTGGGCGAAGGCACAAGGAACAGGTACACTTCCCTGCCCCCGACCGGTGAGAATGGCAGGGTTGTGGAAGTGGCTTATTGCTCCATCAAACCTCACCACCGACCGCCAGGAGTTTGAATTTTTGTTTGGGGAAAAACCATGTGACTTTTTTTTAAAACATGGGCTGAAAAACACCAACCCACCCATCCAAATGGCAAAAATCAGCAGACTGCTTTGGTATTTTATGACCCATACTTTTTTTGGTTGTCAAAATGAGAGCATCTGCTTCACTGGCTCAGTTAGTTGGAACTTCTGTTTTTAAAGATGGATTTGTTACACTGGCTGATGAAAAAGCACCCCAAATACAAAAACCAATTGATTTTCTAAGGCACTTAATGACTCACTTGCTGGAATTTGAGGACATTGCGCAGGTGCTGTCCTAGGAGTACACTGTAGGTTTACTTCTGTGTGTAAAATGAATGCAATGAAAAGTGCAGCCCTGGAAGGATTTTGTCTTAAATCTGTGGAAGAGATTTGGTTCAGCTCTTACAAACTCTACAATGAATGCACATACGTGTCTAATATACATATTTTCATTGGGGATTTTTATCACGTGGATATCTGATGCTTTGAAAACTATTTGTGTCTAAGTGCCACGGTCATGCAGTCCACCTGAAAAAGTTAGGGTAAGAGAGAACAGCCTTAGAAGAGGAAAACAGATACATCCTGTGTTTGCAGGTATAAAAACGGGGAGCAGCCCTACTGGGAGATAGCGATTAAAATAGAGAACTGAGGCAGCTGGATACCGTACTTTGTAAATATGCACTATTATTGTTTACTTAGCCACTTCCATTGAAAACCACTTGACACTTCTTTTTCAAATTTGTCTTTCAATTCAAAACACTCTGTCCTTTTCTCCAGACATCAATGTAGCCAGCATACATGGGGCAGACTGACTTTTTCTAGGCCAGCCAGTAAGTTTCTTAGCCTAACCTGAACTCAGACTCAGTCTGCTGCATCCAGGTCCACCAGCAATCATATACTGGTTCGTAGCTGTGCAATGGCTTGAGCGTTTGAAGCCATTGCCACAACACATCTACTATAATGGTGACCAGTGCTGGCAGCTGTAGGTGGTTTATAGGGTTCATAATCTACACACCAGTGGATTACATGTCTTCCTTGGCCCCTTCCAGTCCTATTCTTCTATAAATGTTACCTTCAGTTTTACAAATACAGCCAGCGCTGTCGTGGAAAGAAAGCGAAAACAAAAGCACGGCAGCTATTATTTGGGGTTCAAGCCCCACTTGCATGCCATGCCCACTTGGCAGGGGACTTTCCACTGTGCTCAGTGGACTGACTTCTGAGAAAAGCGTGCACATGCACACGCTCGCTCCCTCGAGTCAGGCATGCAAATACAGTGGCACCTCAGTACTTACCGTATTTTTCACTCTATAAGACGCACCAGACCACAAGACGCACCTAGTTTTTGGAGGAGGAAAACAAGAAAAAAAATATTCTGAATCTCAGAAGCCAGAATAGCAAGAGCAGCAATCCCTCTTGCTGTTCTGGCTTCTGGGATAGCTGTGCAGCCTACATTCGCTCCATAAGACGCACACACATTTCTCCTTACTTTTTAGGAGGGTAAAAGTGAGTCTTATATAGCTAAAAATACGGTAATTCATTCCAGAGGTCTGTTCTTAACCTGAAACTGTTCTTAACCTGAAGCGCCACTTTAGCTAATGGGGCTTCTTGCTGCTGCCGCGCCGCCAGAGCACAATTTCTGTTCTCATCCTGAAGCAAAGTTCTTAACCCAAGGTACTATTTCTGGGCTAGCGGAGTCTGTAACCTGACGCGTATGTAACCCGAGGTACCACTGTAACAAAAAGCGGCTCTGATCCTGTTGCCGTTCCCCCCCTGGCCCTTTCAACGGGCGAGGACTTTTGCTATGTCAACAGAGGACTGGAGGCTGCAAGTGTGGAGGAGGAGGAGGAGCAGCAAAAGGGCGGCCTTCAGGCTCGGAATCCCAAGTGTACGTCCGAAGATATTCCGATAATACCACCTGCCTACTTACCCTCGGCAAGGGCCGACGGCTGTGGCTGGAGACAGGAGGGCACGTCGCCTAGGAATGGGAAGAGAGAGAGAGAAATCAGGTCCCCGAGGCCTCCATAGCCCCGCTAGGCCTCAGCCCCGCCCCCTCCTCCTCTTCCTTCATATCCAGGCAACCCAGCAGGAGGGGCGGCGGCCCGGGGGCCTCTTTCCAGCCCCTCTTCTCCCCCACTGACTCCTCTCTGCTTACCCGCCGCCTCGTCAGACCCTCGCGCGGCTTTCTTCCCCGCCTTCCCCTCCTCCTCGCCTGCCTTCCTCCCTCTCTACCCGGTTACTACGGAGAAAGAAAACGGGGCGCGACGTCGGCGGCCGCGACGCGATGACGCCATCGCGCACAGCGCGGCAGGCGACGGCCCTCTCTCCGCGCCTTTGCGAAGGGGCCTTTCGCTCCTCCGCGCGCGCCCGGGTGACGTCGCGAAGGGCGGGAAACCGTTAGAAGAAGCCCGTGGCGGGCGCGGACCCTAGAGGGAAGAAGTACTAGAGTGACATGCGAGCCTGATTTCCCCCCCCCCATAAAGTTATTACTGTAATAAACACACACACATACACAATTATTAGTAGGAGAGATGGGATAGAAATAATGATGATCAAGTATTCCAAAAGGACTGGAGTCAATTTATACGATATTTGAAAGGTTATTGTAAGCAAATAGCATCACCAGCAGGGTTGTCTGAAGACTTGTAATGAGAATTTTTATATCTATTTTCATTTAAATTTTGAGCTATTTTGTAATGAG
The DNA here is from genome assembly GCF_964234715.1 of Podarcis melisellensis. Classification (NCBI taxonomy): domain Eukaryota; kingdom Metazoa; phylum Chordata; class Lepidosauria; order Squamata; family Lacertidae; genus Podarcis; species Podarcis melisellensis. The sequence goes on along the minus strand of NC_138545.1, from coordinate 36,992,941 downwards.
TGTAATTAGAATTGGAAAACGTACAAAATGCAATGATATAAAGGTTAATTTTGAAAGCCCTGAGGCAGGAGGGAAGGAAGTCGATAGGCTCTAAAGAGCCAAAGTGGTAAAGTGGATAATGATGATGTGAATGTATAATATTAAATGGAAAATAAATTATATATATATGAATGAAATAACGAATCAGTATCATGTTACTGTCTCCCATCTAGCCCATCTTGTTTAGCATTACATACACTGACTGGCAGCAGTATTCCAGCTCATGGGCATAGCCGGGGGGACAGGGAGGGGCAGCTGCCCCCCAGTCAATAAAACTACATAGCTGAGCTTCTGCCCCCCTCAACAAAAGGCCTCCCCCCAAAAAAAAAATCCTGGCTATGCCCATGTTCCAGCTGGAGATGCCAGAGATAAAGTCAAGGACCTTTTGCACGCTAGGCATGTGTTTTACTACTAAGTTACAGCTTGGGGTTAGCAACAGTGGATTGAATTCTAGGGCTGCTGTAAGACATGTTTCTCACCGTCAGCACATATATCCGCTCATCCCAATAAAATGGGAATAAGAACTACACCAGGCCTCTGGATATATTTGAAAGGGTGTGGTGTGTGGTCGTTTTTTAAAGGAGTAGACCTGTCATATTATTAATAGTAGGGCTATGAAGCTTTTTTTCTTTTCTATTTCCCGGCACCTTAATGATTAAGGCATAAGCTTTTGTGTACTACAGTCCACTTCATCAGCTGAAAGTTTATGCCGTAATAATAAATGTGTTCAAGCCTCAAGTATTGCGGAATTTCCCAGACATGTGTGTGTGTGTTTATTTATTTATTTTTGGGAGATTTGGCAACCCCAGCCCACACCAGAGCATGGAGAAAGTATTCTCTCCCCCCACCACCCAACCCTTTCTGGAAGTGTCTCAACCAGCTTCTCACACGTTTCTGGAGGAAATAACAACAACAATAAAAAAAAACCCTTGTGCCTCCCTTTTGCCATTGCAAACAGAGTAAAAAACAACAACAAACCCTCATCAAGGTCCAAGAGATTTTATCAGCCTCTGCAGCCGCTTCGGGGGGACAGATGCAGGGCTGGATTTAGGTTTGATGAGGCCGTAAGCTACTGAAGGTAATGGGGCCCTTTCTATGTCCAGCTGTCCTTTGTCAACAACAAATTGTCGCTGTTTTTTGTGTTGAATATATGCTATATGGTAATTTATGGACCTAATAGTAACAAAACATGTATTTTATCAAAGTAATTGCTGAACTGAAATACAGTGAAGAAGTATATAGTTAAATACAATTAAGAAGTATATTAATAGTGAAATAATTATTAAGCTCTAACTTAAAACGATTTTTATTCATAACTAAATCATGCAAACACCCTGGCATTTGGCTATCACAAAAGTTCCTTTAGAAACGCAATTTATAAAGACTCACAATCTAGTCCCTAGGAACCTGCTATAACATGAAAGAATAATAGGTGTAAATATATGATGCAAACTATTCATAATTATAAATAGCAAAATGTAGGCACTCTATATATAAAAATGAGCAAACCAGTGATATTTTAGGGAACAGGCTAGCAGGCAGGGCCCATTACTTAAATCAGTATTTCCCGAACTGGGGTCTCCAGCTGTTTTTGGACTACAATTCCCTCATCCCTGACCTCTGTTTCTGCTAGCTAGGGATGATGGGAGTTGTAGTCCAACAACAGCTGGAGACCCAAGTTTGGGAAACACTGACTTACATCATAGGAGCCTACACTACACAACACGAAACACTGTTGCTGTATGTAGGCTTGATTTGATTTTTATCTTGTGTATTTTGGAAATGTACATCCAGTCCCCCCCTTTAATTTATTGGGGAGCCCCAAGAAGGTGAAGCCCGTTTCCCAACCTTGTGCCTCCAGCTGTTTTTGGACTACAATTCCCATCATCCCTTGCCACTGGTCTTGCTAGTCAGGGATGATGGGAGTTGTAGTTCAAAAACAGCTGGAGGCACAAGGTTGGGAAACACTAGAGCTTATAAGTAAACCCGGCACTGCCCCTTTCCCTAACCCCGAAGGCAAGCGGGGCAAAGGCCTCCAAGTCCGCTCCGCTCCCAGCCACTCCTCTTCCTCCTCCTCCTCCCTCCGCCTCTCACCTTTCTTTGGCCTTCAGGCGAGAGGCGCCTGCGCAGACTTACGCAACTCGCGTACCTTACGGGAGGAGGAGGAGGAAGGAAACCGCGAGCGTAAAGTCCGGCAGGCAAGCAGGCGAGGTGGGCCTCGGGAACGTCGTTGTAGCGGCAGCGCCGGCCTCAGGTACCCCGGGGTTGCGCCGGGTGGGTCAGTTTGAAGGGTTCGGGGTACGGGGAGAGGGGCGAGGGCTAAGGGGAGTCCGCTGGGCCCTTCTCTCGCCCTCCCAGGCCTCTGGCTGGTTCCTAAGCGAGTCAAAAGCGGCTCCATTGGGGTAGACAGTTGGCTGCCCCCTTTCCAGGCCTGGGACGAAATCTCCTTTGGAATTTGTAGGTCGGTGTCCAGGACACGTGTGTACGTACGACACGTGTGTAGCCGACCCCACCCCGGTCGTGGGAACGGTGTTGAAATAACTGTTTCGTTAGCTGCTTCTGCTGCCGCTGTTACAAGGAAAGGTGTTTTGTTTTTTTTTGTTTCCTCCCCCCGTTCTCTTTTATTGTACATAATTATTATTTACAGTGCTTTTCAATTGAGTGTTGCTTGCAAGCTGCCCAAGGTTGCTTTTGTTTTTATTGCTGGGTAGCTGTATAAATAATAAAAAGAGGGGGTTCTAGAAGCAGAAATTGGCTACTAAGGTTGTGGTATCGGTTGTTTATCTTGATGGGGGAAGGGAGAGTGTGTGTATGCAACACACGTGTGTGTGCATTGGGAGAGGACAAAATATCTTAACAGTACGGCATCGATATAGGGGATTACTGTACTGTTTTATGTCACATAGCTCAGATGGCTCTCATAGGAGCTCTTGGAGTTCCTGCAGCTCAGTGTGTGGGAATTTTGTGACCTGTTTGGTAAAACATGGTGGAAAAATCCAAAGTACATAATCTCTTATACGCTTAGAAAATGGATGCTGGCTTCCTGGAATTCGACAGCATATTTTTTTTCTTTTTTTCCAGGCTCCGTTTTCTTTTCACCTGACAGTATACAGTGCTTGTCCAAAATCACTTAATGCGGCTTAGTTTTGCCTGCTAAAGCTCTTTAACTACCTGCCATACTCAGATTTGGAAGAGCACTTTTGTGCTCCTGGTTGGCCACTGTGAGAACAGCATGTTGGACAAGATGGCCTGATCTGACAAGGCTTTTCTTCTGCTCTTAAAAGGGACAGATAATTTCCTGTTGCATGCTTGGGAATGGGGAGACTGTTCTGTAAATCTGAGTATTGGACCAGTATTGTTGGGGAGGAGTGGGGAGGCTTTTCCAGCAGAATTGAGTATAGTTCTGAAAGGGTACAGTTCTAAATCATCAAACTGGATAAACCTATTTTGTTTTTTCCTACAATCCAGTGGTTCACCAGCTTGAGCTTGAGGTGAAATGATAGCTAGGATAGAAGAGCCAGATACAGAGATATCTCATTACTTGCTGCTCCTAGTATGTATGTATGTATGTATGTATGTACAAGCCAGTGAGCCAAGCTGCTGTTATAACTAGAGTAGCCTTCTCCAACCCCAACCTGGTGTCCCCTCTGGGTGTTTTAAACTGCACCTCCCATTATCACTAATTCCACCATGCTGCCTGGTGTTGATGGCAGGGGTCCAAAACATTTGGAGGGCACCAGGTTGGGGCACACTGGACTCAAATTGCCCCTTGCCCGTAAAGCTCACTAGTTGACCTCATTTTTAAAAAAACAAACAAACAAAACTTTAAAATCTTTACATATAAATTCCAGCTTTTCAATTGCTTATACATTTCTTAAACTTTCCGCCTTTCCTTTCGTGATGTTCTTAATCCCATCCCATTCATTCTAGTAGACGTTTCATCTAACACATACATATTCTTCTCTTTCAAATACTATCATTTTTCTTCAGCTGCTCATATTTTGAATGCGGCTCGCAATTTCATCCGATCAAGAATTTTTTTTCCAGATATTCCAAAAGCTCGTTGACCTTGAGCCGGTCTTTCCCTCTCTTTCAAACCTTTCAGGGTTGTTGTGAGAGCAAACAGAATTGGTGGGAAATCTACAGCTAAACTATGCATCGGGGTTTCTGACAGCCTAGTTTGGTGGAAGCCTTTTTGATGTTACAGTGGTACCTCAGGTTAAGTACTTAATTCGTTCGGAGGTCCGTACTTAACCTGAAACTGTTCTTAACCTGAAGCACCACTTTAGCTAATGGGGCCTCCTGCTGCCGCCGTGCCGCCGGAGCACGATTTCTGTTCTTATCCTGAAGCAAAATTCTTAACGTGAAGCACTATTTCTGGGTTAGCGGTCTGTAACCTGAAGCATATCTAACCTGAAGTGTATGTAACCTGAGTTACCACTGTACTATATTAAACAGTTGCAGGTCAGAAACTCCTACTGTGATCGTCAGGTAATCTATCTGAAGAGCTCAGTCTTACCTTCCACCTGTGCCTTCACTAAATAGATAGGTATATTAGTAGGAAGACCAGAAGTACCAGGCATTTTAAGGGTAGGGTGATTTTATTTTATTATTTATTTATTTCACAAAATTTGTACACCCATTTTTGTCACAAAAGCCCAACACTCCGCCCTCAGCCCCAGCTTATTTATCTCCCTAACCTCCCTACACAGGTGGCGCTGTGGGTTAAACCACAGAGCCTAGGACTTGCCGATCAGATGGTCGGCGGTTCAAATCCCCGCAACGGGGTGAGCTCCCGTTGCTCAGTTCCTGCTCCTGCCAACCTAGCAGTTTAAAAGCACGTCAAAGTGCAAGTAGATAAATAGGTACCACTCCGGAGGAAAGTCAACAGCATTTCCGTGTGCTGGTCCCGTTCACCAGAAGCGGCTTATTCATGCTGGCCACATGACCTGGAAGCTGTATGCCGACTCCCTCGGACAATAAAGCGAGATGAGCGCCGCAACCCCAGAGTCGGTCACGACTGGACCTAATGGTCAGGGGTCCCTTTACCATTAACCTCCCTACAAGCAAGCAAGCAACGCCTCCTTCGTGTAACCTGTTCCTCCTACTCCCTCTTCGATCATCTTCTGGTCGTGGAGAAAGGGTTGAACAGGAGAGGGAGGTGTGGAAGTCCTTGACGCTATGCCAGCCTGACCTCTCTCTCCTGGCACTGCTCTTCATTCTCCTATCCTGTAGCTTCTCCTGCCTCTGACTCTTGCCTCCTGGCTGTTACAGACTCCCCCAGATCACTGATCCCTCCTTCTTAGTCGTTCTCCGCAATTCCCCTTCTCCCGGTTGCCCACTCATCGGTATTCAGCCACCACTCCTTAGTGTCCAGCCCAGTCCCTGATAATGGCCAGGCAAGTAGAGAGACTGGGCTACATTTTTAGTTTGAAAGCAGCTGTTCCTCTGCACACTTGAGTCAATTTGGCATTCAGAGAGTGTGTGCCAAAAGCACTACAGCCGCCTATATCTCCTTCATGCATCCTTTTTTATTTCCCAAGCCTGCCTGCTTATAAAACGTAGCTGATGGATGGAAGCGCTCTGGCTGCTCTTGCTAATTTTAGATTGCCTAACCTAGATTGAGTTCCTTTTAAGGAGCTACTCCTTGTAACTGTGGAATGCGGAAGGCTGCGGTGTTGCAAGCGGCAGGTACTGACAACAGGCATTGACAGTGTCAGTCTGTAACATAACTCTAACAAGGACCTCAGCTCCCAACGATACTGTGATGTGAGATTTGCAGATGGGTGCAATTCGTTTTTTGATTACTGTCCAAAACAGCAGTCTTCTTCCAGCAGCAAATGGAAACTTCCCACTGCTACACAGTAATTTACTAACTATACTGAGAAGTGTTATATGAGTTATGAACGATGACAGTTGCTTGTACAGCAGGTGAGCTGTATTGTAACCAGGGTGGATTTGATTTAAATCACTAGTCAGTAAGACTTGATTTAAATCACTAGTCAGTAAGGCTTGATTTAAATATTATTATTTTTTTACAGAAAGACTAATTTTTTGCTGGTATAATCTTAATATTTACAACCAGATGAAGGTTTCATTTTTGGAATAATAAATTTTCAGAGTAGTTTTTATAGTTATATCAAAAATTACCATACTGGTTTGGTTGTACTATTATAAATACACTGACAGATAATTATGAAATTATTGTGAGGTTTAATACGTTACCTGTATATTTGGACAACTTTTCTGCTGTACTTTATTGGAAGGAGAAAAATAATAATTTCCTCAATAACATTTAACTGAAACAATAACATTATAGCATATGTGTCAGGGTTTCTGGGAGAGAGGAGGAGATGACAGAGGAGACGGAGAGCGAGTGGGAGGAGGGGCAGAAGGATGAGGAAGAAGATGACGGAATTCTGAGGGAATCCACGAGTCTGAGCAGCGAGTCAGAGGATTCTCAAAAGGGGGTTACCTTAATCAAGCAAAAGGGAGGAGAAGGGAGAAGCGGAGAGGAGCCCAGTGGAAGACAGACGCAGCAAGAGGCGTCTCAGCCGGAACGGAGTAAAGGGGGTGGAGTCGTCAGCCTCTCGGAGGGAGCAGGATTAGGAGAGAACAGAGAAAGGGGGTTGGAGCAAGGTGTTCAGCCGGAAAGGGTGGAGAGCAGAACAAGGGGTGGTGTAGCGGTCGAAAGAAAGGTCAGCAGCAACGTATGCGCGCCAAGTTCAAACGTAGAGGCGCGCGGAAGTGGAGAGAGCTCAGGGGAGGAGCCCGGCCCTAAAGCCAGAAGGAGGGGGGAAGAGGCGGCAGAGGATTCAGCCTCAGGCGAGTCACGGAGAGAGGGAACCCAGGGGGGCAGGAAGACCCTGCGGAAAAGAAAGGAGAGGAAGAGGTGGTCTAGAGCCAGGCTATTAAGTTGGTGTGGAAGGGGGGAGGAGTCAGAGGGGACTTCAGCGGTCTAACGTGACAGACGTACGGCCACGATGCTGAACTGTACGAGAAGCAGAAATCTTCAATAAACTTTTCCTGTAAATAAACTGCAACGGAGTGAGGTCTCTTGTGAGCTGGGACCCGTCCTGGGTGGCCGTGACAGTAAGTCCCCTCTCAGAAAGCAAAAAATTTTTTTTGCGAAGCTCACGAACGGGAGCAGCCATGAGCGCTGAGGAGCAGCTGGTTGCACTGCGGGATCAGGTTACCGCTCTCACATCGGCAGTCATTGCTTCGCAGAAGAAGAATGACGACTTGGAGAAGACGTGCCAGGATTTGCAGGCAAGGTGGGAACACGCGGACAGGGCGGGGGCCCCAGGTTCCAGAGCGGAGGGCATTGCGCTTGGACGGAGGGGGGGTGCCCTGGTTCCGCATTTTAATGGCAACTTGCAAGACTATCCCAATTTCAGAGCGGACGTCGTATATGCACTGCATTTACTCCGTCACGATTTTAAAGATGAGGAGGAGAAAGTGGGGTTCATTGTTTCGCACCTGCATGGGGAGGCCAGGGCTTGGCTACGCAATCTGTGGCGCGAAGATGGACCGGCCCGTCGCAATTCAACTGCGTTCATCAAAGCGATGGATTCTTGTTTTCAATCCTCTGTGGATGTGGACATTGCGCGCCGTCAAATGCACGGGCTGAGGCAGGGGAAAGCGACTGTGCGCCAATACCACTCTAAATTTTTTGCATTGCTCACCGCCTTAGATTGGCCAAAGGACAGTAAGCCGGTCAGAGATCTTTTTTGGGAGGGATTGAGCCCCCCCATCAAGGATGAGATCGCTAGGGGGGACAGACCCCAGACCCTAGAAGACGTGGTGCAACGGGCTTTAGCTATTGGAATTCGACATGAGGGACGTCCGTGGCACGAGGAGGACGGGCCCCAAGCGCGTGCGCAAGCGAGGACTCTCCCTTTTGTGCACAGGGATTTCAGCCGTGCGCACCCCTCGCCAATGGGGAAGGACAGCGAGGAGCCAATGGAGATTGGTGGTGCTAGGGCTCAGAAGCCATCCCAGAGCCCTGTCCCTGGTGCAGCCAAAGCGAAGCCTCCTAGAGGAACCAGGAAGTGTTACATCTGTGACAGTGCGCACCATATGGCGAAAGAGTGCCCCCAGAGGCTCCAGAAGCACACTGCAGCACTGGCAACTGTAACAGCAGAGGTGCAACCAGGGGAGCAGCTTCAGGGAAACAACAGTGCCTGGCTGGAAGCAGAGCTACTGGGGCTCAGCCAGGCGGATCTGTAGACAAGCCCCCAGCATCACTGCAGAGCGTGGACCCTTTGCCTCCCAGACCGGCAGTTCTGCTCACAGCAACACTCCAGTTGCCTGATGGGAGACTCCTCGAGGTTCCAATAACGATCGATTCGGGAAGCAACGCCGACTTCGTGGGACTGCAGTTCGTTAAGCAGCACAACATGGCGCTCCTGCCTGCAACGACGCCTCTAAACGTGGTCACGGTAGACGGCAGGAAGTTGCTGGGGGGGCAAGTGGTGCAGCAAACCCCTCCCATGATGATGCAGATTGGCAACCATCGAGAACTTATTAGTTTCAATGTCACCCACTTATCGGACACACCCATCGTGTTAGGCATGAGTTGGCTGGAGAGGCACAGTCCCGCGGTTGCGTGGTACCAGCGGCAGATCACCTTTTGTTCATCGTATTGTGCTCAGCATTGCTTTCAGACCGATCAGGGAGGAGAAGCCGAGCAGCAGTTGCATCTGGGTATGGTGCAAACAGTGCCTCACAAGTACCAGGACTTCTTGGAGGTTTTCTGTGAGAAGGAAGCTGACAAGTTGCCGCCTCACAGACCTTACGACTGCGCGATTGATTTAGTGCCAGGGGCGCAACTGCCTGCTGCCAAGCTGTACTCCATGTCGGAAGACGAGATGCAAGAGCTTCGGGAGTTCATAGACCATAACCTCAAGCGAGGTTTCATCCAGGAATCTAAAGCAGCGGGTGGCAGCCCTGTGTTCTTTGTGAAGAAGAAAAACACGCCCCAAAAAAGGCTTATAGTGGATTACAGGTTCATAAACAGCTTGACTAAGCCCAAAGCTTTCCCCATGCCCAAGATTGACGACCTTTTAGCGACCGTCAGGAGGGGCAAGATTTTCACCAAGCTGGACCTACGTGGAGCTTACAATCTCATCCGCATCCGGAAAGGAGATGAGTGGAAGACCGCCATGTTCACCCCTCTGGGCACATACGAATACAGAGTCATGCCTTTCGGTCTCCAAAATGGCAGCCACGTTTTTCAAGCATTTATGCACCACGTGCTAGCAGGTCTCCTCTACAAGAAGTGTGTCTGCTTTCTCGACGATATCCTGATTTTCTCGGAATCGCCGGAGGATCACGATAAGGACGTGAGGGAGGTCCTGCAGAGGCTGAAGGACCACAGGCTGTACGCCAAGTTGGAAAAATGCCAGTTTGATGTCAGAGAGGTTGATTTCCTTGGCTACAAGTTGTCCGACGAGGGACTGGCCATGGACAGGGCTAAGGTTCAAGCGCTGTTGGACTGGAAAAGCCCTCGAAATCGGAAAGAGGTCCAGAGGTTCATCGGCTTTGCCAATTTTTACCGCAAGTTTATTAAAGGTTTTGCGAACGCGACGGCGGCTATCACTGACACCCTCAGTTCCAAGAAGAAGAAGTTCGTCTGGACCGAACAAGCGGAGCGGTCCTTCCGGACGCTTAAAGGTCTTTTCGCCTCCGAAGAGCAGCTGCTCCACGTGAATCCCGGCAGACCCATGCGGGTAGAGACCGATGCGTCAGACAGAGCGGTTGGGGCCGTTCTTTTGCAAGAGGATTCACAAGGCAACTGGAGACCGGGTGCGTTCTACTCCCGGAAGCTCAGCAAGACGGAGCGCAATTATACCATATGGGACAGGGAGTTGTTGGCCATTCATGCAGCTTTCAAAGCGTGGCGACACTTCTTAATAGGAGCCAAGCACACGGTGCAAGTCCGCACGGATCACAAGAACTTAGAGTATTGGCGGACGGCTAAGTTACAGACCCAGCGACACATGCGCTGGGCGGAGTTCTTTGCGGATTTCGACTTCAAAATAGAATACATCCCAGGAGACTCCAATGTTATTGCAGACGCGCTGTCCCGAAAGCCGCAATACTTGGAGGAAGCAGCTCCAATCGCAGCAAAGCACATTTTCGCACCGCAGGCGTGGACGTGCGCTACCATCGCAGTCGACCTGGACGCGGTGCGACGCGCGTTGCAAAGGGATCAGTTTGCACAGTCCAAGATGGAGGAGCTACGCGGAGGGTCGCGAGACAACGATGAGTTCCAATTGCAAGATGGACTTTTGACTCGTAAGGGTGCCCTTTACGTGCCCACCGACGATCTTCGAGCCAAGGTTCTGCAACAATTGCATGACGCCCCTAGTGCAGGCCATTTCGGCAAAGAGAAGACGATGGAGTTGGTGGCTAGAGACTTTTGGTGGCCCCAGATGAGAGGAGAGGTGGCGGACTACGTCGCCAGGTGTGATATCTGCCAGAGGTCCAAACCAGTGCACCAGAAGCAGGCGGGATTGCTAGAACCGCTGGAGACACCGCAGCAACCGTGGGAGAGGGTAGCGTTGGACTTTGTTACGGACCTGCCCAGCTCCAGAGGTAAGACGGCGGTGTTAGTGGTGGTGGACTTGTTCACCAAGATGGCGCATTTCATCCCTTGTGCCAAGGTGGCGACGGCAGAACAGACCGCAAAGCTCTTCATCGATCACGTCTTCAGAGTGCATGGACTTCCGCAGTCCGTCTTGTCCGACAGGGGGCGCCAGTTTGTTTCCACTTTCTGGCGAAAGCTTCTGGGCATCTTGCACGTCAAAATCAACCTGACATCGGCGAGACATCCACAAACCAACGGTCAAGCGGAGAGGGTCAACGCGATCATGCAGCAGTACCTGCGGTGCTACGCCAACCAGCGACCTGCGGCGTGGGTGGACTATCTGCCGATGGCTGAATTCGCCTACAACAACACGAAACACGCATCCACCGGGGTGACGCCTTTCTTCGCGAACAATGGCCGTCATCCCAGAACCTTCCCGAGATTTGCGGCACCAGGAGGGGGGGGGCCTCAAGATGCCGACCAGTTTGCAGCGGAGTTGCAAGAGGTGCACGAGGAGCTGCGGAGACATTTGGAGCTGGCAAAACAGGCGTATAAGGTGCAGGCCGATAAGCACAGGAGGGCGGGAGAGGACATCCAGATTGGGGACTGGGTGTGGTTAGCAGCCCACGCGATGCCGGCCAGGTCATTGGCCAAGAAGAAGTTAGGACACAGGCAGCTAGGGCCATATCAAGTTGAGGCTAAGATCAATCCGGTGGCTTTTCGTCTAGCCCTTCCGGAGGGTTCCAGGGTGCACCCGGTCTTTCATAGGTCGGTGCTCACTCCCTACAAAACCCCACACAGGTTTCAAGAGTCAGGAGCACTCCCAGAGCCACGTAGGAGGGCGCCTGAGGGGGGGGAATCGCCAAGACCAGAACCTCTTAACGAGGTCACAGAGATACTGGACTCGAGATGGGGGGAGGAGGGAGTTGAATATTTTCTAGCCAGGGAAGGCACTCCGGCCTCTGCCAATAGCTGGGTGCCGGGTTACGCGTTGGACGAACCCCTGTTGAAGGAGGAGTTCCATGCACTTTTTCCGCACAAGCCCATGCCCGAGGAGTATTTTGATGATTGGCTTTTCACGCCCACTTTGTCAGACAGCACGTTCGAGGGTTTCTCCTCACCCGAGGGCCATACGCCCGAAACAAGCCCGACCAGGGATCCGAGACTGGGGGGGGAGGAGACAGGCCCTTGTTGGTGGGTGGATCAGCCAAGGGAGGCATGGAGTCAGAGATGGATGGTAGGTCCTTGGCAGGCAGCGCCAGGAGAAGCAGTGATGGAGGAAGAGACTGTGAGGTCTGTGGGTGGGGAACCCGAGTTCGAACACACATATACGGAGATGACAGAGGAGAACGTTGAAGTGGACAACTTGTATCCTGAACCGACCCCGGAAGAACCACGTTTTCCTCAACCTGCACCCGGCGAGCGGGAGGGGGGAAGGGGGGGCTTCGAGGGGGGGATGGATGTCAGGGTTTCTGGGAGAGAGGAGGAGATGACAGAGGAGACGGAGAGCGAGTGGGAGGAGGGGCAGAAGGATGAGGAAGAAGATGACGGAATTCTGAGGGAATCCACGAGTCTGAGCAGCGAGTCAGAGGATTCTCAAAAGGGGGTTACCTTAATCAAGCAAAAGGGAGGAGAAGGGAGAAGCGGAGAGGAGCCCAGTGGAAGACAGACGCAGCAAGAGGCGTCTCAGCCGGAACGGAGTAAAGGGGGTGGAGTCGTCAGCCTCTCGGAGGGAGCAGGATTAGGAGAGAACAGAGAAAGGGGGTTGGAGCAAGGTGTTCAGCCGGAAAGGGTGGAGAGCAGAACAAGGGGTGGTGTAGCGGTCGAAAGAAAGGTCAGCAGCAACGTACGCGCGCCAAGTTCAAACGTAGAGGCGCGCGGAAGTGGAGAGAGCTCAGGGGAGGAGCCCGGCCCTAAAGCCAGAAGGAGGGGGGAAGAGGCGGCAGAGGATTCAGCCTCAGGCGAGTCACGGAGAGAGGGAACCCAGGGGGGCAGGAAGACCCTGCGGAAAAGAAAGGAGAGGAAGAGGTGGTCTAGAGCCAGGCTATTAAGTTGGTGTGGAAGGGGGGAGGAGTCAGAGGGGACTTCAGCGGTCTAACGTGACAGACGTACGGCCACGATGCTGAACTGTACGAGAAGCAGAAATCTTCAATAAACTTTTCCTGTAAATAAACTGCAACGGAGTGAGGTCTCTTGTGAGCTGGGACCCGTCCTGGGTGGCCGTGACAATATGTATCCATGTTTGTTAACTGATGTGGTTAAACAATTTTTTTTAAAAAAACCCTTAGACTGAGTTTTAGCACACATGAAAAACTTAAAACACATCATTATTTCCTGATGAATAGCCTTTGGACTATAATGTAACTTAAATAGAAAACTATCTTTAGAAAGATTTTTCCTCCAAAAGCATTTCATTTTAAAATTAAAAAATGTGATTGTTTATTTATTTATTTTTAAATCATTGATTTTTATCCACCCTGATTGTAACATAGGCATGAGTTCTATAAAGTGAAGTCCAACATTGGTCTGGTTCAAACATAGTGCTTTTTAAGCTATAGTTAAGCCATGGCGCTGTGGGTTAAAGCCTCAGCGCCTAGGACTTGCCGATCGAAAGGTCGGCAGTTCGATTCCCTGCGGCGGGGTGCGCTCCCGCTGCTCGGTCCCAGCGCCTGCCAACCTAGCAGTTCGAAAGCACCTCCGGGTGCAAGTAGATAAATAGGGACCGCTTACCAGCGGGAAGGTAAACGGCGTTTCCGTGTGCGGCTCTGGCTCGCCAGAGCAGCGATGTCACGCTGGCCACGTGACCCGGAAGTGTCTCCGGACAGCGCTGGCCCCCGGCCTCTTAAGTGAGATGGGCGCACAACCCCAGAGTCTGTCAAGACTGGCCCGTACGGGCAGGGGTACCTTTACCTTTACTTTAAGCCATGGCTTAGTATTGTGAGCTGTGTCCAGAGGCTTATATATGATTTGTTTACTGCCCGCAAACCACAGTCTGAAGCCATGGTTTTTTGTTGACTTAGAAACATTGTTTGTTTGTTTTTTATCCATGGCTTGAACTAAGCAGTCTTCCTTAACTAACTATGGTTTATTTGGCATCCCATCCCACACTTGCCAAACTACAGCAAACGAGAACAGCTGCAAAATGAACCAAATTTTGGAGAAACAAGCCATGCTTTGTTTGATCACAACTTGTTATATAAATTATAGTTTATCATTATGTGCAGATCAGGCAATTGTCTGTTGGACATTTTCAGCTCAGAGTCTCAAACTTTTGACAAAGTCCGTCATTTCCTTAAGTAAACTTTCCCCCCATGCACATGTATGGGTGTGGGTTGATTGGTGACTATCATCCTATATACAACCTTCTGTTGGAGGTTGCATTTCTTAGCTGTGACTGCTAAACAGAATGGAGTCTCCAGACTCTGTACTTCTGAATACTAGACATTTGGGATAAGTAACAGGGGATGGTTTTTGACTTCATGCTTTGAGGGCTCCCAGAGTCATTTTGCTGATCACTTTCGGAAAAGAGGGGCTGAACTGTATGGATACTTTGATAACCCAGCTCTTAAATTAAATAGGTTGCAATCCTGTACCCATTTACCTGAGAGTAAGCCCCACTGAACTCAGGGGGACTTACTTCTGTGCAGACAGGCATTGGATTGCACTATCAGTGCACAAAAGGTGGGTGGTCCAAACCAATGATTGGCAGACCTGTCACCCTATGGTGACAGAAAGGAGAACAAGCTCAAATTCTAGTGTGTTCAGGAAGAGGTTTTGTCCTTCTACCCTCTGAGTAGTCTCTTCCCTCTTTTATATCTGAGTAATTGAGAAGTGTGGTGCAATGCTACTTCTGTGTAGCTAAAACGAAACTTAGGGTGTGGCTCCCCCCCCCCGTAATTTATTGTTCAGTTTTTGTTATAACAAATCATCAATAGATTTAGTACACCTATTCAAAAAGAGAGAGTAACAAATCAACAACAGATTTTGTAGTACAGTGGTACCTCGGGTTACATACGCTTCAGGTTACATACGCTTCAGGTTACAGACTCTGCTAACCCAGAAATAGTACCTCGGGTTAAGAACTTTGCTTCAGGATGAGAACAGAAATCGTGCTCTGGCGGTGCAGCAGCAGCGGGAGGCCCCATTAGCTAAAGTGGTGCTTCAGGTTAAGAACAGTTTCAGGTTAAGAACGGACCTCCGGAACAAATTAAGTACTTAACCCAAGGTACCACTGTATGTATACCTATTCCAAAACAGAGGATGACTTTGGCCATGTACCTATACAGTCATACCTCGGGTTGAATGTGCTTCAGGTTGAGTGCTTTCGGGTTACGCTCCGCAGCAACCCGAAAGTAACGGAGTGTGTTACTTCCGGGTTTCGCCGCATGCGCAGACGCTCAAAATGGCGTCACGCACATGCGCGGAAGCGGCAAAACGCGATACGTGCATGCGCCGACGCGTCTTACTTTTTATTCAGGATGCAAACAGGGCTTCAGAATGGATCCTGTTCGCATCCCGAGGTACCACTGTAATTTCTTTTACTTTCACGGGTTTCATGTCAATTAGTTGAAGAAGTGTCTACACTTGCTCTTAAAACAGTCCAGATTTGTGCATATGCAGCTGTTAGTACCAGTCTGTAGTGAAAGTGTCTACATGCTTCTTTCAGTACCTCAAGTTTCTAAGTGAGCTTCTCTGTCAATGCAATTTTTCATAATTAGCCAAACCAGTAGTCCAAATTTGCCCCTTTTAGGTCTTGCCGGTAACATGCAGGAGGTGGCCTTTTGCTCTTAGAACCATGTGTCTGCTCACAACTGTTTCTCTGGCCCACGGACATGTCTTACATTTCCTAGAGGAGCATAGTGTAAAAGTGTTGTAACATGACCACCACATTTGTGCACCTGATACATAAATGGCATGCAGCTAAACTGCAGATTGATAAATTTCCCAGCGTGTTGCTTGCAGCCGACAGGGAGTTGCCGGCCTCTTGAGTTGCTATTTTAGGAAAGGGCACGCGCTGGATGTTTCTGTATTCCCAGGTCTGAAGATTTCGGTATTTACCGCCTTTTTTCCTTTTCCCAGCAACAATGAGAAGCGTGTGCTTTGTGGTGGCCGTTCTCTTCATCCCGTGGGGCCTCGTTTGGGCAAAGTTCGATGAGTTTGACGACGGCGATGACATTGTGGAATATGATGATAATGACTTCGCTGAGTTTGAAGATGTGATAGAAGATCCTGCGACTGAATCTCCCCAGCGGGTCGTCACGACCGAAGATGACGAGGAGGAGGCCACTGTTGAGCTTGAAGGTCAAGACGAAAATCTTGACTTTGAGGATCCTGATGCGCAGGTGATAAAGCCGGGGGAAGGGCCTGGCCTGTTCTTTGTCATTTTTGTTTTGAGGGAGAGTTGCTGATGGTGGAGTTAGGAGGTCAGCCAGTCTATTATACTGACAAAGCCAGATTTTATATATTAATTATATAAAATTATTATATTCCAAAGTGGGGTACAAAGATGCAAAGCATAACATTAGGGTTGCCATATTTTGATGAGCAAAAAAGAGGACACGTTTGCCGACTTCTACTTTTAACTATGGATCGCTGTGATGACTATATACGCATGAAAACGAGGAGGTGTCTTGGAAAAAGAGGACATATGGCAATCCTAAATTCAAAAGACCAATTAAGTTGAAGGAAAATAATCACTACAGAAAGTAGCAGCAACATTAAACAAACAGTCAACACAGGGGCTCCTTGAAAAACAAAAGTATTGAGTTTTTTTTAATAAAACAAATTAGCAGGCATGGGGAGGCATAGGAACTTCTTGAGAAGGGGCATCTCATAACACTGGGGCATTAATGGTAACACCCCTGCTGTAGAGAAGCAGAATGCAGCATTGCTTGTGGCATGAGGTTTGGCAAGCATTCCCTCATGGCTGGATGTGGTCTTTGCAGCAAGCTTTTCCATGCCTTGGGAAGCAATCATGTACACGTAAACTTGGAAGTAAGTCCCGCTCAGTTCAGGTAGGTAAATCGATGTAGGCTGGCAGTCTAAATACTTGAAATCTTCAGCATCTTTCTGCACGTGGATTCATTTCCAGGTCGGACAATCGTGTAGGCTGTATTGAAGTAACCCATCATTGCAATCAGATGTATTCTTGGCATCCTCATTCTTTTGAAGTCGCATCCTTGCTAACTTGATTGATCTTGCACTGTACCTCAACTCACATGTTTGTGTTTGCCACCTCCCGTTTCATCCACCTGATGGAATAGGCTGTTGCTTACGAAAGCTCATGCCACAATTAAGCAATCGGTCTCAAGGGAGTTACTGAGCTCTGTCTTCCAGTTACCACAGACCTACGGATTATCTTTAGGATTGCAAAGGCAGTAGGGCAGGGATGAGGAAGGTAATTCAGCTTGAGGGCCACATTCCATCACAGGCAACCTTCCATGGACTAGTTAGACACGGTGGGTGGCACAGTTGATGAGACTTCTCTTGCTTTCTTCAGAAGGCTACATTCCAGGCCTGCCAAAGTCCACGTTTTCTACATACACCCAGACATATCTCTCCATCCTTTTCCAGGCCAACAGGCAGCCTTATCACCAATCGGGGATATGTTTCAGCCGGGCAAAACTGCACTTGTGGAGTGCATGGAACAGAGCCAGTCGTGACTGAGGCCTGGGGAGAGCCCTGAAGGCCAGATGGAGGGCACCATCCAGCCCCTGAACCTGAGAAGCATCTGTAGATAGGATTCTATTAAATTCAGACACCTGGAGACTTGGTGTCAATGGCACCTACCTTTTCAAACCATGAGAGCGCTCTTGCATTAACTTCTTTTTAACGTTTACAGTAGGGCACACTGTGCCTTTGTTGTTTGCACAGCCTCCGAGCGTGGATTAACATTGCCACCTCTTTGCGTTGTGCCTGCGCTAAGAAGAAACGTAGCTGGCCATCCCATTCAATTTCGTTGCAGAAGCAGGTATGAAAGATGCAGCCTTCTTTTTCCTAGCTAGGCAACCATAGATGTGCTACACTCCACAGCCACCCAGATGCTATCAAACATAGCAGAGAAACCATTGCAAACAATTACCGGGTCTCCTAGAAGCAAGTTTAATGTCGTATACCGAGCTACTCTGAATTGGATGAAGGTACATGCTGCTGTTATATTTAATCCAAAATCTCGGTTTGCTCAGTGGATACTATTTTGGAGTTCTATGTGAGCTGCTGAGTTTTCCAAAGGAAGATTGAACTATAAGGATTAAATGTCACAATTCAGGGTGGCTCCTTCAGTTTAAAGCTATATCCAGTGGCTGTTCCAACAGTAAATATAGATGCAGTAGAAGTCTACTTTGTCGAAACATCTGACATTTTTCTGTATTTTTTTGCTTGCTTATTGTAGGAAGGTGATGCAGAGAGCGAGCCTTACGACGATGAAGAGTTTGAAGGCTACGAGGAGAAACCCGATGCATCTCCCGGCAAGAGTAAAGATCCTATAACAATTGTTGATGTAAGCCTATGTACTAAGAGTTTTACATGTAGCCCCTAATTAACAGTAGCTCTAACCTAATTCAACATCACTAAGCTTCATTGGGTTGTTTCCAACCAAATACAGTGGTACCTCGGGTTAAGTACTTAATTCGTTCCAGAGGTCCGTACTTAACCTAAAACTGTTCTTAACCTGAAGCACCACTTTAGCTAATGGGGCCTCCTCCTGCTGCCGCACCGCCGGAGCCTGATTTCTGTTCTTAACCTGAAGCACTATTTCTGGCTTAGTGGAGTGTGTAACCTGAAGCATATGTAACCTGAAGAATATGTAACCCGAGGTACCACTGTAATACAAGTAGATCCTGTTGAAATCAGCAGACTCGGCTATATTAAGTGGGTTGATTTCAGTGGGTTTGCTCTTGAGTATGACTTAGTTGGATGTAATTGTTCATGTGTTGAGTTTTCTTGCATTTGTTGTTTTCCACTATACTCCCCTCCCCCATTTCCACAGAAAGCAGACAGATTTTTCTGTTGCTAGGCCCCATCCCACGTGAAGTTAGTCGACTGCCCAAAGTGATCTTCTGTTCTTTCAAAGACGCTGTGCAGTTGCTCGGTATCCTATCATTCTTTTCTAGTAACTGATATTTTATATATTGCCTGACATTGCAGTAGCACACTGGCAGTGCCCAGGTTTTAGGCTGTAGAAAAGGTAATTAAATTTCATTAAGTTGTAGGGTTGAATGGGCCGCGGTAATCACTGAAGTATTTATTATTAATTAATTAATATTGCAGTAGTACCTTGGTTGTTGAACCGCTCCCGAACAAATCGGCTCCCGAATGCCGCAAAGTGTTCAGGTTTGCAAACATTTTTTGGAAGCCAAACGTCCGATGTGGCTTCCGATTGAGTGCAGGAAGCTCCTGAAGCCAATCAGAAGCTGCGCCTTGGTTTTTGAATAGTTTTGGGAGTCGAACAGACTCCTGGAACAGATTAAGTTCGACAACCAAGGTATCACTTGTATTATTATTAAATTAAAATTAAATTTGTATACCGCCTTTCATCCGAAGATCACAGGGTGGTTCACAACATAAACATACAAAATGAGAACACATAATACAGAGCAAAACAAAAACAAACCAATAACCCTTCCCCTCCCACAAATTTAAAAGGCCACAAAATGTTCGGTCAACTAAGATTGCTCATAGAGAAGTGTTTTTGCCTTGTGCCTAAAGATATGCAATGAAGGTGCCAGGCAAACTTCCTTGGGGAGAGCATTTCACAAGCAGGGAACCACTGTAGAAAAGGCCCATTCTCAAGTTGCTTCCCACTGGGCCCCTTAGGGAAAAGGGCACACAAAGACAGGGTCTCAGATGTTGAGCGGAGGGTGCAGGTTGGCTCATTTGGGGAGAGGCATGCAAAGCACCGAGCCACTGCCCAACGCAGGATTGTTTTGATTCGATATATTATGTCTTGAATTTAGTAAGTGGTATAGTAACTGGTAGTTCCTAAAAGAATAAAAAAAAAAACACCACACAAGGTGTCTTATAACTTGCAACCAGATTTTGTTGTTGTTGTTGAGCAACTGATTTCCTCCCAAAATGAAGTAGTTTTAACAATGTCCAAATTCAATCACAGGTCCCTGCCCACCTCCAAAATAGCTGGGAGAGTTACTACATGGAAATCTTAATGGTGACAGGGCTGCTTGCTTACATCATGAACTACATCATAGGGAAGAATAAGAACAACCGCCTGGCTCAGGCCTGGTTCAATAGTCACCGGGAGCTGCTTGAAAGTAACTTTGCCCTTGTTGGTAAGTTGCATCCTAAAGCCTGCCTAGTAGCTTCTTACTCTTTCCCCAACACATGACCAGAGTTACAGGAGAGGTCTGAGGATTCATAAAGTTGGTGTGGATCAAAGCGAATCTTGGCCCAAGAAGGTGGCATATAAAGGGGAGGAGAGAATGGATTTAAAGTGTGTGCAAAATCAGCCAAGTTCTTCAAACCTCCTCCCGAGTTTTTCAGTTTTCAGTTGTGTGAGCTGAGATGTCAAATGGAGGAGTGAGACATATCTTGCATTAGAGGGCTGAAGTCTGGTGAGATGCTAAAGGAATCAAGTCTGAGGTTGAAGAGGTAAAAACTGAATGCGGAAAGTTCAGAATCTTAGGGAGAGGCCAGCACTGAGCGAAGAGGAAACAATACTCCCAGGAAATCCATTGCAGTGTTGGAAGGAGCAAGAAATAGAGCAAGGTGAAATTGGGAAGAGTGCATTGCTGAAAGAGATAAAGTGACACTCTGTTTAGAGATTGCAAAACTTAAGAGATTGCAAAGAGTTCACAAAGAAATCAGAGATGTACTTACAGAAGATAAGTTTGTAAGAGCGCACAAATTCAGAGAGCTGGGGATGATGTATGAGGAGGCTGCTGGGGGAGAGAAAGTGGAATATCAGCGTATAGAACGGAGCAAGGTTTCAGGCTTTTTGAAGTTAAGATCCATGAAAATACTAAATAAACCTTACTGAATAAAAGATAACCTTTTAAAAGATAAATAAACTTTTATTTATTTTAGTAAATAAACTTTACTAAATAAAAGATAGTATCTTTTGAAGATACCAAATAAACCTTAGAGAGCCAGTGTGGTGTAGTGGTTAAGAGCAGTGGACTCGTAATCTGGTGAACCAGGTTCGATTCCCCGCTCCTCCACATGCAGCTGCTGGGTGACCTTGGGCCAGTCACACTTCTCTGAATTCTCTCAGCCTCACTCACCTCACAGAGTGTTTGTTGTGGGGGAGGGAAGGGAAAAGGAGATTGTTAGCCGCTTTGAGACTCCTTAGGGTAGTGATAAAGCAGGGATATCAAATCCAAACTCTTCAATCCATGAGCACACCTTTTTTGCATGCTTGAGCAGACTTGATGTGATACACAGATGGCATATGTAAGATCTGATCACATCCCATTTTTATGGTGGGAAGTAGGAGTGGAGGTGATCTCTTGGGTATAGTGTTGCAGGTCATTTAAGGCTTTTCAGATCCCCATCTTTATGTTGCAGAGCCTGAAAGGCAACAGGGAGGCAGAGCAGTCACTGGAGTATTGGTGCAGCATGTTGCAGCTATCCCATCCCCATTGGAAGGCAGGCTGCAGTATTTCATACCGAGCAAAGCCTCTGAGTTGTTAGAAGCAGCCCTCCATATGGCACACTGCAGCGTTGTCTTAAGTATACAGTAATAAACTTTCGTTGATCAGCTTATGCTTTCTTTTAAGGGGATGACGGCACAAATAAAGAAGCCACAAGCACGGGCAAGCTGAACCAAGAGAACGAACATATTTATAACCTGTGGTGCTCCGGGAGGGTGTGCTGTGAGGGCATGCTTATACAGCTCAAGGTATGAGAGACAGCATCTCAAAAGTGTTGTGTGCATTACATGTCTGCAAGTTGAGTATTTAGGCAGCAGACTACAAATGTCTTCACTCTGTTAAAAAGCACAGGAGGATGAAGGTTGGCGGGTGGGGTGGGACACAGACATTGCAAGACCCTATAGCATAAATACCAGTGAATCAAGCAGCACCTCTTTTTGGAATCAACTACCCAGGTAGTATTTCATTATATAAATAAGCGCCTTTGGGAAGACATAGAATTAACACACCCACATAAACAATCCATATGAAATGGCAGTGGTGTTCACTGTATTATTGTTATTTTTAATAACTCTGCGAAGAGAGCAGAAATAGAACACTTGTTTCCAGATAGGAACTACAGCTGAACAGAAGAGGGAGAAAGTTTTGAAGCAAACTGGGTAACCAACAGCTCAGCCCCACCTTTTACCCTGGCAGAAAACAGGACCATGTGGAAAGGCAAGGCTCCATTCTGCTTGGCCGCTTGCAGGAGGAACGCAGTTCATCTGCCTTCCTGCCTCAGCAGACATGCCTCCCCAGCCTGATCTCCCGCTACGACAGGGCCCAGGCTTGCATTCTGGCTCTTGTTTAGATTGGTCAGTGTCCTCCTTTCTGAGGTGCGTCTGATCTCGTCATTGTACACACTTTGGGTCAGTGCACACAGTTTTGCGCAGGGGGAAATGGAGGATGAGGACAGAATATTCCTCCCATTGCAGTGTTGCTGTCGCTGACTGCTGTTTATTTGGTTTAATTAACAATCTTGAAATGTTTATGCATTACATGGTTTACTTGATAGGTTAAGCTGTATGTAACGTGCCCTAGGACCACATAGCGAAGGGCGGACTAGACACATGACAGGGCTAGACCTGCTGGAATAGCTTCTCAGCAGGAGCGTAGTGCTGCTTGCTGGGAGCGGTAAGACAGTGACCAGGTTGGGGCTGCAGAGGTGCACCAGTGAGAGGGCAGTGTTGGTTCTGCAGCATGCCTGCATAGCTCAAATCTCACCAGTCTCTTGCTCCTCTTCCTCCTCCTCTTCCTCCTCCTGTTAAGCAGCAGCTGTGCTCCACCCCACTGGGCTAGCTGCTCCCGGGGTTGCAAATGCATTTAAATAAAAATAAATGTGTGGAGAACACAAATGATCCCAGAAGGTGGTCTTGAAATTGCACAATGCAGCAGCTTTGCTGAAGATAATCATGCCTTGGTCTGGTCATGGCACACATTAAGTTTCCAGGTGGAAGAAGATATTGCTAACTTCTCCAAGCCAGGCCATTTTGAATTCTGTGGTGGAAGAAGAGCAGGGTTTAAATGTAATAATATGAAAGAAGGAATACATACCAAGCTCAGATGATTATTGGGAGCTGCAGTAGATCTTCCTTGCACTAGCAGGACACGCCAGTATTTACATTTGTGAGGCAGGGAGTCCTATGGTACATCTCACATAAGTTGATTTTAATGGGCCTTGCAAGAACATGCCATTTTATGCTGCAAGTCTGGAGCAGGGTTTCACCACGGTCCAAATGCTGTCTTTCAGTTTCTCAAGAGACAAGACTTGCTGAACGTTCTCGCTCGCATGATGAGGCCATCCTGTGACCAAGTGGTAAGTGTTTAGTTCTGTGGCCTAAGGGAGCTTTTTAAGTTCATGAAACTATATTTGAGGTGCATGTTACACACAGAAATGAGTGAATTCCATGCTGCCACAGTATTGCTGAGAATGATGTTACTTAATAAAAGCAACTCCCCCCAGGTTTCTAGCACTTGAGCCTGCGAAGGCAGACTTCTTAACCTGTGGTGTTTGCTGAAATTCTCAGAAGCCCGAGGGAGTCTCAGCAGAATTTTGGAATAGGGAGCATGGGGCTGTATTGCTCTGCATAAGAACATGCCTGGCTCCATGTCCATCAGAATCAGAGTATGTTACGCAGAAATAATTATACACACATTTTGTAATTTATTCTGGCTTCTTTGTCTAGAACTACCGAGAGTTGCTCTTGCTGCATGCTGCAACTGAAAGCGTGTAGCAATGCCAGCCGCTAATAATACTCTTTGTCATTCATTCCTAACCCAAAGTTAGGAATTACTGTCCAAAACAGGAATAGCTGTGTAGGCATGCAATGAGAGGTTGTCCTGCCAATTTCTTCCATTTCCCTGCCATCATAAGGGGCTTAAATGTAGGACTGTGATTTCTTTTACTGGGAATATCCTTTGCAGGAGAATTAAGCGACGCAATGCTTCACTTACTGGGTGGGTTAAAAAGACTGCAGTCCAGTTTAATGTGGTTCGAGCAAAACCGTTGACACTGCTTAGGGTGATAAAGTATGCAGTAAGTTGTTCTAGCAGTGGTAACACCTTGCTGCTAGAGGGGACCTATTATTTGCTCACCTGGTGTTGTGTTATGAAGGAGAAGTAGTCATTTACGTTATGCCCTCTTGTAATTATATTTTAGAGGACCTTTGTAATTACCTTGGGGCTCCCATCCAACCTGACCCTGATCTTTGCTGATAGCCCTTTGTAAAGTCTGAATCTATTTATGCTTTTGGCAATGGCATGGAGTCCTGGCCACTGCTTTCCTCTTTCTTGTATTTATGTCCTTTTTTTGCGTGCAAGCCTGGATGTGACAATCATTCTGTCTGTTGCTCAGCAAATAAAAGTTACCATGAACGACGACGACATGGATACCTACGTGTTTGCTGTTGGGACAAGAAAAGCTTTGGTGCGGCTTCAGAAGGAAATGCAGGACCTGGTATGTTCCGGGACATTGGGAGGAAACCAGAATATATGTAATGTACTTGAAAATGCATAAAAATGGCATTTGGCCCTAAATTGCCTCAATGGTACGCTTCTTTAAACCACCTGATGTAGTCTGCTGCTAAGAGCCCTGACTTGGGTGCAGTCGTTGCATTTGCTGAACATAATTCAGCACAGTAAGGTGTTACAAATGTACTGCTAAGCAATGGTTTAGTGCTACGTGAAGGAAGTCTGGCAGGACCCTCTGCCTCATGTTTTGTCGTCCCTTCATTCTCTGCAATTCCCTCCCTGGTTTGTCACAATCCATAGTTTCTTTTGTGCCATTTGAACTAACAGACAGTGGTTTGTGGTTGCTCAGCAAATCAAAATCGAAAACCACAGCATAGTTCTATTTTCTGCCTCAAGCCAGGAACGGAAGGAATTTCAGCATGCGAAGAGAGGCTAGAGGAAAAGCATTGGCGGTACACCCAATTTCCTTTATGATGAAAATGAGTTTTTTTATACTCACTGTATTATTAAAGTGCAGGTGATACACCTGAGTGATGAGCATACGTGCTCACCTTAGTCTATCATTCATAAGAACTAATTCAAAAATTCCCTTTAGTGCCTATAGAATTTCAAAATTCAGCCTCTATGCCAGTTATAAAAAAGAGATAAAGTTTGTGAATTTGGAGCATTTTTGTCTTTATAGTTTACCTAGACATGCCATTAAAGTGCCCTAACGTACCCTGAGGCTTCAGGGAGGTCATTAAAAACACACACCCCACAAATGTAATAAAAACAAAATTGTTGTGTATGCATATGCATGCTTTTTCTTTGGGGTCTATTGAGTCTTCAGAGGCACGCGGCAGTCTATGAATTGACCAGGGCTTCAGTTCTAGCTTTTGGGAACTTAAACGAGTTCCTAAGGTTTAAGTAAATTGTACGAACACCTGTTTACTTAAGGGGAGGTAGACACAGTCCAGACCATGCTTGTCATAACGTGGCAATTTCTTCTTGGCAGAGTGAGTTCTGCAGTGACAAACCCAAGACCGCAGTGAAGTATGGGCTGCCAGAGTCGTTGGCTATGCTGTCTGAGATGGGTGAGGTCACAGAAGGAATGATGGATACCAAGGTAATGTGGTTTGGGTTTTTTTGGTGTGTGTTTTTTTTTTAAAAAAGATAAAATCTTTCAGGCTGTAGTTGGTGTGAACTCTCATGAGAGCTATAACAGGGCACTCAAATGCTTGAACTTTGTCTTCTGAGATCCCCATCTACAAAACTGCACCTTGGAATCACCTTACTCATTCCCCACCCCCTACCCCAAAAATGAATCCTTCTGTCTTGGACAGCTATGAAAAATGGAACATTCAGCTTTGAGGGGTTGTTGTTGTTGTTTAGTCGTTTAGTCGTGTCCGACTCTTTGTGACCCCGTGGACCAGAGCACGCCAGGCACGCCTGTCTTCCACGGCCTCCCGCAGTTTGGTCAAACTCATGCTGGTAGCTTCGAGAACACTATCCAACCATCTTGTCCTCTGTCGTCCCCTTCTCCTTGTGCCCTCCATCTTTCCCAGCATCAGGGTCTTTTCCAGGGAGTCTTCTCTTCTCATGAGGTGGCCAAAGTATTGGAGCCTCAGCTTCACGATCTGTCCTTCCAGTGAGCACTCTGGGCTCCCAATTGCAGTAAGAACGATACCTTGCTGTTGTTGATAATTTGAGGGTTGCCCCGGTGTCATGGGAAAGTATGTTTTGTTTTTTTTAAAATAATTTTTTATTTGTTTTCCAAACACATAATTAAAACAAACAATAAACAAAACAAAAACATACAAACATATACACATGTATAATTTCATAATCTTATTTCATACACCTTACTTCCTCGACTTCCCCATACCTCCCTTTTGCTGCATCCTTGTTTTACATTTCTTTAGCAACTCCTCCAGTTAACTAATTACTTAATTCACTTTCATTAGATTCTTTTTTCTTTAACTTATTAATTGCAGCTGCAATTCTCTATTTCTTATTCCTTGACATCTTAACACTCCTCAATTTTACAACAGTTTTTAAGATATATCTTAAATTTCTTCCAATCTTCTTCCACTGTCTCTTTCCCCTGGTCACGGATTCTGCCGGTCATCTCTGCCAATCCCATGTAGTCAATCACCTTCGTCTGCCATTCTTCCAGAGTAGGTAGTTCTTGTGTCTTCCAATACTTTGCCAGAAGGATTCTTGCTGCTGTGGTGGAATACCATGGGAAAGTATGTTAGATTATTGTACCATCTCCCACTATTTTTTCCAAGTTTGACCACACTTCTCCCATATTTGCATATTCCCTAATTGTTCCTTGTTTTCCAATTCTTCGTTATAACATACAACCATAAGTTCACGCAAGACCAGGATGATGATGAAAAAGATTTTTAAACTGATTTCCCGCCTTTCACCAGCAGGTCACAGGGCCAGTTGCAACAATTTGAAACCCAGTATTTACAAAAAGGTTAGAACAAATGACAGTCTCAGGAATAGGGTGCAAAATGAAAACATTTTCAATATTTGCCAAAAGCTGTGGGGTGGGCATTCCCCAGCTTAAGGGCTACCAACAGATGTCTTCTCTCTTACTATTTCCCCCCTTTATATAGTGAAGATATTTTAATGCAGGGCTCAGGGTTTTTCCTGATTGATAGCTCTCTGGGGTTACAATGCCATAGCAACAACTAATATGTCTCATTGTTTTATTATTGTTCCTGGATTCTGCAACCATTCTTCCTAATACAACAGCATAGCCAGATGGTAATAGCGGTTTATACAGGGAAAGAAAGCCCCCCTTCTGATGTTAGCTGATATGGTATTACATTGACTCTGGGCACTCTGGGCTTTTCTGACCAAAGAAAATTTAGCTGTACCTTCTGTCATCTAGTGAGTCATGTGTTATTTCTCTTTAGTGGCATATTCATGAAGAAAAATAGGATTCGGGGCAATACATTTTCATTTTAATCATTGAAAATCTACCCAGCCCAGATTTTTTTTTTCATTTGTCACTTTCTTTTAGATGTTTTCTGTTTCTTGCGGCAGCTGACTGTGTTTGAATTCAGTCAGCTGGTCTCCATTTTGATTAGGCAGATCCGAAGAGATCTTCATTGTATTTGCTTACCATTTCATCTTCATTCCTTTTCAGTAGGGTAAAACCAAACTATTCTGATTTATTCAAGTTGATTTTATACCCAGGTACTTTGCTAGGATCTTTTGAGATTTTTATCAGTACCCTATCCTGGCTTTCTAGATACTGTCAGCCCAGAGACATCTGACGGGCCATTTTTGGTAGTAAAATGCTGGACCACTGATTTGACCCAGCATGGCTCATCTTGTGGTGCTGATGGCATCATTATGGATGCAACAGGGGAAAACATGTAGTTTTTTCATATAGCGTATACTATTTCATAAGCAGTGAAGAACTCCTCAGTGTGCTTTCTAGGAACATTTCGTTTAGGACAAAGCAGGGGAGGGCCATAGCTCAGTGGTAAAAGCATCTGTTTTTTCTGCAGAAGGTCCCAGATTTAACCCCCGGCAACTTTGGGTAGGGCAGCGAGAGAGCCCTCTACCTGAACCCTGGATGACCACCGACAGTCACTTCAGACAATACAGGGCCAGAGGAGCCAATGGTCTAAGGCAGCTTCCTACGTTACAGTACAGTCGTACCTTGGAAGTAGAACAGAATCCATTCCAGACGTCCGTTTGACTTCCAAAACGTTCGAAAGCCAAAGCACAGCTTCTGATTGGCTGCAGGAAGCTCTTTCAGCCAATTGGAAGCCGCAGAAGCCCCGTCGGACATTCAGCTTCCAAATACAGTTCACAAACCGGAACAGTCACTTCCGGGTCTGTGATGTTCGGGAGCCAAAACATTTGGGAACTAAGCCGTTCGACTTCCAAGCTACGACTGTATTCCAGATCTTCTTTCTTCTTCTTCTTCTAGATGATCCATTACCTCACACATTATGCTGACAAGATTGAGTCCGTCCATTTTTCGGACCAGTTTTCCGGTCCAAAACTTATGCAAGAGTAAGTATGACACAATAGATAGCGTGCCTTCAAATTAATGTTGCACTGAACTTAGTAAAGGGGGTGGGAGAGAGAACAACCACCACTGTAGGCAATCTCCTTTATTATCCAGAGAGCAGAGAAGGGTGCCCATATAGTGCTGTTCCTCTGGTCATGATAGCCATGAGTTGTGGATTCCAAACTGGCCTGGTCACATAATTCATTTAGTTTACAGTAGGCTTTGGCTTTTCTTCAGCACCAGAGGTCAGCTCTACAGTATGCGAAGTGGGAGTGCTTAAAATAGGGCAGTCAGTAAGAAAGCACTGTTTCTTTAGAGCAGCTATATGTTCCAGCTCAGGCATCCCCAAACTCGGCTCTCCAGATGTTTTGGGACTACAACTCCCATCATCCCTGACCACTGGTCCTGTTAGCTATGGATGATGGGAGTTGTAGTCCCAATTCATCTGGAGGGGTGAGTTTGGGGGTGCCTGATACAGCTGTTGGCTAATCCACAGCTGCTTGAAGAAGGATACGCAGAAGGAATTATAGGTTGTGTCCCAGTTACTGCCCATTAGACCATCATGCTTCCCACAGCAGTCTGGTAAGTGGTCTGTTTTGCAGCAAGTCAGAGGGTAAGGATCTGTCATGGGTTGGCCTCCTCTGTGGAAGGAGCAGATTCCCATGACAGATTCTCCTGCTGGTAAAGGACACCTGGATGCAATTGGGCTTCTCCTTGTATGATGCCTTTTCTTGAGTGTCTTAACACTTTGCAGTGGAGGCAAGGGAGGTAAAGGTAAAGGGACCCCTGACCATTAGGTCCAGTCGTGGCTGACTCTGGGGTTGCGGCGCTCATCTCGCTTTATTGGCCGAGGGAGCCGGCATACAGCTTCTGGGTCATGTGGCCAGCAGGACTAAGCCACTTCTGGAGAACCAAAGCAGCGCACAGAAACACTGTTTACCTTCCCGCTGGAGCGGTACCTATTTATCTACTTGCACTTTAATGTGCTTTTGAACTGCTAGGTTGGCAGGAGCTCACCCTGTCGCGGGGATTCGAAACCACCGACCTTCTGATCAGCAAGCCCTAGGCTCTGTGGTTTAACCCACAGCGCTACCCACGTCCCGGAGGCAAGGGAGACTATTGACTAATCAGATTTTTTTCTCACCAGTGTTTCCAGTGGGGTTTATTGTGGGAAATGTATTCACAAACGCCCTGCAAGGAAGTGGTGGTTGTTTAATTTATTCGTCGCTTTTTTCCCACCACAAAGCGACTCCCAGAGCACTCAAAAAATCTCTTTGCAGGAAATTGCTTCCATACTTGGCCCATCATGAAGAATGCATGTAAACACACCCAAACAGGAGCCCATCATGTGTTCGCTTATGGTGATTTTAGTTACTGCCATGTTTCCTTTGTTTGTTACATTCTGTAATATCCTTCCACAAATGCTTTTTTGTTGTTGTTCTCTGCTAGGGAAGGTCAGCCTTTGAAACTGCCTGAAACTAAAAAGACACTATTGTTTACTTTTAATGGTAAGCAACCATGCCGGTTTTCAAACTACTTTTCTTGAGGATGTAAAACGTTACAATTGGGAGCACATTTCACAGTAAAAATATAACTTGTATTGTCTTGTGGGTAAGAGTTTATTTATTTTCAGTAGTAGTTTCCCCCTCCCCGTTGTTATAAGAGGGAGGTCACAATAGGGCAGTGTCCCAGAATCACAGTCACAGCTTTGTGCTTGCAAATTAATTTTATAATGAATGAATGATTTTAGAGTGTTGTTTATGCTGTACTTTTGTATTGTTGTATTGCTGTTAGCCGCCCTGAGCCTGGCTAAGGCTGGGGAGGGCGGGATATAAATAAAATTTATTATTATTATTATTATTATCATTATTATTATGCATACCAATGCAGGTGAAGCAGGAAGCATAATGGGGGGTCCTAGAAAATCTTTTGGCAGGAGCGTTTCTAAATACTGGAAAAAATCTATAGTTGTGCTCTGTCAGTGAATTGTGCAGGAAAATCAGCTGTGTGCAAAAGTTATGACAATCAACAATTCTAAAAGTATGGGTGAGTTGGAATGATGCAGTCGGAGCGGGGGGGATTCAAAAATTGTCCAGTAGCACCTTAGAGACCAACTAAGTTTGTTCTGGGTACAGTGGTGCCCCGCAAGACGAACGCCTCGCAAGGCGGAAAACCCACTAGACGAAAGGGTTTTCCGTTTTGGAGGCGCTTCGCAAAACGAATTTCCCTATGGGCTTGCTTCGCAAGACGAAAATGTCTTGCGAGTTCCTGCGGGTTTTTTCCCCTCCCCCCCTTTTCCTAAGCCGCTAAACCGCTTATCAGCTGATCCACTGACAAGCCGCTTAACAGCTGATCGCTAGAAGCCGCTAAACCGCTAATAGTGCTAATCCGCTAAGCTGTCAATGGGCTTGCTTCGCAAGACAAAAAAACCGCTAGATGAAGAGCCTCACGGAACGGATTAATTTCGTCTTGCGAGGCACCACTGTATAAGCTTTCATGTGCATGCACACTTCTTCAGATACTACTTCAGATTATCGAGCATAATGGGCAATTTTAAAATTTTTTTACTTTGCCTATATCAGATGAACACGGCTGCCTACCTGGATTTGGAAAGATGCAGTAATTCTGTTTAGGAGACAGTGTTTAAAACAGGGATTGTAATCTCTGCATTGTTGGATTACACTCCCATCAGCCCAAAAGTCAAGGAAGACATGACAGATTAGAGGGTAACAGATTAGCCACCCCTGATTTAAAAACCATATGCTTTTTGCTTTAGAAGTACCTTTTTCCTTGTATACAAATTTGATAAACTGTTCCGTAATAAACTAATTTAATCTTGTTTCTGAATGCTTTTCCTTTCCTTCAATGCCTTTAAGCTTAGGAAAGTTTACTTTTGCTTTTTCTAGTGCCTGGATCAGGCAACACCTCCCCAAAAGATATGGAAGCTCTGCTGCCTCTGATGAACATGGTTATTTATTCCATTGACAAAGCAAAAAAATTCCGTCTGAACAGAGAGGTAAGTCATGTGCTAATTGATGTGTATGGCTCTTGTTAAAAGTAGTTTACAAAATTCTTGATAATTCCATAACTGTCGCTCTTTCTCACCAGATACATACCTGAGAGAGTGCTCTCAGCTGACTAGCATTAGTTGCAATGGGACCTGATATAGTTCAGAAGGGATATAGCGGTCATTTAGATTGGGGAGAGGGGAATGGATTCAGTCAGTGGACTGGATCCTGACCTCCCCTAAACATTGTGGCCCACTTTGACCAGTGGGTGCAACCGCCACGACTATGGCAAGCATTTTCCTTGGCCCACACAGTTATATTTCAAGCCTTTCAGGCAAAGGAAGTGGGATTTGCAGCAGCAGCTGCTGGTCAAACCAGGAAGGCAAAGATGGTGTTTCTCTGCATGGCTTGTTGTAAGTGGCAATCAGCTGTTTGATGCTCATAGCAGGCGCTGCTTTGGTCAGGGATCAGCTGTACTACAGAGTTCCCAGTTGGGAGCTTGATAGTGTTACCAATTTCAGCAGGGCTTACTATCAGCACCAATCAGTTTGTGCTGATCAGCTAAAACGTTACTGATTTTTCTTTTGCAGCCAAATATACATAATAGCGGGACGCGGGTGGCGGTGTGGGTTAAACCAAAGAGCCTCGGACTTGCCGATCAGAAGGTTGCCAGTTCGAATCCCCGCGACGGGGTGAGCTCCTGTTGCCTGGTCCCTGCTCCTGCCAACCTAGCAGTTCGAAAGCACATCAAAGTGCAAGTAGATAAATAGGTACTGCTCTGGCAGGAAGGTAAACGGCGTTTCCATGCGCTACTCTGGTTTGCCAGAAGCAGCTTAGTCATGCTGGCCACATGACCCGGAAGCTGTACGCCGGCTCCCTCGGCCAATAAAGTGAGATGAGCACTGCAACCCCAGAGTCGGCCACGACTGGACCTAACGGTCAGGGGTCCCTTTACCTTTACCTTATACATAATAGCAGGTGTGGGGCAGGTGAGTGTTGGTTGTGGAAAACAACCTCACAGCCAAATTAGGCCCCATTGGATCTGATTTGGCCTGCGGGCTAGGCTTTAGCTGTTCAGGTTTCAGGTAACACCAAGCTGTAAATGTTAAACCAGCACATTGACATGCGCTTGGAAGAACACAGAAAACCAGTTCCAGGGCTGGATAATTGTTGTACGGTACTCTTTTTAGAAAGGGGAGAGCAACTGTGCACTGTACCTGCCGACACTCTCAAAGAGTCATCAAGGGCAGCTCGCGTAAACGTGTCAGAGTAGTGTGGTGTAATATTGTAATCCAGCCAGTTTTGACCAGTTTGGGACTAAGCTTTGTCAGATATGAGTATCGAGAGATTTTTATCTCCCGTGCTGAGCTCATTGCAACACTGCCTGATGCACTAAAGGTTTGCTCATACTGTGACTTGTTTGTGTCTCTCCCTTGCTTCGGGGCAAAGGGCAAACAAAAAGCGGATAAGAATAGGGCACGTGTAGAAGAGAACTTTCTGAAACTGACTCATGTGCAAAGACAAGAGGCCGCTCAGTCCCGCCGGGAGGAGAAGAAACGGGCCGAGAAAGAGAGAATCATGAACGAGGAAGATCCAGAGAAGCAGCGCCGCTTGGAGGTAAAATGAGCTTTAGATGCAAGCCCCATTGTAGTAGGGCAGGGTTTCCCAAACTTGGGTCTCCAGCTGTTGTTGGACTACAAATCCCATCATCCCTAGCTAGCAAGACCATTGGTCAGGGATGATGGGAATTGTAGTCCCCCCCCCCCCAAAAAAAACACCAGCTGGCGATCCAAGTTTGGGAAACCTTGTACTTGAGCATAGTGGAAAATCAAGCTCTTGCCAAAGATGCTGGGCTTGCTGGAGCTCGTGAGGTTAAGAGCACACCCTTTCTGAGATCTCTGGTGTGTTTAAAATGAGCATTATAAGTTTGGAATGCTCACTTGCTTGTAAAATTCAGTGGTGACCCATGTGTCATCGTCCCCCCACTTCTACTTGACTAGTTTATACGTGGTAATGGGAAGAATGCATCACTTTCTGCTTCTGTTTGCATGCAGAAATAGCAGGTACAGTGGATATACAATAGAGATTAATCCATGGAAAGCGATCTGTAGAGATAAGCTTTTTAAGCGAGTCATTCTCAAAGTAATAAGTTGTGCTCCCCATGAAGCTGTTTGGAAAGCTTCCATAGCGCCTGCTATAGCCATCTGTGTACATCCTGCCTTTTACATTAAATTTGTAGGCATCCTGCTTTTCCTCCAGATTGAGCTGAGCTTGGGTGTCTGCCCCAATATCCCAGAATGAAAGATGTCAGCTTTTTCAGGCACTCTTGGGGGTTTAGATGGTCACTTGATATCATTGACCCTCTGATCTAGATGTTTTTCAAAATTGTTCTGTTGTTTTCTCCTCTGTTGGCCCATTAGGTTCCTATGCGGGGTCTTAGCATTCTACACCTATGCTTCCTCATTCTAGCTCCTTAGTGCTACATGCTTTAAGGCTCTAGGCGCTGTATCCTTAAGATCCCTCCAGCCGGAGCTTTGTATTTTTCAGAACAACGTGGTTGTATGATCCCCCAATACAGGTTTGGCCTTCCAAGTAGCTCAACAGGTAGTAGTGCCTTTTCCCCCTGTGACTTTCCAACCCCATGGAGGAAACATCAGTATCCAACAAAGCCTTGTGGCTTGCATAAAACCTGCATGTTAGCAGAGACTTGTTTGCTCCTAAAAAAGAAAGAGAAGAATTCTCATTTTTCATTTTTACAAAATTTGCACATTGACATTTCACCAAAATACAAACCATACATTCATCATCGACTTCCTTCTCCCCTTCCGTGGTTCATTTTGTTCAGGGAAGTTTTTAATGTATGATATTTTATTGTTTTCTGGTTTCTATGGAAGCCGCCCAGAGTGGCTGGGGAAACCCAGCCAGATGGGCGGGGTACAAATAATAAATTATTATTATTATTATTATTATTATTATTATTATTATTATTATTATTATTATTACCCTTTACCGCTGCGTATTCTAATTATTCCATCTTCTCTCAGTTTTATTTCAATAAACTTTATACCATTATTCCTTTTTGTCCTTTCTTGGCAACTCTTACCTAGATGGTTTGAGTCCTTTGCTCTGGCTTATGCCCCAGAAATGCCAAATGGTAATTATACTCAATTTTATTTGGGGGTGCAGCATCCTTAGGAGTCCTTTGAGAGAGAACCCCCTTAGTAGAGTTTTGTAGGGCCTCCGATTGCACAGTCACAAGACATTTTAAAGATAGAAATCCCTGCCTTGGCCCGGGATTTTGGTTGAATTATTCTGCGGAGACCTCAAGCAATAGAAATTGGTAACTACCAGGATTGGCTTAGGAGGTAGCAATTTCCTCTGTTGGATGTCCTCTTGCCTGTGAAGAGAGGGAAGGAAAATCTTACCAGGTACATTTCTGTTCTTGTAGACAGGAGAGCATTGGGTTCCTGCCAATGTCAAAACAGTCAGTTCTCTGTTCAGGTTTTGCGGTAGGTTGGACTACTTGGGACTCCTGCATGTCCAGCTGTAGAGTGGATTACCAGGCCATATTTTCTTAGTGATTGATTATTGAAGTGTTTTGGCTTCCAGCCAGCCTGGGTATTCGATGGGAAGTTCCACCTCCTTCGAAAGTCATATCATTTTGCTCTCCTGCAGAAATTCACTTGGCAACACTTTAATTCCCCACCCGAGAGCAAGATGTGGGAGAGATGTTTGAATCACCCACAACAACCGAGTCATGTGTGGTTGCATTTGTGGCACAACAAAGTGATTACCTGGGAAAACCGTTAGCCTATACTCCCAACTTTATTTCCTTGATGACTTTGATTTCATGCTTTTGTTTTCACAAGCAAAACACACATGGACTCACGCAGTTTGTCACCTTTCCAACAGGAGGCTGCTTTGCGGCGTGAGCAGAAGAAACTTGAGAAGAAGCAAATGAAAATGAAGCAAATCAAAGTGAAAGCCATGTGAAGAACAAAGCTGCGAGAAACCTCTTTCTTGGTGCCAACCCTAGAATTGCAATTTGCTTCCTACAATGAACTAATTATATTCCTGACCTTAATCATTGCCCATTAAGAACCACTTCTGACACTAGCCTTTGTTGCTCATGGGATTATGTTCAAAGCGTTTCTGTGAAATGTGTACATGTGGTAAGGTTTGTTAGAACGCCAAGGAGCTTTTCCTGGGTGAATCGCAGGATTTTTCCTGGAAACGTTGCATGGGTCATCAGTTCTGATTTAACTTCTACGTGTGCCTTCGTGCACCGGGTTGCTTCCAAAAGTGATCCCATAAACACCAAAGTTACATTTCAGTCGGCAGCAAGCGAGGTGTTCTTTGCATTGGCACTCCCAGCAGGCAGGATACAACCCTGAAGCCCATTTCAGTCCCCCTTGGTGTGTGGGACTGGACTGCTAATAAATATTTTCAGGGTTGCAGCCATTGCTCTGGTTTTATGTACATGCAGATGTGTATATAGAGAGCTTTGCAATTGTCTTCCATGTTGTTGGATTGTTCATTTTACCCTACTTGCTTTGGTATTGGAGAAAATTGCAATATTCCTTGGAATTCTTTGACTCCTTGTTTCTTTAAAAGTATATATATATATATATATATATGGGAAGTTTCCTAGAATGTGCCAGCAATGCATATGCACTTTGATACTATTTTTGGGAATGGGGCAAAATAAAGACTTAAAATGGCCAAAATTAAAGAACAACCAAGCAACCTTCACGATGGGGTGGAGGTGGAACACCACTCATGTAATTGGCGCAGCCAGCACAGTTAGATATCAAGCGATTAAGCACAAAACACATAATGCTTTCAATAATTCAGGTTTTAATACCAATTGTAGCGCATGAGAGATGGGGAGATTTCCTTCTTTCACAGCTCTCGTAATAGGAAGGTGCTAAATGGGTATTACTTAAATACTTGCAGTTTCCCCAAATCATTAATCTGGAATTATTCCGGGGGGCGGGGAGCTGCTGAGTGTAGTTTGGGGCAAGCATATTGGAAATCAATCTGTGGACGACATATTGAAAAGCCTGTGTGCGGATAAGCATTGCTGTTTAAGCTTCGCAGGATCTGGGCATGAAGATTCGTGCATGCTATTGTTGGTGTGTAAGTTGGCGATTTGGAAACGACAGGTGCAAAAGAATTTGCCCGGTGATATTTGATTTTTCTAAACATATATATAGATATGTATCTGGTTTAAAACAATGTGCACCCTATCTGTTAAATTGCACAGAAATTGGGGGGGGGGGGGAATAACAGTTGGTGAGCCCCCTGCTGCTGCATAAAGTTTTCCATGGAATCAAACATGGTTCCTCGTGCATCGGCCCATTACTGAAAGCCATCCCAACACAGCAGACTAGTGTGTATCTGCACATGGATTTGCTGTGCCCTTTTCCCCATGTGGATGGTGCTTGCTGGTTCTGGCTGAGTTCACATGTTGGGTTCCTTTCCTTCTCTAGACAGATGCCTATGTGTGTTTGTTTAGCAGCTTTTTCTGGATTTCAGTGTGTTCTAATTGTGTCTCACCTTCCCTGGTAATTTCTTTTTATTTTTCTTTGGCCGTTGGCTATTTAACAGTTTGGCAAGGAGCTAGGGACTAAAATAACTGTGCAATTATTCCCCAGCAAGGTAGAATAATTATTATTTTTTTAGAGGAGTGTACCTTTGTTTCTGTTAAAGGTTATTTACTGAGGAGTTGGTGTATGCTGGGGAAACTGGAGTTTCTCAACACTTTGCAGTCTTGTGGAATTGCTGCATTTTATAAATGCTTGACTAGCTGGCATTTAATCATTTGTACGTAACGGATACACTTTCTGTGGTGGGTTTAATGGGAAGGAACTTGTTTCTTAATGTATTTTCTTGACGATGCTTTTACCTGCAAATATCTTTGATGCAATAACATTGAGCTGCTCCTTTAAACAGGCATGTGCTAAAATACATTTGTCAGAGCATGGAAATGCACAGGTCCTTTCTGAATGCAAAAACAAAAAAACCCTGCAACCTGAAAAAAAGGCATTTGAATTTAGTAATTTTTATAACTACCACTTATAGTACTTTACAGCAGAAATAGCAATCCTATGTGGGATTCAAACTATTTTGTCACTAGATGTAGAAAGTAAAATTGAATAAAGTATTGTTTCACAGAGGTCCTCTTTTAAAGGAAATTTTTAAGCGGCTTGCTTTGTGTCCTGAAATAAAGGGGGCGTATTATTGAACTCACATAAAATGGGGCAGTGGATGCAGTGTGTGTGTATGTGTGTGAACTACATAAGAAAAAAGAAAAGGCAAAAATTTAAACACAGTTCCAACTCCTTTTTTGAGTGGAGAGGCTGTATTATTGAGTTTTTTGTCAGTTTCCTTCCAGAGTTTGTTCCTGGATTGCCCTTCCTCTTTGAAGAAGGGTACTTGTACTGCGGTGAGGTGGCCAGCAAAGTTGGGAGAGCAGGAGTGAAGCTGGCAGGTGTATGTACTTTCTTACTGTGCCAAAATGGGCTGAGGTGGGGATTATTCAGCGCATCATTTATTGTACACATACTCTACCTACCTTCATCCTTTGGGAGAATGGAACTTGTACAGCTTCCTTAGAAATTTGTTCCTCTTGTAACTGGGTAATAATAATGTTTTCTGTAGCTCACATCTCAGAACTGCCAATGTTGAATTCACAATGCCCAGTACAGAGGTACCTCTAGTTACGAACGTAATTTGTTCCGGAGGTCCTTTCTTAGCCTGAAACTGTTCTTAACTAGAGGTGTGCTTTCGCTAATGGGGCCTCTTGCTGCCACTGTGCCACCGGCACACAATTTCCATTCTCATCCTGGGGCAAAATTCTCAACTCGAGGTAACTCTTCCATGTTAGCAGAGTTTGTAACCTGAAGTGTTTGTAACCTGAGGTGTTTGTAACTTGGTCAAACTCATGTTAGTAGTTTCGAGAACACTGTCCAACCATCTCGTCCTCTGCCGTCCCCTTCTCCTTGTGCCTTCCATCTTTCCCAACATCAGGGTCTTTTCCAGGGAGTCTTCTCTTCTCATGAGGTGGCCAAAGTATTGGAGCTTCAGCTTCACGATCTGTCCTTCCAGGGAGCACTCAGGGCTGATTTCCTTCAGAATGGATAGGTTTGATCTTCTTGCAGTCCATGGGACTCTCAAGAGTCTCCTCCAGCACCATAATTCAAAAGCATCAATTCTTTGGCGATCAGCCGCCTTTATGGTCCAGCTCTTACTTCCATACATCACTACTGGGATGTTACTTTTATTTGCAAGGAATTGTTCACCGTGGGAAACATTAAAAAATGTGAGACATACACACACAGTCTGAAATGGTGCGTCTGCAGCAGTTGTAGATGCAGAATTTAATTATTGGAAAGTGATTAATGAAAGGTTGGGATGTAAAATGCCCTGCAAAACCAAATACAAAATATGATAGTGGTGTGTCCAGCTGCTGTCACTCAGTGGTGAAAGGATGCTCTCTGTACATAATTGTACATTCTGCGCTTTCTCTCTCTTGTTTTCTGAAATGCAGGAATTGAAAAGGATTTTGTATTTGACAGGAATGCGATCAGAAATTTGAAGGGGCTTCCACAAAGGAAATGAACAGAAACAACAGCGTGCCCCAACATTTTATTATTAGTGTTTTGTTGTCGTCCATTTTATCTTCGTTGTGCCTTCTTTTTTCTTCTTTTTAATTTTTTTTAATTAAAGTTTTGATGATACAGAAAGAAAAAATAAAATATATAGACACACCAAAACAAACTGCTATTTACACAAATATCGTTCCCACCCTCGTGACTTCCCCTCACCACACCCACGGCTTCCCTCCACCACACCTCGGCTTCCATATATTTTAATTTCGGTACAAACATTGCAATCTTTTAGGTTTTAAATTTTAATCGCTTTATAACATCACTTATTAATGCTTTCTTTTCCACTTTACTCCTTTAGTCTAAGCATATCAGCATATTCTTTTTTGAACAGTGTTTATCCATATATTCCTGCCTTCATACATTCAGGCACTGAAGACAGGATCTACCCAAACCCAATTCTACTGTAAAAGAACAAGAAACAGGTATTGACTTAGAGCGGTTGTGGGAATTGCGAGTTTTCAATCTCTACTCCAGACCAATTCATATCGAATTTGGAGGCAAAAAGAGCACTTCAAATATCAATATAATGTGAATGGTTCCTGTGCGCTTGAATTGCCAGCTTTCTCTGCAATTTGTATGGGAGAAACATTGGGACAGAATTAGGCCTACATCTGTCTTGCCTGAAACAGACGACCTGGCCCTTTAAAATGTGTATGTGCACCATTTATGGTTTTCTCCTTGTACATTTTAATTGTTTCTCCATGCAGAACAAGACATATGTGCAAAGGCAGGCGTCTTTTCTACACACCTTTAAAATTATGAGCTCGTATTTTCCTTCTGTCACCTTTGGTACAATTCTTAGTTCACCTTGCACTGCTTCTGCTATGCTATACACTCTTTTTTTCTTTTTAGTGGCTGACCTCTGTATTTCTTCTTTAACACAATTCTTTTTGCCATTCTCATACCAAACTTGGTTGACGCACAGCACGCTCACAAGCATGAAAGTAATAGATGACTTTTTAAATGGCCTGGTCCGATGCAGAGTTGAGGAGTGCTAGTCCACTGGTTTTCATGGGCCTTGGGTGTGTTGACCTCTGCATTGGATTGGGGTAGAGAAGAAGGAGGAGGACAACATAATTTAGCTATTATGTAAGTGCCTGCAGAGGGCTTTATAATCTGCAATTCGTCTCTCTAGTTCTGAACTCTGTCTGATGAGTAACTAGGTGTTTAATTCCCACACTTCACAGCAAGTCTTAACTACACGGAAAATTAAGGCTATTTGCTACCTGTAAAACACACCCATAGGCAAGCCCCTAGGATGATAAGTGCTTGCTTTGGGATAGCATTAACACAGGGGTGTGCCTATGTAATTCAAAATTTGTGCCTGAAAATAGGAGTCTTAGGCACTGTACATTTAAAGCGGTATCACACCGCTGTAAACAGCCATGGCTTTCCCAACAAAGAATCCTGGGAACTGTAGTTTGTTGTTAGGTTGTTATATGACCCTCTATCCCCTTTGCACAGCTAAAATTTCCAGGGTTGTTTAATAACCAACCCCTTTTCTCTGGAAACGGGGAATTGTAACTCTCTGAGGGGAATTAGGGGTGGTCTCCAAACAGTTCTCAGCAAACAATTACAGTTCCCAGGATTCTTTGGGGGTAATCCATGGCTTTTTAAAGTGGAATCATACTGCTTTAAAGGTACAGTGCAGATGGGGGGCCCCTAACATTTGGTCACTGTATGTATTCAGTGGTTTTTGAATGTGTTTCCAATCATTCATTTGACAAGGAAATACCTTTACTGGTTTATCTGAAGCACAGTATGTTCTAAAGATTATGATTTGCAGGGGGATGCCTTGGCTCAGTAGCTGTTTTTGAAAATTTAGATAATCTGCTTTACAACTTGTTCCTACGTTAGTTAACTCAAAAGTGCCCCACTTTGGTAAAGTCCTGTTGAACAGTATAGGGCAGTAGCCTTCAAGTTTTAACACACCCTGGCCAGCTTCTTGTACGGTAATCTTTTAAAGCCTGTGCGAGCTATGAAAAGTTATATGTGAGAAACTGGCATACCACTGATAGATTTGCTCCCCACTCCCTCAACTGCTTTGGGTTAGGTCAAGTGGGAGCCTTGGGTAGGGATGTGAAATCCCCAAATTCAAAAAATTGGAGTATCAATTTTAAAACCACATTTTTGGGGGGGTGGGTCAGGCAGTGCAATGTGCTTCCTGTTAATAGAATCACAGAACTGTAGAGTTGGAAAGGACCACAAGGGTCATCTAGTCCAACCCTCTGCATTGCAGGAATCTCTTGCCCAATGTGGGACTCAAACCCATGACCCTGAGATTAAGAGTCTCATGCTCTTCTGACTGAGCATAAATTATGTGTGTGTAATCACAGCCATACACACACACAATCCAGCAACAATTGATTCCACAACTCTCTTTCCCTTGGCTGTTCCAGCCTATGACTCCAGTGTTGCATTAATACACAATACAGTGATACCTCGGGTTAAGAACTTAATTTGTTCTGGAGGTCCGTCCTTAACCTGAAACTGTTCTTAACCTGAGGTACCACTTTAGCTAATGGGGCCTCCCGCTGCTGCTGCTGCACCGCCACGCAATTTCTGTTCTCATCCTGAAGCAGAGTTCTTAACCCGAGGTACTATTTCTGGGTCTGGGTAACCTGAAGCATCTGTAACCCGAGGTACCACTGTATAACTGCAGATATCTTTTATGCTCTTGAGCAGCGGTCAGTAACCTTTTTCAGTTGTGGGCCGGTCCACTGTCCCTCAGACCATGTAGAAGGCCAGACTATATTTTTTTGGGGGAAATAATGAACAAATTCCTATGCCCCACAACTAACCCAGAGGTGCATTTTAAATAAAAGGACACATTCTACTCATAACACGCTGATTCCCGGACCGTCCGCGGGCCAGATTGAGGTGGTGATTGGGCCGCATCCGGCCCACAGGCCTTAGGTTGCCTCCCCTGCTCTTGAGTGTCCAAGTAAGGTTATGAATGTCGCCTGCCTCAAACCCTAGAGAGCTGCTAGACAATGCTGTGGTAGATGGTCCAGTGATCTGATTCAGTATACATCAGCTTCCAATGTTCCTACTTTCTGGTACCTGTTCCTGATAAATCACTCTCTCTCCATTTTGCCTTTTGAGAACGTCTTGGTAAAATTACGTTAAGCTGTCGGTGGTCAAGTTGTCATTCTTCATAACTTGTCTTCCTCCTTAGGACTTCTGGGCGTAAATTTGTGCATTGTCATTAAGGCCCTGTAGCACCTTTCATCTCTTAAACTAGTTGCTGGGTGTATTTTGAATGGGTGGTCCATCACTATACAACCACTGTCCCCCCCCATTGTATTTTTAACTTTAAAGAACAAACACACTCTTTGCGATGGAAGTCAAGCTATGTGTGATAATGGCGGGATGGTGTTGGCATTTGCCATCCTTGTGCAAAGGCTAGAAAAAAACCAATTATGCCAGCCATGTGCCTGGGAACTGCCTGGCATTTTAAAATTCCAGAAATGCTACAGTGTTGACATACTGGTATTCTTCCTCCTTCAAATTTATAGACTGTTTCATGGCAGAAGGTGCATTGAAGCGGTATACACAGTAAAAACAGAATAAAACACTGAAACACATGTTCTAAGAACAGTAAAATAAGTGTAGTAGAGAGAGGTGAGGGGCAGACAGGGCTTGTTGACCTGAGAAGGTAGCTCATCTCTAACCCTAAACCTTTGCTGCCTTGTGGGACGTCTTCAAAGATAAGAAGATAAGACTAAGGAGTAAACCCTACACAGATCCAGTGTGGAGACCCTAATATGGTTGGATGGAGGGGGGTAGGGGGGGTATTGTTTTCTGGGCAGCCCAGGACCTCCATACACACCACCTAGGCTTGCACCCCAGGAAAGTCACTTTGGTGCTACTAACACAGAGGTGCACTCCATTGTCTCTTGAGACAGTCGGATGCCAACTTAGCATGTTCTTAGCATGTTCTTCTCCCAAAACAATCCCGCAAAGCAGCAAAGGTTTAGAACCAGAGTTTTCCTACTCCTATATGGGCTCCCTTCCCAGGTTGATGAGCCCCACTTGCCCCTCACTCCCCTTTACACTATGTGCAGATTGTTGGACCCACTATTGGTCTTGATGGCTAAATCCACCAGAACCTGCCTTCGCATGCAGGGGAAGTCCTTCCCTTCAACCGAGTGTTGAAGCCGTTCTCGGGGTGTAGCGGCTGTCGCATGCTGACAGCTTCTAGAAGAAGTCACAGGGGAGAGCCGAGTGCCGGATGGGGACCAAAGGTGGAGAAACTACTCCGGAAATAGCACAATGTGTCCCCCACCAGAGGTACTACCTCTCCCATAATACATTAGTATTATCAGTGCTTTTTTTTTCAGGGGATACTCAAGGGTACCAAGTACTGGTGCTTTTCTTACTAGAAGAAAAGCACCACCGTCATCATTATTACCTTATTTTTCTGTGTGTAGGAT
Source organism: Podarcis melisellensis (assembly GCF_964234715.1). Lineage (NCBI taxonomy): Eukaryota > Metazoa > Chordata > Lepidosauria > Squamata > Lacertidae > Podarcis > Podarcis melisellensis. The sequence goes on along the minus strand of NC_138545.1, from coordinate 36,949,560 downwards.
GATGTTTTGGCTTTTAAAATTTATTCAAAAATTTGGGGTCCTCTTATACACAGACAGGGGTTCGGGCTCTGGTGTGGGTGGCCTAGGCTCTGATTCGGGCTCTGACTCTAGAAATACAGCAACCTAAACTCTGGCTGACACCCACAACAGAATCTCAAAGTTGTTCTGTTTGATGTTTAAAATACTGATTTATTAATTTTGGGTTCAAAAAAATAGGGGGTGTCTTATACAGTCAAACCTTGGTTCCCGAACACCTCCATTTTGGAACGTTTCAGCTCCCGAACACCGAAAACTTGGAACTAACTGCTCCGGTTTTCAAACAATTTTCAGAAGCCGAACAGCTTCTGAGCTGCGTTTTTCATTCCCCCCCCTCCACTGACTTTGCAGCCAGCCCATTGATCCTCGGTTTTCTAACCTTTCAGAAGCCAAACGGTCTTCTGGAACGGATTAAGTTTGAAAACCGAGGTTCCTCTGTATATGGAAAATATATGGTGGTATTATTATTATTAATTATATTTTGTGCCCTCTTGGCTTGGTGCCCTAAATCCGGCGCTGCCTCAGGTGCCCAATATAATCCGCCTGCTCTCAAATGCTGCCGAGGAGCTCCACCAGCTGCGGCGCCTCAGGCGGCAAAATGTCTTGGGCCGGTCCTGCAGCATGTCCTTCGTTTCATGTCTTGAAACTGCCGGAAGGCACGCTTATTATGGTCCCCACGCAGCAGCAGGAGGCTGCTGAGGGAAAAAAAAAACAGCTCTTCTTTTCCCTGCCTTGTTCCTGCGGGCCCTTTAACACCAGGCAGGACTGAGCCGCTCCGCCTTCCCCTCCCTCCCTCCGCTGGGCCTTGCCCCCCGCGGACTTAAGCAAGCGAGGGAGAGCAAAGGCTATTTATAGAGCGGTGGGCCCGTCACGTGACGGCGAATGACGTCACCGAATGTTGTTGTTAGTGTTTGGCGGCGGCGGCGGCGGCGCACAGGGCGAGCGAAGCCAGCTGCAAAGATGGAGGAGAAGAGGAAAAGGAGGAGGTGGCTGTGGTTATGAAGGGCTGCAGTGGCCGGGACAGCCGGTTCTAGTTTCCCTTGGAGGGGTGGCGGGGTGGGAAAGAGAAAAGAGACATCCATCCCAGGGCAGGCTGGGCCCGGTAATTGCAGCTTTCCATCCTGCAGGAACATCTGCAAGGAAAAGCAGCAGTAGCAGCAGCAGCAGCGCGCCATTTTCCCGATCTTCTTGCAGGTAAAAGGGAAGGACCAGCAAGCGGCATGAGCTTGGAGGGGCTCCTCCCGGCGCCTTTCCTCCCTCCCTCCGCTCGGGGGGGCCCTGCAGGTTTTGCAAGGTGTGGGGAGCTGCAGTGGGGAGCCAGGCGGGAGAAGCTGTGGGGCGCTGCAAGCCTGGCTGAGCGAGGCGCTTCTGGGACGGTGTGGGGCTGCGGCTGAGGGTCTTCCTCCCGCCCCGCTGAAGTTGGGACTGAGAGGAAAGTGCCTCAGCTAGACGGGGGGCTGATGCGTGGGTTGCTTGTATGTGTGTGGGGGGGGGAGTTGCGGGTGGCTAGCGGATCTTGGGCAAGGGAGCCATGAGAAATGTGTGTGGCACCCGGTCCAGGGTGGAGTTGGGGTGTTTTCTCGGCAAGCCACTCCCGTTCCCTCTTGCTCTGTCATTGAAAAGTATGAATGTGTGTGTGTGTCTTTGTATCTACGTGGGGGGTACAGTTATAAGCCTGCAACGATCGCAGACTTTTCAACCCTGTGTGGGCTCTTTCAGCAATCTCCTTTTTTGCTTTTAATGTTGGAGGGTGGCCTTTCAGATGGAGGATCTGGGAGACAAGAGGGTGAAGTCTGAGGATGCAGAGCGCAGATTAATCTTGTGTGCCATTATTCACACACATACACGTGCCAAAAATAATTCAAATGGTGCATTTTCCCAGTGTCTTGGTGCCAGGAGTGCTGAGTTGAATAATATATTGGGGGTCTCAGGTAAGCCCCGTCCTACATAATCAATTACACACACCATTTGAATGACAATGCCCGTCAACTTTTTTTTTGGGGGGGGGGGTCCCCTAGGAGTTGGCTCCTATGCTTTTTGGTGGGGTTCTTTTCCTGTTTCCAGAGCCCTTTTCCTCCTGTAGATGTGTGTGTGTTATTCTGTGCCCTAAACTGCCTTGTGAAGCTTAAGTTTGGTTGCCAAAGCAACAGCAAGCAAGCTTTTAAAATTAAGTTAAATCAACCCACCGACCCACATTATGGCTTGATATACCAATTTAGTTAGATAACCATCCCTTGCTCTTTTTGAGGATGGGGTGGGTTCTCTGGCGGTGCCAGGTCTCTGACATTTGTGCCAGTAGCAGGGACTTGGTGATGTGGAGATTGAGTGTGCAAAGAATTTTTTTTTATTGATGTAATTCTGCTTGTGAATAACCTAGAATTATTAAACTAGGTTTAGTGTGTGTGTGTGTGAGAGAGAGAGAGAGAGAGAGAGGACATGTGTGAGATTTTGTTAAAGAACAAATTAAAAAACCCTCCATCGTAGTATTTGCTATTTTAACAATGAATCCTTACTTGACATCACCTTGCCAAAGCTTCTATAGAGCATGGGATACGGGCTCTGGTTGCAGCTGCAGCGTGCTTGTACATTGTCAGTCAGTGAGACTTGATGAATGGGGAGCAGATAACTTCCAGAAGGGGTGCTGTGTTTTGTTGGTTGCAGCAAATGCAGTAGTGTCTTGTGGCACCAAACAGACCTATTAGAATTCGATGGACTAGAGTGCATTTGATCAGATGTGGGAAGTGTTAAACTCACTTAGCAGGCGTGTATACGTTTGTGTGTGCAGTGCATGAGAAGGGAGAGGAAGAATGGGCCCAAATGGCCGTGAAACGCAAAAAGTTTGGTCTGTGAAAATGCCATGCACAACTTAAGATAAGCGTTTCTAGCAGCAATAATTGGTGATAACAGATTCAGAGTGCAGATAGCGAAGCTAGTTTCCAGAAGTTCTGCCTGCCTCTTAAGTGAAATGGAAATAATATATCTGACAGGGAGACTCTGATACTGGAGGGTGCAAGCAAAGTTGTGGGGTGGCACAGGAGTACCTTAGCCTGAAGCAGCATCTGTAGATCTGGGGGAGCTAAAAGAGGGCAGGGCTCTGCAATTAGTTTCTTTTCCAAAAAATGTTACTATGCCCTTTTAGCCAGATTTTAAGGGTTTTTTTTTTTTGCAGGCTGGATATTAGATTATTGTAATGGGCAAGCTGTTGCATGACTTGCATGCATGACTTGTCCTTAGTCCACTATGCAACTGGACTTTCCTTAACCTTTAAAAAGTGACATTTGCTAGCTTTCAATCACATGGTCTTCGTGTCCATGTGACGAAAAAGTTCTACAAACCACTTTGCACACTGCTTTCTGAACTTGTATTTAATGCCATGCCTTGGTCCAGTTATAGTTTCCCACTGTGCCTGTTCAGCTGCTTTCTAACACTTAAGATTCTGGGGGGGAAGCGGAGCATGGGAGAATTTATGCTGAGAAGGAACAAGCAGAAACTTGATCCCTGAGGCCAAACTCCTGCTTAGCCTTTTGCCATGTTATTCTTTCAGGTATAGGACTGTTTTGTTTGGACTGGAGCTGACAGACATGAGTTGCCTGCAGAATGTAATAGAGGGATGCATGTGACTCGCCTCAGCTCCACGTAGCTCTTGCCTTTTCGTCTGAAACACTTGCTTGGAATCTGGTTTTAGTGGTTGAGTTATAGACCCTGCCTTGCAAAATGTGCCTCGGCAAAATTTTCACCCCGTTCAAACTGATGAGAGATCCTCTTGGGTTTGTGGGTCTTTTTGGCCTTCTCGTATCCTCTTTCATGAGCCATCTGGAGTTCCTTTCTTTGCAGGCACCTTTGCTCTCTCTGTCTGTGGCATTCAATGGTTTTGGCTATGTGAGTGCCTCTGCTGCGAATGGGTATGTCTAGTTTGCCCTGCATTCAGTGTGTTGTGCAGTTGTGAAGAGAGTAAGCAGTTGGGCAGGAAATACCTGGTTCACCGTGAACTCTCTGGGTAACCTTAGGCAAATCAATATTTTTCAACCTCAGTGGCTCTCTCTCTCCCCCCCTCCCCGCCAGCCCGACCATCTGTAATATGTGGAAAACAATACTGACTGTTACAAAGCTGTTGAACAGGATTACTAAGATAATGTGTGAAGCGCTTTGAGCCTTCAACAAGATGTGCGCTTGTTATTTTCCATTCCTGTGATCCAGTAGCCCTTTGGTTCTAGCATCCTGTTCAAATATCAAAATCTTGCTTTTAATTGCCTTCTCAACACTCCAGAAGAACAAATGCTCAACTCTTTTACTTGCAGAGATTAGGATGAAAATTGCCCCAAACTAAAACTCTGGGTGAAATACCTTTTTGCCTCCAGAGCTGTGTACGTTTCTCAGGGGGAGATATGAGCTCTGACCTGCCTTCCACAATCCGGATTTGGTATATGACTTGACAGGCTCAGTTGGTAGGCAGGAGATGTTTCTGCTGCCCTTCCTATACCCCAGTGAAGGGTAATTCCCACAATCTTGGCACCTAACCGCAGAAACATCTCCACCATCTGGAGGTGCATGCCTGGGGATCATTGGATCTGCACTGTTTTCACACACTAATACCACATCCTGTAGAATTCTATCAATTATATTTTATCAGCACAATCGGGATGAATTTCTGGAACCAAAATGCTTTTTCTGTGCAGCCTGAGCAGGAAAAGAGGTTGGAATAGGCCAATATATATGTGGACTGTCCTTGGATCAAGCGACTTTTCTTCTTTTAAGTTCTCAAAGCTCTTAACCTAACTCAAGGTTGTAATCTGAACTAGCTGGATGTTAAACTGAGAATCAATCACAGTCAGTCCAACATTTGGAAAATAAGACATTGGAGCTGTCTTGCCCCAAAACGGCGACTAGACATTAATAATAATAATAATAATAATAATAATAATAATAATAATAATAATAAAACTTTATTTATATCCCGCCCTCCCCAGCCAAAGCCAGGCTCAGAGTGGCTAACAACATTAAAATGATACAACATTCTAAAATCATTTCATTCTAAAATCAATTCAAATCAGATTAATGGCAATCATTGGGCTAGAGTTCTGTGGGGATTGCCAGAGGAGGCGGTCAGGCTGTGTCCTGACCAAAGGCCTGGTGGAACAGCTCTGTCTTGCAGGCCCTGCGGAAAGATGTCAAGTCCCGCAGGGCCCTAGTCTCTTGTGACAGAGCGTTCCACAAGATCGGAGCCACAACCGAAAAAGCCCTAGCTGTAGTTGAGGCCAGCCTAACCTCTCTGTAGCCCAGGACCTCCAAGATGTTTTTGTTTGAAGACCGTAAGGTCCTCTGTGGGACATACCAGGAGAGGCGGTCCCCTTAGGTACGAGGGTACTAGGCCATATAGGCTTTAAAGGTTAAAACATTCTGTTTTAGCAGCTGTAACCTCGGCTTAAGGAGCCGTTTGGCACCTAGCTTATATATTGTGAGTTTCTAACACTGCTCCTGCATGGTCCATCTCTGATCTATGGGCATTTCCCAAATTATCTGCTTTGCCAGGGTCTCCCTCCTCCATTTCTTTTATTCTGATACTTGGGTGAAGAGTGAGGTAAATACTTTTGTATAACTCGTGCCACACTACTAACTGTAAATAAATGTTAAATCCATCCAGTTTTGCCATCCAAGCTGGTGCGGCTTTTTCGATCTACTTGCTGCCTAGACTCAAACTTCCTCTTCTTAGTTCACTCAGTGCATTGTTAAAGAAACCCTGTACTCCAAGGCTCAGAGAAACAGCTTGGAGCAAAAGCCGTTTGAAGAAAGGTGAGGGGTATGCACAAAATAAAAGACCTCACTCAATTCTTCCTGCCCCAAGGCTCACTTCAACAAGGACAGTAATGGAGGCTGCATTCAAGATGGCCCCACCCTCAAAAGGGGCACCTTCCTCAGAGAAAGAAAATGGTAACAATATCTTAAGAGAAGAGTTGGCAGCAGAGCAAGAAGCCATAAAGTAGCTGATAAAAATAATTGGAAAGAACTAATGCTTCCAGTGGAAACTAAACTGATGGAACGTAAAATGAGGTTTGACTCTTTAACAGAAACGACCGCAGTAACGAAAGAATTAAACACAATCTGTGACAAAAAGATCAAACAATTACAAATATAGATGTAAATGTAGATATACATAACAAGCTTGAAAAGACAGAAAATCGAAATAGAATTAATTTTGCACCTGGCTATTGGCCACATGTGATCAAGTGAAGACGCCAGAGTGCCGGGATAACGCCTGACGTCTCCACCATCTCTGGAGGTGTGCATGCCTGGGGATCATTGGATCTGTTTTTGCACACTTAACAAGACATCCTTTAGAATTATATCAGTTATATTAGTGCTCACTGAAAGGACAGATCGTGAAGCTGAGACTCCAATACTTTGGCCACCTCATGAGAAGAGAAGACTCCCTGGAAAAGACCCTGATGTTGGGAAAGAGTGAGGGCACAAGGAGAAGGGGACGACAGAGGACGAGATGGTTGGACAGTGTTCTCGAAGCTACCAGCATGAGTTTGACCAAACTGCGGGAGGCAGTGGAAGACAGGAGTGCTGGGCGTACTCTGGTCCATGGGGTCACGCAGCGTCGGACACGACTAAACGACTAAACAACAACAACATTTTATCTCCACAATCAGAATGAATTTCAGGAACCAAGAAAGTCGTATTGAAAAATATGACTTTTGAGCCGTCTAGTGCCAAGATGACAACTAAACATTCCGTTTTGGCGACTGTATCCTTTGTTTAAGGAGTCATTTGGCACCTAGCTTATATATCTTGAGTTTCTAACACTGCTGTAATCAAGTGGTGTAGAAATATTTTTAAATATACAGATAAATGGAGTCATGAAAGGATTAGGTTGGTGTCTTTGACATTAGGCTGAACCTTCAGAGACGCTTGACAGTGGCAAGAATCTTGTTGCTTTCTTAGGACCACCAAAGCCACGTGCCACCATAGGGGTGATCGCCTGCCTTTTTCCTTGCCCTTGCCTGTTCAATAGATGTTGTGGTCACTGGCGAGCATTTGTGGCCCATGTTGCTTGGTGTGTGTTCTGCCAAGCACGTATTGGCAGATCAGACCAATAGCATTGCTTCTGAAGCTGGTTACTGCAACACAATTAAATACAGAGCAATAGTAACCAGGAATACCCTCACCAAGGAAACCTGGCACCATCTCAATGCTTTTTGCTTATAGTTAAAAAAGTTCCCAACAACCTGCCAGCCCTGATTGAATAGGGATCATAGGATGCAATTTCTGCTACTCCCAGCAGAGAGAAAGCTCAGATCATATTCCGAGCCCTTGGTCCCAACTTCATTCAGATAAGTGAATAGACAACTGAGGCATAAATCTCCACTGCTCTCACCAGGACGAGCATGGGTCAGAGCTGAATTGTGAAACTCTTAATTCCCTATGGCAGAAGAAACAACTGCTGTATTCTCTTCGGCTAAATTAATGTCATTAGGCTGCTGCTAAAGAGGACCTCAGGGATGAGCTACATGTTCCATTTTTGATGGTAGCCTGGCTGTTCTTTTTTTCCCAATGAAAAGTTTTGTGGAGCAAAAGGAGCTGACTTATATCAAGTCAGGCTATTTTCCCATGTAGCTCAGTATTGTCTAGTACAGGTTTTCCCAAACTTGGGCCGCCAGCTGTTTTGGGACTACAACTCTCATCATTCCTAGCTAGCAGGACCTGTGGTCAGGGATGATGGGAATTGTAGTCCAAAAACAGTTGGAGACCCAAGTTTGGAAAACACTGGTCTTCTCTCACTTGCTTTCCAGGGTCTTGGACACTTGCTACTTGGAGATGACAGGGATTGAACCTGTGGACCTTCTGTATTCAAGCCATGTGCTCTGAGTTGTTGTCCCTCCCTGCTTTGGGAAGGGCTGATTGAGAAGACCATGAACCATTGGAGGGAGGGAGAGACTCGACTTCTTCCTCACCTATCCTTTCCCCCACTGACTAGACCCTTCCTCCTGCTTCTCTGCTCTCAGGGCCAAACCATTCTGCACATGGAATATCTCTCATGTCACATCTGATTTGGCCCTCAATCACTCTCTCCTAAAGTGGTTTTTCATTAAAGGAAAACAGAAAGACCATCTGTCTTCTGTTGCATGCATTTGTGTTATAGAGAGGGAAATGGCACTCAAGAGTGGGGAGAGTTATCCACCTCTCACCCCTTTACTTCTCCACTGTTTAGCCCAGAAGGTGCGTATCTTGCCAAATTTGTAGTAATGGCTTAACATAATATTCTGTTGGAAATGTATGAGGTTTGCTTGGGTGTAGAGGCTTCAGGGATGTGAAGAGCTGCTTCCCCATACTGCAATATTTCTTAAATCCTTTTTGTTTACAAAGTGCCCTTGGTTGCATTTTAACACATGCAAGGATTATTAGAACTCGGGGTCACTTTGGATTTCCAGTATAATGTTTGGATTTCTAGTATAATGGCATGATGTGGAATTTCCCCAGCTTCCAAGTCCAAGAGGGAATCCATTAGACTCCCATCACTGTGAGAAACCAACGTTGCCTTTTGCAGGCTCTGGTCACCTCTCAAAAAGGACATTGTAGAGCTGGAGAAGATTAGAAAAGGAAAACCAAATGATCATGGGATGGAGTGACTCCCTTTAAGAGGAAAGATTGCAGTGTTTGGGACTTTATAGTTTCGTGAGAAGGCAAGGAAGAGGTGACATCAGATTATGAAACTATGCATGTCAAGGAGAAAAGTTTTTCTTGTTCTCTTACATCACTAAAACTTGTGGAAATCCAGTAAAGCTGAATCTCAGAGGCAGAATTGGTCAAAAACTTAAAAGTAAAGGGACCCCTGACCATTAGGTCCAGTTTTAGCTGACTCTGGGGTTGCGGTGCTCATCTTGCTTTACTGGCCAAGGGAGCCGGCATACAGCTTCTGGGTCATGTGGCCAGCATGACTAAGCCGCTTCTGGCGAACCAGAGCAGCACACAGAAATGCCGTTTACCTTCCCGCCGGAGCCGTACCTATTTATCTACTTGTACTTTGACGTGCTTTTGAACTGCTAAGTTGGCAGAAGCAGGGACTGAGCAACAGGAGCTTACCCCGTCGCGGGGATTCGAACCGCTGACCTTCCGATCGTCAAGTCCGAGGCTCTGTGGTTTAACCAATAGTGCCACCCGTGTCCCTGGTCAACAACTTAGATGGCTTTAAAAGAGCTTTAGACATATTCATAGAGGACAAGGCCACCAATGATTACTAGCCACAGTGACTACATTCTACCTTCACTGTTCTACCTCTAGTTGCTTGGAATTGCAGGTGGGCAGAGGGCTATTGGACTCATGTCTGGCTTGCAGGCTTCCGCTGGGCAGGTTATTGACCTACCAGATCAACAGTGTGTCCCTCCCTGTTCTGTTTCCATTCCCATATTCATACACACTGCCATCTCCCTCATTCTTAACAAGAAGCCAAAGCCTGCCGTTGACCCTCCTGTCTAACATTTTTATTTAGCATTTTTTGCTGAAGATCTCCATGCTAAGGTGATCAATGCCAGGGCTGCTCAGCTTTGGAGTGAAGTTGTGGGCTCATATGCTGGAGTGCTTCTCTGTTTTAAAAACTTTCTGTGGACCTGGAAAACAACTAGTAGCATGTTGGAGAGGAAGATAAATTAGAATAACACTCCTTGACATGCTGGTTTTCTGTGCTGAGGAGTACAGTGGTACCTCGGGTTACATACGCTTCAGGTTACAGACTCTGCTAACCCAGAAATAGTGCTTCAGGTTAAGAACTTTGCTTCAGGATAAGAACAGAAATCGTGCTCCGGCGGCGCGGCAGCAGTAGGAGGCCCCATTAGCTAATGTGGTGCTTCAGGTTAAGAACAGTTTCAGGTTAAGTACGGACCTCCGGAACAAATTAAGTACTTAACCCGAGGTACACTGTATTTAATCAGGCAAGAGACTTTCTGCGTTCTGAATTAGTGAAGCCCAGAGTTGGACTTGTCATCTCCAAGGGAGAACTGGACTTGGGTCTTCCTCCTTTCTTTCAGGGTCGCTCAAGGTTTAATTCTTAGCCCCTATTTATTTTCTCTACATGGGTTGTGAAGGCACCAGAAATCAATCTCCTCTCTCGAGTAAATTTTAACTATCATCCTTGGAAATCCCTTGGAGGGATCATTAGGAGGATAACTCTCCATTAATTGAAGGAGGTGTGGCAGCTGGCAGAGCAAGGAGTAGGATGACGATTGGGTGGAAAAGACACATATAATTGGAATCCCTCATATGACTGGTAGACTATTCAAATTCACTCACATGGGATCACACCACAGAGATGAGGTTATTATTGCGCAAGGAGGCCAAGTATGGGAATATGGGGGTGAGGACATTAAAGCTAGAAAGAAGACTCTTACTCAATTATTTTTCCAAGGAGATTTAGTACATTTATTGTATTTGTTGATATGCCTTTGACATGAATTTGGCTCTGGCTTGTTTTATATTTTGATATACATGCTATGTTTTGTTACATTAGTTTTCATTCTGATATTTTGCGCCTTCTGTTAGCTACCTTGGGTTTCCCTTGGAAGGAAAAGCAGGATATAAGCGATGAAACAAAATGAGAGCAGGTGAAATCCAATCATATGGCTTTCAGTACCTCCGTCATCATGGATAAGGAAACTGTGACCCTCCAGATGATGCAGGAGAACTCCCACCATCATCCCTGACAATTGGCCAGGCTGGATGGGGATGAAGGGAATTGCAGTTCAGTAATGTCTAGAGCAGGGGTCAGCAAGCTTTTTCAGCAGGGGGCTGGTCCACTGTTCCTCACACCTTGTGGGAGGCTGGACTATATTTTTGGGGCGGGAAATGAACAAATTCCTATGCCCCACAAATAACCCAGAGATGCATTTTAAATAAAAGGACACATTCTACTCATGTAAAAACATTGATTCCTGGACCGGATTTAGAAGGCGTTTGGGCTGGATCTGGCCTCTGGGCCTTAGTTTGCCCACCCCTGGCCTAGAGCAGCCTTTCTCAACCTGTGGGTGCCCAGATGTTGTTGAACTACAACTCCCATCACCCCTAGCTAGCAAGGCCAGAGCTCAGGGATGATGGGAGTTGTAGTCCAACAACATCTGGGGGGCCACAGGTTGAGAAAGGCTGGTCTAGAGGGCCACAGGTTCTCCATCCTTGACACAGATGTTGATGATAGCAAGCCCATATCCCTGACTTTTTGTCCTTCACCCAGTCCCGCACCTCCACCTTCCTGATACAGTATTTCTTTTTCCTCATGATCTTGGGCTTTACAAGTCCATGTGTTTTATTTATGGCAACAAATAGTCTTTACATACTGACTACTGTGTTGGCGAACTATTAATCTTCCCTCCCTCTTCTCAGTTACTGTACATCCTCAGTTACTGTACATTTGTCAAGGTGCAAAGTTTTCGGAGTTTGTTTGGTCTTTAAATTCTCTCCTTTTTGGGGGCGGGGGGTTGCTGCCCCCATATTCACTCTGTTGCCATTTCACTGACTAACCCTATGCAGCACTGCAGAATCCTCCCCTTGTACCTTGACTTCTGCATCCTCACCCTCTAGCTTTAATTTTGCCAAGCTTCAGACCTGTTAGGCAAGGCAAGGCGACAATAATTATCCATGTTCTGGAAAATGGTTGATGGTAGAGCTGTAAGCTGCAGATGGATTCATTGATTGCCCTAGGGAGTGGTCTCAGCTGATTAGTGAGTTCATGACAGAGAGCTTAGGCGTATGCAGAGCAGATAGCCTGGAGATTACAAAGTTCACAAGTGCAGCATGTGATCAAAGTGTTAATGAACTCATGGTCTCTTGGACAATTCAGGTATGATGTTTCCTCATACTGTATGGTGGTTCCCATGGCAGGTGTAAAAAGAGGGACACTGACTGTGGCATTGGGGGTCCACAGCAGAACAGCTTGGAGTGGGGTAGCACCAACTTTCTTCTCCCATCGCTTCTCTGCCTAAACACAATGCTGATTGGAACAGAAATTGGCTATGTCATAGTAGGCCGATTCTATAGGCTGCTGCAAATGCAAAACGGCTTGGTCTTGGCTGTTACTTGGCCACCTTCTCTTCTCACTGACGTGTGGTGTTCTTTGCTTTGCTTTTTGCCCTAGGGTTCCCTAGACGGATTTCCTCATTTGCCACAAGAGATGTCCCAGCAGTGTTGGCAGGACGGCATCTGACCAGCTCCGCCGTCAGCCCCCACCCCCTACGTGAGTGCTCTCCTGTAGGCCTAGCTCAGCTCTCTAAACAGCTGTTTCCTCCTCTTTCCTGACCTTTCGTTGAGGAGCCACTTATCAACGCAGACAACATGAACTCCAAGAATGAGTCAGGTAGGCAAGGCAAGGGGTTATGGGAGGAGGGGGGCAGTGGTGTGGTGCTGTTCCCTTCATAGCTTTTGGGGGGGCATATGGAATTTGCCTGCTGGGATTTTGCAACTGTGCTTAGAGTGAATGTTAAAGGCATGAGGTGCCTCCAGTGCTAGTATTTAGGGCTTCTTTGCTATATGACACCCTCACGTTTGAAATAAATGGAACACTTTGGCCTACTGTACCCGGCTCTTCTGTCAAAAATGCTCCCGCAGCAACTTACAAGAAGAGGAGAGAAAGCAAACTCAGGCACCAAATTCTTGATGGTGCAAGGTTTGAAATGAGGTGGAAACAGACTTCCCACAATTCAGACATGGATGTTGACCCTGGCCGCTGAGAAATCATCTGGTGACCCAACATTCTGGAAATGGGAGAAAACCTCAGCCGTATGTGCTACTTCGTTCCACATAACTCCTGAGAACTTTACAAACTCCCTATCTGCATATCCTCAATCTTGGTTCTGTTTCTTAAGAAGGGCTTCAGCACCCGTCTTTTTATGCAGTGGTATTCAGCAGCAGCATGCTTCACTGACAATGTGCTGTCTGCCTTTCCACTGCAGTGAGGAGTAGCTACTGCAGTTCCTCTCTGCTTTGTCCCCAGGCTCTGAATAGTGGTTGTCCAATAATCCTGCACAGTAAGCAGGGGTGGTGCAATGATATGGAAGGCAGAAAGGCTACTCTGTTCAACTGTTTCTGATCCAGAGGACATAAAGTTACACTTGCAGAGTGCTATCTGGTTGTGGCAGCCCACTGGTGCAACTGCCATTCTGCCACTGCGAACTTCATTCTTGGCATAAGGCAACAGCCAAATCTGGTGGGTGTCCTGTTCTTGCAAAATATGTTGTGCAGCCGATATTCTACTTGGTGACTAGTTTGTGCATCTCTTTTAGGAGTAATTGCAACAGCAATCCCTTGCTGGTAAGGATTTATCAAACAGCAGTAGGGGCATAACTGTTCGTAAACTACTGGGAAGTTGTTTGTGTGAATGCTCCTTCAGTGATTCTAGATGGTGGTGGAATGTTGGGAAGAGAGAATGTTGGAGAGAGAATGTTATGAACCGACTAAAATCTCCTCTTGTCCCAGAGGAAACACTACTACAGTGGTACCTTGGTTCTCAAACTTAATCCGTTCCGGAAGTCCGTTCCAAAACCAAAGCGTTCCAAAACCAAGGCATGCTTTCCCATAGAAAGTAATACAAAACTGATTAATCCGTTCCAGACTTTTAAAAACAACCCCTAAAACAGCAATTTAACATGAGTTTTACTATCTAACGAGACCATTGATCCACAAACTGAAAGCAATAATGTACTCTACCATAAAATAAATAAGACAGTATTGTAGATGATAAAAATTGAAATTATTATTTTTTTCTTACCTGCACTCATTGTTTGGATGGGTGGCTTTTATCCATTTTATCCATTTCCGCAGTCACACAGTCAATCAGTATCTGAACTGGGTTCCACATGGTCACAAAAACAAATGAACTGAAAAAGCATTAAAAGCAAAAGCGCCAAATAAATAGCAAAAACAAAAGTGCCAAGCTTAATCCATTCCGGAAATCTTTTTGACTTGTGAAATATTCAAAAACTAAGGTGCAGGTTCTGATTGGTGCAGGCGCCCCAGAAACAATAGTTGACAGCCTCATCGGATGTTCGGCTTCTGAAAAACGTTTGAAAACCAGAATACTTGCTTCCAGGTTTTCGGTGCTTGGGAACCAAGGCATTTGAGAACCAGGGTAACAATGTAGAACGTATAATGCATGCATTATCTATGTATCTGGAGCAGCCCCTGCCAGCGGAAACTTGCATAACGTTATAGTAACAAATTTATACCTGTGATGCCATTCACGTCATAATATAATGCAGTACAGTGGTACCTCGGGTTACAGACGCTTCAGGTTGCAGATACTTTAAGTTACAGACCCTGCTAACCCAGAAATAGTACCTCGGGTTAAGAACTTTGCTTCAGAATGAGAACAGAAATCATGCCCTGGCGGCGCAGGGGCAGCAGGAGGCCCCATTAGCTAAAGTGGTACCTCAGGTTAAGAACAGTTTCAGGTTAAGAACGGACCTCCAGAACGAATTAAGTTCTTAACCCGAGGTACCACTGTACACATACATGCACATAGTTGTCCTCGCCTCTCAGCTCCTTGCAAAGATGAGCAAAAGCTCCCCTTTCCCCAGGAGCTTCTGTTATTAGAACCACTGACATTTTGCCTTTCTGCTAAAAACACAGCAGTCAAGGTGACTTACAACATCTTAAAAACAAGTCGAACACCACAACAAAATTGTAAGAGACAGTGCAGCAGCTAAATTAAATCACCATACAGAGTCAGCCTCTTTAGGTTCATCTGTTTTGTATTTTGGTGTCTGAACAACAACAAAAATTAAATAAAATTTCCTAAGCGCAGATTAGCTGGTTGACTCTGAACTGCTTGCAACTAGCCATGAAGGAGCATTTAGGATTGTGCTGGAAAACTTGCTGAAACTATCTGTGCGCTGTGACAGTGCCATTGAACTTCCCTGTGCTGAGGATGAATAGAGAAGAGTTTGAAAATGAAACGGCAAGCATCAAAATGCAGCCGTATTTAGAATACTGTATACAGTTCCGGTCTAATTAATTTTGAAAAGGATTAGAGTGGCACATTCATGATTGGCTCATTCATCAAGGTCCTGTAGTCATAATAGCTAAACGGATCCTTCATATTCAGAGGGATGTGCATGCCTCCGACAAAGTTTCTCTTGGGAGAAAACTGCTCTTGCCTGCTTTGTTCAGCTTCCTTACAGACAGCTGACCAGTCATTTACTGGGAACAAAATGGTCTTATCCAACAAGGCAGATCTTAAGCTCTTGAACAACGAGTCCACCCATCATGGAGCAAACACATTTATAGCCATCATGGAGCAAAGGCATTTATAGCCAGCAGAGAATAGAGCCTAACTGTCTGTCTGGTCTGCCCAGCTTCAGGGACCCATGTAGACAGGCTGCCAGACTCAAATGCAGAATCAGTTTCAACAATCAAGGCAATTGTGAGTATGGTAGGAGTTAGGAGAAGTCCCAGTAAAAGGCAAGGCATTGGTCAAATTCACAGCATCATTGGACATGTTCATAAGCTAGATTTTCTGGTTTATCATGATGTTATGAGCAACAAGCAACATGCGTGTGCCACTGACCAGCTGTTCTCGCTTCTCCCCTCTCGTGACATGAATGAGATGAGCAAACCAGGGAGCCTTGGCTTCCTGTTACTTCTGAGCCAGGGATTTTGTTGTTTTGTTGCTTCCCAATAAGCTGCAGTCTTCAAAATAAACTGAAGCCATGGTTTGTTGTTAGCATGCTAGAGTGCAACAAACCATAATTCTTGGTTTGGACATAATGGGAAGCCAAGGCTTCCAAGTTTATCTCACGTGCGATTGGGGAAGAGTGTTCAGTTGGCACACACTACTACACTCGCTTCTGATAAACCTTGAAAAGCCAGGAAGTCTGACTCATCATTATGTGAGAATTGTCTTTGCAGTTACTTTTACAATACAGTGGACGCTTGGGTTGCGAACGTGATCCGTGTGGGATGCATGTTCGCAACCCGCAGCATTTGCACATCTGTGCACTTGCGGGTTGCGATTCGGCGCTTCTGTGCATGCGCAAAGTGTGATTTAGCGCTTCTGCACATGAGCGACCACCGAAACCCGGAAGTAACCTGTTCTGGTACTTCCTGGTTTCGGCGGTTCGCAACCCCAAAAAAACCGCAACCTGAAGCGTCTGTAACCCGAGGTAAGACTGTAGTCTAATCCCAGGTAATCTTGTAAATCAAGGGTGGAGAACTGGATCTAGATCAGGGTTTTCCAAACTTGGGTCTCAAGCTGCTTTGGGACTACAACTCCCATCATCCCTAACTAGCAGGACCAGTGTCAAGGATGATGGGAATTGTAGTCCCAAACCAGCTCGAGACCCAAGTTTGGGAAACCCTGATGTAGATGGCAGGCAGAATCCCAAAATCTATCACCCCTACATGCCAGCTTGGACAGGTGGGCAGGACTTGTTGGTCATCTGATGTAATAATGACGTTGGGTTGAATGATACCTGCCAAAGTTTAGAGGGGGTTGCTGATCAGCTGATTGGCAGTTAAATCAGCCTCCTTTGAATACATGCTTTCAGTGCCAGTCAGCTGATTGGCACTGGGAATGTGCCTTCGAAGATGCTTGCTCTGGAGACGAAGAAACGCTGTGTTTAACAACGTTTTTAAACGGAGCATTTTTCCCTTGTAGAGGAAGCAATTTTGATTCAAAGTGCTGAAAGAAGCCATTTGAATCTAAACTACCTCCTCCAGCCCCCTTGGTTGCACTAGGGGTATTTCATAATAGTCAGGTTTTTTTCTACAATCATGTGATGTATAAATCTTACAAAGTACCATAAATAAGTAATAGTACCTAATATATATACTAAGCAGCAGTGTCAAATTATATGCAATATCATCCCAGGAATGAACTTGATGACACCTGTAAAATACAGAACCTCATAACCTAAGTTATTACGTGCTCATACTGGGTACAATTATGAAACATAATACATACCTAATAACATATAACCCGCTGAAAAATATTTTTTAAAAGCAAGTTCCAAACTCACATGGAGGAAACATTTGAAAAAAATATATGACGAAATTGCTGCTAAAAATTGCAATATAAAAACTGGCTTCTTTGGTGCTGTCATTAGTGAGTGTGGTGATAACGGTCTGGATTTGCTCAGCTAACACAGAAAAATTCCCGAAATGATAGAACTTCCCTGTCTTGGTCTGATTGGCTGGAGCATTATATAATGCTTTCTGGGTCATTTCAGCCCCGGTCACACATATTTGGCTGATGTGTCAAGACTGCTTTCAGCTCAGATTTGCATATTCCCCGCTTAGCTTGCTTTTGATTTCCACATTAACGGCGCAAGACAATTCCAACACGTGTGATCCATATTATGCATATACAGTATATATATATATATATACACACACACACTCTCTCTCTCTCACTCATTGGTACCTCGGGTTACATACGCTTCAGGTTACGGACTCCGCTAACCCAGAAATAGTACCTCGGGTTAAGAACTTTGCTTCAGGGTGAGAACAGAAATCGTGCTCTGGCAGCGCGGCGGCAGCAGGAGGCCCCCATTAGCTAAAGTGGTGCTTCAGGTTAAGAACAGTTTCAGGGTAAGAACAGACCTCCAGAACGAATTAAGTACTTAACCCGAGGTACCACTGTATATATAAAAATCATTTTGTGGAAGAATCCATGCATCCTTTTCATATTAAGGGTCTTCCATTAAACAAATCGCTTTAGTGGCCCTATTATGAGCTTAATATCCAGAGAGGGAGCTGCAGCTCAGAAGACTTCCTGGCAGTCTTCTCACAAATGTGAGGAGGTGAGTTGTGGCTTGACCAGTGTGGGGTAACGGTTAAGACGTTGGACTAGAATCAAGGAGACGCAAACATCACCGGGCAAACGTTGGGCCGGTCCCTGCCTCTCTCATCCTAACCTAGGAGAACAAAATGGGGGAGAGGGGAAGAACAAGATATGTCCCCTGTGCTGCTTAAGAACGTTACAAAAATGAACGAAGTACAACTCCTTTGGCATGACGTGTAGCAGAGGCGCTGCACGCCGACTTTCTCTTTGAATCAGCTTTGTAAAGGCCATATTAAAAAGCTATCAACAAATGCCGGGAGGTGCAAGATGGCAGTCTTGACGGTCTCCATAGCAACGCCACATTTATGTCTACTTCTGGCCTAGCTGAGAGTAAGCCCGTTTCCTGCCTTGTGAAAGCTGCATCAACGGGAATGCCACTTTTTTTGTCGCTGCTGGGGAGCCCTATTATTTATTTTCTTTCTTTCTTTCTTTCTTTCTTTCTTTCTTTCTTTCTTTCTTTCTTTCTTTCTTTCTTTCTTTCTTTCTTTCTCTCTCTCTCTCTCTCTCTCTCTCTCTCTCTCTCTCTCTCTCTCTCTCTCTCTCTCTCTCTTCTCTACCATGTCCCCCTGACGCTCGCTTGCTCTCTTATGTAACAAACAAGGGGGGGGGGGGTTGCTCAGCACTGGTGTTAAAACGGGTTGCCCAGGCCTGTATTTTTCTGCTGTTGAAAAGTGGCTACTAGGAGCAGCCTGAAATTGGAAGTTGCCTGTTTTCATAGTTATAGAACAGTTTTCTGCTGGTGGTGCATGCAGGCTCTGAGCCTAATTAACACTAAGGGAGGCTCTCCAACAACAAGTGATAGTAATGCGCCTAATATTTCTGTAGTGCTTCCCCCATGCCTCAGTGCTTGGAATATTTTGCATATATTTATCTTAATAACCCTTGCAATTCTCCTGTAAGGAAGACCAGTGTTATTATCATATATTACAGACTGGGGGAAAGGAGGCGAGTGCTGAAAGATAAGAGAAGGTGCTTAGATGAGCTGTGGTTTGAGCTGAGGATTTCCAGCTTAATAGTTTTTGCTCTTAAATCTTAAGGTATATATTATGTTTTTGGCAGAGTGCCTCTGAGCACGCGCAGAGCACATTCCTTTCTGCTGAGGGGAAGCCATAACACAGTAGCAGAGTTGCATGCTTTGCCTACAGAAATTCAGCTAAGGAAAAGAAAGTGTGTTAGGTAAGCCAGGCTGTTACTCAAACTCTGTATACTTCTATAACCCAGATGTAGGGATTAAATTAAATCACAGGATAATTTTTGGAACTTGTTTTTAATACTCAGGGCTCAAGCCTCTCTACGTGAGGTTTTACTGAAGTATACCTTTGTGCATGTTCAGAGTGCAGCTGTTTCATTAGAACAATTAGCATCCCTTACAAAGTCAGGGATAGAAGTCAAAGGATATATCTTTCAGGCAGGCTTGGGACATTGGCTGTTCCCTTTTTATGGAGAGTCACCAAATGTTCTCCCCAGTTGTGGGATTATATGTGATCCTGAGCTGAAACTGGCTTTTAAGGGCCAGGACTAACCCCTAGAACACATAAAGCAACAATTGCTATAATGATAAAATGTGCCTCTGCAACCGTGCAAAGTGCCTTTCTCCCACAACTAGCACTCTCCAGATTGGGAACTAGGGGGCAGTACAGGCTATCCTGGCAGAGGATCTGAATTCTAGGCAGGCTTCAAGAACTGGCACCACTCATTTTGGAAACAATTCCTCCATTTTTCCTTCTGGGATGAGAGAAGTCTTTAGTAATCACTTTTCCCATCTGTCCTTTGAGATCTCCTCAAAGGATGAGCAATGTGGACGTCCAAATTAAATGTCTCTTGTTGACCACAATGCTGGCTGGCCCTCCATACAAAGAGGATGTACTTGTTCCTACCCTGAAAAGCTTATGTGCAGCCTCAAGGCCCAGTCTGAATGAAATTAATTATGCCCATACGGGAAATGTGCTCTGACTGCATCCAAAATCAATTGGGTGAACTTCTTGTGACACAAATAATGCATCGCAACTGTAAAACCGGTCTGTCCACTAATGCTATCTATTTTATTGGAGCGAGTGTTTCCTTGTCAGCCCCACACTTAAGCAATTTATAGCTATAGCAGCAGGGGAGAGGAGGGACCCAAGTTTGGAAACATCTTCACTATACCTTTAAAGTACAGCCGTACCTCGGAAGTGGAACAGAATCTGTTCCGGAAGTCCATTCGACTTCCAAAACATTCAGAAACCAAAATGCGGCTTCCGATTGGCTGCAGGAAGCTCCTGTAGCTAATCGGAAGCTGTGGAAGTCACGTCGGACGTCGGTTTCCAAAGAACGTTTGCAAGCCGGAACGCTCACTTCCAGGTTTGCGGCATTCGGGAGCCAAAACATTTGACTCGCAAGGCGTTCAGGATCCAAGGTACGACTGTAGTATGATACCGCTTTAAGCAGTCCTGGCTTCCCCCAAAGAATCATGGGAACTGTAGTTTGTTAGCTATCCCACCCCCCTCATTCATCTTCACAGCAGTCACCAGCATATTTTAGCAAGACACCCAAAGACAATGGAAGGAGGATAGGAATGTGGCAAAGCATCTACAGAAGGTAACTGAGACACTAGATCAAGGTGGGTGAGATGACTTGGGTAGGGCAGAAAAGAGATGATCAGGGAGTGCAAACATCTCAGGAGCCAGGGTGAGCACAGTCTGTCACCTGCTAAGCCCCACACCCTAGCAGGGGACCTCTGTGAGTCCCATAGGCCTGCAGCATCTCTTCCTGCTCACTGCTTTCCCTCTCCCTCTGGCCTAAAGGAGGTGAGCAGTTGAACAGTGGTGGCTGTGAGGAGCAGCAACTGGTTGGTTGCCCACTCGCTGCCTCTAGCAAGTGAGTTGGTGGTCCGGACTGGCCCAATATATTTTGCTGCCTGAGGCAAAGGAAAAAGATGGCGTTGTGCAGCACTTCAGCCCCTGTATATGGGTAAGAACAGAGGAGAAGTAACGATAATATCTCTCAGGAACTGGAACTTGATATTGCTGGTTTTTATTGTAAGCCTCTTAACCTACTGGGCTACTGCACCATGGCAGACTCCTTTGGCCTTACTATTGTATAGTCTATATGCTATCCCCACACAAGCACAAGGTCTTTTTCTTGCAAAATAGTTATCTGCATGATGCAAATGCTTGTATGTCACTTAAGAACATAAGAAGGGCTATGCAGGATCAGACCAAAGGTCCACCTAGCCCATAGCTGTCAACTTTCCCTTCTTCTTGCAAGGAATCCTATTCGGAATAAGGGAATTTCCCTTAAAAAAAGGGAAACGTTGACAGCTATGACCTAGCCTAGCATTCTGTTTCCTACAATGTCCAACCAGGACATGAAGGAAGTTGTTGTTTAGTCGTTTAGTTGTGTCCAACTCTTTGTGACCCCATGGACCAGAGCACGCCAGGCACTTCTGTCTTCCACTGCTTCCCGCAGTTTGGTCAAACTCATGCTGGTAGCTTTGAGAACACTATCCAACCATCTCGTCCTCTGTCGTCCCCTTCTCCTTGTGCCCTCCATCTTTCCCAACATCAGGGTCTTTTCCAGGGAGTCTTCTCTTCTCATGAGGTGGCCAAAGTATTGGAGCCTCAGCTTCACGATCTATCCTTCCAGTGAGCACTCAGGGCTGATTTCCTTCAGAATGGAGAGGTTTGATCTTCTTGCAGTCCATGGGACTCTCAAGAGTCTCCTCCAGCACCATAATTCAAAAGCATCAATTCTTCGGCGATCAGCCAGCTCTCACTTCCGTACATCGCTACTGGGAAAACCATAGCTTTCACTATACGGACATTTGTTGGCAAGGTGATTCCTCTGAAGGAAGTAGCCCCCTCCTATTGTTGTTTTGCTTTACAGCAGTTAGGATTCAAATACATATATTGCCTTTGGACTTGGAGCTTACAGCATTATGAAAATATTAAGAATAGCTGAAGTGGGGCTTTGGATCTGTTTAATAAAAGCAGAGCTGGAACCTTGTCTATTGTTTCTTCCCATATAGCCTTCCTAACCTCTGGTTTAGGGCATCAGGGCTAAGGACTACTGTTCCCTATGTTTCCAAACTCTTTTGGTCAAATTTCTGGGGAGAAAAATAGGCTGAGTAATGTTGCTGCCAGTTGACAGATGCTTTGTGTTTGCATTTGCTAAGAGAGTTCTTCACTTACAATCTTGTGATTAGTGTTGTTGTGTGATGTTGCTATGGGCTATGCGAGTTGTTGCTTTGCACCCAGGTATAGTTGAGTCACTGGCCTGCTTCGCACATCACATTAAACCATAGTTAAAAATACCGCTGAAATTGTGTGTGTTCTGCTCCTTCCTTACTCCTGCTGGGAAACAAACCATAATATGGCTTGCCATGTTTTCTGTTCTTAAGCTCATGATTTGTGGGCCTGGAAGACATGACAAGCTAGACCATTACTTGTTTGTCCGGGGCAGCAGGAGTGGGGAAGGGGCAAAGCACCTGCAACTTCAATTATGGTTTATGTTTTACGGTTTATGTTTTAGATATATTTTATTAAATTTCCAGAAATTTCACATAAACATTCCAATACATATTAGATTTTTGTTTGGTTTTGTTGTCTTCCCATCCAATTTTCCATTGGGTTTTTTCCCCCTCCCCCTTGCTGTCTTCCCTCCCTTATATCATAACAATGGTACAATAATCTCTAATATCTTCTGCCACTCATAGTTCAAATTGCGAATTCATCATAATATTTCTTTAAATAGTCCAATTCTTCCATAAAGCAATCATTGTGAAGTTCTCTTATTTTAACTGTTAACTTTTCTGATTCAGCATAGTCCATTAAACCATAATTATTGCCACTAATAATTATGGTTTAATGTGATGTGCAAACTAGGTCATTGTATAAAATTACACTTGGCGTAGATTAAACATTTCTCCCTTTCTCATAGTGCTAGAATTCGTGGTTACAGTAAGCCCACATCTTACGCAGACAGTACATTCCAGGGATCGTGCCTAAAGACAAAACTGCGTATAGTCAAAACACGCTGGGTGCAATGGCGGGTGGGATTGCAAAAGACTCTTTCCCTGGATGCCCGTCCCCTTTCTGCCCCCTTTTTATTTTATTTATTTTGCCATGCTCATAAAGCTGAATGTGCACAAGTGAAATGCATGTAGGTTGCAGTCTTATGTGTAGTTAGTGAAACCGATGGGTAGTAGATTCAGGAGAAAATCTATTTTTTTGGAGTGCATCAGGGGTGTTGCTAGGTGCTTTTGAGAAATCTGGGTATAGGCACAGGATTTAGATTTGCATAAATGCATAGAATGTCTCTGGGCAAAGTTAAGAAGTGGGTGGCTGGGGTCTCACCAGCACTGATTATGGCTACTAGCTAATGTAGCTTAAAAAGAGGATTAGACAAATTCACAGGTCATCCAGTCAGTAGCTATTTGTCATGATAGTTAAATGGAACCTGTGTGGTCCCGGGAGTATACCACTAAATATCAGCTGTTGGGGAGTAGCATCATAAAAGGGTCGCCATACATTGTTTGTCGGCTTCCTAGAGGTGTCTTGCGGGCCCTTGGGGGGAAGCAGGATGCTGGACAAGGTAGGCCTTGGCCCTGATCCAATTGGCCTCTTCGTGCATTCTTACATAGTGTAGGATGCTGACCTCACTGGTATCCATGTGACTGCCTTGCTGGATCGGGACGCGGGTGGTGCTGTGGTCTAAACCACTGAGCCTCTTGGGCTTGCTGATTGGAAGGTCGGTGGTTCGAATCCCCGCGATGGGGTGAACTCCCGTTGCTCTATCCCAGCTCCTGCCAACCTAGCACTTCGAAAGCACACCAGTGCAAGTAGATAAATAGGTACTGCTGTGGCAGGAAGGTAAACGGCATTTCCGTGCACTCTGGTTTCCGTCACGGTGTTCCATTGTGCCAGAAGCGGTTTAGTCATGATGGTCACATGACCTGAAAGCTGTCTGTGGACAAACGCCAGCTCCCTCGGCCTGAAAGTGAGATGAGCGACGCAACCCCATAGTCAACTTTGACTGGACTTAACCGTCCAGGGGTCCATCACCTTTTACATTACCTTGCTGGATCCTAGGATCAGGCTGTAAAATTCTGTGGAACGGGTGACACATTAAGGCAAGGGTAGGCAACCTAAGGCCCATGGGCCGGATGCGGCCCAATTGCCTTTTCAATCCGGCCCGCGGACGGTTCAGGAATCAGCATGTTTTTACATGAGTAGAATGTGTGCTTTTATTTAAAATGCATCTCTGGGTTATTTGTGGGGCATAGCAATTCGTTTATTTCTCCCCCCAAAAATATAGTCCGGCCCCCCACATGGTCTGAGAGACGGTGGACCGGCCCCCTGCTGAAAAAGGTTGCCGACCCCTGCATTAAGGTGATTAAGGGTTAGATTATTTAGGCAAGGTTAATCTTTGGGTTTTAATCAGTTCTAGATTTCATCTTAGATAGCCAGGCTCAGCTTTGGGTTTTAATCAATGCTAGGTAATGTTACAGGCTTGCCACCACTAGAGCTTGGCAAATTGTATAAACAACTGTATGTCACCAAATACCTTGCAGCTGTTCAGAAAAATTAAGTAGGCAAAATTTCCTTGTTCTCCAAAGAACGTAAAAGCCACACTGTTCTATAGTTTACAGCGGAAAAGGAGCTCCTAACCACAAACCTCTGGATCTGAAATGTCTGTAGCATTTACTTTTCCATCCGCTGCAATCATTTTTCCTTGTTAGAGTAAATTTTTTGAGGTTTATTTTTTTGGGGGGCGGGGAGTTGTTATTGAGTAAATCCTATGTTAGAATCACTGTTATCATGTCCCCATGTAATGGACAGGAGTTTTGACTGTGGTAGACATATTTTTGTGTGTCTCTCCTTTGAAAAAAAGAGAGAGAAGAAATGCTTACGCTTCTAAAAACTTCTTTAAACATAAAACTTAACAAAAAACATGTTTTGCTGTTTGATAGCAATATATTTTATCTACACTCCTGAAACAGCACACTGCAAATGTAACAGATGTATTGGCTTGAAGGAAAAATGCCTCATCCTTGAGTTACATAGACAAAATATTGCGGGTGTACTGTTGAGGAGGTGTTATTCCCTCATAACAAAAGCCTTCCTCTGTGGGGGGAAGATATCTGGATCCAGCAAAAACAGAACACTTGCCCCATGAAAATATATTCTCCTGAAAGGTCATTTCAAAGTTTTTCAGGGCTTGGGGGCAGGGATATCACTGTTTGCAGCCTTGGTAGCTGCCTTTTCTAACATCATTTTCCTTTTGCACAATTACATGGTAGTAAAGCAAAAAATTGTATGTTTGTCCATCTGCTTTCTGGCTAGGCAGGTGGGGGTTTAAGACAGGAAGCCCCGTGGTGTGGTGACTGCTCCTCCTGAGGTAAAAATCAAGGCCTCAAGGTGAGTAGGGCAGCCATGTGGAATATCGCCTTTCCTTGTATAGTGACCCTCTCCCTTGACGTGAACCAAAGGCCAAGCATGCAGAGAGGGGTGTGGGGACGAAAGGGCTCTTGTCTTCTCTCATCCCATCATGCCTATATAAATAGCTTATTTGACGTCAAGTCCAAAATAAAGTCCAAAAGCACAGGAGGGAGGGGGTAGAGGGAAGGGGTAGAGTGCTATAAATAACACAGGGCTATTTTAAAAGCCTAGGTTTTAAATTAATGTGCTGGTAAATACAGGCCTTGCTCTTGACCTGCCTCGAAATATCCAAACGGCTGCAGTGATACGCAGTCTGTGACCTATTGCTGTAGCATGTGGGGAATATGAAGAGCCAGCTTGAGTTTATAGGACCCTTATATCTGAGTAGGCCGTGGCTTTTCAGTCATTCAGCCACAAGCCTTTCTCAAGTCCACCTGGCGATGCCATGGACTGACATTCTGTTTTTCCATGTGCATCTTGTTATCGTGGCTGGGTTGGATGCAGAGAGAGAGAGATATATACACACCTGGGAACTGAAAGAGCGTTGGATTTTGACTCCTCCACTGCCCCGAATTAATTGCGAGGCCTTTGTCCGTCTTTTGTTTCCTGTCTGTGAAAACAGGATTAGCAGTGATCTATCTCTCAGGGTTGCGAGCATGATTTAACAACCCGTTATCTTATGCAATAAGGATATTGCGCAAGTAAGATTGCTAACCACCTCCCTCTGGACAATCCTCCTGCTCTGACTTCAGTACAGAGTCATCTAAGATCTTGCTGTTGATAGCAAAGGATTTTGGTAGGCCTGCAGCCTGAGGTTTTGTGATGAAGGGTCCTAAAGAGGAGGAGGATAACTGTATAGCTATGTACGGTATCTGAAGTTATTAATTTGTATTGGTTTGTGACACTGCCTGCCTGCTTTTAATTATATCTTCACAACTAAGAGGGCTAAAGACTTGAATACGCTTTAAAAATTAAAGGTAAGCATGCAGGAACAGCTTCGAGGATATTTGTGTTTCCTTATCTCCCACAGTTAACATTAAGGGGCCATGCCTCCTGCAGGCAGGGTGCTGCCACAGTAATAGTGAATAGTGAATAGCCACTGAGCGCAACTGTTGAGGCTTGAGGGATAGAATGGTATGGAAGAAACTGAGCAGGCATTGCTGAATCTCTTATGGGTCAGAAGTCAGATATGTTGGTGTTTCTTTAAAAAGAGGTGTGATGTGTGGAAGGACTCTGAAGATCATTTCTGCAGTTGTCCTACACTTGGAGGCTGGGGTGCTCTCAGAAATGCAATGTCATTGGCAGGTTAATGATCTGCATGCTCACCAGGATGGAGAAGGAAACTGATCATGGCAAGCAAAAGTGTTGACTAGGAGGTCACTGCTTTGTTTTGTTTAAAAAATACAAGTACAGTGCATGTACGTAGGAAAACTGTGGGTTCTAGAATCCTTCCCTTCCACCCCTGCAGTTCTGTGATTCTCATACAGTAAGGACTGCCTCTTCGAAGATGGTGCCTGTAACATACTAAGGTACTTTGTCAGAAGGTTGACTCCATAACCTAGTCAACACATCGCAGTGAACCATGGTTTACCATGAGCATGGAGCACCTAGTTTGCCACTCACCCGCGATCATGGTTTGTTTTTCTCCAAACAAACCATGATGGGTGAGCCAAGAACAAACCTTAATCTTCACACCATAATGTGTTTGGAGTAAAAGCAACCAAAACAAAGGAGAATACTCTGCAAGAGCATAAGAAACAATATATGTTTGTTTTGCATGCAGTCTTGTTTTGTCTGCTTCTAAATAATTTTCGATACCATTTTTGTTGTTTTGGGGTTTCTGTGTTTTTGTCTCGAGCAAAACAATCCACAGTATGGGTACAATGCTAAGTCAGGGATCTTCGCTTGCTGATATCAGAGGAGTGCAGTAAGCTGTGACATGCAAACACAGCTTGTGTTGTCCACATCCATTGACTGGCCATGGCTCTCCAGGGTTGCTGGCAGGGCTCTTTTCAAGCCCTGCCTGGATATGCCAGGGTTGAACCTGAAAACTTCTCCACGCAAAGTATATGCCCTGCAACTAAGCTATTCCCCCACTCCCACCCCCGAGCTTACCATGTATGGTATGGAGTGCATGCATGCCTGGGAATAAGCGCCACTGAACGTGATGGGGACTTAGGTTCTGAGTTAAATGTGTAAGATTGCAACGTAAGGCAGGGGTCAGCAAACTTTTTCAGCAGGGGGAAGGTCCACTGTCCCTCAGACCTTGTGGGGGGTGGGGTGGCGGACTATATATTTTTTTGGGGGGGGGGGAGAGAACGAATTCCTATGCCCCACAAATAACCCAGAGATGCATTTTTAATAAAAGCACACATTCTACTCATGTAAAAACACCAGGCAGGCCCCACAAATAACCCAGAGATGCATTTTAAATAAAAGGACACATTCTACTCATGTAAAAACATGCTGATTCCTGGACCAGATTTAGAAGGCAATTGGGCAAGATCTGGCGCCTGGGCCTTAGTTTGCCTACCCATACTGTAAGGCATGCACATGCATAGGGCTTGTGTTAATAAGAGCTGGTGAA
The DNA here is from genome assembly GCF_964234715.1 of Podarcis melisellensis. Taxonomy (NCBI): domain Eukaryota; kingdom Metazoa; phylum Chordata; class Lepidosauria; order Squamata; family Lacertidae; genus Podarcis; species Podarcis melisellensis. The sequence continues at coordinate 36,921,698 of NC_138545.1, read as the reverse complement.
AGGGATACCAAGGATTTCAAAAACCTTTTGAAAATCAGAATGCCCTTTGGACACCACACTGGTTATGATGCAGCACACCAGTCTACTGTTTGTTATTTACTGGGAGGGACAAGGATGGGCCAGTACAGCATCAGTTAACTCATTCAAGATACTCCATGTAATAAAAAGGCATGCTTATTAATTCCATTGACAACAATTCATACCTCACTTGATAGTCTTACCTTCTGTCTGTCTGTCTCTTTCTCTGTGGTTTTTTGTTTGCTTTTATAATCAGGCTCCTAACTGTTGAATATAAGCAGTGCAATGCTTTGTGAAAACTCAGGATCAGAGATTTTGGAGTTTGCGAATTTCCAGTGGCCAGGAAGTTGCAGCTTCAGTGCAGATGCCGATATACAGTGGTAACTCAGGTTAAGAATTTAATTCGTTCTGGAGGGTCGTTCTTAACCTGAAACTGTTCTTAACCTGAGGTACCACTTTAGCTAATGGGGCCTCCTGCTGCCGCCACACAATTTCTGTTCTCATCCTGAAGCAAAGTTCTTAACCTGAGGTATTATTTCTGGGTTAGCAGAGTCTGTAACCCGAGGTACCACTGTACATAAGTTGTCCATAACCGTACACATGACTTATTTGGACATAACATTTTAGTTACTGTGATGTTTTTCTTTGTTTTGTTTTGTTTTGAAGAGTACATGCCTTGTTAATATCTCTTAACAGTTGATGTAGGATTAGCATTCCTTAGCATTCCTTTTTAAATCACGCCCCCCTCCCAAGGAATACACGTTTGAAATCCCTGGGCTTTAATGAACCGGCCAGGCTCCATCTGTAGGTAAACTGTGGCATCCACAACACAGAAACGGCCATCCCACCCCCTTTTGTTCTTGCCTTGCTTCCCCTTCTCTTGGCTTGGCAGCTGGCACAGCCTTTCCTCCCCGGGGAATCTCTTCCACTGACCCCTGTGGTTGAAATGCAGCTTCTGATAGGCAGGCAGCTCCTCTTGCCTGAACCATCCCAGCTCCCAGAGAGCTTGGCTGGGTTTATTTATAGCTGGCTCCTCCCCTACGTTCTATTTCAGGTCACCCCCGGCAGAAGCCATCTCGCTTGGTGGCAGGGATGAGAAACAATCGCAAGAAGGGAGCCTTGCGTCTCACGAAAAGGGGCCTTTTGTGAGAGTGCCAAAGAGCCGAGGGCTCTCCTTTTTTTGTTAGATCTCTCCTCTGCTAGAGACTAGATTCATTGTCCTGGTGTTTTGGGTTTTTCTTTTTCATGCCTGAGGAGATGTTGCTTCAACCCCTCCTTCCCTGGTGAATTGAGCCACACCTGAGATGTAAACCTTTTTATCCCCCCCCCTTTGCATCTTTTTCGCCTCTGCCTCCTTCTGCATCTTCCGACTCTCCTACCCTTTCCTTCTGGAGTTGAGAAAATAGTTCTATCCCTTCCACTTCTCTCCCCTGCAAGGAGATTTTCATCTGCAACTATTTTGTTTTCCTTCCCTGGTGGCTTTGATTTATTCTTGGGGGTTTTCCTCGCCACTGCCGCTGTTGCTGCAAAACAATTTAACTTTTTTCCCCAAGAAGAAGACGACGCTTCCACAAGGAGGACAGATGTGTGTGTGTTCTTCGCGGCTGGCTTGAGAGGGGAGGGGATGTTGGATGGTTTGAGATGGCAATATAGCCTAAAAAGGGACACCTCCCCGAAGCCTTTGGTTGTGCAACGACGGATTGTCGTAAAGGGAAGCTGCAGTGGAATAACGGCAGTGTTTGCAATCACTCCTTGGCATGCTTCTTGTATCCTCGGTGTGGGGACTGCCAGAGATGTTGCAGACAATTTACGAAACTGAATCGTGTTTTTCTTCAGATGGAGTTTCTGGACACGAGCCATCGCTGGAACTCCTGTCACGGGCACAGATCCACGCCATACCTGTGGCAGGTGAGTACCATGTAGTGTCTGTGAGATGGGCTTTAAGGGTGGTGATTTTTAAAGTACAGCAGTCAAGTGTGTTTGAGGTTTGGTCTGGAACTTGGGACAATGGGACATAATGAAGTGGCTGATATGTTTAGTGCATTTGGGGGGGGGGAGTGTCCCTGAACATCTGAGCCTCAGCAATGGGGCTTGGTTTTGTATAGAATCTGGTCCAAGTGTGGCTGAGAAAAGAGCTGGACAAATCCCAGAGTCCTAGAATTGCCCCCATTGAGAGATAATCTAATATTTGTCCAGCACTTGAGCCTAAAATAAGGAACGTTCATTCTTAAAAATATGATGCTATCACTTAGTGTAGGAATATGTTTGTACCTCCTGGCTATGGATTTTCCAGGTGAAATTAATTTTAGGTTTGTGGCGAGTACTTAATTTGAACCAGAGTTCAGTTCTAAATTGGTTTGTAAACACTAGGGTCCAACCATGGCAAAGTAGAGTGCCTCTGATCATGGGAAGAGTGTTCCTCTCATCACGGAAGAACCACAGTCAGTTTCTCCCCTACACGAGAAAATTAGGATGCCAGATTTCCAGCACTTGAGGTCCAGCACCTATTTTCAAAGCAGTTAACCCCTTGAACTGTAGCTTGACAGGACCCAGAATTGTTTTTCAAAGTTACTGCTCATCCCGGAGCACATTAAATAATAAGAGTGCTCCATAGCATGTGCAGAGGGCATCTCCATTTGTTCAGGCTCAGCTTTATTATTCTGTTAAATAACCTGGATCAGCCTTTGCAGAATGCAAAATAGCGAAGGCTTGAATTTCAGAACCTGATCAACAGTTTGGGATTGACGGGGCCCATTTTGATATTAAGTGGTAAAATAGATTCTTTTGTTGGTTCTGACTAAAAGTGAAAGTTATTTGGCCATCTCTTTGTAGCTAAAGTTTGCAGTATGTTCCTCTGGTTGGGATTGATTTGTAGGCTGGGGAGAGTCTAGTCTGTTTTCCTTCTGTATTCCCATAAAATAGAAATAGCAAAAGAAGCAACTAGGGGCTTCCAGCCTGTCATCTTTTAGCAGCAGCAGTGCACCTTGATGCATAGTGAACACATTGGGGTCCTGCGCTGAACCTTTTCTCTCACTTATCTCTTGCCCATAAGTCATATTCTGTCATCTGCTGGCATACTAGGGTTAGCCAACATGCATGTTTCTGCACATGGATTGTATTTGCTGGAATGGAGTGAGAGCCTGTCTTACTACAAAAAACGTTCCAGCTGTCTCAGAGCAAGGGAACAGCCCCATTTCTGAGCTGAAGTGCATTTGTAAATAAATCCAGCTGAAGTGGGAAAGATGGAAATGCATCTCACACTAGGAAATCTGGGGTTATTAAATCACAGTTGAGCTGAGCCCTGTTCTGTGCAGTACTTAGCATCACAGTTAATCCTGGCTTGTTCCTATTTTATATGTTGTGCGGCTCGCATGAATGTAAAAGGAAGTCCTGACCTCTGAAAGTGCTCAACACCATTAGAGCAACACCTGAATATTAATTCCAGGAACTGCTTTCTTCTTTTCCATAGTCTTTGGTCTGCAAATGTTATGAAGGGTGTTTGTGTTTGCTAGCACATTAACTGGGCTAGTCTCCTAAGTGAATGGCTTCTGGGGTGGCTCTCCCCATCGCAACTTCAGTGCAAAAGGCTATATTGCAATACCACATCTGGAGTTTCAGTTGCAGCCCATTAGATTCAGGATTGTTCTCCAATCTTGAGCCTCAGGAGCCGGCACAACTTAGAGGGTGATGTCGCATTTCATCCAGGTGCCTCAGACTTCTCAAAATGTGAAGCTGGTCTGATAGGAATTCAAACTATTTCCCCAGAGCTGTAAAAGGACATACACTCATAGGTCTTGATCCTTATCTCATTGTTGATTACCCAGTAAAAGTCCGGTGTGAGAACAGGTTGATATAATAAAAATATGGGGCATAATTCATTTCCCCATGTGCTCCTGGAGTCTCTTCCTTCTTCCTTCTCTTCCCTGCCAGCTCTTGACTGTAAAATGCAGTACCTGCCATGGGAGGCTGGTGATGACCTCTCCCATATCTAGATGCAATGGGCACACAGTCTTCGCCAACCAGGGCCACACGCTCAAGCTTCTCCTACTTGGAGCACAAGTAACTTGCATACGCATCTATGGTGTGGGGTGAAATGTCTAGGTTTCCATGTGGGATGTGCTCCCGAGCCTTCCAATAATAACATGTGTATTGCCAAGTGCTTGTCCCTAGCCAGTGGGAAGGAGTGGTCCTCCTTTTTGTGTGTGTGGTTTCGAGATACCTCCTTCCTCTGTAATACGTGGCTCAGTCATTTGAAGCATCCAGAACGATTTATTCTGCAAGTATTTGCTGTGGCACAAATGCTTTCTGGTAGTGATGGACTGGTGTCTCGGTTTCATGAACCGAGGGGAGGTAGGGTCAAATGCTCCTTTGTGTGTTGGGATGGGGTTTGGATAATGACCCTTACGTTACTGTGCACAGGGGTTCCTGGAGGAAAAGGGCAAAAACAGAGCCTTTCTCAAGGAATGGAGGTTTTTTGTGCCTTTATTTGCAAACCCAGAAAGATGTCACGGTGTGGAGAGCCTTGTGTCTGAACGAGGCTGTTGCAGCTAAATTATTTCTTGCAGCTTTTATTTTTAAAAAGCTGGATGGACATCTGCTAACAATCCTTCTATGCCTAGCATATTGTTGGAGTTAAAACAAGTTATTGGTTCTTGGGGCAGTGCTGCATATTGAGAAACTCCAGTGTGCTCACCACAAAGAAGTGTGTAAACAGATTTAAACATCTGTGCGCGTGCATCTAGGGAAATAGGTGTTCAAAGATATGTGCCTGGTTGACTTGTGCAATTTACGTGCTTGTTCTGGAACACATCAGGGTAACACTGGTACCTGTGCCGTAATCGTAGCCTGCTGAGTAGCTCAGCAAAGAAATGAGTTGCCTAGGGAAGTTATGTAATCTCCTGCCTTGGGAGATTTCTAGCTGTGGTCTACACATGCAGCAAAATGAGGTGGGAATGAGGTAGTAGAATGGACTGTACCACTTTAGACTACAGGTGGGAGAGCACATTTTTGTCGTGTACCCCTGCACAAACAACAACAGTCTTCAATTACTCCCTGTGCAACAGGAAGCATACCAGACTACACTACTTCCCTCAGTGTGTTAGGGTGTTATGTTTTTAATTAATCTGCAGGAATTTGTTTATTTTTCACATAGGGTAGCATGAAAAAATGCAACTCCTACCTGCAGTTAGAGCATTCTCTATCCCTTAAGTATTATATCACCTCATACTGCTGCATGCGTAGACCAGGCTAAAGTCTTGGAATCTAGACTTTACAGAAGTAGGAAAAGCTGGAACAGAAGGGAACTTGTCTGCTTTCCCTGTTGTTTTGTAAAACATAAGCCAGGTTTGAGTCAGAGGTAGCAACTTTGTTGGGACAATTTGCTATTCCAAAGGTTGGAAGAAAGTTGTTGAATCTCACAGCTGACCATATGTTTGGAGTTTGTATGTGTGTGTAACCTTAACCAAACCTCGCACACTAATATCTGTTTTTATGTTTCTTTAGCTTTTCTGGATGGAGATTTTCAGGAAGCTGCGCCTTGGTTTTTGAAATGTTTCGGGAGTCGAACGGACTCCCAGAATGGATTAAATTCGAGAACCAAGGTACTACTGTAACTCCCATCATCCCTGACTGTTGGCTTTGCTGGCTGGGGCTGATGGGAGTTGGAGTCCAGCTGCATCTGCAGGGCACTATTTTGGCTACTCCTGCTTTAGGTACATAATGTTCTGCCACGGGATCTCTTTCATCTCTATGTATCTGCAGAGAGTGTGATATTGCTAAGGCATCTATTCTGTGCAGTGCTATGAAGACCCAAGTGTCCATTTCTGTAACATTGGGTTGTGCTGATCTGGGAACAAGGGGGATGTTCCCAGATAAAAAATCTAGAAAGGAAATCTAGATTGGCGACCCCTGCACCTATGCTAAATGTTCTCCAATGGTGGTCCCCAGCTTCATTTAGGTAGTCCACAATGTGTCTGTGGATTTGTGGTTGAGGAAGGGGGACAATACACCCTTTGCCTTAAATACTCATATTGATCTTTAATTGTATTTTGACTGCTGCTTTTATTTCTTGGAATGTATTATATTTTTATTGTACGTACTGTGTTGCCGTTTGAATTAAAATGGATTCAGATTGTAATACAACGAAATACAACATATAAGCAATAAAAGAAGCAATAAAAATGCAATTAAAAATAATACAACATCTAGCCCAGTGCACTGCAATTGCTACAAGAAGCAGAAAAATCATTAAGTGAGCCACCAAGACCCTATGCAATTTTCCAGTGGTCTGTGGGAGGAAAAGTTATGGAATCTCTGGCTTAGACAAAAGAAGGCTAAATAAGAAACATTGATAGTTTTCATTCAAAAGGATAATGGAAAGACCTGAGAGAATGATAGGCCATGTAATTAAATGAGGATAGGAGAAGAAACTACATAAGACTTTTAAACTGGAGGGAGGCACATGAAATGTTCTTGGGGGGGGGGGACTTATTTGGGGGAATGGAACTACACATTACCCTCAATCTCACATCAGAAAAACTTGATGGCCCTTTAGTCTAAGGAACTGTCGTGTTTAACTCCTGTTAGTGGCAAAGAGCAATTATGATGATGCAACAGAGTGTAAGGAACAACTAGAATTTCCTGACTTGCTTTGTAAAATGCTGGACTGAATTTAACTGTATAAAGAGAGAGGGGGGGTGATGTCTGCAAATAGGAATTTCCATTCATCCTTCTTCCGTTATAACAAAGCTAAAGAGGCCATCTGATGAGTCTTAATGTAGATTGGGGTCTAAACCAAGCACACGGAAATCAGTCTTCAGGATGTGTAAAGTAACTAGCGAAATCTGGCTGCCACCAAAATCTACCATGTGCTTCTCCTTTGTCCATCTGCAAGTCTTGCTCCTCCTCTTGTTGAAACTGCCCCAGCCGCCTCCTTGCTATTTAATTAAACAATATCCCTCTCTCCCTCTGTTCAATACCAAGTGCGAAACACTGAGGATTTGGCTGTGATGTCTGAACTAGGTCATTACGCCTGTCCAACTATCCGGGCAGAGCAATCCTGTGCGCACATTATGCCAGGGTACGTTGCTGCCACGCCAACAGAACAGATGCCGTTTCCAGTTTGTGCTCAGCCTGGGAAGGAAAGAGGAAAGCACAACACCAGAAAGGATAGAGGCGGTGTGAAAATGACAGAGGCGGTGCCTCTGGAAACACAGCCACAGACCTTCAGTCAGGGACTGCACTGGTGACAATGCCAACATGCTACATGGGCATGGAGGCAACCAAGCAATACATGCCATTATGAGGGCTTGCACCACCCCCTTCCCATGCCCACAATGCGCAAGGTGTGCAAGAACTAAGCAGCAGACAGAGGCATAGCCAAGGGAGGCCCGTGGCCCTGTCCCTCACACCAGTCACAAGCACCCTCAGGAGGTCTCTGGTTTGAATCCCTCTATGAACAAAACATTTTATCTCAATGCAAGAGAGGCACAAAACAAGGCAGCAGCAACAAGTGAGAGAGCAAAGCTGACATGGACACATAAAGAATAATTTTCCTTCTTAAATTGTGGTGCCCAGAACTGCTGATTTGAGTTCCTCTATAGCAAGCATGTCCAAGTTCCAAGACACTGAGATCTACTCACAGTATAAAAAACTGGCAGTGATCTACCCAACTCATTGCCCAGAGTTGAGCTTTTTTTGGGAAGGGTTGCCCAGAGTTGTTGAGTTTCGATCACGATCCACCTGTGGGTCGCCATCAACAGGTTGCACATACCTGCTCTATAGTATCCTTCGACAACATTTGCCGGAGATATATAGCCCCATGCCACACATCCCACCATCAAGAGTTATGGTCTCCTTGTTTGTGGTTTATGGTCCTGGTGGCGGTGTGTTGATTTTGGGTGCTTAATGGAGGCAGCTTTTCCGCCCCCCTGATCCCACCCCCCTCATTTTGAAGTCAAAGGGAGGGAAATCATTGTGCCAATTTTCGGGCTGGTGTAGAGTTTCTCCATTGTTGGGAACATAGCTATGGATCAAAGGATAGGATACACAACACAAGTTGTGCACTCTTTTCCTCTGCTGTCCACTACCCTTGCCCTGCTTTGATTCTTCTGCCAATGCACTTGGGCATCTTCTGCTGGCGTACATTTCACAGCGGTTATATAGGGGGTTTTACTTGTGTAGCAGGGCTTCTAGCAAATCGTATGGCCAGTGGACTTGCCGGTATAGGATTGCACTCTGAGTCACTTTCACATACTGTGTAGTGTGCTGCAGGAACAGCTGTTTGCTCTTAACCTTCAGGCTTTACGTTGGATCTGTGATTCAGCTAGGAGGCTAGGTATTCTTCTTCTCCCCTCCCCAGTAGAGATTCTGACCCAAGGAAAACCAGAATCATGGTCAGAATAAATTAGGCAAATTATATAACTTTTTGTGTTTGCTTGATTTCCATTAATTTGTTCTGCTTCCAAGATCCTGGCTAATTTTCAAAGTACATTTCATTTGCCAGCGACTGTTGGAAAGAGGGAAGTGATTGAAGGTTGAGACGACATGTTTTGAAGGGTGGTTTCAGGGAACAATGGCAAATGGAAGAAGGAAAAAGGGCCGAACAGACACCGAAACGCATGTGTGTCTGTGCGTGCCCACAACACTGACACGTACACACAATTGCCAAAACAGCACTGACATTTTCACTCTTCTCCCTTGTGCTTTCTTAGCTTTTGCCGAGACACAGTGTTTTTCCCCTTCAGTTATGACGTACAGAAACTTGCTTTTTTTATACCAGCTAAGAAACATTCTAAAGCCATGAAGACTCTTAGGAGGCCTGTTTCTGAATGCTTAGACGCTGGAGTCTCAGATCGGTATCTCAGAACATGTTTGCAATGCCATCATGGAAACACAGAATATATTCAGTCTCTGGTTAGAAATCTAAACAGCAGAGGCGAAAGTTTAGCTAGTGATTAAATAAATTAATTCTTGTACAGATTGATTCTCAGCGGCTAGCCTGGCAATTGCTTTTTATTTGCTGTTGAAACCATTTTCACACTATTTATGTATCCTGCTGTTATTAATTGAAACCTGTGTTCTAGGAGTGGTGAAATGCCTTTAAACACCCCCCCCCCCCGCCCCACATGCCTCATGCCTATGCTGGTTCCTCCAGACCAGGGATGGAAACCCCGTGGTCCTCCAGACATCTTTGGACTCTAACCTCCATCAGCTGCACTGGTCAGTGTTCATGGGAGTTGTAGTCTAGCAACAACTAAAAGCCTGCAGGTACCCCATCTCTGCTCCTGACCGTTGTGGTCATCCATTGGCACTCTGAGCAAATGTGAATAGTTTATGATGAGAGCAACAGGGCGGGCGGGGATGTGTGTGTGTGTGTGGAATCTGTGTAAAAAAGCATGCTGGTCTAAGAATACCAGGGCGAGTATTTTTAGAGTAAAGGTTTAAGCTGCTTACTGTTGTCAGCCCAAATTCTAACTCTTGTGAGTGCTGCGTTGGTGATTCTTCCATCTTGCTGTGATGCCAACTTTTTATGCATTGCTTGGGTAGGACCAGGAAAGCGAGAATCAGCCGGTGTAGTCATTTATTCAGTCACTAGCAAAACTTTGAAAAGATGTTTTGACTTATAATCTTTGGATCCGTGCAGTTCTGCATTTTCAAGAAACTATTGGGGCGGCAAGGGCAGCGGAAAAAGACTCCCCTTCTTACGACAGCAAAGATAGGGATGGAAACACGAGGTTCTTGTTGAAATCTCGGTGTGGAAGGTCGGTGTGGAAGGTAAGAACATAAGAAGAGCTTGCTGGATCAGGCCAATGGCCCATCTCATCAGGTATCCTCACAGTGGCCAACCAGATGCTTATGGGAGGCCCAGAAGCAGGACCCCTGAATCCAATATTGCTCTCGCCTCCTCTGTTTACTAGCCAGTGTGTCATGGTCTGGTTTACAGGCGATCAAAGTCCCGGTAGGGGACGTCAGGACCGGGGGCAAGATGGCGGGGTGGGAGCAGGAATGGGGGTCCAGAAGCCAGGAAGCCAAGAGTCTGAGGGTCAGAGAGCCAGGAGTCAAGAAGCCAAGGGTCCGAGGGTCAGAAAGCAAGGAGTCACAAAGTCAGGGGTCTGAGGATCAAGAACCAGGGAGTCAAGAAGCTGAGGTTCAAGGATCAGGAAGCAAGAAGCCAAATTCAGAAAGGCAGGAAGCGTGTTGCTGTGGCAAAGAGCCGAAGGGAAATGCTGACCTTATATCCCTTCCCAGCTCTTGCCACCAGGTGTGAGTTACCAATCAGCCTTACCTGTGAGGCCGCGCCTTGCCTCTTCAGAACAAACTTAGGAAGTCCCCAGTCCTGCAAAGTCCTATTGGTCACAGGGCCTGGCTCCTGCACACACACCTGACACAGGCATCTTCACTTGGTCGCAAGTGGTTGAAAGTCGGGAGCAAAAATTTGCCTGGCGCCTGGCTAATTTCAAACACTGCTTCTATAGCAGGTTGACCTCTATAGGGGAACCTGTGAGGATTTGTCCTCCAGGAATATTCCACACCTGAATTTTCAGTGATCATTTAAAATCGGGGTGTGTGGGTGAGTTTTTATTTCTATCAATGTTTAATAGTTTTAAATGATTGTTTCCCCCCCCCCATGTTTTTAGCTGCCCTTATTTTTATCTGTAAGCCACTTTGAGTCCCTGTCAGGGATAAAGGTGGGGTATAAATAAATATGTAACAACAGTACATACATTGCGTGCACAAAGTCACAGGTTCAGTTCCTGGCATATCCAGGTAGGACCGGGGAAGATTCCTTTCTGAAACCTCCGGACAGCTGCTGTCAGCAGACAGAGTTCATGATGCTACCTCTCCCCTTTCAGATCCCTCCTTAAAAGCCTCTACGAGGCCTTTGACTTAATTCCAACTGTAACCAAGCTTAAGCATGTGTATCTGTATTTGATCTCATTCATCCCTGGCTGCAGAGAAAGTTGCCTTACACTGGTGCCTACTGGGCTATTATTTCAACCTTTCTATTTTTAAAACGTCGTTAACTTTTAAACCTTTTAATTATCTCAAGCTGCCGTGAGCTTTTATTGATTAGAGGGTTTTTTTAAATTTAAAGCTGTGCCATTCTTTTGCTTTATTACTCTATAAATATTGCAGTTGGGTTTTTTTTGCTCTTCTTGTAGATTGTCCTGGGAATGCCCATTGGCCATTGAAGGGTGGTCATGCAAGTTGGGTAAGAAACTGTCAGTGAGGGGGCCTGGAGAGAGCAGGTGAACAGGCATTAATGGGCAACAGGAGAAGCAGCTGAGCGAGGGGAGTCCCGAGACTGACAGTGGGTCCCCTGTTGGAGTGTTGGCCCTGGCAGGTGCACAGTGACGCTAGCGTCTGCAGCTGGTCTGGAAGGGCAGGATATTATAAATAAATAAATAAATAAATAAATAAATAAATAATTCCAGGTTAAGCTACAGTGGTACCTCTAGTTACGAATTTAATTCATTCTGGAGGTCCGTTCTTAACCTGAAACTGTTCTTAAATAGAGGTGTGCTTTCACTAATGTGGCCTCTTGCTGCCACTGCTCCGCCGGCACACGATTTCTGTTCTCATCCTGGGACAAAGTTCTCAACTCGAGGTAATTCTTCCAGGTTAGCGGACTTTGTAACCTGAAGCGTTTTTAACCTGAGGCGTTTGTAACTCGAGGTACCACTGTATTTGCCCATGTACTCTCCACTCTGGATTAATAACAAAAAGGGATCAGTGGCCTGTGTCTAGTTCTGGGCACCACAATTTAAGAAGGAAATTGATAAGCTGGGACATGCGCAGAGGAGGGTGATGTAGATGATCAAGAGTCTGGAAACCAAGCCTTATGAAGAACGGTTGAGGGAATTGGGTATATTTAGCCTGGAAAAGAGGAGATATGATAGCCATCTTCAAGTCACTAAAGGACTGTTACATGGAGGATGGAGCTACCTTGTTTTCTCCTCCTCTGTAGGCTAGCACCAGAACCAGTGGCTTCAAGTTACAAGAAATGTGATTCCAACTAAATACCAGGAAGGAATTGTAAGAGCTGTTCGACAGTGGAACAGACTCCCATCAGAGGTGGTGGGCTCTCCTTCCTTGGAGGTTTTTAAACATAGGTTAGATGGCCATTTGTCATGGATGCTTTAGCTGAGATTCCTGCATTGCAGGGGTTTGGACTAGAGGACCTTCAGGGTATCTTCCAACTCTGTCCCTTAACTGACCGGACAGTCATTTTCTGAGAATGCTCTGGCTTTGGGTTTCCTGCATCAGGCAAGGGATTGAACCAGATGACGTACAAGGCCCCTTCACATTCTCTGACCTTCTGCATGTTCCACAACTGAGCCATAGCCCCAGCCTCTTATTTTGTTTGCAAAACTCTGTAGATCACCACACACACTCTTGGTGCTATGAAATAGGTAAATAATATTAGCAATAATTAAGAATTGAGTACATTTCTAAACGTGTCTGATGCAGATAGAATGATAGCCAGATTTCAGAGTGGGAGACAAGTTGGCATGCAAATTTCCCCGGGTCTTTTTTTTGGACTGGAGTTCTTGATAAGTGGCCTTTGTTAACTCTGGTTAGGAGAATCCCCTGGTTCATTTTTTAACTAAGAGTCAACAGCAGTCAGATGTAATGATCAAACCAGACCAAGAAGGGCAGAATGATTTCACTTGAGTCAGCATATGGAGCTAATGATCCTGTGGCCTTCTCTCAATCTGTTGCTCCTGATTAATGTTGCTTCTGCACTTGGGTGGCTAAGTGATTCCATCTTTCTAGATGTTGTTGGGCTCCCAACCCCTGCCATCCCTGACCATAAGCCATGTCTGATGAGAGTTGGGAGTCCAACAACATCTGGAGGGCCAATGGTTCTGTGTTAGAGCAAAAAAACATGGGGGAAGGGACTGATTTGTAGTAAAGAAGCAGAACAGAGGAGAAGGTGCCTAACCCTTTCTCCACCCACTGCTTTTCTGCCACGGTTCTTCCCCAGCAGGCCTATCCCCAAACTCGGGGGGGGGTGAGTTTGTGAAGGTAAAAAAGCACCTAAAACTCTCACACTTTTCTGCATAGATGCCAAAGTTTCTAACCTTTATGGCTGGGGATATTAGTTACTCTGTATTTACACAAACAAAATATCACCATCGGAATCCAAAGCCTTGTGGAAGAGCCATAGCTCAGTGTTGGAGCAACATACTCTGCATAAAGGAGATTCCTGTTTAGTCCCTGACAAGCTCCGGTTAAAGGAACCTCAAGTGATGGAAAAGATACTTACTTGGGAGTCTAGAGAGCTTCTCTCAGTTTAGTGTAAACCATTGGTCTTCAGCTGGTGGGTCAGCATCCACTAGTGGATCACAACAGGAACATGGCCACCATGGTCAAAGATTAAGAAATGTGTCCTGAATGCAGTTTGGGATAAAAGTGGATCCTGGGTCAAAAGGCATTTGAAGATACCTGGTGTAGACAATACCCTGCTAGATGGATCAGTGTTCTGACCCAGGATTTCACATCTTCATATGATCAAATTTTTGCACTGCTATAGGAAGGGGCAAAGAGCTCTGCAGGGCACTTGGGCCTTGACAATGCTCCTTGGCTCCCAATTCACAAATATATATTTACAACAGCCTGCCTATTAGCTGTTGAGCCAAATTCAAGGTTTTGTTGCTGGTATTTAAAGGCCCAAACAACTTGAATTGGTTGGGGGTGCTTAGTCTTCCCTCACCTGTTGATTCTCTCCTGCAAGGGTCCTTTCCTTGAGATGATTTGTAACCTGTCTTTTTCCTCCCAGGAACAAGATGTAAGCCTAATTACCAGGAGAAATGGGCTAAAAGAGGTACATTGTGGGATGGGGAGGCAAGCGAGAGTTGTAGTTGCCACCCAGCGTCTACAGAGTTACCTGTAGTCGACCTTTGTGGAAGGCCTTGTGGAGCAGAGAGCTTTTTGGCCTTGCATACTTCTTCTACTATTTATTTAATTATTGCATTTCTATTCCACCTTTCTTCCAAGGAGCTCAAGGTGTGGCGTACTTGGTTCTTCCCTCTCTCCATGTTATCCTCACAACAGCCCTGTGACTTTGGTTAGGTTGGGACTTAAGAGACTGAGCCAAGGTCACCTAGCGAGCTTCATGGCTAAATGGGGATTTGAACCCTGGTCTCCCAGATCCTAGTCGTTGTTATTTATTTATGGATTCCACCCCCCCCCCCAACTCACAGTATTTACTTAATTGGCATTAAGTCAATTATCCAACGAAGTCACACTCAAAGTAGACCTGGTGAAATCAAAGTCCAGTGGGTCTACTCTGAGCATGGCTCCCACCCAGTGATAATAACTGTTATTACTGAGATTTGGAATTGTTAATAGCTGTTCATAATAATAATAATAATATCTTTAATACGGTCAATGACCAGAAAGCAATTTATAAAATATGACATTATAAGTAGTATTGTGCTACAAATAACAGTGGAAATATGGCCAATTCACAGAATAGCTGTTCATTTAATATATTGTGAGACACTTCAAGCACAGTATAGTGGGAAAGCAGCATACAAATAGGCTGATGGTGATGATAATTTGCAGAGAAGAATCAGCAGGTACTGAAAGCGGTAAGCCCCTTCTCCCTCACAAGCATCCTTAGTTAGGGTTGCCTGGTTAGGTGCATCCCAGATCCTGAGATTTGAGGGCCCAAACCTGAGACCTAGGGTTGGCCCCTGGTGATGTCACAGATGGAGGACCCTGGTGGCGTTTTGGAGGTTGGCTATGTAGATTGAGGTTAATTGGGAATGGGGAGAAAGGCAGACTGCATGCACAATCATTATTATTACAGTGGTACCTTGGTTCTCGACCTCAATCCATTCTAGAAATCCGTTTGACTTCCAAAATGTTGGAAAACCAAGGCGCAGCTTCTGATTGGCTGATTGACCCTGGAAACAATGCCAAAATGTTGGAAAACCAAGGCACAGCTTCTGATTTGCTGATTGACCCTGGAAACAATGCCAACAGCTGAAACAAACGTCCAGCTTCCAAAAAACGTTCGCAAACCGGAACACTTCTGGGTTTATGATGTTTGGGAGCCGATTTGTTTGTCAACTAAGCCATTCGGGAACCAAGGTACCACTGTATTATTATTATTGACTCACCCACCTGGAGATTCAAGCCCATCACCTGGAGGGAACCAGGGAAACCTGGAGACTTCGGGTCAGACCCAGAGGTCTGGCACCCCTACCCTGAACCCTGCATTTATACTACTTTGACAGGTGCCTGTTTGTGAGCAAGCCTTTCCAGAAGTAAGACATAATTTGGCACTTAAGCTCTTTCTCCGCTTTCTTGAGTCACTGCAAACTCTTATTATGTTAAGGAAAAGTTGGTTGGTGGGGTGGGGAAAGAACATGTACTCCCTTAGCCTGTTGCAAATTAATTGCTTGCAACACGAGCCTGGCTTTTCCCCTTGCTATCAATTAAAACCACAGGAGCCTGCTTGTGAGGGTTTCCTATCTACGCAAATCTCTCTCCAAAGAGACCAATAAGTCTGTCCTTTGCAAGCACTGCTAGCTTCCCTCAAGGGGGCAAGCTTGGGAGAGAGAGCATTTATGCTACCATTTTTGTGTCTTCATGGCTTCCTCCTCTGGAGCAAATTACAGACTAAGCTTCATTCGCATTTAACAAATGTTCCTGATGGCCCTTTCTCCCTTCTCCCTTGTGTCGGAGAAGGGATGGGAAGAAAATAATGTTTACTCCTTCCCCTTCTACCCGGTTTCCCTTAAAATCTCTGGCTTTCCAATGTTCTAGGCTTACCTTGCAAACACAAATGGAACCTGCAAGGGGTGGTAAAACCAGCTTGCATGGAGGGGGAAGTTGTAGGGGACAAGTCAAGCTCTTTGCTTCCTGTTTCTTCACTAATGCAAATGACCCCTTTCTTGGGATGCTTTCCAAGACAGAGCATCTATTCCTATGCCTGCAGTATAATGTGTAGTTTGCCCCTGGTTGCACCATCCCTCTCATTGGTTAGAGCATGGTGCTGATAACACCAAGGTAGCAGGTTCAATTCCTGTATGGGACGGCTGCATATTCATGCAGCTGTAGGGGCAAGGTAGATAGTGGAATAAGGGTGAAGCGCCCTTCTCTTGCCTATCAGTTTCCTGCTTGAAATCATGCCTTCCCCAGTGCTGCTTTGCAAAGGTGAACCAGCAGCTGGGCTTTGAAGACATTCAGCGAAAGCAGAACATGTTGTTTCTTGCAAGAAGGGAAGGCAAAACCTGGGATTTTAGCACATTGTGGGTCAGTGTCTGTGTGCTTTCCTCTTTGCTTGAGCCTGGATAAATGGAAAGAAATATTTTGGAGTGGAGTGGAGCTAGGGAGGACCCACCAAAGGCAAGTTTGGAGTGAAGCCCGTAGAAGAGCTATAAATACATCGAGTGTTTGTGGTGACGACAACCATAAACCTCAGCAGCTAAACCAGAATTTGGCAAAGGCTATCGGCTGAGGAATTTCGAGGTGGGTTATAAAACTCCTGAAAATAGATTCTGAGCAGGATGGAGCTCTTCCACACAATCTGGGTTTGCCAGCAAGGAATCTTGTCCTCCCCCCACCCCCCGTTTGTGTGGTATGAGGGAAAGATGTAAATATCAAATGCGCACTAGTATGAAGTATTGGATTCAGCCCTCAGAAATCATGAAAGCACTGTACATGTCTTCATTTTGGATGGGGTAGTGTCAGGAAGAGAAAGACAAATAAACCAATGAGAATTGGGTGCAGGGGGTGAAATTATGACAGTGGGCACAGAGAAAAGAGGCAGGAGACAAAATACGGTCTCCAAATGAAGATGCAAATTTGCTTCGGTGTCTGAAATTGCATCATGCGCCCCACTTTTCCTGTGTTTCCTTTGAGCAACCAAGGGGCTTGGTGGCACTTTGAAGACTAACAAATTTCCTGTGCCATAAGCTTCCCTAAGCCAGAGGTCATGCCTCTGATAAAGCACGCTTTGGCCTACAAAAATTTAAAAACCTAACAAATTTCTGGTGGCACAAGGTCCCGCCAAACTCTCTTTTTACTACACTTCTGGGTTTCTCCCCTGCTTTCCTTTTTAATGTTTTCTGGAAAGAGAGGGGATGGGTTGTATGTATTGAGGGGAGGTCACAAAGGCTAAGGTTCATGAGGAGTGGGAATGAGGGGCAAGGAGTATGATTTATTTTTAGATTAGTTATACAATTTTACGGCTGTCTAATCTCTTTTGGGGACACGGGTGGCGTTGTGGGTTAAACCACAGAGCCTAGGACTTGCCGATCAGAAGATCAGCAGTTCGAATCCCCACGACAGGGTGAGCTCCCGTTGCTCAGTCCCTGCTCCTGCCAACCTAGCAGTTCAAAAGCACGTCAAAGTGCAAGTAGATAAATAGGTACCACTCCGGCGGGAAGGTAAACGCCGTTTCCGTGTGCTGTTCTGGTTCGCCAGAGGCGGCTTAGTCATGCTGGCCACATGACCCGGAAGCTGTACGCTGGCTCCCTCGGCCAATAATGTGAGATGAGCGCCGCAACCCCAGAGTTGGCCACGACTGGATCTAATGGTCAGGGGTCCCTTTACCTTTAATCTCTTTTGAGGGGTGGGGTGGCGGGACTTGGGGGTAAAGCGACTCAGTCGGTAGAGCATGAGACTTCTAATCTCAAGGTCGTAAGTTCGAGCCCCACCTTGGGTGAAAAATTCCTGCATTGTATGGGGGGTTGGACTAAAGGATCCATATGATCCCTTCCAACTCTACAGTTCTATGACTCTAGTGTCAGCTTCCATGGCTGACCATAGAAGCTGCTGTTACTGGGCTTATAACCCTCAAGGGTCTGTTGCTCTCGTTACTGTTAAGGAACTGAATCAGATTAGCAAAAAATTGGCGTGTTTTTTTTAAAAAGGGGATATTTTGAAACAGGCAAAAATGACTAGCAGAACTGATTGGACCTGGCCCTGCAATATCCAGTAAGTGGCTTGAGGGCGGCAGGGGAAGGACCACTCGGGTTTGTTTCTTGGTCAGTCTCTCTAGTGGGGACAGAACGTTTGGAACCAGCTATGTACATGGAGAGAAATATGAAACTCGCATTGTTATGATGAGCAGAGTGCACATGGAGGGTAGAGTTATATGCTGCAATCTCTCTCCTCCCCCCCCCCATGTATTGCATCTCTGTGTGCTCTCTGCATAGTCACACATGCATACACAGTGGTACCTTGGGTTAAGAACTTAATTCATTCTGGAGGTCCATTCTTAACCTGAGGTACCACTTTATAGCTAATGGGGCCTCCCACTCCTGCCTCTGTGCAATTTCTGTTCTCATCCTGAAGCAAAGTTCTTAACCCGAGGTACTATTTCTGGGTTAACAGAGTCTGTAACCTGAAGCGTCTGTAACCTGAAGCGTCTGTAACCCGCGGTACCACTGTAGTGTTTTGCAGAATATAATGTCCTGTGCAGGAGGGTTGGACCAGGGCTGTGGATAACTCCCAATCTCTAGCCTCAGTCGACTGTTAGAACTTTTGTTCCGACCTTGGGATGCTCACACAGAACTGCCTACAACATTTCAGTTTGTACTGTGCAGCAGCCACAGCAGTTCCCAGCCTGCTGATTAAGAGGAGAGAGACAGAGTGTGTGTGTGTGTGTGTGTGTGTGTGTGTGTGTGTGTGAGAGAGAGAGAGAGAGAGAGAGAGAACGTTCATCAACACTTTGCCAGTGTTGGATGCATTTTGCCAGACCTGACCCTGCCCCCCTAATTTTTTTTCGAATTCAAGCAATTAATCCCATTTAAAACTCATGTTTGTTTTCACTCAGGGTTGCTTTGTAAAACAGAAAACCCTAAAAACTTTTACTACCCCAGGCTTGCAAACAAGACTGCTGCGCCCTATTTGTTTTGAATCTAATTTATGGAGGGTTTAATTAAAGTTGATGAATGGGGTCATTAATTAAAGTGGACCTGATTTTCCAGCAGGTTCGGGGTGGGCATTTCATTGGTGTAAAATCAATTGAAAAGGAATGATTGGTTTTGGGGTGGGGTGCAAATTAATTGAACCATTTATTTGGAGTGATTTGGAAAACTTATTTGAAGTGTGTTTGTGGACGGGGTGTGTGTTATTGGTTTTGTTTTGTTTTATCATGTGTTTTGTATTCTCACTTTGTATTTTTCTGTTGTGAACTGCCCTGGGATCTTCGGTATATAAATTAAACAACCAACCAACTGTTTTCATTCTGTAAAATGCAAATACATTGGAGTTAAGTACAGAATTTCTAAATATGTGCCTATATGTATGCAATAACATAAGCAAAGTTTATGCAGATTAGTATTTCTTTTGTTCTCTCTTTCAGTAGTGCATATCCTCCTTTTCTTAGTAGCGTGTAAGTCGCCTTCTTCATTTAACACTGGCATTTTTCTTCTCCAGTGATTAGATTAATAAGAGTGGAAGTAGACAGAAAGTACTTGCCTGCCACATTTTTGGAAAAACCACTGATTGTAAATCCAATTTGGATAATCATTGGTGTGTGGGTGGGTGCTCACAAACACAAGCCTTGGTCCTGCAAGTAGGGTGCCCAGTTAAGCATATTCTAATTTATATGTATACATGCAAATATTTTTTTTAAAAATTCTATAATTTATATAGAAATACACACATTCCGTTAAGGACTGAACGTGTTCAAGAGGTATGGAATGCTAAAGATAAACATCTGAAATTTTTTTAAAAATGCAAGTTTCTATTCCTCCTGGAATATCTTGAAAATTTCATAGATGAAAATAAGGACCTTCCCAACAAGTATAACTGCTTGAGCCTCCTCCTACCACAATTCCAGATTGTGTAAGGTTCTGTTATGCTGTATTTATTCTGCCATAGCCTATAATAGGCTATCCTGCAATGGCTTAATTGTTTTTAAAAACTGAAGGGTATTTAATAAAATGCTTGGCCTCTGCATAGATTTGGGTCATATTACACAATAGTGCTATTCACATACATTCAGCAGCATTTTTTTTTTTAAATATTAAAATGTATTTTTATTAAAGATTTCCTTGATTTACAAAGGATATGTGATTACGGGAAGGATGAAAGTGAAGAACTGGCATAAAGAAAGAAAGAAAGATTTGGCCACAACCTTATTCTGATCACATGGTATAAATGCATAGAAGATGTTTATTCATTTTGTTTGCATTGCAATTGTCCTTTTTTTATCTCAAGGGTGCACAAAATGAAAAAATACTGTTGCAATGCATTCCAGAGTATATTTCTTTTTCAGGGGCACTCAAAAAGAACACAACTATGTTCTCTACAGTGCTCTGTAAGAGAACTACAGTTCCCAGCACCCTTGCGAAACTGCAGTTCCCAGAATTCTTTGGGGGAAGCCATGGCTGTTAAAGCAGTCCTAGCGTGCTTTAAATGTATGTTATGGATATGATGGGACACGGGTGGCGCTGTGGGTTATACCGCAGAGCCTAGAACTTGCCGATCAGTAGGTCGGCGGTTTGAATCCCCGCCACGGTGTGAGCTCCCGTTGCTCAGTCCCTGCTCCTGCTAACCTAGCAGTTCGAAAGCATGTCAAAGTGCAAGTAGATAAATAGGTACCACTCCGGCAGGAAGGTCAACAGCGTTTCCGTGCGCTGCTCTGGTTTGCCAGAAACGCCTTAGTCACGCTGGCCACGTGACCCGGAAGCTGTACGCCGGCGCCCTCGGCCAGTAAAGCGAGATGAGCGCTGCAACCCCAGAGTCGGCCACGACTGGACCTAATGGTCAGGGGTCCCTTTACCTTTACCTATGGATATGACATGCATCCAGGTATGCAATAGGAACGGAAGGGCATCCTGCAAACACCCCAAATACATTTTTCTTCACTTTGCACCAGTTGTCGGAAGCCAAGCTTTGCTTTCTTCAGTGGCTTGGCTCTTTTGCTCTGCAGTGTGTTGGTACGGCACATCTTATTTGCTCCTGATCTTTTTGCTTGTGGACCGGATTTCGTGGATTTGATGGAGCGAACATGTAAACTGAACACAGGCCCCAAGAACGGTACAGAGGAGGAACGTGCAATGGTTTTTGTTTTGGAACAGGATCATACCTGACCAGTGCACCGATATGAGTGTGTGTGGGGGGTCCCAGCATACACCCCACCCCACTCCTGATGCTACTCTGAGCTTCCTGAATGAAGGGACAGTGACACAAATGTGTGTGTCTGTCAGAGAGAGATTGGTGACCCTAGAAACCCCTTCTCCCTCTTTGCTTAGATGGTCAGCGGCACATTCAGCTTCAGTCAAAGACTGCAGACATCTGTCTTGCCGCCTTGCCGCCTGTCTGCATCGCAGTAGCACACGCTACAGCGAATCAGGGATTTTTGGGGAGGGGGGGCAGCGGTGAAGAGAGAGGCTGCATTAGTATTCAGGGCGCCCGTCTCTCCCATCCATCCCCTGAATCATCCTTCCCCGTCCCACGCCGCCCCCAACTTCCTGTTTGGATTAAGAACAGGTTGTTCATTCAGCTGTGCAGGGCCCCTCACTCGCATACAAATGACACTGCGTCTAAGAGGCAGTTACTCACAACTGCAGAGAGTTCATTCAGCAAAGGCACCTGCTGCAATCCTGGAATGGGCAGGATTGACCGTGGAGCTGTTTGGGGCTTGGGGGAGGAGGAAGGAGAGGGAGAAGAGAGCAAGGAGCAGTTCTGATGTGTTGTTCTCTTCCTACGCCACCTTCCTTCTCTCCTCTCTCCCCCGCACAAGATTTCAGAATGATACTCCATGTCGCCCTTTCAAGGTCTTTCTATCTCGTTCCACTATGCGGTTTATCCTGCTAGGAATGCAAGTGGACTCGGAGGTTGCAATAAATGAGGAGAGATGCACAAATGTTAGAACGTTTGGGGTTGTCCCCTGCCCCTCTACACACACACACTCCTTGGGCTTCAACCTGAAGCAGCTTTGGTAAGGCAGAGCAGTCTCAGAATTGTGCATATCTGCAGGGAGCTCATTTCAGCCGGAAGCCACTTCAGCTTCACCTCTGAGCAGGATTTTGCACAACAAACAAGGAGAATGTTAAGTACAGTGGTACCTTGGTTCTCAAACTTAATCCGTTCCGGAAGTCCGTTCCAAAACCAAAGTGTTCCAAAACCAAGACACGCTTTCCCATAGAAAGTAAGGCAAAATGGATTAATTCATTCCAGACTTTTAAAAACAACCCCTAAAGCAGCAATTTAACATGAATTTTACTATCTAACAAGACCATTGATCCATAAAGTGAAAGCAATAAACAGTGTTCTGCAGTCACACAATCAATCAATCAGTAGCTGAACTGGGTTACACACAGTCACAAAAACAAAACAAAAAGAGCCACAAAAACGCAAATTAAATAGCAAAAGCAGACAGACCTCAGCATAACACTCAAAACAGAAGTGTGGCACTCAAATCGGAAGCGTAACACTCAAAATGGAGCACGTTCGGCTTCTGAAAAAAGTTTGCAAACTGGAACACTTATTTCTGGGTTTGCAGTGTTTGGGTTCCAAGTTGTTTGAGTACCAAGGTGTTTGAGAACCAAGGTACCACTGTAATAATAAAGAAGAGTTCCTCAGAGAATGTGCAGGCTGATATGTCCCGTCCCACCCCCCACCCCCAATTAAAGTCTGTGACTTCTAGGCTGGTTGCAGGATGTAGTTGGTCATTAGTGAATAAAAGATACTCTGTGCATGTTCTGAGGCGTTTCTGCTTCTTCATTCTTCAGTACTTTCAGTATTATTATTATTCTTTTTTAAGTTGAGGCCTGGCTCAAATTAAGTCTTGGCTTAATGCTTTCTGAGCACAACTCACAGAGCTTTTCATATACTGGACCGCAACAAAGGCGAGCTTGAAAAGAGATGTGTTGGCCACACCTGGAGGAAAAGCTTAGCCTTTCCTCCAGGCCAGGTTTCCAAATATTTGACTTTAATGTGCGGAGTGGTGGAAAAGGTCATCTGAATGACCATTAACTCAAAAAAACATTGCAAGACAGGGCCTGCCATTGCCACAGCAGAGCCTGGATAAGGAGATAAAGACCATTGATTTTTGCGTCAAATTCTCTTGCCTGAACTGGGTCATCAGAGTGTTTTACGCATGCCGAAAGTCACAGTGTCAACACAGTCACTAGGGCCAGCTGATAGAGGGCCTGCCAGTGTGTTGTTCTGCAAAAGTTCCTGGACATAGGGCACTCTTTTATCCACACAACCCTCTTTTCCCGTCCCTCCTTTTTATCTTGCTAATCCACCACATGAAATCTTATTGGGTGCATGCTTCTAGCCTTGTTTACTGGCTCCTTGCAAACTTTGATTTCCCTACACACACACACACACACACACACACACACACACACACGCACGCCTGTTTTCTCCCACTCTTGGCACAGAACTTAATTTCAGAGGGGGATAGACAAAGGGGCTGTTGAGTCCAATCCACTTGCTGTGAGGCAAAAATTCCAGGTCTTCCACACTTTAGACCACCTTGTTGCGCCTCCCCCCTCAGCAAGAGCTGTAACCAGGAAACAGAACAAACAGCAAAAAGTGACTGGTGTAAGCAATCCAGCTATACACTTGCATTAGTAGAGAGATCCAAAAGCTTTGGATCAGCCTTGAGAGATGTGGAATAAAAGCAAGGAAGAGAGTGTATGTTGTGTAATGCTGTGCCTTTTGTTGTTGTTGCAAGCTTGCAGTGTCCAGGGTGGGGGAAATAGGTTCATAAGCATGTAAGAAAGAGCCCTGCTGGATTGGCCAGTGGTCCAATCCTGTTCTCACAGTGGCCAACCAGATGCCTGTGGGGGAGACACACAAACAGGACTCTTCCCTCCTGTGTTCCCCTTGTGTACATACGAGCTCATATTGCAGCAGAAGCCCTTGAAGGAAGACGTTTACCAGAATGCATTGGGCTTTTGAACATTTCTACTCTTCAGGAACAAACCTTCTAATTCAGTATCAAGTTGGGGCGTACTGCTTCCCCCCCTTGTTTCGTAAGTTTGGTGCTGTACCCGCCTCCCCGTCTTCACCCCCCCATCCCTCTTTCTATTTTGCTTTGCAGGCTTGATCCAGAATCTAAATAAATGCTAAATAAATGTGAGAACAAGCATTCATTAATCCCCAGGTTTCCTTTTCTTCCACCCCCCTTTCCATCATGCTGCCTTTCTCACCTCTCGGTTGACTGCCACTCTTTCTTCCTCCCCCTCCTTTCTGCCAGCAGCTGTTGTTTGGCTTCCTCTATATTTAGTCCCTGACTTCTTTGTCGTCTTTTGTGGCTTTCCCCCCTCCCCTCCTCCCCACCCTCCTGTTTATAATTATGACTGAACCCCAGAAAAGGAGGAGGAATAGGAGGAGGCGGGTTTTGCTTGGTGAAACTGTTCGTCAGCTGCTTGTTGCAGAAGCTCCTTACTTACCCTTGCTGCAGTGCCCGTTTCTTGCTCTGTTCTTCTGGGGAGGGTGAAACGGCTTGCCGGTGGGGGGGGGAGTGTATGAATGTCATAATCGGAGGTGGGGCTGGGGCCCCATGTCATGTACACGCGCACACTCACAAGCACGCACGTGTGACTTCATATTAAAAAGAAATAAACAGCGCATGCTTTTTTACAACAGCCTGTGAGGAGTGGAAGTGGAGGGTACGCATCTGATGAGTCACGAAAGGCCTTGTTCATTCACAGTGTGCCAAAAAAACGGCTGTGGGTGACTCAGATCTGGTGCCTGGGACAGAAGAATGGTGGCGGCAGCGATGGTGATTTGGGGGGGAGGGTGGAAAGGCCTGCGCAAGATTGGAAAATGCCACAGAGGTGCTGCTTTGTGTTGGTACTTCTTCCCCACCCCCCAAAAAAGGAAGGGGAAAGAAAGAGGTACTGAGGTCTAAGATCTGTACCATCTGTTTGGAAAGCCTTCTTCTTTATCCCAGATGATTGCAGGCTTGCTGTGATGGAAGGGTGCTTTGCACATGCCCAGTGGCACACTTTGGTTCACAGTCCTGCAGGGCTGAATCACAGCACTGGGGACTAGGATCTAAGGATAAGCTCCAGTGTACCCTGGCTGAAACACAGCCGTATGCATGCCAGAGTAGTCCCGGATTTGAAAACAAGCACTGCTGCGTGGTGCTTCTCTTTACCCGTGCACAGAGCATGTGATTCCTGAAGTTGATGCATTCTGGGGGCCTCACCGGTGCTGATCTCTGACATTCCACATAACTTGAGGTGGTTGAGTGCAGGCTGCACTCTCCACATGGATGGCATCCCATCATCCCCCCAGGATACTTCCTTGCCAATAGTGCCCTGTGGGGTTCAGATGTGGCTGGCCTATGGGCACACGCTAGCTTTTGAAAGCTTCCTCCTGCAATGTTACCCCCACCCCCAGTCGCCTGGGACTGCCTTCTCCTCCTCTGTAGCGGTTCTTCAGCTGATAAAGGTCTGGTGTAGTGGTTAAGAGCAGTGGACTCGTAATCTGGTGAACCGGGTTCGATTCCCCGCTCCTCCACATGCAGCTGCTGGGTGACCTCGGGCCAGTCACACTTCTCTGAAGTCTCTCAGCCTCACTCGCCTCACAGAGTGTTTGTTGTGGGGGAGGAAGGGAAAGGAGATTGTTAGCCGCTTTGAGACTCCTTAGGGTAGTGATAAAGCGGGATATCAAATCCAAACTCCTCTTCTTCTGTGCAGGCAGATGCATAGCCTTGGCAATCTTAGTTGATGTTTGGACAGACAAAGGCAGTTCAGGTGCAGCAGCTGAAACAGGAGCATACCCTGGCATTGGATGGGCCAGGTGCCTAAAGGTCATGGCAGTGCTTTGCTTTAAAAAGGGAGAGGCTGGTAGAGATGTCTGTGGAGAAGGCCCCACAGCCTCCTAGCTTGCTTCCGTCCGATATTTTAAAGCCAAGAAACGCCTCTTCTTGACCTGAGCAGTGGCAGCAGAAGTAACCAGGTGGAAAACTCCTGCTGTCATGCCATTAGAGCTCCACTCAAGCAGAATAAGCAAGCGAGTTTCTAAAATCTGGCTTACTAGATTTAGGAGTAAATAGTGCACCAGCAGTCCTCCAACCTGGTACCCTCCAGAAGTTCTGAACTACAACTCGCAGCATGGTCAATGGTTCCATGGCAGTCTGGAAACTTGAGCAAGAGCACTCCATGCTGGAAAGTAATGCTACAGTGTGGTGTAGTGGTTAAGAGTGGTGGACTTGTAATCTGGTGAACCGGGTTTGCTTCCCCGCTCCTCCACGTGCAGCTGCTGGGTGACCTTGTGCCAGTCACACTTCTCTGAAGTCTCTCAGCCTCACTCACCTCACAGAATGTTTGTTGTGGGGGAGGAAGGGAAAGGAGAATGCTAGCCGCTTTGAGACTCCTTCGGGTAGTGATATCAACTTCAAACACTACAGGCATTATGTTTGTTAGAACCTTTCACAGCACTAGAGCAGCCTAGATCACTGGTCTCCAGCTGATGGGGGGGAGCCCCCAGTGGGTTGTGGCCTGATCTGAGGTGGTTTGCGACAGGAGCACTACCACCAGTGGTGTTTTTTTTCCCTGGGGGGCATTCAAGGGCACACACTACTGGCACCTTTTTCCCCCCTAGAAGAAAAGCACTGATAACCACCATGTGAACATTTAAGGTAAAAGATGTAAGAAATGGATCGCCAAATGCATGCTTTGGTGGGTTCTAGGTCTCAACAGGCTGGAGATACCTGGCCTGGATCATGACAGCTGGCAAATCATTTTTTGGCTTCCGGAGCGCATGAAATGGTTGGGCAGGCTGCGTGTATCTGGTTGGATAGAAACGGCCTCTATTTGCTCCCTTAAAAAAGCAACACACATACTGCCATGATCTCAGCCCCCATTGTTGTGTAGAGATTGCACCACTGCAGCCATTGTCCCTCTTCTCTCTCTCTCTCTCATCCCCAGCTGTGGACTTGAAACCGGTACTTCCTGTGGTGATGCAGAGCTCTTGCAACAGCAGCAGCAGCACCAGCCCGGTGGACTTGCGGATGGATGCCCGGCCCAGCTTGCCCACTGTGGACCCAGCCGTCCGGGAGCAGCAGCTGCAGCAGGAACTGCTGGCCCTGAAACAGCAGCAACATTTGCAGAAGCAGCTGCTCTTTGCAGAGTTTCAGAAGCAGCACGAGCACCTCACGCGGCAGCACGAAGTCCAGTTGCAGAAGCACCTCAAGGTAATCTGGAGGTGAACCCGGGAAGATTCTCGGCCACGTAGTCCGTACGCCTCGCACAGCGCCACCCATTCTGACTGGGAGCATCTCTCCCGGGCCCCCCAGCCCTGCAGAAATCCTTTCAGGTGGAAATGTTTGGGCACAGCACCAGGGACTGCGTACCACAGAGTGAGAACCACTCCTGCATACCAATGACTCTGTTTCTCTTTTTCCACCAAAGCCCAGGTGTACCAGTGGGTTCTGCTAGAACGTGGGTGGGAAACCTTTCCATAAGGGCCACATTTGCCTCAGGGTAGCCTGTCAGGGGCCACAGGCTGGTTGGGGTGGGGGAAGGGCTGAAGCCAGTGGGTGTGGTACTCCCCCTCCTCACTTTGTGCTGCCTCCCTAACCAGGTTTGCAGTGCCTGCTGTTCGTTTATTCATAAGGCTTCTACCCTGCCTTTCTGAATCCTCATTCAAGGCAGCTTGCATAAATTGAAATCAAACTTACCTACTCAAGACTCTTCTGAATTGAAAAGCTTTCCCTAGTTTCTGATGGGCAGGTGCTGCGATTTGTTGCTGCTTCGTGGTGTAGTGGTTAAGAGCGGTAGTCTTGTAATCTGGTGAACTGGGTTCGCTTCCCCGCTCCTCCACATGCAGCTGCTGGGTGACCTTGGGCCAGTCACACTTCTCTGAAGTCTCTCAGCCTCACTCACATCACAGAGTGTTTGTTGTGGGGGAGGAAGGGAAAGGAGAATGTTAGCCGCTTTGAGACTCCTTCAGGTAGTGATAAAGCAGGATATCAAATCCAAACTCTTCTTCTTTTTCTTCTTCTTCTTCGGTTGCTATTGTATTGGCGCTGTCAGTGTGCGCTGGACGACAACTCCCAGCATCCTTGGCCATTGGCCACCCTGCCTGTGGCTGATGGGAGTTGGAGTCCACACAACACCTGAAGGGATGCTTGTTAACTGTAGAGGATGGGGGCTAAGGGTTTTGAGGAAGGGACCTTGCTGCCGCATATTTATGTTGCTTGTCTCTGTTTCCCCTGTTTAGTATAGCGCTGTTAGTATTTGATGGTTGCACCTTAGGTGATTGTATTGCCTTTCATTTGCGGCTTGCAGTATGTCCTCCTAGGTACCCTTGTGGGTTGCCAAGCAGTTGGTATAATAAATGGCCACCAGTTGTATAGACTTTGGGGGGAGGGGAAATGATCCCCTGGAATGTGAGTGGGAATGGAGTGGCTGCCCTAGGAAGAAGCAGTTTGGAACGTTTTAGTTCAGAGAAAAGGCGAGTAAGAGGCAACATAATAAAAATTTATGGAATGATGCATGGCAGGGAGAAAGTGGAACTAAAACTCATGGCCATCCAATGAAACTAAATGTTGGAAGATTTAGTACTGGGTCATTTCACGTCAATTCAACGCGGTCATGCCACCCACCGTATCGGATTTTGATGAAACTTGGTGTACACCCTTCCCTTATGGTTGAAAGAACCCCCCTTAAATTTTCCCCCTCTATCTCAAACGGTTATAATTTTATAGCACTTCAAAGTTTCATGAAATCTGTGTTTCATTCCCCCTTGAGATCCTTGGTCTTGTGTGCATTTTTATTTTTTTCTCCATAACCAATGATCAGATCTCTTTGAAATTTTACACAGAGCTCAATAACATGATGGGGATTTCAGGGGGAAATACACCAGCACTCAAAAGATTTTATAAATGCCTTTAAAAATGCATAAATGTAGTTTTTTGGTGGAAAAATGAGGTTTAGAAAACCTAAATTTTCAGTGTGAGGGCACGATGGAATCAAAAGTTTTTGATGGTGAAAATTATTGCAAAGACATGCTCTTTCTTAACAAAGAATAAAATTTATGGGTCTCTTGTGTCGTCTAACAAAATTTTATGTTTTTTGGACATATTGGGGGGGAATGGCTACTGGGTACAACTTTCCTACAATCCATAGCTGTAGTAGAAAAAATTAATGAAACAAAGTTGCTCATCTTAAAATCTAAAATAATATTTGTTATTACAGGTGGGGTTTTTTCCCCCAAAAGTTCAGGCTTGTTTTTCAGTTTGGGGTATTTAAAACTATGAAAATTGGCTATATCGTGAAATCAATCTAAAAAAAAAAAATCAGTCTGAAACTTTAAATGCTGACATGTAAGGAAATAAGACCTAGCAAGAAAAAGATTAAAAGAATGTAAAATTATGCATTATATTCAATGAGGGTGTATACCAAGTTTCATCAAAATCCAAGATGGTGGGTGGCGAAACCCTTGTTTTTTGTGTTGATTTGATGTGGAATGACCTGACTGATAGGCAGCACATAGTCAAAATATGGAGGCAGTGATGGCCACCATCTTGGTAAAGGTAAAGGAACCCCTGACCATTAGGTCCAGTTGTGACCGACTCTGGGGTTGCGGCACTCATCGCGCTTTATTGGCCGAGGGAGCCGGCGTTTGTCCGCAGACAGCTTCCGGGTCATGTGGCCAGCAGGACTAAGCCGCTTCTGGCGAACCAGAGCAGCGCACGGAAACGCCGTTTTCCTTTCCGCCGGAGCGATACCTATTTATCTACTTGCACTTTGACGTGCTTTTGAACTGCTAGGTTGGCAGGAGCAGGGACCAAGCAATGGGAGCTCACCCCGTCGCGGGGATTCGAACCGTCGACCTTCTGATCGGCAAGTCCTAGGCTCTGTGGTTTAACCCACACCGCCACCCATGTCCCTTCCACCATCTTGGAGATGCCTTTAAAAGAGGGTTAGACAGCTATACAGAGAAGAGAGCTGTTGAAGGGTACTAGCCACAATGGCCATGCCCTACCTCCAACCTTTGCTTCTCAATACCAGTTGCTAGAAGCCACGAGAGAGGAGAGTGCTCTTGTGGTTTCCCACAGACATCATCAGGTTGGCCACCGTGAGAATAGGATGCTGGACTAGATGGGCCCGTGGCTTGACTCAGCAGGCTGTTCTTAAGTTCTTACGTTATGTTCATTCATTTGTTGTATATTGCGTTTTGCCTATGCTCGAGAATACAGATTACTAGAAATGATGACTCACGCACACCGCTTTCATACTTGAAGGAGCATAAAAGGTTTGGGGGGGGGGAATCATGCCTTTCAACTAGAGCTGACTTGGAAAGCGGTGACTAACACACTGCCTTTGTGTGGTGGTAACAATAAGCCCTAGTCTAGCACTATGAGAACGAGCCTACGTAAGCTTCAGGCTTGCATTCTTCCCTCTCCTCTGATTTGGCCACGAGGAGGAATGTAGGAACCCCCTGGCTTTAAACTAACAGTGTTTTATGTCCCAACAGGGACTGTTCTTAGTTTTAACTATGGTTTGTCGAAGCAACTCAGCTTCGAGCCATCATTAACACTCGTGGCAGTCTGAGGCTCTCTCAGGCTCATTCTCATAACACTAAACTTGGTTTAGCATTACGATACGATACAGTGGTGCCTCGCAAGACGAAATTACTGTATTTTTTGCTCTATAAGACTCGCTTTTTCCCTCCTAAAAAGTAAGGGGAAATGTGTGTGCGTCTTATGGAGCGAATGCAGGCTGCGCAGCTATCCCAGAAGCCAGAACAGCAAGAGGGATTGCTGCTTTCACTGCACAGCGATCCCTCTTGCTGTTCTGGCTTCTGAGATTCAGAATATTTTTTTCCCTTGTTTTCCTCCTCCAAAAACTAGGTGCGTCTTGTGGTCTGGTGCGTCTTATAGAGTGAAAAATACGGTAATCCGTTCCGTGAGGCTCTTTGTATAGCGGTTTTTTCGTCTTGCGAAGCAAGCCCATTGACAGCTTAGCGGATTAGCGCTACAGCTGTCAAGTGGCTTCCAGCGATCAGCTGTTAAGCGGCTTATCAGCGGAACAGCTGATAAGCGGCTTAGCGGCTTAAGAAAAGGGCAAAAAAGCGGGAAAAACCCGCGGGGGGATGCAAGATTTTTTTCGTCTTGCGAAGCAACCCCATAGGGGAATTCGTTTTACGAAGCGCCTCCAAAACGGAAAACCCTTTCGTCTAGCGGGTTTTTCGTCTTGCGAGGCGTCCGTCTTGCGGGGCACCACTGTAATCTTTATTGTCATTGTCCCATACAGAACAATGAAATTGAAAAAAATCTACACCAGACATTCAAAAACCCACAAGCCTGCTATCCCAGCGTGGTTAGCCCCCTAAAAACTCTGATACCCCATCATTAAATACAATACACTCCCATAGAGACGCCTTACACTGCTTTTAAAACCAAAATCGCATTTGGATAGAAACTGTTTCTCAGGCGGCTAGTCCTAGTCTTTATAACCCTGTACCTTCTTCCAGAAGGCACAAGCTGAAAAAGATCCTTTCTGGGGTGTGCACTATCTCTGCAGCTTTCTTATGACACCTGGAAGCATAGATTTCATCCAAGGTGGGAAGAGTGCACCCAATTACTTTCTCCGCAGTCGTTACAATCCTGGACAGCATTGTTTTTTCCCTGACCGTGCAGCTCCCAAACCACACACACACATTATGTCTGAACAAATCCTTCCAACTAATGTTGTGCTCCGTGGCCTGCTGCTCAAACTTGAAAATTAGTTCTGCATAATACAAAAGTCATCAGCATTATGTATTGCCTGAGCGTGCTAGCTTCTGGGGTCGGGACAAGCAATGTGCACCACTTTTTGTCTCAAGCCATTGTCCCACACTACGTCATCCCAACTTACTTAGTTTTGTCAGAGGTTAAGTCTGATTGTGTGCATAAAACCACTTATTCATCCATCATGGCACCTTTTCAACTCTGATTTCACTTCCTTTGAGTTTTTTTTAAAATAATATATACCCGCCCTCTTAGTTGCCTGGGCTTGGAACAGATGTTTTGTTTACCATGTGATTGTCTCCCTTCAGCTTGTTCTTTATAAGAGAGAGCAACCACACAAAGTCCCCATTCTCTCCCCTTTCACCCCCCTACATCATTTCAGTGCCAAATTCTCCCCCTGCATTGAAACGGTTATTTGCTTCCCAAAGTGCCATTGCAATTGGCACCTATGGGAGCAAATAGCAGCCGGGGAGGGGGAAGAGGAATTTGGCAGGAAAAATCAGGTTGCAGGGGTGGGTAAGACCCAACCACCTCTACTTGGGTCTCACAGTCCTGATCTGGATTCTTCACACTTTTTTGCAGCTGTGACTTCTTTAAAGAAAAGAAAAGGGGGGGGGGGGGAGAAAGCCCAAGAATAACATGGAACCTTCCCAGGATAGGATGCTTATTTTTATTTAAGTTTTAATTGATCTGTTGGTTTTGGAACATTTATATTTTGCCTTTCTGCCCAGCAAAGGCAGCTGACAGCAGTAAACAAAGCAGAAAAGGGCCGGGTTCAACAAAGCAGTTGCACAACACGAGCTGGCACAATGAGTCCTGCTAGTGCAATGGGGCCCCCTCTACACCCCCTTCCCAGATCATCTCTGTGGGAGAACCCCCAGAACAGCATGCAGTGAGAAGGGAGGGGAGCTAGTTCTGTTTGGCAAGCGGAAATGCTTGCGCTGGTGGCAAAATTGGCTCCACGTTGAATTCCTCCCACAGCCTATAACAAACAGGCAATAAAGCAGCTAAGGAAGATTGTGCAAGAGGCATTCCAGCACCGGCAGCCAATGAAATCAACTGCCACTAAACCAAAACACCCTCTTGAGAAAGCAGTGTGCGTGCTGAGCTTCCAAAAACCAGGGTGCGAGGGAACAAAATGCATTTCCTCTAGAAGGGCGTAGAGGCGCCACTACGGAGAAGGCCCTGTTTTTAGTACAGGAGGCAGAGCCTCAGGGGAAGAAGACCTGAGCGATTGGATATCAGAATTTTGAAGGTCTCTTTTGCAGAGGCGTCAGCAAGGCTCCGTAAAAAGCCCCTGGACTATGGTATTATGAAGTTGGAAGTCTGCATCAAAAGATTGCACATGTTTTATGTCTGGGTTTTGCATGTGAAGGCTGGCAAGGGTGGGTGGGGGACAAACACACGATCCCCTGCAGTCCCACTAACTCCCTCCCCATCTCCCCTCTGCAGCAACAGCAGGAGATGTTGGCAGCAAAACGCCAGCAAGAACTGGAGCAGCAGCGTAAGCGAGAACAGCAGCGGCAGGAGGAGCTGGAGAAGCAGCGGCTGGAGCAGCAGCTACTTATTTTACGCAACAAGGAGAAAAGCAAAGAGAGTAATAAATAAATATATATATTTCTATTTCTATTGAGTTGCGTTGGTTAGACTTGGTACGCTGAGGACTTGGAGGATTTCACACTTTCCCACCCCAGAAGCAGCACAGTAGAAAGAATAAGATACAGCATGGGTAGGCAAACTAAGGCCTGGGGGCCGGATCCGGCCCAATCGCCTTCTAAATCCGGCCCGCGGGCAGTAGAATGTGTGCTTTTATTTAAAATGCATCTATGGGTTATTTGTGGGGCAAAGGAATTCGTTCTTTTTTTTTCTTTTTTTTTCAAAATATAGTCCGGCCCCCACAAGGTCTGAGGGACAGTGGACTGGCCCCCTGCTGAAAAAGTTTGCTGACCCCTGAAATACAGTTAAAATTGCCGCTGTTTCCCTAGAAAAATAGGTGCCAGAACTCACCATGAATGCCCATCTTCTTCTCTTAGAATGGCAATGGCGCCCACCTGAGAGGTGTCTGAACTGGGTTCTGGCAAGTTCTGGCTGGGGGAAAAAAATCCTGTGATAAGTGAACAATTCTAAAAGTATCATTCTAGATTTAGCTTCCATGCCTCCATATGCCTTAGGAATTGTTGAATGAAGGGCTGGTCACCCCCATGCAAAAGCCCTTTGAACTGTGGTTTTAATGAAGAGGGTTGTGAATTTCTGCAATGGAATTTATAGCAGCCTCACAAACCTGCGGTTCCCAAGGTTCCTTTAGGAGGAGCCTCAAACAGTCTTGCTTGAAGAGGTGAAAATTAGCGTGGCTGCTTAAAAACCTATGCAGAATGCTGCTCTGTCTGTGATACATATTTAATTTTTTTGAATATGGCTGGTTCACAAGAAGCCATTGATGCATATGATTTGGCCCTTAGATTGAAGGTTTGACAAATAAATAAACAAGAGTGGAGCTTTACAGGGACACCTCAGTGACAGAGCCGCATAGACAATCCCCACGTGTAGCAAAGGAGAGGTGTTTTTTTTCAATCATGTGCTTGATTGAGGTGGAGAGGATTGCAAACAAAAGTGCATCCTGGAGGGTGAGGTGAGAAGGGCAGTTATCCCAGAATACAGTGCAATAGTGAAGCATTGCATTATGGGAAATAGTGTTCTGGTCTCTGCCATTGCCATGGGGATCTATACCTTGCACTTGTGGGGAGTGCAGTGTGGAAGTTGGAAAGCTCTGGAATTAATTCTGGAATTTAAGGAGTCTTTTATACTGGTAGACCATACTTCTGCTGGATCAATAAACCATGGTTTCTTGGACCAAGAACAAGGAAGTGTGCCTGCTCCTCATGTGCCACAATACAGCATTTCAGAGGCTTGTCCAACCATAGTTTCTCGCTGCATCAAAACTGGGAAACTGTGGTTTATTCTCCAACTAGAAACCAGGCAATTAAAGGCAAATGGTTTGTAGTCAGAGATTAAACCACAGTTGTGTGTGCACAAGCACAACTCTGATTCTTAGTCTAATAAATCATGGTTTCTGGGATAGAAAGTCCTGGAAGGGTTTATCCACGAGTGTTTTCCTAACTCTTCCACAGGTGCCATTGCCAGTACCGAAGTGAAGCTGAAACTTCAGGAGTTTCTTCTCAGCAAGTCTAAAGAGCCAGCAACAGCAGGCGGCTTGAACCATTCCCTCCCTCAGCACCCCAAATGCTGGTAGGTCTTACCGCCTTTGCTTCTGGGCATTCATGCCGGGTCTAGGACAGGACGTCGGTGGGGCGAGATTTTACCACTGGAATGAATGTAGTAATCTCAAGAGAGAAGGCATAAAGTCTGTATTTCGGCATCTGGGAGACTCCCTTTTCCTTCCACACATCTGTCTCCAGTTTGCCGAAAATTTGACTGGTGTGTGTGTGTTGCGTGTTTGTTTTCCTCGGCGGATAGTAGTGGGTGGATAGAGTGACCCTTTGACCATCCAGTAGCTACCCTGATTGAGAGTACAATGTTATGCTAAGGGGTAACTTAAATATTCTTCAGCATGCACACTTAGTAAATGGAACCAAGGGTGTGATATATGGCCTTGCTTTTAAAAGGAATAACCTTGTGCATAGACCTTCAGTTATCTTATCTTAAAGAGCTTTAAAAGGGGGGTGAGATAAATTTGTGGAGGGTCAGGTAATCAATGGCTAATTGTCATGATTCCTGTATGGTACCACCCTGCCTATGAATTTAAGCCGCTGTGGAATAACAGCAGGAGAGGACAATTGCATTAATGCCTTGCTCTGGACTTCCCAGAAGCCTCTGGCTGGCCAGTGCAGGAAACAACATGCAGGGCTAGATAGGCCTCTGGTCTGATGGCAACAGTGTGCTCTTCTGTTAATTACATGTGCAAATTATACCTGCTCAAGGTGAGCTGCTCCTGTTGTCTCTCCAAGAGCTGATTTAGATGTGATGGAGCATCTCCACATCTCTCTGTTGCCCAGAATAGAATTTTCACATCCCGCCTCCACTCCAAGCCAGGAGGTTGGTGTGTGTGTGTGTGTGTGTGTGTGTGTGTGTGTGTGTGCAGGCTCGCGAACACAAAGGCAAGTATTCTATTTCGGGCAGTGCAGAGATGTGGGGGAACAGGAAATGTGAGGCAGCAGTGTGCTTCCTCTTCTGTCCAAAACACCATCGCGCTGGAAGGCGTCAGAACATCCTCATCATAAACTGTGTAGCCACCAGCCAAGTCAAATTTCTCAAGAGAACCATCAGTTTCGTTCCAGGGATGATAGCTCAGTTCCTAACCCAACTTCTCTAAGTTATGACTTTACTTGCCTCTAAGCCCTCCTGTTAATGAAAGTTTCTGTCTCAGATGGTTGTTTCATAGAGAGACAAGAGCGTGGGTTTTGGGGCCAAGGAAGTGAGCAGGTTTGAGGGAAACACCTCAGTGAGAAATGGGCCTGTGTGCTGCTGGCGTCAAGGGACATTGGGGACACGAAAAGGGATGAGGGTTAGATATTAATCCAAATAAAGTGGTACCTCAGGTTACAGACCCTTCAGGTTACAGACTCCGCTAACCCAGAAATAGTACCTCGGGTTAACAACTTTGCTTCAGGATGAGAACAGAAATCGCGTGGCGGCAGCAGGAGGCCCCATTAGCTAAAGTGGTACCTCAGGTTAGGAACAGTTTCAGGTTAAGAATGGACCTCCAGAAGGAATTAAGTTCTTAACCTGAGGTACCACTGTACTGTAATGAATTGACTGTGGGGCAGCTGGTCTTGAATTTAGCCATGTAACTATCAAAGCATGAAGCATCCATAAACTCCCTGGTAGTTTGTTGGCATCCATCAGTCTTGAGATACAGTGAAGTGTGCATCTCCAGTAGTCAAACTGCTGGAGAACCGCAGTGCCTCCTGTGGTTGCAGAGACCGCTAACTCATAATTGCTGGCTCCTGTATTGTTTTTGCTGTGTTAGCAGCACCAAAGTGACCTCCCCCGGGGTGCGAGCCTGGGCAGTTTGTGGAAGTCCTGTGCTGCCCAGATGACAAGACCCCTTTCAGCCTCGTTTATATGGTCCAAAGGAAAGCAGAGCAATATGCTGGGCGCCAACTCGACCGCAGGAGTTGCCAGAAGGAGGCATACAAGACACCATCCAACTGCCTTAGGGACTCCACTCCAAATTTGTGTAGGGTATACTCCTTAACCTTTTCTTCTCCCAAATATGTCCCTAGAACAGGGGTCAGCAACCTTTTTCAGCCGTGGGCCAGTCAACCGTCCCTCAGACCATGTGGTGGGACAGACTATATATTTTTTTTGGGGGGGGGGAGAACGAATTCCTGTGCCCCACAAATAACCCAGATATGCATTTTAAATAAAAGCACACATTCTACTCACGTAAAAACACCAGGCAGGCCCCACAAATAACCCAGAGATGCACTTTAAATAAAAGGACACATTCTACTCAGGTAAAAGCATGCTGATTCCTGGACCGTCCACGGACTGGATTGAGAAGGCGATTGGGCCGGATTCGGCTCACGGGCCTGAGGTTCCCTACCCCTGCCCTAGAAGCTGTCAGCATGTGACAGTGGCCACACCCCAGGGAGTAGTGGAGAGGAAAAGAATCATTCTGAGCTTCCCTCTGTCTGGCTCTATCCTTCCCTTGAGTCCTCACCATTCTTAGTAGTGGTGTTGGCAGCAGGGAGTCACACACTTTTCCGTTTCCCCACCCTGACCTATAAAACTGACCCCATCCTGCCCTCTCTCCCCTAGGCCTTGCTTGCCCTCTGACTTATTCCACCTGCAACTTCTGCCTACTGATAACCCACTGAATTTCCTGGACCATGGATGCTTAGAGCGGTAATCCATTTAGCCTGCTTAGAACAGATCACAGATGGACCATTATCCCTTCCCCCACCCTCCCAGTCACCCACAGTGGATATTCTTATCTCACCTCTTGGGTCACCCCCCCAAGTCCCTTTAACCTACATTCAGGAATAGAATCCTGAGTTGACTGTTGTCAACTTTATGGATGGCAGAAAGACAAAGAAATGCTATGTCTATTCACAATTCACACTCCTGTCTCTCTTCTTGTTAATTTTTTTGTTGCATTTCCACTCGGCCCCATCAAAACAAACCTTGCTGATCAAGCAAGATAGGCCATTAAGGTATAAAATACTACATACCATAATGTAACATATTAAAACTTCTTCAAAGCCTGTTTTTTTAAAAGCCAGTCCAAAGAAACATTTCTGCAAAATGCTCAGATGTATACATTTGAAAGACTTTCAGTGGCAGGGAATCATGGAAGATTAAAAATATGGGGGAAAGCTATATTTTGTTGGGCTGTTCTTACATTGGTTGTAGTAGGAGTGTGTGAGCTTTCAGACATCATAGGCGCCTTAATTATGCTGAATGGAAAAGCAGCAGTGTCACACGTTATAGAGAGAGAGCTAGTTTTGTAGTTTTCCTTGTTATTTGAAAGTATACATATTGAGGTGTAGCCTAACCATTCCAAGAGATAGCCAAATTCCACTGCTCACATGCCAGCTCTCTAGGGAAATGACCACCCCCTGCCCTGATGCTTACAGAACCAAAACTTAGTTTTCTGCGGGTGTTTCCAGACTGAAGACTCTGAATGCTACAAAATAATGTCAGTGCTTGGATTGAAGACAACTCATTTGGGCTGCTGTAAACTGCTGTTTTCTCACTTCCTGGCTTGGCTCTGGATGGATAGATAGATAGATAGATAGATAGATAGATAGATAGACAGACAGACAGACAGACAGACAGATAGATGAGAGAAAGAGAGCAGGTTGGATTATGAGTGGAAACATTTGCATTGTTGATAAGTCAAGTGGTAAATTACACAGTTAGGCTGCAAAATGACTGGGCATATTTGTATTTGTGCCCTTATAACACTGAGAATTCTGCTGTTCTTATCTGCCTTTTTCAATCTGTT
The DNA here is from genome assembly GCF_964234715.1 of Podarcis melisellensis. Classification (NCBI taxonomy): domain Eukaryota; kingdom Metazoa; phylum Chordata; class Lepidosauria; order Squamata; family Lacertidae; genus Podarcis; species Podarcis melisellensis. The sequence continues at coordinate 36,883,035 of NC_138545.1, read as the reverse complement.
GTTGTTGTTGCTGCTGCTGCTGTTTTAAATAGCAAGTTACGATAAGTTGCACTGTCCGTCCTGGAGCAGGACATATCAGAAGTAGTCTGTTGGCTCTGCTACTTCATATGACCCTATTGGTCTGTACCATTGTAACTTGGTCAACTTCTTTCTCTGTTTCCACAGGGGGGCTCATCATACCTCATTGGACCAGAGTTCCCCTCCCCAGACAGGAAGCCCAGGAACACCACCCTCTTGTAAACTACCTTTACTCGGCACTTACGACAGCAGAGACGACTTTCCACTCCGGAAAACTGGTCAGCAAACCCCCTTGGTGATGGGATAAGCCAGAAAACCAGGGTGGGGGTAGTAGGAGGTGCTGATGAAATTTAGTCCCCTGGGTGGAAAGGGGCTTTCTGCACTTTCTGAGTATGCTGGCTTGAAATGACCAGGATTGTGTGTGTGATTTTGTTGGAAGAGCTACAAGTATGGGGGAGGGACATTCATTACGTTAGTTTATTGAACATTATTGGAGACTAAGATGAGCTTTCTGAAAGCTCAAGCGGGCGAATGTAAGGCTCCCACCCATGCCAGATCTCAGTTCCTCTAGATATTAATTACGATAAGCACCTACACTTCTGTGTGTGCCAAGCGCCTTGTATATTCTTGAGCAAGTGGGATTTGCAAAACCTACTGTGCAGACTGCTTCTGCGAACATCCTACTTTTAGATGCAGTTCAGGGCTTTACAAAAAATCAGATGTTTGGGTGCTAATTATGTAACCTTACAAGAGCTTCTCTGCAGACAGGCATTGAGAAAAGACAACAACCCAGCTGCTATGCGGAAACAAAGCTCCTTAGAAACATAGGAAACAGCATTATGCCAGGTCAGGCTATCTGTCTAGCTCAGCGCAAGCTACTGTTCTTCTGGCAGCAGTGCGCCAGGCTCTCAGGCACAGAGAGGTCTCCCCCATCACGAGCTAGCTGTGATCCTTTTAGCTGGAGATGTCAAGGATTGAATCTGGCTCTTTTGCATGCAAGGCATGTACTCTACTGCTGAGCTATGGCTCTTCCTCTGGTGGGCTGGGCTAGACTGGAGGGCAGTGACTAGTCATGTCGCCCAGTATGGTTGAGCAGAGATTTGAACCCAGGTCAAAATCCCAACGCTCAATCCAACACTCCACACCAGAGGCTGGCAACCTAAGGCCCATGGGCTGGGGTTGCTTAACCGGCCCATAAGCCGCCCCAAACGCAGCCACCTGCTCGGCGAGTCCCCCCACACTGCGCTAAACCAGCGCAGCGCGGGGACGCTCTTCCACAGCTCCGGAAATCGCTTCTGCGCATGCCCAGATGCCGGAAATCACTTCTGCGCAGGCACAATTTCCGGTGTCTGGGCATGTGCAGAAGTGATTTCTGGTGCCACAGACGTGATTTCCAGCGTCTGGGCATGCACAGAAGTGATTTCTGGTGCCGCAGACATGCACAGACGTGATTTCCAGCATCTGGGCATGTGCAGAAGTGATTTCTGGTGCCACAGACATGCACAGACGTGATTTCCAGCATCTGGGCATGCGCAGAAGTGATTTCTGGTGCCACAGACATGCACAGACGTGATTTCCAGCATCTGGGCATGCACGGAAGCAATTTCTGGCACTGTGGACATGTGCAGGATCTCCACGGGAGTGATCCGACCCATGCCCAGTAAGCCTTGCCAACCCCTGCTCCACACCATGCCAGCTTCTTTCAAGAGCTTAACTCTTCTGGAAATTCGCAAAGTGGTTCTTTGCTTATTGCAAGCTGACCCATTTTATCAAGACTGGAGCCCCCTTGCCAACAAGTAAGAAAGATAAATTTTGGAAGAGTTGGGCTCAATCAAGTGAGGGAGAGGAAGCGACAAATGCATGTCTGCGATGTAGTGTGTCCTGAGTAAAAGAAAGCAGGAACATACCTGGATTTGCACAATTTCCTTTGTGCTTTTGAAGGAAGGGATGGAAATTCTTTTATTATTATTATTATTATTAAACGTTTTATTTAGGCGTGCTTACAAACAAGCAAGCAAACAAAACAATAAGATATACACACTTAACCACAAAATAAGAAGAAAAAGTAAGGACAAAAGGAACATAAAATACCACACCCGTGTGACTTCCCTCCACCAGCTCTCGTCACCTTTAAATCATTTAAATTCTTATTTACATTGCATATCAATTATCACTGTAATTACTTCTTTTATGGTACTATTATAACATCAGGTGATCCTTACATGACCTCACCTTCTTTAGGTGATAAGGAGGTGGGACTTGTCACTCTGATTAGTTGGGCAGGAAGAACTTTAGTCAGATTTTTAGACATTGACGGATTAAGCTTGGACAGACCTATAACCTGCTACTGGGGCGCCAACATGCACAACTCCCTGTGTGCAAGGGCCGCCATGTTCTCTTCCATTAGTTGTGGAGTGCATGCACAAAGGGGAATTCCTTCCAAACGCTGATCGTTGCCCATTGTAGATGTGAATGGGATACTCCTGCATGCATGGAACTCTCTGTCCATGTTGGTCCTCTGTGTGACTTAGGTATATGTATTTGACCTGTTCTTGTGGAATTTCCATGGAGGGTAAAGGTGGCACTGTGGGTTAAACCACAGAGCGTAGGGCTTGCCGATCAGAAGGTCGGCGGTTCGAATCCCCACGACGGGGTGAGCTCCCGTTGCTCGGTCCCTGCTCCTGCCAACCTAGCAGTTCAAAAGCACGTCAAAGTGCAAGTAGATAAATAGGTACCGCTCTGGCGGGAAGGTAAGCAGTGTTTCCATGCGCTGCTCTGGTTTGCCAGAAGTGGCTTAGTCATGCTGGCCACATGTATGCCGGCTCCTCGGCCAATAAAGCGAGATGAGCGCCACAACCCCAGAGTCGTCAGCAATTTGACCGCTTGTCTTGCTTTTCTCCTGCCTTTCCCTCATGTGTCTGTGCCTTCTCCTCCTCCTCCTTCCAGCCTCGGAACCCAACCTAAAAGTGCGCTCACGGTTAAAACAGAAGGTTGCAGAGAGGCGGAGCAGCCCCCTGCTGCGGAGGAAAGATGGGACCGTCATCAGCACCTTCAAAAAGCGAGCAATTGAAATTACAGGTGAGCCCAGCCAGGGCGGGGTGAGTGGGAGGGAATAGCTTTCGCTAGTGACATTTGCATGGGAGAATAGCTGGGCATGGGAAAGATGAAGTATTCATCACACCCTCTGGTCCCCTCCATCCAGTTCCCCACCATCAAATACCTTGGCAAACATGGATTTGGGTTTTGTGAGGTAACTTTTAGTTGGGTCTCCAGAAGATCCCATAGTGTTCCTTCAAAATGTGGAATCTTCTGCATTCATTCATCTCCACTTCACTTCCTTCCTGGAGGTGTAGAAGGCATATTCCTTTCAGCATGAAGGGGGGTGCAACGGCTAATTCCTAGCTTCAAACGAGTATTTGACTCCCATTTGTTTATTTTAAGCTTTCTAGGTTGGGCCAGTAAATCAAGGAGGGAGGAAAGAGACAAGGTTAAAATAACACTCTCAGAAGCTTCACACGGGCTCAGGTGGGGGCTGTGTGCCACAAAGTGGGAGGGAGGGGTTGAGATAGCAGACTGGAAGTGACAAAGTTGGGATTCAAGGAGGAATGCGGCAAATTAGTTTAAATAATGACTTAAAAACAGCAAACTGTGATTTCCCACTTTAAGAACAAACTGTAGGGTGTCTCAGGCTTGCACACCCACCCACCCTACTTTTCTTCTCATCCTGTGAGGAGGAGAAGGTTACGGTTTTAACTAACCACATTTCCCCTTTGATGTCAGTACTGAAAACCATGGTTTGTTTAAACTATTGATTGAGAGCAAGTTAAGTTCTGAAACATCAGTTTGATCTTGGCCTGCTGCCAGTAACTGTATTTTCAACAAGCCACAGTTCCCAGAGCTCAGGCGTCAATAGGAAACTGTGGTCAGTTTAAATGTTAAGCTTTAATATCTTTCTCAGAGGAGGAAAGGAGAGCTGAACATTACATTCTGATTCAAACTTTATATTTCAAGTCAAATCTTGTTCTTCCCTTCTCTAGTATGACCCTGTAACTATCGAAGCAAGCATCCATTTAAAGATTTATAAAATTCATAGTGATGTTAGGGGTTGAGAAAAGCCAAGAGCAGGTTATGAAAGTGAAGGTTTATTTATAAAGAATGCACCCAAGTTTCCCCCCCTATCCCCTTCAGATGTGCCGCTGATAAATTAAGATATTAATCCAGAAGGTCGTAATCTGTGTGCTGGCTATTTTGTTTGTGCAAGTGGGGGTTATGGACAAGAGGGTTATAATCCAGAAGCATCTGCTGCTTCTGAAGGAATTTTTATTTTTGTTGGCAAAGGGGACAGCGGCAGGCTGGCAATCCACTATTACATAAGCACATGAGCTTTTGAAGGGCTGAGATTGATTATTCAAAACTAGACCTCTTTTTGGAAATAACAAAATACCTTTAGCTGATTTAGAAAGGTGAATGTAAAATTGCAAACATAGCAGAGCAGGGCAGAGGGGGAGAAGAGAATTCTAAACTTTCTTCTCCAAAACGTGGGCCTCCCCAGCAATTTGAGCTTTGGAAGAAATTTGGGGGATTTTTCTCCGGCTTTTGTGTGAAGGGAACCACCACGTCTGGCATATGTGAAGCCCTTTTCCAGCTTCTGAATCATGGAAGACTAAACATCTGTGGTTCAGATAGGACAAGCAGATTTCAAAGTGCGATCCAGGAAACTCTGCAGTGCATCAGGGATTCCTTTTTCTTTTTCCTTTGGCTGTACACCACCTTCATATCTGGTAGGGTGTATTTAAAAACTGGAAACGTTGTCATAGACAAACTTCCCTGGAAGACCCGATAGGTTGCTATGCTAGTGATCTCCCCCTACTGCTAAGCAGGCATAAGGTGTCAAAGGATGGGCCAAAGATGATTGGGACAGGAGGGCCAAATGAATGGGAAGGCAGCCCGGTAATTCAAAAACTACTTTCGTTACTGACACTGAATTTTCAGATGGTTCTCTGCCACCAAGAAGACTTGAAACTTGATTATGCTTTGAAATTAAAGCTGAAATGCTCAGCAGCCTAAATTTTAGCACAAGGGACTGACATAGTAGTGATCTTCCCCCCACCCCCCTTCTTTGCAGTGTCTTCAATGTGCAACAGTGCCCCCGGATCTGGACCCAGCTCCCCGAACAGCTCCAACAGCGCCATCACAGAAAACGGGCTTACTGGCTCAGTGCCCAATATTCATACTGAGGTAAGAAGGCTGGTGGAGCAGCGGCTGCAAAGCTTATGAACTGGTCTGGTATCATTTCTGCAAACACCATATAGGTTTCCCTCTCTTTATCTATGAATGTAGATTTTTTCCCCTGCCATTACATTTTCAGCCTGTTCTTTGCTACTCTGAACCCACACATGAAGCTTGCTGGGTGATTTTTGTGCTTGCCACTCTCTCATCCTAATCTTCCTCCCAGGGTTGTTGTGAGCATAAAAATGGGACAAATGTCCCTGGTGTGCTTCTTGGAGGAAGGGTGGGAAAGCAATGCACAGTGGTACCTTGGTTCTCAAACTTTATCTGTTCCGGGAGTCTGCTTGGCTCCCGAAACCGTTTGAAAATCAAGGCCCGGCTTCCGATTGGCTGCAGGAGCTTCCTGCACTCAAGCGGAAGCCGCGTCGGACATTCTGCTTCTGAAAAATGTTTGCAAACCAGAACACTTAATTCCGGGTTTGTGGCGTTTGGGAACCGATTTGTTCGGCGACTAACCCGTTCAGGAACCAAGGTTACACTGTAATAAGGGTGGGGGGGAAGGAGGGTGGGTGGGCCATAGCTCAGTGGTAGGGCATCTGATTTGGGTCTCAAAATCCCAGGTTCAATCCCCCACATCTCCAAATAGGGCTTGGAAAGTTTGCTGACTGAGGAAGTATAACCAGATAGATGGATCCTTTTTGTCATATGTGGTGGACTTGTAAGAAAGTGAGGGCATTTTGGGAGATGATATATAATGAGATAAAAAATATGTTTAAAAATACTATACCCCTCAAAAAAACCCTGAAACTTTTCTTATAGGGGTTATAGGGACAGAAGCCCCCCAAAATATGTTTAAGTCGTTTATGTACGTTACAACTACAGCTAGGATTCTCTACGCACAAAAATGGAAAGAAGCAGAAATACCGTACTTTTCCGTGTATAAGACTAGAGTCTTTTTTTTTTTTTACTAAAAAATAATGTTAAAAAAGGGGGTGTAGTCTCCCCCCATTTTCTTAATTTAGAGTCCGCAAAAATAAGGGGCGTTTTATGCACGGGGGCGTGTTATACACGGAAAAATACGGTACCCACTAAAGAAGAATGGATAAGCAAGGTGATGGATTATGTAGAACTGGCAAAGTTAACCGCGGGAATAAGAGAACCGAATGACAAAGGACTACAACTCCACCATGCTTAGCTGGCAAGACCAGTGCTCAAGAATGATGGGAATTGTAGTCCGAAAACAGCTGGAGATACAAGTTTGGGAAACCCTGCACTAATCCATCCCAAAAAAACCTCTCTCTGGATACTTTGTCCAGATCTTATTCTTCCACCCATCTCCCTCCCAGCATGGTTCAGAATGGAGAGACCAGTTGGGCTCATGCCCGGTTTGGGCTAGGAATTCTGTGCCAGAGATTTGTAGTAGTGGTGATGGTGGTGGTGATGGATTAAAGAAAGGGGGGGCCAACTTCAAGCCCGCAAGCCTAATTAGACCCGTCAGGCCTCTCCCTTTTGGCCTTGCCACGTCCACCTTCCCTACATCAGACGTCATGTATTGAAAGGGGCTTCTGAAGATGCAGCCCACCTGTCAAACTTGGCCTGTTCAGGGCAGAGGGAGAGGAAGCAATTTGGCTCACAGGCCAGAAACAGTTCCCCACCCCTGTATTAAAGGCTAGACATGTGGTTGTTGTTGGGTTTGGTTTTTTTAAAAAAGCTGTACACCACCAGCCCCTTCCACACACACACACACACACACACACACACACACACACACACACACACACCTGAAATTCTCAGGAAGCTGAATTACATGTGAAATACTCTGTGTGTGGTTTATATGCTTCTGTGGGATCACAGCAAATATGTAGCTTTGAAATACATAACCACAATGCGTTTTGCGGTTACACGAGTGATAGAAGTGGTATTTTTGTGCATCCTTCCTCCACCAACCCACATTTCTCCCCCAGCCTGCTAAGAGCCGGGTAAAATAATTCACTAGTCGCATTTTCAAAGGCAGGACCCTCTACCCTGCTTGACTCGGTGCAAAAGGAATTGATGGGATAGCTGCTGCGTGTCTTCTAAGAAAGTGGGAGAGCAACAGTTTAATCTGGATGGAAAGGACTTTGCCATTGATATGTGCAATTGTGCACTGCTGAAGCTGACCAAACTGCCTACATGTGTGCAACTGTTAGCGATTGCTGCCAGTGTGTGTGTTCTTTTCTGTGCACATACATTCCTGTGGGAGGTGCACACAATTGTCTTTGCATGGATGATTGCTTTTGTGTGTGTGTCAGTGGATCATTGAGCTTTGTAAGTGGATGGGAGCAGAAGAGCACCGGTGGAAACCAGAAACGGCTCCCAGTCACTTTTGCTAGTTACTATGGAGTGACTCATAAATGGAGAAGGATTCTTCGGTGAATTATGTCTTACTTTCAGTTTATTTTTAGGTGCGTTTGTGAAAATGCATTTTTTCCCTCTCTCTCTCAAGTTAATACGGTGCTGAATAAAACAAAACACTAGATCCTTTAGAAGAAAAGAGCCACAGGCAAACTCAGACAGTCACTACTCTGTGACAGAGGCTCAGTTCAGAAACCTCACTAAACCATGATTTGCGCCAATTCTAGAATACAAAAACTATGCTTTGAACTTCCAAACATGCATTAGAAATTGCCCCCCCCCCCTTCACAGCACTCAGCTTCAAATGTTCACAGCAGACTCTGTAACTATAGTTTGTCAATTTGGACAGCACACCAAACCATAACTTGCACGAACCATAAAAAAATGGTTTTATATAGTTCAACTGCGTCAGACCAACACGGCTACCTACCTGAATCTTGCACAAACCATGACTTGCAAGCCCACTTCAGACGGTGGGTTAGTGGCTCTTGGTTTGTGATCAGTTGCATGTCATGTATTATCAGTTCAGCCAAAAACATAGTTAGCTTTCCTTTAACCATGGTTTGGCACGATGTTTGAGGTGAGCCGTTAACACACAGAAGATCGTGAACACCTTTTTTTGTTGTTTAGTCATGTCCGACTCTTCGTTACCCTATGGACCAGAGCACACCAGGCACTCCTGTCTACTTCCTCCCGCAGTTTGGTCAAACTCATGCTGGTAGCTTTGAGAATACTGTCCAACCATCTCGTCCTCTGTCGTCCTCTTCTACTTGTGCCTTCACTCTTTCCAAACATTAGGGTCTTTTCCAGGGAGTCTTCTCTTCTTATGAGGTGGCCAAAGTATTGGAGCCTCAGCTTCACGATCTGTCCTTCCAGTGAGCACTCAGGGCTGATTTCCTTCAGAATGGATAGGTTTGATCTTCTTGCAGTCCATGGGACTCTCAAGAGTCTCCTCCAGCACCATAATTCAAAAGCATCAATTCTTTGGCAATCAGCCTTCTTTATGGTCCAGCTCTCACTTCCATACTTCACTACTGGGAAAACCATAGCTTATTGAGTGTAGCACCTTAACAGCATCATCTTTTAAAATTTTAAATAGTTCAGCTGGAATATCATCACTTCCACTGGCCTTGTTATTAGCAGTGCTTTCTAAGACCCATTTGACTTCACTCTCCAGGATGTCTGGCTCAAGGTCAGCAACCACACTACCTGGGGTGTACGGGACCTCCATATCTTTCTGGTATAATTCCTCTGTGTATTCATGCCACCTCTTCTTGATGTCTTCTGCATTTGTTAGGTCCTTTCCACTTTTGTCCTTTATTATGGTAATCTTTGTATGAAATGTTCCTTTCATATCTCCAATTTTCTTGAACAGATCTCTGGTTTTTCCCATTCTGTTGTTTTCCTCTATTTCTTTGCATTGCTCGTTTAAGAAGGCCCTCTTTTCTCTCCTTGCTATTTTTGGAAATCTGCATACAGTTTCCTGTATCTTTAACTATCTCCCTCGCATTTGCCTTCCTCCCCCCCCAACCCCCTTTTCTGACTTATCAATTGCAGCCTCTTACTGAGGATTTAAGGGACATGGGTGGTGCTGTGGGTTAAACCACAGAGCCTAGGAGTTGCCGATCAGAAGGTCAGCGGTTCGAATCCTCGCGATGGGGTGAGCTCCCGTTGCTCGGTCCCTGCTCCTGCCAACCTAGCAGTTCGAAAGCACGTCAAAGTGCAAGTAGATAAATAGGTACCACTCCGGCGGGAAGGTAAACGGTGTTTTCGTGCGCTGCTCTGGTTTGCCAGAAGCGGGTTAGTCATGCTGGCCACATGACCTGGAAGCTGTATGCCAGCTCCCTCGGCCAATAAAGCGAGATGAGCGCCACAACCCCAGAGTCAGTCACGACTGGACCTAATGGTCAGGGGTCCCTTTACCCTTTACCTTTACTGAGGATTTAAAGGACTTGGGGGGGTAGGGAACCTGTGACCCTAGATATTGCTGGCCTACAACTCGCATCATCCCTGGCCATTGGCAGTGCTAGCTGAGGCTATTGGGATTTGGATTGCAGCAGCAGCAGCACCTGGAGGGCCACACATTCCTTGCCCCTGATTTAGACTATTCCTTGTTGTTTTATTTATTGTTTCATTTGAGTTAATGCGTGCACGAGCCATGGTCACACATACTTCTGTTTAGCACCAGAGAGGTGTTAAGGTGAGGATGCATTCAGAACATAAGAAGACCCAACTAGTCCAGCATTCTGTTCTCACTGCAGCCAACCAGATGCACGACAACACTCTCCCGGCTTGTGCTTCTCAAAGGAGCAAGTGTTTCCGCTCATGAACAAACCTTGTGCCACCATAGAGAGAAGCTACTTCCTTTCTGGAAAGAAAAGCAGAGGAAGAGAACCCTGGAATCCCCTCATGTGACTTCTCTAGGAGAGTGATGATCCTTGTGCATGGGGGAAAGAGCTTGGGCATCTCTCTCTCTCTCTCTCTCTCTCTCTCTCTCTCTCTCTCTCTCTCACTCTCTCTCTCACAGTGGAATTCTTTCTTCCCATCTTGACATCTGCCGAGCTAAGCTGCAGATCAGAAGGGTATGTAATTACCTCCCATATGGCAGGCCCACCCTCCTCTCCCCCAGTCACTTAAAGACTTAGCTGGACTACTTAAGGAGGACGCCCCTTTGTTATAAGAAGAAGCGCCATCTGCTGGTCTTTGTGCACTTGTCCTAAGGAACGTCTTCAGCTCCTCTTCTGATCCCGAGATGCAGTGCTGACATCGTCAGTGGAAGGGCACCCTTGAGAATTTTTACCAGGAACTTTCATTTCTTCCAACTCCAACATTATATAATGATAGAATTCTAGAGTTGGAAGGGATCCAGGGGGTCATCTGGTCCAGTTTGCCTGAGTTCCATGTCATAGACCTACCTTTTGGACAGCCCAGTGCTCTGATGAAATCCAACATTTAAATACCAGCTTACAGTGATACCTCGGGTTAAGTACTTAATTCGTTCCGGAGGTCCGTTCTTAACCTGAAACTGTTCTTAACCTGAAGCACCACTTTAGCTAATGGGGCCTCCTGCTGCTGCTGCGCTGCCGGAGCACAATTTCTGTTCTCATCCTGAAGCAAAGTTCTTAACCCGAGGTACTATTTCTGGGTTAGTGAAGTCTGTAACCTGAAGCGTATGTAACCCGAGGTACCACTGTATACAGAGAGGGGGGAAAGTATTTGATCCCCTTCTAAATTTGCCTAGTTTGTCCTCTGACGAAGAAATGACCCATCCATAATTTTAATGGTAGGCTTATTGTAGCTGTGAGAGACAGAATAACAACAGCAAAAACCCCAGAAACCCAGAAGACAAAAGTCAGAGATTGATGTGCGTTATAATGAGTGAAATAAGTATTTGATCTCCTATCAAGCAGCCAGGTGTCAGGCTACCTGTTATCTTCACTCTATGTAACGAGCTGAGATTAGAAGCACCTGCTGTAAGGGAGAGGTTTTACCTGCAATCCCAGCTCGTTACAGTACCTGTACAAAAGACACCTGTCGACAGAAGGAATCAATCCAGCAGATTCCAAAGTCGCCACCATGACCAAGATGTCCAAGGATGTCAGGGTCAAGATTGTAGACCAGCACAAGGCTGTACTGGGCTACAGGAATCCCTCTAGGATGGACTGGGGTGGTTCATGATTTAGCCGCAGTGATCGTATTTCAGTAATTGATTGAGGCTCAGAATTAGCCCCTTGATTACTGTGGATTTGTCCGGGGAATTCACATTATTCATTTCATTTATACAGTGCCATCCTTGTGCACTGCACCTTACTGAGGTCTCGTAACAACTAATAACTTTGTTAGTCATTATGGCCATTTTTCTCACAACAGGGTACCTGCCTTCTTTTGTAGAATAGGTTCATTCATATTTTGTACAGTAATTGGTTACCACTTAGATATTTTTCAGTTCTTCAGCAAATGGGGCTCAAGGGTTAGAAATATCAAGTCTAGCGGAGAATAAACCTTTGTATTTGCAAGCTGAATATCCTTTCCCCCTTAGCTTTCCATTTAACACAGCAGCTTGTCACTTGCCATTTTTTTATACCATTGCTCCAGTAATCTACAGCCCTTAAACTGCCTCTCTGACAAGTTCCAGAGAGAGCACTATTCCAGAGAAAGCCATCCTATTGGGACTTTTTTCTTGTATGTATGTCAAGCTCTGCTAACAGTTCCAGCTCCTTTTCTTATGATAAATCTGTTATGACTTTGCTCCAAGTAAATTACTAGAACTCAAACACCAAGAACACTTGAGGAGCCCTATTACTATCAAGCTCTGAGCAATATCAGGAGTCCTACACAACTTTTAGAAGACACCTGAAGGCAGCCCTGTAACTGGAAGTTTTTAATGTTTGATGTTTTATTGTGCTCTTATATTTGTTGGAAGCAGCTCAGAATGGCTGGGGCAACCCAGTCAGATGGACGGGGTACAATTATTATAATTATTATTACTATGCACTTATAAAGCATCCAAAATTTATTAAGCACCATGTAGAGATTTCATGTTGTGCACATTGAGCTTGGACATTCCATGCATATTTCTCATTGCAAAGAATGTGAAAAGTTTGTCTTAAGTCTCATAGATTTCAATGGGACCTTTGTAACTAACTTGATCCAGCTGATTCAAATGCTGCTGAACTTGGAAAGTTTCTGGGCAGTGCCTTATTCCTATTTTATGTCACCTTCACCTTGTGCTAGAATGCCGTTGCGCGCCTTCAGGGGAACACCTGCATGTCTTTTGCTTTGTTATATCTACAGACATTGTCAGAGCTGCATAACGTCAAAGCTTGTTGCTGTTTGCATAGTTAAAAAGGGTCACTTGCTATGAAAATTAATAAATAAAAGGATTCAGATGAGACGTTAAAAATGGCAACCGTGTGAGTCCATTTGAGACCCCTGAGGGTGTTCCTTAACTGACCATAGATCACTACATTTAAAAGTTCAGCCGTGAAGTGAGTTGGAATTTGTTAGCAGACGTAACAACCTTTTTGTGACTTTATCTTTTTAAAATGTACGTTCTTATTCCAATTGCAATTTTTTTTTTATAAACACCTTTGGGTGAAGGATGGGCTGTGTATGCAAATACTGGGTGGATAAATAGATAAATGGACTTAATTGGGAGTGGTTGTCTGAACACAGATTGCAATTTATTTTCTTTTCCCACCTCCACAACCATGCAGACTGCATGCGAATTGCCTTTTGCTGATGTAAAAGTGGGGGGCCTGCCTTCTTTGATTGACTCATGAATTCATCCATGTTTTTGCACAACATTGGGCTGGGTACCTGCTGGTAATTTTTGTGGTGTCCTTGCCTCTTGGACACACTATGTAGATACATGCAGTCATTTAATGTGCCGCAGAAGTCTTTGTTGGCATATACATTTCAAAACCAATTGAAAAAACAAGCCAGCCTCCTGGCATATGTCCCAGATGTCTCTTGCCATGCTAGCTAGGCGATCAAACCACTAGAGCTGGGAGAACATGGCTGTGTTTCCCCCTTCTCTCATATTTTGTTGCAGTTTCTTACCCTTCTGTCTCTTCTTATATCCTCCCTTCCCTGCAATTATATACAGCAGATGCTGCCCCAACACCGAGCTGTCACCATGGATGGGTCAGCTAGCCAGCTCAGCTTGTACACTTCCCCGTCTCTGCCCAACATCTCCTTAGGACTACAGGCTACCGTCACGGTGACAAATTCACACCTCAGCGTGAGTACATGCTATCCATAAAACGTAACAGAAATCATACAGTGGGTGCTCTGGCTCAGACACCACCACCACACCTGGCCACCGATGCCCAGGCGCCAACAGCCCATCTAGCACAGCATTTTGTCCTGCAAGAGTGGTGAGCCGTGTTACTGCAGGGAAAGTAACTAACTAAGAACAATTGTAATAACTCAAGCCTCTGCTTAGGACCCAGAGGCTGAAAGTCAGAAATACGCAGGTACCGAAGTAGTTATTTTGGTTAATTAATTAAATAGCATTTACGTAGCGCCTGATTGTTAAGAAGCAGCGGCAGCTATTTAGCACTTTGCAACAGTGTAAAATCAAACCTTAAAATGATCAGCAGAGAAACAGTTCAAAATAGTTATCTAAAAGCATCCAGAAGATGATTAAAATCAACAGTAGCTCAAAAGAGAAAAATTGCAAGCCACTTCCACATGTCCTGATAGGCTTAGCCTAAACGAAAGTGTTTTAAGCAGGTGCCAAAATGAACATACGTCAACTAGGCACCAGTTCCACACTAATTTTAGCTGTAGGATTTATATACCACCTTTCTGCCAAAGAAACCCAATGTCATTGACAGCTTTTAAATATTTAAACTGTGTTTCCCAAACCTGGTTCTCTCTCCATCTGTTTTTGAACTACAATTCCCATCGTCCTTGACCACTGGTCTTGCTAGCTAGGGATTATGGGAGTTGTAGTCTGGAGACCCAAGTCTTGGGAACAGTCGTTCCTTGGAAGTCAAATGGAATCCGTTCAGAAACCAAAGCGCGGCTTCTGATTGGCTGCAGGAAGCTCCTGCAGCCAATTGGGAGTTGTGGAAGCCGTGTCGGACATCCAAGTACCAAGGCATTTGGGATCCACGCTGCAATTGTATTAAAACAACTACATTATATAAAATGTAGAATGACAAGAGTCTTCTCAGGCTGACAGGAAGCTATTGTCACTTCCCCCTTCCCTCAAGTCACATAGAACTCCAGCGAAGATGTGGAAAGAACTGCCTTAACATCTCTATCAGGCTGCTGAGAGTTCTTTATGTATTGCTTCATGACCCAAGACTGTCTGCTGAAGCCTCACTTTGTTGGCTAGTGGTTTCCTAAACTTGGGTCTCTCACCAGCTGTTTTCAGACTACAACTCCCATAATCCCTAGCTAGCAAAACCAACGGTCATGGATGATGGGAATCGTAGTCCGAAAACAGCTGGAGCAGAGGTTCTCAACCTGTGGGTCCCCAGATGTTGTTGGGCTACAACTCCCATCATCCCTGAGCTCTGGCCTTGCTAGCTAGGGGTGATGGGAGTTGTAGTTCACCAACATCTGGGGACCCACAGGTAGAGAAAGGCTGAGCTAGAAAGAGACCCACGTTTGGCAAAGCCTGGAGCCAGGCTAGGGGGTGGAGAAACGCAGAGGTTAAGGAATGCCGAGGAAAAAACCCGTGAGACTTAAGAAGCTGGGAAGGCGAACAGCAATAGCGGAGCTGGAGTGGGAGAAGAGAGAGCAGGGCTTTAGGAGTGGAAGAGTGGGCTCAAGTTCTGGGGTTAAGTGGGGACATGGTAGAGCACGAAGTCGACCTCTGGGGAACTGGCTATCCTATAGAAGGGGAAGGTGCCAGCACAAAACGGCAAAGAAAAGCAGGCAGGGTGTGGGTTTCACGTCTTAACTTCCTCTAAATCAGATGTTCCCACCAGCCCCAGCATTTCCCAGTCATGCTGAGCTGTAGTGCAAAACATATTGAGGGTGCCGGGTTGGGGAAAGCCGGCCCTGAATATTTCTAGTCGCCAGTGCCGCCGTTGCGGAGTTATGAGTAAAGGACAGGCGTCACTCCTCTCTCCTCAGTCGCCTCATCATGCACATGCCAGGCTGAGACACATTTAGGACAAGAGTGACTCCCTCAGGCTCTATAATAGAGTTAGCGCCATTTAGCAGTAAGAGCCTCACAGTTACGGAGTAGACCTATTCACCCAGGCATTTGCTCTCAGGCGCAACGGTGCATAGTTGTGGCGTCAGCGCTACATCTCTCGGGATTTGTATGTGAAGCATTTGATCTTCCAATCCTGCCTTCTTCCCTTCTTACAAGTCCTGGAGACACTTCTTACAAGCAAATCTGTGGGCAAACTTTCTATCATACCCTGACCGGGGTGGGGGTGAGGGGTGGGAGGAGGGTTGCTGGGGTAAGCAGGCAGCACTGACAGAGACCAAATAAAATGGCCTCAGGGGTACTATTTATGCTACACGTACAGTTGCAATCGAAATTATTCGACCCCCCCAATTGCAAATCAGGCTTGTTATTATCAAAATGTGCAAACTTTCAGCTGTTTGCCATGAGCAAATCAAACAAGAGCGATTGAAACAGATGTTTCAAGTGGTTTCTTGCAGCTTATACTCGCTCCACCTTATTCTTGCTAAACAACTCTGACAATCCAACATGTTGCTATGCAATACCGCCTTGATATTTTATATGAGATGGTGATATACATATGCTTACAAACATAAATAAAAAAATAAGATGTTAAAACCCTCTGGCTCTTGCTCCAGTCCTACCTTAATTTCTTCCCTCCCTATCAGACACCCCACAAATTGCAGAGGCCCCAGTGTTTGATGATTCCACCCTAATGAGTATTTAAAATGTCCTTTTCGTGGGTTCTTCTGCTTTGTGTTATTCTTTTTTCTTTTTTCTTCTTTTTTTTTACAAGCTTCAGTCTCCAGGTTTTATTTTCTCCTAAACCAACTGGTTCCCAGCTGTAACCTATTTATTGCTTTCCTCTGATGACAAGCACCAAACTTGGCTCAGGCTTAGGCACGCAGGACTCGTGCCCAGTCTACAGCTTGGCTATTTTCAGCCTGAGGAGTTGGAAATAGCTGAGTGGCAGACTTCGCATTCTGCTGCGATTTGTTTTCCTCAACCCTGAGTAGTAAAGAGCTTACAGTTGTGCCTGTGTGTGCTGTGAGCACCCATGTTTTGATTTTGTTGGGTGCTGCTCCCCTAACACAGCGCCAGGCAGTGAGGAACGGCCTCTCCTTCCTCTAATTCTCAGCGGGACTTTTAAAATGGGTGTGAATTTTGTCTAACCTGTCTGTCTCTCCACTAAAGTGGAATCTTAACTGAATTTGAGTGCCTTTGTTTGGGATGGAGGTATTCTGTGAGAAGGGGAAGTTGTAACGTAATACCTGGTGAATTTATGAGTGTCTTTACAGTAGTTGGCCTGTATTATTTACTTGTTATTGGTGGGTTTTTTTCAGATTATTTGGGTCTGAATATATATTGATATGCTTGTATCCTATAGTGTGTGTGTGTACAAATACACACACACACACAGAGAAACATATACAGTGGTACATCGGTTGTCGAACGTCTCTGTTGTCGAACGTTTCGGAACCTGAACGCTTCTGTTTTCGAACACACCTCGGAAGTCGAACGGCTTCTGCTGCATGTTTTTCAGTTTTCTCAGTTGCATTTGCAGCCGGCCCTTTGCGCCTCGGTTTTTGAACATTTTGGAACTTGAACGGTCTTCCGGAATGGATTGCGTTTGAGAACCGAGGTACCACCGTATAGGAAAAAATGAGAGCAATTTGGAGGATATTTGCTGGATGCCTTAGTGCAGACTTTTCATGTTGGCGACCCACTTTTTGGACATGCATTATTTCACGACACAGTAATTCGGTTTTACTAGCAAACCAGAGGTTAAACCAGGCTTTCTCAACCTTGGCCCTCCAGATGTTTTGAGACTACAATTCCCATCATCCCTGACCACTGGTCTTGCTAGCTCGGGGTCATGGGAGTTGTAGGCCAAAAACATCTGGAGGGCCGACGTTGAGGAAGCCTGGGTTTTAAACTAATCCCTTTCCAGCCCCAGGAAGAGTGTTTGCGCGACACACCTACAAACTTCAGCGGACACACTAATGTGTTGCGGCACACAGATTGCAAAGCTCTGCCTTAGTGCAATACATAATCGCCACCATTCTAAGTCCTGTTGCTGCTGCTGCTATAGCTACTTCTTACTACTGGTAGCATACTACTATAGAGCCATCTCTCAAGCTGTGGCTCCTGCAAGCCCGCTCCATGGCTACTCCTCTCCTTCTGTTGATTTTGGAAAGGGGAATCACGGAAAGGGTTTGCGTGTGGTGTTTGTGTGCATAGGCCAAAACAAACCATTTCAGGATCAGCCTAGAACTCAGGGAGAATCTGGGTATAATCCAAAATCAATATATGAGGCAAGGTTAATGGAGTGGGCCAAAAAACAAAGCAAAACAAAACATACACTTCCAACCATTGCATGCGCAGTGAAAGAAATACCGTAAGTTTGCCTTTGTAAACTCTGGACGCAGTAGAAACCAGGTTAATGTTTTGTCACTGTTTTAACATTCAAAATGGTGGTGGTGGATAGTGGATCTCAGGGAGGTGACTGACCACTGCCGCACTCTTGTCTATGATTATAGCAAACGCCCTTGGCTTCCTCCCAGGGTGGATCTGATTTAAATCAAATCGATTTAAATCATGATTTAAATCACTACTCAGTAAGACTTGATTTAATTTTTTTTTTAACAGAAAGACTCGTTCTTGCTGGTATAATCTTAATATTTACAACCAGATGAAGGTTTCATTTTGGGGATAATAATAACAACAACAACAATAATGTAGTTTTTACAGTTACCGTATTTTTCGCACCATAGGACGCACTTTTTCCCCTCCAAAAATGAAGGGGAAATGTGTGTGCGTCCTATGGTGCGAATACAGGCTTTCGCTGAAGCTGGAGAGCGAGAGGGGTCGGTGCGCACGGACCACTCTCACTCTCCAGGCTTCAGGAGAGCCGCAGCGCCAGTCCCACAAGGTCGGGGGACAGCGGGGAGGCGGAACACCACCATCCCGCTGTCTTCCGATGTGGTTTGGAGGCTGACGGCGGGGAGACGCGTGCTTCTCCCGGCCGCCAGCCCCGCAAGCTCCGGGGATAGCTGGGAGGTGCCGCGCGTCCTCCCTCAGTCCCCGGACCTGATCTGCAGGCGGGCGACGGGGAGAAGAGCGCTTCTCCCCGCTGCCTGCCCCGCAAGCTCCGGGGACAGCTGGGAGGCGCAGCGCGTCCTCCCTCTGTCCCCGGACCTGATCTGCAGGCGGGCAACGGGGAGAAGAGCGCTTCTCCCCGCTGCCTGCCCCGCAAGCTCCGGGGACAGCTGGGAGGCGCAGCGCGTCCTCCGTCTGTCCCCGGACCTGATCTGCAGGCGGGCGACGGGGAGAAGAGCGCTTCTCCCCGCTGCCTGCCCCGCAAGCTCCGCTGACAGCTGGGAGGCGCAGCGCGTCCTCCCTCTGTCCCCGGACCTGATCGGCAGGCGGGCCGCGGGGAGAAGAGCGCTTCTCCCCGCTGCCTGCCCCACAAGCTCCGGGGACAGCTGGGAGGCGCAGCGCGTCCTCCCTCTGTCCCCGGACCTGATCTGCAGGTGGGCCGCGGGGAGAAGAGCGCTTCTCCCCGTCGCCAGCCCCGCAAACTCGGGGGACAGCGGGAGAGGCGCAGAGCGCCCTTCCCGCTGCCCCCTGACTTGGCTAGAAGGCTGGCGGGGGGGGGGGAGAAGCCTGCTCCTCCCCGTCGCCAGCCCCGCAAACTCGGGAGACAGCGGGAGAGGCGCAGCGCGCCCTCCCGCTGTCTCCCGACCTGGTTTGGAGGCTGGCGGAGGGCTTCCTCCTCCCCCAGCCCCGAAAGCTCCCAGAGCGATGCCAAAGCTGCGCGCAGCTTCGGCATGGCTCTGGGTCCCGTTCTGGGGGAGGGGGAAGCTCGGGCTTCCCCCGCCCCAGCCCCGCGTCTCCAGCCGGGAGACGGTTGCGGGGGGCTGCTTTAGCCCCGCGCGTGCTCTCCCGGCTGGAGAGGTGACGCTCGGCTATGGAGGCTCCTGCCATAGGCGCGCGTCACCTCTCCAGCCGGGAGAGCACGCGCGGGGCTAAAGCAGCCCCCCGCGACCCTCTCCCGGCTGGAGAGGTGACGCGCGCCTATGGCCGCTGCTCCCTGACCTGCTCTTTGGGGCTGGTGGTGGGCTTCCCCCGCCAGCCCCAAAGAGCAGGTCGAAAGGAACCTGAAGCCTGGAGAGCGAGAGGGGTCGGTGCGCACCGACCCCTCTCACTCTCCAGGCTTCCAAGGTAGCCGCCTGAACGCACCTTAAACGGCACCTTGTTTAAGAACGGGAAAACAAAAGGGGGAAAATTCTCCCACTCTCTGCGCAGAGCCTCCTGCCGCTTCGCTGAAGGGGCGCTGGGCAGAGAGCAGAAGAATTTTTTTCCCTTGTTCTCCCCCCTCTAAAACAAGGTGCGTCCTATTGTCCGGTGCGTCCTATGGTGCGAAAAATACGGTATATTAAAAATTACTGATTTGGTTATACTGTTAGAAATACATAGATAATTATGAAAATATTGTGAGGTTTAACAAGTTAACTGTTCATATTCGGACAACTTTTCTGCTGTACTTTATTGGAAGGAGAAAAATAATCATTTCCTTAATAACAATTTAAACATTTTATTTAACTAAAACAATAACATTATAGCATATGTATCCACGTTTGTTAACTGATGTGGTTAAACATTTTTTTTAAAAAACCAACAACTTAGACTGAGTTTTAGCACACATGAAAAACTTTAAACAAATCCTTATTTTCTGCTGAATAGCCTTTGGACTCTAATGGAACTTAAATAGAAAACTATCTTTAGAAATATTTATCCTCCAAAAGCATTTCATTTTAAAAATCCGATTTAAATTTAAAAAATCCAATTTAAAAATCCGATTTAAATTTAAAAAATCCAATTTAAAATTTTAAAAATCTGTTGTTGTTTTTTTTTAAAAAAAGCATTGATTTTTATCCACCCTGCTTCCTCCATTAGGCCTCCCCGAACCTTTCCACGCACCAGGAAGCCGAGCGCCAGGCCATCCAGTCGTTGCGCCAGGGCGGGGCCTTGACCAGCAAGTTCCTGAGCATGTCGTCCATCCCCAGCTGCCTTCTGGGGGTGGCCCTCGAGGGCGAGACGAACAACCACGGCCATGCTTCCTTGCTCCAGCACGTCCTCCTCCTGGAACAGGCTCGGCAGCAAAACACACTAATTGCTGGTGAGTGTGGGGAGTGATACTGGCAACATATTGGTGCAACACACAGATGAGCTTGTACAGGGTGGAATGTAGCATTTATCCACTGTTGTTGGCCGTAACCAGTTGGGATGTGGGGTGGCAGGAGGGTTGCTTTGCAGCGGAAGTCAGTGACATCATCAGAGGAGGCAGCTGACATCATCAGAGGAGGCAGCTGAGTACAATATTCTTCCTCTGGTAGAAGGTGGCACCTTTCTAACTGCTGTTTCCATGTGACCTGCCACACACACACATCACTGGTAAATAGCGGGAATTGTTGTGAGGAATAGGGAAGTTCAAGCTCACAAATCAATTTGTGCGCTTGCGCTGCTGCAGAAACTGTGGCAAGAGCAGTCCACACCCAAAAATGGAAAGACTGGCTTATGAAGATGATGGAATATTCTGAGATGGCTAGACTTTACTGTGAGAATTAAGAGAATAAAATGAGGGGGGGGGGGGAGATTTCTCTGAAGAATGGAAATATTTTGTGGGGTAGTTGAAAAAAATATCACGGTTACGTTGCAACGTTGCGGGCTTGGCGGTACAGCAACAGATGAGAACTTGTAGTTTAACCATTAAGAACTAACGTATATAATGGATGAAATAGCACAGCAGTTTTGTAAGGGTATAAAAGAACACCGTGGGCGGGAAGTCAATGGATAGGAGAGATTCATCCTGATTGTATGTAAAGCCAAGCCAAATAACTTTATTGTGCTAGCCGTTGGCCATGACAGATTTGAATGATAAATAAATACAAGCAAAAGGGGTGCCACATCACAAATAAGAGTGTCTATTTAGATCTCTGCGTCTCCCTCACAGTTCACTGCTATATTGTCCAGGGTCTTCTTTTTCCTCATTTTGGCCGCCAAAGCGAAAAGGGCAACTTTACGAGTCACGGACACGTTTTCATCGCTAAAAATGCCCTAGGGCCTTCACTGCCGGGGAGAGAATTTTAGATGAATTTGTAAAATTTGAAAATTTAATTTAAAATAGTATTTATATATTTTTAAAAAATGCTGCCAGAAACCACCTATATGAATGAAAACAAACCCTGAGGCCTAGCGACTTGGCTTGTGGCTTTTCGTTTTGAAGCGGACTGCAGTGGTGTATTGTCGAAAGTGCCTTAACGATCGCCTCCCTCTCTCACCCCCCCCCTTACAGTTCCTCTGCACGGCCAGTCTCCTCTGGTGACGGGGGAGCGCGTCCCCTCTACCCTGCGGACGGTAAGCAAGCTACCTCGGCACCGCCCGCTGAGCCGCACCCAGTCGTCGCCGTTGCCGCAGAGCCCTCAAGCGCTGCAACATTTGGTTGTACAGCAACAGCATCAGCAGTTCCTAGAGAAGCAGAAACAGCAACAGATCCAGCTGGGAAAGGTGGGTAGAGAAGGAGACGACAGCTCACTTATCACAGTTGCACGTCAGATGGCCCTGAATAATAATAATAATAATAATAATAATAATAATAATAATAATAATAATAATTTTATTATTTATATGCCTCCCATCTGACTGGGTCACCCCAGCCACTCCAGGCAGCTTCCAAGATGATAAAACGTCAAACATAAAATACTTGGAAAGCAAGTGAGGCCCCAACTAAAAGAAGATCGGCAGCTTAAGTTTGACAGAATATGCGCAGCTTGCAGACTTAACGTATAGAATAAGAGAGCAAGAAGGGCATATGTTTAAAGAAGACTGGAATATGTTTATCGCGTATTTGGGAAATAATTGTTTACAGCAGAAAACGCTGGGAGCTTTAAGATAAATTCAGCAGTGTAGATAATCTTTGACAGATGTAATAATGGAAAACCGATTAGAATAGTTTTTGTAAAATATGTATGCAGGCGTATGAGATACGCAAAACGAACCGTGGAAAGAGAAGAAGGGAAGCCGTTGATATTTTAAGTATGTAAAATGTTTATTCGAAATTGTAAAACAGAAAATTTAATTCAAAAAATTACACATAAAAAGACTTCCCATTGCAGGGCTGCCTTCAGACGTCTTCTAAAAGTTCTGTAGTTCTTTAGCTCCTTGACATCTGATGGGAGAGCATTCCACAGGGCGGGCGCCACTACTGAGAAGGCCCTCTTCCTGGTTCCCTGTAACCTTGCTTCTCACAGTGAGGGAACCGCCAGAAAGCCCTCAGAGCTGGACCTTGGTGTCCAGACTGAACGATGGTGAATATAGTGGCTGCTTTATGGTAGGCTGATCTAGTGCAGTGTGGAGAAATGAGAGGCTTGTCCTTCCCCCCTCCACCTCCTTGCTGAGCAACCCCTGCTCCCCGGGACTTAACATCCTTCTTGACACCTCCCTTTTCTAGTATAGGGGATTTGAGTTGCACAGGTATTTCTGTCAAGTTTTCTTTCTGCTACTAGCTGAGGAGGCTGGGCCTCAGAGACACCTTTCGGTCTGAGTGCTGGTTCCCTGGTGGTTCAAGATCCCCCCCCCCCAAATACCAGCTGCAGGTTGCCCATTACGGCTCAGCATGTTCAAGTCCTCTTTTCCTTTTCTCACCCACTCCGTTTGCAGATCATCACCAAGACCGGTGAGCTGCCGCCGCCCCCCACCACCCACCCGGAAGAGACCGAAGAGGAGCTGACAGAGCAACAGGAGCCCTTGGGCCTAGGCCTCAGCCACGGGCCCTTTGTGGTGGACGGGTCAACAGAGAGCGAAGGCACGCAGGATGACCTGGAAGAGGAGGAGGAGGAAGGAGGCGGAGGAAGGGAGGAAGAGGAGGAAGAGGAGAGCGTGGTGGAAGAGCAGGGCTGTCTCCGATTGAAGAACGAAGCCGGGGAGAACAGGCTCGAAGAGGAGCAGGAGGTTGAGGAGCTGGGAGTGACTTACAGGCAGGTGAGGCCGCCGTACGAATCCGTTGCCGAAATCTGTGCGGGAAGAGTCTCTTTCGAAGGGTGGAGGCGTATAAAAAGGAGGGGTGGCTTGAAATCCCACCCCATAAATCGGGGGTCACCTGTGCCCGCCCCCTCAAACATCCACAGTGTAGGAGAGACTTCCTGCTCTGTTCCTCTTTGCATCCATGTTGCGATGGGCTCCCATGGGACTTTTCCAGAATTCCAAATAGGACGACCAGGCCAGGAAGGTTGCCTGTCCCAACCTTTCTCGTTGGGCTGATCTACCAGGGCTGCCCTTAAGTTCTTACAAGGAAGTGGAAGATAGCCAGTCTCTCCTTTTGAGGCTAGATGGCGCCTCCTCTCAATCCTTTCAGCTCTCTTGTTCTGCAAAAGAGGGCATAGAACTAAGGTGGCACAGGAGCAGCAGGCAAGATGAAGCCCCAGAGCATTGGGGAAGCTCGCTGCCAAAGGACATGAGCCTGGAGAAGGAGGCGGAAGGCCGCCTCCGGCCCCCATCCCTCACCCCCATACACCCACGCCAGCAGTGGCGAAGACTCCCGAAGAGAAAGTGACTCATTTCCCACCTCTCTGCCACCCTCCCTTCTGCCCTTGCTTATGTGCATCCCTTCCGCTTCCCTGCGTCCTCCTTAAGGATGAGTCACTTGTCTTTCCTTCTTTCATTTCTTCTGCGCACCTAAATATTTCATCAGCCTCAGATGTGTGTTTGGCAGGCAGATGAAAGGCGCTGTCTGCAGGGGTGAAGCAGGGTGGGGGTGGGGAAGAGGCTTTGTAAAGAAACTGGAAGAGGGTAGTGTGGGTTGAAAAGAGTGTAATCTTGGAAGCTTAGCCAGGAGAGCAACGTGAGCATTTCAAGGGGTCTGTTGGATGTAACAGTTATGGGGAAACTTGTCTACAGCAGTCCAGTGGTTAGGGTTGATGAGAGATGTGTACCACAAATAAAATCACTGTTAGCTGGAAGAGCATTTTATCGTAGGCTCATACTGTGAATACATACTATGAATACATATCCTATGCCCAACCTCGATTCAGGTTTGCATGTTGGGGTCTGTGACCATCTGGCTCACGGTGGTTGCTGGAAATTGCTGTATAGGTTGCGGTCAGCCACCAGTGTGTCCAAAAAGCTTAGTCCTTAGAATCCCATCTCAGAGAATTCAGCATCCCAAGACTCTCGGCTTTGATGTTTTGTTTTTCAAAGCGAGTTGCCCTCCTTTTTGGCAGCGGAAGTAGGCTTGGGTGTGCAGAACAGCAGCTGGGGAAGGGGGCGGGCACAGGACGAGCAGGATTTCAGCTGGGAGTAGTGAGATCTTGCTACCCAACTTGGCTCCTTGCTTCTCCCCAGCAATAGTTTGGAAACGGAAAAGAAGTTAAACCAAACAGTCATATGCCTATGTTTGCGGTGTGTATAATTTATTACAAGCCACAGCTGTTCGGAGCACACAGCATGCAAGTCACTCATAGTGTGCAGAAATCCGAGGCTTCAAAGTGCAAAATGTATGCAGTTCTGTATGTACTGGGAGGAAGTTTTCACACAAATTGATCAGCGAGCACAGTCTGCCTCATCGGTGCCCGTACAGTTTGGCTAAACCTGGCCACATGTTTTAAGCCGCTTAAGTATTAAGGTAACAGAGCCATTTGAATGTTCTTTCTCTCCCCCCCTTTTTTTGGCTGTTCTCCTGCACACAACTCTGGCAGGTGTTTGCAGATGCACACCAGCTGCGGCCCGTTCATCTCTACCAGACGCCCCTGAGCATCGGCACGCTGGCCCACCAAGCCCTCGGCCGCACCCAGTCGTCACCTGCCAGCACTAGCCTGAAGAGCAGTACAGCTGAGCCCTTGGTCAAGCACCTTTTCACTACAGGTAGGAGCCGATACAGACCCCTTTCGCGGAGACTGGAAGGCAGGGGGAGAGAGCCTTGGGTGTGTGCAAAGGGGGATATACCTGCCCATCAAGAAGCAACGTTCCCTTTTCTGAAATCTCCTGTTCCGGGTGTGCAAAGAAAAGACATTCTGCACATGCTTGGGAATATACTCTTTCGTTTACTACATCTCATCCATTTCAGGGCTCTGGAGCTGATGAGGTCTGTGTCAAATTCATTCTTTTCTGCAGGGCACATCTCTGTCAACCGCCGCTCAGGCTGAGCCTGGGTGTGCTTTGGGGCAGCTTGATGTGTTGTAGGAGGAGCCTTGCTTTAGTATGGAAAGCTGGGATGTCTCTGGTTCTTTGGGGGTCTCTTTGGCCCAGGGAGTTCCTTGCCAGGATTGGTCAGTGGTTGGGGCAGGCCGAAGACATTTGGTGACCAAGGCAAAGTAGAAAACGGCGCCTCTCCCCTGGTCAACAAGGGGAGTAGAGCCTGGGAGAGGTGGTCTTGGGGCCAGAGGCGTAAAAATATTCAGTTTGCTTTTGACTTTTGTCACAGCAAGTTTCTCACTCAGAGCTCTCCGTTGCTTAGCAACTTCTGATTTGGTTTGCTACCTGGGCTCCTTCAGTAGGGCAGGGCAGTCAAAGGAGCAGGATTTAATTTGTACCAGTCACCCCCCATTTATTTAGCCCTGTGTTTTGTGTTGACTCATATGGAATACTGAATGCAATTGAGCATGTGCAGAGTGTGTTTCCTTCCACACAAAGGACATGACTGACTCCTGTACTCCACGTGTTTTTTGAGGGGGAGGGCAGAATGGCTTTCAGCGCGGAGAGTGCAATTTCCTTTGAACTCCTGCACCTTTAGTTCCAAAAGTCACTCAAATTAAATCAAACCACTGGTGGCTTGTGAATCATTCCAGCATTGCCATGATCTCACTAGTTTCCCTTCTCTTTCTCTCCCCCGCTCCTCCCCACTATCCTTCTTTCCTGCCCTCTCTCACAGGCTTAGTTTATGACACTTTCATGCTGAAGCATCAGTGCACATGCGGAAACACTAATGTTCACCCAGAGCATGCTGGGAGAATCCAGAGTATCTGGTCCAGATTACAGGAGACAGGGTTGCTAAGCAAGTGTGAGGTAAGAATCTTCAGAATGGAAACCTTCTGCCAGCAAATGGTAAGGCACCTAACAAGGCCTTGGGTTGAAAGGGTGAGCAAATTTTAGGGCAGGTGTTTCCCAAACTTGGGAAACTCTTGGCTGTTCCTGGACTACAGCTCCCATCATCCCTAGCTAGCAAGACCAGTGGTCAGGGATGATGGGAACTGTAGTCCCCAAAAAAAAACAGCTGGAGACCCAAGTTTGGGAAACACTGTTTTAGGGAATGGTTTTGCAGCGTCAGGACGCCCCCCCCCCCGAAACCTGGAATGTCTGATTAACAGGATCATTCCCCACCCTGAAGCAAAGATATATAGGTCTGCAAAATCACAACCAACATCTCAGGTGCAGACGAGTGTGTGCGTGTGCGTAAATATATACCACACACCCGAAGGATAGGTCCTATGTACAGTGGAACCTTGACTTACATACACCTCATCTTGCAGGTGTTCCAAATTGCATCTGCGGCAAACCCGGAAGTAAACACTGGGTTTGCCGCGATTCACTCATGTGCGGAAGGGGCTTCTGCCATCTGCACGTGTGCAGAAGCGGTTGCCACCGTCGGCGCATGCGCAGAAGCACACTACCGCCGAATGCGCATGTGCAGAAGTGGCCGTCGTCTGTGCATGTGCAGAAGCACACTACCGCCGAATGGGTATGTGCAGAAGCACGCTACCACCGAATACGCATGCGCACAAGTGGCCTCTTCTAGTGTCCCGTTTTGACCAGCGGACGGACCTCCGGAACTGTTTATGTCCGTAAGTAGAGGTTCCACTGTATATAGACACAGTGCTTTCTCCAGAATGGTCCAGTGCGTCCCAGGGAAACTCAACACTCTTACAACGTCAGTTCCTAGTAATGCGCATTATTCTGCAGATAACTAAGAGTGAAGGAACAAACCTATGATACCCATTTCTGTACAATATGAAAGCCCACGTTCCTGCATGAAAAACATATATGTTCTTCCCCCCCTCCCCATTGCTCCCTGCCCCCCAGTAATTTTCAAGCAGGTTACTTTGTTACGTTTTTCATGCAGGAACGTGTATTGACTTTATAAGAGTATTGACTCCCCCCCCTGGGCTGAACACATCAGTTATGCATTTGAACGTTCCTGGGGAAAACATCTATGCAATCTCTTCATGTCTGCCACATCTTCAAATTTAGCTATGAGGGTGAGTCTTTTTGCTCATTTACTTCCTTAACACTTGCAAACTGGGGCAGTGGGGTGGGGGTGGGGAAGCTGTGCAGAAGTGATATCTCTGCATGTAACAGGTTCCTTGAGTTCCTGAGAGAAACTGGGTTAAATCCAGTGATGGGGAGGTTGTTGGCCAAATTGCATAGGGCCCTGTTTGGGTATTTTTTTGTTATCAAATCTGCCCTTTTGTGGAAAGATCAAACACACAAAACAGGAGTCTTACGGCAGAGACTAGTCGATTTATTGTGGCATTAGCTCTTGTAAAACAGAACCCACTTTGTTACGAGTTTTCCTGGTAAGAAGAACGGAGACTCCAGGTCAAACTAATAGTTGTTTAGGGATTCAGACCATGTGGATCTTAGAAAATGTGCTGTTAGATACAAATGTGGCATAATACATTATTTGACCATATATACTCACGAACAAGTCTGCTTTTAAAACGGGTGGATTGACTGGCCTCTTGTTGACTTCTCAGCTACCATGCATCACGATCACACACAAATATGTGCATTAAGTCTCTCTGACACAAGGCCAGATGCTGTTACAGTGTGATCATTTTTTTACGGTTCACTTGCTGGTCATTCTGTCTTTGTATTTTGATACGTAAAGAGCCTGGCTTTATTTTCCCAGTTCACTAAAATAATTAATTGATTTCATTTACATCCCACTTTTCTCCTAAGGGGTGTGTGGGGGTGTGTGTGCGTGCAGGTCCTACCCAAATCTCCCTTTTATCCTCGCAAACACCCTGCGCCATAGCTTAGGCTGAGTGAAGATTTGAATTCCTGCCCGCCCAGGTTCTAGTCCCAGCACTTAACATGACTTACAAGCGAGACTTCCTTGATTCATGCATAACAGCCTACACTGATAATGCAAGCCAGGTCTTTGCACTAAAGCCAGCAGGAAGAGGGTGAAGGATGAGGAAGGAGTGCCAGCACTCCTCCTTGGCTTCCGATCTGCGCCATTACGTAGTACTTGCAATAGATCATTGTGCTTCAGTATTATGTTGTATTCTTATAGCCTGTGGCTCAAGCAAACACACCCCTGAATCGTTTTTTTTAACTGATTGTAAAATAAGAAGTTGCATTATACCAGATCAGCCTGTTAGTCCATCTAGCTCCATCAGCAGTGGCTTGCTGGGCTCTCAGAAAGGGCTCTTCCTTTCCTGCGAGCTGCAAACTTGATCTTTTTGGGTGCAGATAACCAGTGACTAGGAGGGACGTGGGTGGCGCTGTGGGTTAAACCACAGAGCCTAGGACTTGCCGATCAGAAGGTCGGCGGTTCGAATCCCCGCAACGGGGTGAGTTCCCGTTGCTCAGTCCCTGCTCCTGCCAACCTAGCAGTTCGAAAGCACTTCAAGTGAAAGTAGATAAATAGGTAACGATCCGGCGGGAAGGTAAATGGTGTTTCCGTGCGCTGCTCTGGTTTGCCAGAAGCGGCTTAGTCATGCTGGCCACATGACCCGGAAGCTGTACGCCGGCTCCCTCGGCCAATAAAGCAAGATAAGCGCCGCAACCCCAGAGTCGGCCACTACTGGACCTAATGGTTAGGGGTACCTTTACCTTTTTAACCAGTGACTGAGCTTGGGACATGCTCTCACACTGAGCTATGGCCCCTCCCTCACCAGTGACATGGCACATGTAGCAAACTAATTTAGGCCATATGTGAAATCACCCAGGTTTGTTGTGTTGTTGTGCCCATGCAGGGCGATAGCGCTGCCACCATCACTGACTCCTAGGAATAGTCTATGTACAGTGGTACCTAGGGTTAAGAACTTAATTCGTCCTGGAGGTCTGTTCTTAACCTGAAACTGTTCCTAACATGGGGTTCCACTTTAGCTAATGATGATGATGATGATGATGATGATGATGATAAATAATTTATTATTTGTACCCCAGCCACTCTGGGCGGCTTCCAACAAAGATTAAAAATACATTAAAATATCACACATTAAAAACTTCCTTGAACAGGGCTGCCTTCAGATGTCTTCTAAATGTCAGGTAGTTGTTTATCTCTGACATCTGATGGGAGGGCGTTCCACAGGGTGGGTGCCACTACCGAAAAGGCCCTCTGCCTGGTTCCCTGTAGCTTTGCTTCTCGCAGTGAGGGAACCGCCAGAAGGCCCTCGGCGCTGGACCTCAGTGTCTGGGCAGAACAATGTGGATGGAGACGCTCCTTCAGGTATACTGGGCCGAGGCCGTTTAGGGCTTTAATGGGGCCTCCCGCTGCCGCCGTACCGCCACCACACAATTTCTGTTCTCATCCTGAAGCAAAGTTTTTAACCCGAGGTACTGTTTCTGGGTTAGTGAAGTCTGTAACCTGAAGCATCTGTAACCCAAGGTACCACTGTAATCAAATGGATCAGAGTTTTCCTGGAAACCAGGAGTGTGCCAAAATGGACAAGAGAAACACAGGAATCGAAATCAGGTTATTTGACTGCTTCTGAGTCTTAAAGCGTTATGGAATTGATGTCAGGGTGCTATCACAAGTGATGCTAAGAATACCTCTCTTGTCTCCAAGTGGCTTTATGGAAAAAACAACAACCACAACCTTGTGAATATGGTTGATGGAGCGCTTGAAACAGTAAACATCCACTTTTAAAGTTAAAGCGACAGTCCTTGGAAATGTGGCTGTTACTCAATTCAGGTGATCTAGGTCATCCTTTTGCCACAAACTAGACATTATCATTTTGTCAGTTTCCGTGTTTTCACCATAGCAACGGTAAGGTCTCTTCCTAAGGACGTGACCTCTTCTCCAAAGGTGCAATATTTCTAAGAGTGTGAAGGCGTTAAATGTTTGAAGATGCATGATGCAAGTGGGTGTGAAGTCATTCTGGGCAACTGAGAGATTTTAAAAGTACTTGCATTTTCTTCTTCTATGAAAGCACCCTCAGTTTATAGCAAAGGGGTGTTCTTATAAGCCTGATAATGGCATTCTGGATTCTGCTACTTTTATCAGTTTAGATTCCATGGCTCACAGAGCGATCCTAGCCATGTCTGCTCAGAAGTAAGCCCTATTCAACTCAGTGGGGCTTGCTCCAAACTAAATTGGTTTAGGATTGCAGCCTATCGTAACTCCCCCAGAGAACTGGCGATGCACAGGTATCTATTTCACCAACACCCTTAAGGTAATGAGCAAGCTTTGTCTTCACCAACCTTACTCTGCCTGGTGGAAGGACACAATGCAAGGAACAACACAATCACATGCATTTTATTATGACCAACTATAACAAAAATGCAGGGATACGGGTGGCGCTGTGGGTTAAACCACAGAGCCTAGGACTTGCCGATCAAAAGGTTGGCGGTTCGAATCCCCGTGACGGGGTGAGCTCCCGTTGCTCGGTCCCAGCTCCTGCCAACCTAGCAGTTCAAAAGCACGTCAAAGTGCAAGTAGATAAATAGGTACCACTCCACCGGGAAGGTAGATGCCATTTCTGTGTGCTGCTCTGGTTTGCCAGAAGCGGCTTAGTCATGCTGGCCACATGACCTGGAAGCTGTCTGCGGACAAACGCCGGCTCCCTTGGCCAATAAAGCGAAATGAGCGCCGCAACCCCAGAGTCGGTCACAACTGGACCTAATGGTCAGGGGTCCCTTTACCTTTTTATAACAAAAATGCATACTTGAATATCTACGGTGGAATATTTACGATCCAGAGTGTGCTCACTCTGGATGTTACAGGAAAGCTATTGAATACTAAGATGCAAGCAGCGTACTGTTGCCATGCCATTCGGATGCTTTACGCGGTTTTCCTAGTTGCACTGACTTGATGCTGTTAACCTTCCCTGGCACAGAAACGGAAAATAGACAATCAGTTGTACAAAAGCAGGTTCCAGTTAGGCCTCTTTGGTCGGGATTCAGCAGTTCTTCAAGGGCAGTGGAATTCCTGCCTATCCATCCCTTCACTGGTTCCTTGCCTTTTCTTCCATTGCATGGAATGTAACTCAGTGGACTCCGCCACTTAGTTGGAGAGTCTTTGGCGGTAGATGGGTTGTTTGTCATTCTTTAAAGTAGCAATTGCTCTGCCAAGTGTTTCATTACGTTTTTAAATCATTGTTAGATGCTTCTGCTGGTGGCTTGGGAAACCCAGCCAGATGGGTGGGGTATAAATAATAATAAACCATCATCATCTCAACTAGGGCCAGGCCTTTTCAGTACTGGCCCCGACTTGGTGGAACGCTCTGTCACAAGAGACTAGGGCCCTGTGGGACTTGACATCTTTCCGCAGGGCCTGCAAGACAGAGCTGTTCCGCCTGGCCTTTGGTTTGGACTCAGTCTGACCCTTATGTTTCCCTCCCCTTATGGTTTTGATCTATGGGTTACTATTAAAATGAGGCTGCATTTTAAATTTGATCTTATCCTGTATTTTAAATTGGGTTTTTAAATTGTAATTTTACTGGTGTTAGCCTCCATGAGCCCGGGGAGGGCGGGGTATAAATAAAAATTTATTATTATTATTATTATCATCATCATCCTCATCATCATCATCTTGGGCCTAGGTTAGCAACTAGTATTGTTTATGAGACACTATCAGTGTGGGGGTGACATGGCCTGAAGACCTGCTACCACCCCTGTCTAGACTCAATCTCCCTGTCCATGGGGTGGAGGGAGGGGGGTGCGGTGGGGGCGGGATGCCCCCGGTTTTCACCACTGAGGGGGGGGGGTGACACAATGCCACAGGGGCACTCACCGCGGGGCTGTTGCGTATTTAGCAGATTAATTGCGCTGCAGAAAGCGTGTTGGGGAGACCACACGTTCAGGAAACAATGAAGAAACACAAAAATATTTTTTGCTTGGCTTTAATTACAAAAACAAAAACTTCTCTTACATTAAATTACATTACATCTGTAAGTATGACCCATCCATTGATCCATTCACCAGGGTACTGAGAGAGGTACACACTGCTCTTTATATACAGTGGTACCTCAGGTTACATACGCTTCAGGTTACAGGCTCCGCTAACCCAGAAATAGTACCTCGGGTTAAGAACTTTTGCTTCAGGATAAGAACAGAAATTGGGCTCCGGCGGCGCGGCAGCAGCAGGAGGCCTCATTGGCTAAAGTGATGCTTCAGGTTAAGAACAGTTTGAGGTTAAGAACGGACCTCCGGAACGAATTAAGTTCTTAACCCGAGGTACCACTGTACTATACCCAATTGCTGACACAGCTTAAGTAACACAACTTAACAGCACCTGCTATACTGCTTCACAGCTGTAAAACTAGGTCATGATATTTGCTCTGGCCTTTAAAGAGATACACATCTTGTGAAACGATAATGAACCTTAATATTTAAAGAAAGCATTCAACAGGGGCCTGCAGCGTGCCTGAGCCATGTGTCTCTCCTGGGAGTGATGCGGTGGCTTGGCGGCCCGCCCCAAACGGTCCACCCGCCACCTCCCCTTCAGCTGTGGGGTAGCTGAATGGGAGGAGGCAGGCAGACTCCTCAGAGCCCCTGCAGAGCGTCCTGTCCCAGCTCACCCCACTGCTGTGGGCCCCAGGCGCCCGATTGGCTTGCTCCGCCGCTGTCCCTGTCTCCTGTTACTGCTGGTTTCCTTGTGTTGGCTGGGCCTTTGCCACCACAGGCTCCCCAGCAGTACTCCAGGCTGACATTTCTCTAGATAGAAACTGGCATACAATTAATACTTCTTAACTGTGACGCATTGATGAAAAGCACCTTCAGAAGCGAACCTGATGTTGCTTCCGGAGAGCGTCTTCTGCACTAATCTCCGTCTCTTCTCTTTGCTAACAGAGGATTCGTGGTCGGAAAGCAACGTTGGACGAGATCCAGACAGTGCATTCGGAGCATCACACGTTACTATATGGAACCAGTCCGCTGAACCGGCAAAAGCTCGACAGCAAGAAATTGCTAGGTACAGTGTCCGGCAGGTCACATGATTCTGTTTCTCTTGATTCATAATTTGTAACTATTTCTTTAACCATGATGTGTACATGATATTGTATTTCTCTTTGTAGTAGGCAAAGGCAGAAGATTTTGGCTTAAGTTTGGGGAAGAAGGCGTATAGTCCATTGCAAGGCCTTTCCAGGTTCCCCTCTAATAGGCTTTAAGCAAATGTTAATTTCTGCTTTAAACTTGTCCTCTACATCTTTAGGGACTAGAAACTTTCTCTTCATATAAAAGCTGCAAGTATTCCTGAATTCGATGGATGAAATGGGAATTGCCCTGTGATTATGGCAATAAATAGTCATCTCTGAATACATACATGCACTGCATGGATGCAGTTTGCTGTGCGTAATTTTATCGGCTTCAGCTGGTACAGTAGCAGCGGCCGTTCTTGGACTGCGATAGCTTGATTGCAGTAGTGCAGGCTTTAATGACTTCAAGATGGGATTGCTGCAGGGCAGTCCATGTGAGGCTTCCCTTGCCCTTGATCTGGAAGCTGCACTTAGTGCAGGGTATTGTAGCCCAACTGCCGATGCAAAGGAAACACTGTCAGCACAGAAACACCTCTGCTCAGAGAGCTGTGCCAGTTGCCAGTTTGTTACCAGGTCAGATTGAAAGTGTTGGTATATAAAACCCTTAACAGCTTGATGCCAGCCTACCACATATATATATATATATATATGTATGTTCACTCAGCTGCTTTGATCTACAGAATTGGCACTTTTACAAATTCACTCCACATGTGCAAGGAATTGATATTTCATTGTGGCATCCCCTACACTGTGGAACTCCCTGCCCTTTGATATTAGGCAGGGACATTTGTTGTATTGTTTTTGGCACCTGCTAAAAGATTTTAAAACAAGCCTACCTCTGAACATGTAAATTTGACATGGATTTTAACGTGCAACTGTATTTTATCATGTATATACCTAAAACTACTGATTTCTATCATGTGTATGTCCAAAATGGCTGGGTAAGCTGGTTTTTACCATCTGATTTGATTGGTTTTCTTAACGTACGTGCTATACAAACGGCTTCATTGATTAATCATGTGAAATAAATAAATATAGATATATTCGGTGTAAAGGACCTGGTTGTGGCATAGAGCTTCTCTAAAGTGAACGGGGACAAAGTGTGCCCATGGAGGACATGTTCACTACCTGCTTGGTGTGTTTCATTATTTTCTCCTACATCCCTCTCTTTACAGGTCCCCTTACGCCGAAGATGTATGCCGTCCTCCCATGTGGTGGAATTGGGGTGAGTATGTGGCGTCAAAGGAATTTGGCTGTCAGCGGTTGATACTTAGGGAAGGGCAGGGATGACATGGTCCCTCTCACGATCCTGATGAAACACTCCTTTGTACTTTTTCACACGTTACGTTTTTTCCAGGAACTACTAAATAGGAGCCCACCTTTCCTTGGTAAATCACTTTGCGGGCAAGTTTTCTTTTCTGGAGGGGCGATGGTGTTAGCATGGCTAGCACGCTGGCATGTGTGTTGGGGTTCAGGATTTCCTTTAGGACAGGCATAGGCAAACTCGGCCCTCCAGATGTTTGCCTATGCCTGCTTTCGGATGTTAGCTCTCTCTTTCTTCCTGGTCTTTAGAATTTAAAAATCGGGATGGGGAGGGGAAGAAACAAACCCTGATCCTGTTGTGTGTCCTTTTTTTTTCTTAAACACAAAAAGTAAATTGAGAACAGAAATGTGGCAAATAGAGATGAATCGAAAGGTGCGTTGAGGTGTTCGCCTTGACACATGGGCATGCTGTATCTGTGAACAGGGAGCAAAGGCACACAGGTAGGCCCTGACTTCGGCGTCCCTGTGTGCTTTGCCCCCCGTGCTCAGTCCTCAGGAAGATCTGCAAGGGGATTGTACTTGCATTCACTTGAACGTGAGAAGAACTCTGTGTGATTGGGGACACTGATCAAACAGGGTCCCCGATCGCTCGGAGGAGTCTATTCATGTTCCAGTGAACATGAGCAGAAACTCCCTGCGGACTTTCCCATGCAACTAGGGAGTGTTGGGAGATGATGTGCAGGAGGACATTGGGGGAGGGACTTGTGTGTGCATCCCTGCTCCTTGTCCACAGTTCAAGCATGTTCAGGTGAATGACTGATCATGCTTAAGACGTTAAACGAAGCATTGGCAGCGACACCCAATTCAAGCTGACTGTACATTCCCGCAGTGAATTTTGCTGCAAACCTTCGTCTGCAAACCTAGCTGGGCCTCAGCAAAGGCACGCTGCTGCAAATCCGTGTGTGTGCGGAGTGTGTGCCTTTCCTTTAGGCCCCATTCCCTTGCCGCCAAACCAAGGCAAGCTGAACGATACCGCTCTTCTCCCCTCTTCCAGCCCTTAGCTTCTGCCAATGCTTTGCTCTGTACCTTCCACTGCAGGTTGACATCGACACAGTGTGGAACGAGATGCACTCGTCCAGCGCGGTCCGCATGGCTGTTGGCTGCTTGGTGGAGCTGGCCTTTAAAGTGGCGTCTGGGGAGCTTAAGGTAAGTCGGGCCCAATGAATGTGCAGCTTCTCCATGTTGCAGCCCCTGGTCCTCCCCCACCTCTAATTCTTGTTCCCAAGCACAGCTGGTTGGACATGGAAGAATTATGCTCATGTGAACCTTGCTCAATTCCAGCTCACTTTGGCTGCTGCGGTGTGTACAAAAATCCTAGTGATTTAAGCTGTGTGTTTCTGAGCTTGGGCAGAATGTCAATCAGCTCTGATAAGAAGCAGCTTCTAAAACCATCTCCATCGTTCTGCCCGGACACTGAGGTCCAGCGCCGAGGGCCTTCTGGTGGTTCCCTCGCTGTGAGAAGCCAAGTTACAGGGAAACGGGCAGAGGGCCTTCTTGGTAGTGGCACCCGCCCTGTGGAACGCCCTCCCACCAGATGTCAAAGAGAAAAATGACTACCAAACTTTTAGAAGACATCTAAAGGCAGCCCTGTTTAGGGAAGCTTTTAATGTTTAATAGGTTATTGTATTTTAGTGTTTTGTTGGAAGCCACCCAGAGTGGCCGGGGGGACCCAGCCAGATGGGGGGGGGTATAAATTATTATTGTTGTTGTTGTTATTATTATTATAAAAGAGCCTATGTAAGCACTGATATCTCAGCATGTGTAGAATGCCCCTTGGTTGGAAGTTGGTTTTCCTTAGGCATCTTGGTGTGCATTATTCCCCGAAACCCATTTTTGCTGCACTCCACGATCTCATTCTGTGGGTGGAGGGATGGCAGACCCAACTTTGGGTACCGAAATCAATGGGCGTTTTTATCCCAGGTTTATATCCCACTTTTATCCCAGGTTTACATACCCTTCTGAAGCTCATTGGCTGGTTTAGGACCAATCACCATTTCTCAGCCTAGCCTACCTCATAGGGTTGCTAGGAAGATAAACTGTGTGTGTGTGCACGGCCACACACTGTGTTCATCACCCTGAGGTCCTCGGAGGAAAGTGTCGTGAATCAGAACAAAAATCAAAGATTAATACATGTGTGAACTTGTGCATGTGTGTATTTTCCTTCTTGCAGAATGGATTTGCTATTATCCGGCCACCAGGTCATCATGCAGAGGAATCCACAGCCATGTGAGTGTGTAGCATAAATGAGGAGGAGGAGGGATATATGTGATTAACTAGAAACAAACAAATCCTCCTCTTTTAAAAACAATGG
Organism: Podarcis melisellensis; assembly: GCF_964234715.1. Taxonomy (NCBI): domain Eukaryota; kingdom Metazoa; phylum Chordata; class Lepidosauria; order Squamata; family Lacertidae; genus Podarcis; species Podarcis melisellensis. The sequence goes on along the minus strand of NC_138545.1, from coordinate 36,845,906 downwards.
TTTAGATGAGATGGGGTGGTTTTCTCACTGCATGAATACTATTTTATGTGTGTTTCTCCCTGTTGGTGTCGTATAAGCTGCTTTGGTTTGAAATCCTGTCCTCTCTATATGAGTGTGGTTCTCATCATGGAATTAAACACATCTATTTCAGGGCTTCTTAGGAGGAGCTTCCTACTAGTCTTTCCTGCCTATCTGGGACTGAGATTCCCTCCATTTGTGGAGGAGGGTATTCTGAGCAGGTTACTTCCTCCAACTAGATCTGAGGAGCAGGGCTGTGCAAATTTGCCAAAGCTTTGCCCATTTATTTTTGCGTGTGGGAGAAGCCCATCTCCTCCACCCCACCCCCTTTAATTCCACTTCTCCCTGCACCAACACAATTATTTAAAGAGCCTGCTGAGTTACTGCTGCACTGAGTGTAATTTGGGAGTTTTTCTATCTTCCTTTCCTGTGGATTAGGTAGTTCAGAAAAGAAAGGAGCTGGACCAAACCTTTGAGTTGGATTCGGACTTCGAATTCCTGTTGGAATCAATGCGAAACGTTGGTCACGTTGACTAGCTTGAGTCCCATTGATTTCAGTGGGACCATGGTCTCAAAATATAGCAACGATTAACTTGCATTACTGCTTCTGGGAGATACAGTATCCTAGTTGAATGGGCATGCCCGAGTCCATGAATGTGGTGGTCAAGTCTGCTATCTGTGCTGTTGCTTTCCTGCCCACCCTTCTCTTTATACTGGGCATTATCAAAAAAAGCCAGTGGCAAAGCTGTTGTATATTTTTATAGTAAGCAAAGTCTGGTATCTGGGCCAGTGTAAACACTTTAGTGGTGAACAGGATGTGATGGGCTTGTGGAATGCTCCATGTGCATGGGTTTAATTTTTTCAAAAAGCATTCTTTGGTTGCGCATTTTAGGAGGTTTATCCTAACATGTAGCTGATTGCAACCTATTCTCCCCCTCACTCCACAAACAAGTGAATGAAGCAAAGTAATCATCATCATCATTATCCCTGACATTTCTGATAATACCTTTCTCCCCTTTCATTTCCCAGGGGCTTCTGCTTCTTCAACTCTGTTGCCATTACTGCCAAGCTCCTCCAGCAAAAGCTTGCCATTAGCAAAATCCTCATCGTGGACTGGGTAAGGGTCTCTCACTCTGCTCCTGAAGCTGCTTAGGCTTGGGTTGTTTTGTCCTTATTGGCTAACATCTTTCCTGGTCCTGAAAGATCTTCATGGGCTCCCAGTACGTTTCCGAGCACAATTCAGAGTGTTGGTGCTGACCTTTAAAGTCCTAAACAACCTCGGTCCTGTATACCTGAAGGAGCATCTCCACCCCCATTGATCAGCCCGGACACTGAGGTCCAGCTCCGAGGGCCTTCTGGCGGTTCCCTCGCTGCGAGAAGTGAGGTTACAGGGAACCAGGCAGAGGGCCTTCTCGGTAGTGGCGCCCGCCCTGTGAAACGCCCTCCCAGCAGATGTCAAGGCAATAAACAGCTATTTTACTTTTAAAAGACGACTGTTTAGGGAAGTTTTTAATGTCTGACGCTGTATTGTTTTTGATATTCAGTTGGAAGCCGCCCAGAGTGGCTGAGGAAACCCAGCCAGCCAGATCGGTGGGGTATAAATAAATTATTATTATTATTATTATTATTTATTTCATTCTGCTCTGGCAGGATATCCATCATGGCAATGGCACCCAGCAGGCATTCTACAGCGACCCCAACGTGCTCTATGTTTCTCTGCACCGCTACGACAATGGCAATTTCTTCCCAGGCAGTGGAGCTCCTGAAGAGGTGAGTTCACACCTTTATTCACCTCTGGTGCTTGTTTTTGTAATAATCAAGATGGTGGTGCTGAATCTAGCTTGAAATCCCTCTCTAGGTGTTGTTGTTTTTTAAAAAAACCACCCTCTTTTTATTTTAATTTTTTTCTAACAACTTTTATTGATTTTCCATTTTATAATATTTAAAAACATCTTCGTCATCCCTTTTACTTCTTTTGCTCTAAAGAGCTTATCGACTCCCTGCCTCTTGGTTTTCCAAATTCATCTTTATATCATAGCATTTATACATTTTCCCATTTCACTCATTCAAAATATCGCAATTTTTAATTACAGTGGTACCTCGGGTTAAGTACTTAATTCGTTCCGGAGGTCCGTTCTTAACCTGAAACTGTTCTTAACCTGAAGCACCACTTTAGCTAATGGGGCCTCCTGCTGCTGCCGCGCCACCGGAGCACGATTTCTGTTCTCATCCTGAAGCAAAGTTCTTAACCTGAAGCACTATTTCTGGGTTAGCGGAGTCTGTAACCTGAAGCGTATGTAACCCGAGGTACCACTGTAAATATAAAAAGGTAGAAACAATTGTCGTTACAAGTCTTCTTGCAACCCTGCTAGTGCTGGTAATTGCTTACAATGGTCCTTCAAATATTGTATAAATTTACTCCAGTCTTTTTGAAATGCTTGATCACGCTGGTTTCGGATTTTCCCCACCAGCTTCGCCAGTTCCTAAAACCACCCTCTTTTTAACTCCCTGAAGCATTCATAGATGCATCAGTAAAGAATGCGAAAGCAGGGCGCAAACAGAGGTTGCTTTTCGACTAAGAAATCTACACTGGCTCCTATAAGGAGTTGCATCAGAATGCACCTAAAGCGGCTCTGTAAAGGAGGGAAGAATTGCAGGGAGAAAGAGAGAAGGTTTATCCCCCAAGAACAGTTTGAACACCAATTGAGAGAAGATTTTAATCAGTTACCTCCGCCATTTTGTTCAGGGAAAGGTTTTGTAGTCCAGGAAATAGCTTGGGGCGGGCAAAGGTTGGAACGTTGCCCAGGGTGCAGAATTCACAGAAATCCCTGCATGTATGTGTGTCCTGTCTTTTCTGACCCCAATCATTTGAGATGGACCAGCATTTTCTCCAGTAGGCGTCCTGCATGCTGCTGCCCTTGCACCCCTCTCTCTTTCGCTTCTCTGTTGTGCTTCTGCATTCTCTCTGGGGTCCATCTGCATGCAAGTTCTCCCCCCTCCAGCCTCAGATGTATGCCAGTGTCCCTTTGCCCCTTCCCACCGGCAGCTTGGTGCATGATCCAAGCTGCGAATAAGAGCCAGCATTTGTTACTTACGAGGCTTCTCTCTTCCAGGTTGGCAGCGGGATGGGTGTAGGTTACAACGTCAACATTGCCTGGACTGGTGGAGTGGACCCTCCCATTGGTGACGTGGAGTATCTGACTGCCTTCCGGTAGGTCTGCTGGCATTCACTGTCCCTAACTGGGAGTGGGGCTTTCTCTGCCAGGGGTGCCCACACACTGGGTTTCCGCACTGAGAGGGTTTCCCCTAAGGGTTTTGTGTGCTTCATCAAACTTCAGCGTTCTCACAGGCCTGCCACCGACTGCTCCTTTTATGTGGGTGGTGCTGTTATGATCAAGGGATGCGGGTGGTGCTGTGGTCTAAACCACTGAGCCTCTTGGGCTAGCTGATCGGAAAGTCGGTGGTTCGAATCCCCATGGCGGAGTGAGCTCCCATTGCTCTGTCCCAGCTCCTGCCAACCTAGCAGTTCGAAAGCACACCAGTGCAAGTAGATAAATAGATACCGCTGTGGCGGGAAGGTAGACGTTTCTATACGCTCTGACTTCCATCACAGTGTTCTTTTGCACCCGTAGCAGTTTAGTCCTGCTGGCCACATGACCCGGAAAGCTGTCTGTGGACAAACGCCGGCTCCCTCGGCCTGAAAGCGAGATGAGCGCCGCAACCCATAGTTGCCTTTGACTGGACTTAACCGTCCAGGGGTCCTTTAGCTTTTAACTTTTACCTGTTAATGATCACATAAGGGACCAGCACATAGAGAACTGCAATTGCAGTTAGGTACACAGGGTAGAAATAATAATCATTTCACTTCTAATTTGTATACTGCCTTTCTATATTGCTATACACAAGGTGGCGTACAAGCTGAAGAAAAAACAAAATACCCAACATAAGACCACACACCTTACAACAACTTGATCCAATACAAAGAAGTCATAATAAAAACATAACTTTAAAATAAACAACATATCAAAGGAACTTTGAGTCATCCATTAGATTATCATAGTGCACAATAAAATATCAGCAAGCAGTAATTAAACAGAAATTCACTCTTTAATAATCACCATAAGCTATAATGAATAAAAATAACAGCAAGTCGCAACACATAAAATCACTGTGATACATACAAAACCATGCAAAAGGATAAAATTGAGAAACGGAGACAACTTATTTTAAAAACAACATCCCTGAACTCCTCTCTTCTCAGCTGCTGCTTCTGCTGTTCTTAAAGTCATAGTCTGGGAAAGGCTCTTAGGGCTGGAGGGTGAGGCAAGGCTGTGAACCGCCCTGAGATCTACAGGTATAGAGCGGTGTACAAATTTAATAAATAATATAAAATAATAAAGCAGGTGGGAAAAGCCATTGCCTGATGGCCAGCACAGTCTCTCTACTGTCAGAAGTCTGGTCCTTCTCTTATCACAGGCTTCCCTCAAACTGGTGCTCTCCACACGTTTTGGACCATATCTCCCATCATCCATGACCCCATTAGCCATGCTGGTTAAGGATGCTGGGAGCTCAAGTCCAGAATTTCTGGAGGGTACCAGGTTGTGGGAGGCTGCCTTATCCTAGCCAGCACCTTTTTGATTGGAGTCTAGGTAGGGAGAAATCCAGGAGGAAGCTGCTGCTGGGGCTAGAAAGCAGTAGACCTTTCTGTCGCCTTCCATGATAATCTCACAACCCCCTGACACAACAGAGATGGGTGTTAGTTTGAGTCAGTGTGTTGGGGAAATGAAAAAAGCAGGAAGGTGAGCATGGCTAGAATTTCCCCTGTCAGTAGGATAGGGCAGGGCTGGCGCTGGTGCTGTCGTGTTTCCTCCTAAGAGACCTCTAAGGACTGTTTTGTGTCTTCCCAGGACTGTGGTGATGCCAATAGCCAATGAGTTCTCCCCAGACGTGGTCCTCGTTTCTGCTGGCTTCGATGCTGTGGAGGGACACCTGTCCCCACTGGGTGGATATTCTGTCACGGCCAAATGTGAGTGTGGGTCATGGGGGAGGGGGTGCCCCCCTTGCCTCAGTTTGTAAATAGAACGAGCCATTCACAAAGAGCAATGGCTCCCAATTGGGGGTCTGCAGTCACCAGGGGGTCCGCGTAACCCACCCAGGGGGTCCGTGGCATCATTCACATGACAAAAACTACCATAGAGATATTGGAATTTTCAAATACAACAGGTCCATGGCTTGACTTAGGAAAAACAGGAGGTCTGAAGTACTTAGCTAATTGGGAACCACTGCCTAGGGCTGGGCAATATATCGATATATCATCCAAAACCGGTTTGAGCTTCACATCGTGATAATTGTTTCATAATATTTGAGCTGGCAATATATTGCGAATCACAATGTGTGTAAGGGTTAGGCTATATCTGATTTTTAACATCTCAATAACTCACCAGCTAAACACTGCAATGTTATCAGCAGCTAAGCCTCACAGTATCACCAGCTAAACCTCACAATATCACCAGCTAAACATTGCAATCTGCCACAATGTCTGAATAAGGATGGAAGTATACAGAGGCGAACAGGACAATGTCCAGGCAACTACTACTACTTAGGAGTCTAAAAAGATAAATGACAATATTATCAATCATCTTACACTCAGTTTCATCAGCAGGCAAACCAAAATGCATCCCAACGGCCACAGAATTGTACCCAGAATTGCACGGGACCAGTGGCCTGACTCAATATAAGGCAGCTTCCAGCACTCCTATATGTTGAACGGTTGGGCTCTGAGCATTTTGGGCCTATGTTTCTACGCTAGAGATTGCCCCTGGGACTTTATTCATGTATACACTGCCAGTGACCTATGGCCCCTTTGTGCTTGCACTAGCTGGAGCTCCAACTCACCTATTATTTATCCATTCAAGCGGCTTAGCCCTCACCTCCCCAATATTTTGAGGTAGCCTATGAATGCGAGTCAAAAGTGAATAATGGCTTACTGGCCACCTGCCTTGCTATGAATGGTTTGTTAAATTCTGAGGGCCACTGTTTTAGATGTCAAGGTGAGCGTTAGTGGCCTCCTCCAGTCTCTTTAGCTGAGGGAGAAGGAGGAGTTACTGCATCTCAATCAGAAAATGATGGTTTTTCATCTTTCTGGTTTTTCTGTTGTTGTTTTCTTCCCGGCCACACAGGTTTTGGGCACCTGACCAAGCAGCTGATGAAGCTGGCGGGCGGGCGTGTCGTCCTGGCACTGGAAGGAGGTCACGATCTGACAGCCATCTGCGATGCCTCCGAAGCCTGCGTTTCCGCCTTGCTTGGCCTTGAGGTGAGTGCAGCTGGCATGGGGGAGAAGCAGTCCCGAAGCCTCAACCTGCTGGCTTGGGACGATGCCCAAAGCTTTTGGGCAATCTTTGGCCGAGGTTCTGAAAAGAGGTCTGGCACTCATTTGCTTCGTGGGGTGAGAAAGGCAGAGAAAGAAGGCATGTCTGTCCTGGCACATGAATGCCCGCCAGTTTCTGTTTATATATGCATTCGGACGTCTGCCCTGCTAATGGCACCTCCACAAGGCCCAGCTGGAAATCGGTGCAGCTTGTCCACTTCGGTGGCCGAAAACAGGAAGCTGTGTGTTTGACTGCTGCAGTTTAGGACACAGCTAAAAATTGCATGGAGAAAAAAGATTGTGCACTGCCAATTAGTGGTTTATGGGAGTACGTGAGGACAGGCCCCTGCCCCAAAGAGCTTGCAAGTCTAAAGGTTTTCCAGCTTGATGAAAAGGCCTCTACCTGAGATGTTGTTAGGTGTTGTTTTTAAACCTATACTAGCACAGTGGTACCTCTGGTTACGTACTTAATTTGTTCCGGAGGTCCGTTCTTAACCTGAAACTGTTCTTAACCTGAAGCACCACTTTAGCTAATGGGGCCTCCTGCTGCCACCACGTGATTTCTGTTCTCATCCTGAAGCAAAGTTCTTAACCCGAGGTACTATTTCTGGGTTAGCGGAGTCTGGAACCTGAAGCGTATGTAACCCGAGGTATCACTGTATGGGTTTGTGACTTTTTTTAGCTGTTTATATCTCTGTAAATTGCCTTGGGAGATGTATGTCAGAGATTCACAAATTAAAATAATAATGGGAATAATTCAACACGGGGGGGGGGGGGGCAACCGAAGGAAGCAGAGGAGGAGGAGGTGGGTAAAAAGGGGAAGGATACACCTTGTTTTGGGGCTGGCAGAGTTGCTCATTCAACACGGCAGCGGAGTATGCCAGTGGAACAGAAAAACACCAGACAGTTCTAGGTAAGGTCAGTCCCTTTTCTGACCGTATAATGCAGTTCCACAGCTTATAGGTTATATACAATCCTTCGAGCAGCATGCAGACTCCTTACTGCTTTCCAACACAGACTAAGCTCTGGCCAAGGGCAGGGGCCAAGAGCAAACTTGCTTCAAACTCAAGTGTATTTGTACTTTAGATTGTGCCGAGTCACTCTCACATGCTTGCTGACTCACTCTTGCAGGTGCAGGACAAGCACCCTACCCAAAATTAACCAGCCCACCTATAACTTAGCCCTTTCTTGTCCTTTTTCTCTGAGTGCATAAACATCAACATGCTTTTCTTTCAGGTTATGAGAACTGACAGAAGGAGAAAGGGACCAAGGCAGGGGTGGGGGACCTGGGCGGCCTTCCAGGTTTTGTTGGACTACAACTCCCATCAGCCTTGACCGTTGGCCATGCTGTCTGGTGGGGATGGGAGTCCAACAGCAGATACTAGAGAACTGCACAGGCCTCCCATTGCTGGTCTAAGGCTCCACAGGAAAGGAATCTCCATCAGGCCCTGTTCTTTGACCTTTCACCTGCGGCCTCCCCTCCTCTTAGCTTTGCACTTTTGATTCTTGCCTGCCTTTCCTTCCCCTTCTTCCCCACTCACAACTTCCGGTCAGCTTTGAGTCCTCAGATCTTTCGGCGTAGAAACTGAGCGCTCTCTTTCCTCTCTCTCTCTCTCTCTCTCTGACGCAGCTGGAACAGATGGATCAAGCTCTGTTGCGGCAGAAGCCCAATGCAAATGCTGTGGCCACACTGGAGAACGTCATTGAAATCCAGAGTAAGATTTTGTCGTATTTCTGATACCAAATTAACAAAAGGATGGAATGTTGCAGGTAGGGGTTTGCTAAAGCGCTGACAGTCATAACTTGGAAGTCAAACGGAATCCCATTCGACTTCCAAAACGTTCGAAAACCAAAGCACAGCTTCTGATTGGCTGCAGGGAGCTTCTGCAGCCAATCAGAAGCCCCGCCAGACGTTCAGCTTCCAAAAATAGTTTGCAAACCAGAACAGTCACTTTCGGGTTTGCGGCGTTCAGGAGCCAAAACATTTGGCAATTAAGCTGTTTGACTTCCAAAGTACAACTGTATTGACCCTCTCACTATGGCCCTAAGACAAGTGACAGCAGCGCCCTCTGTGGCCAATATGGGCTTGCTATTGTTCAGACTCTGAGGGCAGTGTGTTTAAATCTGTTCCCGCAAGTGATACCAAGGACAGAAGTTAAGTAAAGGTTGTGGCGTTAAGCATGTGCACCCACAACAGTTTCTCCACCTTGCAAAAAGTTGACGACTCCTGCTGTACCCAGGTTTGGTTATAGTAGGTGATTGTGGTTGGGGAGTTCAGGGACTGTGTCCAAAGACTTTGCAAAAAAAGAAGGAAGGAAGGAAGGAAGGAAGGAAGGAAGGAAGGAAGGAAGGAAGGAAGGAAGGAAAGCTTTTGTACATAGATGGAAAGAGAGGTTGGAATCGCTAGAGTGTTCTGGGAGGGCAGCTCCAGAAGTTCAAACGGGACAGGCCATTCCTTCATGACACATTGCTCCTTTTTGTCTCAGGTAAGCACTGGAACTCAGTGAAATGTTCTGCAGCAATGGTCGGCTGCTCCTTGCTGGAGGCTCAGAAGGGTGAGACAGAAGAGGCCGAGACGGTCAGTGCCATGGCGTCGCTGTCAGTGGACACAGAGCAGGGCAAAGCAGACGGTGATGTCCGGTACGTTCGCTCCTTTAGATCAGGGGGAAACCATATAAGAGGGAGTGGGCATCTTATCACAAGTGTTTTCGGTCAAGGGTAGTCAATGCGTTGCCCTGTGGAAGTACAAATCCCATCATCCCTAGCCATTGGCCATGCTGGATGAAGGCTGGTGGGAGTCGGAGCCCAACAACATCTGGAGGGCAACATCTGTCTTAGCGCCTCTGACTTCTGAGTGTTCTTTCCGCTCAGCTGCCCAACTCCTGACCTTGCCTAACTGCTTCCTACCTCCAAATCTGTCTCTGCAGGGTGCAGGGAGCATAGCTCAGTGGTAGAGCACATGGTTTGTAAGCAAAAAGGTCCTGGGTTCAACCCCCATCTTCTTCAGGTGAAACCCTGGAGAGGTGCTGCCAGCCAGTGTAGACAGTGATCTGACTCAGTATAAGTCAGGTTTCCTTTCTTTCTGTGTATATGGCAGTTTTCTTCATCCTGAGCAAACCTTCCGTTTTTCTGACCACCATGCTGACTTTCAGAACGTTGCCATTGGCCCCTTCCACCTCGGCAGTTAAAATATTTTTTGAGCCTTCTCTGACATCACAGCTGTAAAGCCCAATAGCTGCGTCTGCCTCTGGGCCAATGGGAGGCCAGTAACCAGTTGTCCTATTGTCTTCTCCCTCCAGGCCAGCAGAAGAGCCAATGGAGGCCGAGCCCGTGTTGTGAAGTGCCAAGACTTTGATTTGTGTAGCTGTCACTCTGTGGGTTAATTGGTAATTCTGTGAGTCCATTTAAAAAAAAACAGCAGCAGCAGCAGCAGCAACAACTACTACGAATTGATTTTTTTTTAATCTATTAAAAAAAAAGGAAAAAAAAGAGTTGCACTGGACAAAACGAGCCCATGTGTGTATGTGTGTGTGTGCGTGATCGCGTCAGTCTCCTGGCATATGTTCTCACCAGCATCACCATTTTGTCCTAACTCTTTAAGGATTTTTGTGAGGGGAATGGTGGTGAGGTAGGGGCTTTCAAGCAAGCATCTCCTCTCTTGTTCCACTCTTAAGACATCATTCCCTCTCCTTCCTGCTCCCCCTGCCTCCCTGGCCGCTAAACTCACCCCCTTCTCAGGGTTGGTGCAAGCCATTTTGCTACCCTAGGTAACAAAAAAATAATTTTCACACACACACACACATATATATACACAAACACACACTACATTTCTTCTTTGGAGGTTGTCCCAGTTTCAGATTCTCTCCCCTTAACTTCATGCAAGTGGATTATTATTGTTGTTGTTGTTGTTGTTGTTATTTTGCTCCATTCACTTGTTTGTGGAGTGAGGGGCGTAATAGGTTGCAGTCAGGAAATCTGGGGAGGGGGCTTGCAATTGCTTCCACACCTCTCTCGGGTCTAGGGCAGGAGCGGGGAGTTGCGCGTCCCCCTTTAGGGATTTCCCAAGTCGCCTGGAGCACCCTTGGGACTCTTGCTGCCCTAGGCAGCTACCTGTACTGCCTCTTGGGCTGGGCCGGACCTGCCCCTTCTTGCCGAACCTGTTCCTGAAATGCCATTTCTCTGCTCCGGGTTTTTGCACATTGAGATGGGCATCCGAAGGCAAACCCACCCCACTTCCCAAATGCCTTTCCCCCTGCCTCTTCAGTTCCTACCCTTTGACAGTTTCTCACTTCTTCCCCCTCCCTGCGACATTAGATCCTTGGGTTTAAATCCTACCTGTGTTGCCTCAATCGCGTATCTTTCTCCCGACCCATTTCAGCTGTTTAAAAAAAAGTGTTCCTCAGTATTGTATAGTCCTCCTGAATTAATCTCTAGGAGAAGAAACCCCCGAGGTTGAGGAGAAAGGGGGGGCGAAATAAAAAGTGTGCCTTTAAGTCGTTTTTGTTAATGCCTTAAATTCCCTGTGAGGTTTGCTTCTCCTCCTCCATCTCTTCCTCTTTCCCTCTCTCCCTCCCTCCCACCATCCCTGCTTAAGTTAACCATCTCTAAGGGAGATCACCTTGTACAAACTTGGGAAGGAATCACCTGTAAATCCCCAGCACCAATGCGCATTGGGCCTGATCCAGCTGTAGCTGTAAACAAATGGTTATCAAGCAAACTAGTCTGGGGACAATGTGGGTGGGTGTATCGATTCAAACATACACTAAGTAAGAGCTTTCCAAACTGTGTGTTGCGACAATGTTAAGTGTGTTGGCTGCAGGTGCTCCCCGTGCTCCTCGCGGGGCTGGAAAGGGGTTTGTTTAACCTCCGGTTTGCTAGTAAAACTGAATTACCGTGTCACGAAATGATGCAGAACCGAATGACTGTGTCACTGAATGATGAATGTCCAAAAAGTGTGTCGCCAAACTTGAAAAATTTGGAAAGCTCTACGCTAGGATGTTCATTCAGAGCAATGCAATGCAGAATCTGATTTGGTGCCTACATTCCCAATCTGGCAAGCGATATCTCCGTACAGGCCTGTTTACGAGCGTGCATCTACCTTAGCTGGATCATGCCATGTGTCATTAAATCCCTTTTGTAATGAAGATAACTGCTTATGTTGATTGTTTCATGACCAATGCTTTCTTGAGGATTTCTCTCTCTTCTTTCCTCTCTCTCTCTCTCTCTCTCTCTCCTCCTACTTCCCTCCGTCATCGTTCGAAAGATTCCTCGTCATTTATTGTAAATAATTTGATTTCTTGTATCGCGTGCACAAACTTTGTTTCGATGAAACTTTTTTGTCCATTCATAAAGAAAAAGAAAAAAAGGAGAAAAAAAAGAAAAGAAAAAAGGAGAGAATTTCTTTGCTGTCACTTCACCAGCCAAAAAAAGAAAGAAAAGAAAAGAAAAGAAAAATGTTTTGGGGCGGGGGAATAAAAAAAACCATAGAGCAATTTTAGCTTTTAAAAGAAATGGATATAAAGAAAAAAAAGGTATATAATTTTATTACAGATGTATTATTTAATAGTATTTTTTTAACTTGTACCACCAAACTCTCCTTTCCTTTGGAAAGTTGCTAGCAGGGATAAGGCAACAAGGGAGAAGATGGGGCTTGGTATTGTTTTCACTAATTCAGGGCAATGGGATTTCTAAGCTGTGCGTGGTGGGGGAGGGCACTGGGGATTGGGCGGGTGGGACATTGTGTGGAATGTGAGACTGTGATGTGTTTTTTAGCTGCACTTATGGTTGTTATCCTTGCCAGGGTCTGCTTTGGGGATCCTCTGGGTTTGCTTTGGTTTAATTCATCCAAGGGTCCCATGTGGGAGAGGTGGAGGGTTGCAAAGATGCTCCATCCCATGATGGAGGTGATCACACACATAGCCATGATGAACAAAAAGAGTGGGGCTAGTAGGCGGGGCTTCCTTCCTTCCTTCCTTCCTTCCTTCCTTCCTTCCTTCCTTCCTTCCTTCCTTCCTTCCTTCCTTCCTTTGGCGCTGTGGGAGACAGCCAGTAGAGGGAGCCATAGAACTTGCCCAGGGCAGAAAAGACATCTGTTACCCTGGTTTTATTTATGAGGCACAGCCCATGCCTGAAGGCAAGACCCTTGCAGGGCCCAGCATGCAGAAAGCCTTCCAAGCCAGGGAGAAGGGAAGTGGGGATGCAGACCTCACCCACCAACATGGAAATATACTTTTTTGGCCCACCGGGATACCTGGGGGCAGCCTGGCCACTGCTAGGAAGTGTTTAGTCACAGGTGCAGCAGTGGGTGGGTGAATGTACATGTGCTCAGCCTTCTGCTGATTTAAAAAACAAACATGGGTTGGGCTCCAGAGTACATAAGCTCAGGGATGGGGGACTTGGTTGGTTTCCCAGCTCCCACTGACCATTGGGCCACGCTTGGCTGGGGCTGGTAGAGCCCAACAAAGTGAGAGTCACAAGTTCCCGTTCACTGACACAAGCAGAGCACCACCCCACCGCCTGTGGGATAAAGCCCAGGGCTATACATGTTTTGCCATGCTGCTGCTCTTGCGTGTATGGAGTATTTTCAGCTGCTTTGGGTCTCCGAGTTTCAGGGGAGAAAGCAGGCTAAGACGTAGCAAAAATAAATGGCTTGGCATGGTCTGTTTCCGCAGACAGCAGTCTTTTGCCCTCCTATTTTGTTTGGACTAGAGAGACAAGAACGAGAGATAAGGCACGGAAAAGGCAATGAGGTCAGGAACGATTCTCTCCGTAGCTGTGGTCTGAAACACCCCTGACCCTCCCCTTAAATTAGAGCCACCCCAAGGCAACTTTTGCCTTTGGGTTTTTGCTTTTTTAAAGCTTGCCTTGTCTTTATTTGGTTGCTGGTTTTGCAGATTCTTGTCCACCCTTCAGAGGCTGTGGCGCTGACATGGCAAGAGGCAGGAACAGGCAGGGTGTGTGTGTGTGTGTGTGTGTGTGACCATGTAAAGCCAGCAAGAGGTCTATTTGGAAAATAAAAGGCGGGAGAGAAAATCCTTACGTGTGGATGAGATTCAGAATTCATGCAGCAGAGCAGGGATGAGGGAACCTGCGTCCCGCCAGGTGTTGTGTTGAGGTACAGCTCCCATCAGCCCAGCCAGCGTGGTTCCCCCAGTAGCCGGGGATGATGGGAGTCATCTGCAAACAATATTTGGAGCGCCACAGGTTCTTACCTTCCCTGGCAAAGAGAAACTTCTGTGGTTAAATTACCCAGCGTGGTATGTTAGATTCTGAGGACCATCTAAGCATGAAACTGAGCGGTGAGAGATATGTCAGTGTTCCCCCTTAACTTCTGATCAGTTCTTAATTTCATACCTTTTTTAATCCATGTACATGCACAGGTGTACATTTTGCAGGAATAGTGAGGAAAAATAAGCCATATGGGGAGAAGGAGGGGGAAGCAGTAAAACGTATCCTCACCAGAAATCCTTATATATTCGTCTCAGTCGTCATTGCAAGACAGGTGGTTCCCCCCTCTACTTCTGAAGCACCAGACCCATTATCATCACCATTGCTGTTTATTTAAGATGTTTTAATCTATCTTGTAAATCGCTTAATCTAAATGAAACCGGTATATAATAAATTGTCCCCCCTGATAATGAGCAAATAAGTGCAACAACAGATGTGCTGCCGTGGCTCGTGGGTGACCCATGCCTTTTTAAAAGGCCATCCCATAAGATGACCTGACTTCAGCAGCTCAGCACCCATAGATAGCTCTGCTTGGGCTTTCAGAAGAGATCTTTCTCGTGGTAGCAGCCCTCTGTTGCTGCAAGAAGCGGCACCGTGCTCCCGACTTTTTGCTCCTCAGCCTCGGTGCTGCCCTTGTAAAACTCAGCAGGCAAGAGGGTCAGGGCAAAAAACGAGAATGAGTTGGCTGTGGCTCCACCTCCTGCTGACCTCTCTGCCTTCTGCCTCAATGAGCAACAGCCGCCACCTGCTCCAGAACAGGGATGGGACCAATTTCTGAGGGTAGGTTCATTTGAGAGCTTCCCACATCTCCACCTTGTACCTTTTAGAGTGGACAGATGCACCTTTAAATAAGACTTTGCATGGGGTGAGTGTCTCACCTCCCCCTAGAGGGAGCCTGGTATTTCTCAAATATATTTCAATTATCATTGGCAGTTCAGTGATTTGAACAGTAAGCTCAGTTGGCTGTGCTGTTCCTCCTGTCTTCAGATGAGTCTTTTTGTAAAAAATAAAGCGAGAGCAGCCTGAACATTTATTCATTTAAATGCAGTGCTTTTAAATGCACTGCTTTTAAATGCACTGCGCTGCAGACCCCTAAATCTTTGTACTTTTGTCAATTTACTGTATTTATTTCCCTCAATTTGAACTATAAAATGGTGATTTCCTTGGGTCAAAATAAGAGTACTCCAAACATTTTTTAATAGAAAAAAGCACTGTTTAAATGTTTTTCGCTTCATCTATTTATTTTTTTAAAAAAGAACTGCATCTGAAAAGCAGCTATTGCAATGGGAGCGGAGAAAGGTTTGTGACATCCCAGGCACAAGCCAATCAACACTGTTCACCACAGTATGGCAGAACCGATTGCCGTGAACTCAATTCTGCTCAAGGACTTCCAAATCTCTGTACAATAGTGATTATGCTTCCGTAATGATTCAGCTGCTATAGTAACACACATCTTCACCTGTCCTTAATTTATGCTTAGTCAAATGTACAACACCCAGTAGATGTGAAAGGGAAGTACAGTGTGGTGTATGGTTTTGCAGCCTCCCCAGTGCAGATGGCTCAGCAAAGTCCCCTGAATGGCTTGCCTAAGCTGTCATTTCTGCTGTGTGGAGAAGCAGGGGAATCCATGCAGGCTTTGCATCTGTATTGTGTAGCTTGCAGAAATTTGACGCAGTGCCTACCGCAAGGCACCTATCTGCACACCCCTGTCACAAAGGTCTTGCACTCTACATCTTCACTAGCTTCACAGTAGATAGATGGATAGATCGATATTTGTGATATCACTCTACAAATAACCTGAAGGCCTGTCACACAGAAGAGGGCAAATACTTGTTATTGGCTTCCCCCAAAGGGGAGGACTAGATCTAATGGACTTCTTACAAGTGGGTAAATTTGGGCTGAATATTAAACTTCTTAATTAATTGTAAGTGCACTTCAAATACAGTGGTGCCTTGGTTCCTGAACAGCTTAGTTGACGAACAAATCGACTCCCGGACGCCGCAAACCCAGAAGTAAGTGTTCCGGTTTTTCGGAAGCTGAACGTCTGTTTTGGCTGTTGGTGTTGTTTTCAGGGCCAATCGGAAGTTGCGCCTTGGTTTTCAAACATTTTGGAAGACGAACAGACTGAGTTCGAGAACAAAGGTACCACTGTACCTCAAAAGAGTTTTGGGTTCTTGATTACCCTTTGAGCAGGAGATCAGACTTGACAGCCTTCTAGGTCTCTTCCAACTTTCAGTCAGTGGAAATAACAGCAACAACGCCCATCCTTTTAGATAAGCTTCAGCAACTTAAACTTCAACATTAAAAGCAGTTAAAACAATTAAATTACTACCGATTGATTGATTGATTGATTGATTGATTGATGGGTGGGTGCTTGCCGTGTTCTCCCTTGCAATCCTGGAATAAGTGCACTTGCCTCTATTTAACATTTTGAACCACTTGCTATCAGCGGCAAAAGTGTGGGGTTTTGGGGGGCGAGCAGAGAGGATCAGTGTATATGCAAGGATTTGTTTGGATAGATGTCATTACACTCCCAGTTTAAAATATCCCCATAAATGCCCCTTTGGAGGATCAAGGAACTTTTCTTGGTGATATTTCAGGCACTGTAAGAAGAAAGTGAGGATTTATGTTCTTTAAAGAGCTGTGTCAGTTTCCTGAGGGAGCCTTCCTTGGGGGTTTGGAATGAAGCTATGAAACCACATGCACTTTATATGCTGCTGGCCTGCCCTCCCATCTCCAGTTGCAAGTTTGAATTCTGGTTGTGGATAGAGAAGTTAACCCAAGATCTAAGTTCCTGGGTATGAGGCCTGGTTCCCTAGAAAGATGGGAGTGGTTGACTAGGCCAAGCCTAGCTCCTGAATGCCCTCAATCATGGCCCAAAATTTGTATTGACCAATGGCAGACGGCCTTTGTATGACTGATATTGAATGCTGTTGTCATTGGCCAATCAAAATTCTTTTGTGAGTAGTTCCTGCTCATCCACTCCTCCAGATAGGACCCTTGAAGTATTCCACACGCCTTCCTTTTTCTGATGGGACCAGGATGAGGATGTTGTCTTGGTTGTTAAGAACTAGAGGATGCTCAAACATGATATTTGAGAAACCTCATCCTCATGAATCCAGACTTAAGTTGCAATGAGGTTGTTCATCATGACTTTACATAGTTCCCGCTGAAATCAGTGAGGCTTTTAGTGCAGGGTTCCCCAAACATGGCTCTCTCTTCTGTTTTTGGACTAGAACTCTCATCATCCCTAGCTAGCAGGACTGGTGGTCAGGAATTATGGGAATTGTAGTCCAAGCTTGGGAAACACTGCTTCAGTGAATTGAACACAGCAACAGGGAACCTGCAGCCTTCTAGGTGCTATTGGACTACAACTCCCTCCCCATTGGCTATGCTGATGGGAGATGAAGTCCAATAGCAAGTTCCCTTTTGCCGATTGAACCCAATGAGTGTCCTTAGCTGAAGTGCCGTCAAGGTAGCTCACTGGTTTGACACGAGCCAAGGTAGATGTCTGCTAGTGCAGAATGAAGTGGGAGCAGAGGTGTAATAAAGAGCAGGGACAATGAGGAAGCCTCTTATTTGAATCAGGGCTGTGGAGTTCGCTGTGGTCAGGTCTGTGGCTGGTCATAGAGAGAGGCAGTCTCCCAGGGTGCTCAAGTCCTTCCTGTCCACCCACAAAGGAGATGCAGGCGTTTCCTTTGTCCTCGTGAGCAGGCAGTTCTCTGACCCACATCTCCTTTTCGCAGGTCCACCAAGGGGCTTGTGGAAATCCGCCATGCAGGCCCAGAGCTCTGCGCAAGGCTGCATGCTTGCTTCTGTCCCTGTGGCTAAACTCTGCCTTGCACACTGGGGCTCCCACATGTGGATGTCAAGCAGCAGCAGCATGTTGGAGGGGAGAGGGCGAGCCATGGATTTTCATGTGCATTGTTGTCATTCCCCCCGCCCTTCTACACTGCACATGTTTTGTGTCCAGTCCTCCTGTTTCTGCACCGACGTAGCTTTTACGTTCATGGTTTTCGTGAATGCAGGTATCAAATGAAATCCCACCGTTTGGGATTGTACGGCTCATTCACTCAGAGCAATAGAAACTTCAGCTAAATCTGAGGTCAGGCAGTGTGTGTTCCGCAGAACTCGCAGGTAGGGCTTGTCACGTCTACATTTTTCCACCTTTTTTTTTAGGGTGGGTGGGAAGACAAATATCCACCAGCCATATTTTTCATCTTGGTTTTTTAAAAATTATTTCTAGGGGGAGGAGGGTGGGAAGTCAGAACTGGCCAAGAGTAGCAACTCCTTCGAAAAGCCATGAGTCTTTAGGACAACAGCATGGAACAAGTTGTGTGTTTGTGTGTGTGTGTGTGTGCGTGCGTTACAGCTCCTGTTTTGTGGAAGATTCCACACCAGTATTAAGTTGCCAAGGGGGCTGTTTTCATGGAGGGAAAGAGGGACTTTGTCAAAAAACACAACACCAATCCTCTAACCAGCCCCCTTCTCATGTTGTTGAAAGATGCCCCCACAAGTGGGAATAACTGTAATTTTATTTTATTTTTCCTGCTTTTTCCCTCCTGCTTTCTGTCTCTTTCTCTTTCTCTCTGTTTTATCTCGCTCTGGATACAATTTTCAGTTGAGTATTTTGTAATATGTTCCAATGTTTGTCCTTGTGTAAATAAAATTGTTTCTGGCAATATCCCGTTGTAGAATTGATGTGTGGAGGAGCTGTCTGGGCTTTTTTTCCTATGTGAGTCTTGTGTCCACTTCCCAGACTAACAGGACCCAGCAGCTAAAATGTGTGAATGTCTGTCCTGAATATCCCACCCGTTTCGCTTCACTGGATCGTCCCTGGTTCTGCTGTTGGCAGAGAGAAAGAAAAACTGCACGCACCTCTGAGGCAGGAGGCGTTTCTAGAACAAGAAAAGCCAACTTGGGACTGTGTACACAAACGTGCATTTAAGCCACATGACACACACATACCCCAAGAATCCAGGGAAACATAGTTTGTTAAGGTTGCCTTCCAAAGGCAACAATGGGGACAAAAACGAGATAGTGATTTGCTAGGGATACCAGAAAAGAGACAACCTATGCCTCTTTTGAGGGAAGCGGGTGGCGCTGTGGGTTAAACCACAGAGCCTAGGACTTGCCGATCAGAAGGTTGGCGGTTCGAATCCCCGCCACGGGGTGAGCTCCCGTTGCTTGGTCCCAGCTCCTGCCAACCTAGCAATTCGAAAGCACATCAAAGTGCAATTAGATAAATAGGTACCGCTCCGGTGGGAAGGTAAACGACGTTTCTGTGCGCTGCTCTGGTTCGCCAGAAGCGGCTTAGTCATGCTGGCCACATGACCCGGAAGTTGTACGCCAGCTCCCTCGGCCAATAAAGCAAGATGAGTGCCGCAACCCCAGAGTTGGCTGCGACTGGACCTAATGGTCAGGGGTCCCTTTACCTTTATGACTCTTTTGGAATTTAAAAAAAAAATCAAAACGTTCACAAAGCAGGAATACAAATGGGACCTGAAACAACAGAGTGCAAGGTGGGAGTGCTGCAGTTCAGGATTTGAACCATTCATGGATTCCCCCACCCCCACATTCCATTTTCCTTCCCCCTCTTCCTCTCTCTCCCACCACCTTTTTCTGGTCATCCAGTATTCTGTGCCCACTGAGCTGGCTTAGCCTTACCAATACCTTCCACCTGCGTATGCCATTTTGTCTATATAGAAGTATCCACATTTGGAGGGCGGATGCACTGCTAGTTTATCACCAGTCTTCCCCCAAACTTGTACACGTGTGAGATTTTGCCCCAGGACTCCCATAAATCCCCACTGGTTTTCTTTGGGTGTGAGCTCTGTCTGTTTTTCCACAGTTCTCACTAGTGGATATGCCAGAGGCGGAGGGGGGCAGCGCAAAACACAGTCTGAATGCTGTGAAAGCTTACTTGCAACAGCAGCTTTCTTTTTAATAAAAGACTTCTATATCCTGTGCTCCTTTTAAAAAACAAACAAAAAAAAGTCTAGCAACTCCTTCAGATTCCATTTCTTGCTGTCTCAAAAGCATGTGCTGGCAAATGACATGACAAGCTGTGAATGCAAACTTTATTATGATACCAATATTCAGGACAGATAGATACAGTGCTTTTTTTCTTAAAAAAAAATGTCTAGGGGTACTCTCATTTTCCTACTCCTATTGAAATACTGCCCCTCAATGAGGCCAGACTTAGATTCACAAAATGTTTAGGGGTATGCGTCCCCTCAGGAAAAAAAAATCACTGGATAGATAGATAGATAGATAGATAGATAGATAGATGATAGATAGATAGATAGATAGATAGATAGATAGATAGATAAGCTTTGGCAAAAACTGGAAGAAACAAAGGGAAGGAAATCTTAAGACTACGGATGGGGAAACCTACGTTGGATTTAACCCCAGCCAGCACAACCAATGGTCATGGATGATGGGAGTTGTAGTCCTGCAACAGGAAGAGAACCACAGATTCTGCGCCCTTGCATTAGGCATTGCTACCCAGTCACTTTTTCTGGTGTGCTGGACCCAAAATCCCAAGGCAGTCCCCCCTAATCCAGGCAGGTATGGCTTTTTGCGATTGCCGACACTGTTTTAAAACCATGGCTGTTGCTTGCAAAACAGAAAGATGGGGTGCTAATCCGTTGTGTTCAAGCAAGTTGGCGGGTTTCTTTAATTTTCTTAACGCACGTACAGTCATGATGGCTAAGTAATGTGCCGACAACGGCTGAAGGGAGGCAAAGGCTTAGCTAGCCAGCCTTAAAGGCTGTGCCAGTATATTGCGACTACAGTGCTTCCTAAGCAACTGGGACTTACCGTATTTTTTGCTGTATAAGACTCACTTTTTCCCTCCTAAAAAGTAAGGGGAAATGTGTGTGCATCTTACAAAGCAAATGCAGGCTGCTCAGCTATCCCAGAAGCCAGAACAGCAAGAGGGATTGCTGCTTTCACTGCGCAGCGATCCGTCTTGCTGTTCTGGCTTCTGAGATTCAGAATATTTTTTTTCTTGTTTTCCTCCTCCAAAAACTACGTGCGTCTTGTGGTCCGGTGCGTCTTATAGAGCAAAAAATATGGTGGGTGGAAAGCAATGTGTGATGAGGTGGCCTGTTTCCCCTTTGAGGGAAATCGGGGAGTTCGATTCTCCCAATGTTTATGTCTTACGGTCGTCCATGAAACTTATTTCCATAGGTATATAGTAGAAAGGGCTGTTGCAGTCACATCAAATCTTTGGGGGTGTTAAAATGCCTCAACACCCATTAAAGAGCAGAAAAGTGTGCAGTGGTTTGTTTTTAAAAATGGGATTCTCTACCTGGCAAAAAGGGATTCAAGGGGAGGTTGTGGGTTTTTTGGTAAGGCTGTTTTATAGACGAGGTCAGACTGAGTGAACAGACTCGTTTTACTTGAGGAAATCTCTCCTCTGTTGGAAAAATCTTACCTCACTCTGGGAGGAACAGAGGTAAAGCAAAGGGTTGCTGTGGGCTTCCTTGCCTATGTCTCCCCTGCCGGCTACTCTCGGTGGGGCGGCCCCGTGCTGGAGGTCAGAGCGTGGAACGCTTTGGGGAGCAGTGCGATCACCACCCATGGGAAGATGGCATACTTCGCAAAACTCAGCCCGTACCAAAGAGCCACATTCTGCGGCTGGGCCACGTCGCTCAGCAGCCGCAGGACCACGAGGGACAGCGTGGCGCAGCAGAGCCTCTGGGACCAGCCGGGCCTCTCGCCTTTGAGCTGGGTGTAGTACGACGACTGAAAGGCCAGGCCAAGGCCAAGGGCAGTGGCCGTGTCGCGGCACAGGGACGAGAAGGGCCGTGTCTCCATGCGGATCCACTCTGGGTTCGTGCACCACTTGGTAGCGAGGCCGATGGACCTGGGAGGAGAGCAAGGAAGAGAAACAAGTAGGTCAGGCAGGCAGAGGGGAATGAAATTATGCAGGGCATACCAGAAGTGGATAGGGAAAAGAACTTTCTTTCTGCCTCTCTCATAATACTGGAGCTCTGGGCCACCTAATGAACCTGAATGCTGGAAGATTCAGGGCAGGCAAAAAGAAGAACTTCTTTGCCTAGTGCATAGAATAGGTTAATATTCTTTAAAATGTGTTTGTGGGAAGGGGGGTTGTTATGTACTGAGTTAGATAGGATCCAAAAGGCAATAGTCTGATTGGTTCTAGAACAATAGGGTCCAGAATGCAGCAGTCTGATTTGTCCACAGGAGCCACCCAATCCAGCTCCAGGTGGAAGTGAATCCGCAACCTGATTGGCCTACAGGTGAATCCCGGAATTAGCCAATCACGTGGGGCCCATTGTGTAAATAATGTATATAAAACAGACATTCTGGGGGAACTTCCATTCCTCCCACCACTATGAGCTGAATAAAGAGCATGAAATCCACTCTCGACTCCGAGTATATTTCAGGGGTTATTGTTTTGTTTTTGCTTTAACTCTTTAATTTTGTGCTTTTATCCTGTATTTTTAATCTTGCGAACCGCCCTGAAATCTTCGGGCAAAAGGCGCTATATAAATGTAATTGAAAATGATAAGAACCACTCTACAATTCTGTTTTACGATTCTGCAGTTTTGGGGACTACAACTCCCATCATTCCTAGCCAGCAGGACCAGTGGTCAGGGATGATGGGAACTGTAGTCCAAAAACAGCATTGTTGCGGACCAGGTTTGGGATGTAACACTAATGTAAGGGAACCAGCACCTGGGATAGAACTTAAGAGATATCCTAAGATTTCTGAAGCCAAGAAACTTGGTGCGTTGTGCTTTTCTTCATCTCCATTTTGAGAAGCCAAGCTAAGCTGACATTTTGGAGACTATAGCCCTATTTTGGGACGTTTTGAGGAAAAGTATTTCTAAGAGTAGTGATGTATGGAAGTGAGAGCTGGACCATAAAGAAGGCTGATCGCCGAAGAATTGATGCTTTTGAATTATGGTGCTGGAGGAGACTCTTGAGAGTCCCATGGACTGCAAGAAGATCAAACCTCTCCATTCTGAAGGAAATCAGCTCTGAGTGCTCACTGGAAGGACAGATCGTGAAGCTGAGGCTCCAGTACTTTGGCCACCTCATGAGAAGAGAAGACTCCCTGGAGAAGACCCTGATGTTGGGAAAGATGGGGGGCACAAGGAGAAGGGGACGACAGAGGACGAGATGGTTGGATAGTGTTTTCGAGGTTACCACCATGAGTTTGACCAAACTGCGGGAGGCAGTAGAGGACAGAGGTGCCTGGCGTTCTCTGGTCCATGGGGTCACGAAGAGTCGGACACGACTAAACGACTAAACAACAAACAACATTTCTAAGAGGCAGGAGAAATGGAGCAGTGTGAGGCGTTTAGAAAACCAGCTATGTGACCCCAAAATCCACCCGCCACCAGCTATGCAGGCGTCCTTTTGCTAGGCAGATTGCACCTCCATGCACAACGCCAATGAGATGAAAGTTAACATGTGCAGGAAGGGTGTGGAATGTAGAGTCGGAGGCACAGAACAACAACCGCCATCGCTGGGGGGGGAAAGAGTCCACGTGGATGGCCCTGCAGCCCAGTGTCCCGTCTCCCTGGCGGAAGGAACTCACCAGCTGAGATCTACGCCGAGAGCAACCAATGCCCAATAGGTCACGATGCCACTTAGCAGGAGAGACAGCGAGGCCCACATGAAGAAGCTGAGTTTCCTCTCTAGCGGGACGTGGGATTCTAGCAGCCAGCCCAGGATGATTGCTGGCAGGCAGTGAGAGACCCGGGGGGGGGGGAGGAAGAGGAGAGAAGTGAGAAAAGGGGGAAATGCAACATAGAGCCCCCAATTCTATGGCTGGGTTCTTCTCATTGCCCTCCATATCTAAGCCAGGAGTCAGCAGATTTTAGGATCCCATATTTTAGAACCCAGAGGACCCCCAACAGTAGCCAGATGCAAAACAGTGGCTCAGGAAGGTGAAGAATTAAGAGGAAATAATAATAATAATAATAATAATAATAATAATAATAATAATAATAATTATTATTATTATTATTATTATTATTATTATTATTTATTTCTACCCTGCCCATGTGGCTGGGTTTCCCCAACCACTCTGGGTGGCTTCCAGCAAAATATTAAAATACAATAATTCATCAAATATTAAAAGCTTCCCTAAACAGGGCTGCCTTCAGATGTCTTCTAAAAGTCAGATAGTTGTTTATTTCCTTGACATCTAATGGGAGGGTGTTCCACAGGGCGGGTGCCACTACTGAGAAGGCCCTCTGTCTGGTTCCCTGTAACCTCACTTCTCGCAATGAGGGAACCGCCAGAAGGCCCTCAGAGCTGGACCTCAGTGTCGAGGCTGAACGATGGGGGTAGAGACGCTCCTTCAGGTATACTGGTACGTTTTAGGGCTTTAAAGGTCAGCATCAACACTTGAATTGTGCTCGGAAACATACTGGGAGCCAATGAAGATATTTCAGGACCAGTGTTATATGGTCTCGGCGGCTGCTCCCAGTCACCAGTCTAGCTGCCGCATTCTGGATTAGTTGTAGTTTCTGGGTCACCTTCAAAGGTAACCCCACGTACAGCGCATTGCAGTAGTCCAAGCCAGAGATAACCAGAGCATGCACCACTCTGGCGAGACAGTCCGCGGGCAGTTAGGGTCTCATCCTGCGTACCAGATGGAGCTGGTAGACAGCCGCCCTGGACACAGAATTGACCTGCACCTCCATGGACAGCTGTGAGTCCAAAATGACTCCCAGGCTGCGCACCTGGTCCTTCAGGGGCACAGTTGCCCCATTCAGGACCAGGGAATCCTCCATACCCACCTGCCCCCTGTCCCCCAGAAACAGTACTTTTGTCTTGTCAGGATTCAACCTCAATCTGTTAGCCGCCATCCATCCTCCAATGTCCCTCTGTGTTCCTGCCTGCCTCCCAGTACCAGAACTGGAGTTTACACACAGATCCTTTGGCACATGTACGCCTAACCCTGTTTGCCCCTTGAGCGTTCTTGATTTCAGCGGCCTGATTAAAGAGGGAAGGGAAAAAGCTTTTCGCGATCACGACTGGGAAATCTTTGAATCTGAGGCAGAGGAGAAATTCTGAGCGATCCGAGAACACCTCTTCCCTCATTCAGGATTGTTTCCCACAAGCCTCTGTGGTTCGTTTCTGAGCCTGGCTACGGGGGGAACGTTAATCTCTAAACTGGACCTATAGCACCGTTAACGGTCCTCATGAAGACACAAAGCAAGGCCCTTCTGCAAAGGATGCTGGGATATCAAAGCACAGGCAGCAGAGATGGCCGCCGGACGCCACAGTGTACCCACCTGTCAAGATGCCGCCAACGACTTGGTGGGGGAAATGAGCAAGGATGAAGATGCGAGAGAGGCCTACAGCCAGCAGGAAGACGAGATAAACTGTAAAGGGCCCGGCCTTCACGACCCAGCTGTAAGAGGCAAAAAGAGTGGGGTTTTATTTATTTTTATTCAAATTTATTCTTTACCTTTATTTTCCTGCAGGAAGCTCAAGATTAGGGCTGATGGGAGTTGTAGTCCAACAACATCTAGAGCAGGCATGGGCAAACTCGGCCCTCCAGATGTTTTGAGACTACAATTCCCATCATCCCTGATCACTGGTCCTGTTAGCTAGGGATGAGGGGAGTTGTAGTCCCAAAACATCTGGAGGGCCGGGTTTGCCTATGCCTGATCTACAGGGCCCAAGTTGACTACCTCTTGGCACATGCCACTGACCGACCCACCCAATGTCAGCTCAAAAATTCACTGCACCTGTTTTGATTTTATGCACCAACATTACATAAAGGAAAAAGAGGTCAGGGAAAAGGCCAATATATACCGCATTGGCCCGAATATAAGCCACACCTTTATCCCCAAATGCCAACCATGAAAAGTTAAAGTGCGGCTTATATTTGCAACCTTAAAATAATTATCCAGTATGCAGCCAGGAGCACGGGGCAAACAGAACCAGGAGTGCGACAAAGCAGCGCCTGCCCTGCGCATATTCCCCCGTCCTCTCCCCCAAGAAGGGAGAGAGCAAAGAAGGGAGTGGCTTATATTCGAGTGCGGCTTATATTCGGGCCAATATGGTATGTGGACGGACTGCCCCTGGATTGAGGAAATTTACTTCTTTAAGTTCTCAAAGCTCTTAACCTAGCTCAAAGTTGTCATCTGAACTACCCGAATGTTTACCTGAGAATCAATCACAGCCAGTCTGTCATTTGAAAAACAAAACTTTAGATCTGTCTTGTGCCCCCAAATGGCAACTAGATATTCCACTCTAGTGACTGCAACCTTGGTTTAAGGAGCCATCTGGCTGCCTGGCTTATATATCTAAGTTTCTAACACTGGACCGCCAGTCGCTCCTAGGCTAACCTGCCTCGCAGGGTTGCTATGAGGGGGAGAAAAAGAGGGGAAGTGGAAAGGCCCATGAGCTCCTTGGAGGAAAGGCGAAATGCAAATGTAATAAGTAAGTAAGTAAGTAAGTAAGTAAGTAAGGTATACAATGCTATTAGCAGAGACATCACCTTGCCTTGCCAACAAAGGTCCGTATAGTTAAAGCTATGGTTTTCCCAGTAGTGATGTATGGAAGTGAGAGCTGGACCATAAAGAAGGCTGATCGCCAAAGAATTGGTGCTTTTGAATTATGGTGCTGAAGGAGACTCTTGAGAGTCCCATGGACTGCAAGAAGATCAAACCTCTCCCTGAGTGCTCACTGGAAGGACAGATCCTGAAGCTGAGGCTCCAATACTTTGGCCACCTCATGAAAAGAGAAGACTGATGTTGGGAAAGATGGAGGGCACAAGGAGAAGGGGACGACAGAGGACGAGATCGTTGGATAGTGTTCTCGAAGCTACCAGCATGAGTTTGACCAAGCTGCGGGAGGAAGTGGAAGACAGGGGTGCCTGGCGTGCTCCATGGGGTCACGAAGAGTCGGACACGACTAAACGACTAAACAACAACAACATACAATGCTATTGTAAAGTAAGAGGGAAGGGGGGAAGGGAAGGAGGACTGGGAATGTGAGTGGCTGAGATACAGAGACATACCTTTTGGAGTGCTGTGATATCCGTGCGGTCAGTGCGGTCACCACTGGCCACAGAGCCGTGCCTGTGATCATGCAGTGGCCAGAGGGGCTTCCTGCAGAAAAAAAGGAATTGGATTAGGGTTTTTTTCCCCTCTCTCTTTCTCTCTTTTAATCAGCATGCTTGGGAGACTGCCCTGCTTTGCAACAGACAAACCACAGACGAGTCGACCTTTCGGTCCCTGCCAACTCTGTAACCCAAGGCATGGCCTGGGTGGGGTGGAGTGCTGGAGACAGGCCTGGTGGTCTATGTGGAGGTTCTCCCCCTTGCTCTGTTGGCAGCTGGTCTGGGGCGAATCAAACGCCAGCAGAGAATTACCAGGAGGCGTTCCAGTGAAAACCACCAGCCCAGGCGATTTCAGAAAAGTCTCAGGCGAATTCCAGAAGGTCCACGGATACCTCAGAACCACGCAGCGCTTGGCCATCACAATGGAGCAAAGCAAACATGGGACATCCACAGAAACCTTTACCGAAACCTTTTTTAAAAAGTAAAAAATAAACAAAACCAGCCTGGAACAGTCAGCCTGCTGGCTTCTCAAAAGTTTGCGCTGCCTCTTGAAACCGTCAGGCCTCAACTATTTGCCTCCCTCACAGCAGCTCTAAGTTTATTAGCCAAGTACACAAACAAGCAGCTCCGTTCTACGTCAAGAGTTTGATCTTCCTGACAGATGTGGCATTCAATCTTCTCCACCGCAGGCCAACATTTCATTTTGCCGAGAGAGAGAGAGCTGGCCAACTATTCCTGTCCAACAAGTGGGCATGGAATTTTTATTTCTTATTTGTAAATGTGCCAATAACTCAACTTGGTTCGAACCGCAAGGACATAATCTTTCTTCATTCGGGGCCCAACTAAGCTCCCTTTGAGGACCTCTTATTTATTTGCTTAAGCTCTTTTTTGGGCTTCTTGAGTTGTAGCATGTTTATCTCACCATTCTTCCAAAGCAGGGATGGGGAACCTGTGGACTTTCAAGCAGAGACACTCCACCCTCACCCTGTCCTGTATTTTGGCAGAACAAAGGTGGCAACCCTACTTCAAATGTACAATACGGATGGGGTCCTGAGTTCAAGTGCTCGCCTGGTCATGCAGCCCACGGGCTGAGCAAACTCAATATCAATCTAATCAGTTTCACACAGTTGCTCTTCAATCAAAACGGGGAAGCGGGTGGAGCTTGCATGCCACCACGACATCTATAGATCAGGGTTGACGATTCTGTGAGACCTTCCGATGTTGTTGAGCTCTACCTCCCATCAGTCCTAGCCAGCATGGCCCAATGGTCAGGGAAGCAAACCAAAAACCAAAAAGACCCCCACAGAAGCCATACTGATTTGCTATTTCAGCCACATTTCCCAGCTAAAGAGGCCGATAAGTAGACCTTTTTTGAGATGGCTCCAATAAGCAGAGTTTGAGGAGCCTAGACGAATTTGCCAATGTTTACACAGCTAATAACTCTGTGCCTGGAAGGAGGCTTTGGAAAGAAATCAAACCTGCCTTCTGCTTGGATGTGCAAAGCTAATAGGCTAGCAGGCAACTGGCCTTCAAAGCAATTTATTTTGTGGAACCCCAACTAGCCCCTATTTGTCCTAAACTCCATGCCTCTGAGCCACAAAACAGCTGTACCAGCATTTTGCCAAGTGGGTGTGTGATATTTAATGCCAAGGATATCATATAACTTTAGAGCTGGAAGGACTTTTGGATCTCATCTAGTCCAGATGTCGGGAACCTGTGGTCCTCCAGAGTTTTCTAAACTACAACTTCCATCAGCCCCACCTAATACATCCAACATTCAGGGATCTTGGACAGTTGAATAACATTGGGAAGGCCACAGATTCTCCTTGCCCAGGGTAGACAATACTTACCTAGATGGACCAACCTCTGTCATGACATAAGGCAGTTTCTTATGTTACCTGTTCCATTCATTATTATTATATTTTGTTTGTTTATATGCCGCCCATCTGACTGGGTTTGCCCAACCACTCTGGGTGACTTCCAACAAATTAAAACCTCAAACCATGAGGTCGATGGAACATGCGGAAATGGCTAAAATGACCGGAAGAGTCAGAAATCAGGAAGACCAAAATTTTAATAAGGAATGGGGGAAATTTATAACTTATCTTAAAGACCATTGTAGACAATTAAAATCATTAGTAGGATTGGAATATCACTTGTAGTTTAAGGCTGAATTCTGGACATAATGGAAGAAGTAAAAGCTTTGGATTATCATAAAAGATGTGGGAGGAAATAATTAATAATAGGACCCACAAAGGGGAGGGATGGAAGTCCAGGAGATTCCTTGGAATCTTGTTTTTATGATTTATGTTTCATATATCTCTGTAAAATTTTAATTTGAAAAACCAAATAAATAAATTTTAAAAATAAAAATAAAACATCAAACACAGTGAAACATCAAACATTAAAAACTTCCCTAAATAGGGCCGCCTTCAGATATCTTCCAAAAGTCAGGTAGTTGTTTATTTCCTTGGCACCTGGTGGGAAGGCGTTCCACAGGGCGGGTGCCACCACTGAGAAGGCCCTCTGCCTGGTTTCCTGTAACCTCACTCCTCACAGTGAAGGAACTGCCAGAAGGCCCTCAGTGTCCGGGCTGAATAACGGGGGTGGAGAAACTCCTTCAGGTATGCAGAACTGAGGCCATTTAGGGCTCTAAAAGTCAGCACCAGCACTTTGAATTGTGCTCAGAAACCTACCGGGAGCCAATGTAGATCTTTTAGAACCGGTGTTACATGGTCCCGGCGGCCGCTCCCAGTTATCAATCTGGCAGCTGCAACTCGGGTTAGTTGTAGTTTCTGAATCACTACCACATGACTGAGACAAGCAATGTGTGAGGGTCCTCAGCAAGACAGCTTCAAGGTTTTTTGGGGGTCCTTGGGCAAGTTGTTCTCACTGCCCCATTCTTCCTTGTGTGGGTCTTTCTCCTCTTCTCCACTGATTCTGCTGCCACTCATTGGCTGACCTCTCCTTCTGGCATCCAATCAGTGCCATCGCCCAAAGTGGACAAGGCACAGGGAGGTCGTTTTTGCTCCTCTCACTGTTCACTTGGGAGCGGGTGAGTGAATAGGCAGCAACAGCGAAGAATAACAGAGCCAGGAAGCTCCAAGGATTATTAGTGAGCCAGAGTTGGACCATGGGCCTCAACAGGTACACAACAATGCTGAACCATCACCATTGGCCTGGTTACTTATGGACAAAGGTGTGCTGGGCAGTTCTTTCCCCATCCCTATTTAATCCTCACAACAACCCTGTGAGGTGGGCTATGCTGAGAGATAAGAGATAACTGACTTCATGCCTGAGTGGGGATTTGAACTCTGGTCTCCCAGGTCTTAGACTGACACTCTAACCACTAAACCACACCGGCTTTCTATGCTTTCTGCATTGCAGGCAGAGGAATTGCAGCATCTAATTCAACCTTTCATTTGTCCCCAAGACAGCAGGTGAACAAATCAAAAGATGCTGCCCCAGTATAACGTATTGAATTAAGTTGGTGGGACAGACTGCTTGCCTGTGTCTCAAAACTGATCGCCGCATGTAAGGAATTAAGGGCCCCAATCATTTTTCAACCACAAAAGCCCAGATTGACTGGCGTTTTGAACCTTCTCTTGAGCGACAGACCTGGCCCTGTTTCACAGCTTGCAGGGAACTGGCGGAGGGTGACTTCCTCCTTCCTTGAAAACCCAGACTCGTAGATCCACCAGAAAGGCCGTTCACCAAACAAAAACCTGTGGAGAGGGAGAACAAAATATTAAGAGATAACAAGGGACAAGTGGATTCATAGAATCATAGATTAGAATCATAGAATCATAGAGTTGGAAGAGACCACAAGGGCCATCGAGTCCAACCCCCTGCCAAGCAGGAAACACCATCAGAGCACTCCTGACATATGGTTGTCAAGCCTCTGCTTAAAGACCTCCAAAGAAGGAGACTCCACCACACTCCTTGGCAGCAAATTCCACTGTCAAACAGCTCTTACTGTCAGGAAGTTCTTCCTAATGTTTAGGTGGAATCTTCTTTCTTGTAGTTTGGATCCATTGCTCCGTGTCTGCTTCTCTGGAGCAGCAGAAAACAACCTTTCTCCCTCCTCTATGTGACATCCTTTTATATATTTGAACATGGCAATCATATCACCCCTTAACCTCCTCTTCTCCAGGCTAAACATGCCCAGCTCCCTGGGTTCAATGCTTTCCGAGTTCCAGGAGCTTTTAAGTTTACTTTTCATTTTATCTGCTGCTCTTACTGTCAACAGCTGCTTTTCCAGCCCACAGCAACCTTGTGCCTTCCAGATGTTTCAGACTGCAACTCCCATGATCCTCCGCATCCTCCAGTCACACTGAGCGGGACTGATGGGAGTTGTAGTCCAGAACATCTGGCGGGAACCTAGGTTGCAGAAGGCTGGCTGGTGTGGCCATTGTGAGCTTTTAAAACACACACGTATATAGCATTTTAGTAATTAGTATGGAAAATCCCTAAGAATTGTAAAGTGGGATGTCGCTTATTTAAACAAATAAATGGAAGGCAGCAACTCCTGCATGTTATCTCCCTTTACGTACATGCACAAGCACTGCCAACCCTGGTACCATGGTAATATTTATTGAAATCAATATTGCCATGGAAGGAGTGGCAGTTGTTAGAAGCTGGCGATGTGCACCAGGCCACCTGGTGGGTGTGGGGGTGTCTTACCTCACCATCCCCTTCTGGCCGAAGTAGCTCCAAGGCCTAATCAGCGTCCTCAAAACTGAGAGAACCGAACTTTGTTAAGGAATCGAAATTAACAAAAACGATACCAAAAGTCCCCAATTAAGGTGAAGTGACTTTAGAGCACTGATTTGCAGCTGCCGTTTTGATTTCCCACAATGCCCTGGACATAACGTGGCTTCAGGGGATTGTGGGAAATAAAAATGGCAGCTGCCCACTACTAATTAGAGTGGTGGTTTTGAAAAGAGGCCCAGGAGACAGTTTCAGAAACAGGCCCTGCTTTTAGGGATGCTTTTAGCCTACTAACATCAGAAGAGGGGGTGGCAGCTATGCAGTTAACTTTTCCTGAGGCGTGGCGCACTTTCAAGAGCAGCTGGGACCTATGGACAACTGGCCTTGCGTGGTGGCAGCTTCTCCAACCTTTTCCTGAGACCAAGAGTGAGTCCCAATGGTTATTAAAGCCTGGGACGTTTGTTTTGTGACCTTTCTCCTCTCACCATTTAGAGACTAAGTTGAGCCATTCTGAGATCAAGCCCAGCCAAAGGACTTTGACGCCAACCTTCCGGTCGAGCAGGAAATAAGCGAGAGGGAAATAAATGATGATGACGCTCTTTGGGTCACCCATGAAGGTCATCCAAAGCCAAAAATCCTCCAGCCCAGGCAGGCTCGTCTGAAGCACCTCTGCAAACCAGATTCCAGAGGTGTAGAATACGTCCATAGTGGTGAAGCTGGAAAAGATGGTGAGACTGGTTAGGATACAGGAAATGCTTACTGCGAAATCTTGGTGAGCTGGTGCCTTGATGCTGCAAATGGGGTCCATCCCATTGCCACGAACATGCTTAGTAGTCTGCCATGCCTGACTCAGAGGGACTGATGAAGTTGGGTGTCATCAGCATATCATCACACCTCACTGAAGATCTTTCCCAGATCTACTTTCCTGTAGATCAGGAATGGACCTTCCAGCTGTTGTTGAACTCCCAACACCCATCATGCCCAAGCCAGTGTTAGAAACTTAGGTATATAAACTAGGTGCCAAATGGCTTAAACAAAGGTTATAGTCACCAAAGTCACCAAGGTTATAGTCAC
Source organism: Podarcis melisellensis (assembly GCF_964234715.1). Taxonomy (NCBI): domain Eukaryota; kingdom Metazoa; phylum Chordata; class Lepidosauria; order Squamata; family Lacertidae; genus Podarcis; species Podarcis melisellensis. The sequence goes on along the minus strand of NC_138545.1, from coordinate 36,813,447 downwards.
CAAAATGGAATGTCTTATAAAAGAATGGAAACGGTTTATTGAATATTTACAATTATTGTATTGAATATTTACAATTCAACTGTAAACAGATAAGAGAATTGGCAGGATCACTGTAATAACGTGCAGTTTTATAAGAGTATATATTTAAAGTAGATGAATAAATGAGCAAATTAAGTTAAATTGGGTATGCAGAAAATATTAAAAAATAAATTTAAGGAACCGCAGAAAGAGGAGGAAGATGAGCTTTTAAATGATAAAATAACTGTGAAATTATTGAAATGTATTAAAACTGAAAATTATAAAAAAGACAAAACAAAATGGAATGTCTAGTTGCCATTTTCTGGGCAAGATGGCTCTGAAGTCTTGTTTTTCAAATGATGGAGTAACTGTGATTGATTCTCAGTTAGACATATGGCTAGTTCAGAGATCTAACTTGAGCTAGGTTAAGAACTCAGAGAACTTAAAAAAAGAAAAGCCACTTGATCCAGGGGCAGTCTACATATATATTGGCCTATTCTGACCTCTTTTTGTTAATGGGGACATGGACTGTTCATGACATAAGAATATTCTTCACATCTGTGAGCAGGGCAGTGGGGTGGGATAAGTGAAGGCAAGCTGCAACAATTAAGTATAGTGTCGTTTACTGCTCCTGCTCAGGCTGCACAGGAAAAGCATTTTGGCTCCTGAAATTTATTCTGATTGTGCGGATAAAACATAACAGAATTCTGCAGTACAGTGGTACCTCGGGTTACATATGCGTCAGGTTACATACGCTGCAGGTTACAGACTCTGCTAACCCAGAAATATTACCTTGGGTTAAGAACTTTGCTTCAGGATGAGAACAGAAATCATGCTACGGCAGCAGCAGGAGGCCCCATTAGCTAAAGTGGTGCTTCAGGTTAAGAACAGTTTCAGGTTAAGAACGGACCTCCAGAACGAATTAAGTACTTAACCCAAGGTACCACTGTATTAGTGTGCGACGACAGTCAAGATTCAATGATTCCCCAGGCATGCACTTCCACATGGTGATCTCAGGCACCCTGGAGCTTATAACCAGCAACAGCCCTGGGTATAAGCTCCACAGGTGAATGGTGCCTTGGGGAGCATCACTCTTTGTGGTGGGGGGGCAGCTCAGAGACCAGGGGTTGTCCAGAGGACTCCCAATGAGAGGAGACTGAGGGAACCCTCCACAAGGGAGGGTGTTCGAAAAAGGGTGAGTGGCTGCTTGCTCTGCAGACAAGGGGTGACATAACTGGGCTTCTGATCCCTAAAGGGTGTGACACAGAAAAAACATAGTTGGTTAAAGGAGCCGTGGACTCAAGAAGTTTGAAAACCTCTGGCCAGGGCTAGATTTAGGTTTGATGAGGCCCTAAGCTACTGAAGGTAATGGGGCCTTTTATATGTCCAGCTGTCCTATGTCAACAACAAATTGTCGCTGTTTTTTGTGTTGAATATATGCTATATGGTAATTTATGGACCTAATAGGTCCATACACAACACAAACCACTGTTGCTGTATGTAGGTTTCCTTTTATTTGTTTTTTATCTTATATTTTGGAAATGTACATCCAGGTTTTTTTCTTTTAAATTTTTTGGGGGCCCCAACAGAGTGGGACCCTAAGCTATAGCTTGTTTTAGCATATACGTAAATCCGGCACTCCCTCTGGCCTAAACTTAAAGCAACAAAGCGAGAGCAGCAGCCAGTAAGGAAACCAGAGACTTCCTGGTCCGTTATGGGCTCTTACAGCCACTACTCTAGTCCAACCCCGGTGGCTTCCTTCAAAGGATGCTGGAAATAGAAACATAGCAATGGCCAGGAGTCTTCATAGACGCCCCCTTAATCTCCTGGCACAACTACAACTCCCAAAATTCGTAGGAAAAAGCGGCGAACCCACAAGCCCCCAAAATACTCTTTAATGGGTGCCAGGAGTTACATTTGTTGTAAACTTAACATGGCTGGGTTTTCCCCCCACTCCATGTTCCCCCAAAGTCTTGGGCTGGTGATGTTAGGAAACATTCATATAATCGATTGCACTTTTCAAAAAGCTCAGCCTCATTGCTTCCATTAAAAGGATGCGTTTGCAAACCATTTTGGCTACCTAGACCGGGAAGCGAAAGTTCCCTCTCCCTTTTTTTTTTGCTCTTTTCCCTTCCTCCCCCAGCAGCCCTTTCCCTTATAGCTCTCCGCTGCCGCTCCCGACCCTCCTGCCTCGCCCCTTCCCACCACCATCGCACTTCGCATCCGCTCCACGCCCACTCCCATTACCTGCAATTGCCGGGATCCGCTTTGCCCACGACTTTGAATGGAAAAACTACATTTCCCAGAAACCTCAGAGGCGCGGAGGACCCGGCATCCGGCTTGGTTACCGGGCGGGGTAAGGGACATTCCTCCGAACTCTCACGCTGGCCTCTTCAGGGCTCGCGGGGTTTAGGCTCGTTTTATCTCGCATCATGCATTATTTTCTGGTGTGTCTCTAGTCTAGACCGCTCTGTGCATCGTTTACGTAGCTAAAATAAATAAATAAATACTGATCGCAGGAGCATTTTATTAAAATGCGATTTGAAATGACTACAGGTGTTCGCCCCCCCCCATCTGTATTGGATGGGCTGCATATTTATACAGTACAGTATATAGAGCAGCCTGCGTGAGCAATGCAATAGGTTTGAAGCGAAGGTGGGTAAGGCACATAGAAGATTTAGTTACAGATAGGTAGCCGTGTTGGTCTGCCATAGTCAAAACAAAAAAAATTCCTTCTAGTAGCACCTTAAAGACCAACTAAGTTAGTTCTTGGTATGAGCTTTCGTGTGCATGCACACTTCTTCAGATACCTGTGCATCTGAAGAAGTGTGCATGCACATGAAAGCTCATACCAAGAACTAACTTAGTTGGTCTTTAAGGTGCTACTGGAAGGAATTTTTTTTATAGAAGATTTAGTTACTGTAACAGCAACAATAACAACAAATTCATTTATATACCGCCCTCCCCAGCCAAAGCCGGTCTCAGAGCGGCTAACAACAGTAAAATAATACAGCATTCTAAAATCAATTCATTATAAGAATTCTAAGGTCTCAAAAATAAATGATCATTAAGTGCACAAGGTAAAACACACTTAAACATAGGTATATAAACCATATATCTGAAATAGTACAGGAGAGCAATCCTGAAGCTATCTTGATTCTTGTTTAGTCGTGCCCGACTCTTCGTGACCCCATGGACCAGAGCTCGCCAGGCACTCCTGTCTTCCACTGCCTCCCGCAGTTCGTGATTCTTAATGACCCCAAATATTTCCTCTGCAGAAGGGGAAACCTTTTCCCAGCATTTCTTTTCACTTACAAATCCTGCCTTAAGGGCATGTTTTGTAAGACGAATAGGGTGTGCCTGTGATCTGAATTCAGTAACTTAAGGTATTTAACATCTCAGAAGAATTATCACACTGGCCAGGTGATGCAATCAGTGACCATTATCAGGCATCTTGTCAGACAGGAGACAAGACACACTCTCAAATTTCTGTTGTCTTTCTGTGACAACTCTCAAATTTCTGTGACACTCTCAAATTTCTGTTGTCTTTCTGTGTATGATGCCTCTTGGGTGGTCTTTGGCTAAGGGGCTGGGCAATTTCTAAAGTCGTTGAAAGTTATTGGATCCCTTTGTTCTGGGTCCTCACCCCCTTGCAAGGGGTGGAGATGCTGTTGCAACAGAAAAATAAAGATCTTCCTTGCTTTCCCTTGTTCCTGCCTCCACTCAGTTTTCTCTGATCAATGCTTTATTATATTGCATTTAATAGTTTGCATTTTTCCTTCTGCCTGTTTTGCTTTAACTGTACCATTTTGGTGCCTTCTAGGAATTGGTGCACGCAGGCAAAGGAGCAGGATTTAACCTGTGCACCCGATAGCCCTTCCTTGGATCTACTTCCAAGCAAACATGGTTAGGATTGTACCGTTACTCTATAACTGTGCATAGAAGAAAGGCCTCTGGTATCATGATAAGAATTCTAAGGTCTCAAAAATAACATATATGTTCATAAGTGCACAAGGTAAACACACATGTGTAAGTAGATAAACCACATCTGAAATAGTACAGAAGAGCAATCCTGAAGCCATCTTGGCTCTCCTAAAAACTCTAAATGTTTCCTCTGCAAATAAAGTATATTTGGGAAACCTTTCCCAATAGTCCTTTCATTTACAAATAGTTCAAATCCTGTCTTGAGGGTGTGTTGAATAGGACAAGCCTGTGACCTGGATTCCAGAACTGAGGTATTTACCATCTCAAAAGGATGGACACACTGGCCAGGTAATGCAATCAGTGACTATTATCTTGTCAGACAGGAGACAAGACACACCCTCAAATTTCTGTTGTAGACCATCTCTTTTGGTGTATGATGCCTTTTGAGTGGTCTTTTGTTAAGGGTTTGGGCGATGTCTATAGTCTTTAAAGGTTCCCGCACACTTTGTTCTTGCTCCTTAACTCTTTGTGTGTGGGGGGTGGGGGGGAGACACTGTTGCCACAGAAAAATAAAAGTTTTTCCTTGCTTTCACTGCCTCCATCCAATTTCCCCTGACCAATAAAGGACTTAGGGGACATTGAATCCCTTAATGGAGAGTTGAGCTGTAAGAGCCAACCCCATTCTCTCTCCCCCCCCCCCCATAAAAGTCTGAACTTCACTGAAATTTGCTCCCTAGTGAGCAGGGCATTTTACTATCTGAGGCGAACCACAAAATGGCATCTCCTTCCCCACCAGGGACTAAGGGGTGGGTGAAGATCTATATCAGGAACAAGGGGGGGAGTGAGGAATAAAAATCACATGTGGATCTGCTGCTCCTACATACTTTGCAGACTTGACCTTGCCTCACCTGCTAGTAAGCTGTGAAAAGTGGCTGGGGAAACACAGCCAGAAGGGCGGGGTATAAAGAAATAATTAATTATTATTAGGGGTGCAGCCAGAGCGCCACACAACCTACCCACACTTATAAGGACGCAGAGCCAACAGTCCATATTCACTTGCATTTATCAAACTCCTACAGTGCCCTGCTGCAAAATCCCTCGAGGCACGGTGTAGCCAGGGTGGGCAGGGCTGGATTGAGGTCTGATGAGGCCCTAAGATACTGAAGGTGATGGGGCCCTTTATATGTCCAGCTGTCCTTTGTCAACACCCAGCCCTACAAAGAGGTTCCTCATGAGGCCGGAGGAACACCACCCGGCTATTGTTTTATTTATTGATTGATTTAATATGCTGTAAACTGCTTTGAGGTTTTTATTAAAAATATAAAGCGGTATAAAAATTGATAATTAAACAAACCAACAAACCGTCACTTTTTTGTGTTGAATATATGCTATATGGTAATTTATGGACCTAATAGGTATCGAAAGCCATTTGCACATAACACAATATGTATTTTATCAAAGTAATTGTTACAACCAGTCCATGCAGAATGTAGGCACCCTATATATAGAAATGAGCAAACCAGTGATATTTTAGGGAGCAGACTACACAACACAAAACACTGTTGCTGTATGTAGGTTTTATTTTATTTGTTTTTTTATCTTTTGTTTTGGAAATGTACATCCAGTTTTTCCCCCTTTAATTTTGGGGGGGCCCTCCAAGAGGGTGGGGCCCTAAGCTATAGCCTGTTTAGCTGCCTCCCCTAAATCAAGCAAATAAATATATAAAAAATACTTAACTAAAGCTCCCCACCCCCCCAACACCAATCCTGCCTCTGACCTCAGGGTGGGCCACCGCGCTTCTAACCCTCCCTCTGCCCAGCTCCACCTCCTGGGCATCCCATACACAACCTCGGGACCCAAAGCCGCGCTATTGCACGGCGGGGTCGGACTAGATGACCCTTGGGTGTCCCCCCTCTCCCGATTCTACCATTGACTAGGCTTCTCCTCCTCCCCCCGCCCTCCTGACGTCGCCTCGCCCCGCCCAGCCACCCACGCACGCACCGCGCGAGTTCTACTCCCTTGTCTCCCCTCTCCCGAACGTTGGTGGAGCCTCCCCTCCCCTCTCCGTGACCAGCCAATCGCCTTCTCCTTACGCGGTGACGTTGTTTGCGTGCGTGGGTGCGAGAGGGGGGTCCGACCGAGCGACGCACAGGCGGGGCCTCCGTCGCCTTGGCCACTCCTCGTCTTCCCTCCTCCTCCTCCGCCTCCTTTTTTTTTTCCGCCTAGGCTGACCCAGCCAGGCGGGCTGAAAGGAGGCGAGCAGGCGCCCTGGGCCCGGCTTGGCGCGCCGGGTGGAGTCTCGGCGCCCCCTTTCCCCCCTCCCTCCTTTCCCTCCGGCTCCCACCCCCTCGGCAGAGGCTGCTGAGGCGCAGCGGGGGCGCGAAGGGTGCCGCCGCCTCCACCTCCGCCGCCGCAGCCTGGGCCTGAAACAAGATGGCGGCCCCGGGCGAGTACTTCAGTGTGGGCAGCCAGGTGTCGTGCCAGACTTGCCAGGAGCAGCGGCTGCAGGGCGAGGTGGTGGCCTTCGACTACACCAGCAAGATGCTGGCGCTCAGTATCCTGCTGCTTGCGTGGAAGTGGTGGGGCGGGTGGGGGCATGGCGAGGGCTGGTTGCCGGGGCCCTGGCCTGGCGCTCAGGGAAATGGGGCTGGTGGATGTTCGCGGGGAGGGAGGAGGCACGTGAGGTTTCCTCGGTCGGCCTGATCTGGGGGAGTCGGGGGGGGGTTGTGTTTGGGAAGCTTGAGGTTTGGCTGGGGGGTGGCGGTGTAGGGAACCCAGAGACGGAGGGAAACCGCCGGCGTGGTTTTTTGGGGGGGGCGGCGGGGAGAGAAATAGATTTTGGGGGGGGGGGTACTTGTTAGCAAAAAAGGGAGTGTATGCGTGTGTGTGTGTTTATACATGTGTGTGTGTGTATATGTTCAATATATATATATATGTGTGTGTTATATTAAATAGATCTAAAGAGATATGGGTATATTTTGCTGCCTGGAGGGTGTATCTTGCCTCTCGTGAGCCACAGGGACCTCGAGACTGAAGGGAGGTGGGGAATAATCCTGTTTTGTTTGTTTTTCCAATGGAGGATTAGGGAAGCTTGCTAGGTGAAATCTAGGAAAGGGAAACTTAAAAGGGTGTTCCTGGGCATGAGCGAAAATGAAAGCTGGTGGCGGCCTTATTGAGAGAAGGAAGGCTGAAGTGGGAATTGGAGCTGGGGTGGTGGGATGTGTCAGAAAACAGCTTTTTGGTGTGTAGAAAAAGAGGCCAGGGCAGGATTTTTAGTGATCCAAGTGTTGGAATATCCCCATATTACGAAAGATGGGGAAAGCCCCTCTGAACTTGACTCAGGGCTGCCGCATGGAGGCATGTGCTTCAGGTGATTTCTCAACACTTGGTGGGTAGTATAGCCTGAATTTGCGGCCTGAACCCGCTGAAAAACGTGTTTGAAATGAAATGAACCTTTTCTATGATAGACAACGACTTGCACATATTAAGGTTAATCTAAAATACTTAACATGGCTGTCCTAAAGTAATGCATGTGTATGCTACAAACATGCTGATTAGGTTTGGGATATGTATTAACTGCCCACAGTGATGCCAGTTGAGATAAGGTTAGTGCTGAAGAAGGGTTGATGTGTTCCTTACAAAGCCCCTGGGGTCTGAGTTGAGCACATTCAGGCAGCAACAATAAACAGGGCCTAAAATGTAGTTGGCCCAAAAAATGTCTCTGGAACCAAGATAAGGATTTGGTGAACTTGATGCACCTGGGGCCAGGGAGGAAGTTTTGATGCTGGATTATGTTGCTGCACATGTTTATTGGGGAATTTTTAGAGCTTTGGTTCTGGATAGCATCCCTGGGAAATGTTAAGATCGATGTACCGTAGCTTCTTTCTCCATGCTGGCAATAAGGGGGGGGTGTAAGTGGGGAATGTTTTTCTTGCATATTAGAAGTCCATTGTGACCATTCAGACATGAAAGGGTGATTGCATGCTTCCCCTCGCTCTCAAGCCCTGCTTTAACTGTAGTTATGTGTTTCATTGTCACCAGTTGTTGACTGTAGTTAATATAAATGCAGATGTACTACTTGACCACATGGTTAAGGCACGCAGGGGAATTTGAGCTAGAAATAGGGAGAGGCAATATGCAATAATCTCAATTTTGTCTGTATGGACATTGTGCCATTGTACCTAAAGTAGATTCCCTAGGCTATAAAGCATATTGGGCTTAGGTACTTAAGCTTTTGTTGGTTCCCAATTGCAAGAATCCATCACTTTGCAAATTGTGATGCCAGGGCAGGGTGCCTCATATATGTGTCTGTTGTTGAGAGCCCAGTTAAGTGTTCATGCTTTGAGCTTGGCATATGTCCTCTGTTTCTAGAAGTTGGGTTTATAAAATTCTACGTGGTCTCGGAAAGGCGGGTATGAAAAAGGTTCTCACCTTGCCCCGTAATAAGAACCTGCTGTCATCCAATGGAAAGCTGAGGCTTTGGACAGAGCAAGGGAAGGACTATTTTGCACAGTTCATAGTTAACTAAGGAAGTCTCTAACACAAAATGTGGTAACCTCTAGCTTAGCTTTAAAACAAGGTTTTAAAATGATGGGTAAGCCCATCAGTGGCTACTAATCTTAATGGCTGTATATTACACCCAGGGTCATTCAGTGAAGCAGAATCGTTCAGAGGCAACATGATTTTCAGTAGTGGTTTCTGGGGAATAAGGGTGGGAGAGAACTGTTGCCTTCCTGTCCTGTTTGTGGGCTTTGTGTTGAACCACTGTGGGAAATGGCATGCTGGACTTTAAAGGTCTGTGTCCTGAATGCAGCAGGGGCCTGCCTTATAAGTAACACTGCCGTGCGTGTTCTGGGTTATTTGACTGCAGCCGTGCAAATAAAAACATCCCAAAGCCATTTGCACCAGTATATCTCTGGGTAGTTTGAATGGCGAGACTAGCAAGCTGCAAAAGGAACTAATACCAGCAGTCTTTTGGGTACCTAAAAAAGTGCCCAGTACTTTGAACATTCATATTTTACCTGTTCCTATGTTTTGTGTTCACATCCCAGGGATGTAAATTTGTCATGAATTAGGAGTGAGCCAACCCTTCTCTGGCGGTTCTGTAGACAGGATAGTGTTGCTTTGTGGTAACATGTTACAGTAATATGTTACCTATTGTAACATGCTCCCTATATTGTTGCACAGAAAGTTTACAACAGCTTCACCTGTAGAGCAGCTGGCCATAAACTTCAAGCATGAAACTCATGCAGGGACTACAAACATCCTTGGAAGTGGATCTTTGCAATTAGGCATTACATGGGTAAACACTCTTCCTTCAAATGGTATTTGTTCTTTGAGCTGTTGAATTATATATTTTTTGGATTTGTTTCCTTAACGATCTTTTCCTCCAGAATGCCCTTCGTCAAGTGGCAAACCTAACCACGCAGATATCTTGCTTATAAACCTACAGTACGTTTCAGATGTGAAAATAATTAATGACCGTACAGAAACCCCCCCACCTTTAGCTTCTCTCAATGTTAGCAAGGTAAGCATCCTTTTTGGAGGTAGGTTTTCCTGCCAATTAGAGTACTGGAGCATGTTTAACACCTGTAACAGCATGACATTCTCTATTTATTTAACCAAGCTGGCTGCTTTGTAAATTTCAGCATGGCATGGTTAGCCATATTGTGGTCCTTTGGTTGGTGCAATGAACCCATCCATATGCCTCTTTTTATACTATATCAAACATTTTTTAAGAGAGTTCAGAATTGCCAAGGGAGTGTCTGTAACTGGTTACAGTGAAAAGAAAATTAAATAAAACAGCCCTTGCTTTAAACAATGGTGAACTTAAGTTTGGAGAGTTGTATCTGGTTTAGCTGATGCCTTTTAGTTAGGATACAGGTTTCTCATCTACCTGTATCCCCATCATGGGCAGCCTCACATCTACAAGATTGTAGTTACTGTTTATTTCTTAGCACCCCTTCTCCACCCCTGTAAGACTGTGTCCTGCAAAGTGACCCAGTATTGAGCTTCTTCACTCTCCCTTACAAACTCCCAGCTCTGGTTACCTTGGTGTGGAAGCAATTGAAAAAAGAATTGCAAGAGCCATGAGAAGAGACTCAGGTTTTGTGTAGTGGCTAGAGGTTCCCCAAGACTTGCCCTTCTACACATGGTTTATTTAGGGCTGGAATGTGGAAGGATGAAAGAAAGCTCCCATACACATGCATCTTGCTCACTCTCATGAATGTAAATCTCCTCACCGTACACAGTTTAAAAGGCAATGGACTGTATCATGAGAGTAGAAATAGCACATTGGCTTAAGAGCAAAGCCATTTGGCCTTCCAAAAAGAGGAGTGAGTTAGGGCAAACAAAATGGGTGCTGTATCATGCTGAAATACTTTCTCTCTCCCCTCCTATAATGTTTACTGCCTTTCAGGCTTGTCTGTACAGTGTTATAATTTTGCTAAGTGCGTTTGCCCATCCTGGCTCTCGCATCTGTTGGGAGGAAAACCTCTGCCCCCATTATGGAGGATTCCTCATCACTGGCATGTGTTGTTCAAAAAACAGAATATGTCAACTTAAAAGCATGTTCTCTATACTTGGGGATATTAAGTAATTAAGATATTAAATCTGTTCGACTTCCAAAACGGTCGAAAATCAAATTGCAGCTTCTGATTGGCTGCAGGAAGCTCCTGCAACCAATCAGAAGCTGCAGAAGCCTTGTTGGATGTTCGTCTTCCAAAAATAATCCGCAAATCATTAAAATTTATGACATTTGGGAGCCAAAATGTTCAGGAACTAAGCTGTTCAAAAACCAAGGCATGTCTGTATGTATTTCAGGCTAGTTCATAACCCAAGTTCTACCACAAATTTCACTACAGTGTAGTGTAATGGATTGTGTTTGTTTACCCAGTTCCTCTACTTTCATTAATAAAAATCTAATTACTTCCAAAGGTTGTGATTTCCATAGAGCAGGCACCCCCAAACTCGGCCTTCCAGATGTTTGGGACTACAATTCCCACCATCCCATACCACTCGTCCTGTTAGCTAGGGATGATGGGAGTTGTGGTCCCAAAACATCTGGAGGGCCGGGTTTGGGGGTGCCTGTCAGAGAGCTACTGTGTGCTTTGCATCATTGAGGGCTGGGTACACAAGAGGCTGGGGCGTGTCTGCTCATGAGATGGAATATGTTGCATCCCCTGTCATGCAAAAATTGTTTTCCTTCAAATAGAACTGTGTTTGAGGCTTAGAGTGTCTTCAGCCATTTGCGATCCAAGATTAAGATATCTGCATTTCTGATATCTCCTTTCCAGCTTGCGAACAAAGCACGGATGGAGAAGGAAGAAAAGCTGAGCCAGGCATATGCAATTAGTGCTGGGGTCTCATTGGAAGGACAGCAGCTTTTCCAGACTATACACAAGACGTAAGTATTAGGGATGGGAAGGAAAAATGTGGAGTTAGAAGGCAGCTGGGGAGGGGCAGGGACCTGAATGCAATTACTAAATGCAGAAATCACTGTCAAATGCATCCACCCATTGCCAAGTTATGTGGTTCTACCAGATGGTAATAGAAGTTTTTTCCCCATGTTTTCCTTACTTTTTTAATTCTTTGAAAACCTGTTTGCCTGTGGCCAGTCAAAGCAGAACGTGCTAGGTAGCTAATTTATTCAGAGTGCATATAACTTTGATTACTGTAGTGTAGATTGTCCTTTAATGCAACACAGACATGGTCCTGGCTCACGTGGCTTGCATCAGGGGTCCCAAGAAGACTAATAGATTTGGGTCTCCAGCTGTTTTTGGACTACAGCTTCCATCATTCCTAGCTAGCAGGGCCAGTGGGCAGGGATGATGGGAACTGTAGTCCAAAAACAAGTGGGGACCCAAGTTTGAGAAACACTGCTCTAGACCAATAAGGATACTTTGAACACTGAAAAGAGTCTTCTAGGGAGGATGATAATATGAAATTTGACCAGCTGTTGCATTTGTCTTGCTACATGGATGGTCTGAATAGCGCTCCATGAGGCTTATAGTTCTTCGCTAATGAAAAGTTTTGTGTCTAACATCTTGATCTGCATGACTTGTGTGTAAACCCCCACTACAAAATGTAACCCAGTGAACAGAAATCAATCTTGGGGGTTTTTTTTGGGGGGGGTGTTCCTGTATTTCAAAAAGCGTATAAGAGTGATACACAGTGTAATAACACACTCATGAAAACTTGAATCACATGCACTTTTTAATGTTATTTACATATACAGATGCTGTGTTTAGAATCTGCTGTGCATGTAAATAATGCAGTTTAATGTATGTTAATAAATAAGGCTTGCTAATTCATTGGAATTCAATGAAAGAGAGATCACTGAGTATGGTAAAACAGTTGGTGGATTCAGTAAGAATGCTTTTCCATTAAGCAGTAAAATACATCCGTAAACAAACCAAATACAATAGGTACAGCGGAAAAGAAGCAGCTGTAACCTGATGAATAGCATTATCAATATTCCTAAGTACCATGCTTATTTATCATAGATTCCAAAATACACCTTCCTGTCTGACAGGCTTCTAGAATTGCCTCTTAATCATAACAGAGGCCATGCTAGAAATAGTGCTCAGTTTCTAGACACCTCCTCATATGTGATAAGTTCTGAAAAGTTATTGAAATGTATTACCAGTGAAGGTTTTATAACTGTTTATAAAACAGTTTGTAGTTAAAATACCTTAAACACTTGCTTTCCCCCCAAGAATAATTTAATATGGTCTAATCTCTGTAGCTCTGCAAAGTTTTGAGTAAAATAATGCAATGTTGTATATCAGCTAATACTATATTGCAATTCAAGAGAAAGAGGATTGCTTAGACTAGTCTACTATATTTTGAAACACCAACTTGGAATACGAGCTTTTTAAAAAAAAAATCAGTTAATTGAGGCTATAAACCTGGAAAGGAAATATGGGCCCCTTTTCAGCTTTGCTTATTATATTAAATGCTTGCTGCAAATTGAGTTATTGTTTGTTGTGGATTAGTCTGGAAACCTGTTGTTTTTTTTAAATTTTCCTTAGCCATGGAATGATATGTCTGGCGATAATCAGTTTCTTTCTGCTGACAGTCCTTGAAATAAGTTCACATAGATGATTTCAAGTAAACAACTCTCCCCTGCTGGCAGGAGGAAACTTCAGCAAATTGAGTGCTAATAACTGCTGAACAAAGCTCTGGACTGATCACCAGAGAAGTAATTTCCTAGCCCTATTTATGTGTTACCCGGTGTAGGACACCTGCACGATGAAGCAGGTCTGTGTTGGTGTGTTGCCCCTGGCACTTCATCCCTTGGCCAGCCATGCTGCCTGACATCTTTGCATTGAGTGCAGATGTCAGAGGGGCTGCTGTGCACAAACAGCTGCTTGTGTATAGGGGCTCCATGTCATATGCCTGAACTGTCATATGCCTCCCAACAGTCTCCTAAACCTATAGTTTTTATAATGCCAAAGGATGCACAGTCTTGGACTCTGGAGTCTTGTCTGGGAGGCATTTCCACCACTGAGGTGTCCACTGGAAACTCTTCTTTGTTCCCTTGCCATCTGAACATGGCACTTAGAACTTGGAGCAGCAATGGACTATAGCATGGGTAGGCAAACTAAGGCCCGGGGGCCGGATATGACCCAATTGCTTTCTAAATCCGGTCCGCAGACGGATTTAGAATCCACAGGAATCAGCGTGTTTTTACATTAGTAGAATGTGTCCTATTATTTAAAATGGATCTCTGGGTTATTTGTGGGGCATAGGAATTCGTTCATATATTTTTTTCCCAAATATAGCCTGGCCCCCCCACAAGGTCTGAGGGATAGTGGATCGGCCCCCTGCTGAAAAAGTTTGCTAACCCCTGGACTATAGGAAATGAAGTACTTTTAATTGGACTAGGATTGGTGGATTGGGGATGTTGTACTCTGCTCTTTGAAATCCACATATGCAGGATCCTTTCGTGGTCTACCACAGCCTGATTTCTTTAGTCTTTTGTCCTGGCCCCATTCCCTCTGTTTATAAAGTCTCATGGTCTCCCACTGCCTTCTCTGGCGTTCTTATATTAATGTAAACCATGACCGGTTCAAGCCCCCATTTCTGCGCAGTGTCATCATGGTACTGGTACTACAATAATGCTAAAGAGGAAGGCATTGGGGTAGCTGCATGGCAGCTCTTAACCACCTACTTCCCTCTTTGTAGTTTTGCTTTTCAGTAACTTAAGTTTTTTTGTGTTGTTACTGTTTTTGGTAAAAATTGAACCCTTTGTTGCTTCCTGCAGTATTAAAGATTGTAAATGGCAAGAGAAGAATATAGTCGTGATGGAAGAAGTTGTCATTGCCCCTCCATACCAAGTGGAAAACTGTAAAGGCAAAGAGGGGAGTGCCCTAAGTCATGTACGCAAAATAGTAAGTAGACCGATGCCTCTGGACTGTGGGAGGGCAGGAGGAAAGAGCTATGACTCAAAAGACTGACTCAAGTTGTACCAGCATCCATACTCTGTATTGAATTGCCCAGGCCTCCCACCTGCCCTCAACATTCGCTGCTAGGTTTTGTTTGGCTAAAGATGTCCTTTTGTCCCAATTGCATGCTGTTTCTTTGGTGAGATGGAGAGTGGTTTAAAACCTGGACTATTGATTCTGTCCGTAAAACAGAATGGAATTTCCATTGTGGTAAAAGTTGGATTTCCAGTGTGTTCCATTCAAGCTAACTTTGGACAGTGGCAACATCATATTGGCACCTTTGTGTGCATGTGTGTGCGCGCATTCCCAGAATGCACTTTTGCCCGTGTGGCAGTGGAGTGGGGAGGCACGTACGCTCTGGCCCGGGGTGGACTTCAAAGCCTTGGTCTCTGCTGTTTGTGCAGTCGCGGGAAGAAGAGTCGTCATTGGCTATAGGCTACCTTGTAAATCCCGCCGTAGCCTGCGGTTCAGCTAAGGTCATTCACCATTAGATTTCTTGATATGGGGCCTGCTGCGTCCGGCCGGCACTAACGCCCTTGCCTCCTTCTCCACCCAGGTCGAGAAACATTTTAGAGATGTCGAAAGCCAAAAGGTGATGCAGCGTTCACAAGTCCAGCCAACACAGAAGGAAAGCGCCCTCTCGTCCTGAGTCCCACCTGCCCTTCCTGGTTGCTACAGATTGCTCCTGCGGGGGGTGGGGGTGGGGGGAGCCCTTCCAACACGCAGCAGCAGATGATACAGACTTCTTCAAAATGAGGTCGGGGGAGGGCAGGGGGGGTCCACTTCTATTTTGTGGCGGCCCTTAATGATGGGACCCACAGCTTCTGAACTTTAGACTTCAAAAAAAACAAGAGAATAATTTAAAAACTCATTCATTACTTGACTAACAGACTCTTTACTTTTTTGCCCACCCGGTTCCTCCCCCCAAACCCTAGAACAGTCAGCCGTCTTGTATTTGAGATTTTTCTCCCTCCCAGGTCATTTTTTTTTTATATATAGCTTAACTGAAATCAATTCCATACCGCCCCTCTTCCTCCTGAACCATAGGAGAATTCAGCTCCCCAGTTGTCCTATTAAAAAAAGAAATAGAGAAAAGAGGAAATAACAAGCTGACTGTGGTAATGTAATCGGGACCTTTGTGTGAGTGGCGATCTCTCGTTTGGTTTTTGTTTGCACAGGGCAAGGCTTGAATTAGCCTTATTTTTCTTATCTCGAAGTATATATATAATAAATATATATATATATAAAATGTCCTTTAAATATTTTCTGCTTCTTGCAGTACTCTGAACTGGGATCATGGCAGAAAAAACAAACAAACAACCCCACACATATCTCCATGCTGAACAATCAAGCCTTTCATTGTCAGTGTTCGTATGTGTAACTCTGGTAATCAGATGTATGCTGAAGTGAGGGCTTCAGCAGGCTATATACTCTTTGGAGGGCATGCACTTGAGTCGCAGGCTTCCTCCTCATGGTCTCGTCACTAGCTGAGCTTGTATGGTATCTTTCCAGACATGGCCTCTAATGATACCACCGGGTCGGCACTGTCCCTGACCACCAACACCGTACGGTAGAACTGTTGGGGTTGTTTTAGTCTTCCCAAAGGGCGTGGCAATTGGGAGATCAGATAATGCCATTTTCGTAGGCAGCTCCTTTGGTGCTCCGTAGGTAAAAATTACTTGGGTGGAGCTTATGAGTGATGGTGCTTGTTTGGCACCCTTGCGGCCCAACCAAGGGCTGGAGAGGCACTTGAGGGGTGGGGGCCGAGTCCACACATGGCAGCACTCAGCCCCCGTCTAACTGAACTGGCTCTTTCCTCTCAAATCCTGGCTGGGGAATTTCTAGTCCTCCAGATGCTGTTGGAACTACAGCTCCCATCATCCTTTGCTATTGGCCATGCTGGCTGGGTGTGATGATGGGAATTGGGAGTCCGATAAATCCTGGAGAGCCACGGGTTCCTCGCTCTGGTCTTAAATATTCCCATTTAGGAAACAGTCAGCCTGCCTGGCATCTTTTACCATGCTACCGTGCAGCATAGTTAAGTGAATCCTTTTGGATTTGACTGGTGCAGGTTGGGTGCTCCCATTTCCCTTGTGGCATTGCCATGTGATATTTGAATCCTTGAAGCGATGTAAGTGCCACTGTGAAAATGGCTGTCTGCTGTAGCCCCTCTGTTTTGACTCTAATTGAGATCAGGTGCAGAAGTGGTTTTGTGTGGAGGATTCAAATATGCTGGTGTGCTGCTACTTTGGGGGCAGGCGGGGTAACGATTCGCCTCACCCCTGTGAGTAGTGCAGTAACTATTTGCAGAATACAGCCTGCTTTTCAAGAGGGGTTAAATTCTATTGTACGCATTCAAACCATATTGCTATAACGCATTCTGGAGTTTTCCTATCGACTTTAACCTCAAAAATCCCAGTTTTAGATTTGCCTGCATTTCATCTCTCAGTCTGGGTGCTCTCCTTGTCCTTCATAAACGCCCTTGCCTTAGAAATATGTTCTCGAAAGTAAATAACTCTTGAACATGGGCATAAAGGTGAACTTACAAATGATTTTTTTTTTGCCATGATCTCTTTCCCCCTTTCCCCTTTTTTGTTTTGTTTTTTAAAACAAATGGATCAAAATTTAAATAATTCAAGCCCTGCCTTTCAGAATGGAGGGATTTTTTTTTTTAGTATTGTCTAGCAAAACCAATAAAAACCCAGAATTTTTTTAACCATCAAGCAAGCATTTGTGTTGGTGGGTTTTTTGTCTTTAAGGGCAGATGGTGTTTGCGGAAGGAGGGGTTGAATTTGGGGTCAAGAACCAGAACATTATTGGAGTGTCGGTGGATACACCTCTCCTGTGAAATCTCGCGTGGCAGCATTAGCCCTCTTATCTCCATACGTAGTAACTCGGGTGGCTATGTGCCAGATGTTGCCTTTTTACACACTGGATACATCAGATCTATTCTTCCATAAACCGGAATGCATTGCTGGGTGCAGTCGTACCTTGGTTTTTGAACAGCTTAGTTCCCAAACGCTGCAAAGCCGGAAGTGACTGTTCCGGTTTGTGAACTATTTTTGAAAGCCGAAAGTCCGACAGGACTTCCGTGGCTTCCGATTGGCTGCAAGAGCTTCCTGTAGCCAATTGGAAGCCGCACTTTGGTTTTCGAATGTTTTAGAAGTAGAACAGACTTCGGGAACGGATTCCATTCGACCTCCAAGGTACTACTGTGTTTCGCTTAGTATGGGTAGGTTAGTTAACATTTCCATTCTTGATGGCTGCGAATTAAACAGTAAATTCAGCCCTCACCAGTGGATCGTAAGTGACAAGCAGAAAACCAAGGCTTCGGAATACAAACCAGACCTGACTTCATATACGCTCCTGGGCAATCACTGAAATTGTGCAGTGGGTGAGCTGTTAAGTTTTGGTGTCTCCAGGTCTGTTCTGGTTGTGCCTTGTTTGTGCATCACTCCCTTTTTAAACAATTGGAGAAATTGATCTCTTCCCCAGGAGGCCATCCGTCTGAAAACACTTGCACGGCACGGGGAGGCGGGGTGTTAGAGCTAACATCACGTCTCAACCGTTTTCAATGGCAGTTCTGGATCAGGCCCAAGGATAGTCGTCACTGTAACATTTACAATGCAGCCCACTAGTAAGCTCCAGTTCCCACTCTTTCCCTATTCTCTGAAGGGGTTTAAACACACACAAAAACACAACCCACCACTTTGCTCTGCTGGTAAATGCTGAATTGTTAGGGTGTGTGTGTGAATGACTCTGGGGAAGGCAGTGGGACTTATTTGGCTTGTGGGAAAGTTTCATAATCATCTACATTGAGTTCACATCGACAAGCAACTTTCAGTTCGGCAGTAAATCTTGTCCACGCAGGAGGGAGCTGGTGTTGACCGTTCACAGCTAAAGGGCCCATATTACATATCCATTTTATGCAATCGAAATGAATTCCATTTTTACTTGAGAGACTGCAGAGCAAATCCGATAAGAATGAGAGCACTTGTTTGATTAAAGCAGGATGCATCAGCTGTGTGAACATGGATAAGAAATTTGACATCTTGATCGCTTTGGTTTTTAAACTTTGGGGATGGAAGAAGCCTCAAACCAGCATTTGATTAAGCGATACCACTAAGGGAGCAGTGGCAGAAGCTCATATCTTTCAGCCCTGGCAGGTTTGTTTTCTTTTCCAACTGAAAGAGTGATAAGTATCAAAAGCAGCATGTTCTTACCGTTCAATTCCTAACATAAAAGTGCTTCGCAGTCTCTGGTTTCGTCCTGAAACGCCATGCATTTTTAGATGTATATTTGAAAATGCCAAGTGGTGTAGAAACTAGAGATTTGGGCTTTTGGCAGTGTTAAATCTCTTCAAAAAAGAGAAAAATCTTGCCCTTTCAGACACAGCTCGCCATATTTTGGCTGTGTTGATGTAAGCAGTTTGATTTTAATGCACAGAACATGGGGATTTGATATCATTTCCCTTTTTACAAATATGGAAGTGAGTGGCTGATACCAGAACCATATGGGGAAGCTGCAAGAACACAGTCCTCCCAAATCTAGTTTTCAAGATACCACATCTTTTTATTTTGTAGCCGTAAGAATATTTATGGATCTTATGTTTTAGATGTTCACAGGTTAGAAATGAAGCTTCAGTTCCAACTATTGCTGTCAGTGCCAGCACACTCCTAAAGTAAGAGGATATCACTAATAAATAAAAATGGGAGGTGGAAACCCAAAGCCTTTGATGTACTGCAAAGATGGGAAATCAGCCAAAGAGACACATTCCATTCTGGGCAACTTCCCAAGGTCTGCATGACCTGTAGTAGGCAGGGCCAGAGGCAAAAAGAGATGGAAGATTAAATGCAAAAGTTACTTTTGTATGGAAGGCCGACTGCTGCATACCCACACTTCATTCTCCAGGCAGACAAGCAAGGTAGGTAAAAACATGCAGAATTTGAAACACAGCTGGAACGGTGCTGGTTTCAGAAAAGTTCTGTGGGACATGTCTAGAGGCCTGAAGGGTCTCGTTCAGCACTCAAAAGCTGAGGTTCCCCACACATGGAAAAACTGAATGCAATTCTCAAAATAGGACTGGTTTTGTGGTTTTTCAAGGGTAAGCCATCTTTGTTTCAGGCCAAAAGGGAAGAAGGGAACATGAGAGCTGCACAGATGGCAGAGGATGATAGAGCTGGATGAGCCGACGCTGTAGAAAAGGGGAAGGTCAAATCTATATGGAGGGCTATTAAAAAGAAACAAGAAGCTTGTGCAGAATCCAAGAATCTATTGAATGGGCTTGGTTTTTAATCTCATTGCAAGCCATGGGGCTACACCCGTTTCTAGCTTGGTATGCTTTTTCTCTTTTCATTAAAGACAGGTGAATCTTGCAAGGCAGTTCCATTCGCCTACTCGTTGCGAACCCTTGCTCTGCACTGGGATACATCATTAAGACGCTAGACTCCAGCATGAACGACATGACAACAAAGGCGTTCTAAAAATAAAAATGCTAAACTGGCGGCTGCTGCTTCATGCCTGCGTTGGTCCCTTGAAACAGGAATATGAATTATGTATTAGCAGTAGTATGGATGCTTGCATCAGGGAATCTCCCAATATGAAAGGGAGCGCGGAAAGATCTCTTGCTACAGGTGCATGATGCTTGATGAAACCATTGCAAGCAAAGTCAGGGGTGTGTGTCAATGACAGTCTACAACTTCCAGGCAGAGGACACCTGAGCAGCTGGACAGCACAAAAGCAGGCAGAACAACCATATTTTTTTAAAAAAATACCTTTGTACAGTAAGTAGTTTGTACATACTTGTACACCCTCCTTTCCCAGCAAGCAGTAGGCACGATCGGAGTCCAAGGGCACATTTCAGCCAGGCAAAAACACTCAAGGGGGCGTGGCAAAGTGGGGCATAGATTGAGGAGAGGTGAGTGCTGAGGGTCAGCTACAAAGCCTGGAGGACACATTTGGCCCTTGGATCCCCTTCCCCACATCTACAATATGGTGGGGGGGGGTAGTGAAACCTCTGGCACAGACTGGCATGGCATAGTATGACAAGTTGCTGCTGCAGTTTTCAGTCTAGCTTCTGTGAAGGAAGGGGAAACTGTCAGTTTCATGCAGGCCTAGGCTGAGGACCAGGAAAAGGTACTGAGAAATTGGGGGTGGGGGAGGAAGAGGAAGGGAGAATATGGGGTGGGGAGAAGCTGAAGAAAGTGTAGGTAAAGGTAAAGGGACCCCTGACCATTAGGTCCAGTCGTGACCGACTCTGGGGTTGCGGCGCTCATCTTGCTTTATTGGCCAAGGGAGCCGGCGTACAGCTTCCGGGTCATGTGGCCAGCATGACTAAGCTGCTTCTGGCAAACCAGAGCAGCGCACGGAAACAGCGTTTACCTTCCCGCCGGAGTGGTACCTATTTATCTACTTGCACTTTGATGTGCTTTCGAACTGCTAGGTTGGCAGGAGCAGGGACCGAGCAACGGGAGCTCACTCCGTTGCGGGGATTCGAACCGCCAACCTTCTGATCGGCAAGTCCTAGGCTCTATGGTTTAACCCACAGTGCCACCCGTGTCCCTCTCAGCAAACCACCATAAAAGGAAGTGAGAGGAAATTGTTAGGGTATAGCACTAGGCAGCTGTGACAGTCAAACTGAGTATCAGAATCAGAAACACACCAGAGTCCATAAATCTTGTTGCTCAGGCAAGTTCCCAGAACAAACAGGAAGATCCTTATAGCTCTTCCTGTCTAGGAGAGTCCAATAACTGGGCCACATTGACAGGTCTCTTCCAGAGCCTAAGATTATTTGCAGCCAGGAAAGTGCTCCAAACCGCAATTCTGACAGCTCACCACACAGGAAAACTGCATGCACAACCAAAAGTTTATAGCTCCAGCTCTGACAGATGTTAGCAAGGTATTGAGGCAAGAAGGTCTATGCCAGGGGTGCCCAAACGTTTTTCAAAGAGGGCCAGATTTGATGAGGTGAACATGTGCGAGGCCGACCAAGGTTGTTGACCTTTTATTTTAGGACTGAAGTAGCTGATCAAGAGAGAGAGGATTCCTAAAGTAAATAGCTGCTGAATTCTTGAGCCTGGTGTGACATGCCTTTTGTTGCTTCTGCTGTCATTGCGGCATCGTCAAAAAATGCAAGAAAGAGGGGCCGAATTTCACATGGATTTGAACTACCCCACCAATTGTCTGACTGCAGCCTCCATGGCACTTCTGAGCATAGTTGTTCTGCAAAAGTACTCCTAGCAAATTAATGCTGGCGTTGGCTCTCATACGGTGGCCCTAAGGTGGAAATGGAATGCAGCCAGTGTTTAGTCTAGACACCAGCCGCCTGGAGCCATGGGTCATGTCACTCTCTTGGATCCAATTCTATTTTGGTGCAGCCACAAGTGTATTAAAAGAGTGCCAAGCACTTGAGCATGAGGAGGTGTGCATTCCAAGAAAAGGGCTCAAAAGGAAGGGCAGAGCCTTTGAGTCCTAGATCAAGACTTCCTGGAAGCAGCAAAGTGGCAACAAGGGCCTGCGACAGCCCTTAAAAACTAAATAATACAAGGTATGCAAAAGGTTAATAATTGTAGGGTCAATGCAGACGATTCCCCCCACTTTGGCTGGTTCAGTATACATAATCACAGCCCCTGTTTGTTCTCTACCTATAGATTTGTTCTTGGTTGCAATGGAATGCCTTTAAAGCAGCTTTGGGGAGCTAATAATAATTAATAATAATTTATTTATACCCCACCCATCTGGCTGGGTTTCCCCAGCCACTCTGGGCGGCTCCCAATAGAATATTAAAAACACAATAAGACATCAAACATTAAAAACTTCCCTAAACAGGGCTGCCTTCAGATGTCTTCTAAAAGCCAGATAGTTGTTTATTTCCTTGACATCTGGTGGGAGGGTGTTCCACAGGGCGGGTGCCACTACTGAGAAGGCCCTCTGCTTGGTTCCCTGTAACCACACTTCTCGCAGGGAGGGAACCGCCAGAAGGCCCTCGGAGCTGGACCTCAGTGTCCAGGTAGAACGATGGGGGTGGAGACGCTCCTTCAGGTATACTGGACCGAGGCTGTTTAGGGCTTTAAAGGTCAGCACCAACACTTTGAATTGTGCTCGGAAACGTACTGGGAGCCAATGTAGGTCTTTCAGGACCTGTGTTATATGGTCTATGGTCTTAAGCTGGTAGACAGCTCCTTGGAATAATAGAATCACAAAAGTGTAGAGTTGGAAGGAACCATGAGGGTCATCTAATCTAATCCACTGCAATTAAGGAATCTTTTCAGGGCTACTGCACATTTAATTAAAACTTCCTTTTGCAGGTTCTACTCCTTTTATTGCTTCCTGTCCAGGGTGGCTGGGGCATCAGTTATAAACTGTTCCTGAATCTTTCATTATTTTATTTTGTAAGAAGCCTTCCTTATTTTGTTTGTTTAGTAAATAAATATATTTATTTAGCTTGACCTTGACTCAAATATCTAGGGGTTATCCTTCTGGGAAGCTGGCTCTTCAATCCTAAGTTTAATTTGTTTCTCTGTGACAGTAAAATTGCCACTCTTCAACTCACCCAGGGTGAAACCTTGTCTGATTACTAATGCAGTTTGTGTTTTTAGCGCAAGACCTTACTGGACCATCTGCTACAAATTTAAATATAGGTGTTAAAGACAGCATTTCCCATTTACTGCAGTGTTAGATACTTAAGAATTTTATGTATTTTATCTAGAACATGGTTTTTCTTAACTACAGCATGTGCTTTTACATCATTTGCTGATATGCAAATGTGTTATAGCATAAAACACGACCAATTGCAAAAATGCTCAGTCAATCAATACTGTAAAACAGATCAAAAACAGCAGGTGCCTTCTTGATCCCACACTACACCTTTAAGGTTGCAAGCACAGATTCTGCCCACAGTGATGCTTGTAGCATTTGAGCGGACCAGCCAATCAGGGTGGGGGAAGAGTCAAGTCAGAATGTTGAGGAACAAAACCCTTTGAAGTTCTTGTTACTTTTCTGGACTACAGAAACATCACCAGGCAATTGTAACTATCCGTGACCAAAGGTTGCGTGGGGACAGGACGGAAGAGGAAGCCAAAGCAATTTTATTTTTTCTGATTTTTAAAAAATAAAGTAAAAATAAAATAAATCTCAAAATGTTTTGGGTTTTTTTTACAGTCAGCAACCCAGGTTGACCTTTTTCAGCCCCCACAGATAATTTGTGCCAAGTACTTTGATTCTGAAAACCTTTACTGAAAATCCAGACACAAAAGCAAAAAGATTGGGTGGGGGGGCGGGCAAAGACTGCATCTTAAAAAGCAGAGACATCACCTTGCCAACAAAGGTCTGTATGTTTAAAGCTATGGTTTTCCCAGTAGTGATGTATGGAAGTGAGAGCTGGACCATAAAGAAGGCTGATCGCCAAAAAATTGATGCTTTTGAATTATGGTGCTGGAGGAGACTCTTGAGAGTCCCATGGACTGCAAGAAGATCCATTCTTAAGGAAATCAGCCCTGAGTGCTCACTGGAAGGAAAGATTGTGAAGCTGAGGCTCCAGTACTTTGGCTACCTCATGAGAAGAGAAGACTCCCTGGAAAAGACCCTGATGTTGGGAAAGATGGAGGGCACAAGGAGAAGGGGACGACAGAGGACGAGATGGTTGGACAGTGTTCTCGAAGCTACCAGCTTGAGTTTGACCAAACTGCGGGAAGCAGTGGAAGACAGGAGTGCCTGGTGTGCTCTGGTCCATGGGGTCACAAAGAGTCGAACATGACTAAACGACTAAACAACAAAAAGATGATGAACTTCTTTTTGCAAAATCTCCCCCAAAAGGTTTTAAAGGAAAAAACTTCTATTCCTATATAGGGTTGCAATACATCTGGGTTTTCCTGGAAGTTATGCCGATTTGCATAAATCCCCCCCCCCCCGCCTGGATGCCATTTTCCATGGCCAAAATCCTGGCTAGGTCTGGGGAAGCCTAGATGAAAGATCTCGAAATGTTCATCATAGCAGTTGTGGTTGCAACAGGCCTGCAGCCTTCCCAAGGATGTTTCTTCTGAAAATGGTTATTTAAAATCTCTTCTGTAGCAACGTTGGCTCAATTTCCCAGTCAACGGGTTAAAGTAATAGTAAAGGGACCCCTGACCATTAGGTCCAGTCATGGCCGACTCTGGGGTTGCGGTGCTCATCTTGCTTTATTGGCCGAGGGAGCCGGCGTACAGCTTCCAGGTCATGTGACCAGCATGACTAAGCCGCTTCTGGAGAACCAGAGCAGCGCACGGAAACACCATTTACTTTCCCGCTGGAGCGGTACCTATTTATCTAGTTGCACTTTGATGTGCTTTTGAACTGCTAGGTTGGCAAGAACAGGGACCGAGCAACGGGAAGTCACCCTGTTGCGCGGATTCGCACCGCCGACCTTCTGATCAGCAAGTCCAAGGCTCTGTGGTTTAACCCACAGTGCCACCCATGTCGACGGGTTACTTCTTCACAAAACTGGTTTTCTTCCTGAAATAAGTGAAGTGATTTGCCCTTGGGATGTATGGGGTGTTAGGGGAGGGGCAGTACCACTGCTGAGGGGCAGGTTGCGCTCCTTCTGAAGTAGTTTGCCCACCTTTGGTCCTCATCCTGCACTCAGCTCTCACCTGTGGCTCTTAGAACCTGGCAGCATGGCTAAACCAGGTAAGGGTAGCCACTGGGCCTTAAACCCTCAGTGAGTTAGTGACTTCCCTGCATGTGAAGACAGGCTCTGACAGATTGAACGGACGAGACCAAGAGTGGGCCCAGAAGGCGGTTTCTGCATGAGCTGTAGAGGGAAGTGAGGGACAAATGGGGCTCGCCAACCTGGGAAGGAAGCCCATCTAGGAGAAGGAAAACTCTGGTCCTAAACCTCCGCTGCCCTGCAGAATATCTTCGAGAGAAGAGAAGGTTAATCCTACACAAATCTAGAGTGGAGTCCCTAAGACGGTTGGAGGCCGCCTTGTACGCCTGCTTCTGGCAATTCTTGCAGCCAAGCTGGTGCCAAATAATAATAATAATAATAATAATAATAATAATAATAATAATAATAATAATTTATTATTTGTACCCTGCCCATCTGGCTGAGTTTCCCCAGCCACTCTGGGTGGCTTCCAACAAAGATTAAAAATACATTAGAATGTCACACATTAAAAACTTCCCTGAACAGGACTGCCTTCAGATGTCTTCTAAACGTCAGGTAGTTGTTTATTTCCTTGACATCTGGTGGGAGGGCGTTCCACAGGGCGGGTGCCACTACTGAGAAGGCCCTCTGCCTGGTTCCCTGTAGCTTTGCTTCTCACAGTGAGGGAACGGCCAGAAGCCCCTTGGCACTGGACCTCAGTGTCTGGGTAGAACGATGGGGGTGGAGATGCTCCTTCAGGTATACTGGGCCGAGGCCGTTTAGGGCTTTAAAGGTCAGCACCAACACTTTGAATTGTGCTCGGAAACGTACTGGGAGCCAATGTAGGTCTTTCAAGACAGGTGTTATGTGGTCTCGGCAGCTGCTCCAGGTCACCAGTCTAGCTGCCGCATTCTGGATTAGTTGTAGTTTCCGGGTCACCTTCAAAGGTAGCCCTACATAGAGCACATTGCAGTAGTCCAAGCAGGAGATAAGCAGAGCATGCACCACTCTGTATTGCTCTGCTTTCCTTTGGACCACATCAGTGATGTCGAGAGGGGGGTCTTGTTGTCTGAGCAGCCCAGGACCCCCATGCACACTGCTCAGGCTTGCACTCCAGGAAGGGGTACTATGGAGCTATTCTTCAGGCTGTGCAAGTAACTGAACCACCTGAGGCATTTTTCTTAAATATATAAAGCTGCTGTTCTAAAGCAGCTGATTTCTACCTCAGCTGAAGAGGTGTGGAGTCCTACACAGGCCCTTGCCCTGCATGTAAGGTATCTGTCAGTTAAGGATGCCTGCCTTTGTACTTGCTTAATTGAACAAAGGCATTATTAGCTGGGCACAGGAAGGGGCTGTTAATAATAGACGAGGTGCCATGAGGATGGTTTTACCTGGTTGGCATTGGGACTCAGGTGTTGAGTGACTGAAATGCGATGCTGTCTAATGGTGAACTGTGGCGCCATGAATTATAAAGGAAGGGTAGCAGTCTGCTGACTGCGGGGCCCTTTGTGTGAGGTAAAAGTAGGGTCTCCGTTCTACACAAGGCGATTTATGTCTTTGTTAACCTCCAGTTCTACAGCAGGCTTATACTTTCTGAATCTCTCTTTCTTCTGAAGGGAGCGGAGAGATGTTTGTGCCTGTTGCTTAGGGATCGCCAGGGTGGCACCCACTATTATCTCCTATGGAAACTATGGAGAGACCTGGTCTGAATAGAGATACTGGATTCTTGTCTCATTACATATGCTAAAGCTGTTTTTGGTCACCTGCATACTATCCCTTGCTTTTTCCTGTAGGACTAATTGCAGTCGTTAACAGTCGTCAACAGGTTTACCATACCCATTGAGTCAATCACCCATCTCCTACTACCCTCCTGAGAAAAACCCCACTCCACCCTCCCACTATATATAAGGGTCTGGTGACTTCTGTATCTGAAGAAGTGTCCATGCACACGAAAGCTTATACCCAGGACAAACTTAGCTGGTCTCTAAGGTGCTACTGGACAATTTTTTTTTAAAAAAAGTTTATTTCGACTATTATCTCCTATGACACCCATGAAAGCTCTCAGTAAATATGTTTTAATATCCCCCTCGCAAATCCACAATGCACGAGAAACTGTTTGGTCTCCTTGCTCAGGCCTCTCCCTACACCAGTATGCTCATATTTCATTGGATTGGGCCCTCTCCCTTCTGAGCAGAGGAAGGGTGCAAGAGCTCTTCTAGGGAAGCAAGTGTGGCGGTGGCAGCTAATGTAGTGTCTGAGGGGAGATGGGGTGGGGGCAATGCCTATACCCTTTCCTTCTCTTTGGGGTGTGGAAGCCATTTTGTATTGTGCCATGTCCCTGTGGCAGCCATTTTGTGACTGGCACTTGCAGCACTTTCTCAAGGTTCCAAATGGGCCCGCTTGGCTCAAAAAAAGGTTGGTGGCTCGTGTTGCAGCTGATGACCCTTTGGCACGATGATGCTGATGACCCTTTAGCTCCAGGTTTGAGGGGGCTGGCCATGGGCAAATTTCCTTTTGGTGGTCCCATCCTATTTTGGAGAGCTTTGGTGGGCTCACCATGAAAGAGGGCATTGGTGCTATAACACCAGGTGGCTAATGAAAATCCACCATCTTTGTTTTTCACAGTGTCTCCATTGTAGTATTGTCCCAGGGCATTGTGGGAAATTAAAATGGCACCCAATGCTACTTGGAACATGGGGGGGGCATATTACAGTGTGGGGCAGGACAGTAAACAGTACAGACCCTCGAAAGTCTTGGATTTATCGAAAGCAACACAATGACCAAGTACAACAATGCGATGTCAATATAAACTATATAATCGATACAGAACATTGAACAGTATGCAATATATGAAATATGCACTCTCTGAAAAACCAAATAAACAGAAATCTTATAAATCTCTGAAAATCACAAAATATGCACTCTTGATGGATTCTCTTGAAAACATAGAACTAAATAAACATAAGTCTTATAAGTCTCTGCAAGTCTTTGTAGACTATGCAAGTCTCTGAAAGAAGCAATGGGTCAGATTCTTATCAGGTGAAAACAAGCCATAAATCTTTGTTATGACGTCCAACGCTGCCGAAGTGGTCTGCGAACAGATGTAGTGAACAGTGATTCCGGATATGCCCACTGTTTCGTGAAATTCTTCTTCAGCACAGCAGAAGGATACAGAAATGGTTCATAAACCCATCTATATGGTGAATAGAATTGTATAACACAATTGCTATGGAGCAGTAGTCATAAAGTTATGTAACCACTGGGTCTCTTTGGCCTCATCCAAAAGGGCTCTGAACTAAACAGCTGCTTGTACAATGGAGCCATCTCTGGTATGTTGTAGCAACGAACCATCAGCCCTTTCCAGCCTCATGTAAAGCTCATTATGACTTTAGACAACGTGGGGACTTCATATCATCACCATTCTTCAACTCTCGGAGAATAGAAATAATGGCCGCTCTGTTCTTGCGTTGGCGAGGTTGCGCCAGGAGTGCCGTGTACCGGTGCTGGGCACCACGTTTTGAGAAGGACAGAGTTTGACAAGCTGATTTGTGCTTGGAGGAGGGTGACTAAGATGGTGAGGGGATTGGAAACCAGATTGCATGAGGAATGGTTGATACGTTTAGCTTGGAGAAGAGAAGTTTAAGGGGACATAGCTGCCTTCAGACATCTGAAGCGCTGTCATACAGGAGAGATGAAGCAGATTTGTGTTAGCAGTTGTTGTTCCGGACAAGACAGGGCTAGAACCAAGGGACGGAAATGGCAGGGAAGCAGATTTTTGGCTGAACACCAGGAGAAACGTCCCGCTACCAAGAGCTGTTGGTGGAACAGCTTGCAGAGGGAGGTGATGGGCTCTTCTTCAGTGGAGGTGTTTCAGTAGAGGTTAAGCAGCCATCTGGCAGGGAACTGGGCTAGAGGACATTCACGCCCCTGTTATGTACTGAGTTGAATAGGATCCAAAATGCAGCAGTCTGATTGGTCCTAGAACAATAGGATCCAAAATGCAGCAGTCTGATTGGTCCTAGAAAAATAGGATTCAGAATGCAGCAGTCTGATTGGTCCTAGAACAATGCAGCAGTATGATTGGTCTGCAGGAGCCACCCAATCCAGCTCTAGATGGAAGTGAATCCACAACCTGATTGGCCTACGGGAGAACCCCGGAATTAGCCAATCACGTGCAGCCCATTGTGTAAATAATGTATATAAAGCAGATACTTTGAGGGAACTTTCATTCCTCCTCACCACTATGAGCTGAATAAAGAGCATGAAATCCACTCTCGACTCTGAGTATATTTCAGCCCCTTTCCTACTCAATGGAAAGATCCACATCATACCTTTAAAACACATTGCTTCCCTGAAAGATTTCTGGGAACTATAGTTTGCCCTTTACAGAGCTGCCATTCCCAAACTACAATTCCCAGAGTTGTGTGTGTGTGCTTTAAATGTATGGTGCTTATGCAGACTAAACTGAAGGGTGGCTTAATGAAAGCCAGGCTTTCACTCCTTTTCTGTGTTTTCGGTGGCCACCTGTCTTGGGCTCTCTCTCCCAGGTGTGATAACGAAAGATGAGGAAGAGGTTTCTCTGAAGCCAGCTCACTGGCTCGCTAGGGTGGCAGCAGGCCAGCCAGCAGCTGTAATCCCAAACTGAGATTAGAAACCTGGCTGCGTTTATTTGACACTGGAAAGCAATCCAGTCTGTCTGCTTTGCTTTTCGGCTGGGGAGAGTTGTCTTTGCTGCAGGAATGGTGGAGGAGAAGAAGCCCGGGTGTTCCCATCAGGGCAATGGGTGAAGCAAAGAGAGGCCTTTTTGGTGTTCCAGGTATGTTTGGAAACTGAAATGGGGACGGGGTAGTCATGAATGTCCTTTGGTGCATACAAAGCGAGAAGGAAGATTTGGGTGAGTTGCAGAGTCTGCTTAGGTCCATTGGAGCGGTAGATACCCCAAGCAAAAAACTGTGCAGTGAATTTTAACAAATGAGCTGGGAGAGGTTTGTGGCCGAAAACCACCGGCGCAAGGCCGTGCCACATTGGAACCACATTGGTCCTTTTTCTTCAAAATTAAATTGGTCGATTTAAGCAGGCTTTTAAAAAAGCGCTTTCTATCACAATGTGTTGTTTCGCCTTGGAGATTTGTGTCAGACACAGACCCACCAAGTGTCCCTATATTCCAGTGACAGTCATGGATTTATAGAAGCCGCCCCGGTTTCTGATTTGATCCCAGAATGTCCCACTTTTCCTTAGGACGTCCCTAGTTTCATCAGAGAAATGTTGGAGGGAGTTACGCGATCTCCGAGCCAAGGAGATGAATCTAACTTTACAGCCTTTAGAAGACCTCTGAAGACAGCCCTGTATGGGGAAGTTTTTTAAATGTTTCATGTTTTATTAGGTTTTAATATATATTGGAAGCTGCCCAGAGTGGCTGGACATCCCAGTCAGGTGGGTAGGATAATAATAATAATAATAATAATAATAATAATAATAATAATAATAATTATTATTATTATTTAGGGTGTATTTTCATTGGAGAAATATTGGAGGGCATATAGACATGGCTGCTTGCATTCATTCTCTTGCTGCTCTGAACCGGGGCAACCAAATTTACAGGAGAAGACGTACTAGAGAAATCATGCTCTCTGTGTGTGTGTCATAAAGAGTGATAAGAACACAGTGAATCACTTGCTCTGTGTAAAATGTTCCTCATCTACGCTCTCACATCCTTTAAGTCTGTGGCTTTCTAATTAATATCTGCGCTCTAATTGCAAGGCTCCCTTTATTCTTGGGAGTGGGGCGCAGGCCTAATTGAAGTCGTCATCTTTGATCCAAACTCTCTGGTCCCTAAACAGGCGCTGTCTGTTGTTTAATGAACATGACTACTGTCATTTCCTTAATTATTATTGGCAAGAGGGAACTGCAATAAAACGCTGCAGCGTCGAGTTACCCTGTTCAGTGTTCCAGCCAGCCAGTTCCCTTTCCAGGACACTGCATCCCATCCTCTTTTACCTATGTTCTTCTATCTCTCACCCCATTCAGACAGCATTTTGCGGACACTGAGAATATCTGGTCCACCTTGGGATGTTTTTTGGGTGCCCCCTTCCATTACCACAGTTTCTGCATCCCTTATGTATAGATGCATTTATTCTGCTTTAGTGAAGCCTCTGGTCAAATAGGTTCTGCAGGTTTTTAAAACCTGTCCCCCCTGAAAAAACCCTTGCGATAAGTGGTCACACTTCAAGGAATGATCTCTCTTCCAAAATCTTGTTCTCTCCAGGCTTTTGGGGGATCTTTAGCCTTGAATCAGCCTGTGAGGCAGGTTTTGCTGAGACGTACCATGGCGCTGTGGGTTAAACCACCGAGTCTAGGACTTGCCGATCAGAAGGTCGGCAGTTCGAATCCCCCCGACGGGGTGAGCTCCCGTTGCTCGGTCCCTGCTCCTGCCAACCTAGCAGTTTGAAAGCATGTCAAAGTGCAAGTAGATAAATAGGTACCACTCCAGCGGGAAGGTAAATGGCATTTCTGTGTGCTGCTCTGGTTCGCCAGAAGTGGCTTAGTCATGCTGGCCACATGACCTGGAAGCTGTACGCCGGCTCCCTCGGCCAATAAAGTGAAATGAACGCCACAACCCCAGAGTCGGTCACAACTGGACCTAATGGTCAGGGGTCCCTTTACCTTTTTACCTCCTATGTACAGCTGAAAGGTTCTTCCTCAAAAAGGCGCTTTGGTACAGGTGATTTAGGAGTAGTGAAACCGCCAGGAAGAAGGCATTCCTTAACTTTATTTTTCTCATTCTCTTCCACTTTTCTGTTGCATATTTCTCCCTTCCCCATGGAGATACAAAATGAAGTATAGGGGTACTCTCATTTTCCTACACATATTGAAATACTGCACCTCAAAGAGGCCAAACTTAGATTCACAAAATGTTTAGGGGTATGCATCCCGCCCCCTCAGAGAAAAAGCACTGTATGTGAGTAAATGTGTTTGGAGCTCTGTAAGAAGAAAAATAAGGGAGAAGGACATATGCACTTTGGAGCAGAGAATTGGGCTCGGCAGGGGGGATTAAGAATCCCCTTCTCTACTCCAAATGGAATCTCCCCACCTGCAGCACAAAAAGCCTGCATTTTCCTAATACAGTGGTACCTCGGGTTAAGTACTTAATTCGGTCCGGAGGTCCGTTTTTAACCTGGAACTGTTCTTAACCTGAAGCACCACTTTAGCTAATGGGGCCTCCTGCTGCTGCCACGCTGCAGGAGCACGATTTCTGTTCTCATCCTGAAGCAAAGTTCTTAACCTGAGGTACTATTTCTGGGTTAGTCGAGTCTGTAATCTGAAGCGTATGTAACCTGAAGCGTATGTAACCTGAGGTACCACTGTAATTTTTTATTTTTTTTTGTAAAATGTGGTCATGGTTTGTTCCTTGCAAGCAGTGCTATTTTTCTAGAAAACTCACCATGAAAAATAATGGCAATGGTGCCCAACTGAGAGGTGCCGGAACTGAGTTCTTGCATGTTCTGGTTGGGGGGGGGGGAAGCCTTGCTTGCAGTATCTAATCAGGGCCTGAGATGCAGGGGGTTTCATAATTAAAAGGTAAAGGGACCGCTGACCATTAAGTCCAGTCGCGAACGACTCTGAGGTTGCGGTGCTCATCTCGTTTTACTGGCCAAGGGAGCTGGCATTTGTCCGCAGACAGCTTCACTAAGCCGCTTCTGGCGAACCAGAGCAGCACACGGAAACACCATTTACCTTCCTGCCAGATCAGTACCTATTTATCTACTTGCATTTTGACGTGCTTTCGAACTGCTAGGTTGGCAGGAGCAGGGACCGAGCAACGGGAGCTCACCCCGTCGCGGGGATTCAAACCGCCGACCTTCTGATCGGCAAGCCCAAGAGGCTCTGTGGTTTAGACCACAGCGCCACCCGCGTCCCTTGTTTCATAATTAATCTGAGATTAAAGGGTAGGCATGAACCAGATGCAAAGATGAAGAGGTCTCCTGCACCCTTAATTAATAGCCCAGCAGAATTTCAGCAGACACATGGCAAGCAATAAGTGCTGAAATCCTCTCTACTATTAAAGGTGCACAAGCCCCATAAACACGAACCACGTCTTTCCATGTTCAAGCCAACATGCTTGTCAGCTACATCATATTGACTCTCAATTTAAGATCCGTGGACATGATCCACCTGCACTTAAAACTTTCAAATCCCATGAATTAAAATGAGCCTACATGCATTCCTGCTCAGGAGAAAGTCTCATAGTTTTCAGTGGAGCCTGCTCCCAGGTAATTGTGTCTAGGATCACAGCCTTAAATTCCTGCTTAAGTCTGCAATCCTGTGCCAAGGAAGCAATGCCCATTGAAATCAATTGACTTTGCTTGCTGTGTGCCCCTTGCTCCGTTATGTCCTATCTGCGCAATTTATTTTGACCACATGGAGTCACTCTCCCTAAGGCTGTAGGAGTGGGTGGGATAGGAACCCAAAGAACTACATAGTTCATCTCTGGCTGCAAAGCTGGGAGACCAATTTTTAGAATTAAAACTGTTAAATGACCTAAATATAGATGAAACGAACAAGTGGCATTAGCTGCCTCTGTGACTTGGATTTGTTTGGTTGCTTGTTTGTTAGTTTCGAATTAATCCCAATGACCAGCTGTTGCACTAATATGGTTGCATATGAACAGAACTGAGTACTTCTGGGCACAAAATGAAGAGAGACAAAGTGGTTAAGACCACTTTCTCTACTTTGTGATGCAGAGTTTATAGAATAGCTTTGGGGGAAGGAAGAGGTATGGCTTGTTTCTTGCTTAGTACCTGGTTATCCTATGAACCATGTTTTTTCCCCTTTTGGCTAACCCATGTTCTTAAGCTATTTTTAATACAATGGCAATGTATGTCTCTCTCTCTCTCTTTTAAATAAGGACAGATTTGTACATGTTCATTTCTAGATGAACACTTAAAAGTAAAATAATAAAAAAGTAAATAAAACCGTAATTTTTTTTTAAATCCTGTAAATAAATAATTTGTAAAAAAAATCGGGGGGGGGGGAATTATTTTTCTAAATGAAATGAAACCTACAGTAAGGTGGAAAAATAATGTTTATTTTGGTATATTTATATTTGAAAAAAATTCTCCTTCTTTTTCCAATTGCAAAGTCAGATCCTCAAAACCAATCCTACCTAACACATGTACATCTATAGTCAGTAGAGATAAGGCACCCAGCCTCCCTTTGTTGCATAGTTGTATTGCTGGGATTTTTGAAATATACTTTAACTGAGAAAATGAATGCTCGGCTGAGCTATTTGTGACCATTAATGTTAAAAATCAGACAATGGAAGATTTCTGTGGTGCCTCCACTTTGATGCCCTAAACACATGCTTATTTTGCTTAATGTTCAACCCAGCCTTGCATACTGGAGAAAAAGCATACAGGGCCCATACCATTACAGTGGTACCTTGCAAGATGAAATTAATTCGTTCTGCGAGTTTCTTCGTCTTGAGGATTTTTCGTCTTGCGAAGCACGGATGCACCCTGGTATTAACGGTTCTAAGAAAAAGGAAACAAACTTGCAAGACGTTTTCGTCTTGCGAAGCAAGCCCATAGGGAAATTCGTCTTGCGAAGCAACTCAAAAACCGAAAAACTCTTTCGTCTTGCGAGATTTTCGTCTTACGAGGCATTCGTCTTGCGAGGTACCACTGTATTTGGAACCCACAAACAGCTTTTCTTTCAAAATAAAGGAAGGCTAGCTTAAGTACACATTTTTTTTAAAAAAAGGGTTTCTGAGTGTAAGTGATTCACAGAGGCTCTGTTCTCCTGGTCCCCTGTCACCACTCACCACCTTCAGCGATGGAGAATGGGCTGCTTCGAAACCACCCACCTGTTCTGTGCATCATCATGGCCCTTTCAGATGTGTGGCTGAATGAGGCACTTTGTGCTTCTGGTGAACAATTAGAACACCTTGTACTCCTCAAAGGGGGAAAGGAAGAAGCTGAGCGAGGGTCTGAATCAGCTCAGGGGGAACCTAGCAATTGCCGTAAAAGGGGGAGAAATACAGAGTTTATGAGATACTTGCCCCAATGGCCCAATGGCCCGCAAAACCATGAATTTCTTCAAGTGGAACTGTTCGATTGGGTTTGAACATAAGAATCGCCCTGTAAGATTAGGTCAAATTAGACCTCCTACTCATAGAATCATAGAATTGGAAGCAGGCCCTCCAAGTGTCCCTATTTTTCAGGGGCAGTCCTGGATTTACAGAAGCCGTCCCGGTTTCTGATTTAATCCTGGAATGTCCCACTTTTCCTTAGGATGCCCCTGTTGCCATCGGAGAAATGTTGGCAGGTATGGAGTTACGAGACTCCGAGCCAAGGAGAAATGCAACTGTCTTTAGAAGACATATGGAGGCAGCCCTTTAAGTTTTAAAATGTTCAAACGTTTTATTATGTTTTTATATATGTTGGCAGCTGCCCAGAGTGGCCGGGGCAACCCACTCAAATGGGCGGGGTATAAATAATAACATTATTGT
Organism: Podarcis melisellensis; assembly: GCF_964234715.1. Taxonomy (NCBI): domain Eukaryota; kingdom Metazoa; phylum Chordata; class Lepidosauria; order Squamata; family Lacertidae; genus Podarcis; species Podarcis melisellensis. The sequence goes on along the minus strand of NC_138545.1, from coordinate 36,777,929 downwards.
TATTCTTATTTTTCTTATTCTTCTAATTATTCTGGAATAGGACGTCCCTATTTTCATTGGGGAAAGATTGGAGGGTATGTAATTTCAATTGCACAATATTGACCTCAGTGGTGCCTTGTATGCTGAAGGCCAAGTGCATCTCTTGGGTCCCTCATTGTCCCTACTCAGCCACCCTCCTCTTGGGGATTAACAACATCCCAGATGTGTGAACAAGTTGGGGTTGGAGATTTAAATTTGCAGCTGATCAGCTTTGGCCTCTGCCAGCCGTAATCCCTGCATATGTGCACATTCTGGAGCAGCTGGTGAAAAATCTGCACGAAGGTCAGCCTCGTTCTCCAGCCTCCATCTTGATATGCATAGGCTGAACTCAGCCCCTTTCTGTGACAGTCTGTCCTCAGCTCTAGGACTGAGGGAGCCATTGGCAACATGTCCTCAGATGGATCCCTTCCTTTGGAGCTGATGGGTCCAGTGGGCTTTCCTAGCAGTGGTGGGCAGCAGCAGAAGTACCCCGATCCGTATTCGGTAGTGAACCAGCGCTTAAATTTCCCACAATGCCTTGGTACCATGTTACATGAGGGGAGCATTCTGGGAAACCAAAATGGTGCCTCATTTCCTCGGTGTTGATTGGTGGGCACAGCAGTGGGGCTGGGGCTTTGGCGGTTGCCTCAGCATACCTTGTGAGGACCTCACAGGCTATAGGAGACATGAGCCTCCACTAAGGCCCACACACTTCATCAGGGGACCCTCAGCCAACCCTTGACGTGCTGTTCCTCCTCCTCATTGTTATTATTATTATTAAATTTTATTTATACCCCGCCCTCCCCAACCAAGACCGGGCTCAGGGCGGCTAACACCGGTATAAAAACAATTGATTGAAATACAACTTTAAAACAAGATTAAAATACAACATTAAAATGCAGCCTCATTTCAGTAGAAACTCAAATAAAAAAATTTTGGGGATGAAAATGTCAAGTTGTGTTGCTGCTTGCTTTCATTATAAGAAAAACTGATCCCTTTCCCTTATGGGGTATTCCAGAGCCTGTATAGAGTCCTTAAGTGGGTTCCCTATCGGCAGGAGAAAACGGAGGCCCACCAGAGTATATTGAGAAGCAAAGCTGCTAGTAAGCCTGATCTTTATTCAAGGAACTCTTGCAACAGGGTCCCCACTCACCACACGCAGGAGGGAGGAGGAACCCAGTACAATGGTGCGCAAGCCCTTATATAGACTTTTGAAACTGCCCACCCTGTAGCCCAAGACCAACCCCCAAAACATCATACATACATCACAGAAGTAGGCAGAAATCCTGCCTGCCAGGATACCTCATAATGGTCACTGATGGCATTACCTGGGCAGCCTGGCCATTCTTTTGTGATGGTTAATGCTTTAGTTCCTGAGTCGAGGGCACAGGCTCACCCTATTCATACACAAATACGCCCTTTATGGCAGGATTTGCAAGCAAAAAGACAATGGGAAGGCTTTCCCCATTTGCCTCCCTTACTGCAGAGGAATATTTGAGAGTCAAAATGGCTTCAGGATTGCTCTCCCATACTATTTCAGACACATGGTTCATATATTTAGATACGTGTGCATTTACGAATCTTTATTCTATATCTGAGACCTTAAAATTCTTATAACACTTTATTGCCTTTTCTGAGGGAGTGGCAGCGGTGGGAGCGAGGAGGAGTTTGTTAAAGGGGGCTGGCCGTTCTTGATTACATGGGTAAAACAAGATAGGCTGGCATTTTGATGCCAATGGCTTCATGTGTGTGCTATTGGAGGGGCGCCACCCCTCCCAGAATAAACAAGCACCCTCTGCTGCTTCCTGTGGTGCATTAAAGTTCATTTACAACTTTAAAGGGCGCGGAAGTACACTGTGAGGGCATCTTAACTGTTAGCAGGTAAAGCTATTGCTTGGTATATGGAGTGCTCTGATTTCAAGGTCTGGCAACCAAAGGAGGGTAAAACAGAGAAAATGGTTAGGGGGCTGTCTACCTAGACCCCTAAAGCAGGGGTCAGCAAACTTTTAAGCAGGGGGCCAGTCCACTGTCCCTCAGACCGTGGGGGGGGGCGGACTATATTTTGAAGAAAAAAAATTGAACATATTCCTATGCCCTACAAATAACCCAGAGATGCATTTTAAATAAAAAGGCACATTCCACTCATGTAAAAACACGCTGATTCCTGGACCATCCGTGGGCCGGATTTAGAAGGAGATAGGGCCAGATCCGGCCCCCGGGCCTTAGTTTTTCTACCCATGCCCTAAAGTGATTACAGGCTAAAGCCTTCCCCTGTTGATATGCCAATCATTGCTGCCTTTTCCGTCTCTTTCATTTAGTGCCTCTCTCTGGAAGATCGAACTGAAAAAGCCTGCTCTGGTCCCCTGCCGCTCTGTTCGGCTTTCAAGGTTCCAAGCCGCTGGAACTGGAAATAGAGAGAAAGAGACCAACGAGATAAGGTATGATTGACACATCTTGCAGAAAGTGCTGCTGCTCCAGTTACAGGCCTCTCTGATCCGTTTCTTCCTCTCTGGTTTGCTCAAGTTGCCTGTTGTCCTCCAAGGCGAAAGTCCAAGGAAGCTCTTAGCTAATCACTCGACAAAGAGCTCTTTGTTATGGATTCCTCTGAAGAAATATGACTCTCTGGATCGAATGAGGAGCGCTTGGTGCTGCGATCTCCATTCCTTACCAGTTCAGCTGAGGGCTTTGCAAGCGCACAGCAAAAGCCGGACCTCCACCAGGCCTTCTGGAGATGTCTCCCTTCTCCGTAGCCATCCTGTTGTCGTGCGCCCTGGTGGCCCAGGCCTCCCAGGCTTGCCCCCACCCGTGCACCTGCTACGAGTCCTCCAGTTTCGTGGACTGCCACAGCCGCCACTTGGCCCAAGTCCCCCCAGGCGTCCCTCACGACACATGGATGCTGGACTTGAGGCACAACAACTTGAGTGGGCTAGAGGGAGGCGGCTTTGATGCCCTGTGGTCCTTGAGAATTCTCCTCTTGTCCCACAATCCCATTGTGAGGATATGGCCCAATGCTTTCAGGACCCTGGGCTTTCTGGAGAAGATGGACCTCAGCCACAACCTCCTGGTCCACCTACCACACTACTTCTCAGATGACTTGACTTCTCTGAAGGAACTCAAGGTGTCCTACAACCACCTGGGAGCCTTGCGGTTCAACAGCTTGCAGTACCTGGAGAACTTGGAGAAGCTGGACCTGAGCCACAACCGGGTGACTTCAATCGAGAGAGGAACTTTCCGGGGCCTCTCTGGACTCAAACACCTCTACCTTCAGTCTAACAGGCTTACGGTGCTCTACAACGGCTTCTCCTTCATGCTCCAGAACCTTGAGGTCCTCCTCCTGAGCAACAACAACATCAGCGCCATTGAGCTGGAGGCTTTCATCTCCTTGCACAACATGAAGCTTCTGTCCCTGACAGGCAACCAGCTCATCCACCTCAAATTCAAGACGTTCCTGAACATCCAGACCATCAGCACCCATATCCAATTTGCAGGCAACCCATGGATTTGCGACTGCGACCTCCAGCGTGTTTTCGGCAAGATCGTGAGTGTCCGGCACCTCCACGTGGATGACTACGAGAACATCACCTGCGCCAGCCCCTGGCAGCTGGCGGGGTCACCTCTCACGTCTGTGGACAGCCAGCTGTGCGTGGCAGAGACCGCCACTGTCCTGGTTATCACAGTCACCGTCTTGGTGACGGTGATCGCTGCCATTGTCATGGCAGAGAGGAACAGGAAGAAGAACCAGGGCAAGAACTGGAATGAACCCGAAGGTCCCTTTGACTCAGAGAAATGAGATGGGGTTGTGGGGGAGGGAGGGACCACTAAGTAATAGAAGTTGGCCTTCTGGTGTTCTTCAAGCTCTGTCTTACTCTCACCCATAACTCTGGGCCCTCCTATTTGCTATGAGGTTGGAGTGCTAGCCTGCTTCTCCCATTCCCACCCACCCCCCCCCTCGTTCCTTGCAGTCGTAGCTCTGCCCTATCTCAAGTCCTGTAAACAAATGTCAGGATGAGGCTGGCCCTGTGTGGAATCACTGCCCCATGACACTCACTTCTTCTCCTTGAGAAGGTGACTCTAGGAAATGCGTACCTCAGATGAACCTTCTCGTCTAGCCTCCCTCTGGAGTTGAGGGCCAACATTTCTGTGTCCAGGGCAGCTGTCTACCAGCTTCATCTGATGCACAGACTGAGACCCTACCTGCCCGCAGTTTGTCTCTCCAGAGTGGTGCATGCTCTCGTTATCTCCCGCTTGACTACTGCAATGCGCTCTACGTTGGGCTACCTTTGAAGGTGACCCGGAAACTACAACAAATCCAGAATGCGGCAGCTAGACTGGTGACTGGGAGTGGCCACCGAGACCACATAACACAGGTCCTGAAAGACCTACATTGGCTCCCAGTATGTTTCCAAGCACAATTCAAAGTGTTGGTGCTGACCTTTAAAGCCCAAAATGGCCTCAGCCCAGTATACCTGAAGGAGCATCTCCACCCCCATTGTTCAGCCCAGACACTGGGGTCCAGCTCTGAGGGCCTTCTGGCAGTTCCCTCCCTGCGAGAAGTGAGGTTACAGGGAACCAGGCAGAGGGCCTTCTCAGTGATGGAGCCTGCCCTGTGGAATGCCCTCCCATCAGATTTCAAGGAAATAACTATCTGATTTTTAGAAGACATCTGAAGGCAGCCCTGTTTAGGGGAGTTTTCAATGTTTGATGTTTTATCGTGTTTTTAATATTGTGTTGGGAATCGCCCAGAGTGACTGGGGAAACCCAGCCAGATGGGTGGAGTATAAATTAATAATAATAATAATAATAATAATAATAATAATAATACAGTCATACCTCGGGTTACAGATGCGTCAGGTTGCATTTTTTCAGGCTACAGATCACCGAAACCCGGAAGTACCGGAATGGGTTGCTTCTGGGTTTTGGCAGTTGTGCATGCGCAGAAACGCTAACCTGCGCTTTGCACATGCACAGAAGCACCGAATCGCAACCCGTGTGTGCGCAGGCGCACAGACCCATGTTGCGAATGCTGCGGGTTGCAAATGTGCATCCCGCACGGTTCACAACCCAAGCGTCCACTGTAATATTCAAGCGCTAGAATCATGTCCACATTGGTGTGTCTCCACGTGTCCCACAATGGTGGTGAAATGTAGATGTGGATTTTGCTTCAGAATCACCTTTGGGGAGGATTAGGCGGTGTGGACTGCACAATGCATTCTGGCTCCTGATGGGTTCTACCTGCAGCATTCTTGGATAGGGGCCATACAGGTGGTGAACTAGGAGACATTTAAAAGCATTGGGCAGGCTGACCAAGCACACCAGATCCTTGAAGGCTACAACAGGCAGAGATGCATAGGGGCCCAGCATGGGACACCTCTCATGAGAGCCAGTGTGGTGTAGTGGTTAAGAGCGGTAGTCTCCTAATCTGGGGAACCGGGTTCGCATCTCCGCTCCTCCACATGCAGCTGCTGGGTGACCTTGGGCTAGTCACACTTCTTTGAAGTCTCTCAGCCCCACTCACCTCACAGAGTGTTTGTTGTGGGGGAGGAAGGGAAAGGAGATTGTTAGCCGCTTTGAGACTCCTGAAGGGGAGTGAAAGGCGGGATATCAAATCCAAACTCTTCTTCTTCTTCTCTCTTGAGGAGGTCCAGATCTCCACCTAGGAACTCCGTGTAGCTAATAGGATGTGGCTTTATGAAACGACCTCTTCTGGGCAATAATCTCTACCCAGGCTGAAGGTATGTAGAAACCTGCCTTAGATCATTGGTCCATTTAGTCCCCCATTGTCTACTTTGACTATCAGCAGCTGTCTACGGCTTCCGGCAGGGCTCTTCTCCTGACTCTGGTACATATTGCATGCGCTCAGTGCCGGATTTACGTATAAGCTAAACAAGCTATAGCTTAGGGCTCCACTCTCTTGGGGCCCCCCAAAAAATTTAAAGGAAAAAAAACCTGGATGTACATTTCCAAAATATAAGATAAAAATAAATAAATAAATTAAGCCTACATACAGCAACCATGTTTTGTGTTGTGTAGGATCCTATGATGTAAGTAATCGGCCTCCAATCATTTTATGTTAGAGCTTAATTATTTCACTATTAATATACTTCTTCTTTTCTTTCTTTTTTAAATATTTTATTAGTTGAATATAAGAACAACATATAATCAAATACAAGCTATATATTTCTTCTTAATTGTATTTCAGTTCAACAATTACTTTGATAAAATACATATTTTGTTATGTGCAAATGGCTTTAGATACCTATTAGGTCTGTATATTACCATATAGCAGACACAAAAAACAGCAACAATCTTTTGTTGACAAAGGACAGATGGACATATAAAGGGCCCCGTTATCTTCAGTAGCTTAGGGCTTCATCAAACCTAAATCCGGCCCTGCATGCACAACAACTGCTTTACCGGTGAGCTGTAGGCCCATTCCTAAAGGCAGCTTCTATAATATTTATCATTCAGTTTGACCCCATAGAATCAAAGACTTTTGGAGTTGAAAGGGAACCCGAGGATCATCTAGTCCAACGCCCTGCAATGCAGGAATACCCAGCTTTCCCATACGGGGATCGAACCTGCAACCTTAGCGTCGTCAGCACCAACTGAGCTACCCAGACCCACGTACAATGTTTCCTCATTGGGCAATATCCCTCGCTGTCGTGATGTGTGATGAGAAGGGCCCTGGCGAATCAGAACAAAGGCCCGCCTCCTCCACCCTCCTGTTCTCACAGTAGCCAACCAGGTGCCTAGAAAGAAGCTCACTCCCGATGAGCCCCAGCAAGTGATATTCAGATGCACACCATCTCTGGACTAGGAACCCTTGATAGCACTTATTCTCCATTAGTTTGCCCAGTCCGCCTTTGGGTTGGCAGAAATCACTACACCGTTTGGTAGCAAATTCCAGAGTTTAACTAAGTTCTGTGTGAAGAAGTACTTACTTTCATCTTTCCTTAAGCATTCAGCTTTGTTGGATGACTTCTGGTTCTACTATTATGAGAGGGGGACAGTTGGGTTATCTGTATTCACTTGATCTAATATTCCCTCTAGGGCAAAATCTGGCCCAATCACCTTTTAAATGCGGCCTGTGGACGGTCCAGGAATCAGCGTGTTTTTACATGAGTCGAACATGTCCTTTTTAAAATGCATCTCTGGGTTATTTGTAGGGCCTGCCTGGGGTTTTTACATGAGTAGAATGTGTGCTTTTATTTAAAATGCATCTTTGGGTTATCTGTGGGGCATAGGAATTCGTTCATTTTTTTCTTCTTCAAAATATAGTCCAGCCTCCCATAAGGTCTGAGGCACAGTGGACTGGGCCCCCTGCTGAAAAAGTTTGCTGACCCCTGCTCTAGGGCGTCCCCTCCCCCCCAAAAAGGAACCTTCAATTAATTTATCCCCTCTTGCCCCAATATACACACATCCACCTTGGGTTCTCTTCCAGTCTCAGTAGGTTGGTGATTTCCATTTGGTTGTATTAATATACTGCCCTAGCGCAGGAATTAAATATTTGAAAACTGATGGTGTTTCTCATTGCTGGTTTCTTTTCCATAGGATCCATTATTTATGATGTCTTTATTGATCCCTCAGCTTTAAGAAGGTGAGGGTAGCCAATGGGTCTCAAACCCTGGGTGGGTTAGGGATTTGACACTGCACATGAAGACAGGCTCCGGCGGATTGTGTGGATGAGACCAAGGGTGGGTGGGTCCAACGGCCAAGAAGAATAAATAAATAATTGGCATGCAGACCAGGAGGATTAAGTCATCATCCCTGCTGTGATATAAGTGGTGGTACAGTGGTACCTTGGTTCTCAAACTTAATCCGTCCCGGAAGTCCGTTCCAAAACCAAGGCATGCTTTCCCATAGAAAGCAGGGCTGTCTTAAGCATATGCGGCACCGGGGTGCAAATATCCGCCCAGCGCCCCCTATCTGTTGCCCAGTCCCAGGCACGCAGGAGGGCAGAGTCGGCTGCCCGCCTCAGCGTCTCGCTGGCTCGGTTGCCCTCGAACCCGCAGTGCAGAGCCGCCCGCAGCAGAAGAGCCCGCCACAGCACTCCGACCAATGGGCGGGCTCTTCCCCAGACTCAACTCTCAGGCCCCGGCCTCTAGGCCTGGTGCCCCTGAGAGCCCAGCACCTCGGTGCCCCGCACCCCTAGCACCTATGGGTAAGATGGCCCTGATAGAAAGTAAGGCAAAACAGATTAACCCCTTCCAGACTTTTAAAAACAACCCCTAAAACAGCAATTCAACATGAATTTTACTATCTAATGAGGACATTGATCCATAAAATGAAAGCAATAATCAATGTACTGTGCTATAAAACAAACAAGACAGTGTTGTATTTTTTTCTTACCCACAATGATGATAGTCATTGTTTGGATGGGTGTGTGTGTGTGTGTGTGGCTTTTATCCATTTCCGCAGTCACACAATCAATCAATCAATCAATCAGTAGGTGAACTGGGTTCCACACAGTCACAAAAACAAATTAACCGAAAAAGCCTCAGAAACAAAAACACAAAATAAATAGCAAAAACAAAAACACCAACCTGAATCCATTCCGGAAGTCCATTTGACTTCCGAAATGTTCAAAAACCAAGGTGCAGCTTCTGATTGCTGCAGGTGCCCCCGAAACAATAGCCAACAACTGCATTGGACGTTCAGCTTCTGAAAAACGTTCGAAAACCGAAACACTTCCGGGTTTTCGGCGTTTGGGAACCAAGGCGTTTGTGAACCAAGGTACCACTGTACTTATTCCTTGCCTCTCCCTGATCCCATTGGAAGCTGCCTTTAGCATCCTAAAACACATGCTAAGCAGAGACCATCACGAATGATCATAGGGGGGGACAGCTCCTCCCATTATTCAAGCACTTCATGCGATCTAGATTGGGGATGGACAGAAGACAGATGGGAATCTGCTGGTGGATCTCTGAGTGATTTGAAATACGCACACACCGATTTTTGACTCCGAATTGTTAAAACATCTTGGAGAGATGTAAAGGCTATGGAATAAATTCAAAGTAAAGGTAAAGGTAAAGGGACCCCTGACCATTAGGTCCAGTTGTGGCCAACTCTGGGGTTGTGGTGCTCATCTCTGCAGCGACTGCAGCGGGAACACAACTGCTGCTACGATTTCCTGGATCTATTTTGCCCACGTTCCCAATTTGGAAAATGAACATCAAATGCACTGCTGGAGAACTGATTTTTTAAAAAAGAAAATGAAAATAATGAAAATACTACCTCATGCCCCAAGCCAATGTCGTTATTCTAGTCAAGTGCTCATTTCCATTGCCCGGAGACTCTGAAGTGCATCTTCAAGTCACCACAATTCAAAATACATTCTGCGATTAATTTGAGAGACCCAGGCAATTGCCCTTTTTTTCGTACATCAGGCGGCTTCCTCCAGCCAAGCTGCAATTATCTGTCAAAAGAGCTCAGATGCCCCCATTCAATCTTCTGCCTTCTGATTGGAAATGTGAAGTGAGGTTACGCAAAGGCAACTGGAGTTGCCAGCAGGCCCTGCCTCTTTTCTTAAGTTCTGCTCATGCTTGCAAACATACAAAGGAGAAGTGACACCTTAAAAGGCTAACAGATCTATTGTGGAGTAAGCCAGGGATAGGGACCTGCTAGTCTCTGGTGAAGAGTCGCAAGTGTCTCCCTCTCCTGCTGTGACAAACTCTCCTCTCCCCTGGTCTCCCAGAACCAGAAGAGGCATGAAAAGGGTGCAGGATAGGTTGGCTGCATGCAGACATAATCTCAGATTGCTTGGGAAAAGCCCTGGAGAGGAGGGGACTTAGATGGCTGTGGGGAGGCAGGGATAATAATAATAATAATAATAATAATAATAATAATAATAATAATGGTAAATTTTATTTATACCCCGCCCTCCCTGGCCAGAGCCGGGCTCAGGGCAGCTAACACCAATAAAATCACAGTAAAAACATAATAAGGGAAAAAGAGAAGGGGGGGCAATTTAAAATTCACCGGGAGCCAGTGCAGTTGGTAAAGCACTGGATGAATGTGATCCAGTGATCCTTTTCATCTTGGCAACTGATTATCATGGAGTAAGACCTGCCAGAGATGAGTTGCTGTGCTCATTAGATCCTCCTGTGCAGATTGTGTTTTTGTGGGATGTGATCCATGAGAAGCAGTCAAGTGCAACATTCCTTGTATTGTAATGCTAGAAAAGACATGTGAGGGAATGTTTGGTCCAGCCAGTCGAAACTTCCTGTTCCTCCTGGCTGGAGCATCCTTCCTTTTGCATGTGATAGAAGGTGGGCGTGGCCTTACCTGTCCAGGTAACAAAAGGACAAGTCACACAGCACTCCTCCCTTCTTTTTTTGACTTCCTTCTTCGTTTGACCAGCTTTTAGCTAGGACTCCTTTACTAGCTCTCAGCTAGGAGAAGCACTGAGATTATTCCCCCATATGGGGTAGATCCACATCTACATATTTGTAACTAAGTCTGCCTTTCAGAATCCAACTGTGAACTGATGTGAGTAAACTTATTTTATTGACTTCCAATAAGATTGTGGCGTCTTTATTCTTTTAAGAAGGATTCAAGGGAATTTACCAGGAACCTACAATTCAATCTGAGACAGACTGAATTGTGTAACAGTGAGAGGCTCACACGAGCCTGCAGCCAGCTATCTGCTGTGCATGTAAAAAGGGGAATGTAACTTTGCTACATAAAGGAACTGTGTCTCCCTTGCTCTCCACACATTTCCTCTCAGTTCAGTTCAGCTTTTCCCTTCACAGCAAGAAATGATGGCACAGTAGGTTGCTGCCCAGGCCTTGAAGATGGCCAGCATCTCTCTCATTTTTAAAAATCCCTTAGCCTTGTCTACAACACCAGTGTTTTATTACCGGTATTTTTCTTCTTATCATCCCAGAGGGATCATCCCTGGCCCATCTTTGCTGGGAGGGTGGAGTGGTTCTCTAGCCTCCTGCTCATCATTCCAGGGCCCCTTCTCTCAGAGCTCCCTCTCCTTTGCTTCCTAATGCCTCCCTAGATATTTCCATAGCGCATTCTGTACTGTACAAAATGTGGCCAGACATATTTGCCAAAGCAACTGCCTTAATGGGTGGATATTGCATTCATATATATATATATATATATATAAATTCAATTCCAGTTTTGTTTCTTTTTCTTTTTCTAAATGCTCAGGGAAGCTGTACCTCAAAGGCAAATATCGTGTTAGTGGATGTGCCGGTTCTTCTGACAGCTTTCTCAGCTTACATTTTCATCACCTGAAGTGCAGTATTTATCTTCTGCAGTTGTGGTTCGCTGTCACCAGAGGGCGCACGTTACCAACTATTCCTCCTCCGTCCTTTCTTTTTCCGGTGATGAGGAACGCAGCTAATGGGAGCATCTATACAATTAAACCTGTGTAGGGAAACGTTGACAGCTATATGTGGGGGTCAATGCTGTAAGATCTGGACTCCCTCCATGCAGACTGAAGGTGTAAATAGGTGAATGAACCCTATTTCTTATAGCTATGAGAATCTCCGCCATGTCTTGAATTTAGAGAAGCTTTTAATGTTTGATGCATTACTGTATTTTAATATTTTGTTGGAAGCCACCCAGAGTGGCCGGGGAAGCCCAGCCAGATGGGCGGGGTATAATTTTTTTAAAAATTATTATTATTATTATTATTATTATTATTATTATTATTACTATTATTACACATACCCTGGAACCCCCTGCTCTTTCCACTGCTCAGTGGAGAGAGGGGTAGGCACCCAATTTTTGTAACTTTTTAAATTTTCCTTCTGATTCTGTGATTCTAATTTTTGTTGGTGGTGGGGGGGCAGAGTGAGCTGTCCTCGGTTTTTAAAATCAGCTCTTTTCTGCTTTGAGAAGTGGCATGTGTCCCCCTCTTTCAATTCCCAAACAGCTTTCCCTGACCAAACGGTGGTAGTGATGGCAGCAGCCAAGGAGTGCTTTGCAGAAGGAACTTGTCGACCCGAGACGTTTTGCAAAGGCCTGTTGGATTTCTGCATGCTTTCCTCCCCCCCACAGTTGACGTCATGCATGCGTGCACCCCCCCCACCCGATTTTCTCAGGCTGCTTGGCTGCGGACTTTAACCTCTCAACATCTCACCTTCAAAGCTAGGCCTTCCGGTCTCTTGAGGCCATGGAGGTACTCGGATTGGCTCTTGCCTTTTGGTAAGATCTCCCTGTTGGCTTTGAGGGCTGCCTGTTTATTAAGATGGGGGCAAGACTTTTTGTCTGCGGAAGGGCAGGAGATTACATACTTAGCAGACTGCGCCATCATCTGTAGCTTTGGGGGGAAAGTGGGGTTGGGAATGGATTCAGAAAAAAATTAATGCAGCCAGAACAGAAGAACCCCCAAAGTACATGAAAGCAATCTCTCTCCTCATCTTCTCCAGGAGTTCAAAGCACACTCTTATTTATTATGTATTTAGCAAGGCAGGGACTGCGTACACAATGTCTATCTTAAAACAGCTCGGTTATTCTTTTTCTCAATCAGATTGAAACTGGTTTTGGGGAGGGGGGAGGAACCATCAAAAGTCAGTGCGTCCCATGAAGCAACAGGCTGGATACAGAATAGATCTGGATTGTGGTGAGTATCTTATGAAACCAGTTGCAGAAGAGCACTGGATGCAGATTAAACGGGAATGTGTACACAGCCAGCGTGAGATTCCCTTTCTCTTCTCGCCCCCCCCCCCCAGCACCAGAACTAGTTCAAAAGGCTGGCTGTGATTGTTTTCTGTCCACTTCTGATTGTATTTATTTTACTTGATTCATCACACTTTTGTATATCCCATCTTTCCTCCAGGGGACCTCAAAGTGGCATACATATAGCAGACCCTCCAAGTGCCCCTACTTTGCAGGGACAGTCCCGGATTTACAGAAACCGTCCCAGTTTCTGATTTGATCCCAGAATGCCCTTCTTTTCCTTAGGATGAAAGGTGGGTTGGTGGGTACGGAGTTATGCAACCCCTCAGCCAAGGAGATAAGTAGCTACACAACCTTTAGAAGATGTCTGAAGGCAGCTCTGCATAGGGAAGTTTTGTAATGTTTAATGTTTTATTATGTTTTCATATGAGTTGGTAGCTGCCCGGAATGGCTTGAATACCTTCTGTAAAACAGTCCCCTAACTAAACTGAAAGGCCATCTTACTGGTGAGGAAGTTTGAGTTTAGTGTTGTGTGGAATTTTCTCAATGTTTTATAGGGTTTTGAAATATATATATATATAAAATGCCATGGCTGGAGTCCAACAACATATGAAGAGCCACAAGTCTCCAACTTTGGCTGTGCACATGCCAAACCTTTAAATCACATTGCGCCCCCCCGCCAAATAATCCTGTGAGCTGTGGTTTACCCCCACAGAGCTGCAATTCCCAGCATGCTTAACGAACCACAGCTCCCAGGATTTGGGGTGACAACCATGGGCTTTAAATGTATTGCGTGGCTGTGACCATTGGCTGCGTACATGGCATACGTTTAAAGCACCCCCCTCAAGGATTCTGGGAACTGTAGTTTGTTAAGGGTTCTGGGCATTGTCTTACTTAAGGCCTCTGTGATGGGTAAACTAGAGTTCCCAGGGCTCCTTGGTAGAAAGGGAATGCGCTTTAAACATATGGTGTATGTAGTCTTTGTGGTTTGAAAAACCCCTCACCTCTCCCCCTCTTTTTAAAATAAAGAAGTGACGTTCTTAGATGAAAAAAAACCTTGTGTGGTACCTTACCAACGAACAGATTTATTATGAGATAATCCTTTACGGCATAAGCCACAATAAATCTGTTAGTCTTTATGATGCCGCAAGGCTTGGTTTATAGTGTGTGCTTTTTGCTGCAGACTAACGCAGCTAGCCCTCTGGAAATGGTCACAATGGACAACGGAGAGCAGGTTTGGAAATATCGTCCTGGCATCTGGTTGTATTAGCAGCTGCTGAGGTCTGGATGGGAAAATAACCCTATATTCCTTGCATCAAGTGCAGGGATGCTTCGTTCCGTGTTGTAACACAGGGGCGAGCAACCTTTCCCCATCAAAGACTGCATTCCCTTGCAGGGGGAATTGTGTGTGTGTGTGTCCCAGACACAAGTGTCCTGGATTAGCTATGTAAAGATTATCTTGCTTCTGTTTCCAGGATGGCTACCTCAGATTAAAATTCCCATGCCTAAGCAGGTCTAGTTGAGCAACACTGCTAGCCAAAGGGTTTGTATTTATTTTGATTTATAGTATATTCAATACCTCAAGGGCCGCCTCTTTCCATATGGACTGACCCAGACTCTGAGATCATCTTCTGAGGCCCTCCTTCGTGTGTCTCCTCCTCGAGAGGTCCGGAGGGTGGCAACACGAGAACGGGGCCTTCTCTGTAGTGGCTCCCCCTCTGTGGAATACTCTCCCCAGGGAAGTTCGCCTGGCGCCTTCATTATACACTTTTAGGTGCCAGGCAAAAACGTTCCTTTTTAACCAGGCCTTCAGTTGACCTGATCAACACCATATACCCTTTAAAATGTGGCTCTTTCTTGAGGGGGAGGGGCGGGGCATGTTATTTGATTATTGTTTTTATTTTGATTTTACATATTGTGATCTTTTCTGTGAACCGCCCTGGGACCTCAGGGTACAGGGCGGTATATAATTTCAATAATTGAAGAACGGGAAACTAAGAAAAAAAGAAAAGAAAAAGGGGTCGTCTTTACCTTTAGAGATTTCACCTAGAGGTAAAGTTAAAAAAGCAAAATCTGGGGTTCATCCGTTGGAAGTAGCATCCTGGTGGAATTTCCGAAAAGCAGTACAGAATTTCCCTCCTGAGAAAGGGCAGGTAATCAATTTAATGATGATGTGGATGATATTGTTATATATTGGGGGGGGGGGTTGATTAAGAAACAACAGAGGGCTACTGGCAATGCAGTGGTACCTCGGGTTAAGTACTTAATTTGTTCTGGAGGTCCGTTCTTACAGTGGCGTAGCATGGGTTGTCAGCACCCGGGGCAAGGCAAGTAATTTGCACCCCCTAACCCGTGGATTTGTGCCCCCTAACCCTAACCCCCAGATGTTGCGCCCGGTGCGGCTGGCCCCCCCTGCACCCCCCACGCTACGCCACTGCGTTCTTAACCTGAAACTGTTCTTAACCTGAAGCACCACTTTAGCTAATGGGGCCTCCTGCTGCTGCCGCGCCGCCGGAGCACAATTTCTGTTCTCATCCTGAAGCAAAGTTCTTAACCTGAAGCACTATTTCTGGGTTAGCAGAGCTGTAACCTGAAGCGTATGTAACCCGAGGTACCACTGTACAGGCGAACTGTCCTCCCCACTTGCCCTGGGCTGTGAACAGAGACAGGGAGTTTGGAAGGCTGACAGCGTAACTGGGTGACAAGAAAAGGGAGTATTTTAGCAGGGCATTCTGGGAAGAAGAAAGGCTGGGATCCATCTTCTTCAGGCTAGCTGGGAGAGATACCTGGGACCCCACAGCTGCACTGCTGTGGGGCACAAGCCCCTCTTGAAACAACCATGTTGTAAGACCTGGACTCCCTTCACTCAGACTGAAGGTGTAAATCAATCAATCAATCAATCAATCAATCAATCAATCAATCATATTTCTTAAAGATACAACAGTCTCTGCTGGGTCTCAATTCTCCAAAGGAACACAGACCCCGCGTGAGTGCCTGAACCCCCAGGGCTCTTGCCACCGTTCGGCAGAGAGAGGGGGAGGCACCCAACTTTTGTAACAATATTTTAGATAAAGACATGCTTTTGCTTGGTAAAGTGAGCAGTCGCCTCTCGCCCTCACTTCAACCGCTCATTTTCATTCGCCTCACCCTTTTCAGTTCCACCACCAAAATTCACACTCGGGCAAGAATACCTTTATTTAGGCGGATCAACCACAAAATAGAGAGCGAGTTTTCAAGTTCTCCAGAAACCCTTCACTGGGAGAGATGCTACACAAAGCAGTCGAAGGGGCGGGGAGACAGAAGAAGAGGAGACGTATTATTGGCTTAGCCCCAAGTTTTCTGCACCTAGATTCAGTCTTAAGATGGCAAGCTTGGTTGGATTAACCTTTTCTAGGTGTTGCAAGAGACAAAGAGGCAATGGGGAACCACCCATTTTCTGTTAATTCTAAATCCAGCAGTTACCCTGTCTCTGGCCTTAAAAGCGAAACACACTGTCTCCGTCTAAGGCAGAGAATTGAGCTGGTGGAGAGCATGGCAGTCTTCCTATGAGCAAAGCTGGAGATTTATTTCAGGCGATAAAGTCAAGTGAAGCTAAATTTGGTAGCGTTACCTAGTGGCTGGAGGGCACGTGGTCCTCGACAAGTTCCCCCTTGAGGTGGTAGAAAAACCATCTTCATTCCGCTGTAGCTCTTGTTTCTAAACAGCTAGATTCAATAATCTTCAAGGCACATAAAAACAAAGGAAGCCATGTTGGTCTGTAATAATCCCCCGCCCCCCTTTAGATTGTTCTGTGCTTTTCGACATACACCTGTGGATCATGTTCATTTAATCCCTGTGTGTACAATGGCTGCACGTATCAGCTAAAGCGAGATGTGTGTCTGTCAGAGGTGGGGCCTTATCGGTGGTGGTGCCTCACGCAGGACAGCAGCAGTTCTCTGTGGGTTCCTGAGAGGCTCCCGAGGGGTGTGGCTGGTGCGTAGCTTCTTTAAAAAGCCCACAAAGCAGGCCCTTTTGTGTTGCTTCATAAGTGTTCAAGGACACGCTGCAGTTGCTTGAGAGAGCAGCCCTCTGTACATACTCAGAGGTACTCTTGTTATAGAACAATTGCTTCTTTAAAGGGGCAAGTCAGAGAAAATGGTACTAGATAGGCATGCTTTGGAAAGGAAAAGAAAATAGAAGACCCAACAGTAGCTTCAAGAGATTTTTTTCTTCTTACTTACACTGCCACGTAAGCAACCAACAACCCCCTGTTACATAACTACAATGGGTTGTGGGTTGAAGCTCTCTCTCTGTGTTTTATAATATAAAAAAACATTCTTGTTTAAATTGGACTGCCATTGCTAGCGCATGGGCATAGCTCAGGGGGTCTTCACAGTAGTAACCCGAGAAATCCAGAAGTTTTAAATGAAAACTGTGGCTCATTTAGGCTTTTCCTCCCTTTTAGGACAGGTGTCCCGAGTTCATTTTCCGCAGCTTGGCAGGCAAATTCTCATGATCTAAGGTCGCTCCCAAGGTGAGCAAGGTTTGAGGCCTTTGTTGGAGTTCGAGGTTCCCAGTGGAGCGAGCCAGCAGCTCCGATTTGGTTTTGAAGGCTGCCGACATGAGCTTCTCGCCCCCGTCTTCTGTGCCGCAGACAGAGGTGATCTGCTGGATTTTGAGCAGATCTCCCGTGCTACATGCTTTCTCTACGTTGCTGGAGCAGAGGCTGAGGACGCCTCTGTGGAGCTCCCGTTTGCCGGAGCAGATTTTCTGGAATTTGCTGGGGAGCCTGTTGCCTTTTTCTTCGAAAAAATCGAGGCAATCGAGGGAGGAGATCTTTTCCCTCCGGCTTCTGTTGCTCCCTGTCGGCGTGTTCAAAGGCGAAGGGAGAGAGAGGTTTTCTTCCTGCTCCTTCACGCTGTAGGGGGGAGTGGGGACTTCAAACGTTCCGTGGAACTGAGAGTAATCCACGCGGAAGAAACCGTCTTCCAGCGACATCACAGGGAGGAACCGATGGCCCCAGAGAACTTCATCTTCTGTGTAGGAGGTCCTGGCTTGGCAAGTCATCCCTAAAAGACCAAGAGAATAATAACAATAATTATTATTTATTATTTATACCCCGCCCATCTGGCTAGTTTCCCCAGCCACTCTGGGCAGCTCCCAATCAAGTACAGTACAGCATTAAATATGAAAAACTTCCCTGAATAGGGCTGCCTTCAGATGTCTTTTAAAGATAGGATAGCTGCTTATTTGCTTCACATCTGAAGGGAGGGCGTTCCACAGGGTGGGCGCCACTACCGAGAAGGCCCTCTGTCTGGTTCCCTGTACCCTCACTTCTCACAATGAGGGAAACGCCAGAAGGCCCTCGGCGCTGGACCTCAGTGTCCGGGCTGAACGATGGGGGTGGAGATGCTTCTTTAGGTATACAGGACTGAGGCTGTTTAGGGCTTTAAAGGTCAGCACCAACACTTTGAATTGTGCTCGGAAACGTACTCGGAGCCAATGCAGATCTCTCAGGACTGGTGTTATGTGGTCCTGGCGGCCACTCCCAGTCACCAGTCTAGCTGCCGCGTTCTGGATTAGTTGTAGTTTCCGGGTCACCTTCAAAGGTAGCCCCACGTAGAGTACATTGCAGTAGTCCAAGCGGGAGATAACTAGAGAATGCACCACTCTAGCGAGGAAGTCCGCGGGCAGGTAGGGTCTCAGCCTGCATACCAGGTGGAGCTGGTAGACAGCCGCCCTGGACACAGAATTAACCTGCGCCTCCATGGAGAGCTGTGAGTCCAAAATGACTCCCAGGCTATGCACCTAGTCCTTCAGGGGCACAGGTACCCCATTCAGGACCAGGGAATCCCCCACACCCTCCTGTCCCCCCAAAACAGTACTTCTGTCTTGTCAGAATTCAACCTCAATGCATGGACAGGATCAATTGGCTTGATTTTCAAAGTATGGTGCCATTGGAAAATGCTATTTCCCCAGATCCCCAGCCTACCCCTGTGCTGGACAGCTCCTTTAATTCTTCCTACCTGAAGCATCTAGAGATAATAATAATAATAATAATAATAATAATAATAATAATATTTATACCCCACCCTCCCTGGCCAGAGCCGGGCTCAGGCCGGCTAACACCAATAAAATCACAGTAAAAACATAATAGGGGAAAAAGAGAGGGGGGAAAAACACCAATTTTAGATACAGGTTAAAATGCAATTTAAAATGCAGCCTCATTTTAGAGTAGCTGATAAATCAAGACCATAAGGGGAGGGAAACATAAGGGTCAGATCGAGTCCAAACCAAAGGCTAGGCAGAACAGCTCTGTCTTGCAGGCCCTGTGCAAAGAAGTCCCAAAGGGCCTTGTCTCCTGTGACAGAGTGTTCCACCAAGTCGGGGCCAGTGCTGAAAAGGCTCTGGCCCTAGTTGAAACCCATCTAACCTCCTTGAGGCTTGGGACCTCCAAAGTGTTGTTATTTGTGGACCTTAAGGTCCTCCGCGGGGCATACCAGGAGAGGCGGTCCCGTAGGTACGTGGGTCCTAGGCTGCATAGGGCTTTGAAGGTCAAAACCAGCACCTTAAACCTGACCCTGTACTCCACCGGGAGCCAGTGCAGTTGGTAAAGCACTGGATGAATGCGATCCCATGGCAAGGACCCCGTAAGGAGCCTCGCCGCAGCATTCTGCACCCATTGGAGTTTCTGGGTCAGCTTCAAGGGCAGCCCCGTGTAGAGCGAGTTACAGTAATCAAGCCTGGAGGTGACTGTCACATGGATCACTGTGGCCAGATCAGAGTGAGAAAGGTAAGGGACCAACTGCTTAATATGGCGGAGATGGAAAAATGCCACCTTTGCTGTGGCTGCAGCCTGCGCCTCCATGGAAAGGGAGGTGTCGAATTTCTTGACCCCCCAACCTCCAATTTTGGGGGTCTTGGGCATGGAGCCTGCCCTCGCAACCAAGAAGAGATGCAAACTGCAAACTCTCGCACGCCGTCCTTTGTTACCTGGGCAGGTAAGGCCACGCCCCCTCTAGTCACCTGCAAAGGAAG
The DNA here is from genome assembly GCF_964234715.1 of Podarcis melisellensis. NCBI lineage: Eukaryota > Metazoa > Chordata > Lepidosauria > Squamata > Lacertidae > Podarcis > Podarcis melisellensis. Next base: position 36,758,258 of record NC_138545.1, on the reverse strand, counting down.
TATGTCCCAGCCAGGAGGAAACAGGAAGTTTTCGACTGGCTGGGCCAAACATTCCCCTGCATGTCCACTCTAGGAAAACAAGGAATGTTGTACTTGACTACTACTTATGTATCACATCCCACACCCCTTCCTTCTTAGGGTCAGCTAAACCCATGTGTGAACGCCACTCATACAAGGGGCATTTGGGCAGTAGCAGCAGCATCCTACCCTCCTATTCTTCCCCACCCTGCCCCATGTTGGCTATTTCCTGTCTCTCTGCAACGATGTTACGCAAAACCATGAGCTACCTGCTCCATCGTTCATCTCCCCTGCTATTAGAGAAGACCCGGTTAATTTGAGCTACTCTGGGAGACACAGCCCAAAGACGAGTCTGCTCTAATATCCGATGGCAACAAATGACAGTGAGTGATTGATGATCTAGGACTGCAGGAATTCTTGGGGAAGGGAAAAGACGTGTCTCTCCTGTCGTTTGAGATTAGCACTGGCAGTAAAAATATGGCTATTAGCGTGTCACATCCTATATTAAACATTCACCGCATTATTAAATAATAAATATACATATTAGGGACAAATGCCCTGATCTGGAAAATGGAGTTTGCATATGTGGATCTACCACACTGGGTGTGCATCAGCTTGTTTTGTGTGTTTGTGTGCAAAATTGCACGCAGCAACTTGGAAATAACTGCATCAATGTAGTTCTCCATTCTGATCCCAGCATAGAAAACTATGCACCAGTTTGTGCTGCTGGAGTTATCCATTGGTACAACAGTGTGCAAAGCAGCCGTCTGTCTCTTCTGTGATTCTCAGGATTGGCGTTATAAAGCCATGCTTAGCTTCGCCTGAGCAATTGCCCAAAGGCCCTTCTTGCTTGAAAAAGACAAAGTCCCTTCTGAGCTGCGCGTACGCCGAGATGAAAAATAATTAGAACTACAACATTAACAACATTAATAAATTCCGCACCCAGGCAACCCTAATCCCGTGACAAGAAAAGCTCTGTGGGGTGATCTGTATAAATCATGCAAATCAAACCTATTTTAGGATCTCCTCTTGTTTTGCGTAATGCCTGCTCTTATATTGTACGCTTATCTGTTTTGTGGATGGGCCTCTTCCTACGAAGCATCTTGAATCCACGATACAATTAAAACATACGTAAAGCAATCGCGCTTGTAATAACAGTTAAAAACCATTGCATATTTAGGGGGGGGAAACAAGGCCACACAACTTCAAACCCAATACAGATTCCGACTGTTATAAAAATATCTGCTTGGAATGCTTGCTGAAAAAGGAAAGCATTTAACAGATGTCAAAAATACAAAAGAAACAGCACAACATAGCAGTTTTTATTTTAGATGGTGTGTTGTTTTATTTTGCACAGTGCACAGTTTTGTTTTGAAAAACCATCTTCCATAATTTAGGCTGCAATCTTATATGCCAGGTGTGGGGAACCTCTAGCCCCCCCCCAGATGTTGCTGAACTACAACTCCCATCATCCCTGGCCATTGGACATGCTTGTGGGGGCTGATGGGAGTTGTAGTTCAGCAACAGAGGTTCCCCGCACCTGCTATACATACTCACTTGGGAGTAAGCCTTATTGAACTCCATGGGACTTATTTCTGAGTGCACAGGATTGCACCGTTATCCTGAATTGTGGATAAGGAGGACGAGGAGCTATGAATTTTGTTTAGCCATCTCCCTGGCTTCTGAGTCCAGTAAGGCATTGCCTACATGCTTTCAGGTGTGCCTTCATACCCCGAGTGTTCAAAATTTGCTTTAAAAGAAAAGAAACTGTGAGTCTCAGGTAGTGAAATTCTGAGCCCCAAACCATGCTCTGTGCCCCTGCGGAACTGCAATGTTCACAGTCTGTCTTAAGTCCCACTGTAGCGTTAGCAGAAAAAGCTTCCTTCTAAAAGCTGCCTTAAGCAGCTATGGTTGGAACTACTGGGCTGGACTCAAAGGTAGCCCAGTGCTAGATTTACTTATAAGCTAAACAAGCTATAGCTTAGGGCCCCACTCTCTTGGAGGCCCCCCAAAAAATTTAAAAGAAAAAAAAGGATGTACATTTCCAAAATATAAGACAAAACAACGAATTAAATAAAAAGCAACAGTGTTTTGTTTTGGGTTGTGTAGGCTCCTATGATGTAAATCATGGGCCCCGCCTGCTAACCTGCTCCCTAAAATATCACTGGTTTGCTCATTTCTATATACCTTTAGATACCTATTAGGTCCATAAATTACCATATAGCATATATTCAACACAAAAAACAGTGATGATTTGTTGTTGACAAAGGACAGCTGGACATATAAAGGGCCCCATTACCTTCAGTAGCTGAAAGGTAAAGGTACCCCTGCCCGTACGGGCCAGTCGTGTCCAACTCTAGGGTTATGCGCCCATCTCACTTAAGAGGCTGGGGGCCAGCGCTGTCCGGAGACACTTCCAGGTCATGTGGCCAGCATGACTAAGCCGCTCCTGGCGAACCAGAGCAGCACACGGAAACGCTGTTTACCTTCCCGCTATAAAGCGGTACCTATTTATCTACTTGCACTTAGGGGTGCTTTCGAACTGCTAGGTTGGCAGGAGCTGGGACTGAAAGACGGGAGCTCACCCTGCCGTGGGGATTCGAACCGCCGACCATACGATCGGCAAGTCCTAGGCACTGAGGTTTTACCCACAGCGCCACCCGCGTCCCTGAGGTAGCCCCACTGAAATCCATGGGACAAGTTAGTAATGGCACCGATTTCAGTGGGACTAGCTAACATCTCTGCCTTCACGAGACAGGAAGGGCAGCATATGGCTTTACAAAGGGGGACGAAAGAGTGAGCAAATCAGAGCTAAGTTTGCACAGTTCATCCATCAGTTCTGTTTCCTATGGAGGTAACAAATCACCTGCTGTTCCATCTGGTGACAGTCAGTCTCCGGGCGGCCTTTATTGACTTAGCTAGATTTGCTTATGTGCTTTCCATTAACCCCCTTTTAACTGCCACATTCAGCCGGGCAGTTCTGAAGGTTGCAAGACGCATAATGGAGAAGGATGCTCTTGCGAGCGGACGCGGAATGCACATTAAGATAAAACGTCGGGAAAGCCTTTCTCCGTTTTCGTGCATGCTCAGGGGTTTTGTTCAAGCCCAAGAACTGGTTCTGAATAGTAGAGATTACCCTCTGGACAACATGGGGAACCTCTGAACACAGAGGTGCCAGAGAGGAATCACAGCCCGGTCTTCCTCCTGCTGCACAGCCCCACAATTCTTCTAGGATTTAGGAGACAAGGGCTATGGTCATGCCATTCCAATCTCCAAGCAGTGAGAAGCTCTTGGGGTTCCAGTGGCTTACCCATGGTTTGGTTTCCATGGAACAGAGGTCAGCAGAGATTGTGGTGTCTTTAGGATATATTGACTGGGAGTGGCCACCGAGACCATATAACACCGGTCCTGAAAGACCTACATTGGCTCCCAGTATGTTTCCAAGCACAATTCAAAGTGTTGGTGCTGACCTTTAAAGCCCTAAAGGGCCTCAAAGGGCCAGTATATCTGAAGGAGCTTCTCCACCCCCATCGTTCAGCCCAGACATGGAGGTCCAGCTCCTAAGGCCTTCTGGCATTTCCCTCCCTGCGAGAAGTGAGGTTACAAGGAACCAGGTAGAGGGCCTTCTCAGTGGTGGCGCCTGCCCTATGGAACGCCCTCCCATCAGATGTCAAGGAAATAAACTATATGCTATGGTTTTTTTTCTGGGGGTACACAGGGGTACACATACTCCTAAACATATTGTGAATCTAAGTTTGACCTCATTGAGGGGCAGTATTTCAATATGAGTGGGAAAATGAGAGTACCCCTAAATATTTTTTTAATAGGAAAAAAAGCACGTCCTTCCACAGTCGCGATATAGGTTTCCAGGCGGGAGCTGATCATTGTGAGGGTTTGCCAAGCATACCTTCCTCTTAGCACGTTTCTCCCTTTTGTCCTGAGTTTAAGCATCTTCAAAGCCCATGACACCTTTGGTAAAGGCTGTTCTCCAACTGGAGCGCTCACAGGCCGGTGTTCCCCAGTTGTCAGTGTTTATACTACATTTTCTTAAGATTTGCTTTGAGAGAGTCTTTAAACCTCTTTTGCTGACCACCAGCATTACGCTTTCCATTTTTATGTTCAGAATAGAGTAGTTGCTTTGGAAGACGATAATCAGGCATCTGCACAACATGAACAGCTGACCCTGCTTTCCCCCCAGGTGGACCTTTGGACCACATCATCTCATGAACAATCTTTGAGCAAGTGCGGGGTGCCACTGGTGGGCGGGGCCAGGGGAAAAGGGGGTGGAGCAAGAGGTGTGACTCTTACCTCTGTACAGGAAGCTACATTCCAGCCTTATGGAAGCCAGATGTTTCTACAGCCCCCACCCTCCTGCCTTGCCAATATTTTCATCTTCCATCCAGGCAAGGAAGACGCATTATCACAGATCAAAAATACAGTCTGGCCAGGGAAAAGTGCTTGAAGGAGTGTGCAGAGAAGGCCAGGGAGGGGTCTAGGGAAGAGAGGGATGTCCCAGAGTTTCCTTATAGGGCTGCACTCTGCCTGGGGGCTGGAGGCTCCCTGCACCTGATTTAAGAAGGGTAAATTACGCTTGACGTTACATTTGATTAACGTATAATTTCCTATTTAAAATGTCAAATGACATTTACGCAGCAAGGATGGTTGGGCTGGAACGCATCCACAAAATTAATTGCGCTCCTTGTGGCTTTGACATTCAGCTGCTGAACTGTGTTTTTCAGGACTTGGACGAAAACGCCAGGAGAATCCTTTGCCAAGCAAATCTTCCCTTTGCTTGGATTTGTGCTGTATTCTTCTTACACTCTCGGAGAGCCAAAGTGGCATAGTGGCTAATGTGCTGTACTTGGGTATAGGTGCAAATCCCTACTCAGCCGTGGGTGGTCTTGGGCTGTGAGCCCTACTTTTCAGGGTTGTTGTTGTTGTGAAGCTAAAATGGGTGGTGAGGGCGGGGAGGAAACAATGCGCCTTACTCTGAGATTGCTGGAAAAAAAGTGGGACAAAAATATAATAAATACGTACACCACTCTTCCCCTTCAGCTGCTCTGTTAACTCTGTTTAAAGTTGATGGGGCCTAACAATATTAACCATATTATCAAGGGCTCATTTCCCTGTGTGCTCACTAATACCATAGGATTATAAATGTCAGAGGATGGTGTCTAAGAACTGGAGGAGGGAGCCTTATCAGCCATCTAGTCTATTCCCTTGCTCGATGCAGGAGAGCCAAAGAGTTAAAGCACTACCAGGGCACAGCCATCACCTGCTAAGAAAAGCTTTTCAAAGGCCAAATGGGGATCGTCCTTCTATCTTCCTATATACATAAAAATGGAAGGCTGTTGTCATGTTGCAGTTCACGTGGTCACCAACAGGTGGCCACATCAACTCCAACATGACCACAGGATGTCAGGTGGCCTAGGCTGCAGCTGTATTCATTGGAGGGGGAAGCACCTCCAATGGTTGTGGGGATAGGCAATGGGATGGGTGAGGTATAAAGGTAAGGAAGGTTGGGCCAATGTGGGTCTTGGTGGGTAGGCAGGGTTGGTGAGCAGAGTGAGGAGCGATGGCAGCCCCTGGTGAAGCAATAAATAAGTAATGACTGCGCAAGTCAGCTGACTCATATTCAAGTCAGTGCTGTTTAAATTTCAAAGACCAAATTTAAAACCACAACAACACGAGGCACATGTCAGCGGAAGAGCATTTTGCAGATTAGCAGTCGAAATCTAACATGGGGAAGTCTTGTAGCTAATGACCACAGAGCTGCAAATTTCTAGATAGGCAAACTTAGACCATAGAAATGTAACTGGTGGAGAGAGGGCTCTGTGTAATGTCATTTCCCCTGTTTCCAGTGGCGGGAAGAAATGGGAGATATAAAGCCTTCTCCTCCTCATCTGTCTGTTTCCTCTGTCTCTCTCTCTTTCTCACAATATCTTTCATGCAGACGGATATCTATCTGTACTCTCCCCGAGCGCAGACTCCATTTCTGTACAGTGGTACCTCTGGATGAGAATGGGATCTGTTCCGGAGCTCCGTTCACATCCAGAAGCGAATGGAACCTGCGTCCGCAGGTGTGAGGGTTGCGATTCGCTGCTTCTGCGCACACGCGTGACGTCATTTTGACCACCTGTGCATGCGTGAGCGGCGAAACCGGGAAGTAACGTGCTCTGTTACTTCCAGGTCATCGCAGCACACAACCTGAAAATACTTATCTCGAAGCTACTTCAACACGAGGTATGACTGTATTTAACTTTGGCTGTTGAAAGCAAGAAGTATTTTACCTGCACAACTTTGCTGTGTTCCCGTGCAAGACTGCCAAGTAAGTAAACAATATATTTTAAGCTTACTTTATAAGTTGTTGCCTGATTCTTTTATTAAGAGGGAAGCAAAGGGGAAGCCAACCTATTTCGTTGGCTGGGATTGACTCATAAAATGAAAGTATTCACAGCATCAGGTTTTAATACTCCACTCGACCCCCACACCCAACGGAGATTGGAGGGATAAATTGCAACTAATATATCCTCTCCTGCCCATTGATAAACCATCCCACACATTTTGCTTGCCTGGCTGGCTTTAGAGCTGCTGCAACTTCACACAGAACAGTTTTCAAAGTGCAGCGGGGAGACTGCTGCCAAACTTGAAAGCTGGTCCTGGGGCTGAGTTGGCAGATTCTCCAATTGACACCTGAGGTGGGCTGGCCCAAATTAAGCCCTGGAATAACGTGAGGCTGCTCTTTTGCTTCCCTATCCCAATAGAACAGGACTTCTCCTCTTTCAAGAACTGTAAATGAGAGCTCTCTAAAAGAGAGAGGGAGAAAAATCCACTTATCTCTTTCGTTGTGCTATACACTACAGAATCAAGGCTCATTACTATAGAGCCAGAGGGTGAAGTCACATCATTAATCTCTCTGTAACCGTCACGTTTGCTAGACTCTTCCCTCTGAAGCAGATAGGCCTCCAGGCTAAACACACAGAGGAATGGGGAGCCTCCGACAACTAGGGTGTCCTACTTTTCTAACAGAAGCCAGGGCTCCCTTGCTTTCTCTTTCCTTGAGAGCAGGAGGGCAGGAGGAGAGTGGCAGCCAGCCAGCCAGTTTGCGATGATGAAAACACCTGATTCAGTGGGCAGAACCAGGAAAGGACTTTTATTGGAGAGCTGGCAGAAGCTGGCCACGTTTTTTTTAGATACCGTATTTTTTGCTCTATAAGACTCACTTTTTCCCTTCTAAAAAGTAAGGGGAAATGTGTGTGCGTCTTATGGAGCGAATGCAGGCTGCGCAGCTATCCCAGAAGCCAGAACAGCAAGAGGGACTGCTGCTTTCATTGTGCAGCGATCCCTCTTGCTGTTCTGGCTTCTGAGATTCAGAATATTTTTTTTCTTGTTTTCCTCCTCCAAAAACTAGGTGCGTCTTATAGAGCGAAAAATACGGTAGATAGATAAACTTTATTCGCATTAGCCAACGGCCATAGCAACATAAAACAAGCAATATATACAAATTAAAATATATACGAATAATAAAATACAGCAATGGGTAAAAAGGGCAATCAAATGACCAAGATTATCATTCAGATAGTGACCCTTAATCTCATTGCACCCTTGATAAACCTAGCAACCTTCGCTGTTGTCTGATCCTTTTGATCTGATAAAAGAAAGAACAATGTGGCCTCAGATGGTCGGCCTGGGATGGTAAGTAAGAGTGGGGTAATGATCTCATTCCTCAGATCTTTATAAAGGTGACAGGACAGGAGAACATGGGCCACTGCTTCCAGATTACCATCTCCACAGGGGCAGAGTCGTTTCTCAGTTGGCATCTTTTGGTATCTGCCCTCAAGTACGGCAGAGGGCATCACATCCAATCTGGCCAGTCTGAAGGCACGTCTGTATTTTGGGATAGTTACAAATATGGTGCCAGGGAATCAAACTGAGAAGGGGGGGGGGGAAGACATACTAAGGACAGAATTTCTTTATAATGGCCAGATTGTTCTGTTGCTCTAAGTCCTTCAGACGCTGTTCAATTAGCCTTTTTGCTTTGATAAAGCCCGTCATGAGAAGCTGATGTGGGCCACGTTTTTTGGCGGGTTAAGAAGAAGCGGAGAACGGACGTTTGTTTTCTGGCGAACTTCTAGGGCCACAAACACACCACCCTTTTAAAGCAGTATAATGCCACTGAAGGGACGCGGGTGGCGCTGTGGGTAAAACCTCAGTGCCTAGGACTTGCCGATCGTATGGTCGGCGGTTCGAATCCCCGCGGCAGAATGAGCTCCCGTCGTTCGATCCCAGCTCCTGCCCACCTAGCAGTTCGAAAGCACATCGTAGTGCAAGTAGATAAATAGGTACCGCTTTATAGCGGGAAGGTAAATGGCGTTTCCGTGTGCTGCGCTGGTGCAGGCTCGCCAGAGCAGCTTTGTCACGCTGGCCACATGACCCGGAAGTGTCTCCGGACAGCGCTGGCCCCCGGCCTCTTAAGCGAGATGGGCGCACAACCCTAGAGTCGGACACGACTGGCCTGTATGGGCAGGGGTACCTTTACCTTTAATGCCACTTTGAACAGCCACACAAAGACGAAACAATCGTCATTTCTTCTTAAGGATGCTGAGAGCTCTTAGGAGACCCCATTCCCTTCACAGAGCTACAATTCCCAGAGGGGTTTAACAGCCAACCCCTCTTCCCAGGGAACAGTGGGATGGGAAACCTTTGGCCCTCCAGATGTGGTTGGCTCCAGCTCCCATCAGCCCCAGTCAGCAAGGCCAGTGGTCTGGGATAGAATCACAGAATTGTCTTGGCACAAAAATGGAAGCAAGAAAAATCACCAATGAAAGAAGAATGGCGGATGAAATTGATGGACTATGCAGAATTGGATAAATTAACAGGAAGGATTTGAAACCTGCGGGACCAGAGATTCTTAGAAGACTGGAGTAAATATACGAACTATTTGAAAAGTAACTGTAATGAACAGATTACGCTAGTAGGATTGCAAGAAGTTTTGTAAGGATGACTATCTGAAATATTGCAAGAAAGACTATGCGGAGAACTATTAGTTAATGATAATTAAGAGTAATAGAGAAATTAAGAAATGCAGAATAAGTGATAAAGAATGGAAAATCACCAGAGGTGTTGATGGAAATCTAAAATATTGTATAAGATAAGAAGTTATGTTATATGATTGTTGGAAATGATATGTTAAAAAAACTAATAAAAATGTATATGTATATATAAAAAGAATCACAGAATGGGGCTCAAACTCACAACAGCCTGAGATTAAGAGTCTCACGCTCTCCTGGCTGGGCTAACCATGGGAGATGTATTCTGGCAGCACCTGAAATCCCACAGTGGCCCCCATCTTAGCACTATGCAAATTATTTATTATTATTATTATTATTATTATTATTATTATTATTATTATTAGTCAGCACTGTACCTGTAGTTTCGACGATGCCTTCCAGGATAACGACAATCTCGAACTGCTCGCTCCGCAGCGATCTCTGTGAGAGGGCAAAAAAAGGGCTCTTTTCGTTGATTTCATGGCAGATGGTGAGAGGAGAAACGAGGAACAGTTGGTCGGCCCCAGTTCCGAATCCAACGTCGAGCTCGCATTGGTCTAGTGGCAGAAATTCACCTTCTGGCGTCTGTCGTGACTAAAGAGAGAGAGAGAGAGAGAGAGAGAGAGAGAGAGAGAAGTCCCACTGAGTCGAGAGCAAATCTCACAGCAGCAAAATGATAGGAACTTTCTTGAGGTGTCTGTATGGTGTACCTTTCGAGCTGCAGACACTTCACTGGAATTATAGCTGAGAGAGGATTTTGAGTGGGGTGAGCTGAACCTGGGTCTGGGTGCGATCTGGGTGCAAGACTCTCTCAGGCAAATCAATGGTAATATCTTGGCCCCACCCATTTCATGCAGGCACCCAGGCCTTCATGGCGGAAGAGCAAACTCCCCCATCAGCCAGAGGACTGGTCCGGGTTTCACCCTCCAAAACGGGTGAGGAAGAATCATACTGAGCTGTGTGCCAGTGGCAGTCAATTCTGTGTCCAGGCCAGCTGTCTACCAGCTCCGTCTGGTACACAGGCTGAGACCCTCCCTGTCTGCTGACTGTCTCGCCAGAGTGGTGCATGCTCTGGTTATCTCCCGCTTGGACTACTGCAATGCGCTCTACGTGGGGCTACCTTTGAAGGTGACCCCAAAACTACAACTAATCCAGAATGTGGCAGCTAGACTGGTGACTGGGAGTGGCCGCTGAGACCACATAACACCGGTCCTGAAAGACCTACATTAAATAAAATAGGGAAGGACACCCAGCTGTGCTGATTAAGTCAGGCACAGGCAAATTCGACCCTCCAGATGTTTTGGGACTACAACTCCCATCATCCCTAGCTAACAGGACCAGTGGTCAGGGATGATGGGAATTGTAGTCTCAAAACATCTGGAGGTTTGCCTAGGCCTGGATTAAGTGTTGCAATGTTTGTTTTCCATCACTAGGAAAAGCTACAGTTCTGGGAATTGTTATTTCTAGATGGGCGATTCTGCTCCTCTTTTGTTTTTGCACGTCATGGACACATTAATAGAGAGGTGGATTTACACTGGCCTGTAGCAGATAGCTCAGTCCGTAGAAGATGAGCCTCGTAATCTCAGGGTTGTGGGTTTGAGCCCCACATTGGGCCAAATGATTCCTGCATTCCCGGTGTGTGTGTGTGTGTGTGTGTCTGTGGACTAGATGTCCCTCGGGGTCCCTTCCTATTCTATAATTCTATGTCCACACATCACTCTACTTCATCAGTTGCCCTGCAGTGCTTCTCACGCGATACCACATTATTGCCACAGGAAGGGATCTTCTTATGCTGTAGGGCAACAAACAAAAGCAGGGCAAAAAAGAAAAGACCTAACCCTAACCCACAAATACACAACAACCCTGCAACATTTGCGGCATTAAAACATTATGGGAGTTTGGCATCAATTCTCAGGGCAGTTATGCCTGCTCCAAAACTTTCACAGGCGCAAACAGTATTGAAGGGGGCATCACTTATAACCATCGTGATATTATCATGAACAAGGCTGCCTGGAAGAACCTGATTGGATGCCTGCCCTGCCCCTTCCCCACTCCCAACCCCACCCCCCAGGGAAGGAATTACAACACACGTGTGTGCGTGGTTAGAAGCAATTTTCTGGACTGTGGTGGCTACTGGGGGGAAAAGGCAGACATTGCGGCTGTCTGGTGCATTTCTGGTAATTAGCGGAGGGATGGGGAATTAGCAAGGTGTTGACAGCAGATATGGGCTGAATCATCTTAAAAGGGGAAGAGGGAAATCAAATGAAAATGAATGTGCAGAACGGCAGCTGTGATATACGAGATTCCTTGCAAGCGGTGCTGTTTTGCAGGGTGCCAGAACTTCCCCCTGAACGCCTCCCTTGCTCTCTTATAATGGTGCCCACCTGAGGGGTGCCGGAACCGAGTTCTGGTGAGTTTGGGATGGAAACCATGCCCCCCTCCCTGCTTGCAAGACATTTGATCAAATAAACTCAGGTTGCGAATGTGATCCGTGCGGGAAGGACGTTCGCAACCCGCAGCGTCCGCAACCTGCAGCGCCGCATCTGTGGGTCACGATTCGGTGCTCATGCGCAAAGCATGATTTAGCACTTGTGCGCATGCGCAGAAACCTGGAAGTAACCCGAAGCATCTGTAACCCGAAGCATCTGTAACCCGAGGTATGACTGTAAACAAAAAAGCATCTTGTGGACCTTAAAACGTCTGTTCTGGACGCACCCAAAAACTGCAATCTGCTCCCCAAACACGTCTCCATTCTCCTTCCCTTTGCCGCAGAAGCACCAGCATGCCTTGCCGACCTGAATTAGCCAGACATGTGTCCCCTGATTTGCTCACTGTCATCTTTATGAACCAACATGTCAATCCTCGCTCCTGCTCAAAACCACATTGCAATTCGCCTGCTAACCCAATGTGATGTTCTGTGCCCGAATGGCCAAGGCTCCTTTAATATTATTATTCCTGACCCACATTGCGCATGCACACCCTGCCCCACTGAGGGAACCGGTTTCCCAGTGGATGATGAGAGCAGGCAAGAATGGAGGTCAAAGGGCTTTTCGAAAGGCTCCCACAAAGCATGGTTCAGACTGACGATAGACAGGAGCAGAGGCGTTCAAGCTGCAGAAGGCCTACTGGCCGTGATGGCAATGCTCTCTGGCAGCAGTGCTTCTGAAACTGCAGGAGGGAGAGAGGGCTCTTGCTTGTGGGTTTCCTACAGCCATCTGGTGGGTCACTGTGAGAAAAGGATGCTGGACTAGGTGGGATATTGGCCTGACCCTGCGAAATGAGAACTGGAAATGGAGGAAAGGAAATTATTAGAAGTCATTTTGTGTGAATGGCTTTATAGGATCGGGTCTAAATAATGCAACGTCGAAAAAAGAAAGAGAGAGAGAGAGAGAAAAGGAAGGAAGGAAGGAAGGAAGGAAGGAAGGAAGGAAGGAAGGAAGGAAGGAAGGAAGGAAGGAAGGAACACCCTTTCTGAGCAATGTGAATAATCAGAGGATGTTTATGCAGGCTGAGACCCTACCTGCCTGCGGACTGTCTCACCAGAGTGGTGCATGCTCTGGTTATCTCCCGCTTGGACTACTGCAATGCGCTCTATGTGGGGCTACCTTTGAAGGTTACCTGGAAACTACAACTAATCCAGAATGCGGCAGCTAGACTGGTGACTGGGAGCGGCTGCCGAGACCATATAACACCGGTCTTGAAAGACCTACATTGGCTTCCAGTATGTTTCTGAGGACAATTCAAAGTGTTGGTGCTGACCTTTAAAGCCCTAAATGGCCTCAGTCCAGTATATCTGAAAGAGCGTCTCCACCCCCATTGTTCTGCCCAGACACTGAGGTCCAGCGCTGAGGGCCTTCTGGCGGTTCCCTCACTACGAGAAGCCAAGTTACAGGGAACCAGGCAGAGGGCCTTCTTGGTAGTGGCACCCTCCCTGTGGAACGCCCTCCCACCAGATGTCAAAGAGAACAACAACTACCAGACTTTTAGAAGACATCTGAAGCCAGCCCTGTTTAGGGAAGCTTTTAATGTTTGATGCATTACTTGTATTTTAAAATTTTGTTGGAAGCCGCCCAGAGTGGCTGGGGAAGCCCAGCCAGATGGGCGGGGTATAAATAATATATTATTATTATTATTATTATTATTATTATTATTATTATTATTATTATTATTATTCTTCAGCTTTTTAGCACAGCCCTCCAGAGCTCAGTCTGGCCCTTGAGACTCTCTCCAGAAAACATCCCTCTCACCAGCCTGGCTAGATTGGGGCGCACTTTCAAATTCCCCAAATGAGGGGTGTTAAGAAGTTGTAACACGACTTGGGAATATTTTGGCGAAACAAGTCCCGTGGAGAAGCAGAGGGCAGACTAAGCATAAATAAGGGAATGCTAGGATAGTTCAGGAAATGCTTTGAGGCTCACAGTGGGTGAGTAAGCCTAATATTTCCTTCCCCACATTAACAAAATGCGGCTGCAGAGATACCTGCATCTGTTCGCCTGTAGGAGGAAAATCAGGTTAGCGGAGGCCATTTTCAGCATGGTGCGGCTGGGGAACCTGAGGGGTAAAAGGGCCCAACCTTTCTCTTCAAATCTTCTGTGGGAAACTGCAGCCTCCAAGAAGTGCCTTTTGTAAAAGGGGGAAACTGGAAACATTGAATAGAAGAGAAGAAAACTCTGCATGACTCAGCATCACGGGCAGTTTGACCCTGAGGAACAAAGCAATGAGTAAGGCATGGCCTGAGGAGAACAAAAGGAGTGAGAAGGTGGTATGAAGAAGACTTCAGAAAGCTGGTGCCCACAGGATGTTTTGGACTACAATGCCCCGTCAGACCCAGCCAGTAGACAAGGGCGACTGTGTGTGTGTCTGCCTGCCTGTGTGTTCTGACAAGCAAGTGAGACAAGGCCTTGACACTTCTAGGAGGAGGTGAAACTTCATGCTGGCTGAGGTGTTGTTGCCAGAGCTTCTGATTATTTCCCGTAATTACCGTAAATCCGATTTCAGTGACCTAAGTTTTCAAAAGGGAAGGCCTCTTGGATATGAGAGAGGGTCACACACAGGGGCATCTTACCCATAGAGGCTAGTGGCACGGGGTGCCGGGCGCCAAGTTCTGGAAGGTGCCAGGGAAGAGTCAGAGGCTGGATGCGGTGCCTCCTGGCATCAGTTTGCCACCCTTGCCCACTTCCACCATGCTGTGCTGAAGCAGCTCCGTGCCTAGAGCCTCTGTCTGCCATGGCCACTGTGGCATGAAGTGGCCAGCTGAGCTGGAAGCCGCCGCGTCCAGCCTCTTCCCCTGCTGAAGGAGCCGCCCTCCTGCCAATGCCAACCTCCTCCAGCCCCGCTGGCAGTGCCATCCTCCCTAAAAATCTTTGGGGAATGGGGTGTGTGTGCGTGTCCCAGAGGGAGCTTTGCACCATGGAGCCGGATATGGATAAGACGGCCCTGGTCACACACCCTCCAACATTCCTCTGATGAAAATTAGGTTGTTGTTGTTGTTTGAATTTATATACAGTGGTACCTCAGGTTACATACGCTTCATGTTACATGCGCTTCAGGTTACAGACTCCGCTAACCCAGAAATAGTGCTTCAGGTTAAGAACTTTGCTTCAGGATGAGAACAGAAATCGTGCTCAGGTGGCGCGTCGGCAGCAGGAGGCCCCATTAGCTAAAGTGCTACTTCAGGTTAAGAACAGTTTCAGGTTAAGAACGGACCTCTGGAACGAATTAAGTACTTAACCCGAGGTACCACTGTACCTTTCCCCGGGGGTCTCAGGGTGGTTCACAGAATAAAATCAAGATATAAAACCACAAAATACCTAATAAAAATAAAAACAGAAACCCAATACCCCTCTCCCCACAAAAAACACATTTTAAAAGGGCATAGGATATAAATCTGATCAGCCAAAGGCATGGTTAAAAAGGAACGTTTTTGCCTGGCGCCTAAAGGTATATAATGAAGGTGCCAGGTGAACTTCCCTGGGGAGAGCATTCCACTTGGAGGGTCTGCAGCAGACAGGGCATACTCTCCTATGACACTGATTCAATAATTTCCACATTAGTGATTTGGGCATGAGTGCCAATCCTGCTTTTGTCAAGAAACAGTACCGTCCATGCTGATATTAACAGTGGTATCCATTTAGTCATACTCAGAGCAGACCCACTGCGATTAAGAGGCATGACTTACTTAGGTCCATTAAGTCAAACGGGTCTACTCAAAGAGTATAATTTAGTTGGCTGCAACCGTGGGAGACAACTCCTGGGGCCGAAGTCCCTTTGCCCCCCCCCCAATAAAATACTTGAGGGCACCCCCAAAGTTGATGAGCATTGCCATTCAAATGGTGTGTGTCTTATGATCGATTATGCGGGATGGGGCTTACCCCGCCCCTCCCAATATTTTATTCAAGTCGGCACCCCTACATGGGTCTCGTTTTAATTTTGAGAATTGGGTGGTTTTTTTCATTTCTCCCCCCCACCCCAATTGCCCGCCTGCAGCCCCAGAAGCTTGCAAAGGACTCAAACCCTAGAGCTGCCCGTTCTCTAGTCTAGAAACCCCCTCTCCCCCCTGTTCTTTGCTCCCGGCGCGGCACGTTGCGCGGAGATCCCCGCGGCGCGCGTTTTTACGCGCCAGACTCCTTTTGCGCGCAGCGGCGTTCTGGCGGGGTTGCTTCCTAACGCGCCAAGGTCTCCGCTTCTCCCCGCTTCGCTCCGGAGGAAGCAGGCGCACGTGGACCAGCCAGCCTTCCTTATCGGAGATGGGGATGGCGAGAAGCCCGAAGGCGGACGGCGCGATAAGCCTTATCTCCCGGCCGGGCTCGCTCAGTCGGCGGACGGAGCTGCTTCTCTAATCAGGTGCGGGGAAAAGCGGAGAGGCGCCGCCGCCTGCGCTCAGCCACACGTGGCCCGGGAAGGAGGGAGCCCGATGGCGCGCCGCTCTCGCCCGGAGCTGAGTTGGGCACGTCGAGGCTAGTCGAGGCTAGTAGGACCCGTCGGGGTTGTTGGAAGCTGGGCGGGGGGGGGGGGCGCAGAATAGGCCAGGACACCACTGAGAAGTAGGCATGGGCGTATCAATCAATCAATCAATCAATCAATCAAGTCAATAAATAACAATACTTAAAACTAAAAGTAGAAATTGTAGAAGGATAGTTTTCATGAGCACAAAAGGAAGATAAAAGAACTGTTGAGACATTTCAGTCCAAAACTACTCATGGGCCAAGCACAAAAATTATTGAAAAGCATTGAAAGTACTCAATTTATTGAGGTTCTGCCCTCCTCCCCCTTATGAAAGCTTGCTTACCATAGTGGGGGTATTTTCTACCTGTGATTTCCCAAAAAAGTTCAACAACTACTTTTGGGGGTGATCTAGAAAAAGCTCGACAACTTTAGCTCGACAACCCTCTAAGAAAAATCCTGGCTACGCCCATGAATTTGCGAGACAAGAGACAGAGGATGTTGACAGGTGAGTGTCTTGCCCCCCCCATAAATCCTGGCTATAGCCATGGAAGTAGGGGTGCCAACTTGAAAAAAATAATGGAGGGGGCAGGTAAGCCCCGCCCCACATAATCACATGATTAGGCACACGGACACCATTTTAATGGCAATGAATGTCCATCACCTTTGGGGGCTCCCAGCCCCCCTCAAATATTTTACTGAGGGGGGCCGAATAAGGCCTTTAGAAATTGGCTGTGATGCTGAGAAGACTAGGAAGGAGAAAGCCCTATGGAAGAGGGTCTGTCTGGCTTGGAGAAGCACTATGCATTACCATCTTAAATAATAATAATGAATAGCAATAAATGCTTGGAATAATATTAATAATCTGGAAAGGACACCAGCACCAGAGTCTAAATCACCTCACTTTACTACCAGCTTGGGGCTTGTAACCCTGTCCTCATGTTTCCCACACAAACCTCTCCTGCCTTGCTCTCCATCACCAGGTAGCTTCAAAGGTAGACATCTTCTGGAGCTGTTGTTTCCACTGAACTATGGCTAACTCCAACTGCTGGTAGGCTTGCAGCCTCCATGAATGCATTGAATCTCTTTTTGTCCAAACCACCTCTTGCAGCAGCAGATTCCCACCAGTTTTGCCAGCCCTGAAGTGCTTCCTACGGTTATGTCCTGAACTCAACGTCCATTTATTTCATTGGGTGATCACTAGGTCTCGGATTAGGAATAAGGAAGGGTGTGGGGGAATATCCACTTTTCCCACTCTGCCTCTGAGCATGCGCAAAATAAAATCACCCCTCAATGGCAGTATCACATGTTCAGAATTAGAGACAGTGGTTCGAAGGCAGAGGTTGTATCCTGAATGGGTTCCAGTACCTCTGTTTTAAGAAACAATTAATAGAAATTAAACCCTTCTTGCTTGATCACCCCAGATGTGTGGGGGCTAGCTATGGTAACACAGAGGTGTCAGAATGGCAACATACAAGTGCTCAGAAACACTCTTCACATAACCCACAACTAAGCCTTAGCAAACTCTGAGGCTGAGCCCCATTTATATTAAGTCCCAGGGCTTTCAGAGTCCTCCTGAAACTCTTCCGAGACCAGGTGTACAGCCTGGGAGTCATTTTGGACTCACAGCTGTCCATGGAGGCGCAGGTCAATTCTGTGTTCAGGGCGGCTGTCTACCAGCTCCATCTGGTACGCAGGCTGAGACCCTACCTGCCCACAGACTGTTTCACCAGAGTGGTGCATGCTCTAGTTATCTCCCGCTTGGCCTACTGCAATGAACTCTACATGGGGCTACCTTTGAAGGTGACCCAGAAACTGCAATTATTCCAGAATGCGGCAGCTAGACTGGTGACTGGGGGTAGCCACTGGGACCACATAACACCGGTCCTAAGAGATCTGCATTGGCTCTGAGTACAGCTCAAAGTGTTGGCGCTGACCTTTAAAGCCCTAAACGGCCTCGGTCCTGTATACCTGAAGGAGCATCTCCACTCCCATCATTCAGCCCGGACATTGAGGTCCAGCTCCGAGGGCCTTCTGGCGGTTCCCTCACTGCAAAAAGTGAGGTTACAGGGAACCAGAGGTAGTGGCACCTGCCCTGTGGAACACCCTCCCACTAGATGTCAAGGAAATAAACAACTATCTGACTTTTAGAAGACATCTGAAGGCAGCCCTGTTTAGGAAAGCTTTTAATATTTAATGCTGTATTGTTTTTAACACCAGAGTGGCTGGGGAAAGTCGGCCAGATGGGCGGGGTATAAATAATAATTTTTATTTTTATTTTATACGAAGTTCTGTTATACTGTGGGGACTAGAGACTTGACTTTTTAAAATGAAATCAAAGCAGACATTTTCCAGGGGGCTCAAGTGTTGTGACAAGACAGCAGCAGCAGTAGCTCTTTAGAAAGTTATGGATGCTGCTCCTTATATGACCTTCAGAATCAAGGCTGGCAGAAGTGCCAAGGTGCCAGCTTTTATGTGCTGGCTGCCAGGATGACCCCCACGTGCCCTTCTGGTGCTATGATCTGTCGAAAGTCTCCCATCGCTCAGCGGTCCAGCAGCGACTGCCTTTGATAGTCAAAGTGCCTGGGTTTTGGACTTGGGCCATGTCAGAGAACGGCTTGTTCCGCGGATGCAGGAACTTGCGAAGACAGCAGAGGAATGCGGGGCGACAGCTTGAAGCACTTCCTACTCCTGCGGCTGCGGCTCCAGCAGCAGGCAGAGCTCTTGCCAAGAGGAACAAGGGCTGGCTAGCTGCAGATTTCCCCTAAATGCCAGCCACCGGTGCAAGAACGAACCCCAGAGCTAGTTTGGGATTTTGCACGGCCGGATCGGCATTGTAGAAGAATAGCTGGGTTCTTGCTGGTGAAGCCATAAGTAAGGCAGATCTGGGCTTGCCTAGTACGTTACAGTGCTTGGCAATTGCAGTTAGCATACCCTCCAACGTTTCTTCAATGAAAATAGGGCTGTCTTATTCCATAATAGGGACGCGGGTGGCGCTGTGGGTTAAACCACAGAGCCTAGGGCTTGCCGATCAGAAGGTCGGCGGTTCGAATCCCCACGATGGGGTGAGCTCGCGTTGCTGTGTCTCAGCTCCTGCCAACCTAGCAGTTCGAAAGCACGCCAGCGGAAGTAGATAAATAGGTACCGCTCTGTTGGGAAGGTAAATGGTGTTTCCATTCGCTGCTCTGGTTCACCAGAAACAGCTTAGTCATGTATACGTGCTCCCTCGGCCAATAAAGCAAGATGACCACCACAACCCCAGAGTCGGCCACGACTGGACCTAATGGTCAGGGGTCCCTTTACCTTTATTCAATAATAATAATAATAATAATAATAATAATAATAATAATGCTCCACCCATCTGACTGGGTTGTCCCAGTCACCTTGGGCAGCTTTCTGAGAAAATATGCAACAGTGATTTTAAGGAGGTCAACAACAGCTTCTTAAGAAACGTGTTGAAAGAAAACATCAAATACTGTAAGCATGTGTGATACAAATCCTAAAAAGCTGTATAGCAGGCATAGGCAAACTCGGCCCTCCAGATGTTTTGGGACTACAACTCCCACCATCCCTAGCTAACAGGACCAGTGGTAAAGGATGATGGGAGTTGTAGTCCCCCAAAAATCTGGATGGCCGAGTTTGCCTATGCCTGCTGTATAGAATGACAAGGAAACGAACTTGGTTTGTGTTAATAAGAATGCCTGGCATTATATTTGCAATAATAGTCTGGAATTTTGGTAATTTGTCACCAGACAAATCTTACTACCCAGATTTCTAAGTGGCACTATACACCCCCCCCCCCGAAATTAAAGAAGGTTATAGGATTGAGAAGAGAATATTGACAAAAACATTGTGGAAGAAAGGGGAAGGTAGTTTTCCATATGTGGTGGAGATATCCATGCAGAAATCTTATGGATTATTCATTTCGTGATAGGTTATAATCTCCTAGGTACTTCAGAGGCCCTGTTGTTGGGGGAGTTTTTCAAGATTATGTAAAGGAGGGACTTTCAAGGCATTATTCAA